>NC_136065.1:1871305187-1873705187 GCF_964261635.1 Lissotriton helveticus
GAAGCCTCCCCGGGCCCGCCGGACCCCGTCCCCGGCACCCTGCCCCGCGGCAGGACCCAGGACGGAGCCCGGGGTGGGGAGGCCACCCTCCCCGGGGCCCTCAGGGGCCCCGGGTGGGGCTCCTGAACCCAGCCAAGCACGGGGAGGCTCCCCGTCCCGGGACTTTGGCAGTGCGGCAGGCCGGGGGACAGGGCCCGGGGCCGGAGCACCCCACCCGGGGCCCGGCCGGGCCCCTGGACCCAGCCGTGGCTCCCAAGCCCGGAGGCGCATGGGACGCCTCCCTGGTCCCTCCGGACCCCGTCCCGGGCCCCCTGCCACGCAGCAGGACCAAGGACAGAGCCCGGGGTGGGGAGGCCGCCCTCCCCGGGCCCTCAGGGGCCCTAGCCACTGCTCCTGAACCCAGCCAAGCAAGGGGAGGCTCCCCGGCACATCGGAACCCATTCCCGGGCCCTTGGCAGTGCGGCAGGCTGGGAGACAGGGCCCAGGGCCGGAGCACCCGACCCGGGGCCCGGCCGGGCCCCTGGACGCAGCCGGGGCTCCCAAGCCCGGAGGTGCATGGGACGCCTCCCCGGTCCCTCCGGACCCCGTCCCGGGCACCCTGCCACGCAGCAGGACCAAGGACAGAGCCCCGGGTGGGGAGGCCGCCCTCCCCGGGCCCTCAGGGGCCCTAACCACTGCTCCTGAACCCAGCCAAGCAAGGGGAGGCTCCCCGGGCACATCGGAAACCCTTCCCGGGCCCTTGGCAGTGCGGCAGGCTGGGAGACAGGGTGCAGGGCCGGAGCACCCCACCCGGGGCCCGGCCGGGCCCCTGGACCCAGCCGGGGCTCCCAAGCCCGGAGGTGCATGGGACGCCTCCCCAGGCCCATGGAGCCCGCCCTGGGCATTGAGCCATGCTGTTGGCCTGGAGATGGGTGCCCCGGACGCCCGGGGGAGATCTGTCCGGGACACATGGAGCCCGTCCTGGGCATTGAACCATGCCGTTGGCCTGGAGAAGGGAGCCCCCGGACGCCCGGGGAGGACTGCCCGGTACCCGTGGAGCCCTTCCCGGGTACTTTGCAACGCCGTTGGCCTCCTGGAGATGGGTGCCCCCAGATGCCCGGGGGCGGGCTGCCCGGGACCCATGGAGCCCGTCCTGGGCACTTTTACATGCCGTCGGCCTGGAGGTGGGTGCCCTGGGCGCCCGGGGGAGGCCTGCCCGGGACCCGTGGAGCCCTTCCCAGGTACTTTGCCAATGCCGTTGGCCTCATGGAGATGGTTGCCCCGGACGCCCGGGGGAGGCCTGCGCGGGACCCATGGAGCCCGTCCTGGGCATTGAGCCATGCCGTTGGCCTGGAGATGGGAGCCCCGGACGCCCGGGGGAGGACTGCCCGGTACCCATGGATCCCGTCCTGGGCACTTTGACATGCCGTCGGCCTGGAGGTGGGAGCCCCGGACGCCCGGGAGTGGGCTGCCCGGGACCCATGGAGCCCGTCCTGGACACTTTGACATGCCGTCGGCCTGGAGGATGGTGCCCGGGACGCCCGGGGGAGGCCTGTCCGGGACCCGTGTAGCACTTCCCGGGTACTTTGCCAATGCCGTTGGCCTCATGGAGATGGGAGCCCCGGACGCCCGGGGGAGGACTGCCCGGTACCCGTGGATCCCGTCCTGGGCACTTTGACATGCCGTCGGCCTGGAGGTGGGAGCCCCGGACGCCCGGGAGCGGGCTGCCCGGGACCCATGGAGCCCGTCCTGGACACTTTGACATGCCGTCGGCCTGGAGGAGGGTGCCCGGGACGCCCGGGGGAGGCCTGTCCGGGACCCGTGGAGCCCTTCCCGGGTACTTTGCCAATGCCGTTGGCCTCATGGAGATGGGTGCCCCGGACGCCCGGGGGGAGGACTGCCCGGTACCCGTGGAGCCCTTCCCGGGTACTTAGCAACGCCGTTGGCCTCCTGGAGATGTGTGCCCCGAACGCCCGGGGGGAGGGCTGCCCGGGGCCCGTGGAGCCCGTCCTGGGCACTTTGACATGCCGTCGTCCTGGAGGTGGGAGCCCCGGACGCCCGGGGGAGGGCTGCCCGGGACCCATGGAGCCCTTCCCGGTTACTCTGCCATCCCGTTGGCCTCCTGGAGATGGGTGCCCCGGACGCCCGGGGGAGGTCTGTCCGGGGCCCATGGAGCCCGTCCTGGGCAGTGTGACATGCCGTCGGCCTGGAGGTGGGAGCCCCGGATGCCCGGGGGAAGGCTGCCCGGGACCCGTGGAGCCCTTCCCGGGTACTTTGCCATCCCGTTGGCCTCCTGGAGATGGGCGCCCCGGACGCCGGGGGAGGTCTGTCCGGGGCCCATGGAGCCCGTCCTGGGCAGTGTGACATGCCGTCGGCCTGGAGGTGGGAGCCCCGGACGCCCCGGGGGGAAGGCTGCCCGGGACCCGTGGAGCCCTTCCCGGGTACTTTGCCATCCCGTTGGCCTCCTGGAGATGGGTGCCCCGGACGCCCAGGGGAGGTCTGTCCGGGACACGTGGAGCCCGTCCTGGGCATTGAGCCATGCCGTTGGCCTGGAGAATGGAGCCCCCAGACGCCCGGGGGAGGTGTTGCCCAGGCATATCTCATCTGGTCCCCCGGGCAGAGAACCACCAGCCCTGGAGGGGTGTCCGGGCGTACCCTGCCCCTAGTCATCCAGAGGGAAATTACCCCCCTTTCTTGCAATCCGTGCACGCGAGGTGACAGAGGGGGCCCAAGGCGTAAAAGAACCCGACCTCATGGAGCCCTAGCTGGGATCCGGGAGGCGAATGGCACCTCATCGGGACTTCCAGGGAAGCCCGGCCATCTGGTCGCCCCATTGGAAAGCATCGCGGGCGACCAGATGGCCGGGATCGAAAGGACTCCCAGCTCCCCATCCATCCCAAGCCTTCGCGGTAGGGTTCCTGACTGCCTGCCCACGCAAGGCAGGGCTCTTGGACCCCGGCTGGGCCTCAGGCGCAGGTTGGACCACCGGAGCTCTAGGGCCCAGACGACCTGGGGGAGGAATGCCCGGGACCCGTGGAGCCCGTCCTGGGTACTTTGACATGCCGTCGGCCTGGAGGTGGGTGCCCCGGACGCCCGGGGGAAGCTGCCCGGGACCCATGGAGCCCGTCCTGGGTACTTTGACATTCCGTCGGCCTGGAGGTGGGAGCCCCGGACGCCCGGGGGGGAGGTCTGCCCGGGACCCATGGAGCCCGTCCTGGGTACTTTGCCAATGCCGTTGGCCTCATGGAGATGGGTGCCCCGGACGCCCGGGGGAGGTCTACCCGGGACCCACGGAGCCCTTCCCGGGTACTTTGCCAATGCCGTTGGCCTCATGGAGATGGGTGCCCCGGACGCCCGGGGGAGGTCTGCCCGGGACCCATGGAGCCCGTCCTGGGTACTTTGCCAATGCCGTTGGCCTCATGGAGATGGGTGCCCCGGATGCCCGGGGGAGGTCTGCCCGGGACCCATGGAGCCCGTCCTGGGCACTTTGACATGCCGTCGGCCTGGAGGTGGGAGCCCCGGACGCCCGGGGGAGGGCTGCCCGGGACCCATGGAGCCCGACCCAGGCACTCTGCCATGCCGTCAGCCTGGATGGAGCCCCGGACGCCCAGGGGACGAATGCCCGGGACGCATGGAGCCCGTCCTGGGCACTTTTCCATGCATTCAGCCTGGAGCCCCCAGACACCCAGGGGAGGACCACCGTGAAAACCATGGAGCCCGACCTGGGCACTCTTCCATACCGTCAGCCTAGGTGGAGCCCCGGACGCCCGGGGGACGACTGCCCAGGAGCCATGGAGCCCGTCCTGGGCAATTTGACATGCAGTTGGCCTGGAGGAAGGAAGCCCCGGGTGGCCTAGGGAGGTGTTGCCCAGGCATAGCCCATCTGGTCCCCATGGCAGAGAACCACCAGCCTCGGAGGGGTGTCCGGGCTAACCCTTCTCCCTAGTAATCCGGAGGAAAATTACCCCCTTTTCTTGTAATCTGTGCACGCGAGGTGACAGAGGGGACCCAAGGCGTGAAAAAACCCGACCTCATGGAGCCCTCGCTGGGATCCGGGAGGCGAATGGCACCTCATCGGGACTTCCAGGGAAGTTCGGCCATCTGGTCCCCCCATAGGAAAGAGTTGCGGGCGACCAGATGGCCGAGGGAATCTGGGCGATCAGATGGCCGGGCATGGAGGTGAAGCCGCCTGGACTCTTCCCCACCCCGTCCCCGTCCCCGTCCCGGGACGAATGCCCAGAATGCATGGAGCCCGTCCTGGGCACTTTTCCATGCCGTCGGCCTGGAGCGCCCCGACACCCAGCGGAGGAGCACCCTGGAAACCATGGAGCCCGACCCGGGCACTCTGCCATGCCGTCAGCCTGGATGGAGCCTCGGGCGCCCGGGGGACGAAGGCCCGGGACGCATGGAGCCCGTCCTGGGCACTTTTCCATGCCGTCTGCCTGGAGCACCCCGACACCCAGGGGAGGACCACCCTGAAAACCACGGAGCTCGACCCGGGCACTCTGCCATGCCGTCAGCCCAGATGGAGCCTCGGGCGCCCGGGGGACGAAGGCCCGGGACGCATGGAGCCCGTCCTGGGCACTTTTCCATGCCGTCGGCCTGGAGCGCCCCGACACCCAGGGGAGGACCACCCTGAAAACCACGGAGCCCGACCCGGGCACTCTGCCATGCCGTCAGCCTGGATGGAGCCCCGGACGCCCAGGGGACGAATGCCCAGGACGCATGGAGCCCATCCTGGGCACTTTCCCATGCCATTGGCCTGGGGCGCCCCGACACCCAGGGGAGGACCACCCTGAAAACCATGGAGCCCGACCCGGGCACTCTGCCATGCCGTCAGCCTGGATGGAGCCCCGGACGCCCGGGGGACGAATGCCCAGGACGCATGGAGCCCGTCCTGGGCACTTTTTCCATGCCATTGGTCTGGGGCGCCCCAACACCCAGGGGAGGACCACCCTGAAAACCATGGAGCCCGACCCGGGCACTCTGCCATGCCGTCAGCCTGGATGGAGCCCCGGACGCCCGGGGGACGAATGCCCGGGTCGCATGGAGCCCGTCCTGGGCACTTTTCCATGCCATTGGCCTGGAGCGCCCCGACACCCAGGGGAGGACCACCCTGAAAACCATGGAGCCCGACCCGGGCACTCTGCCATGCCGTCAGCCTGGATGGAGCCCCGGACGCCTGGGGGACGAAGGCCCGGGACGCATGGAGCCCGTCCCGGGCACTCTGCCATGCCGTCGGCCTGGATGGAGCCCTGGACGCCCGGGGGACGACTGCCCAAGAGCCATGGAGCCCGTCCTGGGCAATTTGACATGCAGTTGGCCTGGAGGAAGGAAGCCCCGGGTGGCCTAGGGAGGTGTTGCCCAGGCATAGCATATCTGGTCCCCATGGCAGAGAACCACCAGCCCTGGAGGGGTGTCCGGGCGTACCCTGCCCCTAGTAATCCGGAGGGAAATTACCCCCCTTTCTTGCAATCTGTGCACGCGAGGTGACAGAGGGGACCCAAGGCGTGAAAGAACCCGACCTCATGGAGCCCTCGCTGGGATCCGGGAGGCGAATGGCACCTCATCGGGACTTCCAGGGAAGTTCGGCCATCTGGTCCCCCCATAGGAAAGCGTTGTGGGCGACCAGATGGACGAGGGAATCTGGCCGATCAGATGGCCGGGCATGGAGGTGAAGCCGCCTGGACTCTTCCCCACCCCGTCCCCGTCCCGGGACGAATGCCCAGGACGCATGGAGCCCATCCTGGGCACTTTCCCATTCCATTGGCCTGGGGCGCCCCGACACCCAGGGGAGGACCACCCTGAAAACCATGGAGCCCGACCCGGGCACTCTTCCATGCCGTCAGCCTGGATGGAGCACCGTACGCCCGGGGGATGAATGCCCGGGTCACATGGAGCCCGTCCTGGGCACTTTTCCATGCCAGTGGCCTGGAGCGCCCCGACACCCAGGGGAGGACCACCCTGAAAACCATGGAGCCCGACCCGGGCACTCTGCCATGCCATCAGCCTGGATGGAGCCCCGGACGCCCGGGGGACGAAGGCCCGGGACGCATGGAGCCCGTCCTGGGCACTTTTCCATGCCGCCGGCCTGGAGCGCCCCGACACCCAGGGGAGGACCACCCTGAAAACCACGGAGCCCGACCCGGGCACTCTGCCATGCCGTCAGCCTGGATGGAGCCCCGGACGCCCAGGGGACGAATGCCCAGGACGCATGGAGCCCATCCTGGGCACTTTCCCATGCCATTGGCCTGGGGCGCCCCGACACCCAGGGGAGGACCACCCTGAAAACCATGGAGCCCGACCCGGGCACTCTGCCATGCCGTCAGCCTGGATGGAGCCCCGGACGCCCGGGGGATGAATGCCCGGGTCGCATGGAGCCCGTCCTGGGCACTTTTCCATGCCATTGGCCTGGAGCGCCCCGACACCCAGCGGAGGACCACCCTGAAAACCATGGAGCCCGACCCGGGCACTCTGCCATGCCGTCAGCCTGGATGGAGCCCCGGACGCCCAGGGGACGAATGCCCGGGACGCATGGAGCCCGTCCCGGGTACTCTGCCATGCCGTCGGCCTGGATGGAGCCCCGGACGCCCGGGGGACGAAGGCCCGGGACGCATGGAGCCCGTCCCGGGCACTCTGCCATGCCGTCGGCCTGGATGGAGCCCCGGACGCCCGGGGGACGACTGCCCAAGAGCCATGGAGCCCGTCCTGGGCAATTTGACATGCAGTTGGCCTGGAGGAAGGAAGCCCCGGGTGGCCTAGGGAGGTGTTGCCCAGGCATAGCCTATCTGGTCCCCATGGTAGAGAACTACCAGCTCTGGAGGGGTGTCCGGGCGTACCCTGCCCCTAGTAATCCGGAGGGAAATTAAACCCTTTCTTGCAATCTGTGCACGCGAGGTGACAGAGGGGACCCAAGGCGTGAAAGAACCCGACCTCATGGAGCCCTCGCTGGGATCCGGGAGGCGAATGGCACCTCATCGGGACTTCCAGGGAAGTTCGGCCATCTGGTCCCCCCATAGGAAAGCATTGCGGGCGACCAGATGGCCGAGGGAATCTGGCCGATCAGATGGCCGGGCATGGAGGTGAAGCCGCCTGGACTCTTCCCCACCCCGTCCCCGTCCCGGGACGAATGCCCAGGACGCATGGAGCCCATCCTGGGCACTTTCCCATTCCATTGGCCTGGGGCGCCCCGACACCCAGGGGAGGACCACCCTGAAAACCATGGAGCCCGACCCGGGCACTCTTCCATGCCGTCAGCCTGGATGGAGCACCGTACGCCCGGGGGATGAATGCCCGGGTCGCATGGAGCCCGTCCTGGGCACTTTTCCATGCCATTGGCCTGGAGCGCCCCGACACCCAGGGGAGGACCACCCTGAAAACCATGGAGCCCGACCCGGGCACTCTGCCATGCCGTCAGCCTGGATGGAGCCCCGGATGCCCGGGGGACGAAGGCCTGGGACGCATGGAGCCCGTCCTGGGCACTTTTCCATGCCGCCGGCCTGGAGCGCCCCGACACCCAGGGGAGGACCACCCTGAAAACCACGGAGCCCGACCCGGGCACTCTGCCATGCCGTCAGCCTGGATGGAGCCCCGGACGCCCAGGGGACGAATGCCCAGGACGCATGGAGCCCATCCTGGGCACTTTCCCATGCCATTGGCCTGGGGCGCCCCGACACCCAGGGGAGGACCACCCTGAAAACCATGGAGCCCGACCGGGCACTCTGCCATGCCGTCAGCCTGGATGGAGCCCCGGACGCCCGGGGGATGAATGCCCGGGTCGCATGGAGCCCGTCCTGGGCACTTTTCCATGCCATTGGCCTGGAGCGCCCCGACACCCAGGGGAGGACCACCCTGAAAACCATGGAGCCCTACCCGGGCACTCTGCCATGCCGTCAGCCTGGATGGAGCCCCGGACGCCCGGGGGACGAAGGCCCGGGTCGCATGGAGCCTGTCCCGGGCACTCTGCCATGCTGTCAGCCTGGATGGAGCCCCGGACGCCCGGGGGACGAATGCCCGGGACGCATGGAGCCCGTCCCGGGCACTCTGCCATGCCGTCGGCCTGGATGGAGCCCCGGACGCCCGGGGGACGACTGCCCAAGAGCCATGGAGCCCATCCCGGGCACTCTGCCATGCCGTCCCGACAAATTCGTACGGACTCCTAACCTTCCGACACGGATCGGAATCGAGCCCATTCTGACCCAGCAGATTTCAGGTTGACTTGCTATATATTTCACGTACGATTTTATTGGGGCCGATTCCGATCCGGTACGTAAAAGCACATCCGACCGAATGTCGGACAACCATGTACTCCCGGTGCCGGGGATCAAACCGTGATCACCAGATGGGGATATCCCAAAAATCTGGCATGGATACGGGGCGCCAGGACAGGTTTGAAGACCCCTGCTTTAGAGTGAATTTACAGAAATCAAAATGTGATATCGTATGTGTCCTTATCATATTTATGTATACATTAAATGCATCTACCATCTCTGACCCAACATTGGTGTCTGATTTATGCCAGGATGGCCCAGTCTGTTGATAATTGTCTGTGCCATACTTGCACTTGACTTACAAGACACATGGTGTATGTTATGCAATTAATTTGACCTCTGTCTGACGACTGCCTGAAATCTCAGGAAAAAATAACTGCATTAAATCATTAGATGCTAGCTTACATATCTCTGCAGGTGCTCTCAGAGCCCTCTGCTGTGACTGAACTACATTTGCAATAATTGCCTGTTTGCACAAGGAGAGAATTTAGCATTTTAAGTCGGTGGGGGGTAGTTCCATATACTAATTAGAGATATTAAATCTGAGCGAGGGTAATGACGTCTTGTGTAAATGTGTAAAAACGGCGCCACTCCGGGACGCCTAATGAGCGAATAAATAACACCGGAGGCAGCAGGCCTGTGAGACTTAAAGAGCTGAGGGCATGGTTTCATGTCCCTGGCAAATCTTGTCGATAAATAAGTAAAGATTCACATTAAAAGTTAAATAAACATGAATCTTTTTTGTAGGTTAATTATCCATATTATCGGTTGCCTGTGCTAAATTCTTCCTGTCTTTCAAACACTAAGCTAATTTACCATAGGGCCTGCGCGCTTCCATGGATTAATGCTACAATATTTCATCCTTACCAGTCAATATTAGACATCAATTCCAGTGAACATATTTTTGGCCTACTTGCAGATTTCAAATATTTCACAATATATAAAAATATAATGGTTCATAATAACTGAAAATATTTATATTTCCCAGCTTAAGCACAATTACCGCAGGCAGACTTTCGACCGTGTAACACTCCTCATGAAGTTTAAGGTTATAATACAGTTTTATTCTTAAATTAATATTTTCTATTGTTTAATAATTGGAATACATTCAGAAAATACTTCTAAAATGTCATGCTCTGGTATCGTTTGTTATGTTAATTTTGGTACTTATTGGTTTAAATAATAATAGCTTGTTCTAATCCCCTGCTAAATCAATAATTAATAATTACCTGATTGGCTTAAAATATAATTTTTGTCAAGTTTTTTATAGAACAAACTTGGCCTGAGGGCATTAGAGTGCTTTACAAGAAGACAACCAGATCAAACTGCAAATTTTTTTTCAGGCTAGGGGAGATTAAGCGATTTGCCCAGATATCACAATTCAATGAAGATCATTCCATACTTTCAGAGCTCCAAACAGGATTCAGTCCAGGAAGAGGCACAGAATCTGCCCTCATTGCCATTTGGGAAGACCTTAAGAACACAATTGACTTTAACGGGATTGCTGCACTACTTCTTTTGGACCTTTCAGCTGTCTTTGACACAGTTGACCATGACATGACACTCTAATACAAAGACTCTACAAAGGTGAGAGGGGACTCTCTAGAGGGGACTGTTCTCGGACTGGATCACATCCTACTTTCAAAACAGAACTAATGTCATCCATACTCCCACTTTCTCATCCAAACCACTCTTCACCAGCCGCGGTCGGTAGTGGGAGTACCTGCTGGGCGGTGACGTGGGGAGGGGCAGGGTGGGAGCTAGTGATCTATGTATTATGGAGCTTTACAGGTAAGCAAACATATAAATAAATAAAATGAATTTCGTTGCGCGCACTGCATCGCATTTGGGGATGCAGTGCATGCAACGAAATTCGGTTTATATATTTATGTTTACTTACCTGTAAAGCTCCTTAATCCATAGATTACGCAGGAAAGCAGGACTCAGGGGGGAGAAGCTGAGTTTTGGACTACACGTGTAGAAGCAATTTAGACAACACCTGATGCAGCTATATGAGGATTTACGCCGCTCTGAACGTAGACTAATTGAGGCAGTGCATGGTAAGGCAGACATTATACAGGCACAAACAGAGGTGGCTTGGGGCAAGGCCAGGATTAACGAGGAATGGGCTAAAGATATTGCCAAAAAATACCATCTTTTCAGGAAAGACTGCTATGAGTTTGGGGATACAACAGACAGATGCCTTGCAAAAAAGATCAGATGTAAGGAGGTTAAGACCTCTATAGTAGCAATTGAGGATCTGGCAGGGAATACAGTAGAAACACCAGAGGGTATTCTAGAAGTGTTTAGGACATTTTATGAGAAGCTGTATTCTGAGGATACTGAAACTCTAAATGGCCAGGAGGCGTTATATAGAGATCCCATAGGATATCCTGGATGAAGAAGATAAGAGGGTACTAGAGGATCCGATTTCAATGCAGGAGATGACAGATGCCGTAGGCTCATTGGCTATGGGGAAAGCTGCAGGTCCCGATAGACTGCCATTAGAAATATATAAGCTACTGCTCCCAGAAATTCAGGCAGATATGCTTGCGGTTTGTCGGGAGGCAAGAAAAGGGGCTGCCCATTGCGAGCATCATTGTGTTTTAAAAAAAAGATAAACATCCCACACTGCCAGGTTCATTTAGACCGATATCCCTCATAAATTGCAAAGGTAACATTCACACGAAAATCTTAGCGGCACGGCTATCTCAGGTTATCACAGCCCTGGTCTCAGTCCACCAGCACGGGTTTATACCAGGTAGAGATACGGTCAACCATATAAGCAGAGTAACAACACTGCTAGATATTGCCAACACACACAAACTGCCTTGAGGGTGATATTATTAGATGCAGAAAAGGCTTTTGACAGTGTCTCCTGGGAATTTCTATGGGCTACACTGAGGTGGCATGGTGTTGGTGCAGGGTTCATTCAGCCAATTAAGACGATGTATAGATCCCCAAAGTCGCGAATATGTGCACTAGGGCTAGAATCAAACCCAGTAACTATAACAAGAGGCACCCGACAATGATGCCCCTGCTCCCCTCTGTTATTTCCGTTATATATCAACCCGTTCTTAAACCTGTGAGAACAAAGACTGAATGAACAATTATTAGGTCCTAGGCTGGAACGGGTTGATATATTTGCATATGCAGATGATATTGCAATAGTTTCACCGGATCCTGCTATTACACTGGAGCAGACTGAACAGTTTGCAGCAATATTTGGGAGGAGTTCAGGGAATAAATTGAACCAAGCCAAGACACAGGTAATTTGCACTGATCAAACACAATTCAGTGATCAGAGAGCTATAAAAAAGCATCATATTTGGGAATACGTCTGAATGCCTGCCTGGATTCAATGGTTAAATCTAATTGGGAACCTCTTCTTAGCAAGATTAAAAAAGATTTGGAAAGGTTGGAAAGTCTCCATTTATCAATGCTGGGAAGATGCAATGTTCTTAAAATGAATTACTTCCAAAGGTTCTTTACTTTTTTAGAGCAATTCCACTCGAGATTACTAGGAAACAAATGCAGAGACTACAATCTATCTGCAATAGCTTTATATGGGCTCAGGGGAAGCCCCGGCGAGCATGGAAATTTATGACTCTTCCACGTGATAAAGGGGGATGGGCAGTTCCAAATTTCCAATTGTATTATTGGGCATGTTTATTACAGCAAATCCGAATTTTATTGGTTGGAACTAATGGTGAAAGTGTAAGGGATGTGCCTCATACATACCAGTTATTACTTTGTGCAAGGACAGAGAGAACTTTTTTTAAATTCTCGAGCCGAGCTATTACAAGAAGGCTCGCTTTAAGGTGCTCCAGGCCGTTCACAAGGCCTGGCTTCAAATAAAGAGACAGCTAAATATTGGCAAGATAAACAACTATACCATGTTCCATGTATCACCCACAAAGCGATACATGGACAGGACCCCTCTTCATCAGGAATAAAATCACCAAATACATTTAACAAAGGAATCTCCACTCTAAATTGACACCTTTCCTCAAAATCCCACCATACAAGAAAAAACGATAGGTGGCACATCCTTCTCCTTTCAAGCAGCCAAACAATAGAACTCTGTACTTTACCCCCAAACATAAGATCCACGGATAACTACCTTATCTTCGGAAGACTACTCAAGAGTTGGCTCCTCCACACATAACCACCATACTCAAACTTAAATATACAGCATATACTTGGGTAAATAAGCATTTATTTGGATTATATATGTGTACCTAGATATGTGTATTCCTTTGTATAAATGTGTATAATAATCATGTGGAGAGGTGTGGCTCACTGGTTAGAGGCGGCAGACCTGTAAGCAGAGAACGGCCCGGGACCAGGGTTTAATTCCCGACGCGGCAGGGTCTTGGACCAGGGTCAACGGACTCGATAATTCTCGCCTCAGTGCCTACTCTAACCAGGGAACACATTCGGTAACTCTGGGCATTAAGCTTGCCTCATCTCTACAACGGCCCCCCACAGACGCCGGGGATGCCTGGTTTCACCCTGGAGATACCCAGAAAGGGACCATCTCACAGGGAAAACCAGGACGGGTTCCCCAGCGGTCTACAGCGCCAGGACACTCGGGTAGAGTAACAGTGCGCTTTACAAGTATCCCACATTATGTTTATATATATTCACTGAAAATAATATAGGTTTCAGGGGCGGTATAGTTAGTTGGACATTTCACTCGTACAAAACCATTGAAATTCCCCCGTTATTGTTAGTTCAGCTAACTATAACTCGCACTGCTGATGATGTCACATATTACATCACTCATGACATTGTCAGTGACATCACTGATGACATCACTGATGATATCTCAAATGACATCACTGATTACATCATCCAGCGAATGTGCGTTTTTCTGAAAATTAAATATGCTTTATATATGTATATCTCAAGGTCGATGGAAGAATAAAGTGTCTAAATGGATGATTTTGTTTGTTGAAAAATTGATTGTATAACTGACTGATTAAGTGTCTCTTAGTGAATACATGGGTTAGTGAGTAATTTTTAAATATATAAATATCTGTATCAGTATCTCACTTCGTGTATAAGTGGCAGCATCGGTTCATGAGTAGCTACATGGCTGTCTATATAGGTTATTAGTTGGTTTTTTGAGTATCAGTATGAGTGTCTGAGTGTCTGTATGGTTCGGTGGGGGTATTATGTAGTGCATAGATGCATGAATGAGTGACTCACTGTTTGTATGTGTTGGAGACAGCATGTGTGCAGGACTGTATGGGTGGATGAGTGTGTGTATGGGTGTGTTAGTGAGCGAATGACTGTCTCAATAGTGTCTTTATGAGTAACTACATATGTTTTAAACTAGCATATGTGAGTTTTGGTGTATTTAAGTGAGTATTTGTGAGAGTGAGAGATTGGAAGATTTCCTGTATAAATTAGTCTATGTTTGCTTAAGAGAGTAAGTATGTATAAGTTTCTGGAGCAGTAAGTGTGGTGGTGTTTGTATAACTGTATATGCAATTTAATGGATGTTTGATACTTTGCATGTGTGACTATGTGTCTGAGTAACTCTGTGGATGAGTGTCATTGTGTAACAGACTGTATAGGTGTATGAGTACATATGATGAATGAGTACATGTATGAGTGACTGTAGAGGACTGTTGGTGAATGAGTGAATGTGTGTGTAGCTCTTGGAATTACTAAATCGGTGTGTTGTAAGTGGTATTGGTATGTCCATTGTTTTGAAAATGTTAGTTTCTATTTTTGAGTGTGTGTATCAAAGGCTATATTAGGGTGAGAGGAGGTCTGCCACTCTATCACAAGGATGATGTCATCAGTGATGTCATTTGAGATGTCATCAGTGATGTCATGAGTGATGTCACTGACCATGTCATGAGTGATGTAATATGTGATGTCATCAGCAGTGCATTGTGGACGCGCGAGTTATAGTTAGCTGATCTAACTATAACGGGGGAATTTCAATGGTTTTGTACGAGTGAAATGTCCAACTAACTATAATGCCCCTGAAACCTATGTTTTTTTGCTAATTCCTATCTATAACGTGCCTCAAACCTATGTTTTTTTCAGTGAATTTCAAAGGTTTTTTAAATGGTAATTTGTAACTATAATGTGCCTGGATCCTATGTTTTTTTCAGTGAATTTTTAAGGATTTTTAAATGCTAGTTTCCACCAATGCCTACAGAGGTACGACATGTGAAGAAAGAAGAAAAAACACACAGAAAGAAGCAAAAGAAATGCAGAAAGAAGCAACAGAAGTCCTCAAAGATGAAGAAAAGTGCAGGAAGAAGGAAGACGTGCAGAAAGAACAAACAGAGGAGCAGAAAGAGGGGTTGTTGCACAATCATCCTGTACTCTCAACTTTTTCAGACGGGTACTGCTGTTAACTGACTCTAACTAACCAGTCCTAATAGGCACTTAGAATACATTGAAAATACCTACATACACTAGGGAACACTATGCATTGGGGTATCCCTGTGATTAGCATGACCTCCTCTGTAAGCCCTCAGAACATAGAAGGGCAGGGGGATTAAAACTACCTCTTGAAACACGCCACGGGGTGCGTTTGAACACTGATGAAGGAAGGGGGAGAGCCTGAGGTGACATGTGTGCAAATACGCTCTGTGGGCATTTTAAGTTGGGGGATAAAGTCCCCTTGAATCCTGAGGGTCCCTGGGATCCAAGTAGCCCACTAGGTACCTCCAGTAAGTGCCACAGAGATGCGTTGCAGAGAGGTGTAAAAAGGGCTCGGCCTAGGCCACCTCTCTGCAACACAGTACAGTGGCGCTTACTGGAAGCACCTAGTGGACTAGTTGGACCCGGGGATTTAAGGGGAAGCATTTCCCCAACTTAAAACGCGCCACAGGGCGTGTTTACACACGTCATCTCAGGCCCCTTCCCTTCCCTTCACCACTGTGTAAACGCACCCTGTGGCCATTCTAAGTTGAGAGATTAAGTCCCCTTGAATCCTAAAGGTTCCTAGGCTCAAACTAGCCCACTAGGTACCTCCAGTAAGAGAGCTGCGCTGTAGAGAGATGTAACAAGAGGCACGGCCTAGACCACCTCTCTGATGCACAAACGCCCCCTCAACAAGATATATTTTTGCCACTTCCCCTCTTACTAGTTTCAGAGCCAGGGCAAAGCTATGTGCATTCTCTTCTTCAGTTAACCCAATCGGTTCTGTGTCTAAGGGAAATTGTTTGGGCTTTTTATTTTTTTCACTCATCTTCCCCATTATTATATCCTCCAACACTGGATCCTCTTCCTCCTCCTCATCCTTTAGCGGTGCACTAGGTACAGGAAGAGCCGGATACACTCCAACAACCCCAACAACCTATAGTTTGTGCATCCTCCAATTTCTCTCCAACTTCCTGTCTGCCACATTCTGCTAAAACCCCTTTTTTAATTCCAAGAATTTCTTATAAACTTTGTCCTTGTGTCTCTAGTTGCTCCCAACTCCTACAGCACCAAGTCCCACATCCAGATGGACTTCCACTGAAGCGACCTAATTTTCTTCTCTTTTTCAAAATAAGTATCTGTCGCAAATAGTTTAATTTGTTCATATGATATGTACCAGTCAATGGGAACTGTAAGTCCAGTCTTTTGGCTGTTAGAGAGTGCCATTTCTGAAGATAGAGTATTGCACGGAGGCCTTCGCGAGAGGATTCTTGGCAGGCAGGGGCATCTATGGGTAAGAAGGGGTGACTTTTATCTAGGTCGCTTTTGCTTAGTGGGTTACCCTTTGTTTGGCATGAAACCGACTCGCCCTATAGCATTTACAAAAAGATCAGTTGTACTGAACACACTGACAGAAGAAGAGTCTGTAAAGTGCCTTACCACTCATACCCCAGGTAACAAAAGGGGAACGAACAAACAGAACAATAGAGTCAGAAGCACCTCAGCCAGCAGCTTGCTTTGTTAATTGAAGCAGATTGTGCAGTGCATCATTCGCCGGACATTTCGTTCCCTTCTAAGTTCACCATAAGCGCACAAAAGTGAGAAGAGAGAAAGAAGAGCTGGTAGGTCCTAGTAACGCTGCACAAGGGACCGCTGGGGATTCCCCAGGTAACCGGCGTCCTTTTAGCTGAATATTTGAGAGGACAGGAAAGTGAGAATAAGTGCAAAAGTGTCTGCAATCTCTTGCAATCCTCTCCTTTAGTTTACGGCTGACTGCAAATGAAACTGAAGGAATTCACCAACAGTATTACACACAGATTTGTGCAGGTAGGTGAACTCTGCGTGCGCACAGACCTTAGTGCATATAAGTGGAATAACTTGCCCTAAGCAATACCCAACCCATCCCTTGAGTCCTATTCCTAGGTACGGATGAAGGGTAGGATGACAATTGTGGTGAAAATGTCAGTCAAAATAAAGAAAAAAATTAGGCAAGTCGTTGGTAGCGTGCAATATGGCAAAAATACTAAGACATCTGCTAACCAGGCATATACTACAAACACATCATTGATAACAATCAAAGATCAATAAAACCACAGCAGTACAGAAAATTCAGTGGTAAGAATAGCAGTATAATGTTGTCAGTTCATCAAAAATGTCAATACCCCAATTCACATGGACCTTACTATGAACATAAAAAACACCGAATCCCAAGCAAGATACAAAACATCAAGATGCAAAATGAAATAATAAAGGTAACTCATAGTAAAGAACCTATAATGCACCCCCCCCTTGTAATCAGGGCATGCCGCCCGTGTGGACAACGGAAGACCCCAACAGCGCACCCCCGCTAGCTGGACCAGATGGACCACTATCGCCCCACAATGGAGAAAAGAAACTCGCCGATGCACGACCTGCACCTGCAACTCCACCAGCTGCACCTCAGAGAGAAAGGCACTTCCCAACCAGACCAAAAACACAAGGCCAAGCAGCACCCCACTGGCACTGCTCCTCAGCCACCCCCAATTCGGAGCACACTGCACAGAGAATCACAGCCTCTGAATGTCGGTTAAAAATACCAAAAATTTTGTCCCTCTCGTGTCAGGCGGTACAATATATGGCCAAGACCACAAAGACCAAACCCTCAAGAGGAAGGGATATAACAGCAGCTATGCCAGCAGCCAAATCCATGTGCATAAGATGAGGGTAGGTATCGAGAGCAAAGTAGCAGGAACTCACCAGCGAGATGACATATACTCACGGCAGCACTCAGCACAGCTATTAGGAGGCACCTAGGCGATCAGGCACCCTCAACCTGGCCAAAAGGCTGCTGCAGTCAATGTCAAGTCCAGGTGGGGTACATTCTCCACCACAAATGTGGATACCTAAATCCAATCAGAGACAAAAACCGTCAGCTAAAGGTTTATTATCATGACACAGAGACAGTTGACTGCCCAAGTGTTTAGCCAAGTGCCCAAAAGAAGAAGTTAGTTACAATGTTTTATTATTATCGCAAACCGCAAAAGGCACAACTAGGCGTTACATGAAGTGTCCAATCAAATAACGAGTATATGATCATTTCTCAGCATATGTCAAAATTCATAATCAAGAATGCATGATAAGCAAATACATGATAGGGACCTGTCTTTTGTTGCAGTTGGTTATTTCCAAGATTGAGAAACATAATAGAAAATAACAGTTGCCTACTACGAAAATTGTGTTTTTGCTGAGCTAGCAAGCTATGACAATCACAAGGGCTGTCAGTTGACCAAGCCTTTCAAATTTGCATTCTAAGCTGCTTGATTTGAACAAAAGATTAGGTTATCAAAGTTCATACATCTGCGTTGAGCAGGCCCCACATGCCTGGGCCGAATTCCACCATTAAGTATCACAAAGGTTGAGTAAGACAAAATGGATTCCATACATAATAAAAAAAATACAAGTCCACAGAAGCTGCCGTTGATGAAGATGTGAAGTCCATGAGCCGGGTAGAGCATTACACAGTGGTGGTTCTGAAGGCAAAGCATTGGGTCGATCCACATAGCAGAGGCGATGCACTGGTTCTGGTCATGCAACGGAGCGATGTGCTGGTTACGATCTACGCAATGGCGCTGATGCACTTGTTTGAGAAAGGATCCATGGATTTGGCTGAAGTAAGTGCCTTAGGCCTCACTTCCAAGGGTCCAGGACTGGGGTGGCACCACTTGGCAGGGCATACTCACAGATGCAGATCTCAGGTGCAGAAGCATATAAGTTGAAAGTCTTTTATGTCCCTGAGGCTTCAGATTAGGAGGCCAGCCAACTAGCTCCAGAAGTTGCTGTGAGTTCTGGGTTCAAGTGATGCAGGCCCAGTCCTCCTCATCCAGGCAAAAGGACAGCAAGCAGAAGGTCAGCACAGCAAAGCAGGTGTCCACCAGAGTGGCAGTCCTTTCAGCAGCACAGCAATCCTCCTTCCTGGCAGAGTAGCCACATGTCCAGAAGTGTACTAAAGAGGTGGTATCTGAGGTTCAGTTTTTATACTCAGTGGTGCCTTTGAAGTGAGGAGACTTCAAAGAGATGACTTGGAAGTGCACAGATGCCCTCCCTTCCTGCCCTAGCTCCAGGCTCACTACAAGGGGGCATGCAGCCCTTTTTGCGGGTACTGGACACAGCCTATTCAAGTGTAAGTAAGGCTAAGTCCAGCTCCTCCCGCTTATTGTACCAGGATGGTCATTGAGGTCACATCCAAGCTTCCATTGTGTGGGGTTGTCTAGGGGTAATATACAAAGTCCAGCTGTCACCCAGCCCGGGCTTGTGATGAAAGACAGACAGCAGGCACCAAATGGCTAAAGCAAAAAAATGCCAACTTTCTAAAAGTGACATTTTCAGAATTCCACTTTAAAATCTGACTTCACCATAACTTGTCATTTTAAATTGTGCTTCCAAACTTGTGGGGGTCTTATCTTTTCCCAATTGGAAAATACAGTTATACACTGTAATAGGTAATCCCAGTATTATCCTACGGGAGAGATAGGCCTTGCAGCTGTGAAAATCTAATTTAAGAGTTTTTCACTACCAGGACATGCAGAACTTAAAAGTGCATGTCCTGTTTTTTAGATACACTGCGCCCTGCCCTTGGGCTACCCAGAGCCTACCTTATGGATGATGTATATGTATTAAAAAGTAAGGTTTGGGCTTGGCAACACGGTTTAACTTGCCAGGTCACCATGACAGTTCAAACTGCACACACGTTTCTGTGACTGAGACATGATTAAAGGGCTACTAAAGTGGGTGGCACACCCAGTGCTGCAGGCCCACAAGTACCATTTAATGTGCAGGCCCTGGGCACATGTAGTGCACTTTACTGGGACTTATCAGTAAATTAAATATGCCAATTATGGATAAGCCAAAGGTACCACGTTTTAGGGAAAGAGCACAAGCACTTCAGCACTGGTCAGCAACGGAAAATTACACAGAATCCTAAACCCAGCAAAAACAGGCCTGAAGTAAAAAAGTCTGGGGAAACCACGCCAAGGATGCCAGGTCTAACACCAACATTTATGAAGTTATAAAGTGACTTTGCTCTCATAAATGAAGCTATTCGCACACATAAGTTAAACACATAAACAACTTTGAGAATCGACTAACCCTGGGCGTAGTACTTCGCTACGCCCACAGAGTGGGTGTAGTGTTTCCTACTTTGCCATTTACAAAGTAGGCGTAGCAGGCAACACTACGCCCACTCCGTGGGCTTAGCGAAGTTGCCCGCCACCCGCCTCCCTCCCACCCTCCCTAAATACTTAAATAACCTTTTAAAAAGAATAAAAACCACTTACCTTGTCGGCTGCGTCTCCGCCGCCGTCTCGGACATGCGCGGCCGCCCGCGCATGCGCATTTCTCACGAGAAATGCGCATGCGCGGGCGGTCGCGCATGAGCATTAGTATCCAAGATGGCGGCGCGATTACGAGAGCGAGCCCCGGAGATGCAGCCGACAAGGTAAGTGGTTTTTATTCTTTTTAAAAAGGTTATTTAAGTATTTAGGGAGGGCGGGAGGGAGGCCGGTAGTATTTAGGGAGGGCGGGACAGAGGCGGGTGGCGCGTAGTGGGGCTACGCGAAGCGCGTAGGTGGACGTAGTTTCTTTCACACTTCGCGTAGCTTCGCGTAGCCCCACTACGCCTACTACGCCCAGGGTTAGAATCGACGCATTGAGTTATTTTATCAGAATATCTTATACAGCATCGTTTCTTTACCTTTTGACTTCTTAGGACCCATTCTGAATCACTACTAGAAGTCAGGGACTAGTTCCTAAGCAATTTCTATAATTTGAGCCTCAAAAGAACATGCAGAAATGAGGAAACATCATACAAATGCCAAGATTAGGAACTATTTTATTCAATTCACAAATAAAAAAAGTGATTTTACTTTTAATGAGCAGGTTTGAGCTTTTCAACATCTTTTTTACTTCCAAAAGATGAAGCAATATGCTAGACCCTAGGATATCACTTTGTCTTGTTTGCTCCTACTGCATGTTCACTTTTTGCAGGCATATAGTAGTTCTAATTCAATTGACGTCACCAATCATCCAAGCCAGATTTCAATTACTGTACTTGTGCTGCTCTCATGAATTAAGATAAGGATATCAACTTAGGGGCTTATTTACAAGCCCATTGCACCGCCGGTGCATCACTTTTTTATGATGCAAAGGCGGCGCAATGAGCTTGCCTTATTTGCAAGTCATGTTAAGTCACCCTGTGTGACTTTTCATTGCCTTTTCCATTGCACATATTCTAAGTGAAAGGGGCGTTCCATAGGTGCTGCTTTCGGTGCTCACATGCAACATCCATTGAACTTGCGCATTTCCAGGTTTATAACATTTTGTAAAACTGGGAATGTGTCAGAATCCTACGCCTCCCCAGGGAAGGCCTAGAACTAGCGCAAAAAGGAGAAATATTTTTATTTCTCCTTATTTTTTTTCTCTGATTGTGTTGCTTTCTGTAGCACACATAGAAAGAGGAAAATGCCATTAATGATTGATTTTGAGCAGTTTGTATTCCTGCACAAAAACAATCATCGCTGCAGCACAGACACACTTGCAAAATGATGCAAGGGTACCTGTGCTGGTGCATGGCAGCCAAATGTGCACCAGCGCATGGGAAAGCACAGGGATGTATCGTATTGATGTTAATACAACACATCCCTATGCTTTGAAAATGAGGCAGCACGGCGCAGCTAAATGGCTAACGGCGCCGAGCTGCATCATTTTATTGTGGATGAGGCCCTTAATTTTTAGCTTGAAATGTCCTATGCTTTAACCTTTACAGTGTTTTAAAACAGTCTGTTTGCTATTTTGTTTGATATCTATACTTACTTTATTAATCTATAATATTATTTAATTTTCTAAACTGTTGCAGACTCCCCGACTCGGTGTTGCGGATCCCCAGGGTTTCATGGACCACAGGTTCAGAAACACTGCCACACACAATATCATCTGACATAAATATCATGACCTAAAAATACTAAACAATTGCTCCCTGAATGCAACTTCACTATTTACTCCATTGGGGTGATATTTTGTAAACAATATTTAGAGCATACTATTTATGTCAGAAGATACTTGACAGTGACATTTTCCTACCACGGCGTCCTTGGCTGTAGTGCCATAGCTGTAGCATTCTGGCATATTTTTCAGTATTTAGAAAACTGATGAGAAAGCACATGTTAGCTGAGCCTCATCTAGCATCTAGATATATACTTGCAAGGGTGTACAGACTTTTCTGTGGTCAACTGAAGATGAGGAGCCACTTAGAAAATGGTGGAAATGATGGGAAGCCATACACAGAATTACAGAGAGGGATTCTATACTAACTCAGCCCTTGATTAATTGCTCTGTGTCCTGACTGATCCATTTGTTTGAGACCTGAGATTTTGCTATATAATATCACTTAATTGAGAGGTTTGATGATACAGAAAGGTAGTTAACCACGTGAATTGATGTTTTCGTCACCCTTAAATTGTATTTTGCTAAAAATAAAAATTTCAAAATTAGAATTCTTTTATTTAACTAACTCATAGTAAAATGCAGTAATACAGAGAAAAACTCACTGAGGGAGGCAGAAATGCATATATGTAACACACAAACTTTCATGCAGTACACTCTGAGTCACTCGCAGGTGATTACTGCTGAGTCCTGGGTCTAGTTAACTCGTCCTGACCTTAATCGTTTCATTTGGTTTGATTTAATTTTTATAAAGCGCAACAATTACCCTAAGGCATCAAGGTGCTGTAGCCAGACGTCCAAACTGAGCCGTGTCAATAGACCGCCCATATTATAAAAGTAGGGGAAATACTGTCTATATAGTGTAAACCCAGGGTTTAAGTGTCTTTCTAAAATGCAACAGCTTTGTGAACCTCTAAGGCACTGCAGAAGGAAGCTCCAGAGTCTGCATCAAGAAGGCTCTGCCTCCCCATCTCCCCATTTCTTCATTCGGGTCCTAGGCACAGAGACCAAATTACAGTGTGCCGAGCAAAGGTTTCTTGCTGGAGTGTGCCTATGGAACATCTCTTTAATCCCAGCAGGGATAGGGAGATAAAGGGCCTTGTGCTAAGTACAGATAGTTTTAAACATAATGCTTTTTCTAATTGGGAGTCAATGCAGATCACACAGCCCAGCAGCAGTTGATTGGTGCCTCGTAATATCAATGATTGGTCTAGCAAGATAATTCTGTGCCACCTGCAGTTTAGACTGAGTATTGATATTGGAGTCAAGATAGAGTGAATTGCAATTGTCCAATCTGGACATGACCAGGGCTAATGCGTCCTGCTTTCGCGCACGCAATAAGATTTGTTTTTGGACCCTGGGGTGTGCTTCTAATTTTTAAATCCAGTTTGTTCCTTTATAGGTCTCGCCTAGCAATGCAGCGCATGCACTGATCGCCTTGGCGAGCTCTATTGTCCTTGACTTGGTTGCCAATGGAGGACAGGACATGTGCACGCGCATGGCTGGCAGCGTTAGCACAAAGGACAGCTGAAGTGCGCGAACGGAGGACAGGAGGTGTGCACGCGTACGGCTCGACACCCTCAACGTGCGAATGGTGTGCTTTCGACGCGTACGGCAAGGCTCCCTCAATGCGCGCATGGCGTGCTTTCCCTTTCCCCTGGACACAGACTTGGCCTCCGAGACTAAGTGGCAGGTAAGGGCTCATTCCTTCTCGGCTTATTAATGCATGCAGTCAGGAGAGTCTGGAAATCATAGGTCCTCAATCATTTAAGACCTTTTTGGCGCAAAGGGAAACATTATATTTTCAGCCATGGTTCACAAACAGCAGACCACTCAAATCAATGTTCACCACTGAGAACACTGTACACTGTACATGCAGTTTGCATTGAAGCTACCTTTCTTTGGGATGCGGCAAGTTTAGATTCAATTTATTTTTTAAAGTTCGAATTCGCTGCAAGTCCAATTTCTCAGTCCACGTCCCCCTCGCTTTGTACCTCTCTGCGGTGTGGCAGGAATGCAGGTCCGTGCAACACCGTGGCTTCACACCTTTCCACCTTTTGTGATATCACAGCCATTGGCAATGCACGTGTACATGCAGGTGGCATTGAAGCTGCCTTTCTTTGGTATGCAGTGAGATTAAATTCAATTTATTTTTTAAAGTTCAAATTCTCTGTAAGCCTAATTTCTCAGTCCACGTACCCCACGCTTTGTACCTCTCTGCTGTGTGGCAGGGTTGCAGGTCCGTGTAACACTGTGGCTACACGCCTTTCCGCCTTTTCTGATATCACAGCCATGCGTCATAAAACCATTCAGAGATTCTGGCCCGTAGCTTGCACAACAGCTCTTTCAGACCACTCTGCAGCCATCTGAGGTGTCAAAGGAACAACTGTAGTGTAACACTGCCACCCCAGTCGTTCACACAAGCTGTGAATAGAATTTTGCAAAAACAAAATAATTTGTTATGTGACTGTAGAAATCAAGGCGTTCTTCCTCGACTATTGCTAAAACTGTCTAATGTAATTGATGTACACTCAATCAAAACACCATACTTTGTCAAATTGCCTATGCTCCATGTTGTGTGTTCATCTATAATTTCTGCTTGCAGTATTGAAACCCCTTTACAATATTCCCGCTTCTTCCTGAGAAAAATGCACACTCATAACTATCAAAGTCAAGCGCCACAACAAGTAATTCTAATTCTTGTGTTACGCTTGCAACCCCTAAGCACATATTGGGTAATTCTGGTCTTGCCGCTTATCTCCTGCAGCTGGCATTAGCAACATTTTCAGCTTCCCACTTTTATCTCCAAGCTACTAAATTCCATTACACACAAAAAGACCTGGTGTACTGCTCCCCTTTATGGTTCTGGTGACTTGTGGCATGCCACAGATTTTACTGAGCTTCCACCATCCATCAGCTGCATGTACATAAAGGCAAGGCTTCATCACAGTTAAGTCTTGTAGGATCTGCCCTCATGGTTACCCCCACTTTTTGCTGCTGTCAGTATGTTTTTTCGACATGGCTCCCCGCCATGTATTTTGGACATGGCTACCCGCCCATATTTGTTATTGGCTTGTGTCATTGTCATTTGTAAATACTAGCTTCTGATTCAGTAATAGGCTTGTTTGTCCCTTTTTAGTACTGCCTTGTCTTCATTTATGAACAACCTCCCATAAGGACTGGCCATTGTATTTATGTATTTATTTATTTATTTAGTATTTAATAGAGCATAAACTTGACCTGTGCGGGTATCAAGCACTTTACAGGATATATCACAGTGTACAAACAAAGTCAATGTGCAGAAATATACAGAAACTGTACGAAGGGATCGGGAGGGGTAGGGGTGTGGGGAACATAGGGGATATTGGGGATACAAAGGTAATATTGCAATCATAATTAGATTCAGTAAAAATTTAACGACCCCGTGAATTCTCTGCGGGTAGGGTTGTGATCTGGGAAAAATGATAGTCTTAGAAACATCAGATTTGTGGTCAGGCATGGCAGGCATTAGGCAAGGAATTTACCCATGAGGAAGGTTTTGGCCTTCTTCTTGAAGTGTGCTAGAGAAGGGATTCTTCGGATGGCTTACTTCGGTTGTTACATGGTTCGCCTCTTTTAATCTGTAAGCACTATGGGGCATATTACCAACGATTAGCGATATTTATAGCTAACTAGGCTTAGCAACGAATTTTTTATCGCTAAGCATCGCCGGAAATTATCGCTGAGATAACGTGCTATTGACAACGTTTATCTCCAAAGCGATACATTTTCCGGCGATAGCGTGAATATCGCTGAGAATACAGCGATATTCACGCATTAGCGACAAAATGATCTTAGCCATGTCATCCACCTCCCATTGGATAACATGGCTAAGAACTGGTCAGAGCAGGCGTTAGTTTTTGGCGATAGCGGGAATATTTCCATCGCTACGCCTGCCTTGCTAATAGGCGATAGCGACGTTAGCGACTGCTTTCAGTCGCTAACAGGTTGAGTACGCCCACTTTGCATGTCATTAGCGATAAATATCGCTGACATGCAAAGCGAGACCCAAACAGCTCGCTATCGCCTAAAGCTGTCGCTAACTGCTGTTAGCGACAGCTTGCTAATAGAGCGATAGAATTATCGCCGCTTAGCGGCCGAAAACGGCCGCTAAAGCGGCGATAATTGCCTATCGCCCTGCTTGGTAATATGCCCCTATATTCTTTAATGACTTTCTCCTACTGCAGGTACGACGTTCCTTTCCTGCAACATTCAGCTCGCCATGCGTGCTTTAATTTTCAAAGCAGCCGGGACAACGGCGGCTTCTTCTTTGAATGGGTCTCGCATTTACAACATTTTGAGCTATTGGCATTGTAAATGGCAATGGCTTTTATTTATGTTTTAATTAGCAAAACATATAAATAAAAGGCATTGTCATTTACAATGCCAATAGCTTGAACTCTTGCAAATGCGAGACCTATTGCATTGCAAACGCTTGTTTATATTTAGAGGGGTCAAGCTGAACCTTAAAATGGGGTGGAATAAAAGGTTTTCTGAAGGGGAGGGGTCTCTCTCATCTGCTAAGTGTATTTTATATGGTATGAAGTGACTTGTGCCACAATGTATTCAAAAGTGTGTGTATTAGAGGCTGTACATTTTCCTTCCCTGGCTTGTCTCATAAAAACCATGTCAGCCGAACACAAGTTTTATCACCTGCGCCACGTAAAAGAGAAAGTTTGTCATCTGGGACAAAAGAAGAAGCATAGATTGAGAAAGATGACTCGCAGTCACAGCAGCAACCTGTTGATCTGACTGTGGTCTGCCTCAAAACAACAAATACACTGTACCAGAAAAAGCAATAGCCACAACAAATACATAAGGGCATTCTACTAATACCGAGTAAATAACATAAGTGATTCTAAATTATGATTATTTCTCCTAGGGTTTTCTTTTTTATGGCAGCTATTTTACCTGCAACTCCACAGGTATGCCTGCTAGCAGGACAAGCTCCTGCACATAGTATCATGCCTGGGTTGACACATCTGTCACCTGGAGTCCAGCACATCAGTCCAACATTTACTGGATGACCTTTGACTGCAAGGACCTCTTTTACTTGATCTGTATTAGCCTCTTAGTCCCTCTTCTTTCTCCATTGCACCCTCCTGACGTGTGTTTGGTGGCTTCTATATGTATTGTTTAATGTTACATACAATACATGCTTGACTGCGTGCTTACAGGTAACTGTGTTTTAAATATATCAAAGTGCGCAGTGCAAGTGTAGGGAATAGTAGCTTTGTGCTTCCTATATAAATCCTGTCTTCTTCACATCCTCAAAGAACAAGTGAATTGGAAAAACAGTCTGTTTTTGAGTTTTATTTATAAATTGCTGTTGAGAACTGACAAGACAATAACTATTTGGCAGACAGTGTAACAAGTAGGTAATGCAACAAGGCATGACAATTACAGCTGGCAGTGCCAATTTAGTTATAACAGTGATCAGATATTTTTTCAGCATGGAATCGAGTACATTTTTCTTGTCCTTGGAGTGACATCTTTGTCGATGCGGTGAATGGACATGATACAAGTCAGGCATAGTTAGGGCAGTATTAAAGTGGTTTGAAGGTTTATTTTTGCACAGGCTTGGGAAGCAGTAGCTCTAAGTTTGAAGAAGGTCACATTTTCTCTTCCATCAACCATAACTGAGGATCAGACAGAAGGAAAAAAACAATCTCACTCATTTGCCCTAATTATTTTCCTTTCTTGTTCCTTTCGGATGTATGACAGTACAACGCGATCATTTTGATCGCGGTACTTTACATTGCGGATTTTACAACGCGAGTTGTTACAACGACTTGCGTTGGAGGGCGCGGATTGAGGATTATTATAATTTTATATTCCAACACCAGCCCACGTAACAGTAGGAAAGGTGTTGGAATATAAAATTACAATATTCCTTAACCAACAGCGCCCTCCAGCACAAGTCGTAGTAAGACTTGCGTTGTAATGGCAGCGTGGTAAAGGTCGTGCGGTGTAAACACCGCGCTGTAAACGACGTTTCCCGTTCCTTTCAGTCTCTTTTAATAAGGTCTACGTCCACACTAATCCTCCTGTTTTGTGACACTTCACCCAGGCCCAGGATTTGTTGCCTGTACCAATGAGTGAGTCTAGGAAAGTGGATTATTAGTAGGTGTGGGTATTCACCTTCAGCTAATAAAAATACCACAATCAATCATAGGTCTAGTCAAGTCTCAATAAATTAATCCTTGCTCAGCCCTTGGTAGCTTAAAAAAAGAGCAGTCAGGCTTAATTTAGGACACAGGAATTTGTAAAGCATTTAATACAACAAAAACAATAAATAAGTGAAAGACACAACAGAATAGAAATCCAACACCAATTTACACAAATAAAGATTATTTTTGTGTTTAAAATATCACCAAAATGACAAACATACAATGTAGGGAATTAAAGATACAAATTCTTAAAGATTAAAATAAAAATTGTGCATTTTAGCACCAAAAAGCTTAACAAGCAACTTGCAGCTATCTAGTCGCTTTGGACCGGGACACAGTCAAAGTTTTAGGCCGCCTGTGATGGAGCATGGGTCGGACAGGCTGAGGGCTAGGTCCGGGTCAAAAGTATACCTTTGGACTTACGGCCTGGTTACGAGTTTGGTGGTGTAGGAGCAGGCTGCAACGCCAACACCCCACTCCCACACTGCCAAACTTGACCGCCGACTGCCCGCCAGATTAGGTGCTTCCTCTTTGTCTGGCGGGGGGTCCAGTACATGCCATGCAGGAACATCATGTGCACCCCTGCCTCCACCACATGGCCCTGAGGCAACAGGTGCACCCTATAGGGCCCCCTTTGTTTACCCACCGCCACAGTATTCATGGTGGGGCTCACTGTCCTGAAAACTGTGGTGGTGAGGAAACTTGTAGGGACACCACCAGCATATAGTCGGCCTCAGACAGTCTGACCACCCAACTCGAAATACGGTGGTTGGACCGCTAATGTGGCAGTTGTCCCCCGTCACCATGGGTTTGGTGGTCCATCGGATTGCCAAACTCATAATCAGGCCCCTAGTCTTTTTCTTGGAGCTTTTCTCTCATTGACGAGCTCGATGGCGGGTCCTCGCGCTTCTCGTAACAGAAGCTCGATTCAACGACTTTGGACTGCTGCAGCGCAATGCCTCAGGGAGCCTCTGGAAGTCATTGTCCTCGACTGGGAGTAGCTCCTGAGCTTTCAGCAGGCCAAACCAGTGCAGGTAGGCAGATTTGCGAATCGGCAATGGCAGCTGGACCCTTGACATCAAGATGGTCTCCTGCAGGAGCTTTTCTGCAACACTTTGCAGAAAGTTTCTCAACTTTCAAGTTGTGAAATTTATCAGTTCTATGTTTGGGTAATATAAGGGTCTGGTAGCTCAGTCCAAGGTTTCAGAGACTCTGGATTGCTTCTTAGGGCCTAGGACTCAATTTCCCATAATGCACCTGCACAGTCCAGGAAACATCCAGTTGCCACTGGTCAGCTAGGGTGCTCCTCTCTTTGGGCTCGCAGATGACTTTATCCTACTCTGTGGTACCTGCGGCTTATCAGGGACTCCACTCATTTTCCTTTCAGTCAGGCACATTCCTTTCATTGTAGAGTCAACTAGTAGAGAGTCTACTCCTTTTCCTTTGAGTCAGGCACGTTCTGTTCTTGCTGGAGGCTCGAGTGTACAGAAGGTGGAGTCATTATGAGTGCAAGGCTTCTGTGGTAAAGTCCAAAGGTCCAGTAGGACAGTCCTTCTTCTTTTGTTTCTAGGCACTGTTCTAAGGAGCTCCTGCAGCTCGCCCATATTCATGCTCTTTTCTGGTTTGGCATGAGGGGGGACACCACAACCAATAGGGGTAAAGTTACCTCCCTCTGCTATGACTCGTCCCTACGAACTATGGCATATTTTTGACCCAAAATGAAGTGTTCTCATCAAAATGGAGAAAATCTTGTCTTGGTGTGTGTGTCTGTATATCCCAACCCAAAGGTGTAGCTAACATCGGACTACACTCACTTTTCAGTCCCTATCATAATCTAATTAGGGAGTTTGTTAAAAGGAAACACGCTTGGTCCAAAATAAATGGCTACAAAAAAAGAGGCCTCAGCAATATCTGGTAACAGCATGGTCATAGAGAAGTAAAAATATATTCATGAATGCACGATTCGGAATTTTGCCAGGAGAATCCCATGCACTACCTTGGAAAAAACTGGAAAATACCATATCGTGTCGGTTGTGCAAAGACGGGGAGGAAAACATTATACATCTTCTGTGCCTTTGTCCAGAACTAAAAAATGAAAGACTAACTTTATTAAAAAGGCTTTTTAATGAAAGAGCGATAAGGACTTGTAGACAAGCATTGCTTTGGTGTCTTTGCCCAGATGATGTACCCATTAATTCTGCCTTCGCAACATTTTTAACAATTGCATGGAAAAAGTTAGAATGATATAACATTAATCATCATACTGACTGTATTCTCCACCAATCTTTTAAGCATATGAACTTGTTTTAATTTAAAAAGTTCTTATAATGCATGTGTACAATTTTCAAGGTCTATCGTTATTTAAAAAGCAATTTTAAGGAGGTATTTTAATTGAAATGCCCATAACTGTGTATTTACTTTTTGTAAAGATTTTAAATAATCAATCACTAAATTACTACTACTAATTAGGGAGTTTACAACTGGGTGGGGATTAAGTAAATGTGGTATGGCCTTGGTTATTGACATCTGTTCTTGACATCTGTTCTCCTGTCTTTGAAGTCTGGCTTGTCTCCCCAGCCCTCTTCCTATCCCTGATTTTGCCAGAAAGCAAATCTCCTCTGACCAAATGGCTGTATTGTTTCAGCCCCAAGCCTCTTCACATCTACTCTGGGAGTAGCTTGGCTCACACTGTCAAAGAGCTGCTACAGGGCTGCCTTAGGTAACTACAGGATAGTAAATTCTAAAACTACTTTCCTGTAATAGTTAAATTAAATCTAACCATGGCAAGTTGTTGGATTTTATATGACCATTATTTGACACTGTAAATGAGATTGCTAGCTAGCTCCAACACAAAGATAGACTCAATTATGTTTAATAAAGCCATCCCCATGTTAGCTAATGGGGCTAGCAGCACTACAACAGGGAAAAACAATGTTGGCTTTTTTTCTTACCGGGTCATATAAAACATCTATTGTATTGCCCCCGCTTCATATAAATATGTTCCCTACCCTTGGGGCCGTAGGGCAGACCTTAGGGATTGAAGATAAGTTTAAAAAATGTACTTTTGGGCTTTGGAAGTATTTTTAGTTCCAAAGTCGAATTTGGACATAGTTTATTTTAAAACTAGCCTGCAAGGCAGGCCTGGCTTTAAACTGACACCAGACACCACCGCAGTACACACTTAAGTGTATTAAGTCCTCTGCTATCTCTAACCCTGCATACCCTACCATGCAGGTTTCCAATTAGAATTATACCAATTACCATATGCCTCTTGAGGACAGAGCACTGGCCCTGGGTGAGGTCAGCAGAGCCCAGAGCACTTACAGACTCAGGAACCACCATTATCAGTAAAAAAAATGGGGGTCATCAGGGCAAAAAGGATGACTTTCTTATAGTGAGCATGGTGCAGTTTGACCCATTGGATATTTCAAACGCAGCTTATTTTAATTATGATGAAGTGACATTTACTATAACACACTATTTAATTTGCACAATAATGTATGCACTAGTGTAAAGTATTTGCTTGCATTTTAATTGGTCCTTCTGTCTACTCATTGAAGGTTCTCTACAGAGTTTTTTAGAATCCAGAGAATTGGGAATCTATTGTAATCTCCAAGGTGAATAAGGTGCAAAGGCGCCAAGAGAATACTTTGCTCAAGTGGATCTATTGTATGTGAGGACAATTACATCAAGGTGCAGTCAACCTTCCAGCCTCACAGCAGTTGCCTTGGAATTGAGCAGAAACATTCTGTTCAACATACAATTGCACATTGACATTCCTAAGAACATAAATGTAAAAGTCAAACAACAATAGGACACTACTTGAATCAAATCACAAATCTATTTCTTAATTAATAGAATATTTCTTAGTATGAATGAAATATATTTATTCTGCAAGGTAATAATTATTATACTAACTAAAAACCACTATAATAATAATATAGAAAGAGAATAATCAGTGTTATATTTGACGAATCTTCAAACTCAACTTGCAATTAAAAAACTCACTTTCTATTAAAAATAAACAGTGCAGTTGACAGAAAAAGGAGAATATATTAGTCCAGCCATTACATATAAATGTACAGCATAAAAATTAAGACTCAATCATTAATCTTTCAAATGTTCCAGTCTCTAACAAACTCTGAATATCTAACTGGAGGTAACTCACTACACAGTTTCGGATTTATTGCTAGAGTTTAAACATGTTCAATGAAGTCACATTTCAATCTTTAACAGACTGTTAGCAGATAGATAAAAAAATCTTGCTGAACAGATTAAAAGTGGTACATTACTGCAATTCAAAAACAGATGTAGCAGTTTTTAGTTTAAGCATTACATGTTCTTATTCCATCACGTATGAAGTGTTTTTACAAGAGTAGCCATTTTGTCTTTCTTAACTCCTGGCAAAAATATCAGATATGTAAAAGTGGCTTTTCAATGGCAACAAAACCTGTATTCATGTTGTTGGGGTATACATTTACTTAACTTCCCTCTCAATTCATATATGAAAATTAAGAAGAAATACATACATGCAGTCCCATTCATTAAATGTTAAATTCCAAAATGTTTACTTTTTAAATATTGTACCACTATTCTGACTCTCTGGAAATTAGCAGAGTTCTGGGGTAGACCTGTAAAGTGATATACTTCGAGAGACTACATTGGGTCCCTTTCCAATTTACTCTAGGGTCTTCAGTTTTATCCTCTTGAAGTAGCTCCTGAAAATGACAGGTTTATTATTGTTTATTTTTGAACAACAAGCATTAATTAGGATCTTTGTAGGGAGTGACCACTCATGGGGATGTTTAATTTTTGTATCTGGTACTTTGGGGTACCAGAGTGCATGCGTGTGCTGCGTGCCTCTTTGAAAATACACAGAGCCTCAATAGGAAGCCACATAAAAGTAATGAGAACAGGGGTAATGTAAAAAAAGTGTTTCACTCCTGAGTACAGTTCTGCCTTCTGAATCAGATGCAATTTGGATATACCTGTGGGTAGACCATTTCCATAGTCTAGTCTCAACATCAGTAGCAGCTGATGTGTGGATGAAGTGGGGAGTGGGAGGGAAGAGCATAAAATAAATTAAGAAAAAACCTTACTTGTCTTGCCGCATCACACCCCTCTCTTTTGTAGGCACAGACTCCTAGAGTGCACTGCAGCCAAACCTCACTCTGCTTTCATGCTGCTGAATGCAGCATCAGGATTGGCCTGAGTGCCAATGATTTGTGCTCCCAGTTAGACTTGGAGACTGTACTTGCTCTCTCCAACCTGCCAACTCAGCTCGTGTTGGAAAGAGCTTCAGTGCGCATGAAGTTTGGGCCAGCCTGAGACAGCCGGCCAGACCATCATGCTTACTGGATACCAGTGCAAAACACCCCTCCACCAGCCTGTCATCACCCTGGCCGCACCCCCAAGCCTTGGCTCCAAGAGATAAATAAAGTGATAATAGACAGGAGTCTATTACCCAAGATAACCCCTGCTCACCCCCTTGGTAGCTTGGCATGAGCAGTCAGGCTTATCCCGGAGGCGATGTGTAAAGCGTTTGCGCGCGCACCCAGCAACAACACCCAAGGCCCACCACAAAGAAAACTCCACACAAGGTTATATATAAAATTAGCCTTTGTGTTATACCAAACTCATTAGATAATAAACACACACTTTACAATGTGCCATAGGCACGGGCAGAATTTACAGGGGATTATGTACATGGGACAGGGCCACGTGGCCCACTGTCAGGAATAAGCAGTTAGAACATAGCACATGTAATAACTGTAGCACCAAATGGTACATGTAGCACACAACCAGTCATCACTGGTAAAAGGTAAGTACCACATACGCAATCCTAAACACCTTAGGCCAAAATCACGCAGGGCACCATGAACTCACTAGCATCACTATACTAGATCAAACCACCTCCTAGGCATTAAAAATACATTTAAGGGTATAGGCATAAAAGCATTGCATATGACATTACAATTACATTAGGCAGGAAATCACATCTGAGCAAAACATCACATGAAGCAAAAACAGGTACCCCACGCCAGGGCACAACACCAGAACTGTCCCCCAGGCCAACTGGCCTCTCAGGGGCGGAAACGGCCTTTGTCCAAAGTGTCAGGGCAGGCTGCGCGGGCAGCAACCAGAAGAACTGTGCACAGGGGCAAGCCTAAACGAAGCAACTGCCCACTAAGTGCCGGGCAGCTGGGGATCTCCTCTGGGCTCTGAATACCACTGGTGCCCAAAACAATCGTGGGAGGTGGGGTCCTCGTGGGCTCCTAGCAATAGAATGCCCCCAATCACGTGAGAGTCCCGCACTGGGGACTCGGGAAAACAATGCCCCTTTTGGAGCCTCTCGTGGGCTCTAAAGAAATAACTGGGGCCTCAGGAGCCTCGTGGCTCTGAACAACAAATGCCCCCTTTGAGTCTCATGGGCTCTAAAAACAATGCTGCAGCTGGGGGAGCGGCCCGCTGCCAAACGGGGCCACTCTACCCTTGAAAATGCCCCCGAGATGTTGGAGTCCCCTCTCTGGGGACTTGTGATCACAATGGCCCCTGGGAGCCTCGGGGCTCCAAATTACAAATGCCCCCGGGAGCCTCTTGTGGGCTCTCAACTACAATGTCCCCCAAAGTCCGTGGGAGCGGCCCTCTGTCAACCGGGGCCGCTCTATGCACAAAGACACTGCCCTCAAGACCACGCTATCACCACTGAGGGGGGGCGGGCACTGACAATGTGCTCCAACGCCCCCCTCTCCTCCAAGCAGCACCTGGCCTTTAAACAACTACGGGACTCACCAGGGCTCTGCAGGACTCCACTTGCGTCGGTGGGGACTGGCGTTCAACTTCTTCTGTGGGCAGCACGAGGCTCTTCTTTCCACGACGGAGCCCCGACTGCACCTTGAGCCGACTCTCCTTTTCTCGCGCTGCTCTGCGAGGGCGGGACTTCCGGCCTCTTCTTCCGGGGCAGGCTGGGGCACTTCCGGGTCGCGACGGCAGCGGCCCGGCAACGTCTTTGCACACTCCTGAGCTGAGGCGGTGAATTCTTTCTCAATACGAGGTGGGCTCCCGTCAAATAAATAAATAAAACAGGGTGGGCACTGCAACTTGGCTAACCGGCTCGGTGACTTGCAGGGTGGGCAACTGCCTTGAAGACCAGTCAAAAGGGGGGATCCCCACGCCGGGGAATCCCTCTAGGGAGGAATCGCCTGCACCAGCGGCGCAACGCGCTATTTGGAGGGGGAGGACAGCACTCCCCAGGCACTGACAGACCACCCAAGTCCCTCCAGGTCCAGCAAAAGTATTTTAGCAAGGCAGGGGGGGCAAGGCTGGGCCCAGGGGCCAGCTCACAAGGCCCTCCAGGCAGGGAGGCAGTCCCCAGTGGCGGTCCTCCTGGCGCCCAGCAGCAGCAGCTCACCCTCAAGAAAGGATCCCAGAAGAGAACATTTTGTAAGGGGACACAGGCCCTTCTTAAACTAAGAAACCCTTTGTCCTTAGGTGCAGGGTGTTGGAAAAACCAGATGCAACTGGTTTTGGAGCACTTTGTTGTGTTCAGCCACCTTTTCCATTCACTAGTCAGGCTAGGGTCATCAGTCGCACCACAGGGGGCGGAGCCAGCATTGTGTGGGGAAAGCCCAGCACTATTCAGGTCCCAGGTGCACCCCTCCCTCACATCACTCATGCAGATCTCCCATTCACCACTGGGTCAGACTCATCCTGACTCCTGGAGCCTGGCACACCATCTAGCTCCAACCAATCATAAGCCAGACAGCCAATTCACATAATTTACACAAACATGCCAACTTCTAGAAGTGGCACTCCCACACTAGACACAATCATGCCGCACACATCATCGCGCAACATTCAATCCCCCGAGCCTGCACATACCAAACTCGGGCCTGCACTCCCCACGCATCAGGAACTAACATTGACACATACATTCCCCATGCATTCCTATGCGAGGGCAGGCCAACCTCACTACATGCACGCACTTTACCCTGGGACACAGTGGTAAAAGTGCGCAGAAGCCAAAAACCACTAACATCAAGTCTCAAATAAAAAGCAAAAAGTTTAGGGGTGAACCTGCCTGAAGGGCCAAGTACAACACACTTTATTTTTCACTTTTTTGGCTGCTGGCAGGAGGGGTGGTGCTGCTCTGCCATAGCAGAGGAGCCGCCCCTACTCAACATGACTTATGATTGACCCCAGGTTTAAAGTCAATTTATGATATGAAGAGTTTAACCTCTCGAAGGATTCAACTGGTATTGTACAATCTTTTTTTATCGCGTTTATGTGTGCATATAAGCTACTTTTTTTCTTCCAATAAGCCTAAATGATTTTGTGCATTTACTAATGTACAGTCCAGTGTTGAGTGTTTTGAACCATGACTGTGCAGGAATTGGGCTGTGATGGAGTGTGGTCAGCAGAAATTTCGTTGTGATTATGTTACAGGTCTTTTTTCACATTTCTAAACAAAAGAATCATCACAACTACAGATAAAAAATATATAGAACTCATTAGTAGTAGAAGTAGTAACTTTATTCGGCAGCCAGGTACCATCAAAGTATACAAACATATAACATTCCAATAAATACATCAGAGTGCATATTAAAAATATCTTCCAGCACAGTTCAATTTCCCTGTGTTTAGCAGCAAATAGTGGCTTAACAAGGTTCTCCCTCTCTCGCTATTATTAGCACATAAAACAGAAGCTATGGACAGGCGAGGCTATGTGCAAAAAGTGCAAAACACTTTAAAACATATACAATTATAAAATGTACCTTTCTACTTAATACATAAAATGCATAGATTTGATACAATTTAGATCAGACAATAATTAAAACTCATTACTAATTCATAAGGTGCAATAACATCCATGCTTAACTGTCTTCTAGAGTCTCCCCAGGATGCATTCTAGAAGGAATATTTTAGGTATTACTGTGTGTTATTGGCATGAAGAGTAATTGAAATGAGTGCTCAGTTGCACAAAGTATAGATTAAAACGAGTTGGGAATAGAATGGAACGGTTAGCCACCGCCCTGACTTGACCAGTAATAGCACAAAATCGTCTATTCAAAGCCCATCTTTCCCATCCCTTAAAACTCACTAATGTGATTTTTTTCAAAATATATTTTACTGTCTTTTTATGCATTTTTAGTTAAATAAAAAACAGTGGCACACAAGAGTAAGTTGATAGATACAGCAATACAAGGCAAAGTTGGACCATGCATCCTTTAGGCAACTTGTGACATAGAGAACATGTCCTGTCCAGTCAGTTCTTTTTTACCTTTCATTTTAAATTTTAATCACCTGTTTCCATAACATAAAGTGATAGCTTAACTCTGAGTTGCTGCTGGTGCTAAATCACCACATTGCATTCTACTCCAAAGCATGCTATTCAGAGTCCCCCAATATTCTGGCAAATGTCATGTTTTCAACCGCCACGCATTGGTCCATGCCCATGTACCATAACTTCTCCTAGGACTTTATGGATAGTCTCATCCACTTGTTGAGACCCTCTGGCCACCATTAAGGGCCATAGAGTGTTCATTTTCACAGAATCATATAAACATAATTTGTGATACCCAGGAACATGAACTATGGCATTATCGGAATGTCCACCTCCAACACGCTGGAAAGCATCTCTTACACTTTTGCCCTGGACAGTTGAAAAGCTCTACGGCCCAACTCAGTGTGCAGGAAGATACCATCCTCCTCCATGCATTTTATGGAGTGGCACCTGGCACTAAGCCCCACTTGATGTAGTCTACTTGTTTTACAGTAGGCTTTGTCAGATAAGACAAAGGACCACCTGAATGGCAGCATCCATGGGATTCATTAGTACTGCCTCCTAAACAATATCTTCTAGCATGCCCAGTTCATCCTCCTATTTGGCACTAAAGTTAAGTGAGCAATCATTTCTATTAATAACCAGCACCATATATGGCGCATATAAGGTCCGATACACGGAACTAGGTGAACCGGGACACTGGACCGATTGAGGGTTATCCGCTCCAATACTGTGCGAGGAGTTTCCCAGGTTCTAAGGACATTCTCACGTTTTAAGAGAACGCTACTCATTCTGAACAACACAAAAACAATTATCCCTGGAGTCTCCACCCAATCAGGAAGCCCGGATGGTGTACACACACCGGGTAGGAAACGTTTTTATACACTAGGACCTTTTGGATGAGAGGACTAGGTTCTGTGACAGGGGTTGGTTACTTACCCCTTATGTGTCGATGTCGCTTTTCCCCTTTTCCTTCAGCTTTTATCATAACGTTAATTCACGATATTCACTGGCAAGGAACGGTCACGGGCCCCGCCGGGTCGGAAGTATCACCGGTGGAGTGACCTCAATTTGGTTTATGCTGCATAGGCAAGCCCTGAGGAGTCGCAAACACTCTGTTCCGAACGCGACGAAACACGTGTCGGCTGGTTGTGGAACGATTAAAACCTTGAAACTCATGGATACCTAGTTTCAAGAAATCTGATTATCAGTGCTGTCTTTGTTTCAACAATTTTGATTTTGTTTATATACTTTTACGAATGTAAATGACCATTACGAGTGGGTGCATAGGCAAAATTTGTGTACCATATATGGCACAATTAGCTTGATTGCCCATTAAAACACAATTTTCAAGGAGGGTAGTCTCGGGATTTCCCCCCCAATCTGAAGAGTATGTCACCAGTGAATGACAGGGTTGCCTCTAGTGCAAGTCCTGAGTAAGGTACAGTTCAAATTCCTCCAGCAATGTGCCCAAATGTTTAAATACTTACCCCCCCCCCTCAGCTATTTCATGTACTTGTGAAATCCCTACAGACTGCCTGACATTAGAGGGGTCTTCTTCCTTATTTCAACTCTCAACCTGAGTGATGTTGATGCTGTCTTCCATGCTGTGACGTCTGCCTGTGGCTGTCAGTAGTCCTGGTTACCCTTTGCTCCTTAGATGTAGTGCAAATAGGATTTCTCTTCCATCGCTAGTTTCAGCAGCAGTTGGCACAGGTGAGCACGGTGAGGCTGGGTAGGGTGCGGGAGGGGGGAAGCCAACAGATGACGGAATAGGTGTTATGTATTTATTTCATTACACCTATTCTATCATCTGTTGACTCCCCCCACCCCGTAGTGTCAACTAATCTATGGTTATGGATCAGTGACTTGTTGACGTGGACAAATTGAAGCAGACATACGGAGAAGAGCACTCCTGTCTCACTCCCTTCCTAGTTTAAAGCGTGGGATACAGCTCCACTCATTTATATCACTGCAGGTTCTGTACCGGGCAATTTCACCCAAGCAATGAATTCCAAAACAAACACATAGTTAAAGTGGAAAAAATAGTGTTCCAGCAGTTATTCTCTTTGAAGTATTCCTCACATACTCTATATGCAAATGTGTCCAGATTCTTGAAATCAGTGATGTATACATCAGAGGCATGTTTCTAGTCTCAATAACAGAAAGTACCACACTCTATGCAGTATCCAGAGCTCGTGCATATTTTTATTATTTCCCTTTGACAGAGGATCCAGATATTTGTGCTTGTATTCCATCTGACAATAACCATCTCTCCAACATCTCTGTAGTGCCTACGAAAGGCATGGGGCTGTTCTTGGCGGTGAAGATATTGCACCTAAGAATGATTCTTCAGGTGACCCCTGTTCTCCACAGCACCATAACCTAAGACCTGCTCTCTAAGGCACACTATTCTTTCCAGAATGTCTAGCCAGAAATAAGTCAAATGCTTTTGTTGAGTACAAGGATTTCACACAGAGTGATGTATGCTTTCTGACAGTGGTGAAGCCAGTAGTGTCACTACCAGAATCAGTGGTCGTTCAACACCAGGGCTCCTATTCACAAACGTTTTTTTGTCTATAAATGTAAGTTTAGGACTGAAACTAACTTATTTATGTTTGATAGGAATTCACAAACCACGTCATACTCTTCAAGATCGTGAGTACAAAGATCTATTAGAAGAAAAGCAGAAATACACCTTCCCCTAACTTCAGCACTGCAGAACATCAGTAAGGTAGAAAAACAAGGAGTGAGAAGCTAAATTGGGGCAACCTTCAGCCTCCCTTAAATATATTCAGTACACATGAGAGGGAACACCTCACAGCTAATGAACACACAATTTTTTAAGAGGTCAAATTAACGTGTCTCAATATATATTAAAATGGAAAGGGATCTGCACCCAGGTGAATCAGTGCAGCCCTTGTATTACAAGGATATTTTAGTAGGCTCCTCACCCACTAGTAACACCAGTGGCATGCTTCATCATGGGATCCTCACCCTCAACACCTAGTGCGAGTGGGTAGGCTCAACGCTGTTTGTAAGCGGAACTCTTACTAAAACCTAAGTGCAAGTTAAAAAAGCCTTCAAGATCCTAATTTTCTTTTATTAATAAGGTTATTTAGCTGGGAAAAAACAATATGCACCCCTCAGGCATTCCAGCCTGGCTGCAAGTAATTCACAAGACTAGTCCCACCACACAGATTTTTCCACAAAAATGTCACAACAGAGTTAGCATGGGGGAACAGAAGACATGGGAACAATGCTGACAGTATAGAGTAATCTATTAAGATTAAACAACCAGTGAACAATATACACTTCACAGTTAGCGGAGCATGCTCTCAACACACACACACGTGTACTCATGCAAACCAACACATATTGAGGATGTGGATCATAAAAACTAGTCATCCTAACACTAGGCATACTAACTCCAAAACATTAGAAAAGCATTGGAAACAGCGGAGATGTATGACATTTAAAACTCTGTAACAAAATATGACATATTTTAACCCACATCATTTGTCACTTTAAGATATTTAAATTATGATGCTATTTTTACGTCTTTATATACTTTTTACCTTACACACTGTTGACCACCTGGGGTGGGTCGGTGATATGCAAACCCCAAGTAAATGAATGCCTGTAAACATGTTATTCAGAAATTACACTAATCTCTCACAATGCTTTGTTTTCAAGACTCATTTCAAACAAGCATTAGATTGCAAATTGGTCATGGGGTTCCTTCATATATAGAAATTCGACAGCATTCTGATATTGGAGAAGCAGGTTTAAATTGGACTGTCTGAATATACTATCTTTAGCGAAAGGTCAAAGAATTGTGGATAGCAATAATATGAAAAGGTTTTCTACGTCATTGTTGGTCATTCATCCATCTAGACATGAAAAGGACTTCACTTATGCACAAGAATAAAGAAAAGTGTACATCGGAGAGATCCTTTTGATGTGCGGATGGATGAATAACCTGCGATGAATGGCATGACTTTTCGATTGCAATGTCAAGACCTTATGCCAGCCTGAAATACATCTGTGTGTTTGATCAATCTGCAGTATGATGCTTGAGTTTTCTTTCTCTTTAATAATATTATTGTCAGTTGATCTAGTACATCTCGATTCATCTTGTTATAAATACAGTTACTTTTCCCGAAAAGGTATGATGTAGTTGTAGGAACCATATTGGATGACACAGTAGGAGTAATGGTGTGCAGACTGTCTTTCAAAAAATGTCATTTCACATGGTTAGCGTGAATTGCCATGAAGATCTTTTCACAATATAATATTTAGGTTAAAACATAAACCAAGACCAAATAGAGTTAAGCAATGTTAGATCCCGATCCTATCATCATTTTCTGATGACATGATTTTAGCAATAGCATCAAAAAAATACCCAGAAAGATAGAAAATGCTACAGACTCAGGTTTGATAATGAACATTCTGTAATGCTTGCACGTGGATTACAATTATAAATGTTTCACAAATTGCTTATCTGGTTCGCAGTCTGAAAAATGCGCATTAGAGACGTTCCCCCAACTAAAATCATTTTATTTTTATATTTTTTCTATAGATCTCATTATTTTTATAATAATGTTTTCAGTTTCTTCAAGGATGGATTGTCTTTTACTTTCTGGTACAGTCGAACTCATAAAAAAAGGTAAACTAGCTAAATTAAAAAAAGGTAATGGACATAAAGCACAGCATATTTTTTATGAAGAACGAAATAAAATACGTTCTATAATCCTACAAGAAACAAACAAATCATTACTTTACCAATTGTTTCTGAAATACACCTAGACAAAAAAGCAAAGAAAAACCATACGCTAAGTATTCATGCATTCCCTTAAAAACAGGAGGTCGCTCCACCTTATCACTGACTGCAGGGCGTACTTATTTTCTCTGCTTCCAAAGAGGACCAATAGAAGCAAGCCATTGCTTAAGTCAGGGATGCTGGATACCATATATTGGTTTAATAATGCGACGCCAAGCTGTAATTACCTCCCACTGGTTGTTAGTCTTATTCTAAGTATTGCTGCTCTTCCATCTGCAAAGCCTACTTTGCCCACTGGGTACCAAGCGAGCATCTCTGATGGGAGTTCATTAAGCAATCCCTTTCTCCATGTCTAAAGCTCCCTATTACTAACCAGTTTTAGATTGGTTTGTGCTGTGGATTTTTCAAGCCCAGAGCATGTTTCATTGTTATCTCTGCTGATACAAAAAGGCACGTATCTTTGATTCCTCATCCGAGATTTAATGAGCATCATAGTGCCCTCCCATCAACACTATCAGACCAGAAAAATGAGGCACTATAGGGGATTATCCTGAGCCCTATGCAGCACTCAAATGTTGCTCTTGCAAACTGGACTAAGTAGTCTCGGTGTTTGTGCAGGAGTGGACCTGGTGAATAAGGGGCACTGATAAGGAATCTCTGGGCTCCACTGGCGAGCGCCCTGTTTGCTTCCTGGCTAGGTTTGTACTCTACAAGTACCTCATTAGTTCAATTCCTGGCTTGTTTACTTGAGATCTTTCTGTACTGGTATTCTTAGAATGAAGAAAAGAATAAAATGTGTTCATTTGCTACAATGGATTGACTCGCTAGATTACCACATCTGGCCAATCCCTGCTGCTCTTGCCCACGAGTTACTACTACTCTATTGTACATGCAGATTATAAATGAAACCTTAATATTTCTTGCCTTTTTTTGTTTTTTTGCCTCACTTGACTATTCCAGATGTGTTCCAATCCACGTTTAGTATGTACTACTACTCTGTTTGATTGTACTAATTGTATTTATATTTGGAAAACATATCTTATCTCATATTACTCTGATACGTTTGATGTAGTGTGTGAAGCTCTCTACTGCTCCTGGCCCTTGGGAGTGCATACATTAAATAAAAAGATGCAAAATAAATACATGGAGTGATTAAAAACATGAGTAACACTATTTTCATTCACTATTCCTGGTCCTCAGATATTCCTGCTTCAGACACTGAATTTAGACCACTAGCACGTTGCCATATTTATAGCCCTGATATTGCCCGCACTTACACCCTCTTTGTCTGCTGTCTCCACTAGAAGTAAATATTTCTATATTCCAAAAAGTTCCTGTAAGAGAAGGTTGACATCTTCTATCAGAGCTGAACTGCTCACTGACCTCGCGTGCAGAGAGGGTTCAGATTGTGCACTGGGCCGGAATCCAAAATGTGTGCATTAAAGGCCCCCGTGGGTATCTGTAGGACTATCCCCACGCGCACTGATGAGCAGAGGAAAAGACCTAAGTGCGTCTCCGGTGTGTTCGGTTGCTGGAGTGACGGGCTTGGAGCCGGAATGTGGATAATATACAGCAAACTGGCCTTTGCACAATTCCAAGGATACAAACCGTGGCCAATATCAAATAGCAATCCATCAGAGAAAATAATTGCCCCCCCTGCTCATGAAACAGACCAATAGGCTTCAAGGGGCAATATTGTGGTCAATATTGGATCAGGAGGGAGCATCCACCCATAACACTAGGTCCAATGGCACACATCAGTGCAATACATATATGATAATGCGTGCTGCGTGTCTGCTGCAGTAGTGCATACATGCTATTGTTATGTCCTGGGTTTACAGCATCAGAGCTGCAGAAGTACATGTATGCCAGTTAGGGCCTTGAAATGATGAGGCAGAAGAGCGGCAGTAGTGCGTCCTTGTTAGTGTTGAGTTATGGGTGAGAGGTAGCAGGGCTGCAGTAGTAGGTGCATTGTAGGGTTATCTCCTTGGTGTGCGGCACCAGAGCTACAGTAGTACGTACATGCCACTGTTAGGTCTTGGGTGTGAGGCAGTAGGGTTGCAGTAGTGTTGAGGTTCCGTGAATTCTGAACCCGTTTTATAAATAGCATGGTTTCGTTACGAATTTGATATTATCGAATCGTAACTAGTTAGTGCGGCAAGTATGAGTGCTTTCATCATGTTAGACCGATGGATTCACTGCGTATTCAGGGATTTTGTTCTGAACCCTTGGGTTCCATTTTGTGTATGACAGCCATTTTGTGGTTGCCCTCACATAGGCCGATGACTGTGGCTGAACTAATCTTTTTAAGGACATGTACACCTTAGCTCCAGTTCGTGCTGACTCCTGTTTGACCTGAGTGAATTGACCCTGTTGCCTGAAGCTGACCTTGTTAAACCAGGTCCTGCCCTTTAGCTGATCAAGATTAAGGATCAGAGCACAGGACATCGTAAAGTTCTATTGCACACAAATATGCCTTATCCTACTCTCACCTGTTTCTGCTCCTTTCTTAATGGTCTATTTATGATTGGGTTGTGGCCTTTTTTATTATGGGTTCGTTTGACCTGTCTAAAGAAGAATGTTGGGTTTGACCGATGATTGATCATGGGCTGGGCAACTGAAAAGTGGGTTTTACTGTCATGCGATACCTCTGGTGTGAATACATGTGATTGGACAGTTTGTAAATGTTAGGTATTTGTCTGGAATGTGATTTTTGGCATAAAAAGGGACGACTTGCTGTGTAAAATTGAGCAGTCTCCTGAGAACTCATACCATGATGATTTCTAGGACTTCTGTTACTGGCTGCAGCCAATAAATGTTATCTTTGACGCCACCAACAAGTATCCCGTGTCTCTGTATACTAAGACAGGTGAACCCGAAGACTTTGGCCGTGCCCCTGGCGCCGCTGGGTTCTAAAACCCGGTTCTTCATTTGGCGCCCAACGTGGGGCGGCTTCAGCGGTACCGGTCCAAGCCTGAGGTTCGTGAGGAGCTACGTGAGGAAATTCTGGAGGACGGTTACCACTTCATCGACCCCGGCATGTCGAATGTGGACTGAAGGTCTTTTCTGCGAGGCTTCCCGCTTTCCTGACGGCTACGAAGGACTGCTGCCCTGACTGTCGCCCTGTCTTGGACCCATTTGTGATGCTTTGTACGGCGAGACGATAGACGGGTCTTCTGGTGGCGTGGCTGATACCTCAGTTAAGTATAAGTGGGTCGCTCCCAGTCCTTAGTTTTTGGTCCTCTGGTTCTTAGTTTGTTTGGTCCTTAGTTTTGATTTGAAAATTGCAATTTCCAAAGCCGAGGGTCTCGTATATTTATGAGTGTATCGGTAGAGATAATCCCTTGAAGTTTGAAGCTCGATTAGTGAGCGAAGATGCCTAATCGTAGCAAATTTGGTACTTGGTTTGGTTGCGGTTGTAACAGGGATTCCCGATTGGAGGATTCGTGTCCGATACCTCCGGTTGGAACTCCGACTTATGAGCTCTATTCTAAACACGGCGTTGGCCCCATTGCGTTCAATGAAGTATGGGTCCACTACACTAGAAAAAATTGTGTTTTACAATGGCCCGAACATGGTAGCTTTAATACAGAGATTTTAGACAATTTAGAAACTAAATTATTTAGGAAGAAAGCCCGGCCGGCAATGTTTGACTCCTTTCGCCTTTGGCGTAGAGAAGCCAGACAACGAGAAATTAAACAAGCTAAAAGAGATAAAAGAGAAAAGGATGTATCAATAATACAAGCTGCTAGGCAGTTTAAAGAAAACGAAGAAGATAAAGCAATTGAGGTGTCAGATAGGCAACGTTGCATGGCCATAGATAAATGTTATCCGGCCTTGCCGTCTTCTCCTCCGAAAGCGATTGAAGATCTTGAAAAAGATTCTTTGATCTCTCATTTACTGAGATTGCCACCTCCTTATGTACAGGGTGCTACTGCGCCTCCATTACCACCGGTTGTTCCACCCTTTGTTGTTCAACCTCCTGCTGTTGTTCAACCACCCGGTGCTTCACAGGTGGTTTTGCCTCCTCCTGCGCAACCCGCTCTAGGGTCGCCATCTTTGCTACCAGCTTTGCCTCAAACTCCTTTGCCTTCTACTTCTGCATCTGCTTCTCTGACTCCGACTGTTTTCTTGCCTACATCTTCTTTGCCTCAGAATACTTGTTCTCCTGTCCTTATGTCTACTTCTTCTCCTTCTGTTCGAAAACAAATGACTGAGACTGTTGCGAATTTATTGTCTCCATTGTTTGGGTCATTGAACATGACCCCTGTTTCGGAACGTAGGCAGAGCCGTAGTCAGCTTCCTAGTTCCGAGGAACGGACCGCGTTGGATTTGTTGGCTCGTAGGTGGATTTCGAATGCTTCAAGGTATAATTTGCCAGCAGTTATGGATGTTTTCTTTCAGTGGGAACCGCCTAAGCAAAGGTATGTTTTCGATATGATGTATACTTTCCTGATTCAGGAATGGGAAGATAATGAGTTGGGTCCAATTCCGCAGGATGTGCTTGAAGTTCAGTCAGATTTTGCTAAAGGGATGATAGTGGACACTGATGTTACAGATGCCGTACATACGATACTGGCTTTTAGATCTAGGCTTCCGTCTCAGATGTTGTACGAACCTGATTCCTCTGTTAGGAGGAAAGTGAGACAGTATCCAATGAGAGAGGTTCCTCCACTTTGGAGAGAAGGAAATGCAGCTGCTAATCCGCCTGTTTTGCCACATTTTCAGCGAGTGTGGGTACATATCCCTTGGAAGAGAGCAGAGGTCTTGGCTGTTAAGCAGACCTTACCTGATCCTTGTAAGAATCCTGCTGGTTACTACAAAGAGTTGTCTCAGACAGTAGATGCGTGTATAATGAATTTAGCTGACGTTGACATGTTGATGGATAATGTAGTTCCGCAACCTTTGTGGGCGAAGATTCGTCATGAGAATCATGCAGCTGAGTTAGGAGATACTTGGGCGAATATTGTTGCTGCAGATGGTCGACAAGTAGGAGGTGCTAAACCTGAACCTTTAGTTGCAGAATTACCTGGTAGAATTATTACTTTGATGAAGACGATGATGCCAGCTTTACGAGTGAATTGGGATAAGTTAGCAGCATGCAAGCAGAAGAAAGACGAGAGTGTGTCTGACTTCTTCACTAGGTTTGAAGAGACGTTTATCGATCACAGTGGTCAGGATATGAGTACGGAAGGTGGTCAAAGGTTGTTTGTGGATAAATTTGTCTTTAATTTGCTTCCCGAACTTTCTAATAAATTAAAGGACTCTGAGAGTTCATGGGCTGTTTCTTCGTCGGCCCAGATATTGGCTACTGCCCAATATTACGAGAACAGGGATAAAGATGAGAAGGATAAAGTAGAGAAGAAAACAAAAGATTTAAAGACGAAAGTTCTTTTGCAGCAAGCTTATCCGCCTCGTCAGAATCAGCCTCAGTTTCAGCAACCTCCACAATTTCAGAGATTGTTACAGAAGCCTGAGCCTTATGTTCAGCGATTCTTTCCTGGCCCAAATCAGTGTGCTTACTGTAGAGAGGAAGGTCATTTTAAGAGTAGTTGTCCGGCTTTGTCGCAGCGTGCGAATGGTGCACCTGGTCAAAGGGGTCGTGGTGGTTTTTAGCAAGCGCCTAGAGGAAGAGTTCGTGGTGTGATCCCCCAGAATGAGCGTTCCTCTTCCCTACAGAATTCTGCGAATTATTTCCATAGGCAAAATGTTTCGAGTGGTCAGTTTCCTCAGTATTAAGTTGAGGATTACTATGTTGAAGGTGAGAGTGTTGGCTATAATGATAGCTAGGACAGCCATGGACAAAGTAAGGGAGTAGTGTCAGTTCCAGTAGATCAGAGTGGACCGTATGTTGAAGTGACTACATCGGGTGTAGTAGAGCCTTTTCTTTTGGATACTGGTGCGACAAAGAGTTCTATTATGCATTCTAAACTCCCTGGCGCATCTTTGTCTGGCTTGACCAATGTTTCCGTAGGATTTTCAGGCGCCCCAGTTCGTAATCCGGTTTCTAGTCCTTTGTCCCTTTCCATTGGCCCTTGTGAATTGGAAGCTCCACTTATTCTAACAACTGGTTGTGGTGAGAATCTGTTGGGTTTGGACTTGTTGAAAAGATTGTATGCGACATTGCATTGTTCTCCTTCGAGAGTACAACTTACACTCGGTAAGAAAGTGATTTCTCCAATGTATTTGTCTAAAGATTGTTTGCCACTGGAATTACGTTCGCTTCCTCAAACGCTTTGGGCTACAGGTCCGAATGATGTTGGTCTTTTACAGATTGCACCGTATGTCGTTACATTAAAATCGAATGCTAAGTTGCCTCATATACCACAATATAAGATATCGAGCGATGGTGAGAGAGCTCTTTTAGCAATTGTCTATGATCTGGTTGAGAAGGGTGTGGTCGAGGAAACAAGAGGTAACGTGTGCAATAGTCCGGTTTTGCCTGTTCTTAAGCGTACAGATGCTTCTCAGCCACCTGTGTATCGGTTTGTGATTGACCTTCGAGAGGTCAACAAGATTGTCGTGCCACAGTTTCCTGTGGTACCAGATATCACTGCATTGTTAACTTTGATTCCTGCTTCGGCAGCCTGGTTTTCTGTCATCGACTTGAAGAATGCTTTCTTCAGTATTCCTATTGCTGTGGAGAGTAGGGATATTTTTGGCTTCTCATTAGGAGGACGAAGCTTCCGGTTTAAGAGAGCTCCACAAGGTTATTGTGAAAGTCCTTCAATCTATAGTCAAGCGTTGAAAACTCAGCTTGACGGGTTTGTGTTGCCAGTTGGTTCGACTCTTATTCAGTACGTCGATGATTTGTTGATTACGGCTGATGACGAAAAGATTTGTAAAGAGGCTACTTTTTCGTTGTTGCAATATTTGTCTGACCTTCATCATAAAGTATCGCCTTCAAAGTTGCAATATTGCCGCCAAGAGGTAACCTATTTAGGTCATCTCTTGTCGAAGGAGGGAAGGAAATTGACCCCAGAAATAATTCAGGCGATTGCGCAAATGAGTGTGCCAAGGACACAGGGAGAAGTTCGTGCCTTTTTGGGTATTACATCATATTGTAGACAATGGATCCATAATTTTTCATTGTTGGCGAAGCCTCTGTTAGCATTGACTGTGAAAGATACTCCGTATCCTCTTCCTTGGTCTGATGAATGTCAGAAAAGTTTTTCGGAATTACGTGATGCATTGTGTTCGGCTCCTGTGTTGGGTACTCCAGACTATAGCAAGCCTTTCACGTTGTATGTGCATGAGAGAGAGGGATGTGCGTTATCAGTGTTGACACAATCTTTTGGGGACAAGCAGCGTCCATGCGCGTATTTCTCCTCAACGTTAGATCCAGTTGCTAAAGCATTGCCGAGTTGTTTGAGAGCTACAGCCGCAGCTGACGTTTCTATTCGACAGTCTGCTGGTTTAGTGTTGGATAATACGCTGATTCTGATGGTTCCACATGCAGTGGATACCTTATTAAACAGGACTAAGACACAGCACCTTACTAGTGCACGTCTTTCTGGCTATGAGTTGACACTGTTGGCTAGCCATGTTCACATCAAGAGATGTAACATATTGAATCCAGCTACGTTATTGCCGATCTCTACAGAGGCGGATGTCCAAGAACAGCATGATTGTTTTCTTCGCACAGAGGAAGAAACAAAAGCGAGAGTGGATTTAAAAGGCACTCCTTTTGAGAATGTGGATGGTACGCTGTGGGTTGATGGTTCGTGTTTTAAGCTTCCGAATGGTGAGACGACTGCAGCGTATGCTATCACAACTTTAAATACAGTTGTTGAGACAGCACGCATACCACAGAATTCTGCGCAAGCAGCAGAGTTGATTGCATTGACTAGAGCGTGTGTGTTGTCGGAAGGAAAACGAGTGAATGTTTATACCGATAGTCAGTATGCGTTTGGTGTTGCTCACAGTTTTGGGCGTTTGTGGAGAGAGTGTGGGTTCCTTACTTCCCATGGAACGAAAATCCAGCATGGGCAGTTAGTGAATGAACTTTTGGAATCTCTTACTCTCCCAAAGCAGATTGCAATTGTGAAATGTAGGGCGCATAAGAGAGTTGTGGACGATGTTGGTCGAGGGAATGCATTTGCAGATGAAGTTGCGAAGGAAACAGCGAAGGATATGATGAGCCGTATGTATGTTGCAGGACCAGCAAGATGGGTTATGGCTGGTGGAATGTGTGAAGACACAATAGAAAGTGTGAAGATGATTCAGGCTGAAGCTACAGAAAAGGAAATGAATGTTTGGAGAGAGAGTATGGGTATGTTGGATTCTACAGGTTGTTGGATTGAGTTGTCGGAACATCAGCGATTGTTGTTGCCAGATGCGTATGTGCTCCCAGTGGTTACAGTGGCTCATGGGTTGGCTCATATAAGTTCGAAAGGGATATGTAAGTTGTTGGCTCCAGTTTGGCAGAATGCTGGAATCCCGAAATGTGCAGAGAACGTGGTGAAACATTGTATGATTTGTCTGCAATATAATCCTGGTAAGGGAACTCCAACTCCAGCTGGTCATTTTGCTCCTCCGACGTATCCGTTTGAGGTGATACAGTTAGATTATATTCACATGGAGAGATGCAACAATCTGAAATATGTTCTTGTGGTTGTTTGCGCCTTTTTAAGATGGATAGAGGCTTACCCCCTAAAAGATAATACTGCCTTGTCTACAGCCAAGGTTTTGTTGAGAGAGTATTTCCCTAGGTATGGATTGCCGAGAATTGTATGGTCGGACAATGGGAGTGAATTTGTGGGTCAGATTATGAAGAAAGTGTGTGCTGGATTAGGGATCAACCAAAAATTTCACACAGCGAATCACCCCCAGTCTGCTGGACTTGTTGAATGTTACAATGGTACGCTTAAGCTTAAGTTAGCTAAGGTACAAGCGAGTACTGGTCTTACATGGCCAGATGCCTTGCCGTTGGCTCTTTTGTCAACTAGGACGACTGTGCATTCTCGAGTGGGACTTAGTCCGTATGAGATCATGTTTGGTCGTCCAGCGAATGTTTGGGGAGTGCCTCGTCCGAAAGAGTACAGCAGTATTGAATACCCTATGTTGGTGGATTACTTACATGACTTGACTGCTAAATTACGTGTTCTCCACCAACAGGTCTATGACACTTTGCCGACAGCTACAACAGACCCAGGCCGCGTACTTTTTTTTTTTTTTTAAGATCCATTTATCTTTTTTATTTAATGCGATTATATATAGCGCAAACTTTTTTTTTTTTTTTTAAACCTTTATTGGTCATTAACTTAGAGTACACTACTAACTGCCCACATCCTCCATCATGAGGCCGGCAGCTGTTTCGTATCTTATGAAGGTACATATGTGTTTCTAGCAAGGGTGGACAACTAACACAGCATGTCGCCTACAACCCATTCGGGCCGGCCGCGATGTATCTAAACGTGGGCCATCTAGGAATCTTTATCTGATCAACATAAACACATTGCAGTAGTATAAGCAATAGAGTCTTGAGGTTACTTTTTACTTAACTTTCAACTTCATAACATATAAGTCACGTTACCTTCCCCTAATGGGCCCACCATACACAGTATGTGGCGTGATGGATCTTACAGTATGGAGTGCCAGTAAGGTATCTCGTAGCAGTATGTAGTGCTAGGCTCTCACAGTGTTACAATTTCGCACTCCATAAGCGTCACTCATACTCAGGGAACGTGTATTTTGTGCTGTTCGAAGAATTTAATGTCGTGCCGTGCCATGGGTATGTTGTAGTGAGTGTGTCGTGTATTCATACAGGATGTGGTGCAACAGAACTGGGGGGGGGCTGGGAGCCTCGCGATCCGTGTCTCCCATGCAGACTCTGGCCCATGTGCATGGGTATCCTGAGTGGCGTGCCATGTGCTCAATCACGTGGGTGGTGGGGCGCGCAGTTACTAGGAGGGGGGGAGCAAGTTAGAGGGTATGTGCGGGAATCATTCTACCGCATTGCGCAGGGGAGTGCAACCAGGGGTTGATGGTGTGGTCATTGTTATTTGTTCTTCCGTCACCTTCCACTTCGGATTCGTCAGTGTTTTGTGTTTGGAGTAGATACGCAACGAGGGGGCCCCAAAGGTCTTTGGGACGTGATTTATGTGGTAGTAGCTCAGCGTAATTGTGGAGTTGTTCCTGCCACGTAGCCATACTGTTTAGCCAGTCCTTAAATTTAGGCGCTCTCCCCCTACCCCATCTACATGCCACCTGCCGTTTAGCCAACAGGAGGCTTAGTGCAAAAAAAAGTTTGTGTGCTTTTAATGTCGGGTTAGTGTGCCCAAGCAAAGCTAATTTGGGACAAGGGTCCGTCGGTATTCCAATCATTGCAGATACAGCTTCAAACACTTCTATCCAGTACAGGGCCACAGCCCGGCATTTCCATGCTAGGTGTATGAAGTCCGCGCCAGGTCTACCACATCTGAGACAGCGATCGTTGTCTCTGAGCCCCAGTCGGTGTAATTTAGCAGGCGTGAAATAGAGTCTGTGCAGGAATTTATAGTGTACTAACCGAAGACGAGCGTTGCCTGTCACTGCTTGTGTGTGAGAGCAGCTCAGCTCCCATTGCTCGTCTGTCATGGGGTAATCAAGATCCGCGTCCCAGTCTCGTTTAGCCCTAAGCGGAGGAGGGGATGGAGCTATTTGAACATGCTTATACAGCATAGAGACCACGTGCCTTGGAGTATCTGCCTGGAGTAGGGAATGAAGGGGAGCCATGGTTTCCGGCTCGTCCGGGAAGTTGGGTGTGATGGATTTAATGTTTTGCCGAAGCCGAACATAGAGGAAAGTGTCCATTATTGCAGGGGTATGATCTCCAAAGAGCTGCTGTGCAGTGTGAAAGGTACCCTGGAGGTAGAGATCTCCCCAGGTATGGATAGCTAGTTTCGCAAGGAACTTGCGCCCTATTTCTTCCCGTGCAACGCTCACTCGGCGATCGTTTGCCAGTGCCATCAACGGTGAGTAGAAGAAGTGTACTTCCATATGTTCTGCAATACGATTCCAAGCCCTGACAGTACAGTCTACAGTAGTGGGGTCTTTGTCTCTCTTACTGACAGTCGAGTAAAGGTATCCTGAAGGTTGTTCCGGTCTCATGTACCCATCTTCAACCGCCAGGTGGGCCATGAATGGGGGGGGGGTGGAACCAGTATGAAGCAAAATGCCCTTGGGCACATTCATAGTATTTGCGGAGGTCTGGGACCTCGAATCCCCCCTGGTGGTAGGGTAGCATTAGCGTCTTCAGGCTAAGTCTGGCCTGTTTGCCTCCCCAGATAAGGCGTGACAGCTGAGAGTCGAGGGTGCGGAAAAAACATGAGCCAGGGTTATAGGGTATGTTGGTGAAGAGGTACAATAGTTTGGGGAGAACCACCATTTTTATCAGAGAAATGCGGCCCGCCATGGACAGTGGGAGGTGTATCCATTTAGTTATGGAATCTGTCAGTTTGTCTAATGCAGTTCCATAATTGGCTCTGATAAGAGTCTCGCGGTTTCTGGTGATGATGATTCCTAAGTATTTTATTTCTTCAGATTCCCACACCAGAGGGTAATCTAGGGGAAATTTTGTGGTCTTGTCAGTCAAGGGGAATAGGGCCGATTTTGCCCATTTTATTTGCACTCCTGCTTTTTTGCCCCAAACTTGGTTATCTCCCGAAGCAAGGGATTTAGATTTTCCTGAGGTTTGTCGACATAAAGGGTTATGTCATCTGCGTATAACGCAATTAGCAGTTGTCGTTCCGGGTAGATAAGGGAGCGATGGTTGTGGTGCTGACGGAGTTTAGCAGCCAGGGGTTCGATGGCAATCGCAAAGAGTATTGGGGACAATGGGCAGCCCTGCCGGGTACCTCTACGAATTTCAAATGGAGCAGAACGGGCCCCATTAAGGAGCACCGTTGCTTGGGGTTTATAATATAATAGCCGAATCCAGTCTATGAAGTTAAAGGGGACACCCATCCGTGCGAGCAGTGCAAAAAGGTAATCCCATTCCAGGGAATCGAACGCTTTTGTAGCATCTAGGAATACAGCAGCTGCCTCGCAGCGGGGGGTAATATCTTGCAACACTGCTTGGAGGGTACGTAAGTTATGGGATGTGGCACGATTAGGGACGAATCCTGCCTGATCTGTTAGTACGAGCCTTTCCATAAGGAGATTGAGACGCGTCGCGAGGACTTTTGCTAAAATCTTACTATCTGTGTTCAACAGTGAGAGAGGCCTGTATGAATCGCAGTGGTCTGATGGTTTGCCTGGTTTCAGTAATGATGTTATTAATGCTTCCCGCATTGTGTGCGGGAGTGAGCCTTCCTCTAACGCAGCGTAGAAGACTTGCTTCAGTATGGGCGCTATTAAGTGTATGAAGTTTTTATAAAACTCGATCGGTAGTCCATCCGATCCAGGCGCTTTACCAGACTTCATGGACATGATCGCATCTTTGATCTCATCGAGTTCAAGCTCATGGTGGAGGAATTTTTGCTGGGATGGTCCTAACCAGGCAATTGCGGTGTCTTCCAGGTATTCCTGGAGGTTAAGTGTGCCAGTGCTATGTGAGGTGTAGAGCGATGTGTAGTGTTCAGTTAACACTCGGAGCTGTTCCGGGAGGTCTCGTTGTGGTATGTCGTGCCTGTCAAGTAACGTAGGGACATAGTTTTGGTACCTAGGGGTTCTAGTCGCAGCCGCTAGCGCTTTGCCTGGCATGTCTCCCTCTCCGTATATTCTAGCAGTGAAGGGCCTCCCCAGGAACTTGCATTCTTTCTCTGCCGCCTCTGAGTATTTATTCAGTTTTTCCCTGAGCTGAGCTTGAGCTGCGCAATCTCTATCCCCCTGCGCTATTTCCCGTTCTAGCTGTTTAATCTCGATTTCCAGTGTTCGTATGTCATGTCGCAGTGTCTTTAGAACTCCCCCACCTTTGGCTATACAGGTCCCCCTGATCGTCACCTTGAAGGCCTCCCAAACAGTAGTGAGACTAGAGACTGAATTGACATTTCGTTCGAAAAACTCAGTAACGTCTTGCTCTAGTTCAGCAGCAAAGGCAGTATCAGTAAGGTGCGCGGGGTTAAGGCGCCAGGTTAGGTAAGGGGCTATGATGAGGGGCACCTGCAGGGAAAGAAGGACTGGCGAGTGGTCAGAGAACGTTCTCGCCAGGTGTTGTGCTCTGATTAACCATGGGGCCAGTCCTGCTGACAAGAATATATAGTCTAATCGGGCCCATGTGGAATGGAAAGCTGAGTGATGAGTGCCTTGCCTGGCAGAGGGGTGTAGGTGTCGCCACGCATCTACCAAGTGGTGGTCAGTCACTATTCCCAACAGTGAACGTTGAGTATTCGTGTGGTGAGAGGCTTGCAGACATGACCTGTCCATCCCAGGAATTAAGGCGGTGTTGAAGTCCCCTCCCAGTATCACGTGAGCAATTCCCAAGGCCTGTATTTTCCCCCACAATGTGAAAAGAACATTCGGATCATCGATGTTAGGACCATGATAACATGCAAACAATATCGTATGTGCGTGAAGTTTCCCCCATATCATACAGTAACGCCCTTCAGAGTCTATCTCAGTCCCAGCAGGAGTAAAATTAGTCCCTCGCCTAACCAGAATTGCTACCCCTCTCGCATAGTTAGAGTAGGATGAAAACACCTTGCACGAGGACCACTTTGAAGCGAATGGAGGGGACCCATGTTGGATTAAATGTGTCTCTTGCAGCATGGCAATGGATATCCCATGTCTGTCCAGATAACCCAAAATCTGTCTCTTCTTCCTCGGGTTATTCAACCCACGTATATTCCAGGAGACCACTTTGAACTGCGAGGCTGGTTGCGTTTCAGTTAAACCCCCCATGTTACAATCAGAAAATATATTTACCAAGGGTCTACAACATCCATGTGTGTATAACGTACAGCAGCAGATGTGTGATATGATCCCGAACTTCTACTTTTGCATGCCCAACAAATAGAATGACTGTCAAATAGTCCGTCCAAGTATGCAACATGTTGGAACATTTCCCCACCCACACCGGCAACCCCAACCCGCCGGGTATTCAGAACCCACCCCCCCAAAGTCATCCCTCCCTCTCCCCAACTTAGAAACAGAAGTAAAGACAAAGTCTCCCCTATTCTGCTAGCAGAAGGGGTATTTGGGGGTTCATCCATCGGGGGGTCAGTTCTAGGGGGCGCCCAACCTGTCATCCACCTTCCTACTTGCACCCACTCGGAGCCAGGTATGTCCCTGGTCTCACTACGTGGGACGGAGGTGGGTGATCGAGCACCAGAAGTTATTTAAACCGGGTCATACAATTACTTGAAAATGCACCTCACCGGGTTACTGAAGTCGTGCTCGTTCATACTCATCTTGGATGTGACAGACGCCACGGTTACAGTTCAGTCTTGGTGGTTCATAGGCGATGTGGATCAGGAGCGTTGTCTTTCAGCACTTACCCTATCCTTGTCTTTCTTGTGCTGCTTGAGGAAATCTTCCACTTGTTGAGGATTTTGAAAGAAGAGTTGTTTGCCTTGGTAGGAGATTTTTAGCTTCGCCGGGTATAGCATGGCATATGGCATCTCTTGTTCCTGAAGTTTTTTCTTCACTCCTGCGAATTTCTTTCTAGCCTCCTGTACCGCCGGGGTGAAGTCAGGGAAGAAGGAGAGCGTAGTATTGCAGTATCCTACAGTGCCGATCTCTCTTGCCCGTCTAAGCACCGCGTCCCCGTCCCTATAGTTTAGGAATCTCGCGATGATGGGGCGCGGAAGGGCCCCTGGCTTAGGGCGCGCGGCTAGGGACCTGTGGGCTCGCTCAACTATTAGGTGCGGGGAGAACGATTCCTTTCCAAAGAGTTCGGTGACCAGATTTTCGATAAATACCTCCATTGTCCCTGTGTTTGTGGTCTCCGCCAGACCCATGATGCGAATGTTGTTGCGGCGGGACCTCGCTCCCAAATCCTCGTTCTTCTCGGCAATGACTTTTAGGAGCCTGTCCATTTGGGACACATGTCTGCTGTTCGAGGTGGCCCCATCTTCCAGTACAGAGATCCTGTCCTCCGCATCTTTGATTCTGGTGTCGTGGCTTTCCAGCTTTGTGACCACGCTATCCACGCGAGTGTTGATGTTGTCAATCTTGGAGTCAATATTTGATAGACTTTGTTGCATGCTAATCAGCAAGGTTTTCCAGTCCTCGTCTGGGGGACCACGGGCACCGGGACTGCCCTCCGGGTCTTGTGTACTTTTGGGGTGTCTTTTAGTCTCAAATGGTATCTTAGATTGTTTGGCATCGCTGCGCTCCATGTCGCGTCTTGGCGTTCGCGAGGCCGATGTGTCGGCCGAGGCCAGGGTGTAGTGAGGCAGCTGTTGGTCCAGCGACCCGAGAACTGTTGGGGCAGGTTGGTATTGCGGCCACTGCACTTCTTGCGAGAGTGGGCGCAGGCCTCACCTGCACGTGGAGCTTAGGGCATAGCGTGAGTCTGGAGTGCCCCTTTTGGCGCTGTTAGTGGCAGCAATCGCAGATATGCAGGCGGACACAACAGGTCAGTCCGGTCGTCTCCTCTGGCTGTAAATCGGGCAGGGAAAGGCCGCAATCCCAAATGTGGCGTGTGATGACACTTTTCGCTGTGAGCTAAGGCAGTGTGCAGTCAGTATCCTCCAGGTCACAGAGGCAGCCAATGGTCACAGAGGGGAAGGTAATGTCACATCTGGCATGAGGCGATGCTTACATGGGGGTGGGGAAGTGATTCTGCTGTTTGTTGCAGCCACCGGCAATCCGTGGCTTCAGCGTCTCTCTGTTAAGCCCTCAGGCGATCAGGGGCGGCTTATGCACCAGCTGTCTGTGGCCTGCGGGTACCCCTTTACAACACTTGTCCAGGCAGAAGGACAGAAGGCCGACCGGGCTCTGGGTTTACCCCTTCGGAGGACGCGCGCTGCTGTATGTCGTTGGGAGGAGAAGTAGTTTCACGGCCCACCAGACAGGCCCCAGAGGTGAAGAGGTAAGCCGTGCCAGAGGTGCGCAGCAATCGGTTTTCAATTGGGGCCGCGGTGCTATCCGGCCAGCTCAGCACCCGGAATGATATGTCATGGAGCAGGCTCGGCACCTCGAGTTAGTGGGGGGGCAGTACCCAATGTCCGCCAGGCCGGACTCGCACCCTCCGCCCACCGCATCCGTCGTCCCGGTTGCAGGTGCAGTCTCCTCTCGACGGGTCAAGCCTTAGGCGTCCTGGTCACAGGATGAGCAGGTGAGTATACGCCAGCAGTTGTTGGGAGGTGGGAAGGCCGCAGCTGAAGGGCGGGTAGGCCCCGACGTCCGTATCGACAGAGTGTCGGGCCTCAGGGTAGTGTACAGGCCGCTTCTCGTGACTGGTGAGCTGCGGGGAGGCCGCGGCTAAGAAGCGGACGGGCCTGGCATCCGGGCGCAGTCAGCTAGGGTGCTTGGGATCGATATGGCAGGCAATGTCATTGACTTTGTGGCAGGGCGCCGGCCGGTATATATTCCCGGTGTCGGGTCGGGTAGGCCTTGCAGCAGTTCCCGCCAAGGGGTTTGAAATTCGCGCTATAAGTTTATCGCCTCTTCCCAGGCAGGGCTAACCTTGCAAACACAGGGGTTTTCTCGCTGCGATGTAGTTCCCTCAGGGAGTCCAACAGTGCCAGTAGTGTCCATGAGGAGCTGGGAGCGCAGTCTCGACTAGGCCTCAGAGCCCCGGAGTTTCCTGGCACGCCGAGCTGACCGGTCGGCAGATCGCGGTCCAGCACTGCAGTCCGCCCACAGGAAACAGGCCGATATCTCCGCTTCCGCTCAGGCGTTTTGCACGATTTTACCACCGCTGAGATCAGGGGGCTGTCACGATCCCAGTTCCGAGGTGTCTGGGCAGTTTTTCCCGGTCAGGATGGTCTGGAGGATGAGTCAAAGGCTCGATCTGACGAAAGCCTCACTACAGTGCGGCCATCTTGGTTTGGCGCCACCTAGCGCCCCCCCAGGCCGCGTACTTGAACCTGGTCAGTACGTTTTGGTAAAGAATTTCCAGCGCACGAATAATCTACAGCCTAGATGGACCGGCCCCTATTTGATTTTGCTGGTTACTAGAACCGCTGTTAGAGTAGCAGGCAAAAAGAACTGGGTGCATGCCACCCACTGTAAAAAAGTTCCTTTGCCTTTACCATATGATCAGTGGGTAAGGGATGGTATAGCTGATTTAGATTGAGAGAAGGTCCCTAGATTCACCCCGTTTAGTGATGCTCATTTGACATGGACACGGTCTGAACGCGAGGATGACGACGTCCTGCAAGCTGCTGTGCCTCCTCATCTGAAGATTGACACCCCCAATCTGGATCTTCTGTTCAAGGATCAGACAGAACCTGATAAAGAACGCTACGATTTGAGACCAAGAAAGACTGTACATACGGACAAATAAAGCAAAAATTTTCTTTTTTATAGCGAATTTACACTTTGGCAGATCAAGAAACATTTTTATTTTTATTTTTCGAACCACCATCCGGGTTCAGCTGTGGGGTCGCGGTATAAAGACTTGGGAGTGCAAACTGTGTAGACACAAGGTCGACAGTTCTGGTTGGTTCAAGGGAGTTCCCTAGACTGACAGGCGCATTCCTTAGCAGAAGAAAACCAACTGCCGCGAACAGCACGGTTAGAGGATGGAGTTTTTTGATGCTGCCCAAAATGTTAGAAGAATGGACTCAAAAGTTCGATTACGTATATTGGTCCGTAGCAAATGTTTTTGAACAATGTGTATTCTAATGTTTTTGAATATTGTGTTAGTTTGTGTGGGTTTGGTTTTCTATGCCACACAACAACCGTTTGCACCTACTTCCCAACCTATGTCTTTTCCTACTACTGTTTCTTTACATTCTTTTCATATTCTACCTGAACACAAGCAAATTAGAAGGTCAGAATTTGTGAATAATTCCATTGTGCAACTCCTCCATCAACACCAGTTAGTAGTGAACACCACTAATTGTTGGGTGTGTGGTCTTATGCCACATACTATGGATAGAGGTATTCCTTATCTGGTTCTACCATTCAGTTACAATGGGTCCGTATGGGCATATCAGACGATGTTTATTTATGCCATAGAAGTCTATCCCCTGCGTTCCATGAGAGATAACTCAAGTAATAAAGCCTTGGTGAAGGGAATTACAGATATGAGTAGAGATATCGAAACGTATAAGACTATTCCCAAGGATGAGTTACAACCATATGTTGGTTGGAATGCAACCGGATATAGTATTAGTCTGGGTGAGAAGCAGAGACGAAAAAGGTCACCTCCGATTTGGATTGTACCCCATCGTGTTCATTTTTGTCTGCAAGGGAAAGGCAAGAATCCGAGAGCTCAGTTAGGGAAGAGTGTTTGTACTCAGACGTATGTCTTTGCGTCCCAAACTTCCCAACCGTTTTTAGCAGCTAAGGGCACGTATTTTGTCTGCTATAATAGAGCATATACATGGTTGCCCCCTGATTTTTCGGGAACATGTTATGTTGTATATTTGTTGCCTCCTACATATACTGCTGCCGTAGATTACCACAGAACGAGAGTTGTTAGAGGTGTCTTCAGTAAGGAAGATACCATGGGACAAGAAGTGGGAGACTTTTTCAAGGGTTTCCTACCGTTTTGGGGACCTATGGCGAACAGTAGAAACCTGCGACAATTAACGAGAGTGGTTGAATCCACCATAAATGAACCTGCCGGTGCCCTTAGTAATCTGACTGCTGAGCTTCAAGCGGATCGCCTTATGACGTTACAAAATCGTATGGTTTTGGACGTCATACTTGCGGACCGAGGTGGGGTATGTAAAATGATCCAATCGAGTTGCTGCGTTTTCATACCAGACAATGCTCCTACGGTATACCAGGCCATTTCCAAGTTACATAAGATCTCTGAGTCTATACATGTGGATAAAGGAGATTGGTCGCTGATTGGATGGTTTTGGGGATTGTTCTCGACTTGGGGATGGAAGATTTTGATGATCATCGGGATGGTTTTAGCGATTCTCTTCTCATGTTGTCTTTGCGTACGGTGTGGCCCTGCCATATGTGGCTTCTGTGCTAATATGTGTGTGAGAGGATCGGCTTCGAGAGAAGTCCTGAGTAATAGGATGATGCTCCAACAGCATCTTGATGATCTAATGAATATTGACATCGATTCAGATATAGACTGAGTGATTGCCTATGTAAGGGCAAAAGGAGGGTCTGAGGTTCCGTGAATTCTGAACCCGTTTTATAAATAGCATGGTTTCGTTACGAATTTGATATTAGCGAACCGTAACTAGTTAGTGCGGCAAGTATGAGTGCTTTCATCATGTTAGACCGATGGATTCACTACGTATTTAGGGATTTTGTTCTGAACCCTTGGGTTCCATTTTGTGTATGACAGCCATTTTGTGGTTGCCCTCACATAGGCCGATGACTGTGGCTGAACTAATCTTTTTAAGGACATGTACACCTTAGCTCCAGTTCGTGCTGACTCCTGTTTGACCTGAGTGAATTGACCCTGTTGCCTGAAGCTGACCTTGTTAAACCAGGTCCTGCCCTTTAGCTGATCAAGATTAAGGATCAGAGCACAGGACATCGTAAAGTTCTATTGCACACAAATATGCCTTATCCTACTCTCACCTGTTTCTGCTCCTTTCTTTATGGTCTATTTATGATTGGATTGTGGCCTTTTTTATAATGGGTTCGTTCGACCTGTCTAAAGAAGAATGTTGGGTTTGACCGATGATTGATCCTGGGCTGGGCAACTGAAAAGTGGGTTTTACTGTCATGCGATACCTCTGGTGTGAATACATGTGATTGGACAGTTTGTAAATTTTAGGTATTTGTCTGGAATGTGATTTTTGGCATAAAAAGGGACGACTTGCTGTGTAAAATTGAGCAGTCTCCTGAGAACTCATACCGTGATGATTTCTAGGACTTCTGTTACTGGCTGCAGCCATAAATGTGATCTTTGACGCCACCAAGAAGTATCCCGTGTCTCTGTATTCTAAGACAGGTGAACCCGAAGACTTTGGGCGTGCCCCTGGGTTCTAAAACCCGGTTCTTCAGTGTGTACATGATAGTGTTAGGTCCTCGATGTGCGGCAGCAGAGCAGTAGCAGTGCGTACATAGTAATGTTAGGTCTTCGGTGTGGGGCAGGAGAGCTGCAGTAGTATGTACATGCTACTGTTGGATCTTAGATGTGGGGTAGGACAGCTGCAGTAGTATGTACATGCTACTGTTAGGTCTTGGGTGTAAGGCAGGAGAGCTGCAGTAGTATGTACATGCTACTGTTAGGTCTTGGGTGTAAGGCAGGAGAGCTGCAGTAGTATGTACATGCTACTGTTGGGTCTTGGATGTGGGGTAGGACAGCTGCAGTAGTATGTACATGCTACTATTAGGTCTTGGTTGTGAGGCAGTAGGGCTGCAGTAGTGTGTCCATAATAGTGTTAGGTCCTCGATGTGCGGCAGCAGAGCAGTAGCAGTGCGTACATAGTAGTGTTAGGTCTTGGGTGTGGGGCAGGGGAACAACAGTAGTACGCACATGCTACTGTTAAAGACTTGGGTGTCATGCAGTATAGTTGCAGTAGTGTGTGTACATGATAGTGTTAAGTCTTAGATGTGCAGCAACAGAGCTGCAGTAGTCTGTATATGCTACTGTTAGGTCTTGAATGTGACGCAGTAGGGCTGAACTAGTGTTTACATAATAGTGCTATCTCCTTGGTGTGTGGCACCAGAGCTACAGTAGTACGCACATGCTACTGTTAGGTCTTGGGTGTGAGGCAGTAGGGCTGCAGTAGTGTGTACATGATAGTGTTAGGTCCTCGATGTGCAGCAGCAGAGCTGTAGTAGTGCGTACATAGTAATGTTAGGCCTTGGGTGTGGGGCAGGAGAGCTGCAGTACTACGCTCATGCTACTGTTAGGTACTGGATGTGAGGCAGTAAGGCTGCAGTACTATGTACATGCTACTGTTTGGTCTTGGATATGGGGCAGGACAGCTGCAGTAATATGTACATGCTACTATTAGGTCTTGGGTTTGAGGCAGTAGGGCTGCATTAGTATGTCCATAATAGTGTTAGGTCCTCGATGTGCGGCAGCGGAGAGGTAGTAGTGCATACATAGTAGTGTTAGGTCTTGGGTGTGGGGCAGGGGCAGGGGAGCAGCAGTAGCACGCACATGCTACTGTTAAGACTCGGGTGTCATGCAGTAGGGTTGCAGTAGTGTGTACATGATAGTGTTAGGTCTTAGATGTGCGGCAACAGAGCTGCAGTAGTGTGTACATGCTACTGTTAGGTTTTGGGTGTGACGCAGTAGGGCTGCAGTAGTGTTTACATAATAGTGTTATCTTCATGGTGTGCGGCCACTGGAGCTACAGTAGTACGCACATGCTACTGTTAGGTCTTGGGTGTGAGGCAGTAGGGCTGCAGTAGTGTGTACATAATAGTGTTAGGTACTGGATGTGAGGCAGGAGGGCTGCAGTAGTATGTACATGCCACTGTTAGGTACTGGATGTGAGGCAGTAGAGCTGCAGTAGTATGTACATGCTACTGTTATGTACTAGATGTGAGGCAGTAAGGTTGCAGTAGTATGTACATGCTACTGTTAGGTCTTGGGTGTGAGGCAGTAGGGCTGCAGTAGTGCATAGATAATAGTGTTAGGTCCTCGATGTGCAGCAGCAGAGTTGCAGTAGTGCGTACATAGTAGTGTTCGTCTTGGGTGTGGGGCAGGAGATCTGCAGTAGTATGTGCATGCTACTGTTAGGTCTGAGTGTGAGGCAGTAGGGTTGCAGTAGTGTGTACAGAATAGTGTTAGGTCCTCGATGTGCAGCAGCAGAGTTGCAATAGTGCGTACATAGTAGTGTTCGGTCTTGGGTGTGGGGCAGCAGAGCTGCAGTAGTATGTGCATGCTACTGTTCAGTCTTGGGTGTGGGGTAGGAGAGATGCAATAGTGTTAGAACCGAGGTCCCGGGGACCACTGACTCTGACACTGTAGCTTGGCGCAAGGCAAGTAGGCACGCCTGAGGCTATGTGTGAAGTAGTTGTGCAGCCCTCTCCCACACTGACACAGTAAAGCACACACAATAAGGAGACACCACTCCAGTTTCATTTACAAGAACAAGTATCTTTATCCACCTTTTAGTCAGGGTTGAAAACATGAGGTTCACACAGTATGCAGGGTAAATAGTTTCTGTAACATTAGGTCAATGAAGGCACAATTCTGTTGCAGGTATTCCCTACAGGTAATCACTGTTAAGCCACTCTTCACTACAGGTAACAGTACTTATGCGAAGATTGAACATGGGTAAGGCTTCTCATGTAGAGATTCAACATAGGTAATCATTCTCTTGCAGAAACTTAACGTAGGTAATAATTCGGATACAGAGCTTTAACCTGGGTAATGCTTCTCATGTCAAGATTCAACATAGGCAGTACTTATCATGGAGAGGATTGCTAATCATCCAGGGAGGACATTACAGCCGAAAGCTAGCTACCCCCATGCACCGTTCCCTCTAGGGCACGCGCGCACCTCCCCTGAGGTCAGCGCACACAGGACATCGCGCGAGAGAGTCGCGCTGCCGGCCGCTTTAAAGAAGCGAGCGGCGCGAACATGAGGCACTTTTCCTTGCGGTGGCGGCGGAGCGGTCGTGAGGAGTGCAGGTAAGGAGGCGGGGGGCTGGTGAGGCTTGTGACTATGTGGGAGCGCGGGGCAGACTGTGGCCCTTTGTTTAAGTATTGCTGTTAATCAGATCCCCTTCACAGGCTCCGATTAACAACAATACTTAAACAAAAGGCCGCAGTCTGCCCCGCGCTTTACTAACAAAAGCGTAGTCAGTTTCCAAACACAGCACGTACTTTAGCACACGCTGTGTTTGGAAACTGTCTCTACGCTTTTGTTAGTAAAGCGCGGGGCAGACTGTGGCCTTTTGTTTAAGTATTGTTGTTAATCCGAGCCCGTGAAGGTGCTTTGATTAACAGCAATACTTAAACAAAAGGCCACAGTGGACAGTCAGGGGGGCGAGGCCGCAGGGTGCACAGCGGCTGGGGAAACGAGCGGAACAGAAGGCAAAAGGGCACAAAAACAAGAGAAAAAATGAGTGGCATAGAGGGCAGAAAGGAACAAAAGATGAGTGGAATAGAGGGCAGAAAGGCACAAAAAACTAGTGGAACAGAGGGCAGAAGGGCACAAAAAACGAGGGAGAAACGAAGTGGAACAGAGGGCAGAAAGGCACAAAATACGAGTGGAACAGAGGGCAGAAAGGCACAAAAAACGAGGGAAAAGCGAGTGGCACAGAGGGCAGAAAGGCACAATAAACGAGTGGGACAGACGGCAGAAAGGCACAAAAAACGAGTAGGACAGAGGGCAGAAGGGCACAAAAAATGAGGGGAAAACAAAGTGGAACAGAGGGCTAAAAGGCACCAAAAATGAGTGGAACAGAGGGCAGAAGGGCACAAAAAACGAGTGGAACAGAGGGCAGAAGGGCACATAAAACGAGTGGCACAGAGGGCAGAAAGGAACAAAAAACGAGTAGAACAGAGGGCAGAAAGGCACAAAAACGAGTGGAACAGAAGGCAGAAGGGCAAAAAAAACGAGGGTAAAACGAAGTGGAACAGAGGACAGAAAGGCACAAAATACGAGTTGAACATAGGGCAGAAGGGCACAGACAACTAGTGGAACAGAGGGCTAAAAGGCACAAAAAACGAGTGGAACAGAGGGCAGAAGGGCACAAAAAACGAGTGGTACAGAGGGCAGAAAGGAACAAAAAACGAGTGGAACAGAGGGCAGAAGGGCACAAAAAACGAGGGTAAAACGAAGTGGAACAGAGGACAGAAAGGCACAAAATAGGAGTTGAACATAGGGCAGAAGGGTACAGACAACGAGTGTAACAGAGGGCTAAAAGGCACAAAAAACGAGTGGAACAGAGGGCAGAAGGGCACAAAAAACGAGTGGTACAGAGGGCAGAAAAGAACAAAAAACGAGTGGCACCGAGGGCAGAAATGCACAAAAAATGAGTGGGACAGAGGGCAGAAGGGCACAAAAAACGAGGGGAAAACGAAGTGGAACAGAGGGCAGAAAGGCACAAAATATGAGTGGGACAGAGGGCAGAAGGGCACAGAAAACAAGTGGAACAGAGGGCTAAAAGGCACAAAAAATGAGTGGAACAGAGGGCAGACGGGCACAAAAAACTAATGGCACAGAGGCAAAATACAGAATACAGAAATATAGGGGGTAAGAACAGAAGGCTGAACGGGCAGAGAGGCATGGGGCAGTGAGGGGAACAGAAGGGAAAACTGGGCAGAGACACGGGCAGCGAGGGGTACAGAAGGAAAGACCGGGCAGAGAGAGCACGGGGACAGCAAGGGGAACAGAGGGAAAAGGGGCACGGACCACGTACAGGTAGCAGGGAAGACAGACAACAGCAGTCACAGACACAACAATGGAAATACAGGCAATACAATAAATTTGCAAACTGCCCTAAAGACCCTTATTGTGGTGCTGTATGTGTGAAAATGCACCATCTTTTCACTTTTTAAAGTAAACGTTTTGAGTTTGGCGCCGCAGACACGCGCTATTTGGTTCCTGGGGCACATAGCCATCGTTGCAGCGCACAGAGACCCTCCACTGCCGCACACAGAGGAAAAAAATTAGAGGGAACATTGCCCCAATGGTGACCTGGGGCGGCTCTCCCTGCTGTGTATGTGCCTCAGTCATCGACTTGACGGTGGCCCCAGCGCTCCCCAGTTCAGTCTTTCAGGGAGAGCGGGGGCAATGCGGCAAGGTGCTTCCACCTCGATCGAGCCCCGGCCCCAGTATGCCCCTCTACACTCTCTACTGGGCCATTACCTGGGGGAAGGGCATCACAGCAGTCTGTAGGCCTCCCGACAGCAGGGGGAGTCAAACTGGCAGGATCGGGCTCACGCTCTCCCTCGAGCCCCTGTCTCCTACGCCTGGGCGGGCTCTGGGCTTCTTGCTTGACTCTGGGCCCAGGAACCAATCAAAGCACGGCTTCCTGGTGGTGTGGCTGATGATACGGCTGGTGTCCTGGTTGCCGGGTGACGCTCACCTTCACGCGCTCCAGCCCAGCACAGCCTTGGCAATATCCACGCGTCCCTCACTTCGACTCAGGGGGGGCCGCGGCGGTGATCAGGGGTGCGACGAGTGGCCGCAGCGGTGAGTACGGCCCACAGCGCTTCTCCGCTGCCTCAGCGCTATACTCTCCCACAGCACTTCCTTTCCCCCAGCGGCGTGATCTGGGGCGCAGCGTCATCTGCTAATGGCGCGGGGGCCGTGGCGGTGAGTCTGGCACAGCGGCGCTTCTGCCCAAAGAGCTTTTCCCCACCTCAGCGCTTGTCCCCAGCTGCCGTGATCCTGGGCACACAGCAGCGCTCTAACACAGCGCTGGGAATCACGTGCGGGATTCAGGCTTCCCAGTGCGACACGGACACAGCGCTTGGCTTGCAGAATGGGAGCTGGGTGCCCAGCGTGCCACAGTACTTGAAGGATCCCCGGCAGCAGCAGCACTCTCAGAGTCACAGCGCTTCGCTGTCCCAGCAAAGGTGGTGGGTTTCAGGGGTCCGGCACCCAGTGCTCAGGTGTCACTGCACTGGTGAAAGAGTTCAGGTGTCAGTCGTAGGGGAAGGTAATATGGCAGTCCTAGGCAGGTACCCTTGAGTTGGTTTCCCTGGGTCCCCTCTTACAGGGCAAGGTCAGCAGGCAAGCAGGGTAACTCATCTAACTTGGGGCAGCAGGTACCAGAATCAGTCAGCCTCAGTAGTGTAGCATTCCCCCTAGCTCAGCAGCCTTTACTCCAGCGGAGGGTTCCCAGGTCCAGTGGTGCAATTAACTTATCAGGTTCCCTCCTTTACTTTTATACCCCTAGGTCAGGTGACCCTTCAAAAAGGCAGCAAGTTCTGGCGCCAACCTGGGGGGGTTGGAAGGTTCCCGAAGAATCTGGGCACTCTGTGGTGTCTGTCAATGGTGACATGAGGCGGGAGGCTCAAGGTTACAGTAGCATTAAGTCCCAGCCTTATCCCAACTACTAGTGTGCAGATAGGACAGTGGCCTCACCACAGTAGCAGGGGCCTGTGGCAACCATGTTGTTAGGAGAGGGCACCTGCATCTCAGCACTGTTCAGCAGTGGTAAGGTGCCCAGAGTCTTATGTCCAACAAAAATGGCGGTCAGTAATGAGGCACAAGGTAAAAAATTTAGGGGAAGACCACCCTAGGGCTGACAGGTCGAACAAGTAGTATGTACATGTTACTGTTAGGTCTTGGGTGTGAGGCAGTAGGACTGCAGTAGTGTGTACATAATAGTGTTAGGTCCTCCATGTGCGGCAGCAGAGCTATAGTAGTGCATACATAGTAGTGTTAGGTCTTGTGTGTGGGGCAGGAGAGCTGCAGTAGTATGCACATGCTACTGTTGGGTCTTGAGTGTGAGGCAGTAGGGCTCCAGTAGTGTGTACATAATAGTGTTAGGTCCTCGATGTGCAGCAACAGAGTTGCAGTATTGCGTACATAGTAGTGTTAAGTCATGTGTGTGGGGAAGGAGAGCTGCAGTAGTATGTACATGCTACTGTTAGGTCCTGGGTGTGCGTCAGCAGAGCTGTAGTAGTACATACATGGTAATGATAGGTCCTGGATGTGAGGCAACAGAGCTGCAGTAGTGTGTACATGCTACTGTTAGGTCTTGGATGTGAGGCTTTAGGGCTGCAGTAGTGCATACAGTGTGACAACAGTGTAACACCAATGCCAGTCGCCCCTGGCACCAGTTTTCCAGGCATGATATTGAGAGGATATTCAGGAGAATTAAAGGGCCGTACATACATAGTGCTTCCCTGAGTTGGCTCTCACCTGCAGCAGGGTTTTCCCATCTAAAGAAACATACTCCATTAGGGCATACACCAGGGCACCCTTTGCACCTTCCAAACAGAACAATCTGTATAATCTGCAGTGTAAACTCAGTTTGAACCCCTCACCATTTCTAACTCAATTTTAATGCTGCGAGTGTAGTGTTCACAAGCTGAAATACTTTAGTAGGTGGTCAGTTACAGAGGTTTTCCCGACTTTATGTGAATTTTCCTGCTCAAACTCAAACAGCTACTCATTGGCGTAACACAAAATATTGGGGTCTCCTGCAGAAGGTTAGAAGGGGCCCCTGAATCTCACATCTCACAGCTATCCATGGGCAATGGGCTTAATGGGGGCCACCTCTCAAGGGTACAGGGGCCCTTAAAGGGTTGGGGGGCTCCCTGCGCCACAGGGGCTATAGTGGCTTGCATTACACCATTGCAACTAGCTACTAACATACCTAGTTATTGAAAGCTAACTTCTCCACACAAGCTTTATAACAGATTCCAGGCATTGGAGGTAAGAATAGAAGCATTTCAGGAAAATATATAAGCACTTTAGGGGGCTATTGGAGTTAGCCTTCATTCCATTGACAACACAATTGAAGAAATAATACAGTTGGAAACCAAATCCGGAAGCAATCGAATCTGGTGCACTTCAACCTTAATGGCGAAAGGGCTTGATTATGCTTTCTCGCTGTTCATGTTAGTTGAGACAGTTGTTGATGTAGGTTAAGAGTAAAAGTTGTTGGTGTTAATTAAGCCATTTTGGGTGTCAAAACTTTGGTTTCCAGGAGTTATTTTATTAGTTGTGGAAGATAATTTCTAATCCGTGCAGTCAAGAACACTTTCATAGCAGCGGTAGGAGAAGTGCATCCTTTCATAGATTGTGGGATTTGAACATTCTTATTGGGATGATATCCAGATATCTTATAAATTCGAGGACCCAGGGGAGTCTATAACTCTTTTGGCAGGAGTCATGTGCAACAGAACACGGACATGGTATAGCTGAGGATGGTGGGTCTAGATGCAAAGGGGCAGATTTACAAGCCCCTTGCGACACTTGTACACCGCTGTTGCATCACTTTTGTGATGCAGCTGTGTCGTAAACAATGCACCACGTTGCAACACATTTACAACGTGATGCATTTAGGGATATGCATCATGTTGTAAAGCCCTGCACTACATCCTACCTGCGTCAGGTATAATGTATGCAGGGTGGGCGTTCTGACGCAAGAAAGCCTTGTAAAAGTGATGCAGTGCAATCTGCAAGATTTCACTGGGCCACTTCTACGACGCCACTGTGTCAAAACCTTACGCCTGCTTAAAGCAGGGGTAAGGAGTGATGCAGTATAATAGGAATGTTTATTCCTGTGCATTGCTGGAGTTGCGTCATGCTTGCTACACGACTCCAGCAATGCAATGCCTTTATGCCAATAGATGTGTCACACAGCATCGGCGCAAGTTTTTTTTATGTGTGACACAAATGAACTGACGCATCTCTGCTAGTATGCATAGATGCGTCAGTTCTTGTAAATCTGCCCCAAAATATTTACACCCAGATTCACCATGGACTTTTGAAGTCTCTAAAATTACCGGGACTAAGAAAACCAAAAATATACAAGCCGTTTTAATGTATAGTTCATCCTACAAAGCATTCTCCTTACATAGTGATCTGGAAGTAGTGCCTCATAGGAGCTATATTACTACTACAGAAAAGAGCACAACCTGAAATATTGTAATATATTGCTTTTGGCTAACAGACATCAAACACACAACCTTGTGCTTCTTTAGTAAATAGATTTAAAGCAGCAGCTCTTTGATGACAAAGCTCATAATCCTGCTTCCACATGCTAGGCCTGCTTCGAAAGTTCTTCAAATATATTTATCTTGTTACCTTGATGTTTAAACATTCACAGATTTTTCATACAGCGTTACATTGATGTGAACATTTTCTGATGTAAAGCACACTGATATCCTTGGGTCCCCCTAGTGCTATATAAAACTCTTAAAATAAAATTAAAATAAATAAATAGACCTGCACTCTACCCAACAGGCTCTGGCTACCGTTCCATGTATCCGCAAGCCCACAGCTGGAGGGAAATCCTTTTCCTACCTCGTAGCAAAGACCTGGAACACCCTGCCCCTCCACCTCAGGCAATCTCCATCATTGCCTCAATTCAGGAAGGAACTCAAGACCCGACTCTTCCACTGAACCACAGCTCTCTCAACATACCAGCAACTCACCCCTCTCCCCAGCGCCATGAGACCCTTACAAGTGAGTAGTCGCACTATACAAGAAATTGATTGAACGAAAGCACCATCAACTGGTTTCAAATAAATGAAAAAAAAACTGACAATTAATTTTGAAATTATCGTTCACTCTACGGTAAATAGTGGTTGTACATCTGACAATAATTCTGAAACTACTATTCACACAACAGTCACAATGTATTTTTCCGCAAGCAGGTAATGTTCATTTTGCCGGCGATAGCCATTATTCACTCTACAGTCTCCATTTACTTGGCAGTCACCATCCACTCAGCAGTTGCCAGCCCTTTCAAGCTAAAAGGAAATACAGCATTACTCTGCATATAGTATTTACTCTGTATTCAACTGTCACCATTCACTATGTAATGAACATTCACTCTGCTATCTCCATTCACTCTCCTGGGCTCAAATGTATATATGTATATATGTGTGTATTGCATGCACAATCTAGGAACAACAGAGTGCTGCATAGGGACATGCCAACAGTACAAATCAAAGCCTTTTACAAAGTGGATAGGGGTTGCAGAATCATTAAAGGGTGTGATTCTTTTCAAGGTGGTGAGTTGTAGGGACACATATACTATTACTAATATAAGGGACTTACTGGGCTGCAATGAAGGTAGAGAGCAGAAATGCTCCATAATTACAAAATGTTTTGGTGCCCAGGGTTCAAAAGATACAGTCCTTCTCACCCAGGTAAGAGGGCAGCAAGTCAGCACAGCAGGGCATCCGTCCTTCGGAGTAGCAGTCCAGCAGAGTGATAGACCTTTCTATTCACCGGTCTAGAAGTTTCCTGAAGAGATGGTGTCTGTGGTCCAATATTTTCATCTGGGCCTTCTTTGCAGTGGGAGAAGCATCTAAGGTTTCACTTTGAAGTCCCTAGGCGCCCAGTCTTTCCAGTCCTGGCACTAGGATAACTACAGGGGGTATGCAGCCCTTTGTGTGTAGGCTGGACATAGCATATTCAAGTAACCTCCTATTCTGCCAGTGATGGCCCACCCAGGTACACCTGAGCTACATAATGTGTGTGGTTGCCTAGGAGGTGCACGCAAAGCTCAACTGTCATCTATACTAGTCATTTTACCCAGAGACAGGCTGCAGCCACAAAATGGCTAAGGCAGGAAAGTACCATCTTTCTAAAAGTTTTTTCAAAATTGTATTTTAAAATCCTCATTATAATCCCCAAGACACCAAACATGAACTGGTTACCTGCTCCAATTTTGAAATTATCACTTATTAAATTATATAACTCCAATGCTATCCTATGGAAGAGGTAGGCCTTGCAGTAGTGAAAAGCAGTGTTCATAGAGAAGGCTTACTATATTGTGCCCTGTATTATTGTAATTGTTAGTCCTAGCCCTTTTTGCAGATTTATCCCCAAACTTTTAGACTTTAGGGCTCTGGGCACTTTACCATCGCTAAACAGCGCTGAAGTAAATTGAGATTCTGATTGGTTATCCATTACTTGCATATCTGATTTACTGGTAAGTCTCTAGTAAAGTGAACTGTTTGTGCCCAGAGCCTGTAATACAAATACTACTACTGGGCCTGCAGCACTCGTTGTGCCACACACATGATTAGCCCCGTAAACGTGTCCCAGGCCTGCCTTTGCAGTGTCTGAGTCCAGTTTTAAACTGCCATGTCGACCTGGCAAGTGCACCCACTTGCCAGGCCCTAACCTTCCCTTTTTCTACATGTAAGGCACTCCTAAGATAGGCCCAGTGTACTTCCATGGGCAGGGTGGAGTGTATGTGAAAGGTAGGACATGAACTGGTGTCTTGCACATGTCCTAGTAGTGAAATACTGCTAATTTCGTTTCTCACTATTGGAAGGACTAGCACTTCCATAGGTTATCATTAGAGCTGCCTTGTAAAACTTAGAAGTGCAACTTTCAGATGGGAAGAGATAGAGATTTGTAGTTTGGGTTCCCTCAGCTCAGAATTCTTCAGGTCTAGTCTTTGTTTAATCCATACGTAGTTCAGTTTTGTCCGTTCATTTTACATTCTTTACTTTTTCATCATTATATTCCACAGTGTCCCTCAAGCTTTTTTTCAGAACATAAAGATATTCACTGTTCTTCATATCTCAAGTTTGAATGTGCAGACCAATACACTTCGAGCTCACATGACCTTCTTCAGGCGTCACTAAAATGAGTAAAAAAGTTATATGAGAACCCTCAACTCCCAGCACAAAAACAGGCATTCTACTATTTTGTGACACTACAATTATATCCATTTCCCACCACTGTGTGCAATCTGAAGGTAAAAGAACACAAAACAAACCCATGCATACATCTAAAATACTGATATCTAATCCCATGCATGAGTCCATCCATCAAATCCTACTGTGCAATATGCTAGAAACCACCCATGTGTGCACTAACAATTAGGAGCATGATTAAAACAAAAACTGTACCTGCAACGATATGCCACGTCTCTACTCCCACACCAAAAGTAACAAGCATTTGCAATGCAATAGGTCTCGCATTAGGAAAGTTTGAGCTATTAGTATTGTAAATGACACATTTTTTATTTATGTGTTGGTTTTGAGAATAGCGAAATGAATAGCTTTGTCATTTATAATGCCATTAGTTTTAACTTTCGCAAATGTGACATCTTTAGCATTTGTAATGCAATATGTGTTGTATTTACATGACTTAGATGTATTGATATTACAAAGAACAATGGCTTTTATTTTTTACAATAATTAATAGTTAAATAAAAGTTATTGTAATTTATAATGGCACTAGCTTAAATTTTTGTAAATAACTTTTGGGAAGATTATGTTCTTGGATTTTCGTCACAATAAAATACAATGAACAGAAGTGAAATATTAAATTTTTTTTGGTGACATTTGTAATAAAGCGTGAAACATTGAGCTAACATATTTGAACCAGTTGTTGTGTACCAGACTTCAACATCAGCCAATCGCGCTGATAAAGAGGTTTTAATGCGCACGATTCCAACGATTGCAAGTTGTGTACGGTCGAATTTTGAGCAATATGTTCCTGTGACGTGCAGCAAGTTTTCCCTGTTGCAAAACACGATAATGGATGCCTATATAATGCAATATGTAATATTGCTCCGAGCTCAAAACGGGATTTTTGGCCCAATCATAAAGAGAGCGTCGGGGTTAAATTTTTGGAAGCCTGATTCTTTTGGGGGAAACCTGAACTTCACCCGTAGATGTATTGTTATTTTTGGGTATAAAACAAAAAAGTTGGGATTATTTCTGTGTGTAAACTGAAACCATACATACATACACACTTCACCACCGCCCACGTCCTGTAAACTGGGCCCCAACTCGAAATCTATACTCTAAAATGAATTTACTCGCCAATAGTCTCACGGGCATATTTGCTCGGTGACCGCGGCGGCTGGGACACGCTAGTAGCCAGAAGGAGGCGTGCTCGCGACAGGCTGGGGAGTGCGCGCACAGGTTCCAGGCAGCGACGGAGGCCTGGCGCGCACCGCCTCCCTGTGCCGTGGGTCTCGTCCCCTTTTCCTCTTCCCAGTGTGCGCACCGCGGGGGCCTGTTTCCTACGCTGGGGGCCTGCAACCGCCGCTTCCTGAGATGTTGGCGGAGGCTGGCGGGGATGCGCCACCGGTCTGGGGGAAGCTGCCGGTTTTGCAGCCACTCTCGGTCCTTCCTCTGAAGCCGGGCCCGCCTTCCCACCACTGCCTCCTCCACCCGGAGCCTCCGGAGCTGCAGAGGAGCCTGACACTAGACGGGCCGGAGTACAAGGAGGAAGAGGTGGTGATTCCGCTGACCGCTCCGGCGCCTAACTAGTAAGTACCGAGATTCGGGGGGATGGCAGATCTCACGATGCATGGGGCGGGGGTGTGTGTCTGTGTGTGCGTGCAGGGGGGGTGGGGGCGGCGGCGTGTGTATGTGTGCGTGTCTGTGCGTGTCTGTATGTGTGTGTGTGGTGGGGTGGCGGCAGCGTGTGTACGTGTGCCTGTGTGCCTGTGTGGTGTGTGTGCAGGGGTGTGGGGGCTGGCTGTGTGCGCACGGGAATATGAGGCACGAGATGGGCATGAGGTCAAATCTGCGCTCGTGCCCCTCTCGTGTCTACATTCCCAGAAACGGGCAGCAATAGGTCTCGAGCAGACTCTGCTCGACCTAAAAAGCGGTGTTTCAACCGACACAAATGTGCAGAGTGTTTTTAAATAAAACCATGTGATCTGATCACGTGACAACCATCCCCATGAAAACAAACAACATCCTGTATTTTCTTGATCCACATCCGTGCGCAAATGTAAAATCACCACTTCTAAAACATGCTGTATATGAAATGCAAATCTCCTGGCCATTCCAAACTTAAAACAGTTAATAATTAAAATAAAGTTGACCAAAACATAACAAATGCATAATAAATAAAATGTAAACAGCGATTTGATGTGCAAAATGATACCAGCGCCTCTGCCTAGGGCCGCCTCCCGCCTCTTTTCTCAGCTGCCTGCAGCCTCTCTGCACACATGCTGCATGGGAACGGGGTGGGGGGGCTGGCTTTAGTTCTAGCCGGGCGCTCTGCTTCAATCTCTGCCCTGCTGGCGGCACCAGGTTGTCTCAGCCCGTGGGCGCGGCCTGGTATCTTCGACCCATTTACCATCGGGTCATGCAGGAGGGCACAACGGACATTAGCGGACTCTTGGGGGCACACGCTACTCCCCCCCATCTCCTCACTTGTTGGGCGCAGCGGCCAGCCATTCACTTTTTAGGGCTTTCCGCCCCTCGCAGCATGCCTTTCTCTACAAGGGCTGCGCAGGGGGCTTGCTGGCGACGCACTTATCGGCCGCGGGCCGCACGTTTCCTTCTTTCAGCTCCCCTCCCACCCTGTAAAGGAGTTAACCTTCATTTAGATGAGTAGCATTGCATGGCGATATGGCCGCACACCCCCGCCCACGAAGCCCAGGCTGTCAGCACCTTCGAGTGAATGAAAATGAAGAGGAACCCTCCCAAGAAAAACACGGCGGCCTAGTACGGGCTCTTCAGCCCCGCCGGCACCATGCGCACAAACTTCAGCACCAAGCAGCTGACCGAGCTGGAGAAGGAGTTCCACTTCAACAAGTACCTGAGCCGGGCCAGGCGCATTGAGATCCCCAACTCCCTGCAGCTGAACGACACTCAGGTCAAGATCTGGTTCCCTACCTATGCCGACTTCATGGGCCCTCACGAAGATCCCAGAGAGGATCCACAGCGCCATCACCGTCCTGCTCACACCACATAGGAGGCACTTTTGACAACTAAGGCAAGTTTCTTTTTTCCTCCACCTTGGCTGCCTTTCATTTTGATAACTCGAACTTCAGTCGGTGACTTTTATTTTTCTTTTCTTTTTTACTTTCACTTTATTTATTTTACTGGCCCTGTATGTTTTTAAATGGTATGGACTCCTCAACATAGTTGTTTAAGTTAAAATGGCCGCTTGCTGGTGTGTTTCCCACTACCCTATGACAACTGAAAGAGGACCATAGTCCCTACAATCACTAAACAGAGTAATAGGACTCACCAATGCTGGACACTAACAAAGGACTATATATCCGGGCAACAAGTCATACTAAGGATTCGGCCATCTTGGAATGTCCTCATTACATTGCTTTAGACTGATCTCTGACATAGGTACCCCAAAGACTAGACTTTTTGACCACCTCCTGATCCTCACTCTATTCTGGCGGAGTCCGAAACGCATTCATGACCGACTCCCGGTGGAGCTGCTCCGACAGCTATAGGGGAGACTGGCTCTGGCACACCGCTATGGCCGTCACCTACCCAGCCGGATTTTGGACATTTGTCTCGTTTTCTTCCCCGCTGCTGTCTCCTCCTGTGGTTTACCAGCTTTCCCCGTTCTTTCTGATCTTGATTTTCATGTTCATCTGTTTTTTTGGAACCTTATGTAAAGCCGTTGAGACGACATGGCCATTGCCCGGTGGAGCCGCTTGGTTCGGCTATAGAGGAGTCTGGCGCCGCGGCCGTCACCTACCCACTGCTGTCTCTTTATATCTTCCTCCGAGGACCTCCTCTCCCTCTCTCAGAATCCCTTTTCTTTTCCCCATCTTCCTTCTCACCCTCTCCTCTGATCCTGACCTGCCATCTTGTTCCGTCCTTTGTCAGTTTCTTTCTCCCTGCTCCCACTCATTCCCACATTTCCCTTCTCCCTCTATTCCCTTACCCCTATTTTCCCTCGCTCCCATTGCTCCTTAATATCTTCTGTTTTTGTAATGATCTAATCATTAGATGTATTTGTATAACCTTGTTTTTCCTCTTCCTCGCACCGATCTTTCATGTAAATTTTGTAACGTTTGTAATATGCTAAATGCTAAATTCCTCATGTAAAGCGCTCTGATACCTCCGGGTCTAGCAGCGCTATATAAAACTCTTAAAATAAATAAATAAATAAAATAAAACAGTCTTTGCCTGTATTGAAAACAGGAATAAAACCTGTGAGTATCCTCAATGTAGCGAGCTATGACTGAAAAGTGAACCTCTGATGCTATGTTTTCTTACTTTACCGTTCTGTGCCTGTGCCTGTCTGTGGAATCAACGTCTGGTTTAGACTGACAGGGGCTTGTTTGTTCATTCACTCTAGACACACAAAGGGAGTTGATGTGTGCCCTGCATATGTTGATGGCCCATCACCAGACTGATGGGCCTTAATGAGCTAGAGTGGTGGGAGGAGCTCTGACCTGCACCTAAATAAGTATGTGCCTGTCCTCTCACAATCCTGCCTCCATCTCCTGGAGTGTGTCTGGAGCCAAGGCCAGGAAAGGCAGGAACTTCTAAACTACAAAGACTTCAAAAGCACAAAGGGGTATAAGTATTGGATCTAAAACCCTGAACTTGTAGAACACTTCTGGTTTAAGAGGACCCTCCCGAAAAGAAGAGCTGTCAGGAGGAGTACTGCCCCTTTGCTGTGTGTTGCTTTGCTGGGTTGGCCTGCAGTTGCTGCTTCTGCTGTGGAAAGGACTGGACTTTTACATTGCTGTATCCTGCTTCAGAAGATTCTCCAAAACCCCGAAATAGAGATTGTCTCCTGTTAAGAAGTCCCAGGGACACAAATACTTTACCTGCTGCATCCTTGAACTTTTATTTGTGTTTTTAAATTTCTTGTTGTCTGCTCCTACATCCGCCCATACTCAGCCTCAGTGAACTTGCACCTCACTGGACTGGTAACAGAGCTGGATTATGTGGTGCCTGTGCTTCCGTCTAGCTATTAGGACATTTGCCTGGCCCGGAACTTCGCAGGGTGCCTTCCCGCCTATGATGGTGCACCGAAGGGATTTAAGCACAGCCACACTACGGCGATACTGACAGCAAAACATTCATCTAATGAGTTTTTTTTAACAGTAAAAAGACTAGCTAAATGCACTGAGGCCACTGATTCTCCTAAAACCCAGGCTTTTTGTGATACTTCTAAGAGAAAGTTAAGGAGGTCTATGACAGTTTTGCTGAGCCTACGGTTCATGGAATACCTGCCTTGTCAGTGGACTCAGCAAAACCTGAGATTGCCTGCATTGTGCCAGGCATCCGTGCTGAGTGTAGTAACAGTAGCAATACTCCTGAATTATCTACCTTCTTGCTGCTGACAATGGAAGCAACAATAAACCTGCTAAAATCGATCAAATCGGGCCCTCCAAAAATCTTTGGACCAGATGTAGGTAGAACTTATTTACCGATTCTTAATTACCGAATTTTACCGATTCGGTAATTAAGAATCGGTAAATAAGAAGGGGGGTATGTAGGAACATCCAGATGTTCCATTTACCGAATCGGTAAATATCTGTATTTACCGATTCGGTAAATACCGACCGGTAATGCTCCATTCATTCCTTTGAAGCCCATAGGAATGAATGGGGCATTACCGGTCGGTATTTACCGAATCGGTAAATACCGATTTTGACAAGGGTGCAGGGGGTGTCACTTTGACACCCTCTAGCACCCCCAAAAAAGGTTCGAGGGCCATGTGGCAGGCATACCTGCCCTAAGGGCAGGTCTGCCTGTCATATGGTACCTGAGATATTTGCATCTCACTTGATGCCCATTTTTAATAAAATGTTTTTATCTGGTATTTTCCCTACCAGTTGGAAGCTGGTTCTGTGATCCCCCTTCTAAAAATAAAAAACCTGGATGACACTGATCCCAAGAACTATCATCTGATTTCTAGACTTCCCCTACCTGGTAAGATGGCGGAAAAAGCCGTGAACAATATTCAGAATACATTGAAAAGACCGATTTCTTTGATGACACTCAATTCGGGTTTCATAAACATCACAGTACCGAATTGGCACTAATTACAGCCTCCGAAATGATTAGGCAAACTGTCGACTCGGGGGGCAGTGCAGCACTTGTGCTGCTTGACCTCTCAGCGGCATTTGACACTGTGAACCATCAGAAACTCTTGAAAGTTCTGAGGGGGATCGGTGTCAAAGAGAAGGCTCTTACCCTATTTGAATCATTCCTGTCTGGTAGAGAACAGTTTGTGGCTTTAGATAACTCTAGGTCACCAAATTTTACACTACCCTGTGGAGTGCCGCAGGAATCGTCCCTAAGCCCCACTCCTTTTAATGTTTATGTTGTACCATTGGTGAAATTGATTAGATCCTTGGGGTTCTCTGCTGTCTTCTATGCGGACGAAACGCAGATTATCGTCACAGTGTCAGGATCCCCTACTTACACTGTGAAGCGGTGCCACTCCTGCCTCCATCAAGTGGGGGAATGGATTGCTACCAATTGCTTAAAACTGAACTCCAGTAACACAGAGGTTTTACTTTTTTGGGGCTCACACCAACTTTTGGTCACCAGATCTCTGGCCCCTGGAATTGGGACCACTACCTACACCAGTGACCAAGGTTAAGAATCTGGGAGTCACTTTTGATTCTAAGCTTTCATTTGAATACCACGTCAATCAGGTTACCTCTCTCTCTTTTTATACATTAAAAATCCTTCAAAAAATCCTCCCATTCATCCCAGCTGAGCTTCGTAAGCTAGTGGTCTCAGCACTTGTTCTCTCGAGAGCCGATTACTGCAATGGGCTCTTTATTAACCTCCGCAAAAAATGCTTAGCCAAACTGCAGGTCATTCAGAATGCTGCAGCCAGGCTCCTGCTGAATATCTCAAGTCATAAAGCAGTTTCTGTGGTACTGAATGATCTACATTGGCTGCCAATAAAAAAATGTATAGAGTCATTTTATTGTTTTTAAGACCACTCAGGACATAGGACCAGGTTTTCTAAAACAGAATCTGTTATTCTACATTCCAGCACTAAGCCTGGTACTAGGCTGTGAAACTCTCTCCCAACAAATCTGAAACATGAGAAAAATCTGTTAGCTTTTAGGAAGGCGCTAAAGACTTGGCTGTTTAGTCGTTAAGGCCTTAGTCTAACCTCAGCCTCAATGAGTAAGTGCCTTGACACCCTCGGGTGAATGTTTTGCGATCTATAAATTGCCATTTCATTTCATTACAGCTGGGAGTTCTGATCATCCTTGTGGCGCCAGTTCCAGTTCTGGGCCCTTGGAGGTAGTTCCTGCTGAAAAATGCATCAAGAAGACATCAAAATGTACACATCGCTCTTCCAGTGTCTGTTTTTCTGACACAGCGCCACTAAGCGGGCGAAAATTCCACGCACTACCTCCATGCACCTTAAGAAATTGAAGCAACACATGCCTGTGGTCGAAGAAAAAGCTGTATTCCTAGTTCAGTGCACCATATCTCCAAAGTCCCTGACCCCCACACTGACTCCGACGCAGGCCCTGTTGTGTAACTGAAAGAATATATGCATTGTGGGACCGTGGCTTAAGAAATTGATGCATCCCCTGTTTGCCACAGCTGCATCGACCTCCGGCAAGTCTGGATTCCCACACATTGCACCTGTGCGGCAAGATTTTCTGAAGCATCACCTGCAGACCAGATTCATCTTCAGATTTTGATGCATCACTTTCCCCTATAGCCCAGATTCATCACAACACTTCTCTTGAGTGCAGCAGAACTGACGTATCGCCTCCCCATGGATTCAGGAACTAACTCATTGCTGTGTTTTTCAACACTTCCCTCCTCTGTGGCTGTTTGGTCTTGTAGATTGTGATGCATTTTAAGTACTTTGCGTAAAAATCAAGCTTTCATAGATTTCTATGGACAGAATAGCTTGAAACCATTTAAAAGTCATACTTTGAGTTGTGTATGTTAGATTTTTGTCATTTTGGTCTTCTTTGGTTTAGATAAAGATTCTTTATTTTCTAAACTGGTGTGGTGTCCATTTGCAGTGTTTTCATTGTGCTACTGTGTATGATATGGACAGATACTTTACACATCACCTCTGAGATAAGCTTGTCTGCTCGTGCCCAGCTACCAAGGGGGTGAGCAGGAGTTATATAAGTGTGTGAACCCCTTACCCTGGCTAGAAGGAAATGTTCCTACTTGGGCAGGGTGAATAACTCTGCCAACTAGAGACCCTCATTTCTAACAGTAATCTATAAATCACCATTGATTACTCAACATTCGCCATCCATTCATATACCATTCCCTATCTATCCTATTCCTAATTTCCCTTTCTATACATCCAACCAAATACTTCTTTACCATTCTACATGCTACATTGCCCTCTTTACGTAAACGTTGTCCACTCATCAGACCACTTGCCTTGCAGAAGCCAAAGTCACTTATTGTAGACATCCCATATCTTTACAATTTTTTTCACAGTTTTATATAGTGAGGACTCGACTGAAGGTATTGGAGTTCTTTACGTGAACACCAGTGGTGTTTCCTCCACTATAGCGGAAGAACGTCGCCCCCAACCTTTCAGCAGCATAAAAAAAAAAACAATAATAAACCTGTGTTTATTACCATTTTAGTTTGGTTCCTGGAGTCTTGGAGGCGGTGCCAGGGGAATAACAGGTAGCACAGAGAGTGATATGCACTGTTATCAGTGCGCATGACTGTTTGGCTGGCTGTCTCAGGGCAGCAAAACTGTCATGTGTGCTGAAGCTCTCTCCAACCCAGCTGCATTGCTGAGTTGAGCAAGCACAGGCTCCCAGTCTCCCTGGGAGTGCAAATCATCAGTGCACAGGCCAATCCTGAAGCTGCTCTCATACATGAGAGCAGCTTTAGGATTTGCCGCATGCGAGTCTGGGAATCTCTTCCTGCAGTGGAGCCACGAGAGGAGAAGAAGACCGGCGATGTGGCAGGTAAGTTCTTTTTCTTTGTTGTTGTCTACCTCCCGCCCTGCTGGGCCACTCTCCTCTAACACCAGCCGCTACTGGTGAACACCAGTTACATCACACGAGGACACATTCATATATATTTTTTTTCATTAAGGGATTTGCCCAGAATCACAGAATGTTGAGTCGACGCCAAGACTTGAACCTGGTTCCCTAGTTCCAAAGTCTTCAGAGCAAATCCTTCTGTGCCATCCCGGGAATGACACCTAGCCCTGTCTGTGCAGCCCTTCTCGTTTCAGGGCCTGGAAGCCAGAGCATATTTCAGTCTCGCGTGTGCAGGACTCTTTTATTTTCTAAAACATCTTGGATGGTTTCCTTGATGGTTTGTCATGGATGTTCCATATCTGATACCGTTTAACAGAGGAAATTATTTGCTGCAGTGCTTTAGGGAAGGCATTTTAATTCAAGCATCAGTGTGGGCTACATTTGATTATATAATAAATAATATATGTGATGATAATTAAGAAATTGTCACCAAAGGATGTGTTGTGGTTCCATAACAATCCACCTACTGCAAAGTACAGTGCAAGCACATACATTGTAAAACACTGAGAATGAAACCATCGAATGGGCGTATTATCAAGCGGCAGCAATAATTAACGCTAGCCGCGCTTAGCGTGAGATTTTTTATCTCCGGCTATCGCTGGAAATTATCGCCATGATAGTGCTGTATTAACAACGCATAGCGCAATGGCGATAATTATTCCAGCAATAGCGGCGTTTTCCATGGAACATCACTGTTTTTTTAGCGATATTCCATGGAAAACGGAGATAACCTTGCTGATACGACCCTGTGGTCGTATCAGCATAATCCACCCCAATGTAAAGTAAAGGTAAGTCAGCATTTTAGCAGACGTTAGTTTTTGGAGGTTTTTGCCAAAAACTAACGTCTGCTAAAATGCGTGGGCCTCCTTGTAAATATTGCGATGTGCAAATCAGCGTTAATTTAAAAGCAGTACTGCCCAGTGACGCCCTCTTTGCATCTCATTAGAGATGCAAAGCGAGGCATCGGGAAAACGGGGGCTAACTTGCGCTAATGCATGTTAGCACCCGCTTGTAAATAGGGCAATAGTTTTATCTCCGCTTTTTTGGCTTTTAAAGCCAAAAAAGCAGAGATAAGGCCCTTGTTGATATGCCCCCATATTACTAACTCTAACCTTTTACCCTAAGATTAGCTGTAAACCAAAACCCAAATTAAAAATCAATCCTAACCCAGTCCATACTCCTACACATAACCCCAACCCTTTATCACTGCCCACTGCTTTACATTTACCATGCTTTGATGAAAGTGAATTTCGGTGCAATGCTTATTTTATGGTCGAACATAGGTGCTTTGAAAAATACCAGTTATTTGTGGCATTAGGCTAGTCAATGGATATCTGTTGATCCAAGGGGGTTAGATGCATGACTCGTTTATAGTATAACCATTGGCATTGTAAATGCTTTCCATTCAAATTCATTGCATTTGAATCTCATGTAAATAGCTTAGAAAACTGGCATAGACCTGGATGAAAAGGCCAAACACAAACAGTGGCGGAGCTAGGGAGGGAGGGGCTGGTGGAAGGGGGTTGGGTGGTCTGCCTCTGGCAGCACTGTTTTTGGGAGCAACGGAGGTGAGCAAGTTGTGTCTGTCGACTACCACCAAGCCCGCCCCCCCCCACCAACGGAACAAATCATGCGTAGACCCCCACCCCTTACCTGCACCGGGTGGCAAACTTAGGATCCGCTCAGGGTGGCAGTAAGTCTACCTACGCCACTGAGTTTACAACATTGTGCTTGCTTCAATATGTAACCATTTTTTTTCCAGTTAAATAGTAACAAGTGAAAGTGAGCGCTGCCAGTGGAAAAATATTTCAGCAAAAAATAAACTGCAGTTTAAAGGCAACTTTCTGATCTCACACAGCTCAGCCATCCGTCCTCCAGACACGCTCAATATAGTAATTAATGCTTATCAAGCGGTTACTGCGGTGAGGTTTTTTGCATGCACCTACACAACTTCATATAATGGCACACACACAGCGTGAACATAATTCAAAGCAAAGGTCTAACTCGTTAGAAACCTGCAGCTGCCGCAATGCAACGTGTCCACAAAGTGCTTCCACCACTGTGCCCTGTTATGTTTTACATCATTAATTGTTAACCCATACATTTTCTCCAGTATATTTTACAGACTGGTAACTCACACTTCCTTGTCATTAGCCACCTAGAGCAATTTTTACATTATGTTTGTTAAATATTTTTAGTCTCTTCCTTACAGGAATGAAAATATTCAATTTAATGAGGGTAGGAATAGCTATATACGCTGACGGACAATTAGCATAACACTCTACGCTTGGAGGGACTGTACTCCATTCTGCCAGGGTAATGACGGGATGTGCAGCATTGTTGCCCTGGCAGTCTGTAGCCTGCAATATTTTTAGATCTTCCTTCATAGGATATGCCGCCACGCTGACTCCTCCGGAGGCAGTGAAAGTTTGCAGTGTGGGCGCTATGCTCAGTGCACCCACTCAGCAAACATTTTTGTTTTTCAAAACAACCTCCCAAAGTGGGAGTTTGTTTTGAAAAAAAAAAAAAAAATTTAAAAATGTCACCGGCACATTAGGATAGTTCTCCCCGAGTATGAGGGTGTTTTATTGTTTTTCTGTTCAAGAACACGAGGCTTTCTCTGGGAGTCCAAAACAGGAAAGAAATATGTCTGAGGTACCTTGGCAGATGGCCCAATATTAATCACTGTCAGTCAAAGTTTTCCACCAATGGAGCTTTCTGAACAAAATTTAATTTCTCAGCACTTTAAAAGTCTCACGGCTCTCACTGAATAGTTGAATGATGTCCACATAAAAGTGTTCTTCAGAAGTCTTCAAGAGGAACTGAAATTTGATCAGGTGATTTCTCCCCAGAAGATATAGGGCCTCATTACGATGGCAGACGGACTTCAGTCCATCATTTCAGATGTGGGACCAGTCGCCTATGAGGAGGCCTCCCCACAATCCGAATTACGATGCGACTGCCACCGTGGTGGTCACACTTGCCATCCTTTACATTGCGGTGGGTACTGCTGGCTGCAGCACCAACTGCAATCTATATAAGCTTTATTTACATTTCCCTGCACTATGTGGCAGGCACCATGCAGTTCCTGCTACATGGTGCATGGAAATGTAGGGTAGCACCAAAGGTGCCCTCAAACCCCCAATATAAAGTGCCCAGGTTGAAGGGGGCCCGCTATGGCCCCCAAGGTCACTTTCTGCCAGCTTGTTATTGGCGGGTTAACCCCCATCAACAGGGGGGTGAAAAGGGATTTCATTGCTGGGCAATGCGGCAGCTCCGAAAGGCGGTCGGAAAATGACCTTCTGTTTGAACCATGGCGGCCAGTCATTCTGACCGCCACGTTTCCGCCCGCCATAGTAATCTGCAGGCGGAAAACCGCAGTATGATGGCGGAGGGCCCGCCACCGACACGCTGTCGTTGCCGTGCCTTCCACCATCATAATCAAGTCCCTAATCTCCTATTTCAGGTATAGCAAATGGAGCAAAGATTATGAGAGATTTAGGCAGCAGTTTCCTTTGTTCTAGAAAGAGGAGTGAAGAGGACATGGGGTAAGGTTATTAGCACCAGGAGCCATAACGCGACTGCTGGGATGCATAAGAGACCCGCTCACCCTTTCAGGAAAAGCAGGGCAGAAGAAACAGCAGGTGGTTTTGGAATGGGGGAGTCGGGTCTCACTCAGCACAAATTGACACAGCCCAAATGGGGTACAGCCCTGGTGGGTGATGCAGTTTCTTTATCCTTGCTGGTAAGAACATTAAAACACTACCTCCACCTTGTTTTCATATCATTGCCTTTCTTAGCCACAGCCAGAGTGTTAGCTAGAATTTTGATAAACGTTTGGTGGATTATTGGGTCACCTGTAACTTCTATTATACCAGGTTGCTGCCCAACACCATATACCAAACCATACTAAAATATGATCAGTACATATACAATGGGTTGATTGCTCTGTCGTATTGTCCAGGCACATGCCTCACCAAACTCACGAACTGTACACAACCTCTATCACAACCACAATTAATGTAAAAGTGTCAACAGCATTGACATCCCGAACTTTTAGATGATCCTAAGAATGCTGTGACTGAACAAATACAACCCCTCAAACGGTTGACAGCAAAAGATTCTTACCTTTCAAAAATCGTATTGCTGCAGATATTATGGTACATATCAAAATACTCATTAAATGCCTGTGATCCACGGTTGTCCTGTAGATGATGCATGCATAATGAAAGTTGCTTCTGTCTTAGGTGATATCCCATCACAGTATTCCTTGTAATAAATTTAGACCAAGAAGCGGATACCCTATCTCTGCATATTGAACATGACTGTATACATTATCTAATTTCAGGAGATTCTAGTAACTTTTTCAATCACAGCAGATGAATATACATGCAAGAAGAACTGGATGATCTTTCAGAAATGCTTCCAATTAAAGAGTCATTTATGTATTGAAGGCATTATCTGGAGGGCACATGGCATCTCATATTTGCCCTTATCAACCATAAGAATATTGGATCCTTGAAAATAGTGTGAATCTGCAATCAGCGACAAATCTATTGGATTCTCTTCTTTTCATGGCTTAGCTTTGTTGTTTCCTTCAAATCTTATTCACAAACTCCCAAAGCTGTTGCCTTGTTAAGGATCCATATGGAAATTAATATGGAATTATAGTGGTTCCACTAATTTCATCAGATAAATTCTTAGGCCCAGAAGCATCAAGCTAAAAACCGCTTGCAAAGGGGTAGATTCTCAGAATCTGCCCCTTTGCGACCGGTATTTTTGCTTTTGGGATGCATCATCCCAAATACAAAAATTGCAATTTAAGAAATCGCAAAATTGCGATTACTTAAATTGCTATTGCATTTAAGGAATCTCAAATTGAGACTTCTTAAATGCAATGCATTAAAGTTAAAAAATTCGCGATTTCGCTAATAGGGGGAGCAAATTACCATGAAGTTGAACTTCATGGTAATTTGCAAAAACTTTGAAAAATGCACTAAAGTGCAATTTTCAAAGTTCCATTTTACACACAGACATGCCCTTAGGGCATGTGTGTGTGCAAGATGTACCCATATGCAGATTTCAGGGGTGCAACTGGGTGTCCTTTTGACTACCTGGCACCCTTGAAATTGCAATCTCAATTTGCGATTCTCTAATTGAGAATCGCAAATTGAGATTGTCTTCCTATTCATTCCTATTCACCTCTAGGCCCATAGGAATGAATGGGGAAGTATTCCTTAATTGCGACTCGCAATTTGCGAATCGCAATAAAGGAATTTTAAGAAATCGCTATTTTTAAAGTGAATTCTTCATGCATGGCATTTTGCTATTCCTTACCAGCGAATCCTTATTTTTCGCTAATAAGGAAGCGCAAAATGGATGCTTGATGCATCTGGGGTTAGTCATTATTCAAAATCTTGTTCATGACTTTGAAAAGGTCCACCTTTCAGCGTATAGAAGGACTATCTGTGGAAAATTAGTACGATTTGGTAAACATTATCTGCGCCATCTTGCCTTTTCCCCTGACGCCACACTTTTTGTCATACGCACCCGCCATTTTAGGTGCCTCGATCAGAACCACCCTCTGCACGCCACTGACCCCCAGCACAGCCCTTCGCCCTCACAAGCCCCCACGCACTGGCCACCCCCCCGCTCTCACATGCCTTGGGTCATAAACCCCTCTTCAGCGCAGCTCTGCCTCAGAACCCCATCCTGTTCCCAGCGCGACACCTCCCTTCGTTCCTTTCATGGTCCCAGGCCCTTCGATACAAACCCCCTTTTCCTGTGTGCCCGTTTGTCTTCCCCGTTCCCAGGCCGCCACCTGGCCCTGCGGATACTGTTTATTGCCCCCCCCGTACAGTAGGAAGCTTCCCCCATTAAAGGACCCTCGAATTGATCAAAGCCCCCACCCTAGGATATCCGATCAACCCCACACATTCCGTGAATCGGCGGAATGTCCAGCTGCGCGATAATCATCACCTATTGTGACCGGGGTGGGGACTTCAACTGTAGATGTGTGTGGGAACGGGCCTGAAGGGGAGATTCCGAGGATGTCCTTTCCATACATCAAAGCATTGCCAAGAAAGTGTTGTATGTAATAAAGCAATAAACCTGTGTATAAGAGGCCAGGCCTCAGAGATGCGGTTAGAGCACCTCGTGACGATACTGGCTGTCCGAACTGATGTGTTCTCCTCCGGAGAGAATAAACCTTGTTTCCTACCTTCCAGTCTCCAGCGCCTGCCTCTTCATTGATTAATATTTTGTGGGTTAAAGAGGCGATACCGCCGGGCAAATATTGGTTGTCCTTGACCTGGTTTTTACAATTGGCGTCCCAAGCGTGTTATGATTTTATATATATATATATATAAATATAAGATTCGGGGATCTCACGATGCATGGGGCGGGGGTGTGTGTCTGTGTGTGCGTGCAGGGGGGGTAGGGGGCGGCGGCGTGTGTATGTGTGCGTGTCTGTGCGTGTCTGTATGTGTGTGTGTGGTGGGGTGGCGGCAGCGTGTGTACGTGTGCCTGTGTGCCTGTGTGGTGTGTGTGCAGGGGTGTGGGGGCTGGCTGTGTGCGCACGGGAATATGAGGCACGAGATGGGCACGAGGTCAAATCTGCGCTTGTGCCCCTCTCGTGTCTACATTCCAAGAAACGGGCAGCAATAGGTCTCGAGCAGACTCTGCTCGACCTAAAAAGCGGTGTTTCAACCGACACAAATGTGCAGAGTGTTTTTAAATAAAACCATGTGATCTGATCACGTGACAACCATCCCCATGAAAACAAACAACATCCTGTATTTTCTTGATCCACATCCGTGCGCAAATGTAAAATCACCACTTCTAAAACATGCTGTATATGAAATGCAAATCTCCTGGCCATTCCAAACTTAAAACAGTTAATAATTAAAATAAAGTTGACCAAAACATAACAAATGCATAATAAATAAAATGTAAACAGCGATTTGATGTGCAAAATGATACCAGCGCCTCTGCCTAGGGCCGCCTCCCGCCTCTTTTCTCAGCTGCCTGCAGCCTCTCTGCACACATGCTGCATGGGAACGGGGTGGGGGGGCTGGCTTTAGTTCTAGCCGGGCGCTCTGCTTCAATCTCTGCCCTGCTGGTGGCACCAGGTTGTCTCAGCCCGTGGGCGCGGCCTGGTATCTTCGACCCATTTACCATCGGGTCATGCAGGAGGGCACAACGGACATTAGCGGACTCTTGGGGGCACACGCTACTCCCCCACATCTCCTCACTTGTTGGGCGTAGCGGCCAGCCATTCATTTTTTAGGGCTATCCGCCCCTCGCAGCATGCCTTTCTCTACAAGGGCTGCGCAGGGGGCTTGCTGGCGACGCACTTATCGGCCGCGGGCCGCACGTTTCCTTCTTTCAGCTCCCCTCCCACCCTGTAAAGGAGTTAACCTTCATTTAGATGAGTAGGATTGCATGGCGATATGGCCGCACACCCCCGCCCACGAAGCCCAGGCTGTCAGCACCTTCGAGTGGATGAAAATGAAGAGGAACCCTCCCAAGAAAAACACGGCGGCCTAGTACGGGCTCTTCAGCCCCGCCGGCACCATGCGCCCAAACTTCAGCACCAAGCAGCTGACCGAGCTGGAGAAGGAGTTCCACTTCAACAAGTACCTGAGCCGGGCCAGGCGCATTGAGATCGCCAACTCCCTGCAGCTGAACGACACTCAGGTCAAGATCTGGTTCCCTACCTATGCCAACTTCATGGGCCCTCACGAAGATCCCAGAGAGGATCCACAGCGCCATCACCGTCCTGCTCACACCACATAGGAAGCACTTTTGACAACTAAGGCAAGTTTCTTTTTTCCTCCACCTTGGCTGCCTTTCATTTTGATAACTCGAACTTCAGTCGGTGACTTTTATTTTTCTTTTATTTTTTACTTTCACTTTATTTATTTTACTGGCCCTGTATGTTTTTAAATGGTATGGACTCCTCAACATAGTTGTTTAAGTTAAAATGGCCGCTTGCTGGTGTGTTTCCCACTACCCTATGACAACTGAAAGAGGACCATAGTCCCTACAATCACTAAACAGAGTAATAGGACTCACCAATGCTGGACACTAACAAAGGACTATATATCCGGGCAACAAGTCATACTAAGGATTCGGCCATCTTGGAATGTCCTCATTACATTGCTTTAGACTGATCTCTGACATAGGTACCCCAAAGACTAGACTTTTTGACCACCTCCTGATCCTCACTCTATTCTGGCGGAGTCCGAAACGCATTCATGACCGACTCCCGGTGGAGCTGCTCTGACAGCTATAGGGGAGACTGGCTCTGGCACACCGCTATGGCCGTCACCTACCCAGCCGGATTTTGGACATTTGTCTCGTTTTCTTCCCCGCTGCTGTCTCCTCCTGTGGTTTACCAGCTTTCCCCGTTCTTTCTGATCTTGATTTTCATGTTCATCTGTTTTTTTGGAACCTTATGTAAAGCCGTTGAGACGACATGGCCATTGCCCGGTGGAGCCGCTTGGTTCGGCTATAGAGGAGTCTGGCGCCCGCGGCCGTCACCTACCCACTGCTGTCTCTTTATATCTTCCTCCGAGGACCTCCTCTCCCTCTCTCAGAATCCCTTTTCTTTTCCCCATCTTCCTTCTCACCCTCTCCTCTGATCCTGACCTGCCATCTTGTTCCGTCCTTTGTCAGTTTCTTTCTCCCTGCTCCCACTCATTCCCACATTTCCCTTCTCCCTCTATTCCCTTGCCCCTATTTTCCCTCGCTCCGATTGCTCCTTAATATCTTCTGTTTTTGTAATGATCTAATCATTAGATGTATTTGTATAACCTTGTTTTTCCTCTTCCTCGCACCGATCTTTCATGTAAATTTTGTAACGTTTGTAATATGCTAAATGCTAAATTCCTCATGTAAAGCGCTCTGATACCTCCGGGTCTAGCAGCGCTATATAAAACTCTTAAAATAAATAAATAAATAAAATAAAACAGTCTTTGCCTGTATTGAAAACAGAAATAAAACCTGTGAGTATCCTCAATGTATCGAGCTATGACTGAAAAGTGAACCTCTGATGCTATGTTTTCTTACTTTACCGTTCTGTGCCTGTGCCTGTCTGTGGAATCAACGTCTGGTTTAGACTGACAGGGGCTTGTTTGTTCATTCACTCTAGACACACAAAGGGAGTTGATGTGTGCCCTGCATATGTTGATGGCCCATCACCAGACTGATGGGCCTTAATGAGCTAGAGTGGTGGGAGGAGCTCTGACCTGCACCTAAATAAGTATGTGCCTGTCCTCTCACAATCCTGCCTCCATCTCCTGGAGTGTGTCTGGAGCCAAGGCCAGGAAAGGCAGGAACTTCTAAACTACAAAGACTTCAAAAGCACAAAGGGGTATAAGTATTGGATCTAAAACCCTGAACTTGTAGAACACTTCTGGTTTAAGAGGACCCTCCCGAAAAGAAGAGCTGTCAGGAGGAGTACTGCCCCTTTGCTGTGTGTTGCTTTGCTGGGTTGGCCTGCAGTTGCTGCTTCTGCTGTGGAAAGGACTGGACTTTTACATTGCTGTATCCTGCTTGAGAAGATTCTCCAAAACCCCGAAATAGAGATTGTCTCCTGTTAAGAAGTCCCAGGGACACAAATACTTTACCTGCTGCATCCTTGAACTTTTATTTGTGTTTTTAAATTTCTTGTTGTCTGCTCCTACATCCGCCCGTACTCAGCCTCAGTGAACTTGCACCTCACTGGACTGGTAACAGAGCTGGATTATGTGGTGCCTGTGCTTCCGTCTAGCTATTAGGACATTTGCCTGGCCCGGAACTTCGCAGGGTGCCTTCCCGCCTATGATGGTGCACCGAAGGGATTTAAGCACAGCCACACTACGGCGATACTGACAGCAAAACATTCATCTAATGAGCTTTTTTTAACAGTAAAAAAACTAGCTAAATGCACTGAGGCCACTGATTCTCCTAAAACCCAGGCTTTTTGTGATACTTCTAAGAGAAAGTTAAGGAGGTCTACGACAGTTTTGCTGAGCCTACGGTTCATGGAATACCTGCCTTGTCAGTGGACTCAGCAAAACCTGAGATTGCCTGCATTGCGCCAGGCATCCGTGCTGAGTGTAGTAACAGTAGCAATACTCCTGAATTATCTACCTTCTTGCTGCTGACAATGGAAGCAACAATAAACCTGCTAAAATCGATCAAATCGGGCCCTCCAAAAATCTTTGGACCAGATGTAGGTAGAACTTATTTACCGATTCTTAATTACCGAATTTTACCGATTCGGTAATTAAGAATCGGTAAATAAGAAGGGGGGGTATGTAGGAACATCCAGATGTTCCATTTACCGAATCGGTAAATATCTGTATTTACCGATTCGGTAAATACCGACCGGTAATGCTCCATTCATTCCTTTGAAGCCCATAGGAATGAATGGGGCATTACCGGTCGGTATTTACCGAATTGGTAAATACCGATTTTGACAAGGGTGCAGGGGGTGTCACTTTGACACCCTCTAGCACCCCCAAAAAAGGTTCGGGGGCCATGTGGCAGGCATACCTGCCCTAAGGGCAGGTCTGCCTGTCATATGGTACCTGAGATATTTGCATCTCACTTGATGCCCATTTTTAATAAAATGTTTTTATCTGGTATTTTCCCTACCAGTTGGAAGCTGGTTCTGTGATCCCCCTTCTAAAAATAAAAAACCTGGATGACACTGATCCCAAGAACTATCATCTGATTTCTAGACTTCCCCTACCTGGTAAGATGGCGGAAAAAGCCGTGAACAATATTCAGAATACATTGAAAAGACCGATTTCTTTGATGACACTCAATTCGGGTTTCATAAACATCACAGTACCGAATTGGCACTAATTACAGCCTCCGAAATGATTAGGCAAACTGTCGACTCGGGGGGCAGTGCAGCACTTGTGCTGCTTGACCTCTCGGCGGCATTTGACACCGTGAACCATCAGAAACTCTTGAAAGTTCTGAGGGGGATCGGTGTCAAAGAGAAGGCTCTTACCCTATTTGAATCATTCCTGTCTGGTAGAGAACAGTTTGTGGCTTTAGATAACTCTAGGTCACCAAATTTTACACTACGCTGTGGAGTGCCGCAGGAATCGTCCCTAAGCCCCACTCCTTTTAATGTTTATGTTGTACCATTGGTGAAATTGATTAGATCCTTAGGGGTCTCTGCTGTCTTTTATGCGGACGAAACGCAGATTATCGTCACAGTGTCAGGATCCCCTACTTACACTGTGAAGCGGTGCCACTCCTGCCTCCATCAAGTGGGGGAATGGATTGCTACCAATTGCTTAAAACTGAACTCCAGTAACACAGAGGTTTTACTTTTTTGGGGCTCACACCAACTTTTGGTCACCAGATCTCTGGCCCCTGGAATTGGGACCACTACCTACACCAGTGACCAAGGTTAAGAATCTGGGAGTCACTTTTGATTCTAAGCTTTCATTTGAATACCACGTCAATCAGGTTACCTCTCTCTCTTTTTATACATTAAAAATCCTTCAAAAAATCCTCCCATTCATCCCAGCTGAGCTTCGTAAGCTAGTGGTCTCAGCACTTGTTCTCTCGAGAGCCGATTACTACAATGGGCTCTTTATTAACCTCCGCAAAAAATGCTTAGCCAAACTGCAGGTCATTCAGAATCCTGCAGCCAGGCTCCTGCTGAATATCCCAAGTCATAAAGCAGTTTCTGTGGTACTGAATGATCTACATTGGCTGCCAATAAAAAGATGTATAGAGTCATTGTATTGTTTTTAAGACCACTCAGGACATAGGACCAGGTTTTCTAAAACAGAATCTGTTATTCTACATTCCAGCACTAAGCCTGCTACTAGGCTGTGAAACTCTCTCCCAACAAATCTGAAACATGAGAAAAATCTGTTAGCTTTTAGGAAGGCGCTAAAGACTTGGCTGTTTAGTCGTAAAGGCCTTAGTCTAACCTCAGCCTCAATGAGTAAGTGCCTTGACACCCTCGGGTGAATGTTTTGCGATCTATAAATTGCCATTTCATTTCATTACAGCTGGGAGTTCTGATCAGCCTTGTGGCGCCAGTTCCAGTTCTGGGCCCTTGGAGGTAGTTCCTGCTGAAAAATGCATCAAGAAGACATCAAAATTTACACATCGCTCTTCCAGTGTCTGTTTTTCTGACACAGCGCCACTAAGCGGGCGAAAATTCCACGCACTACCTCCATGCACCTTAAGAAATTGAAGCAACACATGCCTGTGGTCGAAGAAAAAGCTGTATTCCTAGTTCAGTGCACCATATCTCCAAAGTCCCTGACCCCCACACTGACTCCGACGCAGGCCCTGTTGTGTAACTGAAAGAATATATGCATTGTGGGACCGTGGCTTAAGAAATTGATGCATCCCCTGTTTGCCACAGCTGCATCGACCTCCGGCAAGTCTGGATTCCCACACATTGCACCTGTGCGGCAACATTTTCTGAAGCATCACCTGCAGACCAGATTCATCTTCAGATTTTGATGCATCACTTTCCCCTGTAGCCCAGATTCATCACAACACTTCTCTTGAGTGCAGCAGAACTGACGTATCGCCTCCCCATGGATTCAGGAACTAACTCATTGCTGTGTTTTTCAACACTTCCCTCCTCTGTGGCTGTTTGGTCTTGTAGATTGTGATGCATTTTAAGTACTTTGCGTAAAAATCAAGCTTTCATAGATTTCTATGGACAGAATAGCTTCAAACCATTTAAAAGTCATACTTTGAGTTGTGTATGTTAGATTTTTGTCATTTTGGTCTTCTTTGGTTTAGATAAAGATTCTTTATTTTCTAAACTGGTGTGGTGTCCATTTGCAGTGTTTTCATTGTGCTACTGTGTATGATATGGACAGATACTTTACACATCACCTCTGAGATAAGCTTGTCTGCTCGTGCCCAGCTACCAAGGGGGTGAGCAGGAGTTATATAAGTGTGTGAACCCCTTACCCTGGCAGGGTGAATAACTCTGCCAACTAGAGACCCTCATTTCTAACAGTAATCTATGAATCACCATTGATTACTCAACATTCGCCATCCATTCATATACCATTCCCTATCTATCCTATTCCTAATTTCCCTTTCTATACATCCAACCAAATACTTCTTTACCATTCTACATGCTACATTGCCCTCTTTACGTAAACGTTGTCCACTCATCAGACCACTTGCCTTGCAGAAGCCAAAGTCACTTATTGTAGACATCCCATATCTTTACAATTTTTTTCACAGTTTTATATAGTGAGGACTCGACTGAAGGTATTGGAGTTCTTTACGTGAACACCAGTGGTGTTTCCTCCACTATAGCGGAAGAACGTCGCCCCCAACCTTTCAGCAGCATAAAAAAAAAAACAATAATAAACCTGTGTTTATTACTATTTTAGTTTGGTTCCTGGAGTCTTGGAGGCGGTGCCAGGGGAATAACAGGTAGCACAGAGAGTGATATGCACTGTTATCAGTGCGCATGACTGTTTGGCTGGCTGTCTCAGGGCAGCAAAACTGTCATGTGTGTTGAAGCTCTATCCAACCCAGCTGCATTGCTGAGTTGAGCAAGCACAGGCTCCCAGTCTCCCTGGGAGTGCAAATCATCAGTGCGCAGGCCAATCCTGAAGCTGCTCTCATACATGAGAGCAGCTTTAGGATTTGCCGCGTGCGAGTCTGGGAATCTCTTCCTGCAGTGGAGCCACGAGAGGAGCAGAAGACCGGCGATGTGGCAGGTAAGTTCTTTTTCTTTGTTGTTGTCTACCTCCCGCCCCGCCCTGCTGGGCCACTCTCCTCTAACACCAGCCGCTACTGGTGAACACCAGTTACATCACACGAGGACACATTCATATATATTTTTTTTCATTAAGGGATTTGCCCAGAATCACAGAATGTTGAGTCGACGCCAAGACTTGAACCTGGTTCCCTAGTTCCAAAGTCTTCAGAGCAAATCCTTCTGTGCCATCCCGGGAATGACACCTAGCCCTGTCTGTGCAGCCCTTCTCGTTTCAGGGCCTGGAAGCCAGAGCATATTTCAGTCTCGCGTGTGCAAGACTCTTTTATTTTCTAAAACATCTTGGATGGTTTCCCTGATGGCTTGTCATGGATGTTCCATATCTGATACCGTTTAACAGAGGAAATTATTTGCTGCTGTGCTTTAGGGAAAACATTTTAATTCAAGCATCAGTGTGGGCTACATTTGATTATATAATAAATAATATATGTGATGATAATTAAGAAATTGTCACCAAAGGATGTGTTGTGGTTCCATAACAATCCACCTACTGCAAAGTACAGTGCAAGCACATACATTGTAAAACACTGAGAATGAAACCATCGAATGGGCGTATTATCAAGCGGCAGCAATAATTAACGCTAGCCGCGCTTAGCGTGAGATTTTTTATCTCCGGCTATCGCTGGAAATTATCGCCATGATAGTGCTGTATTAACAACGCATAGCGCAATGGCGATAATTATTCCAGCAATAGCGGCGTTTTCCATGGAACATCACTGGTTTTTTAGCGATATTCCATGGAAAACGGAGATAACCTTGCTGATACGACCCTGTGGTCGTATCAGCATAATCCACCCCAATGTAAAGTAAAGGTAAGTCAGCATTTTAGCAGACGTTAGTTTTTGGAGGTTTTTGCCAAAAACTAACGTCTGCTAAAATGCGTGGGCCTCCTTGTAAATATCGCGATGTGCAAATCAGCGTTAATTTAAAAGCAGTACTGCCCAGTGACGCCCTCTTTGCATCTCATTAGAGATGCAAAGCGAGGCATCGGGAAAACGGGGGCTAACATGCGCTAATGCATGTTAGCACCCACTTGTAAATAGGGCAATAGTTTTATCTCCGCTTTTTTGGCTTTTAAAGCCAAAAAAGCAGAGATAAGGCCCTTGTTGATATGCCCCCATATTACTAAATCTAACCTTTTACCCTAAGATTAGCTGTAAACCAAAACCCAAATTAAAAATCAATCCTAACCCAGTCCATACTCCTACACATAACCCCAACCCTTTATCACTGCCCACTGCTTTACATTTACCATGCTTTGATGAAAGTGAATTTCGGTGCAATGCTTATTTTATGGTCGAACATAGGTGCTTTGAAAAATACCAGTTATTTGTGGCATTAGGCTAGTCAATGGATATCTGTTGATCCAAGGGGGTTAGATGCATGACTCGTTGATAGTATAACCATTGGCATTGTAAATGCTTTCCATTCAAATTCATTGCATTTGAATCTCATGTAAATAGCTTAGAAAACTGGCATAGACCTGGATGAAAAGGCCAAACACAAACAGTGGCGGAGCTAGGGAGGGAGGGGCTGGTGGAAGGGGGTTGGGTGGTCTGCCTCTGGCAGCACTGTTTTTGGGAGCAACGGAGGTGAGCAAGTTGTGTCTGTCGACTACCACCAAGCCCGCCCCCCCCCACCAACGGAACAAATCATGCGTAGACCCCCACCCCTTACCTGCACCGGGTGGCAAATTTAGGATCCGCTCAGGGTGGCAGTAAGTCTACCTACGCCACTGAGTTTACAACATTGTGCTTGCTTCAATATGTAACCATTTGTTTTCCAGTTAAATAGTAACAAGTGAAAGTGAGCGCTGCCAGTGGAAAAATATTTCAGCAAAAAATAAACTGCAGTTTAAAGGCAACTTTCTGATCTCACACAGCTCAGCCATCCGTCCTCCAGACACGCTCAATATACTAATTAATGCTTATCAAGCGGTTACTGCGGTGAGGTTTTTTGCATGCACCTACACAACTTCATATAATGGCACACACAGCGTGAACATAATTCAAAGCAAAGGTCTAACTCGTTAGAAACCTGCAGCTGCCGCAATGCAACGTGTCCACAAAGTGCTTCCACCACTGTGCCCTGTTGTGTTTTACATCATTAATTGTTAACCCATACATTTTCTCCAGTATATTTTACAGACTGGTAACTCACACTTCCTTGTCATTAGCCACCTAGAGCAATTTTTACATTATGTTTGTTAAATATTTTTAGTCTCTTCCTTACAGGAATGAAAATATTCAATTTAATGAGGGTAGGAATAGCTATATACGCTGACGGACAATTAGCATAACACTCTACGCTTGGAGGGACTGTACTCCATTCTGCCAGGGTAATGACGGGATGTGCAGCATTGTTGCCCTGGCAGTCTGTAGCCTGCAATATTTTTAGATCTTCCTTCATAGGATATGCCGCCACGCTGACTCCTCCGGAGGCAGTGAAAGTTTGCAGTGTGGGCGCTATGCTCAGTGCACCCACTCAGCAAACATTTTTGTTTTTCAAAACAACCTCCCAAAGTGGGAGTTTGTTTTGAAAAACAAAAAAAAAAAATTAAAAATGTCACCGGCACATTAGGATAGTTCTCCCCGAGTATGAGGGTGTTTTATTGTTTTTCTGTTCAAGAACACGAGGCTTTCTCTGGGAGTCCAAAACAGGAAAGAAATATGTCTGAGGTACCTTGGCAGATGGCCCAATATTAATCACTGTCAGTCAAAGTTTTCCACCAATGGAGCTTTCTGAACAAAATTTAATTTCTCAGCACTTTAAAAGTCTCACGGCTCTCACTGAATAGTTGAATGATGTCCACATAAAAGTGTTCTTCAGAAGTCTTCAAGAGGAACTGAAATTTGATCAGGTGATTTCTCCCCAGAAGATATAGGGCCTCATTACGATGGCAGACGGACTTCAGTCCATCATTTCAGATGTGGGACCAGTCGCCTATGAGGAGGCCTCCCCACAATCCGAATTACGATGCGACTGCCACCGTGGTGGTCACACTTGCCATCCTTTACATTGCGGTGGGTACTGCTGGCTGCAGCACCAACTGCAATCCATATAAGCTTTATTTACATTTCCCTGCACTATGTGGCAGGCACCATGCAGTTCCTGCTACATGGTGCATGGAAATGTAGGGTAGCACCAAAGGTGCCCTCAAACCCCCAATATAAAGTGCCCAGGTTGAAGGGGGCCCGCTATGGCCCCCAAGGTCACTTTCTGCCAGCTTGTTATTGGCGGGTTAACCGCCATCAACAGGGGGGTGAAAAGGGATTTCATTGCTGGGCAATGCGGCAGCTCCGAAAGGCGGTCGGAAAATGACCTTCTGTTTGAACCATGGCGGCCAGTCATTCTGACCTCCACGTTTCCGCCCGCCATAGTAATCTGCAGGCGGAAAACCGCAGTATGATGGCGGAGGGCCCGCCACCGACACGCTGTCGTTGCCGTGCCTTCCACCATCGTAATCAAGTCCCTAATCTCCTATTTCAGGTATAGCAAATGGAGCAAAGATTATGAGAGATTTAGGCAGCTATTTCCTTTGTTCTAGAAAGAGGAGTCAAGAGGACATGGGGTAAGGTTATTAGCACCAGGAGCCATAACGCGACTGCTGGGATGCATAAGAGACCCGCTCACCCTTTCAGGAAAAGCAGGGCAGAAGAAACAGCAGGTGGTTTTGGAATGGGGGAGTCGGGTCTCACTCAGCACAAATTGACACAGCCCAAATGGGGTACAGCCCTGGTGGGTGATGCAGTTTCTTTGTCCTTGCTGGTAAGAACATTAAAACACTACCTCCTCCTTGTTTTCATATCATTGCCTTTCTTAGCCACAGCCAGAGTGTTAGCTAGAATTTTGATAAACGTTTGGTGGATTATTGGGTCACCTGTAACTTCTATTATACCAGGTTGTGGCCCAACATCATATACCAAACCATACTAAAATATGATCAGTACATATACAATGGGTTGATTGCTCTGTCGTATTGTCCAGGCACATGCCTCACCAAACTCACGAACTGTACACAACCTCTATCACAACCACAATTAATGTAAAAGTGTCAACAGCATTGACATCCCGAACTTTTAGATGATCCTAAGAATGCTGTGACTGAACAAATACAACCCCTCAAACGGTTGACAGCAAAAGATTCTTACCTTTCAAAAATCGTATTGCTGCAGATATTATGGTACATATCAAAATACTCATTAAATGCCTGTGATCCACGGTTGTCCTGTAGATGATGCATGCATAATGAAAGTTGCTTCTGTCTTAGGTGATATCCCATCACAGTATTCCTTGTAATAAATTTAGACCAAGAAGCGGATACCCTATCTCTGCATATTGAACATGACTGTATACATTATCTAATTTCAGGAGATTCTAGTAACTTTTTCAATCACAGCAGATGAATATACATGCAAGAAGAACTGGATGATCTTTCAGAAATGCTTCCAATTAAAGAGTCATTTATGTATTGAAGGCATTATCTGGAGGGCACATGGCATCTCATATTTGCCCTTATCAACCATAAGAATATTGGATCCTTGAAAATAGTGTGAATCTGCAATCAGCGACAAATCTATTGGATTCTCTTCTTTTCATGGCTTAGCTTTGTTGTTTCCTTCAAATCTTATTCACAAACTCCCAAAGCTATTGCCTTGTTAAGGATCCATATGGAAGGAAATTAATATGGAATTATAGGGGTTCCACTAATTTCATCAGATAAATTCTTAGGCCCAGAAGCATCAAGCTAAAAACCGCTCGCAAAGGGGTAGATTCTCAGAATCTGCCCCTTTGCGACCGGTATTTTTGCATTTGGGATGCATCATCCCAAATGCAAAAATTGCAATTTAAGAAATCGCAAAATTGCGATTACTTAAATTGCTATTGCATTTAAGGAATCTCAAATTGAGACTTCTTAAATGCAATGCATTAAAGTTAAAAAATTCGCGATTTCGCTAATAGGGGGAGCAAATTACCATGAAGTTGAACTTCATGGTAATTTGCAAAAACTTTGAAAAATGCACTAAAGTGCAATTTTCAAAGTTCCATTTTACACACAGACATGCCCTTAGGGCATGTGTGTGTGCAAGATGTACCCATATGCAGATTTCAGGGGTGCAACAGGGTGTCCTTTTGACTACCTGGCACCCTTGAAATTGCAATCTCAATTTGCGATTCTCTAATTGAGAATCGCAAATTGAGATTGTCTTCCTATTCATTCCTATTCGCCTCTAGGCCCATAGGAATGAATGGGGAAGTATTCCTTAATTGCGACTCGCAATTTGCGAATCGCAATTAAGGAATTTTAAGAAATCGCTATTTTTAAAGTGAGTTCTTCATGCATGGCATTTTGCTATTCCTTACCAGCGAATCCTTATTTTTCGCTAATAAGGAAGCGCAAAATGGATGCTTGATGCATCTGGGGTTAGTCATTATTCAAAATCTTGTTCATGACTTTGAAAAGGTCCACCTTTCAGCGTATAGAAGGACTATCTATTGATAAATCCAAAACTGAGCATGATAGTGTCTACTTTAACGAGCACCGGGTATACCTTCCTACCCTAGAAACAGAACAACAAGGCTGTCGATGTTTCCATGATGGATACCGTGTTGAGCATTTTGGTACACGCAAGACCTAGGAGGTAATCAGCCAATATACCCAGTGGACTCTCCCCATACAAGACGTAAATTATATATATATATATATGAGTAGTCGTAATATGCGTGCACAGGATGAAAATAGTCTCAAAGACCACAGAGTTTGCTTCACTTTCTCCCAGTACCACAACATCCGAAGCATATATGTTCAATGAATTCTATTACCGTCCTTCCTTTGCAAGACATGCACATCCCAAACTCTACTGTGACAGATCTCTAGATGAACAACTGTAACCAGCTGAAGCTCAATTTGCTTTACCTGCTCCCTCTTGCAATGCAGCTTAATCGCAGAATTCTGTTCTCTTGTTGTTTTCCTGCAAAATATATAAGATGCCCATCTCTTGGATTGTTAAATCTAAGTGACAATAACAGCCCCTCGGTTGGGTGACCACCACACTCTCCAGTCCAGAACCTTCAACCTACAAATCAGAAGCAAAGCAAGACTGCAACTTATAGAGTGCTATAGGGGATAAAATGAAAGTTCATGACTGGAAACGTTGTTCCTAATTACCTTGAAGGACCAGGTCACTGCACCCCTAATTAATATTTGTGCTATTTAAAAATCATTAATCAATTAATGAATAGATGCATTTTGCCATTTTGTTAGCTGTGTTCTGACCTAACGTCTTACATGGGTGAGATCTGGCGCAACATTGAACTCACTGCATTCAATAATCCCATATTTTGGAGTATCTCCTTTCTGCATCACTTTTCAACCATCCCTTTATAGCATTTCCAGCATGCCAGAAAATGAGTGCCTCTGCTCTTGTGGTCACAAAGTAATATATATTCACCTTAGGAAACTGTTCGTCAGCTCGACTCTCCAAAAGTAGATGTTGAAAGTATCAAGCGAGCTTTCTATGAGAGAATTGTTCATGGATTGCATGGGCCATATGCAAAATATGAGAGCATCAGGTAGTGAGTTTAGTTCACTTTCCATGCTAACAACACATTCTTATCAGCCAGTCGTCAGTGATGAGTATAATGAGTGATGAGTAGATAGTAATACAATGGTAGTGTCAGGAAGCATGGTTATGTAAAGTAGGTGTTAAACTGCACAAATCTAAATCATCAGGTTCGTTTGGACTTTGAAACGTGGAGGATCCCAATGTCCTGTGCAATTTACTTTCTTCTGCATCTAATCACCTTAAAATTGGAGTATTGCAGATAGGGGAAAGATCTGCTGCTGGTAACATGGCTTCTTTAGCTGTGTCTGCTATAGTCTTGCAGACTTCAGAACAGAAGGGTCTGCGTCATTCTCTTGGTGTGGTCATGGGATATCTCCATTGGTTTTCTCGAACTTGAATTTAAAGGTAGCATGTGCAAGGGTTATGGAGAGAGTTAATAGTGATGCCACCTGCAAGACAACTGGTTGATTAAACCACAGGAGCTATAAGATTGCACGTTATTTTCTTTGTATCAGCTCAAACAGTATCAGTGCATAAGAACAACCTGTTGTCAACATTATCCATTTGATACAGTGCAGAAAGAGTCATTCTTATAGGGCACTAGCTTACCCGTTGCGCGTTGCTGCGATCTCAGAAGAAAGGAAATGTATGGAAACTTGTTATGTTAACATTCAATTTACATGGTGTCATTTTTATTGAAACGTATTCATTTTAATATGGAAAACATTTTAAAGTATTGTTTAGAATCTGTTTATTTATTCGAGTGCTTGTGGGTACACGTTTTTTTAAATTTTTCTGTCTGGTGCGTAGACTAATAAACCTCCATGTCAATCAGAGAGTAGAGAGCATTGGCACCACACACTTTCCCAACTTGTTACAGGGCGTCTGTGAAACCCCACCCTGTGACGAGTTGGGAAAGCGTGTGGCAGGTAAGAAGCAGTAATCAAGTCTGCGCAGATTTGACCTGAGACTGCTTCCCACGCGAGCCTCTGCAGGGTCAATCCAACTTTGAAGGCACCAACTAAAAAGATTCTGAATGCATGTCAGAGGCAGTCCGAATCATCATCTGCTGCAGTGCTGTGCCTGCCAGTAGCAGCTAGCCCCGATAGTTGCTTGCCGCTGTGCACAGCACTGACTGGCTGCTGTTGTGTCATGCCAGGACTCTGGAGAGTAGGAGTTGGAGAGGAGGACTTTGTATCTGTGAACTTGGGAGCAGTTCAGCAGCACCAGTTAAGGCCCAGTGCAACCTTCAGCAGCAGGGGCCAGCATTCATGAGCTGGGCAGGATACTAAAACATCAGCTTACCCTTTTCCAGTACTGCCCTTTTCATTGTCAGTCTAGGACAACATTATTTTTATTTCGAGTAGATGGTTGGTCAGTACGTGCAAATTCGTTTATGAGATTATTTGTCAAAGAGAGGTCATTTTTTATTATTAATTAATAATATTCACGAGATGCATGAGGAGCAATCCCTGGGTCCCCTGGTGTCCCACGGCGCCAAACGATGAAGTTTCAGCTCCCGATGCTCGGGCTCCTCCAGCTCTTATTCAGAAATATCAGCCCCTGATTGTGAACTCTTCATTTCGCCACTGAGGAGAAGGGTGCAGGCTGAAGTCTGCAGCGGAGGCCAGAGCATGATCTGGGAAGAGTATGATGATCAGAATTCCAGGAGCAGATGCTGGAAGAGAAGTAAGTGCTGACATCCGGTTGTTGTGCTTGTTGGTGTTTATTTATTGTGTAGTGTTATAAAGTGCTGCGAGGCTGAACATTTCCATTTTTAGGCGCCTCTTGAAAATATCGCTGCCCAGATCCCAAGAATGGTACATCAGACCACTAGCTTGGATTCAACCACATGCATGTGGTTGAATCCAAGCTAGTGATCTGATGTACCATTCTTGGGATCTGGGCAGCGATATTTGTCCACAGGCCTGATCTAGTTTCTGGATTAGTTATTTAGAGTTAATGGTCATGATTGTTAGTTCTGGGCACTGGTCCTGGTCCCAAGTTTAGAGCACTGGTCCAGAATATTGGCTATGGTAACTGGTTCTGAACACATTTGCTAGGGCCAAAACACAGCTTGTGTGTTTGTTTTGTTATTTGCACCTTCATACTTTTGAGGCTTAAATTGTTTTGTACTGACGATGTGGACATTTAGTGCAGTCATTACTCACTGCCAGAGTGATGTTCTTTTTGTAAATATTTTTTTATTGCAGGACGTAAATACTACCACAGCATTGGCACCTGTATCTTATTCTAGAACAGTGTAGGCGTTATCTACACAAACTCTATACACGGCCATTCAGCCCACAACCCGGAGGTCGGGTGCGTGTGCCATACTTTTGCAGTGTGTAACCCTCCATTCTCGTAGTACATCACAGGTAGTAGAATAAGTCTCTTCTGCTTTGTCAAAACACCCCGAACAAAGTACCCTCCCTCCCTCCGCCTGTCTCACCCCCCGGAGGAATAGAGTGTTGTTCACCATGATGCAGTATTTTAGCGCTTGATGGTCGCGAATGCCGCTCCCCTTCCTCCATCCCCCACCCTCCACCCCTCTCGTCATCGGTAGTCTAACTTGTGGCCGATTATCATGTGATATATACGCCGTAGTCCTCCACAGTGGACGCCGTTCGGCAATGGCGTGTTATTGGGATCCAGGCTGTACCTCATCCGTATTGTCTGAGTCAGTATGTGTTGCTATTTCAAAGTCTGTTATGAAGTTCTCAGCTTTAACTGAATAAGCAGCTAGCTACATCATTATATGAAATCTCTTTATTGATGTCCTAACTACACTTCCACAATTGCCATATTAACCTTCTTGCTTTCTCAAATTTGCTTGAAAATGCACCATTTGTCCACTCTTTATTCAACATTTCCTGGAACCCCCCTTTGGGACTATCGGACTGGCTCACTATGCTTGCTCGCCACATGTCCCTCATCCCAAACGTTTACGCCCACCACTTTCAATTGTCACCAGCCGCCACTGAACACCGGCACAGCGGCTGTGCTGCAACATAGATGCTAGCCTTTCACTAAGGCAAGGAAGGCTTAATTCTGACTTATTTTATACAAAATCTGTTCTTCGAAGTATTTTTTAAAAGTTAGCAGTTGAATCTGTAATATGCTGATAGTCCTGCAACGAGGTGGATTCTCGAGCAGGCAGCAAAACCATATGCTTCATACCTTGTGGTGCTGCGTTGCAACATATTCTCCAGAGCAGTCCAAAAAATGATCAAAGCAAGAAAAAAAGTGTGAAAATTCTCAGAACCGAGAGAGAAATTCCAAGCAAAACAGACCGGCTCATGAGACTTGAAGTTCTCTACCTGCCCCTTTATTTACCGTGAATTCCTCGCAGAGAGCGCCTGTACCTTCTTTGAAGGTTGTTGTTCTTAGCTTCATCGGTGTGTTGTTTCTGGAGTGAAGTTCCACCACGTAGCCAAATATGAAGCCAAAGTCGGATTTCCTCTTGTTCCTCTGGGCAGTGCCAACTGGTTTAGATTTTACATACCGTGTGCGGTGTTGAAGTCAGATGAAAACAGAGAATGCTTGCAGCCGAATGCCAAGCTTGACAAATTCCCTCTAGGTGCTGTTGTGAAATTAATAGGGCCCAATTCTGTTTCATAAGAGATTCATTTGCAATCATGAATCTGCTGCCATGAGTGGAGAGTGAGCGCTACAGAGCAGAGATGCCATGAAATGTGTCGCACCTGCAAGGATTCACTGTAAAGGGAGAGGATGTGGCGTAGGGCCAGAGCTTCCGACTTTGGAACTGGGGAGCCAGGTTTAAGTACTGATGCCAGGCTCAACATCTTGAGATTCTGGCCACGTCACTTAATCTCTTCAACCTTTAAAAAAACATAATAACATGAATCTGACCTTGTGTACTGTAACTGGTCCTCGTATAAAGTGCTCCAGTGCCCGCGGGTGAGTTGGTGCTCTGTAAAACTGTAAACATAAATAATTCATAAGCTCTTTCGCGACTCATTCCTACTATGGAAATAGTCGGACATGTACCCCTGTCACAGGCACGAGCCCCTCTCTTTCCAGAGTGGGAAAGGTTTCGTAATATTTGTGTGGGAACTTGTGTACTATTTAAAATCATGCATAAGGAAATGGATTTATATGAATGCAATTGGGAATTTACAAAGCAGTATAAGGGAACTTAGAAAGGTTACTCGCAGGAAAAACATGTTAGATCAGGGGATATTCATACTGGGCCTGGGCATGTAATTAGTTGATTGTGTACAATAAGCTCCAACTTTAATAAGTTGACTGCATTAAAGTTGTGTTGAAATTATTAGGGTAATAATGTGGAGTATTTTATTATTACCTATCTCAATTAAAAAAAATGCTGAATTTTAAAAGTCGTTTTATTACATGCATTCCTTAATTAACCTAACTGTACCCCAATAACCCAGTGGAGATCCTTAACGCTAGGAGTCCCTGATCCCTTAAAACCCAGAACTAATCCCTAATGCTACTGTTCCCTGAAGCCTAACACCCCTTCTTAACCCTTAACACTACCTTACCCTGAGTCCTAAAAATCCTTCCTACCTCTTAATGCTAATCTCCTCTGAAACCTAATAACCCCTAGTGCCCCTTAACACTGTCCTTCCCTGAACCCCAAACACCCCTTGTTAACCCTTAATGCTACCCTTCCCTGAACCCTAAACACCTTCCTAACCCTTAACTCTGCATCCTAAAACCCTTACTACCCCTTAACCCTACTCTTCCCTGTTTTAGAAAAAAGCAATGATTGCCCCTTAACGCTACACTTCTTTAAATCCTAAAAACACGTTCCTACCTTGTAATAATACCCTTTCTCTGAATCCGAGGCACCTTTATTGTCCTTTAATGCTATCTCTGAACCCTAAACATTCCTTATAATCCCCTTAATGCTACACTTACTGAAACTAAAAAACACTCAGTCACCCTTATTGTTACCCTTCTCTGAACCCTAAAAAACCCTTACTACCCCTTAACACTACACTTCCTTTAACTCTAAAAAATCTTGCTACACCTTGAGGCTACCCTTTCCTAAACGCCAATTACAGTTACTACCCCTTAAAGCAAGCTTTCCCTAAACCCAAAAAACAATTACTAACCTTTAATGCTGCCCATCCTTGAATCCTAAAACCCTTAACTAACCCTTAAAGCTACCCTTCCCTGAACCTTAAAAGTCCTTTACTATCGCTTAACGCTACTCTTAGCTGACCGAAAAAATCTCATACTTCACCTTATTTCTACCGATCTCTGAACCTTACTACTGTTTAACTCTACCCTTCCCTGAACTCCAAACCACTCCTTCTTGCTAACCTTCCATGAGTCCTGAAATAACCTTTATTGCCCATTAATACTTGCCTTCTCTGCACCCTAAAAGCCCATAACTACTACTTAAAAGAACTAATCCCTGAAACCTTTCAATACATTAAAACTACCCTTTCCTAAACCCTACTAACACTTAACACTACCCTTACCTTAGTCATAAAAAAGCAGTACGCCTTAATGCTACCCTTCCATAGACACCAATAACCGTTACTATTACTTTACTGTAACCTTCCCTAAACCCCAGAAACCCTTGATACCCTTTAATGTTACCCGTTGCTGAACCATAAAACCCTCAACTACCCCTTAATGCTCCCCTTCCCTAAATCCTAAACACCCTGTTCTATAACTTAACACTACCTTTAGCTGAACCTGAAAATCTCATGCTTCACTTTATTGCTACCTTTCCCTGAACCCTAAAAGACCCTAAGTACTGTTGAATTCTACCCTTCCCTAAATCCTCATAATCCTTTAACGCTACCCTTCCCTGAACCCGAGGAACCCAAACCACTCCTTAATGCTAGCCTTTCCAGAGCCCTAAAAATCCCTTACTAACCCTTAATGCTACCCTATAGTGAATCCTTGAAGCTCATACCTAACCTTGACGATAACAACATCTGAACCGTACCAATTCATTAATACTAGCCTTCCCTCAGTCCTAAAAAGCCCTCATAATCCCCCCACTCCTTTCCTGACCTCACTGTAAAGTCCACTCTGCTTTAACTGGAGAACGCGCCCTTGCCCCTGTTCTCAATACACTTACCTTAGCCCTATAAGGCACAACTTTTTTTTTTTTGTTGCGAAAACAGTTTTTGATTCTTTTATTGAGCAGGCAACATTGTTGACGCAAGTTGTTTTCACTCTACTTTTTTCCACGATCTTTCTACTGTAAACAAATAATTCAGTCGAGCTTGGTACAAAGAATCACCTTTCTGGACTTATATGGACATAACTTCAATGCATTCATTTAATTTCTAAATCCATATGAGTGCCATTAGGTAGCATTTTAGACAGTTCACTATTTGTATGAAATGGAATGCATCAAAACAAAGCTTTCTTGTTATGTAACAATTCTTTGGCAATTTAATGATAGAGAATAACATTGTTCTCATGTAATAAAGTAATCTTATGTAACAACCTGAAATAAAAGACATATGATGTAAAGCACATTTTCGCCAATTGGGTGTAGACATCACTATATAAAGCTGCCAAAAAACAAATGCATAAATAAATACATACATAAATAAATGAATACATATATAAATGTACTTTAGAAGCCTTTGTGAATCCTGGAAAGTGTAGATTTCGAAAGATGCGTGTGAATCCGGCCCAACATCTTTAATGCATGATAGTGTTTCCAGTGCTTTGCCTTCACAGTAATGGCTTTCTTTTTTTTGTGAAGATTGAATATTGAAGACAAATGTGTTTTCAAAACTTTGCTAAGGGACCATTAAGCCATCTGGATGGTATAGCCAGTCTATAAGAACAACAGGGTTGCCAGGACTGTTTCATCAAATAATCAATGGTAGAAATATGGGAGCAGACAGAGTTTAAGGTCTTCTCTTGGAAGCCTTTCTTGAATTCTGAAGAACCTGTAAAAACATACTTAATATCTGTTTGGATTATGTTCATATATTCCTTTGAAGTGTCAGTTTAACAACCACATATGTAGTTATGAATGTATCAACTATGAATGTTGCCTTCTGTTTGCTTGACACTTCCATTACAATAAAAATGCTTGTAAAATGCTTACAGCCTTATGAGGTCCGTAAGCCACTGTGCTCAAGGGTACACTTTGCACATTTTCCAAGAGGTAACCTCATTTTCAAACTTGGCATGGGAAGCTGGATTTTGTTTGATTAATGGGGCCAGTATACTATACATGAATGATGTCTTCCTCTCAAGGTTGGGCTGTGCTATCTTCAGGGAAAGATCCTGACATCTGCACTTAAAAAAGTTTTTGCTGAGAGTAACAAGTTTTTGTCATATGATCATGCTGCATTGACTTGAACTGAGAGAAACTGTACATACACTAGGATGATTGCACATGAATTTTAGGTCTTAGCTCTAATTGAACAGTTTCTAGCAAGAGCCCTGATCAGTTAAACTGACAATTGTCTTTCATATTTTGTTTTGCTACCTGTCACTTATATTAAATGTGAATTAGACTTTATGATTCCTGGCGTGTTGTGTTTTATGTTTAACAGGCATGTTCCAGAAGACATTTTACTTTCAACTAAGTTCTTCACAGTTAGCCCCTTGAAGCAGCCCAGTGTTCATTTGAGTTAATACAATTTATTGAAGACACGAGCATGATACTATGTAAATGATTTTATTTGGAAAAAAAATTCTTAAAATAGTGACTATTTCCAATGTCTCGCATGTTAATTTTTCCATTCCATTGATCGTGTTGTCCCAAACCTTATGCCCCCCTGATGTGGTTATGTGGATACTCCCAGCTACGAGTCGATTGCAGTGAATATGTTATGTGAAGAATTATAATGAATTCTAAGAACAATATGGACCAATGACAACGGGAAAAATCACAGAACTTTAGTTTTTCAATTTCCTCACAGGCATTATTCATGAAATATCACAAAGTAGGTAAAAGTAGGTAATTTGTTTCTTTAAATGCTGAAAAGGTCACATCATATATTATGTCCCAACCGTGATGTGAAGAGCAATCCAAAATTACTTAGTTTGATGAGTTTAACTTTCTACTGATGAAAGAGCCATGTTTGGAAACCCGAGAGTGCAACAGGATCGCATATTGTAACTTTGGTTCTTTGGGTACAGGATGTAGCCTTACAGCTAGACCTGTTGACGTCGAAGCTGGGGAACTTGGTTCGAATCTCGGCTACGACACTCATCATCCTGTGATTCTGCGCAAATCAGTTAATCTCCCCGTGCCTAAGAAAAATGAATGTGTCCTTGTGTAACGAAAATGGTGCTATATAAAGCGCTGTGATACCCGATTTATCGGGTCTAGTTCGCACTATAGAAAACTCCCCTAAATAAAAAAATACACAATTGTTAGAAATTGGGTAATGGTTAAGGGAGGTGAACCCCTACTAATGCAGCTACCACAATTCTTCTTAGGGTGAAGTCACAGGCAAATTCCAAATGAACCTCTGCTCAACCTCCTGGTAGATTGGCACAGGGAAGTCAGGCTTAAATAGGAGGCAATGTGTTAAGTATTTGTGCACAGTGAAAACACACCACACAATGATTCCACAGCAGTTTAGAAACAAGAGCCATTTTTAATAAATAAAACAAGACAAACATGTGACAGCACCCCCACGACCGCCGCTCCTACGCTGGACCATGCACCAAAAAGCCCTGAAGAGCATCATCCTCAACTTGCACTCACTGCACAGACACACCGCAGAGATCTGGGTCCTCCTCTCCAGCCTCTCACCAGACGTCCATTTCTTCACTGAAACCTGGACCAACAACTCCTTCACCCCCGACATCGCCACCACCATTTCCGATGATTATAAGATCCAGACGAAGGACCTCCCCCATCACCCAGGAGGAGGACTCGCCATCGCACACAAGAGCTCCCTTCAACTCTCCACCTCCAGCATGAACGACCCCCTCTCCAACACCGAGCACCTCCACTTCCAGATCCCGATCAGCCCCAGAACCACGCTGTGTGGCACCCTTGCCTACAGACCCCCAGGGCCCGAGCCTATTTTGCCACCACCATCGCAGACCTCATCGCACCACATGCCATCGCCTCCACGGATTACGTACTCATCGGAGACCTGAACTTTCACCTCGACAACGGCAGTGACCCCGACTCCACTGCCCTCCTGAACAGCCTCGCGAACCTTGGACTAAAGCAGCACCTCACCAAACCCACCCACAAGGCCAGACATATCCTTGACCCCATCTTCACAGGAGGGGCCATCATCCACTTCAGCCACACCTCACACCTCCTCTGGACAGACCACCACTGCATACACTTCTCCTTCAACACTACCATCACACACAAGCATGCACCACGGCAGCCATGTAGGATCTGGAGCAAGGTCACAGATAAACACCTCGACTCCACCATCATCCACGACCCCCCCACCGCCACGACAGACGCCAACTCTGCAGCAAAAGAACTACACCGCTGGAACATAAGCTGCGCAGACAAGCTCACACCCCTCCGCCAGCCCGTCAGACAATGCCCCCTGAAGGCTGCCTGGTTCACCACGGACCTCCAAGATGCAAGACCAAGGACCCTCACACTGTCAAAACCAACCTCCACGAAGGAATGAAGGCCATCGCCGAATGGATGAACAGCCGGCTGAAGCTAAACTCGGACAAAACGGAGGTCCTCATCCTCGGCTCCACCCCCTCAGCCTGGGACGACTCCTGGTGGCCGACAACCCTAGGAACATCCCCGACACCCACCGACCACGCACGCAACCTGGGGATCATCCTCTACTCCACCCTCTCCATGACCAAGCAGGTCAACGCCGTCTCCTCATTCTGCTTCAACACCCTCCGAATGCTCCGCAGGATCTTCAAGTGGATCGCCACTGAGACGATAAGAATGGTCACCCAGGCCCTCGTCACCAGCAGGCTGAACTACGGAAACGCCCTCTACGCAGGAACATCGGCCGAGCTCCTAAGACGATTGCAACGCATCCAGAACGCCTCAGCACGTCTGATCCTCGACATCCTCCGCCGCAGCCACATCACACCCCACCTGAGAGACCTGCACTGGCTCCCCGTCAACAAGAGGATAACCTTCAAACTCCTCATCCACGCACACAAAGCCTTCCACAAGACCGGCCCAGCATACCTCAACAGACGACTCAACTTCTACTCCCCCACCCGCCAGCTATGCTCCGCCAGCTATGCTCCGCCAGCTATGCTCCGCCAGCTATGCCGTCGCCACCATCCCCCGCATCCGAAGAGCGACCGCCGGCGGCAGATCCTTCTCCTACCTCGCCGCTAAGACCTGGAACACCCTCCCCACCAACCTACGGCAGACCCAAGACCTACCGGCCTTCAGAAGACTCCACAACACCTGGCTCTTCGACCACTAGCAGCAACCCCCCCAGCCCCTTGAGACCCTCACGGGTATGTAGTTCCCTTTATAAATGGCATGATTGATTGATTGATTGCTCCTGCAGACGTCTCAAAAAACATTGGAGAAACAGCAAAACCACCGGAGACCAGAACACCTACAAGAACGACATTACTGAATACCACCAACGCATAAGAGCCGCCAAGAGGACCTTCATCGGAACAAAATCCACACCAATGCCAGTAACGCAAAGGAACTCTTTAACGTCATCCATCAGTTCACCAGCCCCCCTAGCAAATTCACAGATTTCACACCATCCTAGGACCTCTACAAGAAGCTCGGCTCCTATGTCCACCTGAAAATCATGGCCCTCTATGACAACTTCAGCCAACAGACTCCAGAAACCTCCACCCCCAGCAATGACAGCCATCCCGTCATCAACCCCCACGGACCCCTGCCCGCCACACCTCTTCCACAGAGCCACTGCTGCAATAGCACCTGAATTATGCCGCACCATCAAGACCTCCTTCGAATTCAGCATTTTCTCCGATGGCTGGAAGCGGGTGGAGGTCAAGCTCCTTCTCAAGAAACCCGCAGCTGACCCGACGGACCTAAAAAACTACTGGCCCATCTTGCTTCTTACCTTCACAGCCAAAGTCACCAAGGGATTTGTCAATGCCCAGCTGACCACCTTCATCAATGAGAACGCCATCCTCGACTCCTCCCAGTCCGGATTCCGCAGCAACCACAGCACTGAGACCACCCTCCTCGCTGCCATCAACGACATCTGCATGCTACCCGACCAGGGCCATACCACGGCCCTCATCCTGCTAGACCTCTCTGCAGCCTTCAACACCATCTCCCACCACACTCTTGCAGCCAGACTTCACAATGCTGGCATACGTGGTACCGCCCTCGACTGGATCCACTCCTTTCTAGCTGGCAGAACCCAAAGGATCCCACCCTTCCTCTCTGAGCCTACAGAGATCAATTGCTGAGTACCCCAAAGATCATCACACAGCCCCAGGCTCTTCAACACCTACATGGCTCCCCTCGCCACCATCGTCAGACAACATGGGCTCAGTATATTATCCTACGCCGACGACACCGAGCTCATCCTCTCCCTTATGAAGAAAGCTGAAGACACCAGGCTCAGCTTCCAGGAAGGAAGGAAGGACGTCGCAGCCAGGATGAGCAACAGCTGCATAAAGCTCAACTCGGAGAAGACAGGGGGCCTCATCATTGGACACTCCCCCTCCATTTGGGACAAAACCTGGTGGCCCTCCATTCTCGGAAACCCATCCACCACGACAGACCATGCCCGGAACCTCGGAATCATCCTAGATTCCTTCCTCACCATGACCCGCCAGATCGCCTCCGTCACCTCCATCTGCTTCAACTCCCTCCGCATCCTCCGCAAGACATTCAAGGTCCCCCCAAAGCCAGAAAGTCCATCACCCACGTACTCATAACGAGCAGACTAGACTACGGTAATGCCCTATATGCCGGAATCAACAACTCCCTTCTTCACAAACTCCAGACCATCCAGAACACCGTGGCGCGACTCATCCTTAGAACTCCATGAGACAAGCACAGGACCCAACACCTGCGAGACCTCCACTGGCTCCCCGTCGAGAGGTAGTAACCTTCAAGCTATTCGCCTACGCGTACACATCCATCCACAACATCAGACCCAAATACCTCAACAAAAGAGTATCTTTCCATGTACCCAAAAGAAACCTCCGCTCCGCAGACCTCACCTTAGCAGAAACACCACGCATTGGCAGAACCAGAGAAGGGGGAAGAGTCATCTCTCACGTCGCGGCTAAGGCCTTGAATGAGCTCTCAGTCACCATCAGACGCTCCCCTACCCTACACACCTTCAGGAAGAGCCTCAAGCCCTGGCTCTTTAGCTGATCTGGAGCTAGACCCCCACACCACCTCCCCTTCAGCACCTTGAGACCCTCACGGGTGAGTTGCACTCTTTAAAAAAACCCTGATTGATATCTAGCATGCACGACGGGCCGCCTTTGGCCGTATCCTTGAGATTGAGCTCACCCAGCCACTTCGCCACTCATTGTGTCTGAGACGCCAAATTAATATTTTCCAGATTGGGTAAAGTTAATCCACCCTGTGTCAGAGGCAGATATAATTTAGCAAGCGCAACCCTACAGCGTGTGTTACACCATATAAAGTCCCTCATTAGTCTTTCCAATGGACAGAAAAATGAAGCCGTTAGAACTAATGGAAGATTTGCGAAGAAATATCATAATCTGGGCAATACCACCATTTTATTGATTGCCACCTTACCCGCGACAGAAAGGTTAAGTGTTTTCCAGAAGTCTGCCTGTTGGCGCAGCGCAGTGATTGCTCTAGATAGGTTGCCTTCTAGTAGATCCCGTTCCATATGATAGAGACGGACACCCGAATACCGAAACACCTCCGGCTGGCAGGCCACTACTGCTCCATCCACAATCCACTGAGGATCATCAACACCAGGAGTAAAGGGAAATAAACATGATTTCCCCCAGTTCACCTTCAGCCCTGACACTCTAGTAAACAGCTGCAGCATGTTGGGTACTATTGGAGGAATCGTTTGTATGTTCTTAAGGAAGAGTAAAATATCGTCTGCGTATGATGATCCGGCTTGAGTCTCTTCCTCTCAACCATATTCCTCATTTGTTCGCCAGTTGGCGCAGAGCTATGGCCAGAAGTTTAAAAGCCAGAGAGAATATTAGCGGAGAGAGGGGACACCCCTGTCTGGTTCCCCTACCTATCAACAAAGGTTTAGAGAACAAGGGCCCCAAGCGAACCCAGATGGTGGGGGTGTCATATAACAGCCTCACACTATTTAGGAAGTAGGGCCCACACCCAAATCAGCCCAACACGGCAAACAGATACTGCCACTCCACAGTATCAAAGGCCTTCTCCGGTCTAAGACCAGGCAGCCTGCTACCGGCCAGTGCGCCACAGCCTCATGGACCAGTTGTGGGGTGACCAGGGCCAGTCGGCTTGCCCGAACCCCCGCCAGTATCTTGTAATCTCCATTTAGCAGCACCAAAGGTCAATAGGTGCTCGTGGGATCTCTATCTGGCTTAGGAAGGGTAACCAAAGTGGCCTCTGTCATCAGGGCCGGAACAACAACCCCCTTCAATTCCACTATATAGACTCCCAGGAGTGGTGAACTAGGCTGATCCACATAAGTCTTATAAAACTCATGAGGAAGACCATCCGGTCCTGGGGCCTTGCCATTAGGCAATGCATGCATCATTCCTTTTATTTCCTTCAGGGTAAGAGGTGCATTTAGTTTCCAGCGCTGTTCTGGTGCGAATGTATGAAAAGTGATATCATCCAGAAAGGAATGAATGTCCCCATCAGAGGCAGCCTGGGCGGGTCTATACAGCTGTGCAATGTGTGAAGTTAGTTCACCATGGATCTCATGTTGAGTATATTTAAGCCTGTCATCCTGCGATCGAAGGGCGGTGATGAGGCTCATGGTCTGATCCCGCTTAATTAATCAGGCTAATAAAGCACCAGTGCGATCCCTCTGCCCGTGTGCCCTCACTCAGTGTACCGCATAGTTTAAGCATCTCTGGAGTTCTAATATTTCTGTGTGTTTCTTACACGCCGCCAGGAGCAGAGCCCGAACCAGAGCGGTCCACACTGTTTCAGATTCTATCCTTAATAAACCCTGTTCAATTTCAAGCAACTCAAATTCCATATGCCTGCTCATGCTACAGCCCAGCCCCAGACATTTCCCTCATATTGTAATCTTCATGGCAGCCCACTCCATCATGCTCGAAGAGGCCGTTCCGATATTGTGCACAAAGAACTCACTGAGGGCTTTCCCCACACCGTCCCTGAACAGCGGATCCTCTAGCATCGACAGCTGTAGCTGCCACGTAGGAATGGCAGGAGGACCAGTTTCCCATGTCTAACTGGACGTGTAGGTTATGTGGCACCAAATAAAAGGAATACATCCACACTCCAGGGATCCGGTGCCTCCAAATATCCACCGTCTTCCACACCAAGCCCACCCACTCAAGACAGCTGAGTTAGATGTGGCTGCTGTGTGTGTAAGGGGGTATCTGATCTATCCAACACAGCATCCAAAACACTATTGAAGCCCCCCCAACCAACCACAGAGTTTCTCACCAATTAGCAAGTATTAGGGAAAGTGATCGAAGGAATGGGTTTAAATTAGGGAGAGGAGTTGGCCTAACGGCTAGGGAGGTCGACTTTGAATCTGGTGAACCAGGTTCAAGCCTCGGCAATGATGTTGAACATCCTGTGATTCTGGGCAAATCACTTAATCTCCCAGTGCCTAACAAAAATGAATGCGTCCTCATGTAACTGGTGCTATGTAAAGCGCCCTGATACGCGATAACTTCAGGTCAAGTTTGCGTATATAAAACTCTGTAAAAGTCAGTGTTAGGGGCGTATATATTACCTAGCAGCACATAACGACCATTCAGCCTACCCCTTAAGAATACATATCTGCACTCTTTGTCAAACACTACCTCCTCTGCCAGGAAAGGAGTGCCTGGGCAAACTCATATCAGGGCTTCACGTACAAATAGTGAATAATTGGTAGCGTACTGTATACCCCTCAATTTCCTTTGTAACGTAGCAGCTTCCGCACGTCTAAATACGTCTCTTGCAGTAGGGCTATCTGCACCTGATGTCTTCTAAGATAGAAATAGACGCATATCTGCGAGATGGTGTTCGGAGACCCCTCACATTCCATGTAAGTATTGTGTAATCAATCATGTCACAGCATCATATAGCAAACGCTCGTGGCCTAACCTCCGTCTGGCACCAGCGCGGGTCAGCACATAACTGTGTTGTTGCCCACTCTCTCCTAGGATAGGCAAAAGAAGAAAAAGCGCCATCATGGCAGTGAATAAACCGTATCGAAGAAGCCCCCCTAAACCAGAGGTATTGCCCAAACCTAGCTAGGATACAAACTATCTGTGAAAATAACTGATAGCCTGTAATAGGGATGAACGTAGGGGGTGGACGGCCTAGGAGAGCACTCCATAGCATAATCCCCATGTGTCACACATGTAATCATGAAAGAGTACAGATAACCAAGAAAATCTGTATAGCCATACATTAAAACACATGCAGAGTCATTGATGTAGACCCCCCAACCCTTCACCCACAGAGTCAAGGGCAACTGTACCACATGCCCCGGGGCTGCAAAACTGTCAATAGTTTGTAGTGTAAACCCCTGAGTCCCAGCTCTTATACAATACCGTCAAAGGTCAGAGGCGTGACATCTGGCATTCGCAATTATACCACATCCGATAGTTCAACTGCCAATGAACCCTCATCCTCCGACGAGTGGAGCGGGGTACCCTCCGCACTGATCAGCCCCACAGGCTCCGCCAGTCGATCCACCTCCCAGACCCCTGCCTGTCTCTCTTGCCAAATCTGGTCCTGTCCAGGAACTGCCAACAAAACAGGATACCACCTCGTAGAACGTCGCTGATGAGTTTTCATGTTGTTCGCCTCTCTCGGCCAGGTGTCGGCTGTGCCAGTTGGTCTGGGTCCTGTGAACTGGCCCGTGGTTTCCAGCCAGCCCCAGGTGTCCTGCTGTGTCTCAAAGAAGCACACCTTTCCATCTGAAACCACTCTGAGCTTTGCTGGATAGAGCTGGGAATATGCCACATTTAATTGACGAAGTTTCTGCTTAATCGGAAGGAAAGACCCTTGGTGAAGCTGGACCCTAAGAGTGTAGTCCGGGAAGAAAAGGAGCCCAGTATTTTCAAATTTAACTATTTCTTGGTTTCAAGCAGAATCATGTCCCTGTGTTTAAAATGTAGCAACTTGAAGATAAGCCGGCGCGCCCTAAGCCAGTCGATGATTTTCTACCCGGAATGCGGTGTGTGTGCCCTCTCTATGGTGAAAAAGGTGGAAAAGGAGGAGGAGGGAAGAGTATCATTTAGCCATTGCTCCAAGAAAGCTACAGCATGCTGGCCCTCTGCCCTCTTCGGTAGTCCAATCAGGCATATGTTATTCCGCCTAGAGCGGCCTTCGTCATCCTCCACTCTGTCCTCGAGGTATCGGATACGGGCTTTGTGCACATTCTGTTGCTTTTATACAGCTTCAGTCCTTCTTACCCAGGTGAGGGGACAGCAGGACAGCACAGCAGGGCAGCAGTCATTTAGAGCCACAGTCCAGCAGAGTGGCAGTCCTTTCAGCAGCACAGCAGTCCTTCTTCCTGTCAGAATATCCACAGGACTAGAAGTGTACTGAAGAGGTGGTGTCTGAGGTCCAATATTTATACCTTTTGCCCTTCCTATGAAAGGTGATAGAGACTTCTAGAAATTCTCTTTGAAGTGCACTTGCTTCCTGCCTAACCTGCCCTGGATCCAGACTAACTACAGGGGGTATGGAGCCCTTTGTGTGGAGGCAGGACTCTGCCTTTCCATCCTGCCAGTGATGGCTATCCAGGCACACCTAAGCTCATTATTGTGTGTTGCTGTTTATGAGGAACACACAAAGCCCAACTATCAACTACTCCCAGTCATGTGACCCAGAGACAGTCAGCAAACATTAAATGGCTATGTTAGGAAAACGCCAACTTCTAAAAGTAGCATTTTCAAAATTGTAATTAAAAATCTGACTTCGCCATAAGTTAGGATTTTTCATTACAATTCCAAATACACTAAACATGAACTGTTTGCTTGTTCCCATTTAGAAATGACAGCTTATTAAATGTAATAAGGCAACTCCAATGTTATCCTATCGGAGCGGTAGGCCTTGCAGTAGTGAAAAACACATTTAAGAGTTTTTCACTACCAGGAAATGTAAAACAAAAAATTACATGGCCAACTTTTTAAATACACTACACACTGCCTTCTGGGCTGTCCAGGGAGTGCCCTAGGGATGACTTAAATGTATTAAAAGCAAGGGTTGGGAGCTAAAGAGACTTGGGTATAAAGCAGAAACCCTGACGGAGCTGGTTTGGTGGGAGAAACCCGACAGGCTGAGTGGGGGGGGGGGATTCCCCCACAAGAAGGTGGCAGAGAGTATTCCACAAACTCCTAAAAACACATAAACTTAGATATTCTACTCGCCCTTCGAGGATGATAGGGGAGAGGGGGCTGAAAGGAGGACCCAAACTAAATTAGATAAATTTACGCCAAATCGAACCCACAAAGCGGAAGTGAAAACGCTGCCCTCGGTCACTTTAGCCAACCAGCCGAACGTAGAAATAGATGAACCCTTCCTAAAAGACATCATGAAAGCCATAATGACTGTACGCACACCCCTACAGCAAAGAATGGATGTTGTCACAAATGAATTGGCACTGCTCAGGGAAGAGGTGTGGCGACGCGGCCCGGGCGACTGACTCCGGAATCTGGGGATCATGGTTTGAACCCTGGCACCGGCGGCAGATTAGCCCAGCACCATGTGACTCTGGGCAATAGCTTGCTTAATCTTCCCGACGGCCCCCTTACGGGTGATTGTGCGCTTTACAAAATGTGGATTATTATATTATAGACAAGGGACAAAGTAAAGACGATGGAAACCATGGTGACTGTAATTAAAAAGATTCACAGTTCACGCAACAACAATTGAAGAAACTTCAAGATACCTGTTGTGACCTTGAAACAAAGCTTGATGACTTCAAGGGAAGATCACGCAGGAACACTGTCCGCATTATTGGGGTACCAGAGGGGGCAGCAACAGACCTATTTGTAGAAAACCTAATAACCACACACCTTCAACCAAAGAATCATTCGAACTTCTTCTCCGTAGAAAGGGTTCATTGGATCTTGGGCGGGAGGCCTAAACTTGGAGTGCCACCAAGAGCCATCCTGGCTCGGATGTTCAATTTTCGAGACAGGTACATTATCTTACAGGTAGCAAGGAGTGGTCCACATGTCCGCTTGAAAACAGTGAGATAACCTTCTTTTCTGACTTTACTGTTAGGGTCCAGAGACAGCAGTGATCCTTTAATGAGGTCAAACAGGAACTGAGGAGACGTGAAATTAAATATTCTATGGTGTTCCCGGCAAAACTAAGGGTGGAGGTAGAGGACAAAGCTTGGTACTTTGACAATCCGGAAACAGTGAAGGATTGGCTGGAGGGGTGGAGAGTGGTGGGGGGGGGCATCAGCCTTAAAAACAGGCATGAGAGACATTGACAGTCATTGCAAGAACCTATAGATCAATGGCAACGCATTATCAGAAGCGGTCAGAGTCAATAAGAGGAATAACAGACAAGGCACACACACTCCAGGAACATGATATGGACACAGCTGAATAACCTAAAGCCAGGTGAGCCAGGTATTACCTAACCAACAACAGAACTTCAGAAAAGGAGAGATAAATTGATTGATTCAAACGTCAGCCTGGTCAGGAATGGTGCAAACGGGATCCCTAGAGACAGATGGGGGGGCCTGATGGAAACAGGGGAAAAGCCCTGTTAATCCCCCTCAGATGACACAGAATGAGCTAGGGTGCCAGGCACCCTGCATAGCTGGGGAATTGGGTAGTTCTAAGCCCGGATTGCAGGGAGGCAGGTATATGTTATTTAATGTTGAATATTTTCACAGAATATATTACTCGCCCACCCTTTTCGTTCAAATGGGAAGAACAGAGGAGACTACCTGTGGGACGGGTGTGACATGGAGGGAATATTCTACCACGTGGTATGGGAATACCCCCAAATACAACAATATTGGATTGCCATAATATGGAAAATGACCAAAGTTGTAGGGATAGTATTGACCCCTGACCTTGGCTGGTTCTCCTCAACATATGGAAGTCAACAGACCTCAGTGAGAAAGGGAGGACCTGGGCCACACTGGAACTCATAATTGCTAAGCATAAAACTGCTCAACACTGGGTGTGGGGAGGCGCAGGAAGTGCTGTGCCTGCAAGATTGGGAGAGGGACCTAGACTGGTGTAAGGTAGCAAAAGAAACGCTGTATATTGGCAGAGGATGCCCCAAAAAGTGGGAACGGATCTGGAACATGTGGAATATGTACTGTGGGAATCTGTGTGCGGTCGCAAGCGGGGTGATACTGCGGTGAGGAGACCAGATAGGAGAATCCACATAACACGAGTGATGTAAGACAGAAGGCAAGGACTTGGGGGGAGCGAAACAAAACGAAAACAATTGGGTTTCGCTCTAGACCGTGGAAAATGTACAAATAATGGCTACGGGTTTATGTAATGTGTACACTGTATTTTGACCTCTCACACTCAATAAAAATAACTTTTTCTAAAAAAGGAAGGGTTGGGCCTGGCAAAAGGGTGTATTTTACCAGGTCCAAGTGGCAGTTTAAAACTGCACACAAAGGCTGCATTGGCAGGCCTGAGACACGTATAAAGTGCTACTTAAGTGGGTGGCACGATTAGTGGCTACTAGTAACATTTAATTAACAGGCCCTCAGTACAGGTAGTGCAGCTTTACTAGGAACTTACAAGTAAATTATATGCCAACTGTGGATAAGCCAATTATAACATTAAGGAGTGAGGAAATGTAATTTAGCACTGGTTAGCCATGGTAAAGTGTGCAAAGTCCTAAGGCCAGGAAAAACTAGATCAGCAAAAATAAGAGAAGGAAGCTAAAACGTGTTGGGGAAAAACGCCCAAAGGCTGACAGGCCTAACAACAATATATTTGCAGGTGCTTTGAAACTGGGTCTGATGGCTCAGCGGAATGATGCATCCACTCTAGTAGTCAGTGTTTGGCCTCATAGCCTTAGGTTTAAATTCTAAAATGTCGTCACAGGTGTTAATACCACTGAGGGTGAGCTCCAACAGGTAAATTTGTGTTTTCAAAAACGTAAGCTATTTTGTTTTATTTAATTCTTTATGTAATGTGACTATGTTGGTGAGAAACATGTTATAGCAGGCTACAAATATTAGAATAAAAATAAGTGCAATAGAAGGCAACCACCTCATCTAATCGTAAAAACTATTGATGCATGAGAGCAATGCAATACAAAGGTATGAAAACAAAAGGATAGCAGAAAAAAAGCTTTAAAGAGAAATGTTGGCGACCCAGGCAAATAAGTGCACTATATAAAGTGATATGTTTATGCAATTTTATTTTAAGTACCTAAACATAATTTCTTATAGAAAGATTCATGTTTATGGATTTACGTCTAATAAAATTTTTTTATTGTTACCAATCTAACACACTTCACATAAATATTATTTTAATCCCAGTTCTGTTATATGAGTTGGAGTAGTTAAAATACATATAAAACACGCTTCACATACATGAGGCTGTCTGACCTTTACTAAGGCTCACTGCTGGGTGCTTGTGCTCAAATGAAATTATTTCTAAAGAAGCATTTGACATGCTCATACTGACACTGCCATTGAAAGGGATTGTCACCGAGCTCCTTCGAGTCTTTCTTTGAACTGTCTCCAATATGTCTCTCTTCTTGAGACAAGTGACCTACATAACGGGCCACATAATGTAATGTGTAAAGTGTTATCACAACCTTACCTGTTTTAGTGATTCGCCTCATCTTATACCTTTTGCCTTTTATTTTCCTTCCTGCAGACCCGTCACATGGTTAATTGTGGAAAGTTCACTTTTTCTGCATGGATTTCCTGATTTGTTGCCTCTTTTCTGGTTCCTATTTTTCTGGTATTAGGGCCTAGTGCCCTGTAACATTGCTAATTAGTCCCACATTGCTGTGGCGCTATGGTCCTTAAATGGTAATGGTAAACTTAGTTTAAAGCGATTGGTCTATTTAACTGTCCTGTCAGGCCATTCTAGATGACACAGAAAATGCAGGTTTATTGTGGAAGTGAAAGGTCATATGTGGGATACGGTTATTTATTTCACCCATTTATAAGACAAAAATATATGTCTACCAGGGGTGTCAATGTGTTATTGCAGGTTACAGTTTAAATCTACAGCAGTGACGCATAGCAGGAAAAAGTGCCTAAACTGTTTTTTTTATTTGCCCTTTAGTTATTTCGGCATTTTGCCTTCAAGTTAAAAAAATATATTTATGTTTTGTCCTTTACTTTTTCACATGGTCTTAGTGCCTTTTTTGATCTCTAAATATTTGTTTATTTTTCTGAATTGGGTTGGAAAATGTATGTGATTTGTTGTTTACTTTAAAACTGGTGGTACTGCTTGAATTTAACAGCTGCTTCTCTGGTTACTGCTGGCTGCTTGGGCGACATTTGCGTGGAGTTGAGCAGAGATTCTCACAGAACTGTGGTTTGACTTTAAACCTCCTAAAGAGCTCTTGTTGGACAGAACTCTAGTTTCTATGGATCAAAAATCATGTTGACAAAAGCATCTATCTAAACTTCTGTTAAAGGTTGGTCCATAGCATATTTGAGACAACGCATGAGGACATGAGGGGGAGATGGCACAGTCCTGGTCTGTGGATATATAAAGATCTTTAAACTAATCATAGATCTCAATCTGTAACCATTAGTGTGCATAAATAGTTGACACCTTAATTTCAAATGTCAACCATTGGTCTCCAAAGTATACTCAATGCCCTCTGACCTCTAGATTTCCTGTCACTTCTTCTAATCACAGAATGACACATCAAGACACCCTAGAAACAATTTCAGATGGAGATTACCACATACATCTGCAGAGGCTAGTTGCCACAGCAACAGGAGCTCTTGTCCTTTCTTATGGCTTCATTCTAATTTATTCTTAAAACTTGTTTTCCAGAGAAGTGAAGTTAAGAAGCAGCGTACATTGCTGTTTGGCAAAGAAGCAAGTAGAACAGTAGGCGACTGTTAATGGAATCAGGGACAAGGGACAAGACTGGGCACGGTGTCAAGACATGCGGCAGGAACAATTCCTGGAGCAGTGCATTGTTGTTTGTAATGAATTGGTAGAAAAAAAGCATCGGCTCTAGTTTGCACGGTGTGTACTTTTGCACTCGGGGACTTGCAGTGTTGATTGATGACAGAAAACACGGCTAAAATCAAATTCTCAGAAATGTCATTACATCCACTGCCTGCTGCACGGCCAGGCACAGGCGCACAATGGAATGGAAGACTCAAGAGAGATGTTGTGCATAATGCCAGGAGTAGCCGAGGTTGTCAAACTGAGGTGTATGAACTAATTTTTCCTGTTGTGTTTATTGCTGCTAGGACACTGGTATTACATAAGTTGTTTTTTGCCTTTTTAGCCTGTGTCCAGTTTCTACAGCCTGTTCAGTGTGGCATTCAGGGAAAAACCTTGAAGACGCAGATATTATTAAAAAGGCAGTGGTGCAGGAGCCGTGCATGGCCCTTTCCTGCACTCTGACCCCCATCTGGGTAGTAAAAGACAGCCATAATTGGGGGTGACATGGGCTTCTCACACCTCTAGACTCCATTGTCTCTGCACCTGTACTGATGATGGGTACACCCCTGGATACTTCCGAGAAACGGGCAAGCGAGAAAGTCTTCACGGTAGCTATGGGGTACTTCAAGATTTATCTTGTACCGGAACCCACTGAAACCTAAACCCTATCATTGTGGAGCCAGATTCTCCCTCAAACGATGAGGATGAAGGTGCTCAGCCCACTTCCTCTGGCCATTCTTGTTCTCCAGATGGTAGTTCATGGTCACCAATTGCAAACCGCTACAACCTGATTGAGTTACAGGCTCTTGGCTTTTAGGACATCCGGTGAATTGCTGTATGGGTCAATTCCAGTCAATTTGGGTTACATTTTTTACTTGAGCCTATGGTCTACTGGAATGTCACTATTTTCCATAAGATATAAAGAGTCTGATTTATAAAGCCTTTAGTGGCGTTGAGTTAAACGTTCGCAGCGTTTATATGTTTACATTTTAATAATCATAAACGGTGGATTTGCACTTGTATGTAGATGTTGCCAATCATAAATGTATCAGTGAACAAGTAAAATGACAGTAATATGGTGGGATTGTGTGTTAAGAGGTAGGCTTGGGAGTCCCAAGGAGAGCATGGGAGACACAATAACGCCCAAGGATGACACACTTTTTTTAGGAAATGTGTCACAGAAGTTCTGGCTTTTAGTTACATGACAGGGCCTGCATGACGAGAATGGAGCACAAAGCAGCTCGGTTTCTGATTAAGTGTTTCTAGAGACTCCGGAGATGATTTGTGCAAAAACCAAGAATTTGAGGACCCTTGGTATATCAAGCGAAAGAATGGGGACTGCACTGGAAATGCTTGTTAAGCCTGAATTGATACCCATACACTTGTGTTACCTACACCTTTTTGCTGGACTGAGTGGGCAGTTTAGGTCTCCCCCTTGGAAAAACCATACCAGCCTGCAGCAGGGGTTGTTAAAACGTATCCAGTTCACTCCAATGCACACTGATAATCCTGAAACAACGTTCACAATTCATCAAATGGCCTTTCGGGCCTATGGGGCCTATTAAATTTGCTAGCAGGGTCTGGTGGCTCAGTAGGCTAATGTGCCACTGCAGGGGCCCGTGTTTGACCTCATTGTCACAGGTTCAAATCGCGGCAGTTCCACTCAACCTTTCATCCATCTGAGGTAGATGAAATTAGTATCATTGAGTTGGGTAACAACATCTGTTATTCAGCGCCAAGATTCCTCTGGGTGAATGTGTGCTTTACAAATACATGCTATATTACTTGAACGCTTATGCCCTTAGTAGACTTAGCAATATTTACAATTCATTCGTTCTACCAAACCTTTGTTGCTAGCTCTGTGCAACCCACCACTGTTAAAATAATGTTTGGGGAGCTACAAAGGAAATGACTCACTTCTGAAAATCGTAGAGGTAGACCACAAAGATAGATATGCGTACTTGGGATGCTCTCCATGCTAGAAGATCCCATTTGATTTGGCGCTATGACTGGTTGACCATCCTACCAAGACTACGCAAAAGTCATTACTGCCCATTTCCTACTGCTAACTGGTCAGGCTGGTGCAGATAGTAGAAAAGCTAGATATGAAAATCATAATGTACTGTTCATATACAAATACCAAGCCAAGCCTTCCAAAGACGATGCCTCACAGCACTCGTCTCATGCAAGATATAGTGCAGTGGCTTGCTGCTTTAAACCAATCCCTCAGAAGAAGAAATTGAAAAGCCGTGGAGAATTTGATGGTAGGATTTTCTCTGTTGTCTGGGACTCATGTTTTGGGCTATACCCCTCTGCTGCCTTCCTCCTTCCTCTTTTTGGCACTAAGTGTAAGAGTTATAGATTTCACAGTACTGTTATAAAAGTACCATAGTGTGGTCAAGATAGAGGTGTATTGAGAGAGCTTGTTAGTGCTATAAGCTATAAGTAGTGCAGAGAGCAGGTCCAAATCGACGTACATTACAAGAGGTCTATGAATGTCTCACTACTAGGATATCTGTACATTTACAAGCAGTGAAGGGCCAGTCCATAGGTAGCAAATCTATGGATCCCGTCCTAGTTGAATTCTGATAAACACAATCAGAACAGAGATTCATCAAATTTTGCAAACCAAATACTTAGGTATGTTGCTTGAGTATTCCAAAGTGCTGTTAACTCTATGATGATGAGTACTCCAACCTAATAGGTATGATCACTAATGCTAAAATAGGACAGCCTGTTTACTCATGGTGTGAGGAGGATCTAGACGGTACCATGCATGTGTGTGGCACAGGTTTTCTATTTCCTATAGGTTACTAATTGTAGGGTCACTGCTCAAACAGCAGAAGCTGACCATCAGGTTACACATCCTACTATGATGATCTGTCCATACTATCATAGTATGTATTGCTCTGAGTAGAGTTCCAGTATTCACATTGCTTCAGTGTGTACACCATAGATTCCCACGCATGTTTCCTCATTGCCCCGCTATATAAAGCATCCTTGCTATGAGTATGCCAGTATGGATATTGGCCAAGTATGCAAAGGGCGCATTATTGTTAGTACCCACACTGATGGTGCCATTGTTGGAAATGGGGGTCTCTAGTTGGCAGTGGTATACACCCTGTCCAAGTAGGGACCCTTCCTTCTAGTCAGGATAAGGGAGTTACACACCAAAGATAAACCCTGCTCATCCCCTTAGTAGCTTATATGAGCAGTCAGGTAATCTCAGAGGCAGTTTGCACCAACCGACCCATGCCCTCACCACGTCTTCAACAAGGCCGACTCCGTCATCGCACCCCAACTCCGGGACATCATCAACTGCTCCTTCTACACCGCCACCTTCCCGGAGAGCTGGAAACATGCCGAACTCAGCGCCCTCCTGAAGAAACCATCAGCAGACCCCACCGACCTTAAGAACTACCGCCCCATCTCGCTTCTCCCGTTTCCTGCCAAAGTCATCGTGAAGACCGTCAACAGACAGCTGGCCGCCTTCCTCGAGACGAACGGATCCCTCGACCACTCACAGTCCGGCTTCCGAACCAATCACAGCACCGAGACCGCCCTCATCGCAGCCACCGACGACATCCGAACCCTGCTCGACAACGAGGAAACAGCGGCCCACATCCTCCTTGACCTCTCCGCGGCGTTCGATACTGTCTGCCACCGCACCCTAGTACAACGCCTCAGCAACGTCGGAATCCAAGAGAAGGCACTGGAGTGGATCATCTCGTACTTCGCCGGACGAACCCAGAGAGTCCGCCTCCCCCCATTCAGATCTGAGGCCACCAAAGTCATCTGCGGCGTACCACAAGGATCATCACTCAGCCCCACCCTCTTCAATGTGTACATGAGCCCCCTCGCAGCCATCGCACGCCAACACAGCCTCAACATCATCTCCTACGCCGACGACACCCAGCTGATCCTCTCCCTCACCAACGACCCCACCACCGCCAGAACCAACCTACACGAAGGGATGAAAGAAGTAGCCGAGTGGATGAAGAACAGCCGCCTGAAACTGAACTCAGACAAGACGGAAGTCCTCATCCTTGGATCATCACCATCTGCCTGGGACGACTCCTGGTGGCCCCCGGCCCTAGGCAGCGCACCCAAACCAACGGACCACACACGCAACCTGGGCTTCATCCTGGACTCCTCCCTGTCAATGAATGATATGTATCAATCTAGGCAACAAACATAATACAAATAGGAAGGGACTGAGCTACAACCTTGGTTTTTGTTAAAAAAGAGTACAATTTTATTCAAAGTTTATCAAGACACATAATTTCAAGTTACAAATTCAATATCTGCAGTTTAGCAAATATGACACAATAAAATAGAAATACAAAGCATCATTAAAAAAGAAAAATCCAATTGTATATATGGATATACATAAAATAGAAACAAAGTAAAAAGAGAATGTGGCAAATTATATCTCTACGCGCGTTTCGGCGGACCAGCGCCTTCTTCTGGAGCAGCCACGATAATTTCTAAAAAGGGAAAATACCATACAGGGAAGATTACACACAATATCACATATATTCTTTAAATCCTAGTTTTTAATACATAAAAATTCTAATTTCTAATGTTCTGATTTTTAATGTTTTAACAGTAGTCTCAGTCTTTCCATTTTGCAAAAACATAACATTTTGACATTTCAACATTTTGTTTAAATAAATTTCGTTTCCTTGCCTTGCTGGCAGTCGCAGAGTTGAATTGCATTATTTGGGTTTGAAACAATGTATGGAGACCCAAATAAATGGCTGTGGTTGGCGGATATTAAGATGAAGCCATACAGTTCTAGACATAACCTTTAGTCACAGGGAATGATATCTTGTATAGGGGTAGTGATTCCAAGGATTGGAAATAAGAAACTTTTAGAAAGGGTGTATAATTTAAAGTTCTCTAATATAGATCCCTCAATTGCGGGCCACTTGTGTACAGGTAGAAAATTATACAAGTGGGGCTTGAAAAGAGTCGTTATTGAGAGGTTTATACTTTCCTATTATTTCACCATGAGGGGACCCGTAGGTTTGTATTCAAAGCTTAGGATCACTTACTTAAAAAATGGAGTGTACTACGTATAGCACGAGGAATGAATCTGGTTCCTAAGCGAGAAATATATCCTTTCTTGATTTCTGATGATAATGCTATAGACCAAAAGAAAACAGTGGAGGGACAAGGTAATGTTATTACTAGGTCCATGGTTATTACTTCGAAATAAGGATTTTAACAAAATTGATGTTTACCTATTTCGATTTTCGTCCAGGGATGAATTTCCAAATGAAGTTAATGCTGTCAGATGGTTTCAGGTATTAATGTTTTTGGTTTTACGTATCCTAAAAAATATAGTTAGATTTTTAAGTTTTTTAGGGAATTATTATAACTACAGATATATACAATACGAATTTTCACAGTATTTACTCAGGTCGATTAATTTACCTGAAGTGTGAGAGAGAATTTCATTTAGACCCGCCGACCGGAAACAAAAATGTAGAAGTCACAAGAATATTTATTTACTTGATGTAGCGAATATACAATCCTCCTGATGTGGGGATCTTGTAAAAGGTAATTTCCTATATGTCAAAAGGAAATATTTCGTAGTAAGTGTTTGTTTAGTTTATTGATCAAATAACAGCTTAGTGAACTATTGTTCAAGAAATAACAGTCAAATAATGGTTACCTTTTTGTTTATGTTCCGATAGAGTTGGTTGGGTAAGATTAAAATAACTCCCTGTCTGCAAAGTGAAAATATAAAAATAATATAAATGACTGATGGCTATGAGTAGACAGTCAGAAGTAAAGCGGTTAGGCTACAATTATCGCGCTAAGTGGTGATTTAACCTTACCCAATAGGTATTAACAGGGCTCCTGGTTTCCGGCGGCGGGACACGAGGGTTCTGTGGTCCTTTCATTACAGCAGCTTCCATCCCAGATCACAAAAAGACTCTATTCCATTCTCTCAATTCCTAAGGGTCAGACGAAACTGCACAAGTCTTGCAGATTTCGATAGACAAGCCTTATTGATGAGAAGCAAATTTATCGAGAGAGGTTATCCTCACCGGTTAGTGAGACACTCCTACAAGCGTGCCCGCTATTACGACCGTGACTGCCTACTTCAATCCAAACCTGCTAAAACTAATGAACAAGTGGTCTGTATAACCAAACATTCCACCATTGATGCCAAAATCAAGCAAGTAATAAACTCGAATTGGCATATTTTAAATAGCAACTGTACCTTGGAACAGAAACTAGCCAAGCCACTTTTTGCCTATAAAAGAAATAAAAACATTAAGGAATATATCGTCCATTCACGTTTCCAAACCACATCGGTCGGAAAAAACTTGGCCCAAAGGTCGATTGTATCAGGCAACCCAGTGAAAGGAACCTTTCCTTGTTCCTCTTGTTCCTCCTGTACCAATATCATAAAAGGAGAAGAATTCACACATAATGGCCATAAAACAGTTGCAAAAGAAATGTGGAATTGTAGATCCTCAAATCTGATCTACTTTATACAATGCCCTTGTCTCCTTGGATATATAGGAGAAACATCCCGTGCAATACAGACAAGTCTGAATGAACATCGCTCTGCGATTAGAACTAAAAAAATTGCTGCTCCAATGGTGAAATTTTTTTTAGAAAAAGGACACAATGCAGAAGACTTTAAATGGAGAGTCTTAGAAAAAATCCATACCCCAGACACCAATGGTGGATCTGCCATCAGAAAGAAAAGGGAGGTGTTTTGGATATTCGTCTTTAATACCTTCCGTGAGGGAATGAATAGTGAATTGCCTTGGGAACACGCCATATGCTAGAACAGAATCAATTCTTTATGTTCCTTCTGCCCGATTATAATCACAAACTGTATTTTACTTTTCTGGCTGATTATTGCTCTATTACTCCCCTTTATAGTTTGGAAGCTACATGAATTTTATCTTCTACAGACAATCGTTAATAACTCTTATTTCCTCCACTTATATGAGGTTTTGTGAATTGAATAAGATACATCCTTTTCTCCTTTTTTTAGTCATCTTTTAATAAGTTCACAGTCCCCTTTTTAATTTAAAAATGTAAGACTTTTATTATCCGTATTTTCACTGGTTTCTTTTGCCTTATTTTTATTCATGCACCGCTTGATCTGACAATTTACATACAATACATTAACATGTAATGTGTAGATAGCATTAACCAGACTCCGTTTTTAATTTAGAAGGAGTCCCTTTTCTATTACGCTCCTTTACAGTGCCCCAAAGACACAACTCACGTTGTATTCCGTCGTTTATGTCTATGCCGGAAAGCATCGTCGTTCGGAGGCATTGCGACTAAATAGATAGCATTAACCAGACTCCGTTTTTAATTTAGAAGGAGTCCCTTTTCTATTACGCTCCTTCACAGTGCCCCAAAGACACAACTCACGTTGTATTCCGTCGTTTATTTCTATGCCGGAAAGCATCGTCGTTCGGAGCCAATGCGACTTTTCCCTAGAATTAAGTCCTCTCTCTATTGCTCCGACCGCTTGGTCCGTTTTTTATCTTCTTACACCAACCAGCTGCATTAAATTTTCTAATTAACGAGAGTATAAAAATTGCAACCCAAGTGCTTTTCAAACACTATCGCCCGTGAAAGGACCACAGAACCCTCGTGTCCCGCCGCCGGAAACCAGGAGCCCTGTTAATACCTATTGGGTAAGGTTAAATCACCACTTAGCGCGATAATTGTAGCCTAACCGCTTTACTTCTGACTGTCTACTCATAGCCATCAGTCGTTTATATTATTTTTATATTTTCACTTTGCAGACAGGGAGTTATTTTAATCTTACCCAACCAACTCTATCGGAACATAAACAAAAAGGTAACCATTATTTGACTGTTATTTCTTGAACAATAGTTCACTAAGCTGTTATTTGATCAATAAACTAAACAAACACTTACTACGAAATATTTCCTTTTGACATATAGGAAATTACCTTTTACAAGATCCCCACATCAGGAGGATTGTATATTCGCTACATCAAGTAAATAAATATTCTTGTGACTTCTACATTTTTGTTTCCGGTCGGCGGGTCTAAATGAAATTCTCTCTCACACTTCAGGTAAATTAATCGACCTGAGTAAATACTGTGAACATTCGTATTGTATATATCTTTAGTTATAATAATTCCCTAAAAAACTTAAAAATCTAACTATATTTTTTAGGATACGTAAAACCAAAAACATTAATACCTGAAACCATCTGACAGCATTAACTTCATTTGGAAATTCATCCCTGGACGAAAATCGAAATAGGTAAACATCAACTTTGTTAAAATCCTTATTTCGAAGTAATAACCATGGACCTTGTAATAATATTACCTTGTCCCTCCACTGTTTTCTTTTGGTCTATAGCATTATCATCAGAAATCAAGAAAGGATATATTTCTCGCTTAGGAACCAGATTCATTCCTCGTGCTATACGTAGTACACTCCATTTTTTAAGTAAGTGATCCTAAGCTTTGAATAAACACATTTAAACAAACCTACGGGTCCCCTCATGGTGAAATAATAGGAAAGTATAAACCTCTCAATAACGACTCTTTTCAAGCCCCACTTGTATAATTTTCTACCTGTACACAAGTGGCCCGCAATTGAGGGATCTATATTAGGAACTTTAAATTATACACCCTTTCTAAAAGTTTCTTATTTCCAATCCTTGGAATCACTACCCCTATACAAGATATCATTCCCTGTGACTAAAGGTTATGTCTAGAACTGTATGGCTTCATCTTAATATCCGCCAACCACAGCCATTTATTTGGGTCTCCATACATTGTTTCAAACCCAAATAATGCAATTCAACTCTGCGACTGCCAGCAAGGCAAGGAAACGAAATTTATTTAAACAAAATGTTGAAATGTCAAAATGTTATGTTTTTGCAAAATGGAAAGGCTGAGACTACTGTTAAAACATTAAAAATCAGAACATTAGAAATTAGAATTTTTATGTATTAAAAACTAGGATTTAAAGAATATATGTGATATTGTGTGTAATCTTCCCTGTATGGTATTTTCCCTTTTTAGAAATTATCGTGGCTGCTCCAGAAGAAGGTGCTGGTCCGCCGAAACGCGCGTAGAGATATAATTTGCCACATTCTCTTTTTACTTTGTTTCTATTTTATGTATATCCATATATACAATTGGATTTTTCTTTTTTAATGATGCTTTGTATTTCTATTTTATTGTGTCATATTTGCTAAACTGCAGATATTGAATTTGTAACTTGAAATTATGTGTCTTGATAAACTTTGAATAAAATTGTACTCTTTTTTAACAAAAACCAAGGTTGTAGCTCAGTCCCTTCCTATTTGTATTATGTTTGTTGCCTAGATTGATACATATCATTCATTTGTTTTCCCTGGTCTAGGAACTGCATTTCCATATATTCAGGGGGTCCTTGTTAAATATTTGCTCATTTTCCCACAGCTTGTCTGTGCAGGGCTATTCTGTTATTTTATATTTAGTGCTTTATTGTTAATCCTTTCCTTGCCTTCAGGGTTGTCATAGCCATAAGATATTCCATCCTATAGATAACCATAAACTAATTTAACCGAACATTATGGCTCTCCAAAAAACGTTTGGGTTTACCGATGAAGAATTCGAGATGCTCGTCGGCACCTTGAGTTCCTTCAATCATACCACAGGTGAATCCACTCGTCATAATGATGACACCAAGAAACTATTAGATCTAAAGAAAAAGCTTACTCGCATTGAAGCCCATGGCGAATTTATGTTGGCGTACTACGTCTAGGTATTATCCCAATGGGTCTTCGTATAAGAAATATCCCTGGTCTCTTTGTACACTACAAGGCATTTTTGGATAAATGGAGTAGAATTGCTAGTAGGTGTTCAAGGGACCTTATGATGCTAATAGTCGAAACTGCAAAAGAATTAGCTGCAGAAGTAAGATCAGATATCGATGAACTTGAAGACAAAATCAAAAAAATGGGAAACATAGAGGATGCAATAAAAAAGATTGCAGATTGCAATAAAGAACTAGAATCATTCTCGAACTATTTAGACAAAAGAAAGAACGATAAACTACTAAAAGACAAACGGTATGCCACGATTGAAAATACCTACCCCTATTTAAAAGTAGATTTTTATAAACAGAACCATTTTACTGCAGAAAATAGTGATGAGCAACAACGGGTAAATACCTTCTCACAAAGCTCCGACTCTGAGAACGATAATGAAGGTTACTATGAACCCGAGCCCAATTACAACCAAGCTTCAGGGAGAGGGGCCCGTAGACAGCCTTTTTTAGGGAACAGAGGGATGGGACGGGGACGTCCCCGGGTCCACTTTCAGGGACAACCGAGAGGGAATTACAAACCCCAACACCATCAGCAACAACAGGAGGAACCCCAATTCATACGCGAAACAAGAAACAGGCAATATTGGAAGCAGGGAATGTAATTCCTATTTTTAATCTTTCAAAAATTGACTTAGACACATCTAGCACTGCCCTGTTATCCAAAGGCCTTTCCTTTGTCCCTCACTCCACTCCTAACCTTTTTGAACTTTATTGTGATATTATTTCCTTTTTTCGGAAGGTCCGTTTAAAAAGGTTTTTTGCAACAGAAGGCCGGGATGACGAAGAACCTACCACTATAAAATCTTTAAGTCTTCCATCAACCTTCAGTCCCTCTTTAGAACAACTAGGACCAGAAGTGGCCACCTTTGAGTTGGTAGTCCTAAAAAAATTGGATCATGCATTAAGATTTATCCCAAAACCCATCTACAACATAGACAAAGAAGAACACCAAGCTCTATTAACTATCTCCTCAAATAAAGACCTAACCATTAAGAGTTGCGATAAGGGAGGTGGGATTGTCCTCATTGACACTGCCCAATATGAATTAAACATGTTAAAAATGTTGGATGACAAGTCATTTTACATCCCTATTCAAACACATTCCCCATTGAACTTATCTAAAAAAATAAGGTCCTTGACAAAGACAGCCCTAGAAGATGGTTTCATTAACCTTAAGGAGTATGAATTTTTAAATCACAATCTAGGTAAAACTGCATGTATATACGGGCTTCCCAAGATTCACAAAAACCCAAATGATCCACCCTATCGCCCTATAGTTTCAACCATAGGTACTGCCACTGAGCCATTATCCAAATACATAGATAACTACTTACGTCCGTTTATACCCAAAATCAAATCATATGTGCGTGACACAGGTGACATGATACAAAAGACAGAAGGTCTATCCTTCAACTTCAGGAGAGATCTTTTAGTCACGATGGACGTCGAGTCTTTGTATAGCAATATTCCTCTCACTGAAGCAATGAAAGCCACATCTTGGTTTATTGATCTACATAACATCCCTTGCCCTAAAACATTCTTACTGACATGTCTGGAAATTGTTCTAACTGACAATTTTTTTGAATTTGGATCTAATACTTATCGTCAAATCAAGGGCGTAAGTATGGGCGCATCGGTGGCACCTTCGATCGCAAATATATACATGGCGGCTTTTGAGGAAAAATATATACATAATGAAATGGCCCCCTTCTTTGAGTCTGTCTCCCATTGGTCCAGATACATAGATGACATTTTCTTTGTCTGGACCGATGGGAGGGAGACTCTGGATGAGTTTATCTCTTGGATAAATGAGGCACATCCTAATCTTCATTTTACGTCGCACATCAGTTGCGATAAAGTGGAATTTCTGGACATTGAAATCATAAATGATGTGGGTGTCTTGAAAGTTGATCTGCATACAAAACCCACAGCTAGGAATACCTTGCTGCATTACAGCAGCTTCCATCCCAGATCACAAAAAGACTCTATTCCATTCTCTCAATTCCTAAGGGTCAGACGAAACTGCACAAGTCTTGCAGATTTCGATAGACAAGCCTTATTGATGAGAAGCAAATTTATCGAGAGAGGTTATCCTCACCGGTTAGTGAGACACTCCTACAAGCGTGCCCGCTATTACGACCGTGACTGCCTACTTCAATCCAAACCTGCTAAAACTAATGAACAAGTGGTCTGTATAACCAAACATTCCACCATTGATGCCAAAATCAAGCAAGTAATAAACTCGAATTGGCATATTTTAAATAGCAACTGTACCTTGGAACAGAAACTAGCCAAGCCACTTTTTGCCTATAAAAGAAATAAAAACATTAAGGAATATATCGTCCATTCACGTTTCCAAACCACATCGGTCGGAAAAAACTTGGCCCAAAGGTCGATTGTATCAGGCAACCCAGTGAAAGGAACCTTTCCTTGTTCCTCTTGTTCCTCCTGTACCAATATCATAAAAGGAGAAGAATTCACACATAATGGCCATAAAACAGTTGCAAAAGAAATGTGGAATTGTAGATCCTCAAATCTGATCTACTTTATACAATGCCCTTGTCTCCTTGGATATATAGGAGAAACATCCCGTGCAATACAGACACGTCTGAATGAACATCGCTCTGCGATTAGAACTAAAAAAATTGCTGCTCCAATGGTGAAACATTTTTTAGAAAAAGGACACAATGCAGAAGACTTTAAATGGAGAGTCTTAGAAAAAATCCATACCCCAGACACCAATGGTGGATCTGCCATCAGAAAGAAAAGGGAGGTGTTTTGGATATTCGTCTTTAATACCTTCCGTGAGGGAATGAATAGAGAATTGCCTTGGGAACACGCCATATGCTAGAACAGAATCAATTCTTTATGTTCCTTCTGCCCGATTATAATCACAAACTGTATTTTACTTTTCTGGCTGATTATTGCTCTATTACTCCCCTTTATAGTTTGGAAGCTACATGAATTTTATCTTCTACAGATAATCGTTAATAACTCTTATTTCCTCCACTTATATGAGGTTTTGTGAATTGAATAAGATACATCCTTTTCTCCTTTTTTTAGTCATCTTTTAATAAGTTCACAGTCCCCTTTTTAATTTAAAAATGTAAGAATTTTATTATCCGTATTTTCACTGGTTTCTTTTGCCTTATTTTTATTCATGCACCGCTTGATCTGACAATTTACATACAATACATTAACATGTAATGTGTAGATAGCATTAACCAGACTCCGTTTTTAATTTAGAAGGAGTCCCTTTTCTATTACGCTCCTTTACAGTGCCCCAAAGACACAACTCACGTTGTATTCCGTCGTTTATGTCTATGCCGGAAAGCATCGTCGTTCGGAGGCATTGCGACTAAATAGATAGCATTAACCAGACTCCGTTTTTAATTTAGAAGGAGTCCCTTTTCTATTACGCTCCTTCACAGTGCCCCAAAGACACAACTCACGTTGTATTCCGTCGTTTATTTCTATGCCGGAAAGCATCGTCGTTCGGAGCCAATGCGACTTTTCCCTAGAATTAAGTCCTCTCTCTATTGCTCCGACCGCTTGGTCCGTTTTTTATCTTCTTACACCAACCAGCTGCATTAAATTTTCTAATTAACGAGAGTATAAAAATTGCAACCCAAGTGCTTTTCAAACACTATCGCCCGTGAAAGGACCACAGAACCCTCGTGTCCCGCCGCCGGAAACCAGGAGCCCTGTTAATACCTATTGGGTAAGGTTAAATCACCACTTAGCGCGATAAGTGTAGCCTAACCGCTTTACTTCTGACTGTCTACTCATAGCCATCAGTCGTTTATATTATTTTTATATTTTCACTTTGCAGACAGGGAGTTATTTTAATCTTACCCAACCAACTCTATCGGAACATAAACAAAAAGGTAACCATTATTTGACTGTTATTTCTTGAACAATAGTTCACTAAGCTGTTATTTGATCAATAAACTAAACAAACACTTACTACAAAATATTTCCTTTTGACATATAGGAAATTACCTTTTACAAGATCCCCACATCAGGAGGATTGTATATTCGCTACATCAAGTAAATAAATATTCTTGTGACTTCTACATTTTTGTTTCCGGTCGGCGGGTCTAAATGAAATTCTCTCTCACACTTCAGGTAAATTAATCGACCTGAGTAAATACTGTGAACATTCGTATTGTATATATCTTTAGTTATAATAATTCCCTAAAAAACTTAAAAATCTAACTATATTTTTTAGGATACGTAAAACCAAAAACATTAATACCTGAAACCATCTGACAGCATTAACTTCATTTGGAAATTCATCCCTGGACGAAAATCGAAATAGGTAAACATCAACTTTGTTAAAATCCTTATTTCGAAGTAATAACCATGGACCTAGTAATAATATTACCTTGTCCCTCCACTGTTTTCTTTTGGTCTATAGCATTATCATCAGAAATCAAGAAAGGATATATTTCTCGCTTAGGAACCAGATTCATTCCTCGTGCTATACGTAGTACACTCCATTTTTTAAGTAAGTGATCCTAAGCTTTGAATAAACACATTTAAACAAACCTACGGGTCCCCTCATGGTGAAATAATAGGAAAGTATAAACCTCTCAATAACGACTCTTTTCAAGCCCCACTTGTATAATTTTCTACCTGTACACAAGTGGCCCGCAATTGAGGGATCTATATTAGGAACTTTAAATTATACACCCTTTCTAAAAGTTTCTTATTTCCAATCCTTGGAATCACTACCCCTATACAAGATATCATTCCCTGTGACTAAAGGTTATGTCTAGAACTGTATGGCTTCATCTTAATATCCGCCAACCACAGCCATTTATTTGGGTCTCCATACATTGTTTCAAACCCAAATAATGCAATTCAACTCTGCGACTGCCAGCAAGGCAAGGAAACGAAATTTATTTAAACAAAATGTTGAAATGTCAAAATGTTATGTTTTTGCAAAATGGAAAGACTGAGACTACTGTTAAAACATTAAAAATCAGAACATTAGAAATTAGAATTTTTATGTATTAAAAACTAGGATTTAAAGAATATATGTGATATTGTGTGTAATCTTCCCTGTATGGTATTTTCCCTTTTTAGAAATTATCGTGGCTGCTCCAGAAGAAGGCGCTGGTCCGCCGAAACGCGCGTAGAGATATAATTTGCCACATTCTCTTTTTACTTTGTTTCTATTTTATGTATATCCATATATACAATTGGATTTTTCTTTTTTAATGATGCTTTGTATTTCTATTTTATTGTGTCATATTTGCTAAACTGCAGATATTGAATTTGTAACTTGAAATTATGTGTCTTGATAAACTTTGAATAAAATTGTACTCTTTTTTAACAAAAACCAAGGTTGTAGCTCAGTCCCTTCCTATTTGTATTATGTTTGTTGCCTAGATTGATACATATCATTCATTTGTTTTCCCTGGTCTAGGAACTGCATTTCCATATATTCAGGGGGTCCTTGTTAAATATTTGCTCCTCCCTGTCAATGACCAGACAAGTCAACGCCGTCTCGTCTTCATGTTTCAACATCCTATGCATGCTCCGAAAGATCTTCCGATGGATCCCCACCGAAACCAGGAAGACGGTCACCCAGGCACTTGTCATCAGCCGACTGGACTACGGAAACACCCTCTACACCGGAACCACAGCAAGACTTCAGAAAAGACTCCAACACACCCAGAACGCCTCCGCACGACTCATCCTGGACATCCCCCGCCACAGCCACATATCCGGACACCTGAAAGACCTGCACTGGCTCCCCGTCAGCAAAAGAATCACGTTCTGCCTCCTCACCCACGCACACAAAGCCCTCCACGACCGAGGCCCCAGGTACCTCAACAACCGCCTGACCTTCTACACTTCCACCCGCCAACTACGATCGACCAGCCACGCCCTCGCCTTCGTTCCACGCATCTGAAGAGCCACCAAGGGAGGAAGATCCTTCTCCTACCTGGCAGCCAAGACCTGGAACTCCCTCCCCATCCACCTCCGTCTTAACCAAGACCACCTCTCCTTCAGGAAGCAACTCAAGACCTGACTATTCGAGCAGTAGCGGACCCCCCCCCAAGCGCCTTGAGACCCTCCGGGTGAGTAGCGCGCTATACAAATTTCCTGATTGATTGATTGATTGAAAGTATTTGTACATAACACACACAGTAATACAGTGAAAACACTACAAATGGACACCACACCAGTTTAGAAAAATAAAGTATCTTTATCTAAACCAAACAAGACCAAAAATCCGACATATAGATCTCAAAATATGACTTTTAATTCTGTCTATAGAACTCTTTGGATGCAGTGAATTTACACATAGTACCTCAGATGCGTCAAAATCACAAGGCAAAAAAGCTGAATAGGAGAGAAGCGTTGGAAAACACAGCGATGCGTTTTCCAATGCTTCTCTCCTATTCAGCTACAGGTCCTGATAAAATCCCTTTAGAGGTTTATAGATTATTATTGCCTCAAATACTTCCAATTATGCAAGATTTATTTGTCAGTATTCAATATAGGGGATCCCACCCGTTTCGTGGCAGGGTACGGATGAGGTCGTTTTTAAAAAAAAAAGATAAATCTCCAGAATTAACCATCATCGTACCGCCCAATATCCCTTATGAATGCGGATGCTAAAGTGTACTAAAAAATAATGGCCACTAGATTACAAAAGACCATTGTTGCTCTTATATTACCATGGCAACATGGTTTTGTTCCCGGCAGGGGGACCACAGACCATACAAGGCGGGTTATTTTAATCGGGTTATTTCAATCTTGGATAAAGCAGAGGTGGATGAGGTTGAAATGGCTGTGGTCCTCCTGGACACGGAGAAGGCCTTTGCTCGAGTGGCCTGGCGATATTTATGGAGGAGCTTTGTAGATAGAGGATTTCCTCCAGAAATCGTTAAGGCTCTCCAGGCAATGCATTTTAAACCGCATGCCCAGATTCAAATTATTGGTCATATATCTAGGAGGATAGAGATAGCTAGGGGGACGCTTCAAGGCTGCCCCTGTTCTCCTATATTGTTTGCATATTATTTAGATTCTTTTATAAACCGCATTTTACATAATCAGTTGATAAAACCAGTTAAAATATCCGATTATGAGACAAAAAATTTAGCATATGCAGACCATATTGCAATTATCACAGCCGAACCCCGAACTGCTATCAAAGAAATCGAAAGCTTGGCAGCAGAATTTGGGGGAAATTCTGGGTATCTTTTAATCAAAACGAAAACGCAAATTATCTGTTCTGCGAAGTGTTCTTTTAAAGTTCCTCGTGTATTTAAGTCAGCAATGTATTTAGGGGTCAAAATAACAGCAGACATTAGTAAACTTTGGGCGATTAATATTGATCCAGTATTACAAATTATAAATAATGATCTAAAACGCATTAATAATTTACATCTTACAATTATCGGACGAATAAACGTAATCAAAATGAAGATTTTCCCTAAAATTCTGTATCTTATTCAGGCAATACCTGTGGAGCTCACTGCTACTAAAATACATAGAATTGAGGCAAATGTATCTGGAAGTATCAATAGGTGTGTCGTGCCTATAAATACCTGACCTTACCGAGGGACCGGGGAGGTTAGGGAGCCCCTACTGTACAGTTGTACTATTGGGCTATGGCCCTGCAACAATCTGGGACACTATATCATCTACAATGGGACGAGGTGGAACGATCTCAAATACCCACTATATACCAACTGGCTGCGGGTAATGAAGTCATGGGATTATTACAACGACAGCTAGATACATTATATAAAAACCCTCGCTATAGATGCATCCAGATGGTGTTAAGGATTTGGAAAAAAGTTGTAAAAAACTGCAAAATTAGCAGGTATAATAAATACACCTCACTCTGGCATTCTGACTTTTAGCATTAACATTGTACGATGGAATGGCTAGGAAATGGGAACAGGCGGGGGTTACACTATTAGCAGATCTATATCCAAATGCGGAAAGGAAATCGTTTTTAGAATTAGTTCAAAAATGTGGTCTATATCAAAACTCCTTCTTTATCTACAAATCCAAAATCGAATTAGAGGGCTCCCTACACGCCTGATCAATATGGATGCTGTTCCTATTTTGAAAATGATGAATAATGCAGAGAGTAAAACTAAGGATTTTTATCAGGAATTAATAGCAAAGGTATCAGACGAAATAGGTAAAGTAGAGGCTAAGTGGGCTTGTAAGCTTGAGGATGGGGAATTAGATATAGATATGGTGTTAGAGATTGGAAATAAGGTACTTCTGGCAGCCAACCTCAAAGCTCAGCAATATAAAACAGTATGCGATCTCTATTACATGCCGGCTAAATTATTTGGATGGGGAAGAGGAAAAATGATAAATGCCCAAAGTGTCAGGGGGGCCCAGCGGATAGTATACATATGTTTTTTTCATGTGTAAAGCTGAACCCGCTAAAAAGAGGGCATTGAAAAATGTTGGTTTCAGGTATTCATCAGAGAGATTAAAATTACTCCAACAGTGAAGCTGCTAGGCTTCGATGCTCGATTAAACTTAATTTTGAGGGACCGGGATTTTGGGTTTCTAATGATGGTGATAGTATGCCTATTGATAGCCACAGGTTGGAAGGATAGTGAGCCACCTACATATTTTCAATGGCTAAGGGGTCAGGGTCAGGAGGAAAGGCGAGAGCATATGGGAATCTCTCATAACATGGATGGAAGAAAAGGGGCGGCGTGGGATTGGGTAGTAATGTCTATATATAGCAGAAATATGATTTGGAATTTTGGGAGAAAATTGTAGAACATATACCTATTTACAAAGAATGTCAATGGTATATACAAGATGTGTATTATATCTCTTATTCCAATAAAAAAGAAAACACAGCGATGCGTCGGTTCCTGAGTCCACAGGGAGGCCGAGCATCAGTTCTGCTGAACGCAGGACAAATGTTGAGTTGAAGAGGAGTGTAGGGGGAAGCAATGCGTAGAAATCCAAGATCGATCATGTCTGCGTGTGATGCGTCGGAAAAACTTTGTGCACAGGTTCACTGCGTGGAAATCCGGATGCATTGGAGGTCGATGCAGCGGCAGCAAACAGGTGCTGCATCGATTTCTTCAGCCTCAGTCCCACGATGCGTCGATTCTTTCAGTCGCACAGCACGGCCTGCGTCGAAGTCAGTGTTGGGGTCTCAGACTTCGGAGACACTGTACGCTGAGCTAGTCTACGGCGGTTTCTTCGGGTGCTGACTGGCCCTCTGTTAATTCTTTTGGCCAGACGGTGAGGGTGCGTGGAAATTCTCCCACACAGCGGTGCTGCATCAGAATAACATGCGCTGGAAGAGCAATGCATCAATTTTTGTAGTTTCAAGCAGGTCTTTGCAGCAGAAACAACCTACAAGGGCCGAGTACTCGATTTGGCACAACATGGTAGGTCATAATGCCCAGCAGTGGAGTTCAGGGATGCTGCAGGTGAAGTCTTTGATGGCCCTGAGACTTCCAACAGGAGGCAAAAACACACACAGACCCTTGAGTAAACTTGGACAAGCAGGATACAAAAATAAATCCAGTCTATTCACTGCCCACAGACAGAAGCAGCAACGTCAGGCCAACCCAGCAAAGCAACACGCACACATCAAAGAGGCAGTACCCCTCCTGACTGCTCCTCAGCTCTTTTTCTTGGCAGAGTTCCGAGTTTCAGAAATGTTCAAAAAGTCTGGGGTTTTAGGTCCAATACTTATACCCCTTTGTAGCCTTTAAAGTAGATATTATTCGAAGGATTGTCTTTGTAGTGCACAAGTTCTTGTCCTGCCTGGTCTTGGCTCCAGACACACTCCAGGGGGGTGGAGACAGCATTGTGAGAAGCTAAGCACTGCCCTATTCAGGAGCAGGTGACAGCTCCTTCCACCACTCTAGCTCTGGAAGACCAATCAGCCTGGTAATGGACCATCAGGATATGCAGGACACTCATCAACTCCCTTTTTGTGACTTTCTAGAATAAATGCTCAAACAGGCCCCTGTCGGTCTAAACTAGAAATTTGTTCCACAGGCAGGCAGAGGCACAGGATGGTTAAACAAGAAAAGGCCCACTTTCTAAAAGTGGCCTTTTCAAAAATACAATTTAAAAACCACCTTCACTAAAAGATGTGTTTTTAAATCCTGATCTCAGGAAACTTAAACTCAAAATCTCTAACTGTTCACAATTGAAAGTTACACTTGTAAGTTGCTACAAGGCAGCTCTAATGGTAGTCTATTGAAGAGCTAGTCCTTGCAATATTGAAAAACGAAATTGGAAGTATTTCACTATCCGGACATGTAAAACACACCAGGACATGTCCTACCATTTACATACACTGCACCCTGCCCATGGGGGTACCTTGGGCCTACCTTAGGGGTGCATTAAATGTAGGAAAAGGAAAGGTTAGGGCCTGGCAAGTGGGTGCAGTTGGCAGGTCGACATGGCAGTTTAAAAATGCACTCACAGACACCGCACTGCCCGGCCTGATACATGTTTACAGGGCTACTCGTGTGGGTGGCACAACCACCGCTGCATGCCCACTAGTAGCATTTCATTAACATGCACTGGGCACACACAGTGCATGTTGGAAATGGCCCTTTTTGTTTTGCAGGGTTATCCCCAAACTTTTTGATTCTTCCTCCCTTGATTTTCCTGACCTATGGTTGTTGGCAATAGGACTCTGGGCACTTTACCACTGCTGATCAGTGCTAAAGTGCATATGGTCTCTGTGTAAATTGATATTGTGATTGGCATATTTGTATCACCAAGAAGTCCCTAGTTAAGTGCACTGAGTGTGCCAGGGCTGGCGATACAAATGCTACTAGTGTACCTGCAGCACTGATTCTGCCACCCAGATGAGTAGCTCTAAAATGGTGTCTCAGTCCTGCCACCGCAGTGCCTGTGTGCAGTATTATTATTATCATTATTATGCGTTCTTAAATAGCGCTCGATTACCCGTAGGCATCTCGGCGCTTGCCTTGGGAACCCGTCCTGGCTTCCCCCAAGGTGAAAGCCAGGCATCCCACCGCAGGGGGGCCGTAGTGGAGATTAAGCAGGCTAATGCCCAGAGCTGCAGAGTGTGAACCCATGATTCGAGTAGGCACCGAAACGAGAATTATCGAGTCCGTGGATATTTGGGCTCAAGACCCTGCCGCGTCGGGAATTGAACCCTGGTCCCGGGTCTGACCTCTGCTTCAGGGCCTGCCTCCTCTAACCAGTGAACCACACTTCTCCAGTATGTGAACTGCCATGTCAACCTGGCCAGTGTCCCCACTGACCAGGCCTAACCCTTCCCTTTCTGTACACATTGGTCACCCCTATGGAAGGCCCAAGGTATCCCCTTGGGCGGGGTGCAGTGTATCTGAAAGGTAGAGCATGTACTAGTGCAGGTGACATGCTCTGGTAGTGAATTACAGCCATTTTCGTTTTTCACTATTGTAAGACTATCTTGCCCACAGGCTATCATGGGGAATGCTGGTTACAGTGGTTACCTGCATATCTTCCCATAGGAGCAAGATCGCACTTAAAAGTCTGGTATCCCTGAACTCAGAATTTAATAACATCTTTTAGGAAGGATGTTTTTTAAATCCTGTGTTTGAAAGCGGCACTTTTAGAAAGTAGCTGCTTTCTTGTCTGACCTTTCAGTGTGCCTTTGGCTGTCTGTGAATTGACTGTCTGGTTTGTGAGTGATTGGGCTGGGGGATTCCAGGGGACAGAATCAGTCCACCTAGTGGTCAATAGAGAGATCTGCATCTAGATGGGATGGAGGAGTTGCACCGGGGACCTGAATAGGACTGTGCCTGCCCCCCACAGTGCTGGATCCACCCCCTGTGGTGCGTCTGATGTCTCTGCCCTGCACTGTGAAAGGAGAGAAGGAATCATGTCAACAAAGTGCTCCAGGGCTGTGCTTTCCCTCCACAATGCTGGCTCCACCTCCTGTGGGGCATCTGATGTGTCTGCTCTGCACTGTGAAAGGAAAGAAGGAGTCATATAAACAGAGTGCTCCAGAACTGGTTTGGACTGGGCTCAGAGCCCTCCTGCACAAAGGGAACAAATACTTTTTGGGGTATAAGTACAGGACCCCAGACTACAGAAAATTAGATCATCCTAGAATCAAGAAGGAACATCTGCCAAGGAGAAAGCTGAAACTGAAGAAGGAAGACTGCCCTGCGGTTGCTCTGCTGGACTGACCTGCTGTTGCTTTGCTGCCAAGGAGAGGGGAAGGACTTTGCTTTGTGCTGTGTCCCCTTGCTTGAAGGAATCTCCAAGGGCCTGAAGATGAGCTGGCTCCCTGTTAAGAAGTCCCAGGAACAAAAGAACTTCACCCCGAGCTTCCCTGAACTCTGCTGAGAGAGTTCTATCCTTCCTGGAGTGCTTGGCCCATGTGTGGTGCCTCTGGATGTGGAAAAGTCAGCCCATAACGCTCCTGATGCCCAGGCTGCTGGCGCAGGACGCCTCTTAGTTCCCATCTTGAACAATTCCCAAATAAAGAGACGGGCGCTGGAAGCAGGAAAACAAGAATAGAGTTTTTATTTCTCATGAGGAGAGCCTGTCATTTCGGGTACCCGCATGGTGTCTACAGGGTGTGCTCTCTCTCCTCCCTACCCAACACACACACACCAGTTTCTCTGAGGCTTCGTCTTTTATACACATGTTTATGATGCACAAACATTCCTTATTACAATAGAGACGCTTAGAAGTAGGAAAAGGCATGCTTGGAATCCCAGCTTCAGGCCTATTCCCATACCAGTCGCTCAGATGTCATCCTCCCCTCCTGAATGTAACAAGAGATTGTGATCTCTCAGCCGGACATTCCTACCGGACACGAGGGCAGGAGGGGATGATCAGGTCAAAGGTTGGGCAGGCGATAAGATCGTGCACTTAGGCTGGTGTATCACGGTTTTGTTATGCTGGGCAGGGAAAAGGGGGATGTACATCCACGAGGCTTGGTCTTAGGACTTGGGACCGGGTCGAGAGGCCAAGTGCAGCCGGGGATGGGGTGTTGTCACCTGAGGGGAAGGGTGTTCTTGGGAGGGAATGGGGGGGTGTGGGTCAAGCAGGAGTGCTATTTCTAGAGCAGGGTCACGCAGAGGGAGAGGGTCTTATGGCCGATGCATGAGCAATGCGCGCGGGGAGGGGTGCCGGGGGTTTAACAAACGGGCAGAGAGACCATGGTGCCTAAAATGGCTGTCGTGTACGTGTGTGCATGGGTCTATGCTGGCGGGATAACACAGTCAGTGTTTAGCGATATCCATTCTGCTTACAACAAGGGGTACAGTGAACACAAATGAACGCCGCTTATGTACATATACATTGCCATTTTCAACAGTCGCCGCTTTTTTACATAAGCTAGTTCAGTTCTAAACAGTCGATACGATTGACGGAATGCGGTACATATGATTTTACATTTGTTGGGTTATTCATACAAGTCTAGAGATCGGCATAATACTTAGTTGGAGTCAATCAAGAATCAAGTTCAGACTTTCTCTCCGGTGACATCAACATACAGTAAAAGTACTCTGATACCTTCGGGTCTTATCAGTGCTATAAGAGACTTTTGGACAACTAAATACATGAGTGACCGATGAAACATTTTTGAAAGCAATACAAAATGGCTGAGGGAGGAATTCAGTTCCATACAAGCAATTAGTCAAGGGGGTGAGTAGAAAGTTCAGGAAGGGGGGGGGTCTTCGCCACAATGTCTTTTTAACAGAGTCCGTCTTCTTTCGTTGGCGCTGTTGAGCACCGGCGGTGGAGCTATAGGTCCAGCTCGGATTCATCCTTACGCGTTGCAGGGTGCGATCAGTCCTCTGCTGTTAGATCACAGTCCTGTTTCCTAACTGATCTTCTTAGGGGTGCCTCATGCTGGGCACCTGCGTGTCCTTTTTTTTTCGTGGCAAAAACCTTATTCTACAGTCAAAAGTTATGTGAAAAGGGTGATGTTGTTGAATAATCAAGGGAAGAGAGGGCGGAGTGGGATCAGATCTTTGAGCACACCAAGGGACCACAAGGAGCAAAGGATGACGAGCAGGCAGGCCCATCGGTCGGGCTCAAAAAGGGACGGGGACTTCAGGCACGAGTGGGTCAGCAAATCGAGGGCTTCAAGGCGGCCCTTCATTCCTTCATCTGCCGAGTTTGAGAGTGGTGCCTCGTCCCGCGTCTCGTTGCTCTGTGGCTCCACCTTTGGTCGCGGTCACACGTGCTTCATGATCTGTGGCCAGGCTGTGCGTCACGTCCAGCTCCTCTCCTCCGGTGATTGTATCTTTGAATGGGTACAAAACAATTTTTAGAAAAACTGGCAGGAGAAGACATTTATACATCTCAATTCCGTCCCCAATCCTAAGTAGGTGGGGGATAAGTTCATCGGTCACAGTCAGAAGTCATCACTTATGGAGTATGTAGGAGGACATTTCCATTGAATTCGTAAGCCTATTTGGCGTTCATTCGTGACGTATGTGGAGAGAAATTGGTATCCTATCGACAGTGTATTCTATCAAACTCGAAATCGAGTCCTTAGGTAGAGACTCGCCCTTTTTCTTTTTAACCCAAGTACTGACAATCTTACATTTCCCTTCGGGGTCGGCTAACTCTTGCAAGTAGGGGGTCATCATCATGAGAGGGGGGGGGCAGAAGTTAAACATGCTTTTCTTGGGGAGCGACGGTTAATCAAGGTCATCAATTACGCTTCGGGGGTAGCTGATATGGAGCTGGGGTCAATCGGGAGAAGCGAGGACGCTTTGGACAGGGAGCTGGGGTCAATCGGAAGAAGCGGGGACGCTTTGGACAGCCGCACTTAAGTGCAGAGGGGTGAGGTAATCAGGGCATTGGGAATTGCATTTTTAACGAACTGAAAAACAGAAGACCATTGACATTATAGTCCCCCTATAAAAAGGCCAGATTAGGGGACATCAGTCGTCTTACCTGTCCTTTCCTTCATTACCAACTCGGGTTCTATCGTTTTGCAGAAAGGAGAGGTAGTAATATGGCAAGTTACAATCGTTTTAGTTTCTGTCAATTTTGCCGAACACCTTTGTGTTCGAAGAGACCCAATTAGGTTTGTGCCGGTGGGGCACAACGTTACCATCAAAGGAGGAAGGAACAGTGGGATCCTCAGAGAGAGAGAGTGAGAGAGAGAGAGAGAGAGAGAGAGAGAGAGAGAGAGAGAGAGAGAGAGAGAGAGAGAGAGAGAGAGAGAGAGAGAGAGAGAGAGAGAGAGAGAGTCCGCACTCTAAACTAACCATTCGGTACACGTATGACATGGAGAGAGAGAGAGAGAGAGAAACGTGTACAATAATGGGCCATTCAGTGCGCACCCAACACGGAACAGCAGGGGTTAAGTAATACAGAAACACAGGCAGAGGGACGACGTAGATCCATACATTACGTACACACAAACTCAGGCGGGGGAGACAGTACATGTATTATTTACAAAAATCCAAGACAAGACATATAACAGTTATTGGCCATAATGATCTCTTCCTGTATGCTGCGCATCCTTAGCATCCTAAGCTCTTTTTACCTTTTTCTTCTCTTTTATCGTCGGCTGCCTTTACTGGTGGTTTTGGTTGTACACACTTACGCCTTTGGCAATTGGCCAAGAACTAACCTGGTCGGGCTAATGTGTTTCCAGGCTGAGGTAACAGTGGGTGTCAGTTGTGAGAACAATGGGGCAGCTTTGAGTTTCATGTCTATGAGGGTGCGAAAAGGAGGTAGTAGATTTTTAAACACTGGCAACATTCCTAGTCCTCCAAGCGGAGGGTACTTGGGTAAACCTCACCTCAGAATATTCTTTAAACTTTCCCTATTTAGTTAATTGTGGGATGCTTATTCATTAGTGCACGTCATTTTGGGTTGTATTATTCGGGGTGCCAAGCGAAGTCATATTTTGTAGTTTCCGCTTTAGGCTGTCCTCCCAAGCGCTAAGTTCAGGGAGAGAAACAGCCACTGTTCGCTTGTCGTGTGTATGTATCATAATCGAACCCCTTTTTCCCATTTTTGTCCGCTAGATCACCGTTTTCTTTTTCGTACCTTAGTCGACGTTCCGATGTGACCTGCAGAAAGAGGGAAAAAGAAGGGGGGCGGGGGCAGCATTTTAAAAACACATCAGCGCGCATAAACTCGAAAAGGCTTTTACTTACTACATACTCGGGCTATCTCCACTGGACGCGGTCCCTGCCAATTTGGCGTTTAAGCCCAGGTGGACCATTAAGTGTGGGAGGGATGATTATCGGAAGCCTGTGAGTAGCATAAGTCGCTCAAGTGTGGTATTACGGATCGTGCGCAGGGGGGTGGGTGGCACTCCTTCGGGGCGACTTAGGGGCATTTTTAGAACAATTTTCCTGATACAGGTAGCATATAAAGTATAAGCTGAATACCAGGATCTTTAGCAGTTGCCTTAGGCTTGTACAAAAAATGAGGGAACACATACAACAAAAACCTGGACCATTCATATTTGTAATATTTCTGCGTACCTTACTTTTTAACCCTTAACTAATCGAGCTGAGCCATTTCACCTGTAATTCAGTTATCTCGGAAATAGTGGTCATTTATTCGAAACTTACCAATTTACACGTGACAACTACGTACGTTTTTTCCAAAAATCTTTAATAAAAATGTTGGTGCATAAATACGGGCCTACAACCCAGTGGGCCGGCCAGAACTGTACACGTGGGGATACTTATTAGTGGAAAACCCAATGGAGTCGGTGGTCGTTGATTTCATAATAAAAGTGCGACAAGTGCAATAAAATCATATCGAAACTTCAGTGTGAGCGAGTATCATAAGTGTTGAAATTCGAACTTTCAATAATCATGATGCGCCAAACTTAACAACAATTCATTGTCTGAATGTTCAATCAGCACCTATCTCACTTCTATTCATTGTCCGAACACATAATCAGTACCCATCCCATATCAATTCATTGTGTTTAAAAACTGCATACATATTTCATGACACCAAGGCTGAGCAATCGGGGTACAACAAGGAGTTGAAAGTTTCAATTGTACCAGCGCCATTTTGGGAGCAGCCAGGCAGATCCAGGCAAAGTCAAAATCTCCACCAACTCGTGGTTGGCCCAGAGCCTCTTTCGGCAGTCCAAAAGTTCAGTTAAAGGGTAACAGAAAGGATCGGCAGTATGAACCATCAGTCAAAAGGGGGAGGTAGGCAACAATTGTTTCCTACCGGGTCATACTGGGTTTTCACCGGAACTGATCCGAACTGTAATCTGCAGGATTTTAGTCATTCAAACTGAGGCTGGCGTCAGCATGGGAGCGCCGACGTCTCGCGGCCACATCTTCATCGTTCCACGGAAAATCATGGCAGTCATTCCCCATCGGGGGTATCCGCGGGGGTCGGGGGCCCCCGTGGCTCCTATAGAATCTTCAAAGTCGAGGAGAACACTTATGATGGTGGGACTCGTTTCTTAATCAACAAGCAGCCGGGCCATCTCTTCACGCCGGGCCCGCTCCAGCAGGATCGACCGACATTTTACGAGCAGGCGAACCCTCGTCAAGTGAGTGGAGCGTTGGGGGTGCCACTGGGGGCCTCCACCTGGGGAGGTGGGAGAGGCTCGTTCGCGCCGCCTCTCCCTCCCAGCGCACCCCAAGCCGTTTTTCTCGGCGCTATTATACATGATGGCCGGACCAGGCGATGAGAAGGGGGGGGGGGGTCGGAGGCATAGGCAAGACATCCCCCCCCCGGTGGCCTGCAAGGTGCCGCTTCAGGGCCGAACGGGGAGCGTCTACCAAGCCGTGGCTGGACCAGGAGATGCGAGGGGGGGGGTCGTGGCATGTGAAAGACATCCCCCCCCGTGTTGTCGCAGCCATTATTGAAGAAATAAGAGGGGACGCCCGGATCCCGTCGGCCTCGGCTCTTCTTCTGGCCCACCTTACTCGACGACCTCCGGCCGACGGCTGGCAGCAGGACCCGCCCTACACGTGCCGAAGATCGCGTCTTCCGGATGGGCGTAGCCGCGAACCTGTTGCACTTCGGGAGTTTCCAGAATGGGGGTAGGTATCTGTTGACTTGTATCTGTCTCATGTTACCGTTATTGGGGCGTGGCAGGCGGTGGGGCAGACATGTTTGGAGCAGTGGGGGGTGGCAAAGCCTAGTTGCCTCGTGGCTGCCGTGATGTCAAGCTTGGCTTCTCTCACCATTTTCATGTTTCTTATTACGGGCTTATTTCTAACGTTTCTTATTTCTAGCGGAATCATGTGTTTTATCGTGAGCTATTTTCTAACGTTTTCTTATTTGTAGCGAAATCAAAAAACTCATCAGTGGCCTACTGATTTTGCTTTCTTATTTCTTTCTTCCCTTTTTATTCCTAGCGTGTTTCATGCTAAAGTTTCTGTTAACAGGATACGGTGATTACTTCGTTATTGTTGCATATGTCCTTTTTATTAGGGGTGACCTCTGATCGAGCCAGATGACCTACCTCTAATAAATGGTCCGGGTGGAACTAGTTTACCAATCAGTGGGGAGTAGATAGGCCCGAGAGATTACAACGGGGGACAAAGGTCCGCATTACCTACCCTTCACTACTTGCAAAGATTAGACAGAATATTTCTTTTCTACGTTATTTGCAAACAGAGGATACCTTAAAAGAACTATTCCTTGAACAATAAATGTCTAGACAATCAATCAATCAATGGGGAGAAAAACAGGCATGACGGATTACAACGGGGACAAAAGTCTGCATTACCTATCCTTCACTATCTGCAAAGGGGGGCAGAATATTTCTATTCTTCCCTGTTTGTAGACAGAGAATATCTCAAAGAGCAATAATCGATAAAAATCGATAACAAACAATCAGTGGGGAGAAAAAATAGGCATGACGGATTACAATGGGGGACAAACGTCTGCATTACCTATCCTTAACTATTTGCAAAGAGAGAGGAACGTTCCTATTCATCGCTGTTTGCAAATAGAAAATGTCTCAAAGAGAACCAATACTTCAAGTACAATCAATCAATCAATCAGATGGATAAAGCCATCCTACCAATCGGACGTAAAGACGTCCTACTTAATCTTACCCGGACCAGACCGTGTGGGCAATTCTTCGCCTTCCTTTTTCCAGCGCCCAATCGTTCTCTTTCTTCCATGTTTTTACCGCAGCATTCCTGTGGGATTCCAGTCAGGACAGTAGGTCACTTGAGAGAGGTCCGTTCAGAATCGGTGAAGTTCATTCAATCGGCAGCCGGACGAGGGCCCTCTCAAGGCAGGTATACTCCAATCGTTTAGATGTTCACCCCATCGTCTGGACCTCTCTTACTGGACCTTATGTCGCTGATGGGCCCCACGTTGGGCGCCAATTGTGGAAAAGTCAGCCCATAACGCTCCTGATGCCCAGGCTGCTGGCGCAGGACGCCTCTTAGTTCCCATCTTGAACAATTACCAAATAAAGAGACGGGTGCTGGAAGCAGGAAAACTAGAATAGAGTTTTTATTTCTCATGAGGAGAGCCTGTCATTTCGGGTACCCGCATGGTGTCTACAGGGTGTGCTCTCTCTCCTCCCTACCCAACACACACACACCAGTTTCTCTGAGGCTTCGTCTTTTATACACATGTTTATGATGCACAAACATTCCTTATTACAATAGAGACGCTTAGAAGTAGGAAAAGGCATGCTTGGAATCCCAGCTTCAGGCCTATTCCCATACCAGTCGCTCAGATGTCATCCTCCCCTCCTGAATGTAACAAGAGATTGTGATCTCTCAGCCGGACATTTCTACCGGACACGAGGGCAGGAGGGGATGATCAGGTCAAAGGTTGGGCAGGTGATAAGATCGTGCACTTAGGCTGGTGTATCACGGTTTTGTTATGCTGGGCAGGGAAAAGGGGGATGTACATCCACGAGGCTTGGTCTTAGGACTTGGGACCGGGTCGAGAGGCCAAGTGCAGCCGGGGGGGGGGGGTTGTCAGCTGAGGGGAAGGGAGTTCTTGGGAGGAAATGGGGGGGTGTGGGTCAAGCAGCAGTGCTATTTCTAGAGCAGGGTCACGCAGAGGGAGAGGGTCTTATGGCCGATGCATGAGCAATGCGCGCGGGGAGGGGTGCCAGGGGTTTAACAAACGGGCAGAGAGACCATGGTGCCTAAAATGGCTGTCGTGTACGTGTGTGCATGGGTCTATGCTGGCGGGATAACACAGTCAGTGTTTAGCGATATCCATTCTGCTTACAACAAGGGGTACAGTGAACACAAATGAACGCCGCTTATGTACATATACATTGCCATTTTCAACATGGAAGTTGTACCTGTGTTGGGAAGCTGGAAACCAAGATTTAAAGAACTTTCTGCAAAGTTATCACATCGCTCGCTGGCGGAGCGCATCCCCGTCAGTGCGAGGAAATTCCCGCTGCTACGAAGACCGAGATCATCGCAGCGCCTGTTGCCGCTGCCAAAGCCGTCGCATCCTTCGTTTGCGGGACGCACCAGCCCGGTGCGGGAAGATTACCATCGCTGCGAGTATCGTCGCAGAGTCTGCCGTCACTGGGTGAGATCGTCGCACGGCTTGCTTGCGGACCGCATCACGTCGCTGCGAGAGTCGCCGCAGAGCCATCACATCGAGGGGCCGCAAGAGGAGAAGATCACGGCTGAGCCGCGCATCGGCGCCGCACCGGAGATCGGCGCCGCCCCGAAGATCGTCGCATCGTACCTTTTGCGAGCCGCTTCCACCGAAACCTGTGCATCGGAATCCACGCAAGGTATCACATCCATCCCCATACAGACCGGAGTATTGAGACTGAACTATTTTGACTGATGCCCGATGGAGCTACCTGGTTTAGCTATAGGGGAGATGGACCGTGGATTCCCTCCTTGGTCGTCACCTACCCAGTCGGTCTTTAGACAGACTGCTTTTCGTCTCTCCTTATTGTCTCTTCCCTTATCCTCGCTTTCTCAGCTCCTCTACCCCCCACTACTTTTCTCTCTCCTTTCTCTCCTCTCCTAATGTATTGCTGATTGTTTGATGTAATGTGTAATTGTTGATCTTTTTCTGTTATATTGTTGAACCACAGTGTTCTACTTCCTTTCGTCTCTCCTGTCCTCTCCTCCTGCATCCTCTCTCTATTCTATGTCTTTCCTTCTCTCCTCTCTCAATGTATTGAGACTGAACTATTCTGTCTGACGCCTGATGGAGCTACCTGGTTTAGCTATAGAGGAGATTGGCCGTAGATTCCCTCCTTGGTCGTCACCTACCCAGTCGGTCTTTAGACAGACTTCTTCTCGTCTCTCCTTATTGTCTCTTCCCTTATCCTCCCTTTCTCACCTCCCCTGCCCCTCCACTACATCTCTCTCTCCTTTCTCTCCCCTCCTAATTGTGTTGCTTATTTGATGTATTGTGTAATTTGTTGAACTTGTTCTGTTACATTGTTGATTCTCATGTAAAGCGCTCTGATATCTTCGGGTCTAGCCAGTGCTATATAAAACTCTTTAAATAAATAAATAAAAAAATATATAAAATAAAACACGCCCGCTACATCGAGCGGGGTTGTCGCATCACCTCCCCAGGGTCTCATGAGTGACGCATTGCTTGCTTTTCACCGCTACAGCTTTTCACTTGGATCTGTGTCGCATTTAAAGATACTGTTGGCTATAGCGTGATGCAACTGTGAACAATTTAACGCAACCTTAAGAACTCATTTGAAACCATATTCTTGAACTGTGTATGTTGGATATTTGTCGTTTTGGTCTTGTGTAGTTTAGATTATATACCTTTATTTTTCTAAACTGTTGTGGAGTCAGTTTCTAGTGTTTTCACTGTGTTACTGTGAGTGTTGGTACAAATACTTTGCACATTGCCTTCGATAAGCCTGACTGCTCATGCCAAGCTACCAAGGGTGTGAGCAGGGTTATCTGAAGAGTGTTTCCTCCTTACTCTGACTAGAAGCAAGGGTCCCTATTTGGACAGTGGTACCTACCTCTGCCAACTAAAGACCCACAGTTCTAACAGTGCACTTTATGTGGGACTTACCAGTAAATCAAATATGCCAATCACTGATAACCAATTTCAATTACAATTTATACAGAGAGCATATACACTTTAGCAGTGATCAGCAGGCTGTGTTAACATTCAAGGTAATTGATGTTAACTCTTATTTTCCCATCCACGACCCTACAGGGACACATGAGCTTTACAGCATGCTGTTTATAGTCTGTTGTCTCTTCTCTTCTGTCTCTATGTTGGGTTATTTACATTGGGCCTAAGTGTCATATCGCTGCGTTAAAACAGAGATGCAACACTTTTCAGTGCGCCCTCCTTCCGACACCATGGATTCGCAGTATTTACTATATGGCGCTCCATGTGTCAAGGATTGACAAGTACGTCATGAATCTTTATGTATCTGTCGGCACAAAAATGGAGCATTGCTGAAGTGTGTCTGGAAATAGACACAACTCCAGCAATGTGTCATTTCACATGGGGCAAGCACCATGTGAAAAGGCCTGGATCACCCCTTAAGCCTGCTCCAAGCAGGCATAAGGATTTGACGCAGTTATGCATCTCAGAGATTTCACTGCAACACTTCTACAAGCCTTTTCTTCGCCAGAACGTCCACCCTACATACATTATACGTGACGCAGTTATAATGTAGCGCAGGGGTTTACAAAGTGACGCATCTGCCTAGATATATCACTTTGTAAATAAGGCGCAGTGTGGTGCATTTTTTACGCCGCCGCAGCGTCACAAAAAAGTGACGCAACAGAAATATAAGGGCCTCATAAATAAGGCCCATTGTCTTTGTACTTCAACATAAATTCATAGATGCAGCCACTTATTCATGGATTTCTAGACTGCGAACATTCAAGTTCAACAGCAGCTTTGTAAATAGAGTTGAAAACACGTAATTATTTTTGAATGCAACATTTAATCAATGAAAGTGGCGTATAAAATTAAAAATGAACTCTCATTTAGAGGGGGAAACATGTTATTTATGAAACAGAAAACATTAAATCCATGAGCATGACCTTAGAACGGAGTGCTGGATCATATTATGGATATGGCACCCTGCCCTAGTCTGCGCTCCCACGCAAACTTAAATATGTGGGCTGGGCACAAACGGGAATAGTGCAACTTATCATGAGAGTTACGCTGTTCTGAGTGCCGATGTGGACCTGAACTGAGAACAGCAAAGGAGGACCAGCTGTCGGACTTTCACTAAGAAGGCAAACACAACATCAGGTTTAAGGGGGAGAAAGGGATCTCCATGTTTGGAGCGTTAAATAAGTTACTGCACCAGCATGTGAGGGAGGTGGCATGTTCCTTGAGATCACCATCAACCCCCTTACAGGGGGCATTGCCAGTGCGCCACATGTGCACACCCTTCGTGTGGCGCACAGTTAGAGCTCCTTCCGATAACTACTTTGCATTTGCTGCCATTCCCCATGCAAAAGACAGAGGGCCTCATTTATGAAACGTGACGCATCGCTGCATAAAAGCAGCGATGCAACACTTTTTGGTGTGCCCTCCTTGCGACACGATGGATCTGCTGTATTTATTTTACGGCACACCATGTCACAGAGAATGAACGATACGTCAGGAATCCTGACGTATCTGTTGGTGTAAAATATGCACATTTTTCGAGTTGTGTTGTAAGCATGACACAACTCCAGCATTGCATGGGGAGGCCTATTCCCATTGCACTGCATCACACTTACACCTGCTGAGAAGCAGGCGTAAGGTTGTGATACAGTACCATACTAGAAATGGTGCAGTGAAATATGATAGATTTCACTATGCCACTTCTACAAGGCTTTTTCACATGCGAACGCCCACCTGCATACATTATACCTGTAGCAGGGAAAATGTAGCGCAGACATTTACAAGGTGACACATCTGCTTAGATATGTCACTTTGTAAATATGGTGCAACGTGGCTCATTATTTACACCACCACTGTGTCACAAAAAGTGACGCCATGGTGGCGTAAAAGTATTGCAAGCCTTCATAAATAAGGCCCAGAAAGTTTTCTGGTGATCCCGACTGCAGACTTGTAATGGCAGCGTGGTATGCATTACAGAAAGGGCAGGGAAAGCAAAGTGCCCCCGGGGTACTGAAAGCTGGCCTGCACGCCTGTGGCTGTCCCAGTGCGCTACCCTTAATGCAGCGCCAGGCTTTCATTCATAAGATTTTTTATCTCGTGTATACTTTTAATGAGTGAATAAATTACGTTTATTAAGTTGAAAGTCTGTTAAACAGCACAAAATGAATCAAGTTATAATAATGTGGCAATATAAAAAGAATGAAGTTAATAAGCATAATTTCTTCTCTGATTTAAAAAAATGACCTGCTGATAGTCACCTCCAAATAATGCATCTCTAGAAAAGGGCTCATTGCTGGAAATGGGACATTGTATGATATTTAACAAATACTGGTTTTAAAAATGTATGGCCCGTGTTTATACATAAAAGAAATTCAACAAAATGTGAGAGCATATACATTTGACATATGAAGTACATCATTTCCTGTCATTTTACCATTTTGAAATATGGTGTTAATCCCTTATTCTCATTGCCAATAAAGCATCAAGAGATGCTCTCTAGGCAATGAGAATAAGGGATTAAAACCATATTTCCGTATGAGGTAGTTTGGGAAATATATGGAAAAATATCCTTTGCACTTAATGAATTTATAGTTAGAGAGATGAACTTCTTGGGTCCTAAATATCCTCGATCTCTCATGCTTGACAGTCAAGAATCTAACATTTTCATCTCTAGTGTTGTAGAAAAGTGGTCTACTTGCTGACTCTCCATGAATCATGTGTACTAGTGAAAAAGCCAAATTGTGGTCAGTATGTTGAAGCTTCATCCAACACAATACTAAAATGTTATTATACTGTTTGAGCAATACTGAATGGAGGTATTTTAGAGAGCAGATGATGACTAGATCATGCCAAAACGTGAGACTAAGTTCTAGCCTGTCATTTGTATCATGGTACTTGGTGGTAAATTCAACATTTGTCTCCCCATGCATTTATCCATTATATCCCTTGAAACACTGGCATCTAAAGAAAATAGTTCTGCCCCACACAAAACCTGGGGTGGGGTTTTGCTTTTGAAAGTTATTAGTTGCTACATCGAGAGTCCTGCAAAATGTGTATTACGATCTGGGAACACTGACTATAGTATCAAAGGAAGCCAGAAACCTCGGAATTACCATGGACTCCAAGCTATGAAGGAATGCCCAAGTGGATAAACTAGAAAGATCTAGCTTTTTTATTATAAAAACTCTCTGACACATCTTCTCCTACCTGGGATTTCCACACAAGCTCCGAGCTACTTTCCCTCTTGTTCTGTCTAAACTCGATTATGCTAATAGCCTCTACCTTGGATCATCTTTAACAACTATGAAAAGCCTACAACGGATTCAGAACTCTGCTGCCGGACTACTTTTACCTATAAAGCTACAAGCCCATGTCTATCCTGCTTTTAAGGCCCTATATTGGTTACCGGTTGCCAGAAGATCCACGTTCAAGATGCTATGTATCACCCATGAAGCGATACGTGGAACAGGTCTGCTCTTCATCAGGAATAAAATTACCAAATACATTCAGCAAAAAAACCTCCACTGTGGATTGGCACCTTACGTCAAAATTCCACCATACAAAAAAAAACATAGATGACACATGCTTCTCTGTTCAAGCAGCCAAACTATGGAACTCTTTACCTCCAAACATAACATCCACAGATAACTACCTTATCTTCAGAAGACTGATCAAGAGTTGGCTCTTTCCCACATAACCACCATACTCAAACATAAATATACAGCATATCCCTGTGTATATAGCATTTATTTTGACTATATATGTGTACCTCAATATGTGTATAACTTGTTATAAACATGTATAATAATCAGGCCGTCGGTGGCGGTCCCACTACCATTGGACCATGCAAGACCGTCCGCCACATCAGGATGGCGGGTGGATGGTCGGGTGCGGAGAGACTGTCCGTCAAAAGTCCGATGGGCTCAAGGAGCCCGTCAGAGGGTCTTTCATGCCTACAATGGTGGCAGAGCCTTCTCAGGCACCACTGTAGCGATTACAATGGCAGTTTCCGACAGCCATCTCATGGTGGTTAACTCGACATGAAAAGGCTGGCGGAAAGTAACTTGGGGGCCCCTTGCAGGCTGCCCTTCCCCCCTGGCCCTCCGATATGGACCCTGGGAGCACCTATGGTGCCCATGCACCCTTACACATCCCTGCACCATGTGGTAGGCACCATCTATTTTGTTGTCTACATTTCCCAAAATGGTGGAAGTGACTTCAAACAGTTACTTAAAAATAGTGGTAATATCCATTTAAGGCATTTGCATTTGGTAGAGCAGAAACCTAGGGCTACATGTATAGATGATTTTACAGCAAACCATGCACTGTGTACATAGTCATGCTTTAAAATTGCAAAACCCCACCTCTAAAAGTGACATTAGGAGTTTCGTTGTATACAAGTAGAACTGCCCGCTGCCCTTCAATAATGTCAGAATTGAAACATTATCTACCATTAATGTGCTGCAAGAATTGAACCCGCCTACTCTTGAAAGGACATTGCTTATGGAGGGATTTTATTCCCTTGAGCTCCACGAGGTGAATAATTGCTGAGAGAATGGTAGTACAGAAGATAAATCCTTCTGCAACCAGTCAGTGGATCCACAAGAACTGTATGAAGTGTGCTTCAAGTGGTATATGTAAATCCAAAAGACCTGTCGAACAGGATTTGACAATCCAGCAGAATTTGACAGTGTAGTGTGAAAAAGGAAGCCAACCACCACCACCCTGCATATTTTGATGAGTTTAGGTGTCATCGCTGCCCATACGGGGAGGCCTATTGTTTGCTCCTGGGAGTCATTACACACCTTTTCACACCTATTCAAGGCTAATGTCTAGATGGGAGTTGGCAGAGGTTTATGTTAATTAGACTTCACACAGTTCAGGCAGATAAAGGATAAACTTCTGAAAACGTCGGAAAGTTGCTTTTCCTTATCATTTATTAAAAATTGACCATCACCATTGAATTAAAAATAGTTATTTCATTGTTGTTCTAGCTAGCTTACTACTGAGATACATTATTAGTATTTTAATCTGTACTCTGGTGTTCTGCATAGGACAGCTAGATCTGCCTCTGCCACAGTAAAGATAACTTTTGCGTGCAAGTTTAAAATGGGACACAATCAATCCAAGACAGATTTTGGCCTGTTTGGGCCTCTTCAGTGAGTTTTAGCTTAATTTCATTGGCACAGTAAGCAAAGGACCCACGTTTGGGTAAAATCATAGCAACTTTAGTTGTTAAATCAAACACACAAAAGGTGATGGGAGGAATGCTTGCAATTTGTCCAACCACTGACAATTGTTCATGGTAGCATTCCGACCTATTGGTCTTTTGCTGGTCATGTCAGCTCTGATTAGACTCACCTATATGCAAATCAGCCTTGGTCCTGCTCCAGTAAGAACAGTCTACCCTGAACTGCCAAGCCAGTTCCTTTCTGAACCGGAACACAAGCAACACAAGACCGGTTTCAGCTTGATTGGGCCTCTTCAATCGAATGGAGCTTAGTTTCAGTAGCCAAGGGACCCACATCTGTGGGCATACCTTTGGCCACTGAGGGTGTTACATCAAAAAAATCAAAAAAGTGTAGTAAGGCAGAACAGTTGCAAACATCTCTGAGAAAAGCAAAAACAACCAATGGCAGCCAGCATGTCTGACTTTTTTGAAGCGTAAAAGGCCTATTCATTGATTTATGAGTGTGAATGCATTTGTGAACATAGGTAAGTAGTGAATGAAAGGATGAATGGATATGGAGGAATGAGCACACAAATAGATGAATGGGTGACTGAGTGCACTGATAGATTAGTGAATGACTGCATATATGCATAGTAGGATGAATAGATGTGTACACAAATGGATTAAGGGCAAAGAGCAGTGTGTGGGGCCAAGAACACGGTGTTGGAGCCAAGGCACTTCATTGTGTTTTGACTGTTTTTTGGGGGACTGGGTTGAGTATGGAGTAGTGGCAGTCAGTGTGGAAGGAAGTTCATACCGATAGGGCTCAGACCTGGGCCTCATAGCTGCCTTCTGAGGCAAGGGGAAAGAAATGTAAAGCTTGACTTGCACTGTTCAAAAATTAAAGAGAAATTAAACCACAAGGAAGAAGTGGCACACACTTTATGTTCATATCAGGGCAGTATGTTGTAAGGAGCATATAACCTCTCGAGTCGATACATGTTCTATGACAGAGAACAGCTGCCCATTGAGTCACCCTTGAGTGAATCTCTATAGTGTGAAATGGTGATAATGTGGTATAAAAATCTTTGGTATATGTGAATAGGATTGGATGCTCTAGTACAGGAAGAGCCTCCTTAAGATGGAGCTTGGACTTTGAGAGTGATTTCATTTTGGGTACAAGGAGTTCTGAAGCTATGTGACAACATTAATGACTTACCAACCTTGGGTAGCATATCCAAGTCTTCCAAGTGCTACTGCTACTCCTCAGCTACCTCTGGACTCTTCATGGAGATAGATCCGCACCAGCTAGCCTCCTAGCCCTGCTTTTGTCTGGTGCAGGTCATATGAAGCCTCATGATTTGGACAACCTGTCTTTATTTTAAGGTGCATCCACTGCCAGAGCCTTGAAGTTTCCCATGCAGATGTCGAGGTTCAGAAGGTTACAGTGCAGGCACAGCAACATGGGCCTGCAGATGGCTCTGGCTCCACACACATGGGAAACAATAGCCAGCCACACCTACTAGGCGCAGTACAAACACAAAAGAATGGTCTAGTGACAGCTGCTCGGTGAGGTTCTATCACCGCCACCCCATCTCTACTCCTGGGATGTGCAGTGCTAGAACTAGGGCAGCAATGACCTGGCCAATTCACACTCCCCATTAAAGAAACATGCTTGTCACAGTATTTGTCAGTGGGCAGGTGGCCAGTTGCCTCACCTCATGGATTGTGCTGGAGTGACAGGACTTCTTCAGTTCCTGCTTGTTTTGCTCCAGCATCTCTCTGTCCTGAGTATAGTCAGTCGGTGAGCTCATCTCTATGAATGCGTGGTCCCAAAACTGATGATTCTTCCTCGGTTAATTGCTGGATGCTACTTAACTCTGCCTCTCACAGGAAATATCACAGGACTCCCTCAGCACGCGGACCCATCTCACTTAAGTCCCTGTATACCGGTGCAATCGTGAAACTCCACAGCGCCTGAATGACTATGGGTGTATGACGTGAGCACGCATGCGTTTAGCACGCCTGCCTTTTCAACACATTCGTTCCATTGCCGATGCTTTAGCGTGATTCCGGCTTTGTATTGAAGGATGTTTCCCTGACCCTTTGCACCTCTCTGTACAGATCATATGACCTCTAGATTGACAGTCACAACTGTCTTTAGCCACACCCAAATATAGGAGTTCTCTTTAAGTAGGTGGGGCTGCTTCTGTGTAGTGATAAGGTCTCTAAATCTATTGTCAGTCTACCAGTTCAGACACTGGGCTCCATTTCTGTCCTAGGCAGTGAGATGAAAAACAGGTATTGTACCGAAGAGCGTTGTTGGGACAGCATAGCGGGGGAGAAGATTACTCACAGAAACCCCTCACAGAAAAGGAAAGTGTAAAAAATACAAAATAATGTATGCCTGTCTTCATGGCCAGCCGCAAAAACGTTCATAACATTGGCTTGCCTGTGACCACTTTGCTGCTTGGAAATGATATAGCGTTTTAGTGCCACAAGCAATGCACATTTATAAACGCTGCCTAAATAGAATGATGTGTGTTTGTTTAGGAGCCATGCAGGAAGAGGATTAGCTGCCATGGTTACCTTTGAAGCAGAGTGGTAATGGCTTCAGCTGTGTTTATTAGAATATCATTAAAAGTGGCATTCCAAGCATAGCCGGAAAACAAAGCCATCAAATTGTGAGAGGTGGTGATGGAGAGGAGGTGACTGAGCGCTGCTTCAAGGAACTGGTTCAAGCTCTTCGTCAAGATATTTAAACGTGCTCATTTAGGCATGCGAGCTGCATCCCTGTGTGTACCTTGGTGGTAGCCACATTACAGGTGTTACTAATATACTAGGTGTTTTCTAAGACCTAGGGTGTTGATAAAGATGACTAAATACAAGTCAAATATGGAATAAAATGTATTCACTGATCAACAAGAGCAGCAAGTGATATATGCCATTAACATATAGAACCTAGGATATTCCAGCTCTCACATCAACACTCCAAAACCTCTCTCATATTAAACCAAGGGTGTAGAGCACATGTTGATGCGCGAGGAATACATAAAAGAGAAAACACACAAAAGTAGGGACGGCAAAAAGGTAAATACAGGTTATGACAAGATTTCTCACATTTGGAAAATTGAAGCCATAAAGGGGTCCTTGTATTTCACAAATAGACCCCCATTGAGTAGTTAATTACCTTTTAACATGCTCTAATCAATCCCACATTCAATCAACATTTCTCTTGACCTAGGTATGTGGCTAGTGCTAAGACCATCCCTGGCCTCATGTCCATATAGCATCTCATTGATCACACTTTGGTTGATTCTTCAAACAGTTTTACAATGCCACATGCAGGACAGTCATGTTCATCATTCTTGGATCTCCGATTTGGATACTGATCCATCCTCACAACACGCAAGCCAAGTATCTAGCAACCAGATTTACACCTTACACCACTGTTAGGACCCTCAGATCCTCCTCAGATAACCTCCTTAAACCACCAGTCTACAGGTTCAAAACAAAAGGAGGTAAATCATTGGCAGTCCTAGGAACCAGAGCGTGGAACCTCGCGCCAACACAACTAAGGATAATAGAATCAGAAACTCAATATAGGAAAGCCCTTAAAACCTGGAACTTTGGATTCTTGGATGCACTGTGTTTTACACTAATATAACTAAGATGTATCACATGTCTACCTGTCTCCCCTTTACCCCCTCCGCACAGCGCCAGGATGCTCTCTTCGGAGTGATAGGCCTGCTCTATTAATAGCCAAATCAATACCATGTTATGTTTGCACACGTAACTCTACAAAGCAGGCCCCCTAACACACACTATGTCATTGAGTGAAGTTGCTTAACACCAATCCAGAAACCAGGATACTTGATACCGATCGAATTGCCCACCGCAATCTTAACCTAATGAAGCTCAGAAAGCATCATAGTTCTTTTTTCAGTCATGTGTTGGCAATGTAGTTAGTTAAACGTCTCACAGTTCCGTTCACATGAAATCTTAATTTTCTATTTCTTCCAGTCAAGGCCAGTGTTGACACTGCTTAAAAATGGCAACTGTCTCTTTTAGTACATTTACTTTTTTTTTACTGTGCGCACGGTGCATTATGTACATTATGTCCATTATTTAGCAATCCCACTTCAGGAATGCATTTTACCAGCATGAGCTAGCTGTATTGTTTCTTTGACCACTCTGTTTTTACACTCAAATTGTTCATTGCTTTGTGAGAAGTGTAAAGCAGTTGCATAATGCATAATGCCACTTTCCTTAAATAATTCCGATTATACACTAGCACCCCGTCTCACAGACTCTCCACTGCTAGCTGGGAAACCTTTCTCTTGAAACAAGATACCCAAATCAATTACCTTACAATCTTTTTTCAGCTCATTACTGAAAAAAGTCCATCAAATCAATGAAGAACTGCATATTGATAGGCAGGGGATTCACTGGACCAACAAAGCCATGATGAACTTTTGCTACCGCCCCTGTGGTAAGCCGTAGGGAACATGGGGCAGGTCTACACTTTAAACATTTTATTTGCAGCTTTGCAACTAGAATTCTTTGAAAAATACTTTGAAATCCTGGTTTATGGCAGACCAGCAATATGCAGACATCATCCTTCTGGGAATCTGCAACATCCATATGCCCCACGTGTGCCAGACCCTACAGAGACAGGCAGTGGCGTAGCTAAAGGGTGAGGGGGGTGCGGCCCACCCTGGACGGCACTCTGTTTTTGGGGGCGGCAGAGGTGAGCAGGTCATGTCTGTCGACTACCTCCATCCCCAACGAATAGGTCGTCCACCAGACTCCCCCCATAACAAGTCGTTCGTCAGACGCCACCTCCCCAGCTCTTACCTGCACCGGGCGGCAAACTTAGGGTCCGCTCCGGGTGGCAGTAGGTCTAGCTACAACACTGGGGATAGGTGGCATTATCATGTGGAGAAGTGTGGCTCACTGGTTAGAGGCGGAAGACCCGTAAGCAGAGAACGGCCCGGGACCAGGCTTCGATTCCCGACGCGGCAGGGTCGTGGACCAGGGTCAGCGGACTCGATAATTCTCGCCTCGGTGCCTACTCTAGTCAGAAACCACACTCGGCAACTCTGGGCATCAGCTTGCCTCATCTTCACAACGGCCCCCCAGACTGCCGGGGATGCTTGGTCGCACCTTAGAGATACCCATCAGGGACCATCTCTCAGGGTGAGCCAGGACGGGTTCCCCAGCGGTCGAAGCGTGGAGATACTCCTCCGGGAGTCGATTCCTAGCGCTATATAAACCCGCAATTAAATTAAATTAAATTAAATATATAGCACTCTAGAATATCAAATCCCTCTCTTGCGACCGCTCGTTGATTTCAACCCAATTGCACCCTCTTCTGTTTATTTATAAAAATAAATGATACAACTGAACCCACTGGGAGGGACAGGAAGTCATGCAGCCCTATTCCCTGCATCAGCGTATGCCCCTGACTACTGAAGGAATTAAAAGTACCCCACTGATGATTAAGATACCCAAGGGGTACACCAGACTCACCAAGTCTTTGGAAACCTGAAAAATCTGTGTCCCATGACATGTAAACACATGCCAAAGTCTGCCTTTGCTTGTCCAGGAGATGGCACCAACCCACAAGCAACTCAAAGAAGAGGACTTTGCCTTGCGTAGATCCACTCTGTGGAACAACAGCGACCTCGACGTAGGAAAAACAAGACATAGACATAGGCCTTCCAGAGCAGGAGAATCAGAAAACAAAATAAAACTTTCCTCCTTATGAATTTGAATTTGAATTTAAAAACATTTGTATAGCGCAACTTTTACCAAGCGGTTTCATGGCGCTTTTCAGATAATAACCGATACCAGCAGCAGGAAAAAAGGCTAGACAGCAAAAGCTCGGGAAAAGAGCAGAGTTTTTAGGCTTTTTCGGAACTCTAAATAGGAAGATGAAGTGCGGAGACGCACAGGGAGAGAGTTCCAGAAGACTGGGGCGAGAGCCGCAAATTTTGCACCACCAGCCTTCTTCTTCTTAAAACGAGGGATAGCCAGAAGAGCCATGTGAGTAGAACGGAGTTCTCTGCCCGGCCGGTAGGGCTTGATAGCTGAGCATATGAACTCAGGGGCAGTACCCATCCTGGCCTGGAAGGTAAGGCAGCCAAGTTTAAATAAGGCTCGCTCTCTCACAGGCAACCAGTGTAATGCCTGCAACAGGGGAGTGGTGTGATGAAATTTAGGCAGGCCGTAGATCAGGCGTGCGGCCTGATTCTGCACTAGTTGCAGACGATGGATGGCATAGGCCGGCGCGCCATTATAGATTATGTTACCATAATCAATGCGCGAAAGCACCATTGCCATCACAATGATTTTTAGTGCCGAGAGGGAGAAGAAGCGGGAGACCTTCCTGATGGTCCTAAGGGAAAAAAACAGGAGGATATCACTGCGCTAACTTGGGAATGGACAGTGAGTTGTGAATTGAGAAGGATCCCCAAGGTTTTGACTTTAGGGACCGGGAGTGGGGAAACACCAAGTCACGGGGGCCAGTGGGAAGGGGACAAGGGGCTGCAACCACCTCCTGTCAGGACCAGTTCGGTCTTATCCGGATTCAGTTTGAGGTGGTTGCAGTTCATACAGTCCTGGATAAACCGCATAACTGTTTGAACGTTCTGGGCGGATAAAGGGGAGTGAGAGAGATTGAAGATTAGCTGGAGGTCATCGGCGTAATTGAACACCGTGACCTCGAGCTGCTGTAACATAAGAATGAGGGGGAAGATGTATAAATTAAACAAAAGGGGGGAGAGTGAAGAGCCCTGGGGAACACCACACTCCACCTTGCAGGAGGCAGCAGTGAGCCCAGCAAGATGAACGGCTTGGGACCTCTCGCTCAGGAAGGACTCGAGCCATGAGAAGGCTAAGCCCTCTATGCCCGCCGCCCTGACACGGGTAAGGAGGATGGAGTGGTCCACCGTGTCAAAAGCGGCGGACAGGTCTAGAAGGATGAGGGCTTGCGGGAGGTTGGTGTCGATGCCTTCCCGTAGCTCGTCCATCACTGAGACCACCACCTTCTCCGTGGAGTGGAGGGGCCGGAAACCCGCCTGGCAGGAAGAGAGGCAACGATTAGTTTCCACATGGGCGCTCAGGGTCCTAGTAACGTGTGTTTCTAAAACCTTTCCCAAATAAGGCAGGAGGGAGATAGGGCGGTAGTTGGAAGGGGAAGAGGGGTCAGTGCCAGTCTTTTTTAGAATTGGAATGACGACCGCTGACTTGTGGAAGCTAGGAACCTCACCATTGTTAAGTGAGTCGTTGAGGAAGGTAAGGGGCGGGGTAGGACAAGCTAGGAAGATCTCTCTAAGAATGTGGGCGGGGCCGAAGTCCAAAGGAGAGCCCGACTTCACCCGTTGGAGTAAAGGGAGGAATGTGTCTTCAGTCAACAGGGGAATGCTGGTTAGTTTAGAAACAGAGGGGGGAGGGATGGGATTGACAAATGCAGGTGACGGTGAAGGGATGTTAATTTTAATCTTTGCGACTTTCTCAATGAAAAACTCATTGAGCGAGTCGCAGAGCGATTGGGATGGGGGAATCGTAGCTATGGCTCTGTCGGATAAGGCCAATTCATGCACAGTAGCAAAGATTTCTTTTGTCTGGGACTCCGCTGCCAGTATCCTATTAGAGTAAAATTCAGTTTTGGCCTCAAGGATACCTTTTTTATAAATCTGAAGGACAGATAGGTAGGTAGTTTTTAACACAGGGCAATACGCTCTTCTCCATGCTCGCTCGGCTCTTCGTGCAGCCAGTTTCTTCACCTTAAGATCTGAGGTGAACCATCGGTTGGCTGCGTGGGCCCGCTTGACCGAGATTCGTCCCAAAGGGGCGAACTCGTCACCCGCCCGAGTCAGCCAGTTGTTAATGGTAGCCAGCTGAGCCGAGGCAGCAAGCCCTGAAAGGTCAAGGGCGGTCTTGGCCAGAGACGAGCAGAGGGACGGCGTATCAACTTTGCCCCATTTCCTGATCCAGATGTTCTTGGGGAGCTGGGATTTAGCCTCAGGGGCTAAGGCAAAGGAAAAAGAAATAAGCGAGTGGTCTGACCAGGGGCAGGGGGAAATGATAGGGGACGTTATGGGGATGTTCAGAGCCCAGATTTGATCCAACGAATGACCCTGAATGTGGGTGGGGCTGTGAATATGGGGTGTGAAATTGAGACTGGTCATAAGATCAGTAAACTCCTTAGAGAGAGAGCTTTCCGCGGGGTCGTTTGGCCAAAAATTAAGATCACCTAGGACTAACACCGACGAGTTATTTATCGCCAGTGTAGCCAAAAGGTCTTGAAAACTGGAGAGGAAGGAAGGGGTGGAATGAGGGGGGCGGTAGATCAGAACAGAGGTCAGGGGTGTCTGATAGGAGGTCGAACGTACTACCAGATAATCTACTTTGGGGATAGGGGGGAAGGGAAGGGTCTGAAAGTGACGGTCAGTGCGAGCTATTAAGGCCACTCCTCCACCCCTCCTGCCCTCCGGGCGGTCCGCTCGAGTGACAGAGTAGGAGGGGGGCAGTGCAGCTAGTATATTGGGCAGGGAGTCGGCCTTGAACCAGGTCTCCGTTAAGAACAGGAGATCCGGTTCATGTGTGTCGATGTAATCAAATAGCTCGTACTGATGGTTGACCGCGGATCTAGTATTCAACAACGTGGCCTTGATGTTGAATAACGGAGTGTGGAGGGTAGAGGGAAACGGGGAAACAGGTAACGGGGTGGCAGGCGAAGGGACCAGCTGTGATATAATCGGAGGTGGTGTGGAGGAAGGGGAGGTAAGCAAACCAAGATGGATCAAGTGAGCGGTAGTAAGGGGCTCGATAGTGCCGGGGTTCCAGTAGGAACAGAGCTGGGAGAAAGAATATGTGCGTTGGGGAGCATAGTGGGGCGCCCCTAGCCCCTGCCGGCCGCGGACGGGCGCAGACGGGCTTAACTTAGGCGCAACTTCGGCGCGCCTTCGTCGCGCCCGCTGCGCACGCCCGCTGCGCATGCGCATGGGGGTGGGCTAAATGGGGTCTCGAGCGCGATGACAGGAGCGCTGACCCAGCCTACACTGCCCTCCCAAGATGGTAGCCTGCTCACCCCGTCAGCCCTCCGTGAAACGGCACACTGCCGATCGGACCGGGGCTAGGGGTGCAGGAGAATGGAGTAGGGAGAGGCAGCAGGTAAGCCCAACGAAAGTGCACGCAATAAAAACAAACAACACAGTTTTTTTAAATATCCTGATATGCCCGAGCGCTGCTGCAGCGTCCACCGTCCCGCTGCCACTGGGGTTAGCGTCCGCTGCGCATGCGCATGGGGGTGGACTAAATGGGGTCTCGAGCGCGATGACAGGAGCGCTGACCCAGCCTACACTGCCCTCCCAAGATGGTAGCCTGCTCACCTCGTCAGCCCTCCGTGAAGCGGCACACTGCCGATCCAGACCGGGGCTAGGGGTGCAGGAGAATGGAGTAGGGAGAGGCAGCAGGTAAGCACAACGAAAGTGCACGCAATAAAAACAAACAACACAGTTTTATCAAATATCCTGATATGCCCGAGCGCTGCTGCAGCGTCCACCGTCCCGCTGCCACTGGGGTTAGCGTCCGCTGCGCATGCGCATGGGGGTGGGCTAAATGGGGTCTCGAGCGCGATGACAGGAGCGCTGACCCAGCCTACACTGCCCTCCCAAGATGGTAGCCTGCTCACCCCGTCAGCCCTCCGTGAAGCGGCACACTGCCGATCCGGACCGGGGCTGGGGGTGCAGGAGAATGGAGTAGGGAGAGGCAGCAGGTAAGCCCAACGAAAGTGCACGTAATAAAAACAAACAACACAGTTTTTTAAAATATCCTGATATGCCCGAGCGCTGCTGCAGCGTCCACCATCCCGCTGCCACTGGGGTTAGCGTCCGCTGCGCATGCGCATGGGGGTGGGCTAAATGGGGTCTCGAGCGCGATGACAGGAGCGCTGACCCATCCTACACTGCCCTCCCAAGATGGTAGCCTGCTCACCCCGTCAGCCCTCCGTGAAGCGGCACACTGCCGATCCGGACCGGGGCTAGGGGTGCAGGAGAATGGAGTAGGGAGAGGCAGCAGGTAAGCCCAACGAAGTGCACGCAATAAAAACAAACAACACAGTTTTATAAAATATCCTGATATGCCCGAGCGCTGCTGCAGCGTCCACCGTCCCGCTGCCACTGGGGTTAGCGTCCGCTGCGCATGCGCATGGGGGTGGGCTAAATGGGGTCTCGAGCGCAATGACAGAAGCGCTGACCCAGCCTACACTGCCCTCCCAAGATGGTAGCTTGCTCACCCCGTCAGCCCTCCGTGAAGTGGCACACTGCCGATCCGGACCGGGGCTAGGGGTGCAGGAGAATGGAGTAGGGAGAGGCAGCAGGTAAGCCCAACGAAAGTGCACGCAATAAAAACAAACAACACCGTTTTTTAAAATATCCTGATATGCCCGAGCGCTGCTGCAGCGTCCACCGTCCCGCTGCCACTGGGGTTAGCGTCATGATAGATGGGTTCACAGTGGAGGAGTGTGGCTCAATGGTTAGAGCGGCAGACCCTGATGCAGAGTTCTGCCCCAGGACCAGGGTTCAATTCCCACCTCGGCGGGTCTTGGGCTCAATTTCCTCGGACCTAACAATTCTCACCTCGGTGCCTATTCTAGATCATGGGCCCCATGCTGCAACTCTGGGCAATAGCTTGCTTAACCTCCACACCGGCCCCAACAGCGCTCGGATGCCTGGCTTCACTCTGGCAGTGCCCAGGAGTGGACACTTCACAGGGAAAGCCAGGAAGGGTTCCACAGCAGTATGAGTAATAGCGCCAGGAAACCGCTTGGTGGCAGTGCGCTCTACAAATACCTTGACATTTACATTTACATTTACCGCATCGCCTAACTCACAGACACAATTCAGGAGTCTCCAGCATCATGTACAGATTCAAGAGAAATCTCTCTCTCTCTCACGCTCCAGAGGCAAGATTTATGTTAAACTTCTAAGTGCCTAAGTAAATGTATTTGTTGTTGTATACACAGCCCCTCCGAGGTGCATTCTTCTACAGCACGTTTACTCATAGTACGGCCCGCCGGCCGTCAGCGGCCCGGCAAGCCTTCCATGGCGGCCCGCGGACCTTGCAGAGGACGTACCTGTGTTTTAAAAAAAAATGTATATTGTGTCAGGAAACACGCAGTTTGCAGCAGCCCGGACTCTCAGAGACTCTGCTCTGTGGGGGCCGGATGATTCCAGTGATAGAGTGGAGCTGCAGGGGCCTAGGAGTTGAACAAAGCCTCATTAACATATTAATGGTCTTTTAAAGACCTGTGAAGTACTGGGGTGCGGCTGTCTCAGCCCTGGCTGAGGGTTGACACACACACGGGGTGAGATGACAGAGGGAAGGAGAGGGTTCAAAACAAATCAAAAGTTAGCCAAAAAAGTTGGCAACGCGTTTTCCCGTGCAATGGAAAGGCATTCGCAAAGGCTGAATAAATCATCAGATCGGATTAATTCCTCGAAAATGTATTCATCAGAAATACTTTGGTCCCAATTACTGGTGTCTCTGGAATTCCGCATCAGTATTCTTGTATCACAAATTCAATTACCAATATTATGGATACTAGTGAATTACCTTGCTGGAACCGGGAATACAACATTTCCACAGAAATCCTCCATTCTTCAGCTTATTCACACCCCGCAACTTCACAGGCTTTCAGAGGGGATTATCGCAGACGCAGTATTCCTCAATTAATAACAATTGCCAATTCGTCTAGAAACAGAATCCGGAATTCCACAGGACACACGATGGGGCCTTAGTGATGTTGATGCTCATTTCTTCAGCAGGGGGCTGCCACAAAAGTATCATCAACAACATTGTCTGATCACAGTGATTGATTCACATCTAGCAGGAAGATTAAATATGGCGGCACGCAAATGAGACGGGAATAATAAACAATACATACAGAACAAGCATTTACAATGCAACGGTTTCGCCTTTGTAAAAGTGCTAAATAGTGAAATGGTTCGGATACAGGACATAAAGAGAGTGTGCAGCCATCAACAGAAACAAGTCACATGTTAGAAGATAACACCTACAAAAAATTCACCTTGCATAATGATTGATAGATGCCAGCACAGTGTGTTAAATAAAGCATCCTATGGTGTAACTAAACCCAACGTATTTGGTAAAAAGAAATATCCTTGAACCATACAATGGAAGGCAACCAAAACGTGAAACTAGCTGTGCTACTTAAAACATGAGGGTATGGGGATTCCCACCAATCAAATAAGTCTCGCTCAGTTTAATCAATACATGGAAGCATATGTGAAATGGGAGTATAGGGCCCCAAGCCTGTGGCAACATAAGCATGCCACATCCCACAACATCCGCCAATATCTGAATGTGAGGTCTAGGCCTGGAACAATAAATGTATGGGGGGCATTCAGACCAACAAATAGGTACAGGGGTGCTTCATTGCCTTTCTGATGAAGCCCATGGACCTGTACCAATGGAAGACCCAAATCAATTGAGAGTTGAGGGGACCTATGACAATACAAACTTTGCAGCACTTTAGTCCTGTACCAACTGCTGTGCGAGAGCATCCAGGTCCTGTCACTACATGCACTGCAACCCTTCCCTTCAGAGTTGTGCAAAAAGCACGGGGCCCTGTCTAGACTGGGATAAGGGGTTTCAAATGGCCACAGACAATAGTATTAGGTACCACCTAAGGCCAGTGGTAAGGACTGCATGGGTGCTCCAGCTCATGAACCAATGATGGGTACCATTGGCCTGTTCCAACAGTGCACACAAGTACAATCTGTTCTGTGCCTGTTGAACGGTACACCCAGACCCAGGTCATTTAGGGATACTGAAGCCCCAGGACATGAGCCAAGTGACTCATGGGAAACGACCACCAGCCTACATATACGCTACCTATAAAACAAGCTGGTCTGCACACTGTGGAATTGAGAATACCCAGAACCTCAGCCAATGGGCTATCCCAAAACAAGGCAAATGATTTTAAATAGTTCTACTATAAAGACTAGGGTTTTCGAGATCCACAGTTTGGGAAGCACTGCCCTGGAAGACGTCTACATCTAGTTAAACACCCGCATCCCTCTGGAGTAGGGGTTTACTAACCTACTATGCAGCGCACCCCATTAATTAAAATAACCAGGCTGGGATCACAAAAAGACAAAAGAATAATAATTTTCCTTGAATAGCTAAAATTGTCAAAATTCATCGTTAGGCAACACATTGTAATGGGGCTGGGGGACATTCTTTACAAGACGTGTACTTTTAAATCCTTATTCTGCATAGATGTAGTGTAAAATGCTGAAAGTGAGCAAAGCAGATCAAGGGTTGAGAACGTCGATAAATTATGGGGAGAGGAAGGTGTGTCAAAATGATGCTCATGTGTATCACACATTAGAATTTAACATTACATTACAAAGGTACCAATGATATTGGCTTGTTGTTCTCTTAAATGTATCCTGTATGGACAAAAGGCCACAGGTTTTAAGGGAGAGTTATTTGGCATATTTAACATTGTATACTTTGCTGCTGATTTTACTGCAGTACTTATCCTTCTGCAGGAAAACTGGAATTGATTGCGAAGTATGTCACAGTGGTTACATTAGGAACGCTCTTTGGGGTAAAGGGGGGGCACAGTCTGCCGAATAAGAAATGTGATCCGTGAAAGAAGAAACAGTTCACTCTCAAGGGCGCAAACACCCCACCATTTTAAACATGTAAACACAATTACAGCGCGATGTTTGCAGCCTGCCAGTGTGGGCTGCCTCGCATTCCTTTTGGTTACTTTTTGTCGTAATCGTTTGAACTGCAACTAAAAGAAAAGGGCAACAAAGGGACACCGGAGGAACGGGTCAGGTTTACAAATAAAGCCTCAACACTCACCCTGCAAGTGACGCCCGTCACATAAGCGCCCGGATCTCGGAGTGGGAGGTGGAGGCCTCTGCGCCCGGCTCACTGATGACGCAGACCAACAGAGGAGGAGGCAGCGGTGAAGATAGAAGACGGACAAGGATTGCACAGTCTTTTGTGTATTTGTTCTTCTCTCTCTGCTTTGGCCGCCCTTTTGGAATAGAAACAAGGCAGCCTCACGGTGATACGAACATTGCTACTCAACTCAATAATCCATTAACCCGTTATTTAAAGAGTTGTTCTTCAAGTCTGTTTTTTTAAATGCATTTTACAACAAAAAATGCATATTCAAATTGCTTTGAGATGTAATGAATTTGGTAGTATATTCAACCAGACAATGAGAACTGTAGCTAACTTTCATCTTTTAAGTACGCGTTTCATTGATCTCTGGTGTGCTCTCAGACCACAGCCTTATAGCTTGGCAACGGGAACTACAACTCAATAACACGCCTAATAAACAAGTCAGGTCCCGGGCCGCGCTGTGATTGGCTGACGTCACGGGGGTGTCCCGGGCCGGCAGCCAATCACAGCGCGGCCCGGGAATGACGTCACGGGGGTGTCCCGGGCCGGCAGCCAATCGCAGCGCGGCCCGGGACAAAGGGGCGGGGCTTAAAAAAAGCACCAGAAACGCCCCCGAATCGCGTTTTCGTGAGAAACCGCGATTGACAGCCTCTGTCTCCCAATGGCTAGTCTCCATTTATGGAGCTAGCCAATTGGAAACAGAGGCTGTCCTAACCTCACTATTGAAAACAATAGATTTCGATCTGGGAGGGGCTTCGCCCCTCGCCAGGTTTCGAAACCTAATAAAAGAGAGCACGGAGTTTGGCAGCCTGGAGAGATTATTTTGGTAGGAAAATATGGATGTCCATGAGGCATTTTGTTTAGCAGACACTATTTAAAGAGTATAGTCCAAGTACGCAACGGAGACCATTCATTCGACAGAGGGAGGGAGACAGAGAGAGGCAGTCAGGGGGTGACAGAAGGAGGGAGACAGATGGAGGGAGACAGAGGGAGACAGAGGTAGAGGGAGGGAAGAAGAGGCAGGGAGGGAGAGGGAAGGAAGGAGAGGGAGAAAGGGAGAGGGAGAAAGAGGGAGAGGGAGGGAGGTAGAGGGAGACAGAGGTTGACAGAGGGAAGGAGACAGAGAGGGAGAGAGAGGCAGTCAGGGGAGACAGAGGAAGGTAGACAGAGGGAGGGAGACAGAGGATGACAGAGGGAGGGAGAGGGAGGCAGAGGTAGAGGGAGGGAGGGAGGGAGGGAGAGGGAGAAAGGCAGAGGGAGAAAGAGGGAGAGGGAGCGAGGGAGAGGGAGACAGAGGTTGACAGAGGGAGGGAGACAGAGAGGGAGGGAGAGGCAATCAGTGGGAGGGAGACGGGGGAGGGAGAGGGAGTGAGACAGAGGGTGAGGAAGGGAGAGGGAGACCGAGGGAGAAGGAGAGAAGGAGAGGGAGGGAGGGAGGGAGACAGAGGGTGACAAAGAGAGGGAGACCGAGAGAGGCAGTCAGGAGGAGACAGAGCGGGAGGGAGACAGAGCGGGAGGGAGACAGAGCGGGAGGGAGACGGAGGGGGACGGAGACAGAGGGGGACGGAGACAGAGGGGGACGGAGACAGAGGGAGAGGGAGAGAGAGGGAGACAGAGGAGGAGGGAGACAGAGAGGGAGACAGTGGAGGAGGGCGACAGAGGGAGTAGAGAGACAGAGGGACGGAAACAGAGGGACGGAGACAGAGGGAGAGATGGAGACAGAGGGAGAGAGGGAGAGAGAGGGAGGGAGACAGAGAGAGGGAGACAGAGAGAGAGAGGGTGAGAGAGGGAGGGCGACAGAGGGAGGGCGACAGAGAGAGGGCGACAGAGAGAGGGCTACAGAGAGAGGGTGACAGAGAGAGAGTGACAGAGGGAGGGTGACAGAGGGAGGGCGACAGAGGGAGGGCGACAGAGGGAGATAGACGGAGGGAGATAGACGGAGGGAGACAGGCGGAGGGAGACAGACGGAGGGAGACAGACGGAGGGGGAGAGAGAGAGAGAGAGAGAGAGAGAGAGAGAGAGAGAGATATGTGTGTATGCCGGGTCTGGTGGCTCCGTGGACGAAGGCGTCTGATGCAGGGACCTGTGTTCAACCATATGGTCACATATTTGTTTTGCTTTAGCCCCGCCCCGCCTCTTCTGACCCCGCCCCCACCGGTGCGGCCCTCAGCCACAAACCACGTTGTAAATTTGGCCCTCAAGAGAAAGTTTGTGAGTACCCATGCTCTACAGCAATTACACTGGCAGCAATCAAATGACAAGCAGGATCTGTCTAATGGTTCAAAGGCATATTCACAGCACATGCTTAACCTTGCCTTTTACCGCTGGAGAACCAGGCATTCTCAGTGAACAAAAACATGTAAACAAAATATGTGTCCTTCCTTATATACATGGCAACTCCTTGAATTCCAGGAGTCTATGCTTATTAAAGAGAAGCAGACTAGTGGCGTTTTGCCAACTTTGCATAATGAGTATTTATTCAGGCTAATGTCTTACAATGAATTTTCATCACATTGCTTTTATGTTCCCCTGAAGTTTCAAACCAAACCGCCGTGTCTGTCCTTGCTTTTAAATAAAGCAATATTTTGTGTGTACAACCCATTTTTATTAAACGAAAACGGGATGCATTAAAAAAACAAAGGTTTCATGTACCATTTTCAGAAGCAGGCAGTGGTGCCGTGGTCCACTGGGGACCCCACCTCATTGGAGAATGGGTTACCACCTTCTTTGAATTTGTGGTATTATATAAATGTTTGGAATCAGATTCGGTCGAAAACATAAATACATAATTGATCGGTATTTGGGAGAGACACACAAAACATGCCCTTTACAAATACCAAATCCTTATTGTTTCCTAAACTCAATTAATGATTCTGAAAAGCATTTCTGAATCTTTAATTAGGTTAAGTATGTTTTGAGAAGTGTTTTAGAGGGTGCAAACTCTCAGAATTACGAATCTGAGGGTTTGCAACTGTTAAAACCCTTTAAAGATGAGGTCTTGGGGGGCTTTGCCAAATTGGCGGCGGGGCAGCACCGAGCCTAGGAGCTCCGCGCGCCATGGCAGAAGAAAAGTATTTTCACCGCTTGGGTCCCCGGAGGCTGTGCCAGAGACGAAGTGATCCCGGCATTCACCCCGTTCACGTAGGGAGCCCTGGTAGACCACAGCAGTCACTGCGTCGATGCACCGTTGCTGAGGCCTGCGGAGGAGCGGGCTCCGCGTTGCAGTCGCCGGAAGCGAGGAGGCGCTACGAGCATTGTTGGGGCTTGAATTCGGCCTGGTGGAATTGGAAGTTGTTGAGGCGCTGCTACCCACAGCCTGGAGACAGCGGCCCGACGAGTTGAGTAGCAGCAGCGGGCGCGAGTGAGGTGGAGCCCGCAAGGCGGCACATCGGTGGAGGTATCCCCTGCACAGCAGGACCACTGGGCTGGTGAGCCCCCAACCACGTAGCAGAGAAGAGTGGATCTGACCGGGTCCCCCAGAGCTCGGATCGGAAGACGCATACCCTTTAATGGAGGAACTGTAACTATTCAGTTTAGCATCGGGCTTTGAAGTTAATATCCATACAACCCAGGCTCTGAGCTTGACCCTCCCTCAAGCAGAACAGCAGGCCCTAATGGCACAGTTCCCATTCAAGTGGGCTACAGAGGGTGTCAAATACTTGGGTTTGCAGCTGTTCCCCATCCTGGTTAAGACGGCTCAAGCGAACTATGCTACCCTCCTGGCTGAGGTTAGGAATGAACTCTCAAATTGGAAGAGGCACGTCCTGTCCTGGCTGGGCAGGCTGTCTGCTGTTAAAATAACTACTCTCCTGCTGATTCTTTATGTGATGTAGACGTTGCCGCGAGATTGGGTCGCCATTTGACATATCTGAAGCAGGAGGACAGAGCTTTGTGTGTCCCATGTTTGGAACGGTATTTTCAGGCAGCAAAACTTGCATACATGCTTGAGTGGCATAAGCTAGAGTCGGAAAAGCACTGGTGCTTTATAGATCGCTCGATAGCAGGCATGCACATTTGGAAGGTCTTGTGGCTCCCCCGAAAACACTGCACCTGCGGAGTATATGTGTCTCCGGTCTTAAGGGCCACTCTGGTAGTGTGGGATAGGGTAGAGGTACCATAAGGCCTTTCGACCTCTGTGTCCCTTCTGACCCCATTTATAGTCAACCCGACTTCCCACCGGCTCACACAAGGGAAGGCTATCTCCATTGGCAAGAGGCTAACTGTAAACGCATTGGGGACCTCTTTGATGAAAACAGGGTAATGGAGTTCACAAACCTCTGAGGGCTTTGGGATCCCTCGGAAGGCATACTGCCAATATCTCGCTCTCTGTCATTGGGTAACCCAGCCACAGATATGACCACATGCAGGTTGCTTTCTAACAAGATTGAGAAATGGTACATTACTAGAACGTCAGACAAACGGCTGCTGTCAGACATTTACACCTTTTTAAACACCCCCAGACAGCTCAGTAAATCTCCTGCGCAGCGTAGGTGGGAACCTGAAATGGAACGCAATTTCTCCCCCAAGGAATGACACAATATCATACATAGGGCCAAAGCCTCCTCATGCAGTACAGCCGGCAAAGAGATGTTTTTGAAAATTGCACATTACTGGTATTACACACCAGCAAGAATAATCAAATGAAAACCGGGAGGGAATGGGCAATACTGGTGGCAATGCGGTCAACCGGGCATGCTCACTCACATTCTTTGGTTATACCCGAAGATACAGGAATACTGGAAGTTAATTCTCTGGGATATTGCCGACATACACCACACTGATTTGACAAAATTCCCCCCATACATACACCCAGGGCTCCCCAATGCCTTGATGTATCCTCTTAGATCCTGCCGTAGCAGAGCAATTACTTTGGCTTTGGGAGCAGCCAAACAGGCACTATTGGCTAGATGGGGCACGGCGAAGATACCCACTCGCCTGGATTGGCTATACAAGCTATGGGAAATACTAGGGATGGAAAATAATACAGCGGGTCTTACAAGTTCCCTCCTTAAATTTGATAAAACATGGGGTACCACTAGAGAATTCTTGTCCAACGAATTTACTGAGCTCACATGCCAGAAATACCTTAAAGTGCTCTGCCTCACTAAAGCACAACTCACCAAAGGATTAAGGATAACAGATGGCTGCCCCGCCCGATCATATGTGTGACCATTGCCTGATGCACCGCACACTCATATAGGGGATAGACCTCTTTACCCTCTCCTTTCTCTTCTACTTTCTTCCCTATCTGCCTTTATTTCTAGCTCATACAAATGATTCCACCGGACGGTAGATGTAGGTGGCAGCTACTATAATGCTTGTCTTTTCCAATCAATAAAAGGATTTAAACCATAAACATGAGGTCCTAAATTACTTGTCTGGTTTTCTAATTGTATTACTTTTTTCTGGTAGAATGATGGTGTACAGTGACACTACATCTAATGTTGCAAGGAGCATATTGTCCTCCCACTCAATATTAAATAGCATATTCAATACATGTGTTGCATTCCTAATAAAGAAATGGAAGGTTGGATAATAAAGGGCATAGGAAAATATCCACAAATTGTGACATTTTGTCAGTAGGTCCACCAATTGTGTGTTGGAGACAACATTCCGCTAGCAGCTTTGGACACAGTGTCACTGTAGACCAACATTCTGCCAGAATTTGGTGTGATGGAAGTGACACATTTCCTTAATTGAAAACCTGTTGAACTTTTATCACACACAGAAATTATTTTGTCAATGATACGTATGATAATTGATAATAATGTATTCATGTTTGAAGACAGATGGTACCGGCAGATATGAGGAACTGCGATGGGCTCCAGATACACTCCTGCTTACACTAACCTCTTTTTGGGGTGGTACGAGGAGGAGCAGTTCTGGGACCCAGGTAGCACTAAAGAGGTCTCTTTGCTGTACCTGCGGCTCTGAAGTAGAGTGCTACATGTATACATTTCAGCATCCAAAATGTTTATTTTCTCATGATCGTAATTCACAGTAAGTTACATATTACATGTTTAGAATTTAGTTAGGTCACAAATTCCAACAACTCATCTGAGGTCCCAATCCAGACAATTAGGATATTGTCAATGAACAATAGGTTAATTGACATCCACTATTGTGATAGGATCATTGGCAATATCCTAATTGTCTGGATTGGGACCTCAGATGAGTTGTTGGAATTTGTGACCTAACTAAATTCCAAACATGTAATATGTAATTTACTGTGAATTTCGGTCATGAGAAAATAAACATTTTGGATGCTGAAATGTATACATGTAGCCCTCTACTTCAGAGCCGCAGGTACAGCAAAGAGACCTCTTGTAATGCAATTTTACATGCAACAAGTGCACACCCAAACCACCAACTAACAGCCATCCCACGTGGCTTGATGGTTAAAGCCAGAAGGAATTACAGCTCTGACACAGAATTTAGGGAAAATCTTGATGACATAAGACATAGGCTACTTATTAGAATCTATGATTTACGGACTGTAATGGCAGACAGAAACAGGACCCTTAGACTGGACAGATCCAAAACACTAAGAAAAACTAGAAAGAGAGATCAAACACATTATGGTACATGAGGCCAATTACCACCTATGGCAGAAATTTGGACAAATTAAGCAGGATGCTAAATAGACACTGGCACCTCCTTAGAGAACATGACAAGATTGAACCATAAATCACTAGACACCCAAATATCACCTTCTGTAAGGGAAGAACAATAAAAAACCTTATCAGCCCCAGTCATCAAAGTCCAAAATAGTAAGTATCTTAGGTAGTCCCACACACAAAAAGATTCTACAAATGTGGACCTTGCACAATGTGTAGAATTGCCAAACAAATCACTTCATTAGTTTTAACAACAGCCTCACATAAGCCTTAAGGACAACATCAATTGCATATCACAATTTCTGGTATATGTCCTAGTATGCAAATAAAATAAGATTTACGTGGGCAGCAATTTCGACTAGCAAGATTGGATAGCAGAACACTTCAGGGCAGTCAAACAGGTAGATTCAAAATATCCATTTGCACTACATACCCTGACATGTGAACAGCAAGATCATGATATGGATCTTTCAGTTCCATGGTATAGAGGTAGTGCAGCAAGATAGAAGGGGGTGGTATCCAAGAACTGAGGCTTAAAAGACAGGAAGCGCTATGGATAATGAGATTGAAAGTGGTGGATGAAGGTCTCAACATTGACCATGCACTCCATTACTTTCTAGGGGACCAGTAATGACAACTCTTATTCTGTAATCAACCTTATTTCCCCCTAGACTGTAATGATATTGATCCTGTTCAATGTACATGTCAAATTTATAACACTCTATGGTGGTATGTTTGGCAAAACTCTACTACATTGTGCACCCAAATGGTTCTGTGTAATGATTGTTATGATTACAGAATCCTAGTAGATCTTAGTTGCATGTCTTTCCATGTCCTATGCATACGCCTTGATGGCTAAATTCCTGACTATATTTTACATCTTTCACATGTTATATCTATAACCCCTTACTGTACTTGAAAGAAAGGCCATGATTTTCAGCGAAAGAAATGCAGACACATAAATATTTACATAAGGCACACAGTTGTGGTAATATCACAATAGTGGGAATGCTGCTAAGTGACATTTAGCCTGGTGACAACACATTCAGGCATAATAGTCACCCCCAATTTACAGCTTCCCTCCTTGTTTCAAGATGGCGGCCATGGTAGAGTTATGTGAATGCTACCACCACTTAAAACTGATGTGGCAACTATGACAATGATAATGAATCATTAAGAGGAGAAAGAAGAGGACTCAAGGGGAATATTAAGATAATATACTGCTGATATGATGACCACTGTTAAAGAGACTGGTACAAAGACCATTGGACAATTAATTTCCACTTGAGGATAGATAACAACTAAACACAATTTGGCAGCCGCGATGTACATATTCACTATGCTACAATCACTCACTTAATAACTAACCAAACGATTATAACAATCATGGGCTGTTGTCCCTTCCCAGTATGGTGACCAGAGTGAGTACACTCACTAGTGAGTCTGTCTTTGAAGCATTGGCATGTCGGACTTAGTTACCAATATAAATACTAGCACTAAGATTATTAGATGGAACCCCGTGATACTCCATGGAAAATGAGCACACCGGAGTACTCTTCCCAGGTACGGGTCTGCACTTTTTGTACTTTTACTTCTTTTTTGTATGTAATACAGTGATACAGGACCAACTAATTCTGTTTTCACAGCGGTTGGATTACTATATATATATATATATATGTATATATATATATATATATATATATATATATATATATATATATATATATATATATATATATACAAAGACTCCAAAAAGGATTGAATAATGAAGAGGAAATGTACACTCACCTATGAAGCAGAAACTGGAACAATGTGGACATCCAAAATCTTAAAAACCAACATAAATAGACTGCTCCTCGAACTGAAACCCAGAGGCATTGTGTAGAATACATGGAGGCGATGACAATGGATACTAATCCAATACCACAATTTAAGACTGTAGCTAAATAAGATATGTGATGTACTATACATATACTGAAGTGAAATGAAAAGTTATTTGATTCTGCTTTAATAATTGATACAAGTCAGAGCAGTATCGAGTTACCTATCGAAGAATGCACAAAAATATGCATAAAAAACGTGGTGTAAAATTCAGATGTCTACCTGTAGCATACACAAGCCTATGAAAATGTAACGTAAATGTGTTTCTCTGTCAGTTTGAGACATAATGTTTAAACAACTACAACTCCCATAATGCAATGGGGTTGTTTTTAACAGGAAATGCTATTTAACAAATGATGATAGTAGTGTCTACCTACCGTGACAAAGGCCGCCAGGCTGAAACGTGTCGGTTGACAGACTGGCTCTGTTGTGAAAATAAATCCTTTGAGAAAATGAGAACTGGTGTGTGCGACTAAAACTTTGCAGGAAATTAAATTTTGGCCTTGAACCCGGCTCGTAGTCTGCACCCGCTGCTGAGCGCTCTGGTGATTTTTACAACATTGCTGCAGAAGATATATATATAAGCGTGATCCAACATTCTGACACGGAAACATCCACCAGCCCACTGGGCCGTGACTGCTTATATCTATGTTTATTTATGATTTATTTTTTCCATTTGGAGAATGTTATGGTACCGGTGACTCGCAAATTTTTGAATCGCCACGAACAGGGTATATGATTTATGTCCCCCAACATTAATTGTGACTTATTCTAAATATGAGTTTCAAGTATAATATCATGTGCAGCAAAATTTGTAATGTGGTAATTACTATGCTGATTATTTTTCTTTGTTCCAAATTATGCGTTTTGTAACACTCGATTAAGTTGCCATTGCATACTAGCTCCTGCACATTGTGAATGAAGTTTGTTTTTACTTGTAATTATGACGATGGTGTCACATGATCATGTTAAAAATGGAGATCTCACATACACTCTTACTCGTGATCAAGGAGGTCTGCCTCCGAAACGCGTAGAGTGGAGAAGCTGTAAATAAAGATACACTGAAACAGATTTGTGGCTCAGACTTCGTTGTTTTTCAGAAATCGACCGACAATTCTGTGGATATTCAGGGGTTCGCGACCCCGTCTGAGCCCGCCACACTTAAGAGGCCGGGGTATCTTCGCGAAACAAACTTTGTATATATATATGTGTGTGTGTGTGTGTGTGTATATATTCACTAATAAACCATTCGTTTCAGGGACGTTATAGTTAGTTGAACATTTGACTCATATAAAAGCAGAGAAATTCGCCTGTTATAGTTAGTTGAGCTAACTATAACTCGCGCACCCGCAATGCACTGGTGATGACGTCACATATTACATCACTCATGACATGATCAGTGACATCACTGATGACATCTCAAATGACATCACTGATGACATCATCCAGTGAATGTGTGTTTCTGGAAAATGTAAATATTTTTCATATGTATCTATGCCAAGGTGTATTGAAGAATGAGTGGATATACAAGTGCCTTGAATGGATTATTTAGTAGGTGCGTGACTGACTGTATAAGTGAGTGATTGAACGTGTCTTACTGAATGCATGGGTTAGTGACTAAACTGTGTGAAAGTCTGTATTATCCTCTCAGTTGGTGTGTAAGCGGCGGTATGGGTTGGTGAGTAGCTTCATGAGTGTCTATATGGGTTATTGATTTGTTGTTGTTAAAACTTTATTTCGGCCATTCAGTCCATAAAAGTGCATTGCAAAAGGTGATCTCCGAATATTTACACAAATAATTCAAAAATTACACTTCCATGATTTGTGCACAGTTTAAACCACTGACAGACGCATGACAGATTTGAAATTCTAAAAACAATCATTACAGTAAGTTAGAAAAGAAATCCTCAAAATAGTCCTCCCTTATAGTTTCTTTAAAAGTCCTCTCCTAATGTGCCACATTGCATTTAAAAAATGAGATACCGCAAATACAACTGGAGGGTCAGCATCATATTTTAAAACTCTAAAAGCCTTTGCGTCACGGAAAAACCCGAGGTTTTTGCATATTTGGATTATCCAGCGCTTGTGAGGCGACACATAAGCTGGGCAGAAAAACATTACATGAATTTCAGAGTTAGACGTTGAATTACATATTGGGCACACACTTGAATTCTCGGGAGCCCATGAACTGGTATGTACTGCCAGTGGTAAATTCCCAATCTGAATTGCAGATATAGTTTCCTGGCCATGGGTGGGTAAATTACATCCAAGAAGTGTTCCTTCATATACACCTCTTTTATTTGCAGGAACTCCATTATCAACCTACCCTCTTTAACACTTTCCTGGAGCGACAACAAGTTGTATTGCCTGTAATGTTTAATAAGATCCGACCTGGAAGTCATAGCACAGGATAGCTCTGGTGATGACCATAGTTCTGTCCTCCCAAGCCTGGTCAAGTCACTCCTGATACGGGCCAGCTATTGTATTTTACTGATGACAAGTCTGGGGAGGAGCTCCTTTAACTCATCCTTGTAGGGGGCTAGCTCCGGGGTTACCCTTAGCCGTCGCTAAAATGTCAAGGGCCTAAGGGCAATCTCTTCATCAATTGGCCTCAAGCCAATGTCCATACAGAGAGGAACTAGTGGGGTGCTGCGTGGTAGCCCTATAAGCTGTCTCAAAAACGTGTTTTCTAGCTTAACAAGGTCCACAGTGGAACTATGCCCCCAAAGCTCCGCTCCATATAGTGTAGCCCCTCGAGCATGGGCCTTAAATATCTTCATCATGAGAGCTGCTGGCTTGAAAGCGGATATACTGTATAGTTTCATTATCTCCCCCCAGTTGTCTGGGTGAGCCTAAGCTGTGCTTTATCCAACTGTGGGCCCCACCCAAATTGCTCAGGTAGTGTAATGCCCAGATAGTCAAATATCCTTACTTTGTCGAGAGGGGTGCCATTGAGGGAGGGGTTTGGGCGCCTACTCTTTGGAGGGTTGTAAACCATAAATTTGGTCTTAGACAAGTTAATCTCCAACCCTCTAGTATTACAGAACTGTGCAAACCCACCCAGAATGCGTTGGATAGCTAGGGGTGACATAGACAGTAACAAGGTATCGTCCTCAAACATTAATGCTGGTATCTTTCCTGTGACATGCTTTGGGGCATCAATGTCTTTTATGTTGTTTAAAAAAGCAAAGAGCCCGTTAATATAGAGGCAGAATATTGTGGGGGCTAAAACGCATCCCTGTCTCACATCCTTTTTAACAGGGAAGCTCGAGGAGAGTTCGCCAAATTTTCCACATCTCACTTGTGCATAGTTATCAGTGTGTAACCTCACCAGCACATTGAGGAGATAGGGGGGAATCCCAAGATCCCCAAGTACTTCCCAGGGCTTCTTTCTGGGTATAAAATCAAAGGCCGACTTCAGATCAATAAATATGAGATAGAGGCTGCCACCCTCCATCTTCACCATTTTCCATAAAAGTTTTGATTTGTTGTCTGAATATCTGTATGGGTCCCAGAGTGTCTGTGTGCTGTGGGACTGTGCATAGATATCTGAGCGGGTGATTCACTGGTTGTATGGATTCAAAAGTGAATCTAGGAAGGGCTGTATGGGTGAGTTAGTGCGTGTATGGGTGTTTTGGTGAGTGAATGAATGTCTCAGCGGGAAATGTGTGAGTAACTACATATGTTTTAAGGCAGTATATATGAGTGTTGGAACTATACGTGAGAGTAACTTATTTGAAGAGTGTGTGTATAAATGAGTGTCTACTTGTATCAGTGATTGTATAAGACAGTAAGTATGTGTTAGTGTCGGCATTAATAAGTGATGTGGTGTGTGTATAAATAACAGAGTTTGTGTGTATAACTGTATACATGAGTATATTGGTATGTGTTTGATTCTTTGCATGACTGACTAGGTGTGTGAGTAACTCTATGGATGAGTTGCGGAGTGTTACTGTATGTATGGGTGTATGATTACATCTTATAGTACTGTATTGATGAGTAACTGCATGTATAAGTGACTGGATGTGTGTACAGACCTACGAAATAGTGGGTGGTATGTAGTATCTGGCATTGTTGTGTGTATGGTTTCAAAAATACTAGTCTGTATTTTAGAGTGCGTGTATCAAACTTTATATTAGGGCATCAGTAAATGCATCAGAATTTCACGTGGATGATGTCATTTGAGATGTCATCAGTGATGTCATCAGTGATGTGATGTAATATGTGACGTGACCACCAGTGCATTGTGGGCGTGCGAATTATAGTTAGCTAGAATTATATGTTATAGTTAGCTCAACTAACTATAACAGGCACATTTCTCTGGTTTTACATGAGTCAAATGTTCAACTAATTATAACGTTCCTGAAACCTATGTTTTTTTCAGTGAACTTTTAAGGTTTTTTTAATGATAATTCCTAACTAAAACGTCTGTAAAACCTATGGTTTTTTCAGTGAATTTCAAAGGTTTTTTAATTGTTAATTTCATATTGTAATGTTTATAAAACCTATATTTTTTTTATTAGATTTTTTAATATTTTGTTACTCTATTATACTTTTTTATTTACTTTAAAAATTATGTAATATTTTCCATCTTCCCACAAAAATATGTATCTCTTTTTTTTTTTTTTTTGCGAAAACTGCACTCCCATACCAGTAGCGTACCAAGCTCCATCACCACGCGAATCCGATCCACCATATTGCTAAACTTGTAAATAATACGCATTTGGTATCCGACGGGTTCATGATACCGCGTCCCGCGGAACATCATATACGCATGAAGTCGCTCCAGCTGCTACTTTGGTATCCGATGGGTACATCATGTAAGTATGGGGTCGCGCACGCTGCGCATTGCTTATGCGAGGAATGCACGCCGCCAGGCCCTGTGTTACATCACAGACGTATGGTGTCTCAAATGTATATCTAAATAACTTTAAACAGTATATGACAGCAAGCGATAATCTAAAATATTTTAAACATTTATATATTTCTAACTGTAATAAACTTATATTATGATAAATATATTTTGTCAAAATCGCGTTGGGTGCGGTCTCCTTGCGAGCTCGGTGCACGATTGCCATGTGACCGTAAAAAAAGCATTTGATTGTTTCATAACATTTCCCATTGTAACATTAAGGCACTCCAAGAAAGGTTAGGGGCTGAAGATGCAGTCTTACACTGGTTTGGCTCCTTTCTCCAAAATCGGTCTCAAAGAATCAAAATCAACAACTTCATGTCTGACCTTCACCCTGTCAGCAGAGGCATCCCCCAAGGATCAGCACTCTCCCCTCAACTATTCAACATATATATGGAACCCCTCACCACCATTCTCAAAAGATCCAACATTCCCTTCCACCTCTATGCGGACGACACCCAGATTTATCTCAAAACCTCCTCCATTGAAGACATCCAAAGACTCAATGACACTCTCAAAGTGGGTCTTCTCTAACCACTTGAAATTGAATCAAGACAAAATGAAAATTCTCCTAATTTCAAACAAAACAGAAAACCCCCAAGCCACAGAATGGCTAAAAGCAATTGAGGCTCTCAAAGACAATCTCTACATGGCCAAATCCATCAATTTGCTGGGAATCACCTTGGACCCCAAACTAAGCATGGTTAAACACATCAAGAACTCAGCAAAGAGTGCCTTCCTCAACCTAAAACTACTAAGCAAGATAAAACCCGTCATCCATATCAATGACCTCAAACAAGTGACACAATCCTTGGTACTCTCAAGACTGACAAGTAAGTAAAGCTTTATTGCGTGATTTAAAAAAAAAAAAAAACCTTTGCACAATACAAAAGATAAAACATTTTGATACTTATTAACCCCTTCGCTGCGGTGGCTATTCCGCCGCAGTGCTAAGGGGGAGGTGGGGCCGCGTGGCGGTCCCGTGCTCGTGAAGGAACCGCTCTGTCACGGCCCTCGGGTGAGCTTTGCTTGTGACGGAACGGTTCCGTCACAGCCCTGCCCGCCCATTAGAACGTCAGCACAGGCGCGGAATTCGTGCCGCGCAGGTGCGGCGAGCGGGCCGTGACGGAAAGGTTCCGTCACCAGCACAGCCCACCTGAGGCTCGTGACGGAACGGTTCCATCACGAGCATGGGAGGGGTTAAATTGATAGAATTATGAGTAAAAATTTAACACTTGTTAGATAGCAGTAGTAAAAGTAATAAAAGAATGCCCAGCCCACCATATGTCCGAACTCTCTTATTTGTGACCTGCACCTTTGGAGACTATCTCTTCAAAAATGATTGTGGCCAGGATTGTGTTTAGCAGACTAAAGGTATCCAGCCTGTGTGCAAGGCCCTTTAATTGTGTTGATTACACTTTTGCAGTTCCGTCCGGTTTTCTCGAGGTGCCCACAGGGCAGTAATTGTCCTTATTGTGGATGTCCATGCATCAGCGCCTCTGGCTGAGCTAGCGATTGGCATCTCCCCTTCCCTAGTTTTTTCACTGCGGAGTCCATAAACCTCACCAGTCCGTGGGTCGAAGCAGGCCAATACTGCAGATCTGCACAATCTGACTTCCTTATTATTCCAGGCCCTCCACAGGAGGAGCCTTCTTTCTTTCAGGATGCTGGGGCACAGGCACACAACATGAATTATATCTTCCCTATGCTTGCCGCAAAATCGACATGTCCCCGGGGCTTGTTTTCGTTTCCATTTGGGAAGATAGCAAGACAGCTTAATCACCCCCAATCTTAATTTTAGAAAACTGAGTTTAGTGCGTGCATTGAAAGTACAAGTTAAGTAGCTCTGAGGTGTCAGCTGATCGTATGAGATGGCTTCTTTTTGCAAGGTTCGCCTTATCTTCCATTGAGGAGAGTTTTTTTGTGCTTTTTTTCGCTAGCCTTTTAAACTCATATTGGCTGCCATGCAGGTCCCATGCATCTCTCAGGCCTAAGGTTTCTAATCCACTTGACAAATATCGATGCCCCGCTTGCCATCGTTTTGTTTTCAGATCGGACCATAGGTGTTCTGCTAAGCTGCCCTCTTTTGATGGCCTCAGCTTGTGGCAGCTTAACCTCCCCCTAGACTCAGAAGAAGTCTCGAGGTACCGACGGAGTAGCGCGGGGCCTCAATATCCTGAGCATGGTCCAGGTGAGGTGAGGTCCAGTCCCCCATAAAGTTGGATGTAAATTGCATCCTTTGATGTGGAGGAACAGACGGTGTATTCGTTTACTGCACCACAGCAAGTATTTTCACTGTTTGGTTTATTTTCAACTTCATCACACTATTATATGCAGTAGCAATTATAAGAACAGAGGCCCTGAAGAAAGCCTAAGGGAAGTAGAGCCCGTTTGGCTGAAACATGTTGGCCCCTTTATGGCAGTTATTTGTTTAAGCTGCATTTTGCGCTGTTCTGTTTTTAATGAAGGGGCGTGTCCTTGTCTTAAATAAAATTAGTCTTTATTAGAACACATCATCTTATTTTAACCCACTTTTCTATGCACTGCGTGTTTCTTTTCTATCTTTTCCAATGGGCAAATGAAAACTTATTGCCTTTTGGATTTTTCTTAGTGATTTCTTGGTTGGGTCCTAACCTTTGTGCAGACAGGCGTCGTGTCCTCTGTGATCAAGTGGTTCACCACTCCTTCCAACTGGTTGACCAAATGATAAAACTGATCACTTAGAATAGTTGATGGTTATCCAGATATCGAGCACATAACGGATCCCAACCACGTTATCACCAACAAGTTATTGGTTCCGGATGTGAGTTCCCTTTAATTTTGCATTTCTCGTAGCACATATAGATACACTCTACCTTTTGGAGATGTGTTTGGTCTCTTCAACTAGATTAGGCCTTTAGACCCCCGGTTCATTGTGTAGTTTTATAAGTGAATATTTGGGGATGTGAACTTGGGCTTGTCTTAAAACTTCCCTAGGACCCTACCTCTCTGAGTGTTTTTGTGTTTTTTTGAGCACATTAGGAAATGCATCATTCTACCCAAGTTTGCTTACAGATGCCCAGTTCCAGCCTGATTTGTGCCGGTGACGTGAAAGATGGTAATTGGAAGACTGTTCTAAAAATATTTGCTATAATTGTGTCCAGTTGGTACTCTCAAGACTGGATTATGGAAATGCAACCCTCACAGGCACAGCAAAATCACACCTAGCTCCCCTCCGATCAACCCTGAATGCAGCTGCAAGAATGGCCACCGGAGTAAGAAAATATGACCACATCTCATCTGCACTCAGAGAACTGAAATGGCTCCCAGTTGAAATGCGTGCAAATTTCAGGACTGCCTGCCTCACACACAAAGCCCTTCACACAGGGAAACCCGCATAACAGGCTTCCAAACTCACAAAGGCCCGGCAAACAAGGAACCTCAGGAGTTCAAACACTCTACTCCTCATACCACCAAAATTCCGTAAACAAAAAACCGCAACACGATCCTTCTCTGGAAATGCACCCAAAATCTGGAACTCCATACCAGTTCATATCAGGACTATCCCTTCCTTTCCAAAGTTTAAAAGGCATTGAAGACCTGTTCCTCAAGAGCACTCTCCCAAATGGATAGAGTGCCACTAAAATTCATGAGCGTGCACACTCTGGCACAATGACACTTTGAAACGAAGTCCTCTACCTCATGCCTAGCCCGACTCCTTCCCACTATCCCCTCGGCTTCTAGCATCACTCAATCGTGCTAAGTTCCCCTCTGCACCTTGAGGCTTTTGTGTTGTGACCAGCGATATAACATCTGTTTGTTTTAACACTGCTATAATATTGTGTTCTCCTCTATTAAGTGTTGTAAAGCGCTCCAATACCTTTGGGTCTGGCTAGCACTAAATAAAATTCCGAAATAAATAAATAATAAAGTTGAAGGACCCCACCCATTGTAGTCATTCTCTCTACAGCATTTAATGAGAGACACCTCTTCTGCTTAGAGAGCTTATTTGAAAAGTTTTTTTGTGTGTACACATATCTTATACTACACACAAAACGTGTGATGGCCATGCATCTCAAACGATTCATCAAAAAACAAATGTTGTTACATGATGCCCCTGGTGTGTGTGTGTGTGCACATTATTGTGCTGCCTTTCAGCCTGGGTATTGGTGGCTCTAAGAAGTATCAGAAGCTACGGGCAGAGTGCACATCCTAGATCCCATGTGACAAACAGTAAACAGCAATGTGTAGATTTATTTTGCTGTACGCTCTGTTGTCAGGCTTTACCAGTATAGTAGTGAGTCATATATGAGACTTTCAGATTCACATTTGACATGCATTGCTTGACTGTAATGAACGTTATCACCGTGTGTGACGAAGCCTCACTGCTGATCCTCCCCCAATCTGAGCACATTCACATGTGTACGCTTCGCGATACCAACACTTTCAATAATACCGCACACCATTGACAGGCGTGTCTGCGCGTATCCACAACCTTGACAACGACATGTGATGTTTGCCATTCAATCTTTTCGAACAGCATCTCATTAGCGATAGTTATCTCCCTCCGGACACATGCTACATTAATGTAAATTGCGCATTCTGCAACGTCAAAACTACAAAAGAAACACACATAATTAAACTTCCTGTCCAGGCAGGAACTGAACAACGTCCAGGTCCCCGGAATAATTATTCACACCCCTACACTGGCCTGGCGTACGCAAGCCCAGCCCACTTTGCGTATGGATAAATAGGATAAAGACGCCGCCACATGTCCCACTTCTTCCACACTGCCTCAGGTGATATCGACGCAAACACTGCGCATATCACAATGCGCAATAAAAAAAGGGATCCATGAGGTGTACACCATACTGCCATTCAACAATGGACATGAATTGTGAACCCTACTGGGCGTCGTGTTTCAAATGGAATCCATGAGGTGTACACCATCCTGCAATCAACACTCATTCTGAATTGTGAGCACTGCTGCCCGTAGTGTTTGCACACACAACAATGACAGCAGGTGAGCAGTGGCACCTGGGTGAACAGGGGCTCCAATTGAGTGCTGTGCAGCGGGAGGGGTGGAGTGCATCAGCTTGGCTGCGCAGATGTGAACAAGCGATATTGCTGTGCGTAATGATGTGATCTCTCTGACCTGATTCAGTCTCATCTCTGTCTCATTTTAAAGACCTGCTGCACCGTACTGTAGGCCTGAGCCAGCGGGCAGCACTTCAGAAAAGGGGGTGGTGATGAACAGAGTGTCTGAATTAAGCAGACCACTCTTACCCAGTCCAAAGATCAGGGCTTTATCCATCACCGTTATTTATCTCACTGCCCCATCCCAGCTCAGAACCTGGCTATATGCAAATTAGTCTGTCCCTGGCCCAGTGCATCTTGGGAACAGGGCAGACCAAACTACCAAGCCAATTCTTCACCAGAAAGGAGACAAGCTACCGGGGACCGGTTTCTGGCATTTCAGCCTCTTCGGCCCGGCTTGCTTGAATCCTGATGGAGCAGTGAGAAAGGGACTCATGTCTGAGTATACCCTGCCACACCTATAGTGGCCAAAAACGATTCAGAAAAGGGGGTGGTGATGAACAGAGTGTCTGAATTAAGCAGACCACTCTTACCCAGTCCAAAGATCAGGGCTTTATCCATCACCGTTATTTATCTCACTGCCCCATCCCAGCTCAGAACCTGGCTATATGCAAATTAGTCTGTCCCTGGCCCAGTGCATCTTGGGAACAGGGCAGACCAAACTACCAAGCCAATTCTTCACCAGAAAGGAGACAAGCTACCGGGGACCGGTTTCTGGCATTTCAGCCTCTTCGGCCCGGCTTGCTTGAATCCTGATGGAGCAGTGAGAAAGGGACTCATGTCTGAGTATACCCTGCCACACCTATAGTGGCCAAAAACGATTCAGAAAAAGGGGGTGGTGATGAACAGAGTGTCTGAATTAAGCAGACCACTCTTACCCAGTCCAAAGATCAGGGCTTTATCCATCACCGTTATTTATCTCACTGCCCCATCCCAGCTCAGAACCTGGCTATATGCAAATTAGTCTGTCCCTGGCCCAGTGCATCTTGGGAACAGGGCAGACCAAACTACCAAGCCAATTCTTCACCAGAAAGGAGACAAGCTACCGGGGACCGGTTTCTGGCATTTCAGCCTCTTCGGCCCGGCTTGCTTGAATCCTGATGGAGCAGTGAGAAAGGGACTCATGTCTGAGTATACCCTGCCACACCTATAGTGGCCAAAAACGATTCAGAAAAGGGGGTGGTGATGAACAGAGTGTCTGAATTAAGCAGACCACTCTTACCCAGTCCAAAGATCAGGGCTTTATCCATCACCGTTATTTATCTCACTGCCCCATCCCAGCTCAGAACCTGGCTATATGCAAATTAGTCTGTCCCTGGCCCAGTGCATCTTGGGAACAGGGCAGACCAAACTACCAAGCCAATTCTTCACCAGAAAGGAGACAAGCTACCGGGGACCGGTTTCTGGCATTTCAGCCTCTTCGGCCCGGCTTGCTTGAATCCTGATGGAGCAGTGAGAAAGGGACTCATGTCTGAGTATACCCTGCCACACCTATAGTGGCCAAAAACGATTCAGAAAAGGGGGTGGTGATGAACAGAGTGTCTGAATTAAGCAGACCACTCTTACCCAGTCCAAAGATCAGGGCTTTATCCATCACCGTTATTTATCTCACTGCCCCATCCCAGCTCAGAACCTGGCTATATGCAAATTAGTCTGTCCCTGGCCCAGTGCATCTTGGGAACAGGGCAGACCAAACTACCAAGCCAATTCTTCACCAGAAAGGAGACAAGCTACCGGGGACCGGTTTCTGGCATTTCAGCCTCTTCGGCCCGGCTTGCTTGAATCCTGATGGAGCAGTGAGAAAGGGACTCATGTCTGAGTATACCCTGCCACACCTATAGTGGCCAAAAACGATTCAGAAAAGGGGGTGGTGATGAACAGAGTGTCTGAATTAAGCAGACCACTCTTACCCAGTCCAAAGATCAGGGCTTTATCCATCACCGTTATTTATCTCACTGCCCCATCCCAGCTCAGAACCTGGCTATATGCAAATTAGTCTGTCCCTGGCCCAGTGCATCTTGGGAACAGGGCAGACCAAACTACCAAGCCAATTCTTCACCAGAAAGGAGACAAGCTACCGGGGACCGGTTTCTGGCATTTCAGCCTTTTCGGCCCGGCTTGCTTGAATCCTGATGGAGCAGTGAGAAAGGGACTCATGTCTGAGTATACCCTGCCACACCTATAGTGGCCAAAAACGATTCAGAAAAGGGGGTGGTGATGAACAGAGTGTCTGAATTAAGCAGACCACTCTTACCCAGTCCAAAGATCAGGGCTTTATCCATCACCGTTATTTATCTCACTGCCCCATCCCAGCTCAGAACCTGGCTATATGCAAATTAGTCTGTCCCTGGCCCAGTGCATCTTGGGAACAGGGCAGACCAAACTACCAAGCCAATTCTTCACCAGAAAGGAGACAAGCTACCGGGGACCGGTTTCTGGCATTTCAGCCTCTTCGGCCCGGCTTGCTTGAATCCTGATGGAGCAGTGAGAAAGGGACTCATGTCTGAGTATACCCTGCCACACCTATAGTGGCCAAAAACGATTCAGAAAAGGGGGTGGTGATGAACAGAGTGTCTGAATTAAGCAGACCACTCTTACCCAGTCCAAAGATCAGGGCTTTATCCATCACCGTTATTTATCTCACTGCCCCATCCCAGCTCAGAACCTGGCTATATGCAAATTAGTCTGTCCCTGGCCCAGTGCATCTTGGGAACAGGGCAGACCAAACTACCAAGCCAATTCTTCACCAGAAAGGAGACAAGCTACCGGGGACCGGTTTCTGGCATTTCAGCCTCTTCGGCCCGGCTTGCTTGAATCCTGATGGAGCAGTGAGAAAGGGACTCATGTCTGAGTATACCCTGCCACACCTATAGTGGCCAAAAACGATTCAGAAAAGGGGGTGGTGATGAACAGAGTGTCTGAATTAAGCAGACCACTCTTACCCAGTCCAAAGATCAGGGCTTTATCCATCACCGTTATTTATCTCACTGCCCCATCCCAGCTCAGAACCTGGCTATATGCAAATTAGTCTGTCCCTGGCCCAGTGCATCTTGGGAACAGGGCAGACCAAACTACCAAGCCAATTCTTCACCAGAAAGGAGACAAGCTACCGGGGACCGGTTTCTGGCATTTCAGCCTCTTCGGCCCGGCTTGCTTGAATCCTGATGGAGCAGTGAGAAAGGGACTCATGTCTGAGTATACCCTGCCACACCTATAGTGGCCAAAAACGATTCAGAAAAGGGGGTGGTGATGAACAGAGTGTCTGAATTAAGCAGACCACTCTTACCCAGTCCAAAGATCAGGGCTTTATCCATCACCGTTATTTATCTCACTGCCCCATCCCAGCTCAGAACCTGGCTATATGCAAATTAGTCTGTCCCTGGCCCAGTGCATCTTGGGAACAGGGCAGGACAAACTACCAAGCCAATTCTTCACCAGAAAGGAGACAAGCTACCGGGGACCGGTTTCTGGCATTTCAGCCTCTTCGGCCCGGCTTGCTTGAATCCTGATGGAGCAGTGAGAAAGGGACTCATGTCTGAGTATACCCTGCCACACCTATAGTGGCCAAAAACGATTCAGAAAAGGGGGTGGTGATGAACAGAGTGTCTGAATTAAGCAGACCACTCTTACCCAGTCCAAAGATCAGGGCTTTATCCATCACCGTTATTTATCTCACTGCCCCATCCCAGCTCAGAACCTGGCTATATGCAAATTAGTCTGTCCCTGGCCCAGTGCATCTTGGGAACAGGGCAGACCAAACTACCAAGCCAATTCTTCACCAGAAAGGAGACAAGCTACCGGGGACCGGTTTCTGGCATTTCAGCCTCTTCGGCCCGGCTTGCTTGAATCCTGATGGAGCAGTGAGAAAGGGACTCATGTCTGAGTATACCCTGCCACACCTATAGTGGCCAAAAACGATTCAGAAAAGGGGGTGGTGATGAACAGAGTGTCTGAATTAAGCAGACCACTCTTACCCAGTCCAAAGATCAGGGCTTTATCCATCACCGTTATTTATCTCACTGCCCCATCCCAGCTCAGAACCTGGCTATATGCAAATTAGTCTGTCCCTGGCCCAGTGCATCTTGGGAACAGGGCAGACCAAACTACCAAGCCAATTCTTCACCAGAAAGGAGACAAGCTACCGGGGACCGGTTTCTGGCATTTCAGCCTCTTCGGCCCGGCTTGCTTGAATCCTGATGGAGCAGTGAGAAAGGGACTCATGTCTGAGTATACCCTGCCACACCTATAGTGGCCAAAAACGATTCAGAAAAGGGGGTGGTGATGAACAGAGTGTCTGAATTAAGCAGACCACTCTTACCCAGTCCAAAGATCAGGGCTTTATCCATCACCGTTATTTATCTCACTGCCCCATCCCAGCTCAGAACCTGGCTATATGCAAATTAGTCTGTCCCTGGCCCAGTGCATCTTGGGAACAGGGCAGACCAAACTACCAAGCCAATTCTTCACCAGAAAGGAGACAAGCTACCGGGGACCGGTTTCTGGCATTTCAGCCTCTTCGGCCCGGCTTGCTTGAATCCTGATGGAGCAGTGAGAAAGGGACTCATGTCTGAGTATACCCTGCCACACCTATAGTGGCCAAAAACGATTCAGAAAAGGGGGTGGTGATGAACAGAGTGTCTGAATTAAGCAGACCACTCTTACCCAGTCCAAAGATCAGGGCTTTATCCATCACCGTTATTTATCTCACTGCCCCATCCCAGCTCAGAACCTGGCTATATGCAAATTAGTCTGTCCCTGGCCCAGTGCATCTTGGGAACAGGGCAGACCAAACTACCAAGCCAATTCTTCACCAGAAAGGAGACAAGCTACCGGGGACCGGTTTCTGGCATTTCAGCCTCTTCGGCCCGGCTTGCTTGAATCCTGATGGAGCAGTGAGAAAGGGACTCATGTCTGAGTATACCCTGCCACACCTATAGTGGCCAAAAACGATTCAGAAAAGGGGGTGGTGATGAACAGAGTGTCTGAATTAAGCAGACCACTCTTACCCAGTCCAAAGATCAGGGCTTTATCCATCACCGTTATTTATCTCACTGCCCCATCCCAGCTCAGAACCTGGCTATATGCAAATTAGTCTGTCCCTGGCCCAGTGCATCTTGGGAACAGGGCAGACCAAACTACCAAGCCAATTCTTCACCAGAAAGGAGACAAGCTACCGGGGACCGGTTTCTGGCATTTCAGCCTCTTCGGCCCGGCTTGCTTGAATCCTGATGGAGCAGTGAGAAAGGGACTCATGTCTGAGTATACCCTGCCACACCTATAGTGGCCAAAAACGATTCAGAAAAGGGGGTGGTGATGAACAGAGTGTCTGAATTAAGCAGACCACTCTTACCCAGTCCAAAGATCAGGGCTTTATCCATCACCGTTATTTATCTCACTGCCCCATCCCAGCTCAGAACCTGGCTATATGCAAATTAGTCTGTCCCTGGCCCAGTGCATCTTGGGAACAGGGCAGACCAAACTACCAAGCCAATTCTTCACCAGAAAGGAGACAAGATACCGGGGACCGGTTTCTGGCATTTCAGCCTCTTCGGCCCGGCTTGCTTGAATCCTGATGGAGCAGTGAGAAAGGGACTCATGTCTGAGTATACCCTGCCACACCTATAGTGGCCAAAAACGATTCAGAAAAGGGGGTGGTGATGAACAGAGTGTCTGAATTAAGCAGACCACTCTTACCCAGTCGTAAGATCAGGGCTTTATCCATCACCGTTATTTATCTCACTGCCCCATCCCAGCTCAGAACCTGGCTATATGCAAATTAGTCTGTCCCTGGCCCAGTGCATCTTGGGAACAGGGCAGACCAAACTACCAAGCCAATTCTTCACCAGAAAGGAGACAAGCTACCGGGGACCGGTTTCTGGCATTTCAGCCTCTTCGGCCCGGCTTGCTTGAATCCTGATGGAGCAGTGAGAAAGGGACTCATGTCTGAGTATACCCTGCCACACCTATAGTGGCCAAAAACGATTCAGAAAAGGGGGTGGTGATGAACAGAGTGTCTGAATTAAGCAGACCACTCTTACCCAGTCCAAAGATCAGGGCTTTATCCATCACCGTTATTTATCTCACTGCCCCATCCCAGCTCAGAACCTGGCTATATGCAAATTAGTCTGTCCCTGGCCCAGTGCATCTTGGGAACAGGGCAGACCAAACTACCAAGCCAATTCTTCACCAGAAAGGAGACAAGCTACCGGGGACCGGTTTCTGGCATTTCAGCCTCTTCGGCCCGGCTTGCTTGAATCCTGATGGAGCAGTGAGAAAGGGACTCATGTCTGAGTATACCCTGCCACACCTATAGTGGCCAAAAACGATTCAGAAAAGGGGGTGGTGATGAACAGAGTGTCTGAATTAAGCAGACCACTCTTACCCAGTCCAAAGATCAGGGCTTTATCCATCACCGTTATTTATCTCACTGCCCCATCCCAGCTCAGAACCTGGCTATATGCAAATTAGTCTGTCCCTGGCCCAGTGCATCTTGGGAACAGGGCAGACCAAACTACCAAGCCAATTCTTCACCAGAAAGGAGACAAGCTACCGGGGACCGGTTTCTGGCATTTCAGCCTCTTCGGCCCGGCTTGCTTGAATCCTGATGGAGCAGTGAGAAAGGGACTCATGTCTGAGTATACCCTGCCACACCTATAGTGGCCAAAAACGATTCAGAAAAGGGGGTGGTGATGAACAGAGTGTCTGAATTAAGCAGACCACTCTTACCCAGTCCAAAGATCAGGGCTTTATCCATCACCGTTATTTATCTCACTGCCCCATCCCAGCTCAGAACCTGGCTATATGCAAATTAGTCTGTTCCTGGCCCAGTGCATCTTGGGAACAGGGCAGACCAAACTACCAAGCCAATTCTTCACCAGAAAGGAGACAAGCTACCGGGGACCGGTTTCTGGCATTTCAGCCTCTTCGGCCCGGCTTGCTTGAATCCTGATGGAGCAGTGAGAAAGGGACTCATGTCTGAGTATACCCTGCCACACCTATAGTGGCCAAAAACGATTCAGAAAAGGGGGTGGTGATGAACAGAGTGTCTGAATTAAGCAGACCACTCTTACCCAGTCCAAAGATCAGGGCTTTATCCATCACCGTTATTTATCTCACTGCCCCATCCCAGCTCAGAACCTGGCTATATGCAAATTAGTCTGTCCCTGGCCCAGTGCATCTTGGGAACAGGGCAGACCAAACTACCAAGCCAATTCTTCACCAGAAAGGAGACAAGCTACCGGGGACCGGTTTCTGGCATTTCAGCCTCTTCGGCCCGGCTTGCTTGAATCCTGATGGAGCAGTGAAAAAGGGACTCATGTCTGAGTATACCCTGCCACACCTATAGTGGCCAAAAACGATTCAGAAAAGGGGGTGGTGATGAACAGAGTGTCTGAATTAAGCAGACCACTCTTACCCAGTCCAAAGATCAGGGCTTTATCCATCACCATTATTTATCTCACTGCCCCATCCCAGCTCAGAACCTGGCTATATGCAAATTAGTCTGTCCCTGGCCCAGTGCATCTTGGGAACAGGGCAGACCAAACTACCAAGCCAATTCTTCACCAGAAAGGAGACAAGCTACCGGGGACCGGTTTCTGGCATTTCAGCCTCTTCGGCCCGGCTTGCTTGAATCCTGATGGAGCAGTGAGAAAGGGACTCATGTCTGAGTATACCCTGCCACACCTATAGTGGCCAAAAACGATTCAGAAAAGGGGGTGGTGATGAACAGAGTGTCTGAATTAAGCAGACCACTCTTACCCAGTCCAAAGATCAGGGCTTTATCCATCACCGTTATTTATCTCACTGCCCCATCCCAGCTCAGAACCTGGCTATATGCAAATTAGTCTGTCCCTGGCCCAGTGCATCTTGGGAACAGGGCAGACCAAACTACCAAGCCAATTCTTCACCAGAAAGGAGACAAGCTACCGGGGACCGGTTTCTGGCATTTCAGCCTCTTCGGCCCGGCTTGCTTGAATCCTGATGGAGCAGTGAGAAAGGGACTCATGTCTGAGTATACCCTGCCACACCTATAGTGGCCAAAAACGATTCAGAAAAGGGGGTGGTGATGAACAGAGTGTCTGAATTAAGCAGACCACTCTTACCCAGTCCAAAGATCAGGGCTTTATCCATCACCGTTATTTATCTCACTGCCCCATCCCAGCTCAGAACCTGGCTATATGCAAATTAGTCTGTCCCTGGCCCAGTGCATCTTGGGAACAGGGCAGACCAAACTACCAAGCCAATTCTTCACCAGAAAGGAGACAAGCTACCGGGGACCGGTTTCTGGCATTTCAGCCTCTTCGGCCCGGCTTGCTTGAATCCTGATGGAGCAGTGAGAAAGGGACTCATGTCTGAGTATACCCTGCCACACCTATAGTGGCCAAAAACGATTCAGAAAAGGGGGTGGTGATGAACAGAGTGTCTGAATTAAGCAGACCACTCTTACCCAGTCCAAAGATCAGGGCTTTATCCATCACCGTTATTTATCTCACTGCCCCATCCCAGCTCAGAACCTGGCTATATGCAAATTAGTCTGTCCCTGGCCCAGTGCATCTTGGGAACAGGGCAGACCAAACTACCAAGCCAATTCTTCACCAGAAAGGAGACAAGCTACCGGGGACCGGTTTCTGGCATTTCAGCCTCTTCGGCCCGGCTTGCTTGAATCCTGATGGAGCAGTGAGAAAGGGACTCATGTCTGAGTATACCCTGCCACACCTATAGTGGCCAAAAACGATTCAGAAAAGGGGGTGGTGATGAACAGAGTGTCTGAATTAAGCAGACCACTCTTACCCAGTCCAAAGATCAGGGCTTTATCCATCACCGTTATTTATCTCACTGCCCCATCCCAGCTCAGAACCTGGCTATATGCAAATTAGTCTGTCCCTGGCCCAGTGCATCTTGGGAACAGGGCAGACCAAACTACCAAGCCAATTCTTCACCAGAAAGGAGACAAGCTACCGGGGACCGGTTTCTGGCATTTCAGCCTCTTCGGCCCGGCTTGCTTGAATCCTGATGGAGCAGTGAGAAAGGGACTCATGTCTGAGTATACCCTGCCACACCTATAGTGGCCAAAAACGATTCAGAAAAGGGGGTGGTGATGAACAGAGTGTCTGAATTAAGCAGACCACTCTTACCCAGTCCAAAGATCAGGGCTTTATCCATCACCGTTATTTATCTCACTGCCCCATCCCAGCTCAGAACCTGGCTATATGCAAATTAGTCTGTCCCTGGCCCAGTGCATCTTGGGAACAGGGCAGACCAAACTACCAAGCCAATTCTTCACCAGAAAGGAGACAAGCTACCGGGGACCGGTTTCTGGCATTTCAGCCTCTTCGGCCCGGCTTGCTTGAATCCTGATGGAGCAGTGAGAAAGGGACTCATGTCTGAGTATACCCTGCCACACCTATAGTGGCCAAAAACGATTCAGAAAAGGGGGTGGTGATGAACAGAGTGTCTGAATTAAGCAGACCACTCTTACCCAGTCCAAAGATCAGGGCTTTATCCATCACCGTTATTTATCTCACTGCCCCATCCCAGCTCAGAACCTGGCTATATGCAAATTAGTCTGTCCCTGGCCCAGTGCATCTTGGGAACAGGGCAGACCAAACTACCAAGCCAATTCTTCACCAGAAAGGAGACAAGCTACCGGGGACCGGTTTCTGGCATTTCAGCCTCTTCGGCCCGGCTTGCTTGAATCCTGATGGAGCAGTGAGAAAGGGACTCATGTCTGAGTATACCCTGCCACACCTATAGTGGCCAAAAACGATTCAGAAAAGGGGGTGGTGATGAACAGAGTGTCTGAATTAAGCATACCACTCTTACCCAGTCCAAAGATCAGGGCTTTATCCATCACCGTTATTTATCTCACTGCCCCATCCCAGCTCAGAACCTGGCTATATGCAAATTAGTCTGTCCCTGGCCCAGTGCATCTTGGGAACAGGGCAGACCAAACTACCAAGCCAATTCTTCACCAGAAAGGAGACAAGCTACCGGGGACCGGTTTCTGGCATTTCAGCCTCTTCGGCCCGGCTTGCTTGAATCCTGATGGAGCAGTGAGAAAGGGACTCATGTCTGAGTATACCCTGCCACACCTATAGTGGCCAAAAACGATTCAGAAAAGGGGGTGGTGATGAACAGAGTGTCTGAATTAAGCAGACCACTCTTACCCAGTCCAAAGATCAGGGCTTTATCCATCACCGTTATTTATCTCACTGCCCCATCCCAGCTCAGAACCTGGCTATATGCAAATTAGTCTGTCCCTGGCCCAGTGCATCTTGGGAACAGGGCAGACCAAACTACCAAGCCAATTCTTCACCAGAAAGGAGACAAGCTACCGGGGACCGGTTTCTGGCATTTCAGCCTCTTCGGCCCGGCTTGCTTGAATCCTGATGGAGCAGTGAGAAAGGGACTCATGTCTGAGTATACCCTGCCACACCTATAGTGGCCAAAAACGATTCAGAAAAGGGGGTGGTGATGAACAGAGTGTCTGAATTAAGCAGACCACTCTTACCCAGTCCAAAGATCAGGGCTTTATCCATCACCGTTATTTATCTCACTGCCCCATCCCAGCTCAGAACCTGGCTATATGCAAATTAGTCTGTCCCTGGCCCAGTGCATCTTGGGAACAGGGCAGACCAAACTACCAAGCCAATTCTTCACCAGAAAGGAGACAAGCTACCGGGGACCGGTTTCTGGCATTTCAGCCTCTTCGGCCCGGCTTGCTTGAATCCTGATGGAGCAGTGAGAAAGGGACTCATGTCTGAGTATACCCTGCCACACCTATAGTGGCCAAAAACGATTCAGAAAAGGGGGTGGTGATGAACAGAGTGTCTGAATTAAGCAGACCACTCTTACCCAGTCGTAAGATCAGGGCTTTATCCATCACCGTTATTTATCTCACTGCCCCATCCCAGCTCAGAACCTGGCTATATGCAAATTAGTCTGTCCCTGGCCCAGTGCATCTTGGGAACAGGGCAGACCAAACTACCAAGCCAATTCTTCACCAGAAAGGAGACAAGCTACCGGGGACCGGTTTCTGGCATTTCAGCCTCTTCGGCCCGGCTTGCTTGAATCCTGATGGAGCAGTGAGAAAGGGACTCTTGTCTGAGTATACCCTGCCACACCTATAGTGGCCAAAAACGATTCAGAAAAGGGGGTGGTGATGAACAGAGTGTCTGAATTAAGCAGACCACTCTTACCCAGTCCAAAGATCAGGGCTTTATCCATCACCGTTATTTATCTCACTGCCCCATCCCAGCTCAGAACCTGGCTATATGCAAATTAGTCTGTCCCTGGCCCAGTGCATCTTGGGAACAGGGCAGACCAAACTACCAAGCCAATTCTTCACCAGAAAGGAGACAAGCTACCGGGGACCGGTTTCTGGCATTTCAGCCTCTTCGGCCCGGCTTGCTTGAATCCTGATGGAGCAGTGAGAAAGGGACTCATGTCTGAGTATACCCTGCCACACCTATAGTGGCCAAAAACGATTCAGAAAAGGGGGTGGTGATGAACAGAGTGTCTGAATTAAGCAGACCACTCTTACCCAGTCCAAAGATCAGGGCTTTATCCATCACCGTTATTTATCTCACTGCCCCATCCCAGCTCAGAACCTGGCTATATGCAAATTAGTCTGTCCCTGGCCCAGTGCATCTTGGGAACAGGGCAGACCAAACTACCAAGCCAATTCTTCACCAGAAAGGAGACAAGCTACCGGGGACCGGTTTCTGGCATTTCAGCCTCTTCGGCCCGGCTTGCTTGAATCCTGATGGAGCAGTGAGAAAGGGACTCATGTCTGAGTATACCCTGCCACACCTATAGTGGCCAAAAACGATTCAGAAAAGGGGGTGGTGATGAACAGAGTGTCTGAATTAGGCAGACCACTCTTACCCAGTCCAAAGATCAGGGCTTTATCCATCACCGTTATTTATCTCACTGCCCCATCCCAGCTCAGAACCTGGCTATATGCAAATTAGTCTGTCCCTGGCCCAGTGCATCTTGGGAACAGGGCAGACCAAACTACCAAGCCAATTCTTCACCAGAAAGGAGACAAGCTACCGGGGACCGGTTTCTGGCATTTCAGCCTCTTCGGCCCGGCTTGCTTGAATCCTGATGGAGCAGTGAGAAAGGGACTCATGTCTGAGTATACCCTGCCACACCTATAGTGGCCAAAAACGATTCAGAAAAGGGGGTGGTGATGAACAGAGTGTCTGAATTAAGCAGACCACTCTTACCCAGTCCAAAGATCAGGGCTTTATCCATCACCGTTATTTATCTCACTGCCCCATCCCAGCTCAGAACCTGGCTATATGCAAATTAGTCTGTCCCTGGCCCAGTGCATCTTGGGAACAGGGCAGACCAAACTACCAAGCCAATTCTTCACCAGAAAGGAGACAAGCTACCGGGGACCGGTTTCTGGCATTTCAGCCTCTTCGGCCCGGCTTGCTTGAATCCTGATGGAGCAGTGAGAAAGGGACTCATGTCTGAGTATACCCTGCCACACCTATAGTGGCCAAAAACGATTCAGAAAAGGGGGTGGTGATGAACAGAGTGTCTGAATTAAGCAGACCACTCTTACCCAGTCCAAAGATCAGGGCTTTATCCAGACACGTGTTGAGTGCTGTGCTGCGGGAAAGGTGGGGTGCATCAGCTTGAGTGCACACGTGCGAATAAGCGATTTCCCGTGCATAATGATGTGATCTCTGAGCTCATTCAGCCACATCTCTGTCTCATTTTAAGGACCTGCTGGACCGTACTGTAGGCCTGAGCCAGCGGACAGCATCGCCCTACAGACACGTGTTGAGCACAATGCTGCGAGAGGGGTGGAATAGGGTGCATCAGCCTGGGTCCGCAGGTGCGAACAAGCGATGTTGCCATGCATAATGATATGATCTCTGACCTCATTCAGTGACATCTCTGTCTCATTTTAAGAACTTGCTGGACCGTACTGTATGCCTGAGCCAGGGGTAGCGCTGCCCTACGGACACATGTCATTGGCTTTTAGGGCACTATTATGAGCTCATTACTAAGTGTACATGCACACAGCCTTCCGCCACTGCATTACAGGTGCACATTATGCTTCTAGCATGTGCTCTGTTCCTTTGTATGTGAACGTTGGTCTAACATATTATTATTTAACCTTGTTTATTCTCGTACACTCCAACTCCTCTTTGAACCACGATTACCACTAAAAGTTGGTAGATCGTACTTCAAAAACGAAGGATGCACTCAACTGCTGTTTTCTATTAAGCTTGAAATAAACCTTCACCTACCTCCAGACGTTTCCACCATTAAATTATTTCTCCCTTTTCAGACACTGAATTGATGGACCCAAAATGGGCGGAGCGGGAGCTCACCCCACGATGATGCCCTGGGTATTCTGACTCCTTCCATTGTGCTATCAAGACACTGTCCCCAACCGGAGACCTGCTCTCCTACCATACAAACAATCCCCGTACTCCGAGCTTGCACCAACACATCGTTGGACAAACCGATGGTAGCAGGTGAGCAGTGAAGCCTCCGTGCCCAGGACCAACAATTGAGCACAGTCTGGGGGAAGGGTCTGGGGTGCAGCACCCTGGGTGCACAGGTGCAGGCAAGCAATTTTTCTGTAGCTAATAATGTAATCTCTGGCCTCATTCATATGTTTCATTTTAAGGGCTTGCTGGACTTGCTGGACCACACTCTTTCTCGTGGACCCCAACTTCCTAGACAAACGGGTGACTGGAGGGCAAACACTGAGGGCTATGTACAGGAGGCCGATGCTCTGTCTCCTCCTCCCTCTGTTCTTTTGACTCTCCCTCCCCTTGTCCCTTCCACCCACTCCCTCTCTCTCCGATTCTCACTATCGTCCTTTCATTCGGACTACCTTTCTTTACCTGTTCCACATAGCACACATACTTATGTTTCATTTTTGTCTTGCAGGTTTTGAACGCTGCTTCCACAGAAGTCCAACCCACGTACTTTATTTAATACTGTTGTTTGTTCTACTAAACTTACGTTTCCATTGATTTGTGTTTTAATAAAGGTTATTTTTTTTCCAATAAATAACTGTGTATAGGTCTTCTTTTTCTGACAACACTTGTCTATAATTTACTGTGAAAACCATCTGCTTACAGGAGGTTATGAGACAAAGCATTTGTAATTTTTCGGTGTACCTACCAAATGAATGAATGACTTTGTACTTGTAAAGCGCACAGCTGCCCCAGCAACGGGGCATCCTGGCACTGTACTCATACCGCTGTGGAACCCTTCATGGCTTTTCCCTGTCAAATGCTCACTCCTGGGCATCCCCAAGGTGAAGCCAGGCATCCCAGCGCTGTTGGGGCCGTTGTGGAGATTAAGCAAGCTATTGCCCAGAGTTGCAGAGTGGGACCCATGATTAGAATAGGTACCGAGGAGAGAATTATCAGTTCCGGGGAAATTGAGCCCAAGACCCGCCGAGGCGGGAATTGAACCCTGGTCCCGGGCCAGACCTCTGCATCAGGGTCTGCCACTCTAACCATTGAGCCACACTTCTCCACCATATAAACGAATAGACCATTACATAAATGAAGCCTGCGTAATTCTACAACTGCAAGGGTTCTTTCTATGCGTGTATCACCATGAGAAATGCCCGTGTGATTACAGAACCAATAAGGCACTGCCTAGGACAACCACGACTTCAGAGACTGCTGAGGCCCACCCTGCATATTTAAGTAAAGCGCCGGAGGGTGGCGATCCCCGGACTTCAGTTGGCCTCGAAGCCCCCCAAACAATTAGTAAACAATACCCGAGAAGGTGGCGATCCCCTAGGTTACGAAACGTCTCTGTGCCCTTCCGCGCCTAATTTACATGTGACATTAAGATCCCCAGTCCTACAGAAACCCCGCAATATAATAATATGATTAGCCACGGAACATTACCCACCAGGAGTCTATTTTAAATCAACGAGTGAGACCCCCCTTTTTTCCCTCCATTTTTACCATCCGGATCCGCTCTGCTAAAGCAATACAAGATTTTCCTTCTCTTGCTTCAAAAAGTCAAACAAGGATTTGCTGTCACAGGGTAGAAGCCCTCTAATAGCAAACATAAATGTCCCGCGGATGCACACCCCGGGACATTGTATGAGCTGCGCCTGGGAGGTCACGCTCCCTAGGACCATGATGCATTGGTTAGTATAAATGCATACTAACACTACTTACACACGTGTAGTACAGTGACCAGAGTGTAGTGAAGAGGCAGAGGAAGCACAAAATCTAAAACTACAAATCCTACCAGAGGTCGGATGACACAGTTCAATGAGCCGACGACCCTGGGATGAGTAGAAACAGCTACACAAAGAAAATGGGTCTTCAGCACAACGCAAGCAACTTTGAAGTATTGGTAAATGCTGCCCTCTTTTTACCTTCTTCCGCTTGTCGCCAAATTTATGTAGTGAAGAGGCAGACAGCAGTGGATCCAATAAGTAGATTTATTGCAGGAAAACAAGACACCTTAAACACCCACCAACAGGAGCAGATAGCAAGGCAACCGTCTTCTCCAGCACCACGTACATACTCCCCAAGGTTGCTCCCATGACAGCTCTACATTCTAACATTACATACTTACATTCTAGTAGAATTACATACTAACATTCTACTATGTCTTACATTGGAATACTACACAGAGCACATGACTTTCCAGCAATGAGCTCCTGGTTTCATCCAGGAGTCTTAAGACCGGAAGGGGTGAGTTGTTCGCTTCCTACTCCCTGTATTATATAAACACAAACTAACACTACTTCCACAGGTATACTACAGCGCCCAGAGCACATCACTTTACAGCAATGAGCTCCCGATTTAAGCTCACGGTTTAATCCCTGAGTCTTCAGGACCAGTAGGAGAAAGTAGTTTGTTACCCACTCCCTATATACTATAAACGCATATTAACACTATTTATATCGGCTAGTATCCTACAGCGCCCAGAGCCCATAACTTTACAGCAATCAGCTTGGTTTGATCCCCGAGTCTTCACACCGGTAGGCGTGAGTACTTTGCTTCCAGTTTAGTGTAAACACACGGTAGAGGTCAGTAGTTCACTTCCCACTCCCTGTATGGTATAAACGCCTACTAACACTACTTGCACATGTATACTACAAAGACCAGAGCACACTCGGTTTGATCCCCGAGGTTTCACACCGGTTGGCGTGAGTACTTCGCTTCCCGCTTCCGGTATAGTATAAACCCACGAAAGCGGTTAGTAGTCAGCTTCCCACTCCCTGTATGGTATAAACACGTACTAATACTACTTGCACACGTATGCTACAAAGACCAGAGCACATCACTTTACAGCAATGAGCTCACAGTTTAGGCTCTCGGTTTCATACTCGAGTGTAGCAGCATATCATCTCAGCACCTTGACACTCTGAGCAACACCGCACTTTCAGACTGGTAGGAGTGACTACTTTGCTTCGCACTCCCCCACAGAGCTTACAGTGCTCCTACCCTCCTTTCCTACTTTTTTTGCCCTTTTTTCCCCTTACTCGCTTAATGGAATCACAAAGTGGCGGCCAACACTTCCTAGTTGCAACTGCTCGCAGCGCTCGCAACCAATAAGCAGCAAGCTTGTGCTCGTAACACCTCAGCCAATCAGATGGCAGAAGTCCCAAATATCGATATCTATCAATTTCGATATTTCTCCAAAATTACTGAACGGATTTATACCAAATAAACAAAAGCGTGCTTTCTAGACCAATAATCTTCTCCCTGCCAAATTTGGGGTAATTCCGTTCACCCGTTCGACTTGTTGCCTTGTCTAAAGTTTCCTATGGAAATTAACATGGAGAAAACACGTTTTGAGACCCCCCTTATTTTCTCGGCCCCCCTTGACGAATCACCTCCAAACGTTCCACATAGGAGCTGATAACAGCAACAAATTATTTTTGAATATTTCATGAAGATTCATCAAACAACGCCAAAGTTATAAGCAAAACAAAAAATGCTCTTCCTATGGAAACTATTTCCTAACTATAACTACCTACTGGCGACCGCCAATAGGTAATATATATATATATATATATATATTGTGTTAGGGCTTGGGCACCTATGCTGATGGCACTTATGACGTGAAGGAGCACTTTTCCTGGGTATGGGGCTGCACTGCTTTGCTTAATTTGTTTACTTCTAGTGTACTCTGAAAATTAGCTTACTATCTCTTATGTTATGGATACTGCACACGTACATTGTGTGCTTACAATTTAGGCACATACAATATTGGCATTAATAACACAAACCTGACCAGCATATACATGGGCACTACAATGCACGTACTGTTAAGAAGGTACAATGATACCTAGTAAATTACGTTTAGATTAATATCACTAAATATATGAACTGCGTCTTGCCAGGACAGGTATACAATGCGACTTCAGTCAACACCAGACAGTAATTACTAGTGAATTCATAAAGCACATTTGGGAAGCACATTGTGGTGGGGTGATGCACACCGAAACACATACTGGGGAATAACCACTTATATTGTTATTAGTTATGTATGCTACCAGAATAAGTAATGAGTTTGTGACTTGCACATGTTTATGTTATTTTTAGTGATTGGACAATTAATTATAGAAGAGCAACCTTGGGCTTACATACCGAGCAGGCGCTGAAGGTGAGCTGAGATGGATATGTTAGATGTTGCTGAGACACTGTTTCCCTGGCACGCATTACTAATGGAGGGTTTTGATATATGTAGTTGGACTGAAGTAATGGACACTTGGAGACCTTGGATAACAGATGCAGCCTTATAGTCACACCACACCAATTGAGCAGATATTGTGATTTGTGTCAGTGGTTCACTGGTGAGAGATGTTATTACTGATTGACTCATTTCCAACCTTTGACACTTCTTTGATATACTCAGTTTCTATCCTCTGGGATACTGGATTGGTTTGTGCCACAGGTGCGTAGACCTATTATAAGTATACCATGTAATGATTACTACCTCTCTTGATAGTTCACAATAATAATTCTGGTACAAGTGGTGAATGGGTCAGTGTCACCAAGATGACAGCTCTATGAACACTTCATGTCCAGGGATAACACCTAAGGCATGTATGTTTTTCATTGTAGCCGTAATGAAGTCTGCTGCCACATCTGCGGCAGAGATGAAATACATGCTGGCAGAGAATTGAAAGACGCTTTTGAGATGAACAAAAGAGTGTTGGTGATAGCACACTATGGAAGTCAATGTTGATTTACTTTGGAGTGCGCAGACTTTTTTCTTTTGTGACTTGGACTTGTTCCAACAGAAAAAGAAGTAGTGGCTTTTCTCCCTTCTTGAGCACCCGTCACCGGATGTTATGTGTTGATTGGGACATTTGAAACTGTGTCGATATTTATGTGTGTGCGCCTTCCCTACCCAGCCTCCCATTTTGTTTTTGGAGTATGAGGACTGATTGGGCATGCAAATGTGTATGGAGCAAACACAAGAAGATGATGGATGGAACGCTGAAACTTTTCAGACACTTATCCCCAGTTATAGATCTGGGTTGAATCTGTCATTGTACTTTAGCTCACTGCACCAACCCAGTTCAGATCCAGCCATATGCAAATCAGTCTCCACCCTGTTCCTCTTGGCAACAGTCCAGTTCGAACTGCCAAACCAGGTCTTTCCTAGATCAGAAACAAGCATTTGCACCCCTGCATCAAAGGATGACGAACAGCGGGAGAGCTTTTGCCTGCAGTGCTGCCAATTGAGTACATGTGAGCCGTGACACTCGGGTGGCGATTCTGGTGGGAGAGGGCCCAGGCTACAAAGAGGCATAGAACGAACCAGCCAGGAGAGGAGGCAGCTGCTCAGAGGAGACCAGACACTGGAGGTGAAGGCCCTGCATATATAAAAAGTGCCCTTCCTGCTGCTTGCAGGAAGGGAGATTGCCCAGCCGTCGGACTAGAGTACATGCTAACAGCAATCATGCAGTTGAGGCAAGCGCTCAAGCACGAATTCAAATCAGTGTTAATGGACATGGGACATCTGCGAGAAGACCACAAGACCTTAACAGAGGGTATAAACCAAACAGAGGGTGCCCATAAATACTTACCCCTGAGACTACTGAACTGCATAATAAAGCATGAGTTTGGATGTAGGACAGAGCTGGTGATAGAAAATGTTTGGCAATTCTCTACCACAATGAGTCAGTCTTTCATTATCAATCCAAGTTATTCTGGTGATCCAGTGTAAAGGACATATGAAAATGTTGCCTTATCCAGTCTTTTTTATTATTAATACAAGCTATTTTTGTGATCCAGAGAAAAGGACATATTAAAATGCAGCCAACATGTGTTTCGCCCTCCTATGGCGTGCAGCCTGGGGCTTTTTCAAGGTTAGACCTTCAAGCATGAGTGATAAACAAAGGAAGAAATGGGAAAGGAAAAAAGGTGAAGAAATGTAAAAAAAGTAAATAACATAACATAAGATAGTTCCAATAACTAAATTCAAGGTTCAGGGACCCATTTCAATTTCCGTTGCCAGATGACAACAAAGTAAACAGCATACAACATTCGTACGTACATAAAGTCCAAGTCCAGTAGGCGGACAGAGGAGCACATTTTCATGATCATTGCCAGATGTCAACAGTACCTCATCCATGTAGCATTTCAAATATAAAAGAAGACTTGAAAAAGCTATGCAAATACATAGGTAAATTAAGCAGTAGCATCATAGGATAAATAAAAAGTTATTCACATATATGTAAATATGATGATACATTCAAGGTACATCAGTCAAGTGATTAGTTGCAAGGCAATTAGAAAAGTGAGGATTTGTCAAGTAAACATATCGTAAGACAAGTCAATAGTAAATGATGATATCGCTTCATTGTAGTCCCCACAATGCAAAAATAAGTGCAAATAGTAAGCACATGTCATACATACAGATCAAATTGCATGTATAGGATCCAATCAGACATCCAAATAGGTGTTGGGTTATCCATACGTGGTATACACAGAGAGGTCAAGTGGAGTAGTAATGGAAATAGTAAGTGGAAAAAAAGCAAAAGGAAATCTTCAGAATAACCCCATTTTACTAGGAAGGACACTACTTGGACTTATAACTCCTTTCTCTAGCCTTACTGCATGAAGTGTGCAGTCTTGTAGAAATTATATGATTTGTAGAGTGGTGGAGAGAATACTTCGAGGGAAGATCAAGGCACAACAGCAATAGAATTGTTGGACTGCATGAGAGTGCAGAGGGAGCGTATACTCTTGCCTACATGGAAAACTCCAGGCTCCAAGTTGCACTCTGGGATTGTAGGCACATCGACCAACAGGTGGCCACTGTTAACATTAAGTGCAATGGATAACTTGCCATAACTGTTTCCCCCTCTGATATTATGGAAACAGTGATTATCAACTACAGGGGCCCTATAATCTATTATTGATGATTGCAGACATGACGAGCTGGGTGGGAGAAAGCAGACACAAGCAGGATACCTATGGTGTTTAGACACTATGGTGTACAATGTGCTGTACCCTTAACAGGGGCTAGCAACAATGGTGGAGAAACCTGTTGTGGCTGTGTCTTCCCCGTCAACATGAGGCCGGTATTCTACTGGCACCCACTGTTAACTTGAAAAGCAATCGAAATATTAGTTCCAACAAAGTTGTGGGTGGGGCAGTTCTAGCCGGACGCCACTTGAGAGAGTTGGGTTACACTTCTAAGTTTTATTCTGGTTGGTTAGTAAACCTCACAATACAGACTATGGAGTATTATGTAATCTAGGGTAGTGGTGAGGGACAGGGAGATGGGCACTAGATTGGGAGCACAGCCGTGGCAAGAATGTCACTGGGACAAGGACTGGATCACTGAGTAAATATACATCATTCACATGGAATTTGTGGGGTCCTAAAACCAAGAAGAGACACAACTTAGACACTTATCTTTACATGCTAGGGGTAGATATAGTGCTCCTACGGGAGACAGATTTACCATTGAGTGAACCAGCCAAACTGAAACACGGCTGGAGATTGAAATTATATTGCACCACCAACTCAGCGTTCACAAGGGACTCCTTTCCAACTAACTAAACAGAAAATTGACCTAGAGGGCCGTTATGTAATGCTATCGGTCAGACTGAAATGGGTGGAGTTACTGCTTGACAGTGTTTACACTGTAAATGTGGGTCAGGTAAAATTTTACAACTTAAAGCACAATTGCCGCAATTTATGGGATCTATACCAGTGGTGGGTGGGCACTTTGACAGGATGGCGCACATTTTTAATGATCGCTCACACCCACCCCTAGTGAAACGACAAACCACTAAAGTCTCTATGGCCCTCATAGGCTGGTGCTGTCATTGGGGAATGTCCGATTTGTGGCCCCATGTACATCCTGGCAGGAGAGAATATTCCCAAAAGTATGATCCCCATGTGTGGCTAGACAAAATATATTGAAGTGAGGCTACATTGCCCAGGTACTACACGGTCAACACTTAGGGAGGACATTCTTGAACCACAACCCATTGGTGTTGAGATTCGCATGGGGACACTGTGGGACAGCAATACCCACATGGCAATTTCGACCACCTGATCTAGGTACCCCGCATATAAGGCCACAATAGGAGAAAACATTGCCAAGAAATTGAGGGAACTATGGAGGTAGTGGTGAATGAGTGGGAAGCATTTAAAATGGTTTTGTGTGGTGCCTGCATCAGGCTTACATGTGGGGTCAGGCACTAGCAACAGAACTGACAGTGACAAAAGACCAACCACAACCTCTAGATCAGGACACAAAGATGCCAGCCCTGAAAGGACTCGTAGGGAGTAGCTTAGTGAGCAACATGTGGTCCTCACATACCACCTGAAATGCCACAACTACAAGACATACATGGTCTTAAAACACACAGAGGGAGAAACACCAGGTAGTCTTCTCGCCTGACTAGTTGAGAAAAAGAACACAGGAGCTCCCATTACTCAAATCATAGATGCAGAAGGTCATGTCAGATGCCCTCAAACTGAAATAAATGCAGTACTTCATGACTACTATACAGAACTATACACAACCCCGGGGGTACATTCCACATCACTGATCGAGGAGTACCTCAATGATATAGAGATCAAAATACTCACACCAGAACAAAGAGAATAGATTAATGTCTCCCTTTTTTTCCCAGATGTGTTTTAATTCTTCTCTCATGCTCAGCAGCTGCTACCATGACCTACGGGTCCTTCATATAGTGCACTCTTGAATCCTTTCTGATTGGTCAGCATGTTGGTGGAGGTATTTATAACTAGGCCTGGGCGAAGCACTATGCTACGCTCGCGTAGTTTGCGAAGTTTGCGCAACTTCGCACTACACAAACTGCACGTAGCACAGTGCGAACACGCATTGCGTAGCGTGGCATAGTGCAGCAGTCATTTTTTGCTTGCTCGCGGTCCTCAACATCAAGTTGGCGACCGCGAGCAAGCAAAATGACATCCTGGCGAGACTTTTTCCTCGTTCGCGATCAGCAACATCAAGTTGCCGATCACGAGCGTGGAAAATAAACCTCCCTGCGAGATTCTCAATTCGGGGAGGTCTGGTTTCTCCTTGCGATGAGAAACTACCAGTCCACGTTGAGAAAGCTGTCGCTCGAGTAAAAACCTCCTCGAGCGGCAGAAAACTACAGCTCGCACTGTGCAAGATGCCGTTTTCAATGATTGCAAAGTGCCGGATGCTTGTCCGCACTGTGCAATCATTAAAAATGGCATCTTGCACAGTGCAAACATGCTACTACGCAGTTCACGTAGTGCTACGCGTAGTACAAAGTGCACTTCGTGTAGCTTCGTGAAGTGCTACTTCGCAAACTACGCCCAGCCCTATTTATAACATCTCCTCAAGCCTGTTTGAAATTCAGAGCCATGAAAAGAAGAGCAGGTTTTGCATGTTTCATTCTGCTGTATTTCTGATATTTTTACACCTGAAAAAGTATCATGGTATAGTGATCTGTTAGTCAGACATTTGCGGAATCAGTGATGAACCTCCGGGTTTTTCAAGACTGGTCTGACTTGTATTTGGCAGTATAAACACAAATAATTATGTCTGATTAATTTATAAGATATACTCTTAAAGCAAAAATCCTTCTATTTTTCAGATTTTCTGCTTAAAATTATAGCAACATATCCAAGCATACATTTACCAAGATGTCGATGTTATGACCCGAGAAAAATAGGTCTTCATCAGGACCAAGATCTTGGATGCACTCTATTTATTGAAATTACAAACACAAAAAAATCTGTGTCAACTGGTTTGGCAGAGCTGAGAAAAAACGAGCAAAATAAGATATTTCACACCCTATGCCCGTGTAACACAAATCACTGTGATTAATAATGTAGAACATTTTTCTCCCAAATATGTGGGCAATGTTCTAAGAATCAAAAAGACTAACTGTCACCAGGTGCAACCAACATACTAGAAGCAGTGACAGAAGAATGGAGCAATTTGTTCATCTACCGCTAAGTATCATTCGTGCTAAATTGTAATGGTAAGTGAGGGCGTTAGAGTTACCATATAAAAAAAATCTCAAAAACATCGAGTGACCTCCAAAAAGAAATGTTGGGCCATTGAATAGTGCATTTTATTGGAAAGATGTATCTACTCACTGAGATGTGGCTAGGTAGTAACAAGATCGCCAATCCCGCACATTACTCTGTGAAATCAAACAGGTTATAGTGAAGGTCAATATATAGTCAGATTTAGGAGAATAACCATGCAAGGAATAAAAGAAAAAGGATGCAAACCTTGTGAAGAGAAATACAAAATGAATTATGCTGAGCCATAAGCATGCTCAACAGCTCTTTAAGCACAGGTAAGACTTCTTACATCAGAGTGCGCATGGTGATACAAAGTATCCTCACAGTTTGTGCTGCTCTCTCAGTACCGAGGACAGGTACTCCGCAACTCCACAAAACGAGGACAAGTGAACAAATTATTAACAGGGTGGAAACTCGACTTGAAAAAGAAAAAGAGGGAGGCACTAAAGAACATTATTTTGTATAAAGAAATGGTTTAGATAAAAATGAAAAAAATACTACGAGCAGCTCATATCACATATACCACTCTCCCTGTACTCACATGCCATTTTAACGCTGATGGAATGTGCAGGTTCTATCACTGTGTTACAGTCAAAGAGTACACAGTATTTCTTATATGAACAGGCAGACACGAATAATTCCATAGCACTTTTTTATTTTGATCTGTCGATAGCTGAATGATTCACTTTTTACCTTCTTCCAGTGAATCTAATTACATTCCCTCAAATCCAGGAACGTGACAATGTCATCTCCGCGTGGAACGCAATGTACTTGTTCAAGGACCAACAACTGCAATTTTTTAAGCGCATGATTCATTTTGTTGAAATGTTTCATTAATAGAGCTCAAGGAGTTGCACATCAAATGTGACTATATTGTTGTACAAAACTTTGTTTTACTTTCTGCTTAGTTTGGCCAGCATATGGACAACGTTTAACATAATCACATTCGTACTATTACAAGTGGTATGATATATTAACTCAAATGTTTTGTCAAAATACTCAAATCTCTTGGTAATGCTACACATCTAACAAGCCTTGCATGAACCCCACTTATAGTGGCCCACCAAAGGTGCAATGTTCCACTATTGTGCTGTGCTCGGGTGCTAGGAGAAAGGTTCTGACCACATGAGCTCCTATATTCTTCCCCCTCTTGAAAGCAAATGGGGAGGCATCCATGCGAAGTTCATCTTTCACCAGGTTCCAGTGTTTGGAAATTACTTTCTTAATCAAATTACTTTTAATACAAAAGGTTGTGACACCTACCAAGAAGTTTCCATCTGTTTAATCAGTTTTACGATAAAGTAAAGTTTCCTATGGCAGAACCAATCTCTATTTCGTGATCTATCAGAATCATGAAAATACTTAGATTCATGGGCACAATCTCTCCTTATCCTCTGAAACTGTGCATAAGGGAGGTTATCTCTTAGATTACATGGGTGGTGACTTCTGCAGTGTAGCAGGGTGTTCCTTTCAGTGGGTTTGCAACATAAGTTTGTGTAGAATTGACTATGTGATGGCTCTGTGGCGACAACCAAAAAATCAAGCTCATTGGCACAATTGGTCATAGTGAATTGTACACCCCCTAACCTAGTGTTGTGCACTTCCAAAAATGTGTTAAGTGTTGCCACTCCCAGATCTGTGACTGGGGGTGAGTGTCTGAAAAGTTTCAGTGCTCCGTCAATCATCTCCTTGTGTTTGCTTTGTTCGCCCTAAGTTGGCAAGGTATTCCCAGAAGTGGGTCGCTTGCTCACCTTGCCACTGGATTCAAGCTAGCCTGGCTGATGAAGGGTGTTACCCAGAAACCGGTCCCAGGATGCTTGCTTCCAGTTCAGGGAAGACCTAGCTTGGCAGTTCGGGCTGGAATGTTCCCATAAGGCACAAGGTCAAGACTGATTTGAATATAGCTGGGATTGAACTGAGGTGGCAAAATAAGCTAAAAAATGATGATGAATTCAACCCAGATTTGTGACTGGGGGTGAGTGCCTGAAAAGTGTCAGCGCTCCGTCCATCATCTCCTTGTGTTTGCTTTGTTCGCCCTAAATTGGCAGGGTATGCGCAGACGTGGGTTCTTTGCTCACTTTGCCACTGGATTCAAGCTAGCCTGGCTGATGAAGGGTGTTACCCAGAAACCGGTCCCAGGATGCTTGTTTCCAGTTCAGGGTATACCTGGCTTGGCAGTTCGGGCTGGAATGTTCTCATGAGGTACAGGGTCAAGACTGATTTGCATATAGTTTTGTCTGAACTGAGGTGGCGAAGTGAGCTAAAGAATGATGATGGATTCAACTGAGATCTGTGACTGGGGGTGAGTGACTGAAAAGTTTCAGTGCTCCGTCCATCATCTCCTTGTGTTTTCTTTGTTCGCCCTAAGTTGGCAGGGCATTTGTGTTTTCTCTGTTTGCCCTAAGTTGGCAGGGTATGCCCAGACGTGGGTCCCTTGCTCACTTTGCCACTGGATTCAAGCTAGCCTGGCTGATGAAGGGTGTTATAAACAGCAATTGGCCTCGCCTACACCACACCCAATCCCAATCCTTAGAATATGACAATTGAAAAGGGTTTTCGATATTTCCCTATCACTACTCATATTGTCATGGTGTGTCAATTTAATGTCATAAAAACCATCAGAGTCTAAATCCAACCTAAAAATAACCAAAAGAAATGTGAGAAAAGTGTGAGAAAAGAGAGAGAGGGGCTGGAGCTTCTAACAAGCCGGTGGGATGCGGCAGGGGGGGCTAGACAGTGTGCAGTCACCCCAGGGGCCCGTGATCAGAGGGCGCGTGTACCAGTTTAAAGATGGTTCCGGCTACAAGGAGGCTTCGTAACCGCTAGGATTTAGGTGAATCTCGAGTGAAGTTGAGAATTGGAACCCCTAACAGCCCTGAAGAAGATGCCTGATGACTTAGCAACGAAACATGTTGGCAGTACAGGGTTGATCATGGTTTGACGAAAACCATTTTTAATTGGGGAAGCTTGCAGCATTCAATAAAGTTGTGTCAGGCTAGCAAGCTTCACCGGTTTTTAATGGTGAGAATTATCTTTTCAGATTCTCACAGGGGTCCAAGGGGCACTTACAAATCACAAGGCACTGATAGTCTACTTCTATTTAAGATCCACTATCACTCTTTACTTTATTGGTTTGAGATTCTTCCAAAAAGAGATATTACACTTATCTTTTCTCTACACAGAGAGAGAGCAACCTATGATGATAAGTGGGTATGCTGGCGAGTACCAGCCAGCAGCCCCCTTGGTGTTACTACCGTGATATACTCTCTCTCTTTTCTCACACTTTCCTCACATTTCTTTTGGTTATTTTGAGGTGGGATTTAGCCTCTGATGGTTTTTATGACATTTAATTGACACACCATGACAATTTGAGTAGTTTAAGGAACACACTCTAGGGAATTGAAAAATATCGAAAACCCTTTTCAATTGTCATATTCTAAGGATTGGGTGTGGTGTAGGCAAGGCCAATTGTTGTTTATAATACTTTGAGAGGGGGAGGTCTGGCCTTCTTTTTTTCCCCCTTAACTCCTATTGTGTTGTTGTGATGAAGGGTGTTACCCAGAAACCGGTCCCAAGATGCTTGTTTCCGGTTCAAGGAAGACCTGGCTTGGCAGTTCGGGCTGGACTGTTCCCATGAGGCAAAGGGTCATGACTGATTTGCATATAGCTATATTTGAACTGAGGTGACGAAGTGAGTTAAAGAATGATGATGGATTCAATCCAGATCTGTGACTGGGGGTGAGTGTCTGAAAAGTTTCAGCAGTCCGTCCATCATCTCCTTGTATTTGCAAGGATTGCCACTTCACATCTCCTGATTATGAAGTGTTGTCTATATACCTCCTCCACATAGTTATGTTATTACTGTAAAGAATGTCTATGTGCCAAATGTTGAGATGTTCATAATAATCCATAAATACATTTCCTACATCTGGGGCAATGCGTACCATCATATGCCACCCCTTTGATCTGATAGTAATATGTGTTCTGAAAAATAAAAAATACATTTGTCTTAAAGTCACCTCTAATAGAGATATGATGAATGTTATAGAGACGTGTGTGGGTCATTCTCTACCCTCAAGAATAGATCTGTCAATACATCATCCTGTGGGATATTCGTACAGAGAGACTGGATGCCCAGTGTCACCAGTAGTTGTTTATAAGAGCAAAATAGAAAATTTTCAAAGACAGTAATGATATGCATTATGTCTCTGATATATGCTCTTGTTTCTTGCCCAAAAGGGCTTGACAAATTTGCCAATATATTTACATAGCAGTTCCAAAGTTGGAATCACTCCGAGACATAATAGGGCATCCTGGTGGTGTACCTATGTGTTTGTGGATATTGTATTTGAGTTTGAAGATTGAAAGAGACATTTTAATCTTAATTCTTGACTTCAGCAGAAGCTAATGGAAGGCTTTCACTTAGTGGTTAATTTTGTATTTTTTCTTCATATTAATGGACATCCTAGTAGCCTGACAGTGAAGCTTCTACAACCTATACGAATGTTATTCAATTTTTTTTAAATCAATCCATCTATGGTAAGTCACATTTTTAATGGGGGAGTTGCCTATAGGCATATACAGCATAGTATTACTGTGTGTCATTTGTGGGTGCATAGCATAGAAATAGTGTAACAGCTGAAGTCAACTGTGACTGTGCATGCTGAATGTTATATGTTGCAGTGTACCAACTAATAAAAGCATCAGGTACAAGCAGTCTTCCATGTTAAAAAAAAAGTTCAAGTGAAGGGCGGAGCAGAGCCGATGTGGATTGGGGGTGACTTAAAGTTAAAAAAAAAACTGTGAGAAAAGACAAAGCATCTGTTTACTATAGATTGTGCACAAGTTGATATCTGGGCACATGCCCATGCTAAATAGTTGCTACACCGTGCTACGGAGAATGTTTATAAGATGAGGCATTGCAGGTTGTTGAATAATGTAGAATGTAATGGTGACTCACTTAACGATTGTTCAACTCATACTGTGGTTATAATCATGCTCTTAGGTTGTATCTTGCAACCGTTGTGCTTGTATCACAAATGTATATAGTGCATTTTAAAAAATGACAGGTTTGTCAATAGGACCCTGGTAAAATGGAAAATTGCACTTTTGGGATCCATACTTTTATCAGATACCATGAGAAAATGGAGCGAAATTTCACTCCAAACCGGAGTCACAGCACAATTCATATTTCTTAATGAAAATGCCTCCCGTCCAAATGTGATAGGCCGATTTGGACGGCAGGAGTTTTAGTCACGTGAGCTAATAAGGCTGATGACATTATTGAGTGTAACACTGCTTTACACGAGGAGGTATCGTGCTGTCACGTAGATTACATTAACAGAGAATGAAGGTATGGGGATAGTTTACTGCGTTTGGTTGATAGGGAACGGTTAACTGAGGATATGGCCTAATATGAGTACAAGGGTTATGGTCATGAGGAGTTTCTGATTAGAATGCGGTAAAATACCGAAGGGTTAAGTTTCCGAGAGAGGTTTTCTTGGGCACCATGTATTCACCACTTAGAGTGAAAACGTTGGTTATGGGATGAATTGTTTTTTTTTTATTTCAAAAGATTTTATTATTTTAAAGGAGCACATAAGGAAATAAGATACAAACATAGTGATACCATTGAAATCAGATAATTACAAACAACATATGAGGCTAAAAATAATTAGCTTGATACATATGCCTAGTACAGTAAGTCTACTGAAATCAGGTAGATAAATCAATAAAGGGAGAAAAAGTAATATTCAGTAGACGTAACTGTCAAAAGTAACACTATCAGGTAATATAATAGGGGACAAAGGAAGGGAGAAGAAAGAATAGAAGAGAGGAAAGAAGAAAAAAGAGAAAGGAAGAGGGAGCAGTAAAGCAACGAAAAAAGAGGATAAAGGAAAAGAAGAAAGAGATGAGAACAAGAGAAAGTGGACTTCCAAAGAAACTTCCTAAGAAGGAGAACATCATTTAATCAGGCAAATCAAAGGGAAATTTAGCAACCAACCCTTTTGAGGCTGAATCCATGTAGGAATCTAAGGCAGACCAAACACCAACAGATATGGAAGGAGATAGATGAGCATGATCAACTGACGTATGAGCACTCCGCAAAAAGGAAACCCAAGCCCACCAGGTATGATAGGAAATTGAAGAAAAAGATTTCCATTCCATGAGAATGATTTTCACTGCAACAGTTAACAACAGGTCCAACAATTGCAATTCCGAAGAATCCAATGGAACAGGGACCGGAGCAGCTAACGGGCCTAATAGAATTAATGGAAAAGAAAGGTGGAATTTAATACCAAAAATAAGCATAAGATGTTTGTGTATTAGATCCCAAAAGGGTTGGAGGAGGGAGCATCCAAAGAACATATGTTGGAAATCACCAGGTAACAAACCACAACTCCAACACAAGTTATCGTCTTTAAGATTGAGCGAATGCAAGCGAGTAGGAGTCCAATGAAGGAGATTCATCGAGAAATATTTAGATTGCATTAGTGAAGGTGCGATTTTATTACGAAGAGATAGCTTACTAATAAGCTGCCAGGTGTCGGCAGATATATGAGCCATAACGCCACGATCAAAATGATGCAACCATTTCCGTTGTGTAACAGTTGGGGTAGGTAATAAAGAAGATGATAAGAATTTATAAATTCTGGATGCTACATGTCCAGACCGTATCCATAAATGACAAAGGGTGATCATGGGGGAAGAAGGATGAAGGCGCACCTTGGCAAGTGCCACTTTAATCTTAAGGAAGGTATAGAAATCCAAGTTCGTTAAAGAGAATTGACTTGCCAAGGAAGAAAAAGGTAACGGTTGGTCATCAGCATCATAAAGATGTTTAACAAGTGAAATCCCTTTGCTAGCCCAATAGGACACCAGAGAAGGATCAATATCGATTTTTAGTTTAGAATTTCGCCAAATAGACGACCATCTAGATTTATGCAATGGAACCGCAACCCGTCTATCAAGCTTACGGACCGCAGCAATAGTATCTAAAATAATGGAACGGGAGAAAAGGATAGAAAGGGTGTTCGTAGTCATAAAAGAAGCGAGCGGTAGTGGGGAGGCAAGAGTTTGTTCTATCAACAGCCAAGATGGAATATGAATAGAGGGGGAAGAAAACCATAAAGCACCTTGAGACACCAAGAAGGCGACTTGGTACTTCTCCCAATCAGGAAGATTACAGCCACCCATGTCACAGGGTTGAGTATGATTTTCTTTGACGAACTGTTTTACATTGAGTATGTGTAGAAGTCTGAATTTACAAGCTAATGTTGTTGTTTTTTCAAACTTGTAGTGAAAACTCCTGAAGAAGGCTTATGGAAAAGCCGAAATGCATTGGGTAAACAAGACCAATCACTAAGGATGAACTATGTATGTGTCATGCTGTGGAAAAGGGCCTGGATTGGCATATCTGCCGCATTTGAAGCTTGTCATACATAAGCGCCTCACATGTAACATGATAAAAGGAAACAAGCATTATAAAGCTTTGAAATATGTTGAATGAATTGTACAAAAAGTGGATGAATTTATGGCATTTTCATTAAGAAATATGGATTGTGCTGTGCGTCCAGTTTGGAGTGAAATGTTGCTCCATTTTCTCATGGCATCATCAAGAAAGCCGTCACAACCACCACTCCGGCCTATTGGGCTGACAAACTCACCACCTCCGGTGACCCTTGGCAAACTTGCAGCCAAGACACCATCAGACTAGAGACAAAGAAGTGAAAAAAACAGAAAGTATACTAAGAGGCCTCCTTGATGTGTCCACACAGGATAGACATCTCCATATCCATCTGACTACCCCAAAGCTGCTCCATTTCTGGAAAGGACAGGAAGCATGCTACATTACAATACAGTATTAGTCCACTTTCGGTCTTGAAATTAGCTGACCTTCTAATCACTTTGACTGCATTTTTTGCTTTGATGCTGTACAGCAATCTGCCTCATTTTGCCTATGCTCTCTCTTTACAAGTGTAGCATATAGACATATATACAAGTGATGCCCTTGTGATTGGGTTTCAAGGGTTGTAAACAAGGAGTGCAATTTGCAAGCCAACGTCGGTGTCATGCTCAGAACTGTATTACATTGGTTGCTGCACATGTGCACCAGGGCCCATATTACATCTCAAGCACACTGTTCATGTTCACGTCACAGTGCACCTTTAAACAGGTGCACCATGGTGCTGCACATGAACAGTGCGTCTGATTACAATCAACCAAGGGCAGCTGCGAACTCAGGGCTTCCTTGGGGGCACTACATCCAATGAAATACGGAGCAGCTGCCTAAACAACAAGATGGTGTCCATAAATTGACCTTGAATCCAATATAATCCTCCATATAAGCAGACTGTTTTTGGATGAATTACTCCCAACTATCCTATGTCAGGTTGAACAGTGGATGGGGGCCCCATGGCTTTAGCTAAATAAGAGCAAAACAGATTCCATTGGTCGCAAATTCTTTAGACCCTATTTTGGGCCATTTTTTACATGATTAAATGGACCCTCACCGCTCAAATGTGTGTCCTCTCTAACTTTATCCTAATCAACTTCCACTGTAGTGCCTAGAAGTTCATTCCCTCTCCATAGGCTCAGCAAAGTCCTGCCTCTGTCATGCCATGAAGCCATCTCTGATGTCATTGGGTTTCACATAGGCTACGCAAATTTACTTCGGATGGGCATGCCTAACAACCAAATTAGAAGCCTGAAGGTCTTCCAAAATCAGGCGCCGGAGCTGAATCTTGAAGTTCCACTTTTTACCGTGCATTCATCCTTCGGTGTAAACTGCATTGGATTAAGAAGGACCCATTGCTCTTCAACATCGTGTGCATGGTCAATCGTGAATGCAAAGCTCCTCACTTGATTTTATATGGAGAGGATGTCATTCCTCCACTCCTGGTCTTCAGCATCCATTCGCTTCCGGAGCTTTGCTTCGAATTCTCAGTTTCAGGAAGGCGCTTTTTGGTGGCCGCCTGTTAGAAATGGGATTTCTGGATGGCTAAGGCTTGCGCCAAAGTCAGGCAGAAACCACCACTCTAATCAGGGTGAGGGAGTTACACGTCACAGAAAACCCCTGCTCACCCCCTTGGTAGCTTAGCACGAGCAGTCAGGCTTATCCCGGTGGCCATGTGTAAAGCATTTGGGCACGCACACCGCAACAACATCCCAGGTACACTACAAAAGGAACTCCACACAAGATTATATCAAAAATAGCCTTTGTATTCTCATGACACATTAGAATAGTAAACACATAATATACACTGTGCCAACTGGCATGGGCAATATTCACAAGAGATTATATACACATGACAGGGCCACATGGACCACTGTCACAAAGCAAACTTAGTAAAAGTAAAACAGATCATAAACGTACAACCCGTAAACACTGGTACTCACTGTACTTAGCATCAGCCTGTAACATAAACTACATTATGCACAGTATCACATCAGGCGCGAATTACATTCTGCGCCAACGTCACCAGCATAAACACATTATGCAGTCCTCTCACAAGTCTAAACACATTAGACCCTAACCTCCTAAGCGTAACTCACATTAGGGGCATAAACCACACAGTGAAACATAATCTCACTAGCATAAACCGTAATATGCAAAACAACCTCATAATCATAAACCACAATTAGAGGTATCAAACACAGTGTGCGTAATCATACTACATGCATTACATTTCCTAGCACCACATCACATCAGGGCCTGGCAACCTACCATCCCAACAGCCCCCCTGGCCACCTGGCCATCTCAAACAGGGGCTCAAATGCCCTATGTCCAAAGAGTCAGGGCTGCTGCCTAGGCAGCGAAAGTCAAGGGTGCGCACTTTGAGCAGGCCTAAACATAGCAGCTGGCACTAAGTGCAGAGCAGCTGTGAGTGTCAGGGGCAAGGGAGTGCATCTCACTCCTGAGTCCTAACTCACCATGATGCCCCAAAGAATTGCGGCCCTAACGGTGCAGCTGCCCTCTACTTGCTGGGCAGCTGGGAAATAGGAAAATGAGGCATGGGCCCTCAATGGCCCTTTAAACAAATGCGCCAAATGTTGGAGCCCCCCAGGCTCTGGAAATAAACATGTCCCCAAAAACGTGGCAGCTGCCCTCTAGCAAGCGGGGCAGCTGCGAATGGAGATAGGGGCCCGGCACTACGGTGCCCTCTGGCCCCGACTCCTGTCTCTTTGGCATCTCTTCACCTGGGCCCCCTCTTGGGACCCGGGACGCCTCTCTGCCGGCGGCCGCCACCGTGGGGCTCTCCCACTCTCAGGGCAGCTCTGAATCGCTACCGGCACCTCTTCTGTAACTTCACCGGGTCCCTCTCCTGGGACCGGGGCTTTGGTACAGAGCCCGCGAGGCTCCAGACTTCCAGTTCCCGACCTGCGGCCTGCGGCTGCACTTCTTCTCACAGTGCGGGGCTTTCCTCAACCACACGGGAGCCCCGCGTAGGATACATCACTCTGGCGCCCTTCCGGCCCGGCTGCAGGCCCCACCCTCATCACAGGCAGGAGTGCCTGACTTCCAGTTGGCCGCGACTCGTGCCACAGCGGTGATACGTGGGGTGGGCACCTGCATCCGTTATAATTTTAAAAAGGCGCAATGAGGGGTAGGCTCCCTCCGAATTGGACTATAAAGCAGGGTGGGCTCCTGCTAATAAAATATCCAAAATAGGCGGCCATGCAGGGTGGGCTCCAGGGAAGTTTTCAGCGCCGTGCTGCAGAGCCCTTGTGCTCCTTTTCTCCCGCAGGTAATTTAAATATAGCGCTCACGAGGCGCTTGATGTCCCCCAAGGAATCCAGGCAGGCAGAAATAAGTCTTTAAGGTTTTTGGGGGCATAACTGGGCCTAGGGGCCAGCACACAGGGCCCTCCAGCAGGGAGGCAGCCCCCATGGAAGTCTCTCCTGGGCCCCAGCAGCAGCAAGCCCCGCCTTCCGTCAGGAACAGAAACACTGAACATTTACATGGGGTCACAGCCCCTTCTTTTATACAGCATTTTCCCTTTGTGACACAGCACAGGGGTGGGGTAAAACCAGACGCAACTGGTTTGGGGGAGCTTTGGAGCACTTTGTTGTGCTCAGCTCCTTTCCTCTATTCACAGGACAGGCCAGGGACATCAGACGCACCAAAGGCGGTGGCGCTAGCGTTGTGGAGGGAAGGCACAGCCTTATTCAGGTCCCAGGTGCAACTCCTCCCTCCCATCTACATGCAGATCTGCCTATTCCCCCACCGGGCAGACCCATCCTGATTCCTTGAGCCACCCACATCATCCAGCACCTGTCAATCACAAGTCAGATATGCAATTCTCATCAGGCAGGCAGACACACTGCACACAGAAATGCCAACTTCTCTAAGTGGCACTTCTCCACGAGTCACAATAAATCTGCGCACACCATTGCGCAACATTTATTCTCATGAATTCACACATACTAAACTCGCCCCTGCACTCCTCTCATATCAGGAACCACCAGGGACACACATCTCCCCCATGTATGCCTATGGGAGGGCAGGCCAGTCTCACCACACATACACAGAGAGCGCACGCACTTTACACTGGACCACAGTGCTAAAGTGCGCAGAGGCCTAAAATCACCAACACTAGGTTACAGAAAAATACTAGGAGAACGCAAAAAAGTTTTGGGATGAACCTGCCAAAAGGGCCAGGTCCAACAGCGCCCTTGCTGAGTTTCAGCATCGCTTTTGAGAAACACAGTACTGCTATCTTTCAGGCTTATGTTCGCTAAATGACTTTACTTTGTGCACTTAAGACCCATGTGTTTTCCAGTTTCATTGTCTGAATTGGCAAGTTACTCCTTTCACCTCTAACGCTGTGAAACTTGTAATCAAGCGCTATATACAAAGTAGTGTACCATAAAAGAAATCTAAAAAAAATGGCTATTCAAAGAAGTGATTTACTACCATTTCCAGTACTGCCTAGCATGACTCTTTCGACGTGAACGAAGCATGGTTAAGTGTCCATTTTGACCACTCAAACTGTCTTAAACTTTAGCTGATAATCCTCGGCAACAGTAAACTCTACATGAAGGGGCCAATGAATGAGCAGTAATTGCAGTTAGGCTCGTAAGTAAGTGAAATGTTTGAGAAGCCAATCCCGGTGTCATTATTTATGACGTTGCCCCGGTACGATTATTTACATGCACATCAGGGCTCTTGCACAGTAAATTAATCCTTAATTACAAAACACCTTGGGTCATTTAAATAATTTGCATTTGAGACTGGTGTAATAACATGGGCCAGTGCAACTGGCCTCCGGGCTTCTCGCTTGTCCCTGGCAACCAGCACAGTTTTGAAAGACATGAAAGGGGGGCATCCATCAGTATGTTAAGGAGTATGTTATGGAAATTGATTCTGGCTAAAAAAACAGCGTAAAATGGAAGGTGGGAGGAAATGTGTCAAGCATAGCACACATGGCAGCTTGGATGATGCATTTGTTCTGCATATTTGAAGTGGAGGTTTCCAATAGTGGTCTACAAAAGTCAGATAATTACGAGGTTTGCAGCATAATAAACTCCGAAAATATGAATGATTCACATTTAGATAAATTGTACTTAAAATGACACACAGCAATTCTGAAAATCTAGTGCGGCCTTCGTCTGTTCCATCTGTGCACTATCTATGGCAATGGCGCTCCTGCCTTTGGGTCTGCTTGGTGCCAACCTGCACAGGGAGCAAGCACTCTTCCCAGTTTATGTGTTATAACAGATTCAGCATTTAATAACTAGTCTAAGCCAGCGGTTCTAAATCGTTTGACTTCTGTGGCTCCACACACAGTCACTACTCAAAGTGGTCGACTCCATCCTAAGCACTTTCTACGATTTAAACACCAAAACAATACACACACAGGCTGACATCAAATGGACAAATTCTGCAATATTGTATTTAATTCATAAACAAAACAAAAAAAGTTAAAAACGAAATTTGAATTTTAATGGAAAATTTGGACTTGCTGAAAATGTAGATTTTATTTTCTAAAGCTCAAGAAATATGCTTGCCTCTAGTACGTCACTTTGTGTTTTTTGTGGCTAATGCATGCTCTGTTTTTGCGGGTGCATGTTAGTGATCTAATTGTAGCCACCGATTGTCCATACTAAATTTGATTTCCCATACTTGCATCAATCAAGCTAAGATTGGCAACTATATTATTAGGTTCCTATTTTAAATTCTTTCATATTTACAAAGTGTTCTAAAATTTTCAATTGTGATTTTTAGCTGTATATATTTTAGCAATCTCAAATTGCTAAATTTGAGATTTGATACACTCCGCTGCACTCACCTTGGACTACGACATGGACTGCCATATCCTGTTTGATGACCAATGACACAGCGACCAGACCGCAAACTGTACCCTTCCTCTTCCGCAGTACTTGTCATCCCATGATCGACTCTGGCTGGCCCTCCATGGGCCCATACTGTGTAGTGTGCTCGACATGGCCCAGTACCGCTCCATCTGCAAAACTCCACTTGATGTACAATAAACATCCAGTAACGCACTGCTGTGTCATGTCTTTCATCATTCATTTATGAATGTGTGGATAAATGTAGGGATAGTGATTTCCCTTACGTCAATGATGCTCATCTAGTGGGATGCCAGTAACAGTGTGCTGCATTACCTATTGTGTTCTGTGTGCCATGGACACTACAACAGGGACACGCACATTAGTCACTTCCTTATAATATAAGGTGCCGACAACGTCATATTCTCCTCTGCCAGTGCTAACTGGATGGCGGACTCTCCATGGTTCTCAATCATAAAGGGGCCATGAGTTGTTACGCAAAGGGTTAGTGGCACCCAGAGCCTTCCGTCCGACACGGGCCTACCACCACATGGCACTGACTGCCGTTGCACAGGGTTGGTGGCACCGAAATAGCTGAGCGGGTGTGCAGCTTGCGTTGATGACGTGTGCACTGATGTGGTCTCCAAAATCAAAAGGATTGGGTGCGCACACCAGTTGGTGACACTGGTATTGTAGAGTTGGTGCGTGCTCCTGGGGTATCCCCCCCTGACTGGGGTGTCTAGGTACCAATGAGTAAGTTGCCACACCGGATTCAGCGTCGGCCCCCTGGGCACAGAGAGTGAATACACCATGTAGTGTATTATCCGTTTATTCAAAAGTGAATCACAATTTCTCAAGGCAATGGTAGAACCAAATTAAAGGCATTTATTCATGGTTTTCAATCTTGATGATCAAAATTATAATCCTTAACTGCAAGTGATCAAGGCATCGTCATCACAGCATCTTCTCAGTTAAATCCATTCCCTATGCATTTCGGGCTGAAGGCCCTTCATCAGGGGAATAATCTTCAAACAATAAACAGCATATGTTGCCTAAAAGTATAAACACACCAATGAACAAGCTATAATAGCGTTTGCTGATATCTAGGAAAACTGTACTAACTAAAAAATCTCAATGCAAAAGGCATAGGTGTGCCTCCAAAGAAACGCCGTAATTAACAGGAAAACTCTATCCGTTCGTTGAGACCGTGAGGTTTCATTGAGTTCAAATGTTTAATCCGAAAATTCTCTTGTTGTAAGAGAAAATTATTGTTGTTGCGGCCTTCTCGTTTCTGCACCACTTCAATAACTGCAAACTGCTGTTGGCTGAAGTTGTGTCTGTGTTCCATATAGTGCAATGCAACAACAGATTTAATATTGCCAGTTCGAATGTTGCTTTTATGTTCGCTGATGCGCGTTTTGATTTTACTCTCTGTTTTCCCAGCATAAACTAGCCCACACGGGCATTTCAAAATGTAGATGACATTTTTTGTATCACATGTGGCATTCAATTTGAGTTGGATCTTGGTACCTTTCATAGGATGATTAATGGTGGGACCTTTAATAATGTTATTACAATTGTTACAGTTGTAACACAGTTGTTAATCAGTGGTGTGAAGTTTATGGGAATGTTGGTGATGTTATCTTTAATATTCTTGCCACGATTGAATGCAAAAACTGGTGGACCTTCAAAAATATTTTTGAAATCTGGTTCGGATGCAATGATGGGCCAATGTTTTCTGATTGACTTCTTGTATGCGTACCTGATGGTGGAAAATTTGGACACAACTACTGGTCGTTTGGATTGAGGTTGTTGTTTGATCAGATCAGATCTGTTAATCTTGTCACATCTCTCCATGGCTGATTTTAGGATGTCAGGTGGATATCCTCTTTGTCCAAACCTGTTCAACATTGTTGCGGCTTGTTGCTCATATTTGATAGGATCAGATACAATTCTTTTCACACGTAACAGTTGAGAATAGGGTAAATGATTCTTCAAAGAAGTCTGGTGAAAACGTAGGTAGTGCAATAAATTATTGTGATCTGTGGGTTTCCTGAATAGATTGGTTTCCAGAATGTTTTCATGCCGAGTTATCTGTACATCCAGAAAGGGTATGGAATGAGCATGATATTCATAGGTGAACTGAATCTGTTCATCAAAGTGATTCAGAGCTGCCAACGCTTCCAACAGAGACTGTAGGGAGCCTCTCCAAACAACAAAAATGGTATCAATGTATCTCAGAAAGGTGGTACTTTGGAAAACTGAGAGAAAAATCAAAACATGCATCAACGAACATAAAAGCAACATTCAAACTGGCAATATTAAATCTGTCATTGCATTGCACTATATGGAACACCGACACAACATCAGCCAACTGCAGTTTGCAGTTATTGAAGTGTGGAGAAACAAGAAGACCGCAACAACAATAATTTTCTCTTACAATAAGAGAATTTTTGGATTAAACATTTCAACTCAACGAAACCCCATGGTCTCAATGAACGGATTTGTTTCCATGTATCCCTAATCTTTGTTAATCTCTATTTCTCACGCTATTCATTTTTTACTGTTTAATTTCTTTCTATTTGGCTTCGCTTTGCCGTTATATTCTCTCACCTTTTGTCTTTTTCATATGTTCTGGTTATCTTTAACCGTTACGAAATGGCGACCACAGGCTTGTGTTCCATAGTCCGTTATCAGTTTTTATAACTGGACGGACATAACCCACGATACACGGTCACATGCCCACTATCACCTGCCCCAGTCCTGACCCAGTCAGCCACGGTCGCTCCACTCGCTCCCTGAGCCCTTTTGCGCCTGATTGTGCCCCCGATCTCGCCTGGAGATGGATATTGCCCTCAGCCCTGCTGCTTGCTTGCTGATTGTGCCCCCGAGATCGCCTGGGGTCATATTGCTGTGCCTGGTATCGTATTTGTATAGATATTGGTATCGTATTTTGTAGCTATTTATTTGTTCTGCCTTGCATTGTGCCTGGTTGTGCCCCCGATCCCCCCACTACATTTTGGACATTTTGGACCGTGCCATTTGGTCCTGGCACCCTGCCGCTGCTCCCCCGCGGCCCCACCCCCGTTCCCTCAAGCTTTCCCTGGACATCGCCTCCCCGCTCCCGCCTCCCAGCTGCTCCTCCCTCCCACTACCAACAAATAGATAGTCCCGCGAGCGGAAGCGCTGTGACCGTCCTGACCCAGTCAGCCACGGTCGCTCCACTCGCTCCCTGAACCCTTTTGCGCCTTATTGTGCCCCCGATCTTGCCTGGAGACGGATATTGCCCTCAGCCCTGCTGCTTGCTTGCTGATTGTGCCCCCGAGATCGCCTGTGGTCATATTGCTGTGCCTGGTATCGTATTTGTATAGATAGTGGTATCGTATTTTGTAGCTATTTATTTGTTCTGCCTTGCATTGTGCCTGGTTGTGCCCCCGATCCCCCACTACATTTTGGACATTTTGGACCGTGCCATTTGGTCCTAGCACCCTGCCGCTGCTCCCCCGCGGCACCACCTCCGTTCCCTCAAGCTTTCCCTGGACATCGCCTCCCCGCTCCCGCCTCCCAGCTGCTCCTCCCTGCCACTACCAACAAATAGATAGTTCCGTGAGCGGAAGCGCTGTGACCGTCCTGACCCAGTCAGCCACGGTCGCTCCACTCGCTCCCTGAACCCTTTTGCGCCTGATTGTGCCCCCGATCTCCCCTGGAGACGGATATTGCCCTCAGCCCTGCTGCTTGCTTGCTGATTGTGCCCCCGAGATCGCCTGTGGTCATATTGCTGTGCCTGGTATCGTATTTGTATAGATATTGGTATCGTATTTTGTAGCTATTTATTTGTTCTGCCTTGCATTGTGCCTGGTTGTGCCCCCGATCCCCCCACTACATTTTGGACATTTTGGACCGTGCCATTTGGTCCTGGCACCCTGCCGCTGCTCCCCCGCGGCCCCACCCCCGTTCCCTCAAGCTTTCCCTGGACATCGCCTCCCCGCTCCCGCCTCCCAGCTGCTCCTCCCTCCCACTACTAACAAATAGATAGTCCCGCGAGCGGAAGCGCTGTGACCGTCCTGACCCAGTCAGCCACGGTCGCTCCACTCGCTCCCTGAACCCTTTTGCGCCTGATTGTGCCCCCGATCTCGCCTGGAGACGGATATTGCCCTCAGCCCTGCTGCTTGCTTGCTGATTGTGCCCCCGAGATTGCCTGTGGTCATATTGCTGTGCCTGGTATCGTATTTGTATAGATATTGGTATCGTATTTTGTAGCTATTTATTTGTTCTGCCTTGCATTGTGCCTGGTTGTGCCCCCGATCCCCCACTACATTTTGGACATTTTGGACCGTGCCATTTGGTCCTAGCACCCTGCCGCTGCTCCCCCGCGGCCCCACCCCCGTTCCCTCAAGCTTTCCCTGGACATCGCCTCCCCGCTCCCGCCTCCCAGCTGCTCCTCCCTGCCACTACCAACAAATAGATAGTTCCGCGAGCGGAAGCGCTGTGACCGTCCTGACCCAGTCAGCCACGGTCACTCCACTCGCTCCCTGAACCCTTTTGCGCCTGATTGTGCCCCCGATCTCCCCTGGAGACGGATATTGCCCTCAGCCCTGCTGCTTGCTTGCTGATTGTGCCCCCGAGATCGCCTGTGGTCATATTGCTGTGCCTGGTATCGTATTTGTATAGATATTGGTATCGTATTTTGTAGCTATTTATTTGTTCTGCCTTGCATTGTGCCTGGTTGTGCCCCCGATCCCCCCACTACATTTTGGACATTTTGGACCGTGCCATTTGGTCCTAGCACCTGCCGCTGCTCCCCAGCGGCCCCACCCCCGTTCCCTCAAGCTTTCCCTGGACATCGCCTCCCCGCTCCCGCCTCCCAGCTGCTGCTCCCTCGCTCCGCCCCCTCCGCGCTCCACTTATGACAGATGCATTCGCGCGCAGCGTTCACGCGCAGCGGGCGCGCCCTAAGCGCGCCAAAGGTGCGCCAAAGGTAAGCCCGTCTACGCCCGTCCGAGCCTGGACCGCGCCCAGCGCCAGACCCCCTGGCCCCCGCAAAAACCTCTCCACCCGCCTAACGTACGATGCCGCATACCTCTCTGCACTCAACACCGGCCGACTCCCCGACTGCCACCAAGCCGCCCCAGGACGTACCCATGGACCCTTCACCTGCCAATCCTGCAAGTTCTGCTGCATCAGGACCAATACTACAACCACTAACGCCAAACTGAGTTCAAACAACAACCACCTGAAGTGCATCCTGCTCAACACCCGGCCGGTCCACAGACACACCATTGAATTATGGAACCTACTCGACACCATAACGCCGGACGTCGCCTTTCTTACAGAAACCTGGATGAACGCCTCATCAGCGCCCGACATCGCCATAGCCATCCTGGACGGTTACAAGATCCGAAAAGACCGCATCAACCGAACAAGAGGAGGCATCGCCATCGTCCACAAGAACACCATCCGCATCTCTACCAGCTCCAACGACACCCTCAAAGCAGCCGAACACCTTCACTTCCAGATACACACAGACCCCAAGACCACACTTAGAGGCACCCTCATTTACAGACTCCCAGGACCCCGCACACAATTCAGCGAAGACATCGCTGACTTTATCAGCCCACACGCCCTCCCTTCCGAGGACTACATTCTCCTAGGAGACCTCAACTTCCACCTGGAAATGGACAACGATAGCAACACCACCTCCCTTCTGGACAACCTCGCCAATCTCGGACTCAAACAACTGGTAAACACCCCCACCCACTACGCCGGACACACGCTCGATGCAATCTTCTCCTCCAGTAAGCACGTCTCCTTCAATCACGCCACAGAACTCCACTGGACGGACCACAGCTGCGTCCACTTCAACTTCAGAAAGACCACGACCCACCACCACCCACAACAAGTCTCCCGCAGAAACTGGAACAAAATCACCACCGACCAGCTCACCACATTGCTAATCCAAAATCCTCCCGCCATATCATCGGACCCAAATCAAGCAGCCATCAATCTCTCACAATGGATCACACACTGCGCTGACGAATTAGCACCCTTGAAAAACCATCACAACAAGCCAGGAAGAAAAAAAGCCCCCTGGTTCAACGACGACCTCAAGAACTCCAAAAAGAACTGCCGATCCCTCGAGAAAGCCTGGTGAAGAAACCCAACCACAGACAACATGACCGCCCTCAAGGACGCCACCCGCAAACACCACCAGCTGATCCGATCCACCAAGAAATCAGCATTCAAGGATCGACTCGACAACAACGCCCACAACAGCAAGGAACTCTTCAACATCGTCAAAGAGCTTACCAATCCCAGCGCCGGCACCAACAACATCACTCCCTCTCAAGACCACTGCGACTCTCTAGCATCGTTCTTCCACAGCAAAATCACTGACATACATAACAGCTTCGGCGACCAACCCACTCCCCTTACCTCCGAACTGAAGCCCCCCACCACCACCCTCAACGCCTGGAACCCAATCAACACCGAAGACACCATCCGCTTAATGAACTCCATCCACTCCGGATCGCCAACCGACCCATGCCCCCACCACATCTTCAACAAGGCCGACTCCATCATCGCACCCCAACTCCGAGATATCATCAACTGCTCCCTAAACACCGCTACCTTCCCGGAAAGCTGGAAACATGCCGAACTCAGCACCCTCCTGAAAAAACCTACAGCAGTCCCCACTGAACTTAAGAACTACCGCCCCATCTCGCTCCTCCCATTCCCTGCCAAAGTCATAGAGAAAACCGTCAACAGTCAGCTCGCCGCCTTCCTCGAATCTAACGGCTCCCTCGACCCCTCACAGTCCGGCTTCCGAGCCAAACACAGCACCGAGACCGCCCTCATCGCAGCAACAGACGACATCCGAACACTACTCAACAACGGGGAAACAGTTGCCCTCATCCTCCTGGACCTCTCGGCAGCGTTTGACACGGTCTGTCATAGCACCCTTGTACAACGCCTCAGCAACGTCGGGATACAAGGAAAAGCATTGGATTGGATCATCTCGTTCCTCGCCGGAAGAACCCAGAGAGTCCACCTCCCCCCTTTCAGATCAGAGGCCACCAAAGTCATCTGCGGCGTACCACAAGGATCATCACTCAGCCCCACCCTCTTCAACGTCTACAGGAGCCCCCTCGCGACCATCGCACGCCAACACAACCTCAACATCATCTCATACGCTGACGACACACAGCTGATCCTCTCCCTCACCAAAGACCCAAACACCGCCAAAACCAACTTACACGAAGGGATGAAAGATGTAGCCGAGTGGATGAAGAACAGCCGTTTAAAACTGAATTCAGCCAAGACGGAAGTCCTCATCCTAGTATCATCCCTCTCTGCATGGGACGACTCATGGTGGCCGCCGGCCCTGGGCAGCGCACCCAAACCAACGGACCATGCTCGCAACCTGGGATTCATCCTAGACTCCTCCCTCTCGATGACCAGACAAGTCAACGCCATCTCATCATCATGCTTTAACATCCAACGCAAGCTCCGAAAGATATTCCGATGGATCCCCACCGAAACAAGAAAGACGGTCACCCAAGCACTCGTCACAAGCCGACTGGACTACGGAAACACCCTCTACGCCGGAATCAGAGCCAAATTACAGAAAAAACTCCAACGCATTCAAAACGCCTCCGCCCGAATCATCCTAGATATACCCCGCCACAATCACATATCCGGTCACCTGAGAGACCTTCACTGGCTCCCCGTCAACAAGAGAATAACGTTCCGGCTCCTCACCCACGCACACAAGGCCCTCTATGACCTAGGACCCAGATACCTCAACACGCGCCTGACCTTTTACACCCCCACCCGCCAACTACGATCGTCCAATCAAGCCCTCGCCGCGATTCCACGCATCCGAAAAGCCACCATGGGAGGAAGATCATTCTCCTACTTAGCGGCCAAGACCTGGAATTCGCTCCCCACCCACCTCCGCCTCACACAGAACCACCTCTCCTTCAGAAAACAACTCAAAACTTGGCTATTTGATAAGTAGTGAACCCCCCTCCCTCAAGCGCCTTGAGACCCTCTGGGTGAGTAGTGCGCTATATACATTTTTGACTTGACTTGACTTGACTAACAACCTTTCACATTGAGATCACAGAGGAGCGTTTTTCACAGCGGCACAGAGTAAGTTTATAACTTGGTGCACGCCGCTTACACGGTCTGTTATTACTTCATGCTTCACGATTCTTTACCGAACACAGTATCAGTGTCCGCGTTTGAGCACCTTTTCCTTATTCTTTTAGTTATGATTCCCGCACACTGTCACTATGTTTTATTAGCAATTGTCAGGCACGCCAACATCGTTATTGACACTACCAGCATTTTTTCTTTGTTTCCGACCACTTTAACGTTCACGTCTAGTCAGCTGTTTTTTCAGGATATTTATACGATACACTCTGATATATCACGGATAGCTACTCGCACGTCTTAGAGTAATTACGACGATTCTTTGGAGGCACACCTATGCCTTTTGCATTGAGATTTTTTAGTTAGTACAGTTTTCCTAGATATTAGCAAACGCTATTATAGCTTGTTCATTGGTGTGTGTATACTTTTAGGCATCATATGCTGTTTATTGTTTGAAGATTATTCCCCTGATGAAGGGCCTTCAGCCAGAAATGCATAGGGAATGAATTTAACTGTGAAGATGCTGTGATGACGATGCCTTGATCACTTGCATTTAAGGATTATAATTTTGACCATCAAGATTGAAAACCATGAATAAATGCCTTTAATTTGGTTCTACCATTGCCTTGAGAAATTGTGATTCACTTTTGAATAAACGGATAATACACTACATTGTATATTCAATCGCTGTGCCCAGGGGGCTAACGCTGTATCCGGTGTTGCAACTTACTCTGATGTGGTCTCCGCCATTGATGACTCAGGACTCAGCGTCATGTGTGAGACCTGCTGGGCTGCAGGGCGGGCCCGCATGATGTGGACCATGCCATGGTGGAGGGCCTGGAGCTTGCACGGGCACATGGTGTGCCTACTGGTGTACACGCCGGTAGCAGCAGGTGAACAGTGGGGCCTGTGTGTGCAGGGGCAGCTGTGTTTCTCTCTATCTCCCTTCCTTACCTTCTCTCTCTCTCTCTCTCTCTCACACTCGCTCTCCCTTCCCTCTTTCTCTCTCCCTTCCTTTCCTTCTCTCTCTCTCTCTCACGCGCTCTCCCTTCCCTCTCTCTCTCTCCCTTCCTTTCCTTCTCTCTCTCACACTCTCTCCCATCCTTTCCTTCTCCCTCTCTCTCACTCTCTCTCCCTTCTCTCTCTCTATCACTGTCTCTCCCTTCCTTTCCTTCTCTCTCTCTCACTCTCTCTCCCTTTCCTCTCTCTATCTCTCTCTCTCCCTTTCTTTCTCTCTCTGGCTTACTTTTCTTCTCTGTGTCTCGCTCCTTTGATGTGCGCATGACACCGTCCTGATTATGTGCTTTATTTTCCAGGCTGTGACATCGAGATTGTCCCTGATGGACCTGACAGCAGTCCTCCGCATTGGTGTTTTGTGTTGTATTTCAATAAAGTTTTTAGTTGTTACTTTAGTGCTGTGTGACTGTTTCTCGTTCTTCTGGTCACACATGTGTGTATTTATTTTGGCAATGTGCATCATCATGAGCTTTTTGTGGCTCTTGTGTCGTGCATGGTATGTGTATGTCCGGGGGGGCGGGGGGCTGGGGTGGTGGAGGGGGATGTTGTGGCCCTCTTGGGTATCGGAGCTGCAGGATCATTGTCTCCATGGCATCTGTGGGTCATCAGGTGTGGCTCTTGGCTGGGCTCCCTTTCATGCTGTGGGTAGTCTTCCTGCTTAACACCAGCAAAAGGCAGGTGTTAATTCTCTGCTGCTACCGTGGATTATCGCCTGTTTTTTGTTCGCATCACAGATCTGGAAGCTCGTTGTGAAAGTGGTGTGGTTATTTCATGTGTTTTTGCACTGGAACGCCTACTCTGCATCTCATTAGGGTTAGTTGGTGGTGTCCACCGAAGAGTTAAATTTTGGGGCAGTTATCGCTGGAATAATGGCGATGTCTGCAGTTTGCACCAGCTTGTGAATGGGGTGTTAAATCTATCTTCACTTGATGCTTTAAGTTGGAGATAAATTGGAGATAATTCCTTGTGAATATCCCCCAATGAGAGAGTGGAGCCCAAAAGAAAACGGAGAGATTGTGCAAGTGTATACCCAGCAAGAACAGAAAACCAGAACAGCACCTCAGCACAACCGGTGTCTTGCTAGAAAGAACAGAAAACCAGAACAGCACTTCAACACAATCGATGTCTTGACAGAGGCATATTTAAGCAGGCAGAGACCGTTCAAGACCGGCATGATCCAGCATTATCCTATTGTTTAATTACAGTGCAGAGAGCAGAGATGTAAGATCAAAGAAACGTGCCTCTGTCTGCCACATCCTTGCACTCCGTGATTAAACACAAATCTAAATATTCTAATTGGCTTTGTATTTGATCAATTGATAAATTGTTATCCTCCATATATTATTACATAAACATTGTTACATTTCTCCTGTTTCCTTTTTTTCCAAATATATTAAGATGGAAGGCTTGAGCTTGCTGAATATTCATGGCAGGTGTTCCTCTCAGTTCACTCTATACTGTGACCGGTAGTACCCTATAGGTGGATATGTTTCTAAGTGGTATCTGTAGCCCATTGTTTCATCTAGCACTTGCTGGCAGTACAGCGCTATTTGAATGAATATCTTTGCATGGCTCCACAGAAACTGGAAAAGCAATTGTAACATCTAAGAGAATACAGTCTCTGCACAGGAAGGAGGAGGGCAGAGTCTTGTGCTAGGAGAGAATCCAAACATCCGTGAAATGTAAATGTTATACTTGGCATCCTTGGCGTTGTTTCCCCTGACCTTTTGCCTATGCCTTATGTATTTTTGAGGGTATACTGGATTTCCTTTTGTTGGCTTAGATGCTTTCGGCACTTTACCACTGCTGATCAGTTTCAAAGTGCAAGTGCTACCTGTGTAATTTGTTATTAAAATTGGTTCTCCCTGATTGACATATTTGATTTACTGGTTAGTCCCTAGTAAAGTGCACTGAGTGTGCCAGGGCCTGTAAATCAAACGCTACTAGTGGGCCTGCAGCATTGATTGCTCCACCCACATGAGTAGCCCTGTAAATGTATCTCACTGCAGTGTCTGCGCACACAGTTTCATACTGCCAGGTCGACCTGTCAAGTGCACCCACTTGCCAGGACCTAACATTCCCTTTTCTTTCATGGAAGGCACTCCTCAAGTCGGACCGATGTACCCTCAGAGGTTAGTTGCAGTGTATGTGAAAGGTAGGACATGTACTTCTATGTGTGACATGTCCTAATAGTGAAATACTGTGTATTTAGTTTTTCACCACCACTGTAGCCCTTTCTGTCCCATAGGCTAACATAGGAGTGGTTTTGTAACATTTTACAAGCACAACTCTCCACTGGGACAAGATAGAGAAGTGGAGTTTAGGCTCTGTGAACTCAGAATTCATAAACACATCTTTTTAGGAAGATGGTTTTTAAATTGTATGTTTGAAAATGCCACTTTTAGAAAGTAGACAGGGGCCGGGGATGTGCATTCACTGTAGACAGCTGCAAGGGGTTGAGGTCTGTCCTACCTTTCCTGGGTGGCTTATAGCTGGGCTGAATAGACCTTGGCTGCATTTAGAGTGGTGGGAGGAGTTTCACTTGCACCGGAATAGTCAGTGTCTCCTCTGGTGGGTCATTCCGGCTAGCTAACATTGGCCAATCGGAACCACCACCATAATCCCATACTGATTATGATGTCGGTCTCCGACAGACTTGCCATGTCAGGCTTTCTGACGTGGACAGCCTGTCGGAAAGTGGCTTTGGGGCCCCCAGCAGGGCCCCCCTTCTTCAGCGGCCTCCATTTGGGGGCTGAGGGGGCACCTAAGGTGCCCCTCTATAAAACCCTGTACTCTGTGGCAGGCACCATGACTCCCATTTCTCTTGGGGAGCTAGTGCTGCGGCCAGTTTTCGACTGCCGCACAAGCTCCCGTAGGAAAATGGGAGTTTGTGACCAGACTATGTGCGGTTGCATCGTAATTGCGGTTTCAGACTCTGACTGACATCCTAATTAGGGCCAAAGACTTCACGTGCAACCCACTGACCAGCACCTGGACTCCTGTGTGGACTGCAGCATTCAAAAGGGCACCAATTCCAGTTCCTGGGCCCATATAATTGTGTAGTTGGTGCTGCAAAGCAAGAAAAACAACTCCAAAGCAGCCAGCGACACCACCAGTGATGCCACACCCTGCACCAAGGCCTGGAGCACAGCTCATGAAGTGCATGACACACCGCCCCACCTGCACTGCAGCTTTGATGCCCTTTCACAGCTGCCAGCACCTGCAGCTATCAGTCTTCCCGAAGCCAGCGCTTGCACCAATGCCGTCACTGCCAGCACCAGCGTTGCCACGGAGTCGTTAACTGACAAGGGTGACATCACAAGCTCCTTGACTTTGCATTGTATCACCGAAACTGACGCCTCACCGCCGATGACTTCCCCTGTCCTGGACTAGAAGCATCACCTCCTCACGGACACAATGCCTCACCTCTCCGTGGAAACCAAGGAACTGGCCTCAACCTCGGTACTGACGCTTCACCTCCACGATGCCGTACATCATCCATAGACTTCGTTTTCCAAGTTAATGTTGTTTGGGTGTCTGTCTGGTGTCTGTCTGACTCTGTGTCTGATGCCGCGCAACTCGTGGTCGGCGCCTTACTTTGGATTTATGCCTGTCACCACATAGTATTAGCCCCAGGTGAAGCTATCTTTGAAGTGACTGTTCTAAAAGGGATACTTTTATACATGTATGTTGTCTTTTAGTCGTTTTGGTCTTGTTTGGTTTAGATAAAGATACTTTATTTTTCTAAACTTGTGTGGTGTCCGCTTGTGGTGTTTTCACTGTGTTACTGTGTGTTTGGGTACAAATACTTTACACATTGCCTTTGGGAGAAGCCTGGCTGCTCGTTCCAAGCTACCAAGGGGGTGAACAGGGGTTATCTAAAATGTGTAACTCTCTTACCCTGACTAGAAGGAAGGGTCCCTACTTGGACAAAGGTGCATATCTCTTCCAACTAGAAACCCCAATGTCTAACAATAGGGAAAGGAGAAGCAAGGATGAATAGGTTCCTTGGTATTAAAGACCAAGAGAGATAAGAGAGAAGCTAGAGGTGGTTGAGTTAACATCTTCGCTATCTTGCACAGAAAAACAAACTTTTGTTAGATGGAAATGGAATTCCACTAATTAGTTTTAACCACTGTTACTCTGCACATATTCGGTTTGTGTTTGATGGGCCTGGAAGTCAGTGCCCGAATTTCCTATCCCCTTCTAATAGGTGTATACTGAGTTATCTAAGCTGGCGTCTCTCCCTGAGGTTGAAGTCTTATTATCAGCAGCAATAGGGGACCTTCTAAGGTATGAGCCTCCACCACTGGTATTTTCGTTGACCTGGAAAACAATCTATAGCTGTTAAGCTGAGAGAGGAAGAAGAAAACCTCTGGTAGACATACCTCTCTCATCCAACTGCAAGAGAAGAGATCTTGCTCCATGTAAAATACACCAATCAATACTGGATAGCAGAAACTTCTCCCCCCTATCTCCATCATTCCATCTTTTGAGTGATTGTGAACGTCTTGCACCCCCAAAATCAATTCTAGGCCTCCTGCAAATGTGTGACATGCAGACTGTTCCTAGTCACCTTGTAGAGTTGCCTTTCCCTGTTATCACCAACACACAGGTGTGTTATTATCACCAATACAAGGAGTGCAGTTCTATTCTGGTGGCACTATAGTTTTCCACTGACGTCTTCCGGCACACTAACCCTATCCACTCAAAACCCATTTTTATGCTGCCATTACCCAATCTCAAATATGTGGCTTCCATCAGAATGGATACCAAAGGCCAGTGTCTACCCCTCTGCAGTTATGAGAACTTTGGCCAGATGTGAAGAAGTAGTGTATCAAACTATTCAATAGACTATTCACTATATACTTCTGTAGTGTGACTTGGGGTCAGCCTGTTTGTAAGTGTGTTTGTAAGTGTGCCACATTTGTCCCAGAAAAGAGAAATTAAACAAAGGGTTTGAAGCAGCATGCCCAGGTCAAACATTTGGTCAAATACGGGTGTCAGGTTAGTTATTCGAGATTCCCCCACCTGACAGATATCATCTCTATTACCTCCAGTTACTTGTTACCATTTTCAATTCTTTCTGGTAAACATTATCCCGCTTTCAAATTTGGAGAGTTAGACCCCATGTACGCTGCAGTGAGTAGGCTCAATAACCGATGGAGAAAGGGAGGCAACATGACCACTGGGACAGTCATGTGTCTCCTGCTTCATCGGTTTCTTCATTTTGCTGACATTGTTTTGCAGCCTTAAGTGGATGTGTTACCCTAAAAACAAACAATGTAGCCAGTTTACCATACCATGGTGCCATGAGGGACTGGTTTGACATTTTATGGGTCCAAACGCTGTAGCAGCACATTAGAGCAAGACACTCAAGAGGGACCTGACAGACATAGCTATAGTTATAAGATAGTCCCTCATATCCTTCAATGCAAGTGCTAGAGTGGAGCCAGGAACATAGACCCAAACATCCAATAGTATTAGGTGAGAGATAAGACATGATTGACAAGCTCTCCTGCCAATAGCTGAAAGAGTCTGACTGAAGAATCATACCCAAAGCTGACTGGAAGTGAAGTATACTGTTAGTATTGTAGAAACAGATACTACAATACTAGCGTGCTGTAAAACTCCAGATCTAAAATATACACCAGGCTGACATGGTGTTAATAATCGTTGGGATGGGTGTAGCTTCACAGCCAGAAACACGATGCTTCCATTGCCTTTAAATAAGTTGAGGGAAGGAAGAAGTTGGCCAACAAGCCTTCTGTCTATTATCACAACCTTTCAAGGGCACCCTTAAAGTTCCCGCCCGTTGTGGCTTTCTGATGAGAGGTCTAGAGAGTGTGAAATATTTCACTTTACTTGCTACATCCCCATGCCACACAATACGCTGTTTTTGGTGCCACTTTAGCAAGGAGATTAGAATAAATGCTTGAATGTTCAGCTCTGTGTTTCTTGTCTTATGCTGTGCCTGTAATAAACACTTATGATTCACAGGATCCCTAAGCATTTAATGCACCCGCCTGTCTTTACAGTCCTAGAGACTAGCTCCTATCCCATTCCTGGCTTTTCAAGCCTCGCAAAGCCGAAGACACTCTATTAAAGTAATAGACTATCCAGATGCTCTTAAAAATTAATAGGAAACTTGTTAATTATTCAGAACCGTTATGAGTAGGGTAAACCCAATAAACGTGGAGGGATTACCAGAGGGACTCTGCAGGAGACTCGAGAGAAGCATGGACTACTGCTGAGGAAGTGCAAGAGGGAACAGCTCATTTTCACTCTTTCATTTGTAAAAGGTACAAAGGTACAACGTGTTTTTATTAATAATTGGCCATGCGAGACCAAAAGAAGAAAACTACAGCAACTCACTAAATTGTACTGCCATAATGAAACATTTTGATGCATTCGCAACTAATTGATACTATGCAATAAGCGTGTACTGAATAAACAGCCCTTGTCTCAGGATGCAGATGAAATCGCTTTCATTAAGGAACAAACATAAAATAGACCGCACAAGAATGGAACTGCGCCAGGCAGCAAAACCACATTCCCTGATTTCACACTACAAGACAGACTAAATAGCAAACTATAGAAAGGACAGCACTCCCCTGCCACCACCCCATAAACCATGAAACAACAAACAGAAATATGAAAATAGTCAATATGTGCAAATAACCACAACTATAACTCGACGTCTACATTGGCAAATTCTACTAAACTTACACTCTGCTCAATATACCTACCTCCTATGCTTTTTCATCACCACACTTGCTTTTTCGTCTTCCATAAAACAGTAGGCTACATACACACATGTTCATCAATCAGCTTGACAACACACCTTCCTAACCGCATAACTTACAAAGGCTGTGAAAATATTTATGCAAAAACAACAGTTGAGGGACAGAATGCACAACAATGTCATACATTCACCCCAGTACAGAGATCTGGGCCTAAATCCATCGTTTTTTTGCTAACCATGCCATTCCAGTTTGAACCCAGCCATATGCAAATCAGTCTTCACCCTGTGCCCCATGGGAATAGTCCAGCCCGAACTGCCAAGCCAGGTCCTCCCAGGACTGGAAACAAGCTTTAACAATGTTCAACATTCCGTCCATCAAATTTTGTGTTGCATTTTCACCCTAAGTGGAAAGGGTATGCCCAGACGTGGGTCCCGTGCTCACTAGGCCACTGGAGTCAAGCAATCCTGTCTGATGAGGGCCGAAAGCCTGAAACCGGTCCTAGGATGCTTGATTACTGTCCAGGGAAGGCATGGCCTGGCAGTTTAGTCTTGACTTTTCCTTTGAGGCACAGGGTCAAGACTGATTTGCATATGGCTATGTCTGAACTGGGGTGACGTGGTGAGCAAAATAACAATTGATTAAATCCAGATCTGTGACTGGGGGTAAATGTTTGATAATGTTCAACATTCCGTCCATCAAATTTTGTGTTGTATTTTCACCCTAAGTGGGAAGGGTATGCCCAGATGTGGGTCCCGTGCTCACTACGCCACTGGAGTCAAGCTATCTTGGCTGATGAGGGCTGAAAGCTTAAACCGGTCCTAGGATGCTTGATTACTGTCCAGGGAAGGCATGGCCTGGCAGTTTGGTCTTGACTTTTCCTTTGAGGCACAGGGTCAAGACTGATTTGCATATGGCTATGTCTGAACTGGGGTGGCGTGGTGAGCAAAATAACTATGGATTAAACCCAGATCTGTGACTGGGGGTAAATGTTTGACAATGTTCAACATTCTGTCCATCAAATTTTGTGTTGTATTTTCACCCTAAGTGGGAAGGGTATGCCCAGACGTGGGTCCCGTGCTCACTACGCCACTGGAGTCAAGCTATCCTGGCTGATGAGGGCTGAAAGTCTGAAACCAGTCCTAGGATGATTGATTCTTGTCAAGGGAAGACATGGCCTGGCAGTTTGGACTGGTCTGTTCCCATGAGGCAAAGGTTCAAGACTGATTTGCATATGGCTATGTCTGAACTGGGGTAGCGTGGTGAGCAAAATAATGATGGATTAAACCCAGATCTGTGACTGGGGGAGAATGTTTGACAATGTTCAACATTCCGTCCATCAAATTTTGTGTTGCATTTTCACCCTAAGTGGGAAGGGTATGCCCAGACGTGGGTCTTTTGCTCACTACCCCAATGGAGTCAAGCTATCCTGGCTGTTGAGGGCTGAAAGCCCGAAACCGGTCCTTGGATGCTTGATTCCTGTCCAGGGAAGACATGGCCTGGCAGTTCGGTCTGGTCTGTTCCCATGAGGCACAGGGTCAAGACTGATTTGCATATGGCTATGTCTGAACTGAGGTGGCGTGGTGAGCAAAATAATGATGGATTAAACCCAGATCTGTGACTGGGGGAGAATGTTTGACAATGTTCAACATTCCGTCCATCAAATTTTGTGTTGCATTTTCACCCCAAGTGGGAAGGGTATGCCCAGACATGGGTCCCGTGTTCACTACGCCACAGGAGTCAAGCTATCCTGGCTGATGAGGGCTGAAAGCCCGAAACCGGTCCTAGGATGCTTGATTCCTGTCCAGGGAAGACATGGCCTGGCAGTTCGGACTGGACTGTTCCCATGAGGCACAGGGTCAAGACTGATTTGCATATGGCTATGTCTGAACTGGGGTGGCGTGGTGAGCAACATAATGATGGATTAAACCCAGATCTGTGACTGGGGGTGAATGTTTGACAATGTTCAACATTCCATCCATCAAATTTTGTGGTGAAAATATTTATAGCACTTTTTTCACCTTACTTAAATGTAAGTACATTGTCACTGTCCAAATCACTCCTTTGGATCAGAAGTTCATCTTTAATTTGAAATCCTTTTTATTTCTTTCATGTCATCCCACGCTTTGCCTGTTCTGTTTGGGTTAGACAATAATGTTTATGGTACCTTCCCAAGGGCCACCTTCTAGTCTAATCCTTCACACAATGCCATCAGCATTCCATCTTTTAAAACCTGACTCCATCTCTCTGTAAGTGCATTAATTAATGAGCAATGCACTGTGGTGTGAATGTGCCTAACACCCAACCGGAAATTTACTGGTCTCCATTATCAGGAATGATTTATCGTGCAAACACGTTGTTCACTATCTGCTTCCTAGAAATATTTTTAAAAAACTAGTATAAATGAGTGGCAAATTTGAAATCCAGCCAGTTTCAGAAATAATCTATTAAACATTAGTGCTGCAAGGAGCTGAGATAGCCTAAGTAATTTTTCTAGGGTCCCTCAGAGATATCTAATTTTACTTTGGAACACACTACTGTCTTTGCAACTTGTCACTTTAAACACATTAATTTCACTGTCCAACCCTAATCTCCACTCAGTCCAACCCACACCACCAAAAGTTAAATCTAATGGACGGGTGTGGTCTAATGCGCAGCGAGTGGGCCGCCTGAGCCCAGAGCTCCAGGGTAAGGCACTGCGGAATCACTTTTCCTGCTGCTCCCAGACTGATGACGAGGCCAGGCGAGGCAGGCGAATCGTCTGAGTTTTGCATGGAGTGTCGGCAGCGATCTGTGACTGCGCCAATAGAAATAATTCTGGAAGGAGAGGGATGCCGCTATCCTGCAAGGATGGTGAAGGCCATCCTGCGATTACGGACTCAAGCCCAGAGACCAGCATCATGAATTGAACGGGGCACCTGTCGCCTCCACTGGGTCCGATTAATATGTGGGCTGTCACAGGCGTATAAAAACCAGACCTGAGGTGGCGACATAAGCCGGTGGCAGAAGACATTGGCTGAGAGAGGATCTTTTGCCCCCTCCAAGGACAAGGGGAACTCTGATAGAGCAGTGTGGGCCCCTTCACAGTGGCACATTCTCTGGGGAATGTATATTGTTGGATTACTACACCCTAGCCTATCTGACCCTGCTTAAAACAGGAAACAAAGGACAGGAACACATTTGGGCTGCGTGGGGCCCCTGGCTGCCTGCAACATCTTGAACTTGACTGTACAGTACTCTGGGCAGCCTCCGATCTGGCTCCAACAACACACCACAATTTCGTAGATTCATGAGGCCAAACTTCATCTACACAAGGCAACAACGAGATGTGTGGTCCTGCTCGTACCAGTGGGGCGACCACAGTGGTATGCCAGCGTTGTGCATACTCGCAAGACGTACAACGTAGGGGTTAGCCAGGAAGAACGACGGTGAGGACAAGAAAGGAGAGTGGCCATGTCGAGGAGGAGGCAGCCACAGCAGGTAAGTGCATTTTTTCTTATTTTATATTACTTTGGGAGGGTGGAGATGTGAGCTAACTACTCTCCACCACGGAGTCGTAGTTTTGCTTAAACTCCGCGTTCGCAACAGAATGCAGAGTAGGCAAAACGACAATAAATTCTGCTGGTGGAGCGAGGTTACCCACCCGGGCCTAAAAAACTGGACTAGATGGAAACTGCTGTGTGATGGTTTCGACTAGGGGTGAGCGAAATTTTGCGTAATCGCGTTACACAAATCTCCGCAAAACGGTAAAAAATCTCTGCGAACACGCAGAAGTTCCGGACACACACAGAATTGCTTTCTTGCAATGCTTTTTTCCTGTTTGCAATTGCTGTTTGCGTGCTTGGGGGGAAATATCTTGCGAACACGCATTTTGAGAACGCGAACAAGCAAAAAATTTCGCGTAGTCGGGGAACGCAGAATTTTGGGCAATTTCGCATTCTCCGCGGAAACCCAAATTACCCAAATTCCACGAGCGGAACGGAATTTACCACCCAGGCCTAGTTTCGATTTAACAACGTGTGACTGTGGGGGTCCTGAAGAAATCGTTCAGTCAGAAGCCGGCTAGTAATCTCAGGGGTGGACCTTCCCGCCCTTGAGATTACGATGCACAGTTTCCGACATGATTTCCATGCCAACCAGTCCGGAAAGCATGTTTAGGGTCCCCAGCAGGACCCCCTTTGGTACACGGCCTCCGGTTGAAGGCCTAGGGGGCACCTGAGGTGCCCCCCTGTTGACCCCTGCACCTGGTGGCAGGCACCTTGACGTGCCTGCCACGGGTGCAGGGATTAACTGCATCTCCTTTTTCTCAATGGGAGATTGTGTTACAGCCGGTTTACTGCCGTAACACGAGTTCCCATTGAGAAAAGGTAGCATGCGGGTGTCCGTCAGTCCCAGGTCTGTGTCAGTGTCAGGCGGAAGCAAAACCGCCTGACATTGAAATCAGTGTTTACTTGCAAGTGTATGGGAATACACTAACGATACTGCTCAATTACATAGGAACTTACTCAATCAGAGAGAATACATTTGTACATATAGAAAACACAGATAAAATTAGTGAACATATTATGGACTTTTTTTAATCAACATTGATCATGCCATGCCTAAAAAGTGAAGAAAACAACCTTTGTTGTGTTTATATTGTTCACTGTGTTCTCTTGTATCACAAAACCAATTTAGCATTAAGTTCCTTCAAATACCAGCTTGCAATATATTTCATGAATACAATCATCCGATTTTCCAAACATCAGGTTGCCAGTCTCTCAAACTACATACATTTTACCATGACATACACATTTTTCATTTTGTTTAAATAACCTTATTTCCCCCCCAAAAAAAGTAGTAATTTTTTAAAAACAAGTACTAATATGGCAAGGTACCAGATTTTCACTTTTTGCAACTACATGTTTGCTCACCAAGCAGCAGCTTTTGATTTCCATCAAGCACTTACTTGTACTACTATTGCCCATGGATAGGTTCACCAAGAACACTTTAGTATGGGACTTCAACTGGTGGCCGGACAAAATCAAACCCACAACCACCCCCAGAACCCACAGCAGAACCTCGGAATAATCATTGACCTCAAACTGGACATGTCAACGCCCACACTACATCCTGCTTCCACAACCTGAAAATGCTGAGGAACATCTTCAAGTGTCTCTCAAGCAACACAAGAACAATCTTTGCTCACGCCCTAGTCACCAGTAAGTTGGACTATAGGAACACCCTAAATGTCGGGATCACCAGGCAACTCAACAGAAGACTACAGATCTTCCAGAACTAGGCAGCCAGACTCATCCTTAACCTGCCACCGACAACTCACATTACACCACACCTCAAGGATCTACACTGACTTTCAATACACAAACATGCTCAATTCAAACTCCTCACAAACACAGTAAAGGCACACCACAACTCAGACCCTACCTATGTAAACAGACACATCTCCATCCACCAACCATGCAGACATCTCCTCACCGCAGGACTCCTAGGACCATATTATGAACATGGTGAACTTTCCTTGTTTGTGCCACCGTGCACCTTTCAAAAGGTGCGCTGTGTGCAAACAAGTGAAGTGCACCATATAAGAGAGAATGTGCTGTCCTCGGGGCAGCCATGAGCTCGTGCTGCCCTGGGGGCAGCTCATTCAAATGAAATATGGAGCTGCTGTTTAAAAGCTACTATTTCTCAACATGCGGGTGGCATGTCATCTGCACTTTCAAGAGGGCTTAGAGATCTCCTTTCAGGCGGGTGCAGTGAGCGACTGCACCTGCCTACAGGGAGATGTCTGGGGGTCCTTGGGACACCCTTTATGCCTTAAACAGTTGCATCATACCTTTCCGCCCACGTCGGTAATACAGTGCCGGCTCAGAGGCAAATGATTCCCTCATTTGCGTTGGGTCACACCCCCATGCAAATGAGGGAATGTCTTCTCATGATAGCGCTGGTGCTACATGTGCACCAGCGCTATCAGTGTTACAGAAGGGAACGCACAAACATCTGCAGCCCCCTCTGTAATACTATTGTGCCTACAAGGCACACAAAGTTAGCCCACACCAGTTGCGCCCAGGGCAAAATGCATACAATGGACCCTACTTATCAACATCCCACACATACACAGAACCAGATCAGGAGCATGAGCGTTCTCTTACATCTCTCCTTAAGTGTAGAACCACCTCGATCTCCACATCAGAGCCTTCCCCTCTCTTCTTAAATTCTGCAAGAAGCTGAAGACCTGAACTTTTAATTAACCAACCTGCCATATGTAGAGCGAGGCGCAGACACCTACTCAGCACCAGGATACCCTTGTGGGCCTGGTGTGCATTATAAATCACAACATAACATAACATTTCACTTTCAAGGCCATTTAGCAACACCAACAAATACCAGGGATGCTCATCATATGGTGGGGATGTGCTCCATCATTATGCCAGGAGTAGCTAGCATGTCTCTGACAAAGCCCACAAAATATCATAGATGGGCAGCAGAACCCCCCCAGCACAGCCACCCTCCACACACAGATGTTAGCCTAGTGATGGAAGAACATAAGTTGTATTCACTCATGTGCTGCACATGACAGTGAAAACACATCTTAGAAAACAAAATCCTAATGTTATATTCATTAATTTGAGATTGTGTTTTCTTGCTGGCTACATAGTTAAAGTTAAAGTTATAATTACATAGTTAGATAATGATAGTTTTGGATGTGTATTGAGGAGGATCTTGACGCTGGGAGTTGTTGACCTGGATTGTACATTTTCCTCTTGCGACACAGGGATATATGTCAGCCTTAACCCCATTTATGCTTAAATGAATAAGGATGGCGATAGTTCCGCCCAGCCTCCCATGTGTTTATTCTCACTCTGCATGATCTAGACCTGTATTTGAGAAGTTGGTTTGCTCCTACAGACATGGGTTTAGATTTGCACAGTTGCACAAACTGTATTGTCACAACAACACTGAGCACCACTTTTCTTGTCAGTGATTGTTTATTGCTGGAATATTATTTGAGCCCATTAAATTTTTAGCTAAGGAGTGCTCATTAAACGGATGACATTCATGTAAACCATTAATCACAAATCTTTGTTGCAACCGTTTCAGACTTCCAGATGTATTATTGAAAACTTGTATGAGTTTCTTTGAGGAATAAATGTCATCCTCATAAGGGAGTAATTCTATTGGTGCAGATTTATAATTTTTGTTTTAAGTGTTGTTTTAAGGCTTCCAGAGGTTTTTCATAGGAATTAGGGGGAGTTGTGTGTGTATATCTGTATGAAAGATGCACCTGTAGGTTGGTGTCCGGGTGATGTAGCACTGTCTTGAAGCAGCACTGACATCTGGCTGCACTCTATGCTATCCAGGTTTTTCCTCCCACAGAGTTAACACCACCCACTGCCCAGTATCTCTGCTCCCATGCAGCGAAGGTAAGTGTGGAGCACACGGCAGGGAATTCACCTGAAGGACATAGTTGAGAGAAACTGTCTAGGTGTAGGTGCACGTGTTATATCTTCAAAATCTCAACTGGACATCCACTAATAGAGGCTGAGGTGCATAAGTCTACCTTCATAATTGGGGTTCAGGTGGTCAGAATATTTAGACCCATTTGGCTGGACACATTCTTAAGTAGTCCACTGCTAAACAAATCTGGTGGGACTTTTATTTGCGCCGGAAGCACAGTCTCACCTGTTGTGGTTTGCAAAGGTACTGTTGTCTGGATTTCTTTTTTATACCAGAAAAATAACTTGAGTGTGTACTTGTTGTTTGTTGTTTTTGTTTTGTAAAGAGTATGGATAGAAACAGCTCCTGGATAGCTATCTCGGTGACTGAAAGCCACAGTGACCTTTTTGTCCTTGACGGGCAACTAACAAGCTTTATCCAATTACCAGTGCCAACAATATTTTTTAAAGATGAGATCAACAGCACTTATTTTTTGAAAGGTCTCTTGTTCAAGATGAAAATACAGGTCCTCATTTGCAATATTTTGACACACTGCAGGGCAGCAAGCCATCCTGCTCCGCTGTCGTGCTTCAAAAGAAAAGGGCAGGAATCCGTTGTATCTACAAGATACGGCACATTCTTGTCCTTTTCGCCTACGCTGGTGCACTGTGGGCTGCCATGCGCCAATGCAGGCACCCTTGAGTCATGATGTAAGGGTGTCTGCTTTGCTGGGTTGATGGTTTTTGTGCAGGAAGGAACACTTTCCTGCACAAACGAAATCACAAAATGTGTTTTCCTCCTGGTTGCATCTCACCTTACACTTCCCCTTGGGAGGCATAGAAATCTGATGCATTCCCAGGTTTTACAAAACTTTGTAAATCTCAGAATGCATCAGGTTCCATGGATGTTGCATGGGAATACCCACAGCAACACCCATGGAATGCACCTTTCACACAGAGTAATGTGTGAAATGGGCATTATTTTCAAGGCCATGATAAGCCCACAGAGTAGCTTTACCTGGCCTTGTAGATATGGACAGGCGCACTGTGCCGCCGGTGCATCACACCAGCGGCACAAAATTGCTTGTAAATGAGCCCAAAAATTTGTTGTAGAACATAGAACCATCCTGATGCATGCACAGATGATTCAGACAAAAAGAAATAATGCAATCCAGGCAAAAACTTAGCTAATGTTTTAAATGCAGTTTATTTTTTAGGTCTGTCATAGCCGGAATCCTTATGTCATGTTTATGAAGAGAGTTTGGGCTTTGGATCATTCCTCTTCAGTCACTGCTTGCAAGAAGTCACTTCAGATGTTGGATAAGCCCATGGCCATTTACAGATTTTGACTTTTAAAATGTACATTTTCATTGGTGTTTGGGTCGCGAAGTTGTCTATCTACAAGCCCATTGCTCCGCAGGTGCATCACTTTTTTTGACGCATCGGCGGTGAAGTGTGCCTGCCATATTAACAAGGCTACGTAAACCACCCTGTGTGGCTTTTCAAGGCCTTGTAAATATGGATCTCTTTCACTCTGCGTGAAAGGAAGGTTTCATGGGTGTTGCTGTCGGTGGTCCCATGCAACATGCATGGAACCTAACGCATTCCCAGATTGACAAAGTCAATGTTGTCGCACTAACTTGCAAGACTGTAGGTGTGCCTGAAAGGTAGAATGACTACAACTGCATGACTAAGGAGAAACTGGCGCAGAACCTGACATGGTTGGCAGAATTGAGGGTACGGAGACCGCCAACTTTGAGGAAACCACCACATTTTAGGGAAGCTAATGAATTAATCCAGACTTATTTGTTTAGGACTATGTTGTTTAACATATTTGGTCAGAAAAAATGTGAGTGAACTAACAAAATATTTCAAATGTTGGTAATGTTTAAAATGTTATAATTATTTTTACTATTTATTATTGTGCCTACATTATTTCTCATTATTTAGCAATATATTTATTGTATTTGAAAAAATGTTTAAATAACTTTGTTGGGCTCCATTTGTGGGACTACGGACATGCAGTGACTACTCGGTCTCAATCATTGATGCTGTGATGATTATCGGCCTACATCCTCGGATTGGTCCTGTTGAGGCTGTAGAAACAAAACAAAGTGCAGCATTTGCGGTACTTGCCTAGCCTTGGATGGAATGCTTTAAGTCATTCCAGCCACTGGAAATCGCTCAGGTGCATCCCAATATATCTTTTTTGTCCACCTTGCCACCTCAGTTTGGACCCAGCCATAAGCAAACCCCTGCTCCAAAGGGAACAGTCCACCCTGAATTGCCAAGCCAAGCCCTCCTTGAACCAGCATTGGCTAGGTTTAGCTTGGTTCCAGTGGCACAGTGAGCATGGGACGCATGTACGGGCATACCTGTCGCACTCAGGACATCAACTGCAACAACAACAAAGTGATGGATGGAATACTTAATTAATTTCAGTCATTCTCAATCGCTCTGCAAAGCTCTGGAAAGATTGACAGTCATCCTTTAGGCAGTCAGAAAGTAGAACCAATGTTTTAATTTCTTCCAACTTTTCAAGCACTGCATGTGTGCTGCATGGTATAACACACATCCAAATGAGTGCAATGTGCAAACAAATTGTCTAAGCATAGTATTTGTTCTGGAAGACTACACTTTTTCACTGAAAGAGTAGCCTTCCGGTATAAAGCTTATGCTAGCCACCATTCACACACCATTACACTATGCTGCAAAAGTGTGTATGGTGCTGGGCAGCTGTAAAGAGCACAAATAGAGGGTACTCTTTACAGCTAAAACACACACACACACACACACCTTTATGCCCTAGCACAAGGCAGTGCAACAACAAACATTGCAACTCTGGTGTTTTTGTATAAATCTGCTCCTTCATCTCATCCATGAGTGTTATCCTCCGAATGAAAATTCTCAAATTTCTTTGTCTTATTCTTGTAAGTTGGTGTAGTCATAGACCGTTTCACATAATGACTGTCTTCACGATTGTTGTGCTATGTGAAGAAAACTGTCTTATGCTCCGCTTTTATTTCATATACTGGTGATGTTAACAATGATTTTACACTCCCTCTGAACTTTTGTTATTTCCAGCACAAATAGACGTTTGCACTAGATTATATGATAATGCTAGTAAATAGTAAATTGCTGTACTTGAGTTATGTGTTGGTTTTTCAAAGGTTTCATCCCTTGCATGCCAATCTAGCACACATTAAAATAATGTCTTCACGCAGCATGGCACAATACAGTTACAGCACCACATCAGGTGGTCTGCTAGAAGCTGGTGTCACTGGAAAGGATAAACAATATGGTGGAGGCATTTTAAACGTACTTAAGATTGGATCTGCTCCTTCAGCTTCAAGTAAGGACAGCCAGTATGTAAAGAGTCACTTAGGAAGCTTCAGAAGGTCATTTTCACTTCACCACTGTTCATTATCTATATGGACCCTTTAGCACCTATATAAGAGCAACACATTGTGTTTCCAAATATACAGCAAGTGGACCTAGGGCCACATCTACTGGAAAAGGATTTGGGAAACCAGATAAACATCTCCAACTATCTCTACATAAGAGAAAGTTCAAGAGAGTCAAGCCAAAGAGCCTTGTGCTAGGAAGTACAGATTCCAAGAATCTAACTTTTGCCTGGCAGAGGACCCTGGCTCACTGGGAAGGGCAGAAGTGCATTACTCCAATGTGATAAAACCACTCCCAAAGTCATACACTCAGTACCAAAGAAAAGAGTGTGCAGGCCACACCAGCCTCGATATCTCTTCTCTGGCTCTCTTTGGTTTCAAGAATTAAATTAAACATACTTTGCACAAAACATATTTCATAGAGGAGCAAAGATAAGGGGTGCATAAAGACAACATCACCAAATATGCTTCACCCAGAGATCTACACGCTTCCACCTTATTCTAGATTAATCAATCTACAGTCAAGTGACGCTAACTTGGAGAATCGTCACAGAGGGCTTAAGGGCTGCAGACGCTTTAGTACTCTGAACATGAACTTAAGGGCATCCTCTAGGCATCCGTACTTTAGGATGACGAGTTGTCTAGATGGTCCTTCACATAAGGCACAATGGCATGAAGAGTGTTGACTATGTAATTTGTAACAGGGACTCTCACAACACATCCATATTGAGGCTAAGTACCCACACCAAGCCTGGAAGTGACTTATAGTACTTTACCAAACACCTACATACATAAATTAATTTGTCAGGAAGCATAAGTTAAAATAACTAGAGGTCTTGGCCCATATCTGATAATATGACCAAGATTATAAGAGACTACAAGTTCGCTCTTAAAGCTAAATCTAAATTTTTTTTGTATTTGGAACCAGAGGCGACCAGAAATGTTTGTGTGGCCTGCTGAAAAAGGTTTCTGTTTCTGCACTCAGTATAGTTTTCCTGAGTATTGTTCAATTACACTTCCATTCTACATTACCTTGTCTCAAAATTCATATACTGATATTTACCCCAACCCAAATTAAAATATCTGTTTATTACTATGTTTTTATTTCTCTGGTGTCTTGAAATTCCAGTGTTTTGATCATGGGTTTCCAGTGAGATTGACCATGGCTCTCCTGCGGTAGATTCCCAGATAAGAGGAGACATACAGTTATTCTTCCAAGCCACAATACTTTGAACTCGGCTCTCTTTGAGCCAAATTTACAAACATTTTGAACTGTTTTTGCTACACCAAAGTGGCACAAGAAAGTTGCCAAAAAGTCATACAAAGAAGCTTGAAGCACTGCTTTGTGTTACTTAGAGTCAAGGGGGCATTCCATTGGTGGTACATGCGTGTTCCCATGCAACCACCCATGGTTTTGGTTGCAAAATTCTATCTAACAACAATAGTAGATACAGTTTTGTGTCAAAAAGTAAGGACACTTGAAAGAAGTCATTGAAAGTAGAAATGTTTTAATTTCTCCTTTCTTTTCTGCCTGCATGTGTGCTGCATTGTACAGAACACATACAAAGTAGGAAAAGTTTCAAAAGTTGTTTAGGCATTGTATTATGCACCGAAAGGCACTCCTTCCAGGACAACACCTATGCTAGACTCAGTCACACACATTTGAACTATTTCACCAATGTTTGTGCATGGCTCTCAGCAGCAGGGGAAGAGAGTGCCATATCTCTGTAGATATGGTGCTCTCTTCCTCTGTCCCTGTCATACAGGTTAGCATTTTTCACTGCTACGCTATGTTGGGTGACTCTTTGGTGAATCTCGCCCCTAGACTCATTTTTCAATATCTATCTTAAATAGTAACACGTTTGTTCTATGTGAGTTGGCGGGTTCCTGTCTTTGCTTTTTTTGTAATTGTACTTTTCCTCGCTATGTGTGAAGCGATCCAGAACTCATGTGCATGGAGACACACTACATAAACACCTTTTATTAAGTTTCAAGTTCAAGTTTCAAGTTTATTTTTATTTATGCTCTTGAAACTCCGACGAGATCCACATAAATTGAAGACCAACTACATATAAAAGTTTTGTGCAACATAGTTTTTTTTTTTTTTTTTTGCAAATAAATTTTTATTGTTGCACTAGGCACATCGTCCGAGAATATATGAGGACACGGGCTGGCTTCAACATTCAGCCAGTATCCGTCCGTTCCGCAACTTTTCTTTCGCCCATGAGGATTACCCCCCCATCAACCTCAACAGTGCAATTCAAACCAAAGCATGTTACAACTGTAGTTAAATGAGAAAAAACAACCCCTAAAAACAGCTCCTGCGTGCCCACCCCCCCACCCCCACCCCAGAGTTCGTCCATCCTTTCCCGATGAAATTAACACCCTCGAACCAACACAGGGCACCACAGTGATACAGTTTAACAGGCCCAATCTCTTCCCCCTCTATTGTGTATGAATCAATCATCAGGTGTAGCAGCGCTCTCCTTTAGAGCTCCTGTGAGTTCACTCTAGTCCGTGGTAGTGCCTCCACTTTGTCCATACTCTCCGGAACTTCTTTGGGCAACCTCTGGCCTTGTACGTCACTCTTTCCGCCGCCATGTAGAGGTCGAGCCCCCTCCTCCACTCCTCTAATTCTGGCGGCTCGGGCGCACCCCAGCGCCGAGCAATGTCTCTCTTGGCCACCACTAGGGCCAGCACTAGAAATATGGTCAAAGGGCGGGCCAAGTCGACTTCGGTCGTCAACCCCAACAGCGCTAGCTTGGGGTCACGTGGTAAAGTAGTCTCCAGGACCTCCTCTAATTCCCCAAATATGTCCTCCCAGTATGTCTGTATGATTTTACAGCCCCAAAGTGTGTGGTAGAAAGTTCCCTCTGGCTGGTGGCACCTAAGGCATGTCGTATCCATGACCTTCCCCATTTTGTACAGTCGCACCCTGTCGTAGTACGCTCTATGTAGCACTTTCAGCTGTATGAGACGGAGTCTGGACTTAATCGCAACCTCACGAGGGTGCATGAGAACCAGCTCCCAGTCCAGGTCTTCCATTTCCCCTACGTCTGCCTCCCATCTATTACGCAAGTCTTGTAGTGTTCCTAATGTATTGTTGGTCAATGTTCTGTACGTTAGGGACACCGCCCCCCTCCCAATTTGCTCCTGCAGCAACCTACCCTCCAACGGGGCGTATTCTGGGACGTCTGTCAGATCGATGTTCTGTGCCCTCCAGGCGTGTCTGAGCTGAGAGTATCTGTAGTACTGAGTGTTTTGTAGGTCAAAGTCCTCCTGTAAAGCGCGGAATGTTTTCAGTTCTCCCCTGGCAATCACGTCCCCTATGGTCGAGATGCCGATGTTGTCCCACTGTCTAAAGCCTGTCAGTTTGTGGAGCTCACCCAGCCACCTACAGTGCCATAGTGGGGTCTGTCGGGTGGGCCGTTTGTCCCATCCCATGCGTTTGGTTGCCCTGTTCCACGCGGCCAGCGTGATCTTGGTAGCCGGCAGAAAGTGTCTCCCCGCTGGACCACCGTATAGGTAGTACAGAACGTTCGTGTGAGACCATTGTGATCTTTCTAGCGCATATGTAGGGTGGTCCATTGCTGCATGCAACCATTCATTTATCGGGGTGAGGTGTTCTGCCCAATAGTATGCCTCTAGGTTGGGAAGGGAGATCCCACCGCTGTACTGGTGGCGTTGCAGTGTGGCTAAGGCCACTCTCGGGTGTTTCCCCAACCATAAGAATGTTCGCAAATCACCGTGAATATTAGACAAGGTTGTGGGAGGGAGCGGGTAGTATTCATTTTGCAGGGCATAGAGGAACTTTGGTAGCAGAACCGTCTTATACAGTGCTGCGCGCCCCAATAGGGTGAGCGGAAGCTGCCTCCACCGGTCCATTTCTAACTTTGCACTTGCCACGATGCGTGTCACATTGTTGTTAAGGGAGAGTGTTTCGTCTAGCGTTATGAATACCCCCAGATACTGGAATCCCTCTGTGGTGTGAATGAGGAGTTCCGGTAGGCACTCCCTTCGCTCTCGGCCTTGTGGGTCATATAGAATCGATTTATGCCAATTGATAGTATGACCAGCTCTCGCCCCGAAGTCATCCAACTCTTTGAACAGGGCCGGGATCGTGGCATCCGGGTCCGTCACAAACAGCAAGACGTCGTCTGCATATAATGAGATTTTTTCCTGGGTAGATTCCGAGTCTCCCCATGTAAACCCCCTAATCCCTTGATTCTGTCGGATCCGGATCGCTAGTATTTCTATCGTCAAAGTGAACAGGAGGGGGGACAGTGGGCACCCCTGACGTGTTCCCCTGTTAATGCGGAATTTGTGCGACAGTCGTCCATTCACTCGCACTCGTGCCTTCGGGGCCGAGTACAGGAGTCTAATCCACTGCAAAAACTTAGGGCCAAAGTCGAACCTCCGCAACGTCTCAAACAAGAAGGGCCAGTGGACCGCATCGAAGGCCTTCTCGGCATCTAACGAGAGGAACCAGTGGGGCTCGCTCCTCTCTCGGACTTCCTGCAGCCAGTTATGGGTGCGGCGGAGGTTTAGTTTGGTCGCCCTGTCTGGAAGGAACCCGGGCTGATCTGCATGTACTAAATCAGAAATTACCCCCCGCAGGCGCCTAGCTAGTATCGTAGCCAGAATCTTCGTCTCCATATTAAGGAGAGAGATCGGGCGGTAGGAGGCACACCTGTCTCTGGGCTTACCCTCCTTGTGTATAGGGACAAATGTGGCCGTGGCTAGATCAGGTGGCAAGCTCGTCTTTTGGAGTGCCTCGACAAATAGCTTTCTAATATGGCGTTGCAGCAGGTCCGCTGTACGTTTGAAGAATTCCGCCGGGAAGCCGTTAGGTCCCGGCGTCTTCCCCGGCTTCAGGGACGCTATTGCCTCTCCTATTTCGTCTAGTGTAATCTCTGCTTCCAGGTCCGTAGCGTCCTCCTGGGACAGTTGTGGGACCTCCATGTCACACAGATAGTGGTTAGCGTCCGTCTCGTCCCCCAAGTCCCTAGCTCTATAAAAGTCCTCGTAGTACACTGCAAAGGCCTCTGCTATAGCCTCGTCTGTACAGGCTGATCTGGTCCCTGTCACTTCAATCCTGTCAACCCATCGTGCCGCCCTTTCTCTCTTGCTCAGCCACGCTAGGAGTTTTCCCGATTCGTCACCCACGTCGTATAGACGGTGGAGTGTCGCCAGAGCCTGTGTGCGCGCCTCCCCCGTGACAAGGTCTTTATAGTGCCTTTGTGTGTCTAGTAGTTTCCTAAGTATCCTTTTTTTCTTTCCCTGGTGGTATTCTGTTTCGAGGGCTAAGATCGAGGCCTCCTCAGTCGTAACCACATGTTGTAATTCCCTCCTGGCCGCTCCCAGCCTGCTATTTACACGATCCCTAAGGACTGGCTTCAATGCTTCCCAGAGCGTGATCCCTGATTCTACTGAGCCCTCATTCTCAGCCACATAGACCTTTATGTCCGCTCTAATTCCCTTCAGTAGATCTGGTGTTTGCAGGTCCCATGCCGCGATCCGCCATTCCATGGTCTTTTCCCTCCTCCCTCGTCCCAAGTGTACATACAGGGGGGAGTGGTCCGAGATTCCCCGCGCTTTATAGTCCGCTAAGTCATTGACCGTGATTTCTTGCCTAGAAGTAAATAGATAATCTAACCTGGAAAAGACCCTGTGAGCCCCGGAGTAAAAGGAGTAGGCCTCCTGTGTCGGGTGGAGCCATCTCCATACATCAGTGAGGCCCAAAGTGTGCATCTGTCTAGCCAGTGCCGTACCATGTCCTGCTGCACGTGGGGACCCCGATCTGTCTCTTGTGGCACACATTACATCGTTGAAGTCCCCCCCCCACTATCTGAATCGTATCCGCCGTGTCTAGAAGGATAGCAGTGACTGCAGTGAGGGTGCGTGCCTGTAATTTTGGTGGGGCATAAACTGAGACAATTGTGTATCTGCGCCTCCTCCACGTTCCCTGTACTCCTGCATATGTCCCCTGAGGGTCCAACCATGTGCGAGTGACAGCAAACGGTGTGGATTTTTTAACGAGGACCGCCGCCCCCCTGGAATCTGCCGTGTAACCTGCGTGCGCTAGCAGCACGTGCCTGCCTCTTGCTATAAAAGCGCACTGAGTGCCTCTTAGATGGGTCTTCTGGAGTAATATAATGTCAGGCGCTAGCCTCTTAAGATATGCATTCACTAGACCCCTTTTGATCTTTGATCCAAGGCCATTCACATTCCAAGAGAGTATCGTGACGCCTGAGTCACCAGTGTGATTGTGATCTAGTGGGTCCGCCATTGTGTGTTTCTTCCGTATTTCCAGGAATGGCACTCGAAGTGGTGTAGTGTAGGGTGCGTATTGGCACGCAGTCGCTGTTTCTCAACATCTCCCCACCCCCAACTCAAGATAACTCCGGTCCCCCATGAACCCCCCCCTCCCCACCGCCCTCCCCTTCCAGACTCATCCCAATATAGGACCGAGCTTTCAGCAGGAGACGGTCTGTTGCCCACCCACTCCACCCCTTAACTCAACTAACCCTCACCTTTCACCCCAACTCGAAAGGCTGTGAGAGCACTAGGTCCGGTGTTGTTTCTAGCCCAAAGTCTCAACCAATTCAAGGAAAGAAAACATATACACTGGACAGGGGAAAGAGAACAAACACAAGGGAGGACTGGCAACTTACGTTTCCTCGTGCCTCCCGGCCGTCTTCTTCAGTATGCCACTCTGTAGTTTTCAGGAGTGTGAGTCTTGCGTGGCGGAGTCAGTCCCGCTCTGTTTGCCGGATGAGTCCAGTTCCAGATGGTGGATCTCCTTCTCCAGCGGGTGCATCGAGCCCCCTTCCTCACTGGGGTCTACTTCCCCTGGTTCCGATTCTCCATCGTCCGCTCGATCCTCATCGTCTCCTTCCAAGAGTGCCGAATGGCGTGGGATTTGTTTTCGTGCGCCCACCGTGGAGGACTCTCCCGGCGATTCCGATCGCCCTCTTCTGGCCCCTGCGGGTGTGCGTGCTTGATATGGTGTCCCAGGAGCGCGGGAGTGGAGTCTCCTCGATGTCCGCCTTTGTGGCTTTGGGAGCCCCCAGCTGACTCTCTCTCTCAGTGACCTGTCCAATTCCTCGCGTCCTGCCGCCTCTCTGCTGTTGAGGACAGGCCTCTCCTCCAGCCACTGCCAAGCGTCGTCAGGGTGTGTAAAGAAGATTGATTTGTCCTTGTACAGAACCTTAAGTTTCGCTGGGAAGAGCAGCATGTAGGTGATCTTTAGTGTTCTCAATTTTGCTTTCACCAGGTCGAAGGAGCGGCGCTGTTTCTGGACCTCCTGGCTATAATCCGGGAAAATCATGATGTTGGTGTTCTCTAGCCGAATCTCCCCCATTTTCCTGGCCTCACGCAGAATTAGATCTCGATCCGCAAAGTTCAGGAAACGTGCTATCACTGGTCTAGGTCTTGCACCTTCCGGGGGCTTCGCCAGCAGTGCCCTATGGGCTCTTTCGATTACGAAGCACGCCGAGAAGCGTGCCGTAGGGAAGGTCGTGGTCAGCCACGTGTGGAGGAAGGCCGCCATATTGTTCCCCTCGATTCCCTCCCTAAAGCCCACAAAGCGGAGGTTATTGCGGCGTGCCCTATTTTCCGCATCATCCACCTTCCAAAGGAGTTGTCTGTGAGATGCTTGGAGTTCCACCATTTCTTTGCGGAGCGTAGTAATGGAGCCCTCCGCTTCTCCAATTCGTGTCTCAGTTTCAGTGACTCGCGCCGAAAGGTTCCTGAAGTCCTGCCGGAGGAGGGTGACCTCAGACCCCACCTCGCCTATTTTAACTCCCAACGCCGCTCTCGACTCCTGGATGTCGGCTCTTGAGGCTTGAATGGCTGCTAGGAGCCTATCGGTGTCCGGCGAGCCTTCCTGAGTTGTGTTGGGGTGTTCCCTCCCCGGGCGGGAGGTCGCGAAATTGTCCATAGGGCCTTGCTTCAGGGTTTTAGGGGCAGGATTGTTCTTCCCCATGGTCGCCTACCGACGAGGTGTATGTCTCTGGGGCCAGTGAGGTCCACTCCCCCCCGCGCACTGACGGGTGTAGTTTGTATGGTTCTAGAGCTTGCGAGTGTCAGCCGCTAGAGCCCACTCCGCGACCCGGGAGAGCTCCACGCGTGCCCGTTCCCTGCCTGTTAGGTTTCCTCCACTCCGTAGGCTGATGGTCAATCTCCACTGCTGCGTCACGGTATCCGTATTGCCCCTCAAGTCTCAAGGGTCGCTTGGGTGCCCCCCTGGAGGATCTCGCTCGACTCCCGATCGCTCGTAGATGGTAGTGGGTGGGCAGTTGGTCATGAGGGATATATTCCACGTGGATGGGGGGGACGGACAGGACCCCAGGCCAGCGATCTGATACAATCCAGGCCGGGGGGCAGCAACGTTGTCTTCTGGGCCCGCCACCCCAGCAACACAGGGCTGTCACTCCGGTGATCGCCGGCGTATGCGTGCGCCGCCTCCCCTGGACCGGCACCAACTATCTCCAGGGGCTGCCTGGACCTCCGTCCGTTGCTGTCCGCCCCCCCTCCGTGCCAGCACCGATGTTTTCTCCCAGGCGCTTCGCAGTCAGGCGCGGGGTTGCCTCATTTGGGCGCCATGTTGGTAAAGGGCGGTCCCGTGTGAGTAAGGTGTGCGGGGCCGCTCACCGCTGCGCCAGATCTCCTGCGGGTAAATGGGGAGTTTCCTCCGGAAGCGCACCCTGGTCCCAGGCCGGCCAAGCCGCCCCCAGGCAATCCCGGGCCCCAGACCGCAAGTCAGGCCGCCATGTTGGTAAAGGGCGGTCGCGGCCGAGGAGCAGTGCGGGGGGCGGGGGGTACTCCCTCCTCCTACCTGGGGCAGTCCGTGGGTCGCCGCCGCGGGGGGTCTCAGGCCCCGGCCGGGGTCCGCTATGCCGTGTGGTGTGTTCCCCCGGTACAGTCTGCCGGATTCCTCGCCGCCCGCACCTCCTCCGACAGCCGCAGCTCCAGCGTCACTCGGGACAGTCCGTGTGGGCAGTCGGGCCGCAGCACCCTCTTCTCTTGTCTCCGCTCCCTGTCGTCCGGTGTCCGGCTGGGGCTAGCGCCGAGTCCGGGGCGCCATCTTGTTTTTGCCGCCTCCTCCATCTCCGATCAGGGGAATAACGAATTACAGGCTTCCTGCAATTCAGCGGACCTCTCGCAGCAGCGTCGCAGCTTCAGCGTCTCTTCAGGAGATCCGTACGGTGATTTTTGACTCTGTGGCATTGAATTTATGGCGGATTTGGGTATCGACGGCCGGGAGCTCCCGAGCCCTGCGTCTAGCTCGGCATGCTGCTAAGCCACGCCCCCGCAACATAGTTTCTTATACAATTGGAAATAATTAAAATATCCTTTATGGCCTTACCACTAAAACATCAGGATTAAAAAGTTAATAATTGCTTCCTACATATAATTTAATAAAAATGTATAAAACACTTAAAAAAGATAAAAATCTATGACAAAACATTTCATTTGGTGGCTCATAAATAGAATCAATAGGTGCAGACGCTGAGAGGATAGATAATTGTAGACAAATAGGTCTCATCCATTTATACCGATACAATAATAAAGCGGGGCCAATAAATAACACATGATTAACCTCCTGGATGGAGTTAGTACTCAAATTACAGATCAGGGGAGAACCATACCATTTAGACAGCACATTATTTAAAGGGAGCATACCCTGTCTCAATAATAGCCAGAAGCGGTGCACTCCATGGGGCAGGTTCCAGGAAATATAAGCCTGTGCTTTATTTATCTCACAGGAGTCTATAGATGGATGGATACCCCTCTTTAGGATGCGAGCATCCCTATCCCTAGTCCCTAGTGAAACTTAATTCCCTGGTAGCCTGTTTCAAGGTGGCCCTTAATTGATATGGCGAGAGGGTGAAAAGCAGAGACTCATCCAGTTGTAGCAAATAAACCGCAATCCTAAAATTTTAAAGAATTAATGACTGTTCCTTCAAATTTTCTAATATTTCTTTCTGGATTAAAAATCTTAGTGTGCCCCAGAGCCACTGGCAGCCTCGATCCCTTCAGACCGTATGATCCGTGGATTGCGGTGGTCAGCAGACTGGGAAGATCAAATCTCGCTATCTATGGATGACGTGCTCCTCTACTTAACCTCCCCAAAAAAGTCTTTAATTTGTGTGTTAGATACCTTCACAATATTTGGCAAATACTTGGACTATTCGATCAACTGGAGCAAGTCGCTTATATATGTATTGGGAGGCGCAGCTACCTCATTTCCTAGAAATTGTCTGATGCAGACAGTGGAGGATGGTTTCCGTTACCTTGGGATCTTTATCACCGCAGACCCTAAACTCAGATATGAACGTAACCTGGTCCCACCCTTGCAGAGGGATGTGTCCTGTTGGAAGATGTTGTATTCTCACTACCTGGATCATTACCTTCATTTACAACAGAAGACCTTACTGCTCTCGTTGTTGGGCAGAGCGGCACTATTTAAAATGATGTCGCTGCCTCGACTACTATATGCCTTGCAAAATTATCCAGATCCGGTCCCAGCACGATATTTTAGAGTAATTGAGGGGCTGCAGAGAGAGCTGCTGTGGGAGGGGAGGCCCCGGATAACACTTAACAAATTGGACCTGAACTGGTAAGATGGATGCATCAGCCTCCCTGACATTTAGAGATATTATTGGGCGTCCCAACTAGCGGCTATTAATCAATGTATGTATCGCCAGCCGGACGACCGGGCTTTTACTATGGAGAGGTGGCTATTGCCCGGAGGGAATTATAACAGAGCCTTGTATTCCGCTCCCTGAGACTCTCCCTCTGTGGCCCCACCAAGCACTCTGTCACAATTTGGCACTCCGTAAATAAGAGCCTAGGTTGGGACCGGAACCTCACGCTGGCTACGCCTCTGTGGGATTCTGAATTTTTGGGTAACCTCTGGTCCACCAAAGGCTTTGATAAGTGGGACCAGATTGGTATATCCCATCTGGGTGATCTCTGGGTTAAGGGTGCTATGATCCCGTTTGCCACACTTCAACAGTTTGAGCTTTCTGACACGGAGCTATCTCGCTATATGCAGATTCGACACACTATCACCACTGCTCTGCAGAAAGGCACAACCCTCCGAGAATCATCGACATTAGAGGATCCTTTGCTGGATGGCTACCTTCCCCAAGAAGCGACCTCCTTTACATATACAAAACTGATCAACAATACTCCTGACCCACTAGGGCACTTACATGAGTGCTGGGAGACAGATGTCTTAGAATTTGATCACAAGGATTGGCGTGAGGTTGTTGCCTCACCTAGGGAGATGGCAATCTCGGCACGTATGCGATTGGTCCAGCTCACGCTTTTACACAGAACATATATCACAGGGCCACAACTAGTCCATATGGGGAGGAGTGAAGAGGGTGATTGCAGACGCTGTTGTGGGCACGCAGGTACCTGCAAAAACAACAAGTGATGGACCGAATGTGGATCAATGTCACACATTCACCCCAGTCAAAAGATCTGGGCCCAAATCCATCGTTTTTTTGCACTCCACACCACCCTGGGTTAGACAATGGCGATATGCAAATCAGCTCTGACCCTGTTGCCCCATGGGAACAGTCCAGTCCGAACTACAAAAGCCATGTCCTTCCCAGAACGGAATCAAGCATCCGAGGACCGGACCGGTTTCGAGGTAACACCTCTCATCAGCCCGGCTAGCTTGACTCCAAGTGGTGTGGAGTGCCTGGGACCCACGTCTGGGCATCCCCAGCGCACTTAGGGCGGCAATTGCAAAAACAACAAGTGATGGACCGAATGTGGATCAATGTCACACATTCACCCCAGTCAAAAGATCTGGGCCCAAATCCATCGTTTTTTTGCACTCCACACCACCCTGGGTTAGACAATGGCGATATGCAAATCAGCTCTGACCCTGTTGCCCCATGGGAACAGTCCAGTCCGAACTACAAAAGCCATGTCCTTCCCAGAACGGAATCAAGCATCCGAGGACCGGACCGGTTTCGAGGTAACACCTCTCATCAGCCCGGCTAGCTTGACTCCAAGTGGTGTGGAGTGCCTGGGACCCACGTCTGGGCATCCCCAGCGCACTTAGGGCGGCAATTGCAAAAACAACAAGTGATGGACCGAATGTGGATCAATGTCACACATTCACCCCAGTCAAAAGATCTGGGCCCAAATCCATCGTTTTTTTGCACTCCACACCACCCTGGGTTAGACAATGGCGATATGCAAATCAGCTCTGACCCTGTTGCCCCATGGGAACAGTCCAGTCCGAACTACAAAAGCCATGTCCTTCCCAGAACGGAATCAAGCATCCGAGGACCGGACCGGTTTCGAGGTAACACCTCTCATCAGCCCGGCTAGCTTGACTCCAAGTGGTGTGGAGTGCCTGGGACCCACGTCTGGGCATCCCCAGCGCACTTAGGGCGGCAATTGCAAAAACAACAAGTGATGGACCGAATGTGGATCAATGTCACACATTCACCCCAGTCAAAAGATCTGGGCCCAAATCCATCGTTTTTTTGCACTCCACACCACCCTGGGTTAGACAATGGCGATATGCAAATCAGCTCTGACCCTGTTGCCCCATGGGAACAGTCCAGTCCGAACTACAAAAGCCATGTCCTTCCCAGAACGGAATCAAGCATCCGAGGACCGGACCGGTTTCGAGGTAACACCTCTCATCAGCCCGGCTAGCTTGACTCCAAGTGGTGTGGAGTGCCTGGGACCCACGTCTGGGCATCCCCAGCGCACTTAGGGCGGCAATTGCAAAAACAACAAGTGATGGACCGAATGTGGATCAATGTCACACATTCACCCCAGTCAAAAGATCTGGGCCCAAATCCATCGTTTTTTTGCACTCCACACCACCCTGGGTTAGACAATGGCGATATGCAAATCAGCTCTGACCCTGTTGCCCCATGGGAACAGTCCAGTCCGAACTACAAAAGCCATGTCCTTCCCAGAACGGAATCAAGCATCCGAGGACCGGACCGGTTTCGAGGTAACACCTCTCATCAGCCCGGCTAGCTTGACTCCAAGTGGTGTGGAGTGCCTGGGACCCACGTCTGGGCATCCCCAGCGCACTTAGGGCGGCAATTGCAAAAACAACAAGTGATGGACCGAATGTGGATCAATGTCACACATTCACCCCAGTCAAAAGATCTGGGCCCAAATCCATCGTTTTTTTGCACTCCACACCACCCTGGGTTAGACAATGGCGATATGCAAATCAGCTCTGACCCTGTTGCCCCATGGGAACAGTCCAGTCCGAACTACAAAAGCCATGTCCTTCCCAGAACGGAATCAAGCATCCGAGGACCGGACCGGTTTCGAGGTAACACCTCTCATCAGCCCGGCTAGCTTGACTCCAAGTGGTGTGGAGTGCCTGGGACCCACGTCTGGGCATCCCCAGCGCACTTAGGGCGGCAATTGCAAAAACAACAAGTGATGGACCGAATGTGGATCAATGTCACACATTCACCCCAGTCAAAAGATCTGGGCCCAAATCCATCGTTTTTTTGCACTCCACACCACCCTGGGTTAGACAATGGCGATATGCAAATCAGCTCTGACCCTGTTGCCCCATGGGAACAGTCCAGTCCGAACTACAAAAGCCATGTCCTTCCCAGAACGGAATCAAGCATCCGAGGACCGGACCGGTTTCGAGGTAACACCTCTCATCAGCCCGGCTAGCTTGACTCCAAGTGGTGTGGAGTGCCTGGGACCCACGTCTGGGCATCCCCAGCGCACTTAGGGCGGCAATTGCAAAAACAACAAGTGATGGACCGAATGTGGATCAATGTCACACATTCACCCCAGTCAAAAGATCTGGGCCCAAATCCATCGTTTTTTTGCACTCCACACCACCCTGGGTTAGACAATGGCGATATGCAAATCAGCTCTGACCCTGTTGCCCCATGGGAACAGTCCAGTCCGAACTACAAAAGCCATGTCCTTCCCAGAACGGAATCAAGCATCCGAGGACCGGACCGGTTTCGAGGTAACACCTCTCATCAGCCCGGCTAGCTTGACTCCAAGTGGTGTGGAGTGCCTGGGACCCACGTCTGGGCATCCCCAGCGCACTTAGGGCGGCAATTGCAAAAACAACAAGTGATGGACCGAATGTGGATCAATGTCACACATTCACCCCAGTCAAAAGATCTGGGCCCAAATCCATCGTTTTTTTGCACTCCACACCACCCTGGGTTAGACAATGGCGATATGCAAATCAGCTCTGACCCTGTTGCCCCATGGGAACAGTCCAGTCCGAACTACAAAAGCCATGTCCTTCCCAGAACGGAATCAAGCATCCGAGGACCGGACCGGTTTCGAGGTAACACCTCTCATCAGCCCGGCTAGCTTGACTCCAAGTGGTGTGGAGTGCCTGGGACCCACGTCTGGGCATCCCCAGCGCACTTAGGGCGGCAATTGCAAAAACAACAAGTGATGGACCGAATGTGGATCAATGTCACACATTCACCCCAGTCAAAAGATCTGGGCCCAAATCCATCGTTTTTTTGCACTCCACACCACCCTGGGTTAGACAATGGCGATATGCAAATCAGCTCTGACCCTGTTGCCCCATGGGAACAGTCCAGTCCGAACTACAAAAGCCATGTCCTTCCCAGAACGGAATCAAGCATCCGAGGACCGGACCGGTTTCGAGGTAACACCTCTCATCAGCCCGGCTAGCTTGACTCCAAGTGGTGTGGAGTGCCTGGGACCCACGTCTGGGCATCCCCAGCGCACTTAGGGCGGCAATTGCAAAAACAACAAGTGATGGACCGAATGTGGATCAATGTCACACATTCACCCCAGTCAAAAGATCTGGGCCCAAATCCATCGTTTTTTTGCACTCCACACCACCCTGGGTTAGACAATGGCGATATGCAAATCAGCTCTGACCCTGTTGCCCCATGGGAACAGTCCAGTCCGAACTACAAAAGCCATGTCCTTCCCAGAACGGAATCAAGCATCCGAGGACCGGACCGGTTTCGAGGTAACACCTCTCATCAGCCCGGCTAGCTTGACTCCAAGTGGTGTGGAGTGCCTGGGACCCACGTCTGGGCATCCCCAGCGCACTTAGGGCGGCAATTGCAAAAACAACAAGTGATGGACCGAATGTGGATCAATGTCACACATTCACCCCAGTCAAAAGATCTGGGCCCAAATCCATCGTTTTTTTGCACTCCACACCACCCTGGGTTAGACAATGGCGATATGCAAATCAGCTCTGACCCTGTTGCCCCATGGGAACAGTCCAGTCCGAACTACAAAAGCCATGTCCTTCCCAGAACGGAATCAAGCATCCGAGGACCGGACCGGTTTCGAGGTAACACCTCTCATCAGCCCGGCTAGCTTGACTCCAAGTGGTGTGGAGTGCCTGGGACCCACGTCTGGGCATCCCCAGCGCACTTAGGGCGGCAATTGCAAAAACAACAAGTGATGGACCGAATGTGGATCAATGTCACACATTCACCCCAGTCAAAAGATCTGGGCCCAAATCCATCGTTTTTTTGCACTCCACACCACCCTGGGTTAGACAATGGCGATATGCAAATCAGCTCTGACCCTGTTGCCCCATGGGAACAGTCCAGTCCGAACTACAAAAGCCATGTCCTTCCCAGAACAGAATCAAGCATCCGAGGACCGGACCGGTTTCGAGGTAACACCTCTCATCAGCCCGGCTAGCTTGACTCCAAGTGGTGAGGAGTGCCTGGGACCCACGTCTGGGCATCCCCAGCGCACTTAGGGCGGCAATTGCAAAAACAACAAGTGATGGACCGAATGTGGATCAATGTCACACATTCACCCCAGTCAAAAGATCTGGGCCCAAATCCATCGTTTTTTTTGCACTCCACACCACCCTGGGTTAGACAATGGCGATATGCAAATCAGCTCTGACCCTGTTGCCCCATGGGAACAGTCCAGTCCGAACTACAAAAGCCATGTCCTTCCCAGAACGGAATCAAGCATCCGAGGACCGGACCGGTTTCGAGGTAACACCTCTCATCAGCCCGGCTAGCTTGACTCCAAGTGGTGTGGAGTGCCTGGGACCCACGTCTGGGCATCCCCAGCGCACTTAGGGCGGCAATTGCAAAAACAACAAGTGATGGACCGAATGTGGATCAATGTCACACATTCACCCCAGTCAAAAGATCTGGGCCCAAATCCATCGTTTTTTTGCACTCCACACCACCCTGGGTTAGACAATGGCGATATGCAAATCAGCTCTGACCCTGTTGCCCCATGGGAACAGTCCAGTCCGAACTACAAAAGCTATGTCCTTCCCAGAACAGAATCAAGCATCCGAGGACCGGACCGGTTTCGAGGTAACACCTCTCATCAGCCCGGCTAGCTTGACTCCAAGTGGTGAGGAGTGCCTGGGACCCACGTCTGGGCATCCCCAGCGCACTTAGGGCGGCAATTGCAAAAACAACAAGTGATGGACCGAATGTGGATCAATGTCACACATTCACCCCAGTCAAAAGATCTGGGCCCAAATCCATCGTTTTTTTTGCACTCCACACCACCCTGGGTTAGACAATGGCGATATGCAAATCAGCTCTGACCCTGTTGCCCCATGGGAACAGTCCAGTCCGAACTACAAAAGCCATGTCCTTCCCAGAACGGAATCAAGCATCCGAGGACCGGACCGGTTTCGAGGTAACACCTCTCATCAGCCCGGCTAGCTTGACTCCAAGTGGTGTGGAGTGCCTGGGACCCACGTCTGGGCATCCCCAGCGCACTTAGGGCGGCAATTGCAAAAACAACAAGTGATGGACCGAATGTGGATCAATGTCACACATTCACCCCAGTCAAAAGATGTGGGCCCAAATCCATCGTTTTTTTGCACTCCACACCACCCTGGGTTAGACAATGGCGATATGCAAATCAGCTCTGACCCTGTTGCCCCATGGGAACAGTCCAGTCCGAACTACAAAAGCCATGTCCTTCCCAGAACGGAATCAAGCATCCGAGGACCGGACCGGTTTCGAGGTAACACCTCTCATCAGCCCGGCTAGCTTGACTCCAAGTGGTGTGGAGTGCCTGGGACCCACGTCTGGGCATCCCCAGCGCACTTAGGGCGGCAATTGCAAAAACAACAAGTGATGGACCGAATGTGGATCAATGTCACACATTCACCCCAGTCAAAAGATCTGGGACCAAATCCATCATTGTTTTGCACTCCACATCACCCTGGGTTAGACAATGGCGATATGCAAATCAGCTCTGACCCTGTTGCCCCATGGGAACAGTCCAGTCCGAACTACAAAAGCCATGTCCTTCCCAGAACGGAATCAAGCATCCGAGGACCGGACCGGTTTCGAGGTAACACCTCTCATCAGCCCGGCTAGCTTGACTCCAAGTGGTGTGGAGTGCCTGGGACCCACGTCTGGGCATCCCCAGCGCACTTAGGGCGGCAATTGCAAAAACAACAAGTGATGGACCGAATGTGGATCAATGTCACACATTCACCCCAGTCAAAAGATGTGGGCCCAAATCCATCGTTTTTTTGCACTCCACACCACCCTGGGTTAGACAATGGCGATATGCAAATCAGCTCTGACCCTGTTGCCCCATGGGAACAGTCCAGTCCGAACTACAAAAGCCATGTCCTTCCCAGAACGGAATCAAGCATCCGAGGACCGGACCGGTTTTGAGGTAACACCTCTCATCAGCCCGGCTAGCTTGACTCCAAGTGGTGTGGAGTGCCTGGGACCCACGTCTGGGCATCCCCAGCGCACTTAGGGCGGCAATTGCAAAAACAACAAGTGATGGACCGAATGTGGATCAATGTCACACATTCACCCCAGTCAAAAGATCTGGGCCCAAATCCATCGTTTTTTTGCACTCCACACCACCCTGGGTTAGACAATGGCGATATGCAAATCAGCTCTGACCCTGTTGCCCCATGGGAACAGTCCAGTCCGAACTACAAAAGCCATGTCCTTCCCAGAACGGAATCAAGCATCCGAGGACCGGACCGGTTTCGAGGTAACACCTCTCATCAGCCCGGCTAGCTTGACTCCAAGTGGTGTGGAGTGCCTGGGACCCACGTCTGGGCATCCCCAGCGCACTTAGGGCGGCAATTGCAAAAACAACAAGTGATGGACCGAATGTGGATCAATGTCACACATTCACCCCAGTCAAAAGATCTGGGCCCAAATCCATCGTTTTTTTGCACTCCACACCACCCTGGGTTAGACAATGGCGATATGCAAATCAGCTCTGACCCTGTTGCCCCATGGGAACAGTCCAGTCCGAACTACAAAAGCCATGTCCTTCCCAGAACGGAATCAAGCATCCGAGGACCGGACCGGTTTCGAGGTAACACCTCTCATCAGCCCGGCTAGCTTGACTCCAAGTGGTGTGGAGTGCCTGGGACCCACGTCTGGGCATCCCCAGCGCACTTAGGGCGGCAATTGCAAAAACAACAAGTGATGGACCGAATGTGGATCAATGTCACACATTCACCCCAGTCAAAAGATCTGGGACCAAATCCATCATTTTTTTGCACTCCACATCACCCTGGGTTAGACAATGGCGATATGCAAATCAGCTCTGACCCTGTTGCCCCATGGGAACAGTCCAGTCCGAACTACAAAAGCCATGTCCTTCCCAGAACGGAATCAAGCATCCGAGGACCGGACCGGTTTTGAGGTAACACCTCTCATCAGCCCGGCTAGCTTGACTCCAAGTGGTGTGGAGTGCCTGGGACCCACGTCTGGGCATCCCCAGCGCACTTAGGGCGGCAATTGCAAAAACAACAAGTGATGGACCGAATGTGGATCAATGTCACACATTCACCCCAGTCAAAAGATCTGGGCCCAAATCCATCGTTTTTTTGCACTCCACACCACCCTGGGTTAGACAATGGCGATATGCAAATCAGCTCTGACCCTGTTGCCCCATGGGAACAGTCCAGTCCGAACTACAAAAGCCATGTCCTTCCCAGAACGGAATCAAGCATCCGAGGACCGGACCGGTTTCGAGGTAACACCTCTCATCAGCCCGGCTAGCTTGACTCCAAGTGGTGTGGAGTGCCTGGGACCCACGTCTGGGCATCCCCAGCGCACTTAGGGCGGCAATTGCAAAAACAACAAGTGATGGACCGAATGTGGATCAATGTCACACATTCACCCCAGTCAAAAGATCTGGGCCCAAATCCATCGTTTTTTTGCACTCCACACCACCCTGGGTTAGACAATGGCGATATGCAAATCAGCTCTGACCCTGTTGCCCCATGGGAACAGTCCAGTCCGAACTACAAAAGCCATGTCCTTCCCAGAACGGAATCAAGCATCCGAGGACCGGACCGGTTTCGAGGTAACACCTCTCATCAGCCCGGCTAGCTTGACTCCAAGTGGTGTGGAGTGCCTGGGACCCACGTCTGGGCATCCCCAGCGCACTTAGGGCGGCAATTGCAAAAACAACAAGTGATGGACCGAATGTGGATCAATGTCACACATTCACCCCAGTCAAAAGATCTGGGACCAAATCCATCATTTTTTTGCACTCCACATCACCCTGGGTTAGACAATGGCGATATGCAAATCAGCTCTGACCCTGTTGCCCCATGGGAACAGTCCAGTCCGAACTACAAAAGCCATGTCCTTCCCAGAACGGAATCAAGCATCCGAGGACCGGACCGGTTTCGAGGTAACACCTCTCATCAGCCCGGCTAGCTTGACTCCAAGTGGTGTGGAGTGCCTGGGACCCACGTCTGGGCATCCCCAGCGCACTTAGGGCGGCAATTGCAAAAACAACAAGTGATGGACCGAATGTGGATCAATGTCACACATTCACCCCAGTCAAAAGATGTGGGCCCAAATCCATCGTTTTTTTGCACTCCACACCACCCTGGGTTAGACAATGGCGATATGCAAATCAGCTCTGACCCTGTTGCCCCATGGGAACAGTCCAGTCCGAACTACAAAAGCCATGTCCTTCCCAGAACGGAATCAAGCATCCGAGGACCGGACCGGTTTCGAGGTAACACCTCTCATCAGCCCGGCTAGCTTGACTCCAAGTGGTGTGGAGTGCCTGGGACCCACGTCTGGGCATCCCCAGCGCACTTAAGCGGCAATTGCAAAAACAACAAGTGATGGACCGAATGTGGTACCTACATCCACATAATATGGGAGTGTGATCAGATACAAAGGTATAGGCTAGCAATACATGAGGTGATGGAGAAGGTGGCTAAACAATGTCTTCTAAACATGTGGGGGTTCCACTGATTTAACGAGTATAGAGAGGCTCTGGGATACATTGGGGGCAATGGTGGCCAAACGAGATATGGCCCAGCAGTGGGGAGCGGCTGCTCCACCTTCACTGGCCTCCTGGGAGAAGAGTCTAGACAGGTTTTTGTTCAGGGAAAAGACTGTGGAGAAATCTATGAAGGCTGTATACACTTTTCCTCCTCTAACTTTGACATATTTTTTCAGTTATTACCTGTAATGCAGTTAGGTTTTCAATTGTTCCATGCCTTGTCCTAACCCCGGTTTGCTCCAACGGGATCAATTTTTCCGCAACCACCCAATCATTAATCTGGGACAAAAGGCATTTAGCAAAAACTTTACTCACTGCGTCAAGAAGTGCAATTTGACGATAGTTCTGTAGAGCTTCTCAATCTCCTTTCTTAAACAGAGGGAGTATTATCCTCCCCTTTCAAGAGGGGGGAACAACTTTATTTGCGTAGCAGTGCTTGAACATTGGATAGAGAATTTTACTCCACAGTATACTATTTTGTTTTAAAACTGTGATTGGTAATTCATCGGGGCCCATTTCTCCGGAGGAGCGCTTCCCCCTAATCGCCATTTCTATTTCCTTTTCAGATGGTGAATCATACGATAAAGGGTCTTCCATTAGTACAAAATACTTATTTACCATTGGATTATCTGCATACATATCCTGAACAAAGCTAACCCATTTATGCTCCTCTATGGCCACAGGAACTGATCGTGATCTAGCTCCACACCTCTCCCCGATAAGAACCAAAAGGTTATTACCTGGCCTTTAGAGGGTGCTTCTCTCAGTTTAATCCAAATGTTATCTTCCCTCTCTTTTCCTTTAGTTAATAAATATATAAATAGAATTCTCAAAAATTAAAATAATCTGGATTAGGTGTGGAACATATTATGATAACGCATTTCAGAGTAATGGTTCCAGCTACTTGTCTATGTTTTAGCATGAGACACCAACACAAACCACAGTGCTTAAAAACACCATAAACAAACTCCACATTTAAAACATAAATGAAGGTAAACTTTGTAGGAGTTCATTAAACATAATGGTGTTTATAACAACCTTGCACAAGAAACCCTAAAGGCTTTAGAGAACATTTCTGTAAAACTGTCTATAGACTGCTCAATTGGACAGAATGGACTAATTTACATAGTCATTTATGAGTATTTGAATTAGCAGTACACCTATTCAAAATGCCTTTGTGAATTGCCACCGTGAGAACGTGGATTATTAGCTGGGTTAGGTGGTAGTTCACCACAAGTAATAATGGCACTGTTCTTGTTAGGTCCAGTAAGAGTTTCAGTAATGTAAACCTGAGTTCAACCCTTGGTAGCTATGGCATAGCGCAGACAGGCGTAACTTAAGAAAATATGTAAAGCATTTAGAAGTACTAAAACACAATCCAAAAAAGTCCCGTCCAATTTTAAAAATAGAGAATATTTTATGAACAAAATGACACCAAAATTACAAAAATCTATGAAGGGAAACCAAAGATATGATTTGTTTATGTTCTTAAAAAAAAGAGCCAAAAAGCATAATGCCCCAAGTGCTGGCAATTGGCCAGCTAGACCGGAGAAAGGTAAGGTATAAGGCTGACTGCAATGGAGTGCGTGTCAGATATGAGGACCAGGTTGCTCACGGTCAAAGAGTTACCTTTGGAATTAGATATTTTTCTGGAACAAAGTGATTGTTGACAACTTGTCAGTGGGGTACGCTGAAAGAAGGATCTGAAGTGGAACTAAACAACGGTGGGTTGCTGAAGAGTGGCATTCTGGAATGGTTGTCAATGAAGGTGGGAAAGCTCTGAATGGGCAAAGTCCAAACTCTGTTTCCAAGAAAACCTCAACGGCGATTGGATGTTGCTCTGCATCAGTCTGACAAAGCCCTCGATGTTTGGACTTAAAAACCTTTCTGGAAGTCAGATTTCCTTCAGTGGGCAAACCAGCGGCGATTCCATGATGATGGCTCAAGCTTTGATGGTGACCCCAATGTCCATTGGTTCTCCAGGCAAAAAGTTTCTAAATCCCAGCTTTTGCAATTTGGGCAGAAGGAGTACACTCTAACATCACTCAAGAGTTCCAGGACCTCGGGAACAACACTTGGGTTTTAGGACATGCTACAACTGAAGCCGCTAGCAGGATCCAGGTCAGGTCTAGTTGAAACTGGTCAGCTGGGCTGTTTCATGAGACTTGTCATCTTGCAGCTTTTGTGCCCCTTTAGCTTAACAGGAGGTCAGCAACTGATACTTAGAGTACTTTTCTTTGTCTTGTCTACAAGTGAGAGCAGGCCCAGCCCTTAGGATTCTCCTCACAGGTCTCAACAGCAGGTTCAGTCCTACTTCTGTCTTCCAGGGATCCAGTAGTGGCCTTAGGGAGTATAGGGTGCCCATGGGTGTCACATTTCTGCCTGGCACTAGCCTGTGGATGGGGGTGACCCCTGACCTATAGGGAAAATGCCACCATAGGTAACCCTGGCCACTTTTCCAGCAGTTACTGTGTGCTCTACAGCAACTAATTGCACAGTACCCCTCCCTACCTAATTACAGATGGCAGAACGTTTCTTCCACTCTGCAGAGCTCCTGAGGTCACCCTAAATGTGTGGCCAGGAAAATGAGCAAACCCTCTCCTGTGGCCACTCAATACTGGTTCTAGGGCAGCTCCTGTCCCACTTGAATTGGTGCCCGGCTGGTTAGAAGGACAATATAGGAGGGCAGACCCAGGTGTGTATGAAAGAAACCAAGTTTAGACCCACAGGAACCCTGTAATTACCGATCCATAGCGAGAATCCCGTTCGCTGCTAAAGTCCTGGAGAAACTACTGAATAGATAGCTGTCTCAATTTCACTCGGATGTAAATGCCTTAGACCACTCGCAATTTGGATTCCGAGAGGGACATGGAATGGAAATAGCCCTGCTCATGGCAACTGAGGAACTCAGGAGTGTACTGGATGCCGGAGGAAAGGCCGTCTTGATCCATTTGGATCTCTCGGCGGCCTTCGACACGGTAAACCATGATACACTCCCAATCCAATTAGCCAAAGCAGGAGCCCATGCGTCAGCACGATCACTGTTAGCCTCATATCTGTCTAACAGAACGTTCACAGTGGAGCTGGGAGAGGCAAAATCAGAACCATTTAACTCTCCGTATGGTGTACCCCAGGGGTGCTCTTTAAGTCCCACTCTTTTTAATTTGTACGTGGCACCATTGTCTGTAATAATTAGGAATTGTGGCTTCCTACCGGTCTCCTATGCTGACGACACCCAAATTGTGGTGTCAATCGCAAACAATGCCAAAGAGACAGCAGACAGGTTTAAAAACTGCATGGAGCAGATTAACCAATGAATGCTGGGTAATTGCCTAAAGTTAAACGGAGACAAAAGCGAAGTCATGCTGTTGGGGACAGACATGAAATTCTGGTCCCCGGAATGGTGGCCAGACAGTTTAGTTGATTGCCCATCCCCAGTTAACAAAGTGAAAAACCTGGGAGTGTTACTGGACAACAAACTGTCATTTGATGCTCAGTCAAACAAATTAGCATTCACTATCTGGTACATCCTGAAAATGATAAGGAAACTCCTGCCGTTTATTCCCCATGATTCCTGTAAAACGGTGGCAACAGCTCTGGCCTTATCAAGGCTTGATTATGGGAACGCTCTGTATCCGGTGATTCAGGTCCAGCATCTGGCAAAACGCAGCGGCTAGGCTGGTGCTGGACATTCCCAGGTCTGAGCCTATTGCACACAGATTAAGATCCCTCCACTGGTTTCCAATGGAAAAAAGAATAACATTTAAGTCATTGTGTCTGACCTACAAAGCCCTTCGTGGGATGGCTTCTCAGTTTTTGAAAACTCACCTGAAATTGTATGAGCCATCTAGGACCTTGAGATCCAGACAAGCAAAACTGATAAGGGTACCAAAATACAAACAGGTCAGGTGGGGGGAGAAGCTTTTTGCTGCATGCAGCTAAGGCGTGGAATCTTCTCCCAATTGCAATTAAAAATAGCCCATCTCTGCTTTCATTCAGGAGAGAGGTAAAAACCTGGCTGTTTACCGCCGGCTAGAAACCTAGGCATGGCAGCTCTCTGGTCTCTCTGCATCTACCTAGCGCCAAGACGCCCATGGGCAATCACATGCTTTATAAATTCACAAATCAAATCAAATCAACTATATTTGCGTGGTGTCAGGGCAGCCCCTTCGAAGATAATTAAGTTCATGGAAGGAGAGCGGCAAGCAGGGGACGCAGCAGTTATGCAGGTAAATGCCTTCTTTTATAATTTTTAAAAAGTTTGGGAAGGGGTAGGGAGCGGAGCCAAGCATAACTCCACAGAGGTTTTTTCAAACTCTGTGGAGCTACGCTTAGAGGCACTATGCCAGCTACGCATACCCTTACCAAAAAATGCATTTTCTAACACCCCAGAAATGTCTAATTTCCAATGAATTAAAGTAGGAAGGTGACACAAACTTTCCTATGTGTACTCATTCTAAAGGAGTATTCCATGGGTATTCCAATTTTAGTTTCTTAAGTGCTATTTCGTGAAGTAATTAAAAAGTAGTATCACAGAAGCCCTACTCCATGTACTCAAGGATGCCTTTACGAATTTCCCCTTTAGATTTCTAGTACGAAAACCCCTTTTATGGCAGGCAGAGACTTCAGTCAAACGTGTCTTCTCCACTAAAGGAAGTATTTCTATCTCTATCCATCTCTACCTTAATTCTAATGATTACACTATATGCGTCAACAATGATTTTAGCTACAGTGCGCATGTATCTTTATCTTTTAGCCTTTAAGCAAGCGGACATCTAATTTAGGTTAAAAAGAAATGTTGAAGTTTGCTGTGTAATCAGACACTGAACTCCACAGTGCAAGATCGGTGACCATCTTGCAAAAGAGTCAGTGAGTGAGCAAGAAAGTGGGTGTGAATAATTGGACTGTCAAGCATGACCGACTATACAATCGCTTGCCACTAAGTATTTCTTTAATTCTGTTCCTAAGCATTTGTCTTTGTTTAATGCTGGCTCTGGGGATGACCGAGTCAGTAAGTAAGTGAGTGTGATCCATTTTAATGCCAAGCACCACCAACTAAACCTGCTCTAGCTACTGGGTATTTCTGGTCCAATGCATATGTCTTTGTTAAACGCATACACTCCAGCAACAACAATTCAGAGTACAACATTCTTTTCAAGAAAACATTTAACTATAAAGGTATTTTTCACTTTCATGATTTTTTTCTCTTGAAAATAACACAGGGACTCATTTATAGATTGGCAGAGCATGAACCCAACGGGAACTTGGCGAATGGGGTGGTTTCCGTCCCGATTCAGAGATTGAACCACTAATTGTGCACCAGTACAGCCTATGATAGCAAGCCTCTGCTGGTTTCACCAGTCTAATCATTGGCAGCAGTAAGTCCACCATTGGCCTGACATCTTCACTGTAATAGGAGATCTGCCCGGTGCAGATGTTGCCTGTAAGGGTACCACATGGCAAGCATTGTGGACTCCAGCAGGGAAAATCAAAATTGAGTGCAGTAGGAAAGCTTTCTGACTGTCAGAATCACTGTGCTTTGGGTATTTGTCTCTGAAAGAGAAGAAAAATGACAGATAGCCCAGTATTCATTTGTGACAAAAGTGATTTGGCTGCATCAGTCGAGGCACTTTCATGAAAATAATCCCCGTCAGATCGGAGGTTAGGACTTCACTGATCCAACAGTCAAGGAGACAACCCACCAGGGTCTAAATTAATCTCTGTGTTTTGCTAAGGAAGATGTATGAGTGATACACATTGTCCCTTTATGCCAAACATATTTAGTTCAATTAAAAAAACTTTCGCAACACATTTGTAGTGCTCTTCGATTCCCAATTCTAGACCGAAATATGATGCTTGGGAGAACGTAGTGCGTTGTGCAGGGATGCTCTGCATGTATGTTAATCCAGCCCTCCAAGCTTAGCATAGCAGTAGACATGATGCCACTGCTCTGTCATTCATTGGATCCCAAGAAAAGACACTGCAGTACAGAGACAGCCTTACTTAATGAGGATCCTGCCCATGCAGACACATAGAGGATGTGCATGTATTTAGCTGCACATCCAATTAAACACTTAAACACAGGGATTTAAGTGGGATGAAAAAAGTGGGGCGTCTCTACAAGGGGCTAGACCTAAGAAGAACAACTCTCCAAGAGATGTGGCCTGAGTAATTAAAGGCATGGCGTAAAACACTAAAACTAAAATCCTGTACTTCCCATAGTGTATCACCAAACCAGTATTTGGTACCTTTTTGAGCATTCTTCTACTTCATCCATAAAAATTACTTAGTAATTAACATGCTTTTAAAACAAGTCAAACCATTTGGCTATACCAGTGCCTGTTACAAGAATCAGATAAACACGTATCAACAATGATTTTGTTGTGAATAATTAAAATTGCAAATGTTTAAATTCTGAAAATATGAGATTGTGAATTAAACATTACTAAAACCTGTGGATGGGTAGTGGTCTTCTGAGTGTCTTAATCACTTCTGTTCTTCCCTTCACAGCTGGCTATACCAGTGCTTGTTACCAGTATCAGATAAACATGTATCAACATGTATCAACATCACTTCTATTCTTACCTTCACATCTCTTTCCACTGCAGTCTCTTTTCTCCACAAATCTTACATCTACTTATCTCACACCTTACATCTTTTATGTCCAGCCCCCCTTTGGCTCTCTCCTAAATGTACCTCCTTCCATCTTCTTCTCCTTCACCTCACCTCCTCTACATACAAAACACACCCCACTCACCTATACACACTATATATTATTTTACTTTCACCCCTTCAATATTTCAACAGCTGTCTATCTCCTTCACACACTTTCATATAGAATCACGATTACAATTGGCACATGTGGCCATCTCTATGCGCGATCTGCTGAGAGGCCAATGATTGGATGAGCATGCATTCCAAACCCCTGTATGACCCACCGACAGGCACTGTTAGAAATTGGCAACTGCGACTCCAGAACTCTCAATAGTGGCCTGCTAAAAACACCAACCCGCCCACACCCTGAACCAACAGACATTCTAGAGACAACTCAGTTCACAGTACGCAGATACAAGAGTAATATGCTCTATGGATGAAAAACACTACAAAAACTCAACATCCTGGAAAAAGCAAACAGACTAATGTAATAAATGACCTAAACTCCTGACATGGATTATCTTAACTGCTTTTACAGATATTGTTCATAGACCTCAACTGGCTCCCCATCAAGAAGAGAGTAATCTTCAAGCTACTCACCCACGCCTACAAATCCCTCCACATCAGACCCAAATACCTCAACAACAGAGTCTCCTTCCATGTACCCAAAAGGAACCTCCACTCCAACAACCTCACCCTGGCAGAGACACCACGCATCCGCAGAACCAGAGCGGGTGGAAGAGCCTTCTCCAACGTCGCAGCAAAGACCTGGAAAGAGCTCCCAGTCAACATCAGACGCTCCCCCACTATGCACACCTTCAGGAAGAGCCTCAAGACCTGGGTCTTTGACTGATCTGGAGCTGCAACCCCCAAACGCCTTGAGAACCTCACGGGTGAGAAGCGTGCTTTATAAACACCTGATTGATTGATTGATTGATTGAAGAAATGAAGATAGGGTGTGATAAAGGGCCTTTTCAATGTGAGCTATGGGAGGTAGCTCAATAGGAGTGTCCAATCAAGCAAAAAAACGCCCCATGATATGATGTTACTTTTGCACTAGAACGTTGTATCCAACTCATAATCATGTAAACATAAACCAATTAAAAACACACCCTTTTATTTGCATAAAATATTTCATTCATGCACACAATATTCTATAAATCATGAAACACGCACCAAAAAAACATAGAAAGAAGCCATTAATGCATTTTGAAATCATTGTTAAAAGAGACGCTAACAACCTGTGTGCTGGTGGTGTTTTTATGCTGCACCAAATAGTGGAAGGGGAGAGGATGAAAAGTAAAGGGGAACACACATGAAAACGGGAAATGAACCAGTAAAATCAAGAGCACAGAGCATAAAACAGAGCAAGACAACCTAAAAACACAAACACTCTTAAGACGTGCTGTAAGTATAAGAAAAAAATAGCTAGAGACAGAAAGAGGAAACAGCGAAGGAACACTCCCAAAAAAGGAAGCAGTACTTGGTCCATGATCCAGGCATGGTAGAAAGACACACACAGAAAGTGAAGTCAGCATGTGTTGACCAAACAGAATCTAGCAAATAAGACTGACAATAAAGCCAAGCAATAGTAAACAAAGGGTGGTTAAAAAAGTCTTGCAAGCAACAGTGCATGTGCTGTCTCAGACAAGACCAAAAACCCAACGCTTTCAAGAAAGCTTTTATCAGCTAATGTACTTTTTTTGCAATAGAAAATACAATCTAACATAAGTATAAATGGGTTTGTGTTCAGGAATAAGGTAAGAGCAGTAGAAAGCCTGTAAACACACCAAGGAGTGTAAGATGGAAGTATTTAGAATATTGGCTGACAGGAGTCATCGCATCAGCTCCTCATCATTGTAGAATGTGCAGCGGGTTCATTAACCTTTTTAATGGCATACAGTAGTTCAGTCTGACAATGGCAGACTACAAGCCAAGAGCTCAGTACTTTGAATGTCATGTTACTGCCTACTTACCTCATGCTGCTAAACATCAATGTTCATAGACATTTGCACATCTCTTTCTATTGACTCTGGTCATATATGTAGTGCTAAAGCTGTACAGCTCTCAAAAGGGTGCAAGCGCTTCATCGAAATATACATTTCTATGTTGGAGATGAAAGAGCTGCTGCAGGCCTTCGTCTACCTAGCTGAAACATTGTGGGGTTATTTAGTAAGGGTTGCATGGGTGTGCACCTAGTGCTGTGCAACATTGCGCTTCACCTGCATTTTTAATAATAATTAAATATAATGGCTTAGACAAAATCCCTGGGGACCTCTACAAGCATGATCTAAAGGTCTGGGCACCTTATATTAATCATTTGTGTAACACGCTGTCTTGTAGATTTCCCAGAAAGCTGGAGGGGAGCTGAGATTGTTTTAATTTTTAAAAAGGGTGACCGGTCGGAACCCTCTAATTACCGACCAATTAGCCTAATGGACATTCTCCAGAAAATCTATTCTAGGCATATTTTATTTCGTGTTAACTTGTGGTTGGAAGATAACTCGGTCCTCACAAAGTTCCAAGCTGGGTTTAGGAACAAAGTGAGCACCATTGACCAAGTTTTCAGATTTTGTTGCCTTTATTGGAAATATGTTCAGATTAAAAAGGGACATTTATATGTCGCTTTTGTCGATCTCAGAGCAGCTTTCGATCTAGTGCCACGAGATCTTTTATGGAGGTCACTTCATAAGGCAGGGCTACCCAACTGCCTGTTGGTTCAGATAATTGGTTTACACGCCAAGAACTTTGCCAAAGTAAGATGGGGTCCAAATGGGGAATTGACCCAGATCATACCCATTGAGCGTGGAGTTCGCCAAGGCTGCGTTCTGGCCCCCACTTTATTTTCCATCTTTGTGAATGATATTCTTGCTCACTTGGAGGGTTGCAAAAACGACTCGCCAAAATTAATTGGGGAAAGGGTACCCGCGCTATTATTTGCGGATGATACCATCCTAATTTCCCAAACTAAGAAAGGCTTACAGGCACTACTACATTCATTTAGTGAGTATTGTAATAAGAAAGGTTTGGAAATTAATGCCTAAAAAACCAAATGTATGGCCCTAAACCCAGCAAACCGGAAAAAGGTTACCTAACATTAAATGGCCAAAGACTGGAATCTGTCCAAAACTTTTCCAATTTGGGGGTTACTCTCGACTCCAATTTTACGTGGAGGCCCCAAACTGAGAAAAGTAAGTTAATATTCACCCAGAACACTATACCCATTCTGAAGAAGCAGGGTGCAAGTATTAGTAAAGATGTGTCACCAGCACTAGAACTGTTTAAATTTAAAGTTCAATCCGCTGCTCTTTATGGTGCTGAGATCTGGGGGCCAATGTCAAAGGACGTGTTTACGACTTCCGAGAACAAATTTATGAGAAGTCTTGTAAGGGCTCCAAAAGGCACCCCCCTAGTACCAATTCAGCTGGACTTAAATGTCAGAAGAACTGACCATCATACTATCATGCGGCCGCTAATGTTCTGGGTAAGACTTTGGCAAACACCAGAACTGCTTGATTACAGAAATGGGTTAAAAGAGGTTATGGGCATGGACGGATCGAATTCCAATGTTTGGCTAAAACATGTTAGATTGTGGTTAACTAAAATAGGCTTATCACAACTTTGGGAGAATCCGGAAAGGTTGCCATATAATTAAAAAAAATGGTGAAAATGGCTTTTTGGGGTTTTATTAATAACCAAATGACTAAGGGAAATAGTGGTGGGAGACTAGTAAATAACTTCTTAAGGTTCAAGGATGAACCATTTTTTGAGAACTTTTTAGATGAAGTTGAGCCCCCGCTAGCTAAAACCCTTTTTATGAGATTTAGATATGGGAACCTTTTGACCAACACAACCCTGGCACGCTGGTCTAGAAGGGGAAATGTTGAGTACCACACGACCAGCGAAATATGTACCATGTGTGAGGGTAACCTCAAGGAGGATGACAAGCACATCCTATTCTTCTGCCCAGCCTATGCGTCGGCCAGAAGGAAGTGGATCAAATCTCTATGTAACCTGCTGGGATTAAGGTCATGCAAGACGGCACTGAGAATGATCAAATCTGATACAACCCAAGTAATTGTATTTAGTGTCAGTCGATTTTTGCATTCCATCTACATTGTGCGCAGGAAAAAAGGCCTAAAGCTATAAGGTCAAAATCATTAACCACTTGTTCACTCGGTTTTATCTGTTTAGTGGTTTAATTGTATGTATTCTTATTGTAAATTTCTCAGCTCCGTGTCCTAATGCTTATAAGCTAGGTATGTTACCATTTTTCACATTTGTCTTCTTTTTTAAATTCATGTTGATTTTACTGGCAATAACAATCAGTTGTTCTAATTATGGGATTTAATATGTATTTTATTAATGAAATGTGTATGCTGTGTAAATCTTTTATGGCCAAGTAGTGCCGAAATAAAGATCAATTGAATTGAAAAAATATAAAGGGAATAAACGCAGTGGTCTCTGCCACGGTCTTGGTGTCACTCTGCTTTACGCCCCACAGGCATTCAACCACAAAACCTTTGAAAAATGACCCCCTTCATCTGAAGTTCTACTGAGTCCACCTCATTTTGAAGACCTGTGAATCTTGGTGGTCCCTAAAGCAAGAAGAGAACGGAGTGAAGGCAGAAGATTCTCTTCCCAGGATCCGAGGCTGTTGAGAAAAGTCTTTTTGAAAAGTGTTCTCTTTCGATTCCAATTCAGTTAAATGCAATAGAAATACATATCATCACCGTGATTCATTTTCAATGGATGGCAGCAATACCACTTAAACACAGATGTTCTGACCGCTTCTACACCCCCACCCACCAGCTCCGCTCCGCCGACCTCGCCCTCGTCACAGTCCCCAGCTTCCGAAGAGCGACCTCCGGTGGCAGATCGTTCTCCCACCTTGCCGCCAAGACCTGGAACACCCTCCCCATCCACCTACAGCAGACCCAAGACCTGCTGACCTTCAGAAAACTCCTCAAGACCTGGCTTTTCGAGCAGTAGCAGCATTCCCCACCCCAGCGCCTTGAGACCTCCACGGGTGAGTAGTGCGCTTTACAAATGATATGATTGATTGATTGATTGATTGATTGATTGATTGACAAAGGAATACATATAAGTAGAAAGCTGTATTTTGATGGTCACCAAACCAATTACCAAAATAGGGGTGATTTATTGAAGATTTCTATTGAGAAATGATTTCATCAGTTATGTCATCAATGTTGCTATTTATAATGCAAGAAGTTCCTGGGACAAAGTGAGATTTGTGAAGTTTTCTGTAGCCAGCTGCAGGGTCAACCGAATAGAAAGGGGAGAGGTGTGGCTCCGCGGCCAGGGCGACTGGCGCTGGGGATCACGGTTTGATCTCCGGCGGCAGCGGTCTGCTCAGCACCATGCGGCTCTGGGCATAGCTTGCTTAATCTTCCAAACGGCCCCCAGCCGCCTTCGGGGGTGATTTGTGCACTGTGCAAGTACTGGATTTTACATAGACTGGGGAGCCAAACATTTTCTTTACCTGGCGGAGACATTCTAAGGACAAGCGGCAGGAGGAGACCTGCGGACTAACGCCACGCCACATCCTCTCACCTGCAAGCGACCGCTATCACCAGGCACGCCACCGCCGCTCCGGGACTACAAACCCCGGCAGCCTTTGCGGCGGCGGCGCGTTCCCTGACGCAAGATCAAGGCGCCAGGAGGGGCTTCAAATTCAGCAAGCCCTCAGCCTCGCGGGACGCGAGCGGGACGCCCGGAGCCAAGCCCGGGCAAAGGGCGGGCCCTCTACGGCCCTCAGCGGCCAGAGGAGGCTGGGCTGGGCCATCCCCCCAAATTCCATCACAGCAGTCTGCGATCAAGGTAAATTAACTGTGCAATATAACATTTAGCGAAATCCACCCATTTCTATTGTACCCCCTCTTAGCATATCATGAGGAAGCCTGTCAGAAAGCCTAAAATGCCTATATTAAGATCAAGCACCAGATTACAACCGGATTCCCAACAAACATTACCAACTTTAACTGCCATTGATAAGATGCTCAAGCAAACTATAGGGGCAGTTTCTAATGCCATTGCAAACACGGAGAGGAGGTTGTCTTTACCACCCGTGATCATCGTCCAAGACACACAGGAAACATTAAATAACGTCTCTGCAGTCTCTTTAGACCTCGCAGATGATCCTGATACTAGCTTGGCCATTTCCCCCTCCTCACTTGTCGATCTCCCGTGTGCTCAGGTTTCCACCGAGACGAATAGGGAGTGATTTGCCTCACAAACAAAAAAGAATAAGAGGAAATTAAACACCACGGAAAATATCTGGTCTAGGGAAGGTTCGAAATGTGGAGAAAAAAAAGGCCAAACCAAAACTAGAAATCATAACTTGGTGACGCCTATAAACCCACCCACTACAGGAATACCTTGCTGGATTACCAACATGGTGGCCGACCTTAAAACGGACCTAGAACACTCTATCACCGTGCTGATAAAACCCCTCATATCTAAAATTGATAGGCTAACATCTCTCGTAAATAATAAAGGTGCTGGACTGAAATGCCAAACAGCACAAGAGGGTGCCCCAATAACAACAAAATCGGATGGGGTCTCATCCAATATACCAACTAAAGATAAGGTAAATCCAATACAGGACGTGGTAACACATAATCTTCTTAGAGACCCACAAATAAACACAAAAGACACTCAGACAGGCAGTATCACACCGAACATAGACAAGACTAATAAACAAACAAATTCTCAAATGCATAAACCATCCTCCGGATCTGTTCAAACATCATCTGGAAATAACATCCAAACTCCGAAAGTGAACCCTAAGGCAAATTTTATCCCTCCAGTAAATATTACAGAAAACAAAACAGCATCCCGCTTTAGAACAATTAATCTCCCACCTGAAGCTTTACCCTTTGTAGTGGTACTAACAGGAGTCCCACCTTTAAGAGAAGGCAAAAGGGAAACACCAATAGAGTTAAAAAATAAATGTGCCCAGTGGCTGCAAATACATAGACCACTACCCCCTAACATTCATGGACAGATTCTCTCTGTAAGAAGGGGGGAATGGATCGGCAAAGGTACCAAGACAATAGCAGGGGATATAATTACGGTGAATTTCAGAGACATTGCAGCAGTTAACTTTATTTGCAATGCATCTCCCAGTGATACTCATTCACAAATCCATCCTGTACATTTATCCTACTTCTACCCTCACGCAGTTCATAGACCCATGCAGACCAATAGACCCCCGATGTTTAGAAACCCCCAAATGTATACCCAATACAGACTGAACCTGTGGCAAAGGCCTCTTTATGCGGCCACAAATTACGATCCCTTTGAAACGCAGTACGCACACTGGAACAGGTTTAGCGTTCTTGAACAGGTGGATTGACATGGAAGGGGAAAGCAAACTCTGAAACATATAAGGCCAAGGGAGGTAGAACTGTTGGAAATAGGAACAAGAAGGGGAGATGTGAACAGGCCATTACCTGCCCAGTGTAAGAGAGGTGGCAATAGATCTCCCAAAACAAGTAGAAGTAGAGGTGATCTGACAAAAGCCCCAGAATATATGATCACCATTGAACAAAGCAGATCAGTTATTCACTGTAGTCCACAACCCAGCTTTACCACATTAACTAAAATTGGCGAGCAGACCAAACAGGACGTCCTAATGAGAACACTTATGACAATTTACAAATCGTATCCTGGAATATAGCAGGATTAGCAGCCAAATTCGAGTCCCGAGAATGGATTAGTTACATAAATAAATTTCAAATAATTTGCCTACAGGAAACATGGGTCATTGAACCAAATGACTATAGTTTAGAGGGCTACAAAAGTTTTTTTGTCCCAGCTACAAAGGTAGCCTCAGGGAGAGCTAGTGGGGGACTAGTGATATATGTTAACTTACATATTCAGGGCATTTGGACAAATCTTAACCAGGGCTCACTTAATTTACAAGTAGTAAGGTTTCACTCCAAAACACTACACCTTTTCTTGGTCAACTGGTACAACGCTGTTGGTACAACGGAAAAGGGAAAAGCTGTAAAGGAATTGGACTCCTGTTTAGAAAACCTGAATTTCTCAAATAAGACACCAAACCCCCCAAGTCTTATACTGTTGGGGGATTTTAACTGTCACCTTTGTGAAAAATTAAAACCCTTTAATAAAGACTGGTCAAGATGTACCATAGTGAAAGGGCCACATTTTACTCATGCAAAAGAAGGATGGGATCTTGAGAGACTAGAGAAAAGGTACAATCTCACCCAAACTCTAGATCTCGCAGAGTTGGGCGAAAAAGGAGAACTAAACCCAACATATAGAGGTAGAGGTTGCCACTCTTATATTGACTATATTCTGGTCTCACCCATACTAAAAAGAAGCATCAGTAAAATCATAATAGATGCAAGCATCTATAGTGATCACAATCCGGTGATACTTGTAACGAAAGGGTTTGATTTTAAATTAGGCCTAAAGAGAACTGACATAATAGAAAAGGCAGTGGATCAAGGAAGGAGAATCAAATGGGCCAGGATTGATGGGGACAGATTCTACAAAAAACTGATAACAGAGGGCTTAAATGCAATAAACATATGCCTTGATCCAAGGGTGGAAGGAGCCCCGGTGGTCAGGGCTTTTGAAGAAATTGCGTCCCATGTTAATAATCTCTTAAAGACCTCGAGAATTAGTAAAGTGCCCTCGATGCCACGTTGGTTTGACTCTGTCTGCACTAAGGCGCACAAAAAACTGAAACTTAGCCTTCATGAAAAACCAAGGAACAACCTCATAGTAGCTCAGAATAGACTGGAATATAAAAAAGCTCTGAAAAAGCGGAAACAAAGTGTGCAAATCCAAGCCTGGGAGGATCTAAGGGACGCCGCAGAGAGGAAAGATACCTCAAGCTTCTGGAAAGTTATTAACTCCCCATGTTTCCAGGACCCAGGAGCACCAAAAATAACGAACATCATCTTGCCAGAACAATGGCAGACCCATTTTCAGAGTCTTTACAATCACACAAACCACTCTACTCAGGGGGATGACCCAAGGAGGATACAGCCGGTTACACTGGTTTTTTCCCTGGAAGAAGTTGAAACAGGAACAGCAGGGATAAGCATAAACAAAGCACCAGGCCCGGATGGAATTCCACCAGACCTATTTCTAAGTAGACCCGAGCTATGGGCACCGCTGCTCACCAGGGTTTTGAACGAGGCAATGGTGGCAGGATTGCCTCGTTCTTGGTCGACGGCAACCATAGTTCCGATCTACAAAAAAGGAAATCGTAACGACCCCCAATGCTACCGCCACATCTCACTCATTGACGTGACTGCAAAAGTACTGGGGCGTGTTATCTTACATCGCCTACAAGATTGGGTGGAGGAGCATCAGGTTTTTTCGGACATCCAATATGGTTTCAGGGAGGGAAGATCCACTACTGACCAATGCCTGAATCTATACCTTCTGACAGCAAAATACACCATCGCTGGTAAGGGATCCGTCCACATGGGGTTTATGGATCTCTCTTCGGCCTTTGACCGCGTAAACAGAAGAAAGCTTTGGTCCCTGTTGATAGAACTTGGTGTGGAACAATCCCTTGTGGATATCCTGCAAACTTTACACTGGAACACATCCGCAAGCGTGAGATACAACCAAGAGGGAAACAAGACCGACCCCTTTGCTTGCACCAGTGGAGTAAGGCAGGGCTGCATCCTTGCACCCTTCCTTTTCTCTATATATATCAACTCCCTGGAAAAAGATCTCCTGAAACTAAAGGTGGACTCACCCCAAATCGGTCATCGTGCAGTGCCGGTATTACTTTATGCCGATGACGCGGTATTGCTAGCCAGAACCCCCCTAGGACTACAAAAGCTGATTGACGGTTTTGTCGAGTTTATGGCCAAGCTGGATCTAACAACAAATCTGGAAAAATCCTACATTATGTCATCAGGGCAAATGAAAAAAGGGAATTTTGTTTATCACATCGGGTCACACAAAATCAATCAGGTTAAGACCTTTTCATACCTGGGGGTACTGTTCGATAACCACCTTAACTTTAAACCCCTGGCAGAGAAACACGCAACAAAATTGGCGGCGTCAGTAGGAGCCATCATGGGGTATGGACAAAGATTGGGAAGGTGGTCTCCAGAACAAATATTAACCCTATATAGGTCAATTTGCTGTGCGAAGGTAACTTATGGCGCAGAAGTTTGGGGCTTTATAGACAACAAAGCACAGCAAATACAGACAGAAGAAAATAAATTCTTGAGAAGAATTCTGAAAGTGCCTCAGAGTGTCCCGGCCTACATTATCCATGAGGAAGTAGGAGAATCTTTTATAGAAGATCAGATTAGACTTAAACCTCTCCTGGCATGGGTCAAAATATGGACCAATCCAGAGGCGACCTTAACAAGACAAATCATCTTGGATTGCCTCAAACGTGACAAAGGACACAATATACCCTGGCTGAAGTATATTAAGAACTCACTTGCAGAGATTGACTGTGTAAACTTCTTCACTTCCCCAGAATCCCTAACAGTTGAGAGTAAAACTATGGTAAAAAAACTTTTTCCAGAACGGTTACGGATAACTAGGGCCAAGAATGAAAGTCATAAACCCACCGTCTCATTGTACTGTAAACTCTCAGCAAAGCAAGGAATGGAGCCATATTTGAGGGTCATGTACAATACCCAGGACCGCTATTTCATGACTCGTTTCAGATTTAATATGCTTCACCATTTATTCGCGGTCCCTGCTGGGTTCACTCACACAGTGGAAGAGAAGGGTACCTGCGGCTGCGACAACAGGTCTCCGCAGGATACCCTTTATTTTGTTTTATTGTGCCCATTCTACACAGTGCCAAGACGTAAGTTCCTGGTGGGGATTTTGAAAGAATCAAAGTTTAGACAAGCGAAACTGGCCCTGAAGTTTCTCCAGGAAGCTGAAGACGCCTAAACTTTACTTTGCACTATAAACTTTATCCGGCAAGCACTACGGTTACGGAACACCAGAGAATTATGATTGTAACATCGTCTGACCCTATGAAAAATGAATTCCCTTCCCCATTAGCCCATCGAATTATGGTTTTAGCTAAATTTATCTTTTTTTAATGGAAATTGTATTTTATAACATTTTGTGTGTATATTGTAGATGTGCTTTTATGGTGCCTTTTTAAGAACCGAATAAAGATTATAAATTGAAAAATACATAGACTGGATTTACAAAGGAAACACAGCTATAGAAAAAAATACCCATTCCCAAGGACAACTTAACAGTTTGCTGCGCTCTTATTGTCTTGGATGTAGAGTAGAGTAGTGTGTACATTGCTCGTAAACCCACACAGCGCAGCATCGTATCATCTTGAAGACTGGGGTGGGGCAGATTTACTAGATTCCCATGGAGCGCAGTGTAGCAGCCACAAATGCTGCGTTATGATGCCTAAGAACGAGAGAGTCATATTTACAGAAATATGGCACTCTCCTACCCTCTCCCATGCACCAGCACAGAAAATATGCTGCTGTGCACCACGGACACACCTTTGCACCACTGTTCAAGTTTGTCTCTGTGAGTCTAGCATAGGTTTTGCACTGGAATGAGATTACTTCCAGTACAAAATACCATGCTTAGACTAACTTGAAACTTGTGTGCTGTACATTGCAGCAGTCAGAAAAGAAAGGAGAAATTAAAGTATTTCTCCTTCATAGCGCCTATTTGAAATGGGCACTATTTTCTCACGCTAAATAAACCCTGTCTACTTGTTTAGGTAAATATGGCTTAGCATCAGAAACAGTGGGTGGTTGCATGGGAACGCCCATGCACCAGACATGGTAGACATCTTTGGCGCTAAGGAACTGCTTTGAGCTACTTTCGATTAATTTTCCAGCACTGAACAAGTTTAGCGAGGGAAAGTAAATTAGTAGAAAAAGATTTATCATCGATTTGCGTCACTTTTGTGACGCAAACAAGGTGCTAAAACTTAGCAAATTCATCCCTGCAATTGTAAGAATTCTCTTTCAGAGCAGAGGCAGCCCTCGTGTCCCAATTCCCAAAGCACCCAGCACTTCAATAAAACCCTCTCTATGCTTTCAGAAGACTGGGAAAAGGTAAGGGTGTGCGAAATTCAAGTCATTTGCTTTCGCATAATTTCACAAGATTTCAGAACAATTGCACAACATTTTTGTGTGAAATGCCATGAACAGGTACTCGCATTCATGTTTACGTTTATTTTTATTTGTTTGATATTAAGCCGACTAGGCCAAACAAACAGTGCAATCATTACACTGAATTAAAATATTAAAATAGACAATTAGCAATGCTGAGTATCTTAAAAGTGATATAAAACGAAAGCTACTAAAATATTTTGACAGCGGGTCAACAGTTTATAGCTAAACGATGATATAAAATTCAACTTTTAAACTAACTACTGTCCAAATGTAGTGCAAAATACAAGTAAAAGAGAAAGTAACAATGTGCTGCTTTGCCAAAAAGGCCAGACAACCAGGTTAGCGTTCTTTATCCGTGATTGTGGTCAGACGGAACTTGGCCCAGCCTTAACTTCAGCATCCACCATCGTACACTAGACCTTTTACAATTGTTCAAATAAGGTTATAAATCAGATGTACACTCTATAGCTGGGAGGTGGGAAAGTTGAGGTCTTACATTACAAACAATTATATTCTTCATTATTGATTATGTTTTAACCCATATTTTAACACTTGTTTCCTTTGTTGTACCGGTTTGTCACCTAACTTTTCTGCTGTATATATATCCAATATTCCTCATTATTTTTTTTTATGTCAGTCACCCATAGGCTTGGAATATTGGGTTGTAGGTGCTGTACAATCAATTGTTTGAACGAACCTTCCACTGCATTATAGAAATTAAAACCAGTAGCTCAGTACTCTCTGCTGGTACCTAAAACTAATGTTGATTAGGCCAAGCTTTAGCCTTTGTGCTCTACTCACAGAGTCTTTTGGTAAGCCAAGCCATTTTTTTCCAGATTTTTACCTATATCCTTTGTGAGCATTTTATGCTTTCTTCAGAGAATATTTTGCATTCCATACTGTAATGTTACTTATTTTTGCAGTATAAGACTCCGTGAGAACTTCAGTTGACCTCAGGGGCAACTCCTCCACGTGGGCGTAGGAGCGTCGCCCCACTGCTTTCATGCAGTGCGAGAGGCAGAAACATAAAAAGGTATTATGAATACCATTTTATGTATCTGCCTCTGGCACTGCGAGAAAGCAGAAGGTAGGGTTTGGTTGGGGGCGGGCGGGTGGGCGGTCTTGCTCCAGGCAGGGGAGGAGTTTCTTGCTCACTGTTGTGGGCGTTAACTGGACTGACCCAGGGCCGACCAAATCAGTCATGCTGACTCAATTTTTTCCATGTAGGCTGCATGAAGCCTGCATTGAGAAAACAGCCTCCCCATAGTCGCCTGTGGGGTCGGCGTCCCAGCCAATGACAATGTTGCCATTGCAGCATTGTGATTGGCTATGGGGAGAAGAGAGAGGCTAGCTGCTGCTTGCTGCCTGCTTCCTGCGAGGAGCAGTCCGAGCAGAGAGAAGAGGATGCAAAGCGGGATCAGAGTCGAAGGTAAGTTTTAAGTTGTTTTAAAAAAAAATTAAATTAACCCCCCCACCGTCTCAGTGCGACCTCCTCCTGCGCGACCCTCGCCCCTCCACCTGTGAGTCATGCCAGCCGTGACTGGTTGACCTGTGACCTAGTGCAGAGTCCATCTTCTTTAATGACCCTGCTACTACTTTCGCTCTCTCAGCATATTGATCGATGTGTAAACTAAAATGTTTGCAGGCTGGGCGTTCCCATGCAAAAAGCCTTGTAGAACTGATGCAGGAAAATGTACAACATTTCACTGCGTCACTTCACGCCTTCGCTGCGTCAAAATCCCTACGCCTGCTCAGACCAGGCGTAAAGAATAATGCAGGGCTTTTTGACTGGGATTCACCTATCTATTATGGCGCATTGCTGGAGTTGCGTCACTTTCATGAGCAACTCCAGCAATGAGTCACTTTTGGGTCAACAGATGCGTCAGAATATCTGACGCATCTGTCAATCCTTGCGCCATGGAGCACCGTATTATAAATAAAATGCAAGGGTTTTACATGGTGGCGCAGGGAAAGTAATGCATCTCTACAGATGCATCACTTTCATGTAAATCTGCCCCCCCAGTCTTAAATACTAGGGGTGGGCAGAATGGGGACGGCGCTTCCCTTTTGCTTCGGGACCAATGCCTTTGATAAACTATGTACTGTAACTGTTTATACTCACCGCGAAGGCCTTTCAACCTTGGCCGATGCCCGGTGGAGCTGTCCCATGCAGCTATAGAGAAGTTTGTCTCTGGCTCACCCCCTCGGCCGGCACCTACCCAGCCGGACATCTGACATTGTTCTCCCCATCTCCCCATTGTGTTTTCCTTCCCTCCCCCGCCTCTTCCCTCCCTGATTCATAATATTGTTTAATCTCATGTTTTTCTCCTATGTTTATACTTGGCTTTTGTAATTGATGTAACCCTGTAACATATAAGTCGCCTGAACTTCATGTAAAGCGCTCTGATACCTCCGGGTCTAGCCAACGCTATATAAAACTTTGCAAAATAAAAAAAAATAAAAAATGGAGTTGGCATAATTTGGTGACTTCACGAGCTCTGGGTAAATTATGCCAGTCACCGTGTGGCAGAGCTTGTTTCCACAAGGCTCGAGATTTGGCATCCCGCAGCCCCATTTTCTAAAGCAGGTGGTCAGGAGCGGTTACAGTCAGAGGGCTGCTTCCTGAGTAGAATTGCTACCGCTTGAGTGGATTTTCTACTTGAGTTGTCAGCAAAATCAACTTGAGTGCCCACAGACTCTTGCACATTGCTTGAGGCAGTTTGTGCTGAATTTTAAGCATTGCTGACACTACTGGCTCTAAATTACAGCTCGAGTAGCACAACATGGATATTTTCCGCCAATTGGCAGAACTCCGCAGAGTTTTTATGTAACTCTGCGAGTTCAAACTGCCCAAAAGTAAGGGGTCCATTATGATTGCGGTGATTCCACATCCTCCGGGCCGGTGGAAGCCAACAACAGCCCGGAGGATGCGGAATCACCGCTGCGGACCTTCAAAACACCCACCGCCATATTATGATGCTTCAAGCAGCACCCGCCGCAAGGTTAAAGATATGGGATGTGACCGCCAGGGTGGCGGTCACATCCTAATGGGTATGGAGGGACCACCGCTGCCCATGCGGACGGTCCCTCCACCTCAGGGGTGGCGGACGGACGCAGGTCCGTCCGTCATCCTAATAGACCTATAAATACCTTTTCTCAGACACAGTCTCTAGTTGTTCACTTCTAAGCCACCAATGCAATTTGGGTTTCTGATTTGTATTGTTTGAAAATATCATTGTTTGTTTGTTTTTTAAACACTAAAAAGTTTTTGATTGTGTTATTCTTGTGCTATCGGATTGACACAAACGTTGGTGTAATTATGCAACATGGCAGAAATGCGTAATTTATGGAATTGTGCATAAGAAGCAGAAAGCAAAATTCCCAAAATTACGTGAATTACATTGGCCTTATCTAAATTTCGCCAGGCTTCAAAGAAGTCAAACGACATGTAACATGAGGTAAAAGGTGTCACCGAAAATGTAAAAGAATTGTTTGTTGCAAGCATCACTTTCAGATTCAGCACCTAAGACTGTTTTCTACACTGGATCCTTGATATGTGTTATTTATTTTCAGATGGCGTTCTGTAATTTGTTATCATGTGAAGGGTGACATGTTCCATATCGACTTTATTAACCATTATTAGTAAAACGGAGTCTTTCCCACTTGGTGCTTGCTAAAATATTGAAATATATATGATTTTCAACAAAATTAATTTACTCCCAATATTTTAGGCGTCAAACTATTTAGACATCCTCAGAAATAAAGAATGAGTTCCATATTTTTATGCATGGCATTTTATCAGTTCTTCGTGTCACAACACCACAGGTCAATGTGCTAATATTTTATGAGGACGTCTACGGAAAATACAATATTACGACCACGGTAGCACACTGAACATGCTGCAGCAGCCTTTCCAAAGCATTACAGTGGATGCAATTCCGTCAGTTTCTTTTATGAACATTTCAATATTTTTTAAAGTGGCACACAAATCTTACATCTACCTATCTCACACCTTACATCTTTTATGTCCAGCCCCCCTTTGGCTCTCTCCTAAATGTACCTCCTTCCATCTTCTTCTCCTTCACCTCACCACCTCTACATACAAAACACACCCCACTCACCTATACACACTATATATTATTTTACTTTCACCCCTTCAATATTTCAACAGCTGTCTATCTCCTTCACACACTTTCATATAGAATCACGATTACAATTGGCACATGTGGCCATCTCTATGCGCGATCTGCTGAGAGGCCAATGATTGGATGAGCATGCATTCCAAACCCCTGTATGACCCACCGACAGGCACTGTTAGAAATTGGCAACTGCGACTCCAGAACTCTCAATAGTGGCCTGCTAAAAACACCAACCCGCCCACACCCTGAACCAACAGACATTCTAGAGACAACTCAGTTCACAGTACGCAGATACAAGAGTAATATGCTCTATGGATGAAAAACACTACCAAAACTCAACATCCTGGAAAAAGCAAACAGACTAATGTAATAAATGACCTAAACTCCTGACATGGATTATCTTAACTGCTTTTACAGATATTGTTCATAGACCTCAACTGGCTCCCCATCAAGAAGAGAGTAATCTTCAAGCTACTCACCCACGCCTACAAATCCCTCCACAACATCAGACCCAAATACCTCAACAAAAGAGTCTCCTTCCATGTACCCAAAAGGAACCTCCACTCCAACAACCTCACCCTGGCAGAGACACCACGCATCCGCAGAACCAGAGCGGGTGGAAGAGCCTTCTCCAACGTCGCAGCAAAGACCAGTCAACATCAGACGCTCCCCCACTATGCACACCTTCAGGAAGAGCCTCAAGACCTGGGTCTTTGACTGATCTGGAGCTGCAACCCCCAAACGCCTTGAGAACCTCACGGGTGAGAAGCGTGCTTTATAAACACCTGATTGATTGATTGATTGATTGAAGACATGAAGATAGGGTGTGATAAAGGGCCTTTTCAATGTGAGCAATGGGAGGTAGCTCAATAGGAGTGTCCAATCAAGCAAAAAAACGCCCCATGATATGATGTTACTTTTACACTAGAACGTTGTATCCAACTCATAATCATGTAAATATAAACCAATTAAAAACACACCCTTTTATTTGCATAAAACATTTTATTCATGCACACAATATTCTATAAATCATGAAACACGCACCAAAAAAACATAGCAAGAAGCTATTAATGCATTTTGAAATCATTGTTAAAAGAGACGCTAACAACCTGTGTGCTGGTGGTGTTTTTATGCTGCACCAAATAGTGGAAGGGGAGAGGATGAAAAGTAAAGGGGAACACACATGAAAACGGGAAATGAACCAGTAAAATCAAGAGCACAGAGCATAAAACAGAGCAAGACAACCTAAAAACACAAACACTCTTAAGACGTGCTGTAAGTATAAGAAAAAAATAGCTAGAGACAGAAAGAGGAAACAGCGAAGGAACACTCCCAAAAAAGGAAGCAGTACTTGGTCCATGATCCAGGCATGGCAGAAAGACACACACAGAAAGTGAAGTCAGCATGTGTTGACCAAACAGAATCTAGCAAATAAGACTGACAATAAAGCCAAGCAATAGTAAACAAAGGGTGGTTAAAAAAGTCTATACCCACTATACCCATTCTGAAGAAGCAGGGTGCAAGTATTAGTAAAGATGTGTCACCAGCACTAGAACTGTTTAAATTTAAAGTTCAATCCGCTGCTCTTTATGGTGCTGAGATCTGGGGGCCAATGTCAAAGGACGTGTTTACGACTTCCGAGAACAAATTTATGAGAAGTCTTGTAAGGGCTCCAAAAGGCACCCCCCTAGTACCAATTCAGCTGGACTTAAATGTTAGAAGAACTGACCATCATACTATCATGCGGCCGCTAATGTTCTGGGTAAGACTTTGGCAAACACCAGAACTGCTTGATTACAGAAATGGGTTAAAAGAGGTAATGGGCATGGACGGATCGAATTCCAATGTTTGGCTAAAACATGTTAGATTGTGGTTAACTAAAATAGGCTTATCACAACTTTGGGAGAATCCGGAAAGGTTGCCATATAATTAAAAAAAATGGTGAAAATGGCTTTTTGGGGTTTTATTAATAACCAAATGACTAAGGGAAATATTGGTGGGACACTAGTAAATAACTTCTTAAGGTTCAAGGATGAACCATTTTTTGAGAACTTTTTAGATGAAGTTGAGCCCCCGCTAGCTAAAACCCTTTTTATGAGATTTAGATATGGGAACCTTTTGACCAACACAACCCTGGCACGCTGGTCTAGAAGGGGAAATGTTGTTGAGGACCACACGACCAGCGAAATATGTACCATGTGTGAGGGTAACCTCAAGGAGGATGACAAGCACATCCTATTCTTCTGCCCAGCCTATGTGTCGGCCAGAAGGAAGTGGATCAAACCTCTATGTAACCTGCTGGGATTAAGGTCATGCAAGACGGCACTGAGAATGATCAAATCTGATACAACCCAAGTAATTGTATTTAGTGTCAGTCGATTTTTGCATTCCATCTACATTGTGCGCAGGAAAAAAGGCCTAAAGCTATAAGGTCAAAATCATTAACCACTTGTTCACTCGGTTTTATCTGTTTAGTGGTTTAATTGTATGTATTCTTATTGTAAATTTCTCAGCTCCGTGTCCTAATGCTTATAAGCTAGGTATGTTACCATTTTTCACATTTGTCTTCTTTTTTAAATTCATGTTGATTTTACTGGCAATAACAATCAGTTGTTCTAATTATGGGATTTAATATGTATTTTATTAATGAAATGTGTATGCTGTGTAAATCTTTTATGGCCAAGTAGTGCCGAAATAAAGATCAATTGAATTGAAAAAATATAAAGGGAATAAACGCAGTGGTCTCTGCCACGGTCTTGGTGTCACTCTGCTTTACGCCCCACAGGCATTCAACCACAAAACCTTTGAAAAATGACCCCCTTCATCTGAAGTTCTACTGAGTCCACCTCATTTTGAAGACCTGTGAATCTTGGTGGTCCCTAAAGCAAGAAGAGAACGGAGTGAAGGCAGAAGATTCTCTTCCCAGAATCCGAGGCTGTTGAGAAAAGTCTTTTTGAAAAGTGTTCTCTTTCGATTCCAATTCAGTTAAATGCAATAGAAATACATATCATCACCGTGATTCATTTTCAATGGATGGCAGCAATACCACTTAAACACAGATGTTCTGACAGCTTCTACACCCCCACCCACCAGCTCCGCTCCGCCGACCTCGCCCTCGTCACAGTCCCCAGCTTCCGAAGAGCGACCTCCGGTGGCAGATCGTTCTCCCACCTTGCCGCCAAGACATGGAACACCCTCCCCATCCACCTACAGCAGACCCAAGACCTGCTGACCTTCAGAAAACTCCTCAAGACCTGGCTTTTCGAGCAGTAGCAGCATTCCCCACCCCAGCGCCTTGAGACCTCCACGGGTGAGTAGTGCGCTTTACAAATGATATGATTGATTGATTGATTGATTGATTGTTTGACAAAGGAATACATATAAGTAGAAAGCTGTATTTTGATGGTCACCAAACCAATTACCAAAATAGGGGTGATTTATTGAAGATTTCTATTGAGAAATGATTTCATCAGTTATGTCATCAATGTTGCTATTTATAATGCAAGAAGTTCCTGGGACAAAGTGAGATTTGTGAAGTTTTCTGTAGCCAGCTGCAGGGTCAACCGAATAGAAAGGGGAGAGGTGTGGCTCCGCGGCCAGGGCGACTGACGCTGGGGATCACGGTTTGATCTCCGGCGGCAGCGGTCTGCTCAGCACCATGCGGCTCTGGGCATAGCTTGCTTAATCTTCCAAACGGCCCCCAGCCGCCTTCGGGGGTGATTTGTGCACTGTGCAAGTACTGGATTTTACATAGACTGGATTTACAAAGGAAAGACAGCTATAGAAAAAAATACCCATTCCCAAGGACAACTTAACAGTTTGCTGCGCTCTTATTGTCTTGGATGTAGAGTAGAGTAGTGTGTACATTGCTCGTAAACCCACACAGCGCAGCATCGTATCATCTTGAAGACTGGGGTGGGGCAGATTTACTAGATTCCCATGGAGCGCAGTGTAGCAGCCACAAATGCTGCGTTATGATGCCTAAGAACGAGAGAGTCATATTTACAGAAATATGGCACTCTCCTACCCTCTCCCATGCACCAGCACAGAAAATATGCTGCTGTGCACCACGGACACACCTTTGCACCACTGTGCAAGTTTGTCTCTGTGAGTCTAGCATAGGTTTTGCACTGGAATGAGATTACTTCCAGTACAAAATACCATGCTTAGACTAACTTGAAACTTGTGTGCTGTACATTGCAGCAGTCAGAAAAGAAAGGAGAAATTAAAGTATTTCTCCTTCATAGCGCCTATTTGAAATGGGCACTATTTTCTCACGCTAAATAAACCCTGTCTACTTGTTTAGGTAAATATGGCTTAGCATCAGAAACAGTGGGTGGTTGCATGGGAACGCCCATGCACCAGACATGGTAGACATCTTTGGCGCTAAGGCACTGCTTTGAGCTACTTTCGATTTATTTTCCAGCGCTGAACAAGTTTAGCGCTGGAAAGTAAATTAGTAGAAAAAGATTTATCATCGATTTGCGTCACTTTTGTGACGCAAACAAGGTGCTAAAACTTAGTAAATTCATCCCTGCAATTGTAAGAATTCTCTTTCAGAGCAGAGGCAGCCCTCGTGTCCCAATTCCCAAAGCACCCAGCACTTCAATAAAACCCTCTCTATGCTTTCAGAAGACTGAGAAAAGGTAAGGGTGTGCGAAATTCAAGTCATTTGCTTTCGCATAATTTCACAACATTTCAGAACAATTGCACAACATTTTTGTGTGAAATGCCATGAACAGGTACTCGCATTTATGTTTATGTTTATTTTTATTTGTTTGATATTAAGCCGACTAAGCCAAACAAACAGTGCAATCATTACACTGAATTAAAATATTAAAATAGACAATTAGCAATGCTGAGTATCTTAAAAGTGATATAAAACGAAAGCTACTAAAATATTTTGACAGCGGGTCAACAGTTTATAGCTAATTGTCTCTAAGAGATAGAAAACAAGTACAAAATAAGTTTAAAAAGTCCAGTGCTTGGGGGCGTGGCTTGGCGCGCGGCAATGGCGGTCGCAGCTATCTAGAGCTCCCGCTTGCCCGCTACTTATCCGACAGATTATCCTGACCCCCGGACCTCTTACTCTCGCCCAAAGTGAGGCGATTGCTGCTGCTGTTGCCTGGTTTCTCCCGGCGGGGTCGGCGGAGCCTCGGGTGCCGGATCGCGGCCGGGAGGAGACGAGGAGTGTGCGGCCCGGCGCTCGGCTTGAAACCAGGGGACTCCATTTTGGCGCACCCGAGGCTAGTGCTACCGGTGTGGCGTGGCCGCCCAGCCGCTTGCCTGACGCGGACTTGGCCCAGCGGGATACCGCACATCGGGCGCGGCCCCCCCGAGAGCCCGGCGGGGCACTTTGAGATCCTGAGGGCGTGGGCTCGCCCTGCTGTGTGCTGTGGCCTTGTGGAGCCGGCCGGACCGGGGCCTCGGATTTCGCGACTCCCGCCCGGGGCTCGCTGTGGGCTGCTGCGGCCTCCGGGGTCGGACGGGGCCTAGTCGCTTGGCCTGGCGGTGATCCTCCCTGCTGCCCCTACACGGCGGACGGCCTGGAGCGCCGTGGGTCGACGGCCTGGGGGCCCTGTGGTGATTTGTGAGTGCCCGCGCCTGTGCATGGCGCAGTGAGGCCTGGCATTCCGGTGGGGCGCCGGGACCTCGATTTTGGCGGACACCGGCTGGGCGGCCTGTGGGTGGGTCGGCTGGCCCGCCGCCGGACATTGGACTTTGGCTGTGAGGAAGGCGATTTTCTCCTCCTGGGACCCTGCGAGAGGAGAGTGTGTCCTGGCGCCGCTGCGCTGCCTGCTCCGCTGGGGAGCCGAGTGATCGGACTGCGGCCGGGGCTTGGAGGGCTGCGCTCCCCCATCGATTGGACCTGCACCTTCACTACTTGGAGCCTGGTGGTGCTGGGAGCTCCCCTGCCCTGGGGCTCTGGCAGTGGCTGAACGGCGGCGGACAGATCGAGACGTCTTGGCTTGCCAGGAGCCCGGAGTTGATCCGTGAGTACCCCATCCCCCTGGTCCCCGGGCCCTGTTGGAGTTCGGGCGGACGCTGTGGGGGGCCCTGGGGCAGTTTGGAGAGGTCGCCTGGCGGCCTTGGAGGTCCCTGATTGTCGGCGGGTGGAGTGCGGGCCTCGGGGCCTATCTAGACTTTGCTTGGCCAAGGGGCTTCATCACAGAGACAGTCCACTGGGCCCCGCTGAGTGCCCTACTGCCATCGTGTGGCCTTCCTCCCCTGCTATACTTGGTGAAGGGGCTGGGGGTCCCTGACGGCCATTCCCACATACGTGGTTGATATCGCACGAGAGACTTGCAGCCATGACCAGAGGGGGTGGCGGTCCCGCCAAGCAGGTGACAATCGACAAGTTCACCGGGCCGAGTGGGGGCCCTGGTCCTTCGGGAGGTGGACAGCAGCAGGGCGGTGGACCCGACAGCGCGACACTAATGGCGGCCATTACCCAGTCAAGGGATGCGCTCGATGCCAAGATCGGAGCGGTGGGCGCCGATGTCACCCTCTTGCGACAGGACTTGCGGAATGCTGTGGCGAGGATCACAGAAACTGAATCCAGGGTGTCGGTTGTGGAGGATGATGTCGACACGCTTAAGAAGAAAATGGCGGCGGTGGAGGCGGCGCAGCGGGGCCTGGCGCTTCGGGTGGAAGATGCTGAAGGGCGCGCGCGCCGCAATAACCTTCGCTTCGTTGGCTTTCCAGAACGGTGTGAGAAGGGCAACATGGAACAATTTCTCAAGCAGTGGCTGGAGTCCTGGCTGCCCCCGGAAGCTTTATCTAATTGCTTTGTAATTGAACGCGCGCACCGCGCCCTATCGCAGATGCCGCCAGAGGGTGAACGTCCTAGGGCAGTGATTGCTAGGCTGCTGAACTACCATGATCGGGATGTCATTCTACGGGAGGCGAGATCCAGGGACTCTCTCCTATATGAGAATCGTAAAATAATGATCTTCCCTGATTACACGAAACTGGTACAGCAGCAGCGCCAATCCTTCATGCACGCCAAGGCGAAATTGCGTGGTCTTAAACTTCAGTACTCTCTGTTGTACCCAGCGCGCCTGAAGGTGATTTTTCAATCTCGTACTCTGTTCTTCGATACTCCAGAGGACCTCTTCAAGTGGACCGACGAGACAGTGAGGGTCCGGCCGAACCCCCAGCCGGGGCTGAATCCGGGGCCCTCGAGGGAGGTCTCACAGGAGAGGACCAGACCCAAGAGGCATCGACGATCCAGGTCACGTAAGCGCTCGGCCTCCCTCAGCAGTGTCCGGGCCAGTGGTGGGACAGCAGATTCCGACCAATCTGAGGTGGATAATGGCACGACCTGATGGTGTTGCGCTCCTCTGAACAGTGGTGACTGCAGGTTTTGGCCACAGGAGTACGAGCACTTGAGGCTCGATAGACTGGTGGCGTCAGTACTGCCTTGAGATTGCTTTGCGGCTGATCACTGAACGTGAAAGGGGATTGTGAGTGGGGGGGTTCGGGGGTTACATATAAGGGGCTACTGTTCTCCTGCGAATGTGGGAGTTTGAGGGGGGGGAGGGTTGTGACTACTAGTTCTGGGGGTGTTGGGATCCATTGGCATGGCCGGCTCAGGGCTCCCTGTTCTGGACCCGGAGTCGCCCATGCCGCGACAGGTACTTCATGGTTTTTTGAGGTATAGGGTGGGGGGTGGAAGGGTGCGGGTGGCTGGAGACGGGGCCACTGAGTTGGGACTGTACTTTGATAGTGACTATGATGACATTCATTTGATGGTTGGTTCTGGGGTTCAGGGTGAGACGGGAGTAGCTCGTCGTGTTTTTTGGGTGTTTTGGGGTGGGGGGGTGGGTCTGCACGTGTGTTTTGCTGCGGTGTTATTTCCTGTGCATGATGGGAGGCAATGGCAAGGACACTCTATTGGATGGGTCCCACTGGACTATGGCTGAAGTGACGCATGGCCTTCCTGGGGCATCTCTGCGGGTGATCACTTGGAATGTCAGGGGGATGCTTGACAAAATTAAGCGGGGGGCAGTGTTGCGATGGGGGAAAAATGAAAGTGCTGACATCTTATTGCTCCAAGAAACCCACATGATGGGCTCCAAAGTGCTGGGCCTGCAGAGGTTTGGCTACCACCAGGTGTTCCATGCTGGTTTTTCCCGGGGATCTAGGGGGGTGGCCATTTTGATTCATCGCCGGGTGGCGTACGTCCATGAGAAACAGTGGGTTGACCCGCTGGGTCGATTTATTTTTGTCAAGGGCATGGTGGGCACTGAATCTGTGGTTTTTGGGAGTGTCTATGCCCCCCCTCCCCTGCAATGGGCCCTGGCTGAGAAACTTTTCGCGGTGTGGGAGGACATTCCTGATTCCTTGGCGATGATTGGTGGTGACTGGAACGACGTACTGAATGCTAATATGGACCGCCGGCGGCGCCGAGATGTGAATGTTGCTGCCCCCCCCCCTGTACGCACCAGACTGCATGCTTTGACTGAGGGACTGGGTTGGTCGGATGCCTGGAGGCACATGCATCCTACCGCGCGTGAATATACGTATGTCTCCGCTGTGCATGGCTCCTATTCAAGATTGGACTGTATGTTTGTGCCTAGTGGCTGTCTGTGTAGAGTGAAGAGTGCTGTCATATTGCCTAGGGGTCTGTCCGACCACTCCCCAGTGTCGGTTAGGGTGGAACTCCGCCGACAGCGCCAACCGTTTCGGTGGAGGATGTCCTCGTGGCATCTACAGCAGCCGGCCTACGTGACACACTTAAGGGAAGCGCTGGATCTCTATTGGCGAGAGAATCTTGTAGGGGACGTGGATGCCGGGGTGGTGTGGGAAGCCATGAAGCCCACTATCCGGGGAGTGGACATTGCGTGGTGTGCCGCGGCGCGTCGGAAGCGGAGGGAACTGATTACAGACGCGGCCGCGCAGGTGGCAACTTTAGAAGAGCAGAACCGAATGGGTGGGGGTGAGGCCGGGTTGCGACTCCTTCTTCAGGCTCAACAGGCCTATGCATCCGTCCTTCTGGATGAGGCTAGACAGGCGTGGCTGGCTACGCGTAGTAGAATATACCAGTGGGGGGACAAATCATGTACAATGCTTCATAGACTCTGCCAACGCCATCTCCAGCCGCTTGCGCTGCCGGGACTCACGTCTGCCGACGGGGAGGTCATTACTGATCCAATCGAACTGGCGGCGAGTTTTGCCGATTACTTTGCTACCCAATACGCCCCTTGCGACCGCCTGTCCGCTGACGAGGTGATTAAATTTATTGAGGACCTGCCCCCCAAGGCAGTGTCTGAAGAAACTAGGCTGGCGTTAGATGTACCCCTTACGGCTGAGGAACTAGGCGATGCCCTGGGACAGCTAAATACTGGGAAGGCCCCTGGTCCGAGTGGCTACCCGAGTGAGTTCTTTAAAATGTTTCATGTACAGCTGGGGCCCCATTATCACCGCGCGCTTGAGGCTGCGCGTGAACGGGGCTCTCTGCCCCAGGACTGGAGGCACGCCGAAATTGTGGTCTTCCAGAAGCCGGGTCGACCCCCGGAGAGGCATGACTCGTATCGTCCCATTTCTTTACTCAATCTTGAGGCTAAAGTTCTGGCCAAAGCTCTGGCGAATCGCTTGTCCCCACATATCACAGATCTTGTTCATCCGGATCAGGCCGGGTTTATGCCCCATAGAGCGACGCGACATAACATCAGACGCGCACAGGCGGCGATTGACGCGGTGGGAGCTACGGGGGAGCGAGCGGCTTTGTTGCTCGCGGACATTAATAAGGCCTTTGACTCTGTCAGCTGGACCTACCTCTTTGCGCTGTTGCCCCGACTCAATCTAGGCCCGGTTTTCCTGTCCTATATCCGGCTACTATACACTGATATTACGGCCTCGGTGCGGGTTGCGGGGGCGGTGTCGGAGACTTTTCCGATTGGTCGAGGGACTCGACAGGGATGCCCACTCTCCCCCTATCTCTTTGCTTTGCTTATGGAGCCACTAGCTGCCTGGGTGCGCATAGATGCGCAAATGCGGGGGTTTGTATGGAATGACAGCTTGACTGATAGAATTGCGCTGTACGCGGACGATGTCCTTTTCTTTCTTACTGATCTGCAGCGTTCGGGACCACGCGTACTGGACATTATGCGAATATTTGGAGAGGTCTCAGGTCTCTTTCTGAACCTGCGTAAATCTATCCTCTGGGTGCTGGATGGAAGTGATGTGGCGGATCCTTGGGCGCTGGATCTACAAGTGGTTACACACGGCCTGCAATATTTGGGAGTATTCCTGTCGAAATCGACCGACGTTGCTTGGGAGCGTAATGTCGTCCCGGTTTGGGATCGAGTACAGTCGGATGTCAAAACTTGGTCTCGGATGCCCCTCTCGATATTTGGCAGGTCCGCCATTTTTAAGATGGTGGCGCTTCCACGTCTCCTGTACCAGTTGCAGAACCATCCGTATCCGATTGCACCCCAGTGGTTCCGACAGGTTAATTCGATCTTAGGCCGTTTTCTGTGGGCTGGGGGGACGGCCAGAGTGGCACTTCGTACGTGCTTCTTGTCCACCTATTGTGGTGGCCTGGCCACCTCGGACCTGTTGTCCTATTACCAGGCCGCACATCTGCTTATCCTGAACGACTGGTGGTACAGTGACAGGGGGGATCCGGCTTATGCCCTGGAACGCTCCTTGATGGGCGACAACCCACTCCACACAGTGCTTTACTCGGCCCGCTTGCGGCGGGATCTGCCGAGAGTGACATGCCTTGTTTTTGCCATATGGAGACAGGCCTTGCGCCGTATGGGCTGGTGGGGTCGCCTGACCGCGGAGACGCCGCTATGGCGTAACGGTCTATTGCCTGAGTTGTCGGCGTTGACGGGATTCGATGGCTGGGATGCGATAGGGATTTCGCGGCTGGGGAATGTGATGTCCGGTACGACGCTCAAGTCCTTTCAGGCACTTAGAGCTGAGTTCGATGTGCCCCAATCCCAATTCTTTCGGTATTTACAACTGCGCCATGCATTGTGGCCCAGCATCGCCAACTTGGATTCCCTCCCCGACTTTAGTCCCATCGAGGCGAAGGTCTTTATGGGGGATCTGGGAGAGAAAAAGGTCTCTCGCATCTATCAGACTTTGGTCACTCATTGCTCCTCCACCCTTCTTCCGTTAAAGGCGACTTGGGAAGCTGATGTTGGCCCCCTCGATGAAGATGACTGGAGGGAGGCTCTGGAGTCCCCTAGGGGAGCAGCCATTGCTATGCGGCTTAGGCTCATTCAGTTCAAAATTCTCCATAGGGCCTACTTCACCCGTGAACGATTGTGGAAGGCTGGCCTGATTGAGTCCCCGGAGTGTTTGCGCTGTGGAGATGCCGTGGGCAGTTTGCTTCATACATTATGGTCATGCCCGAGGTTGGTGGGCTTCTGGAGCGGTGTGTGGGACTGCCTGTCGGAGGTATTGGGTTGGACTCTTCCTTGCACCCATCGCCTGGGCCTGCTCCACGTTTTAGAGGGAGTTGGTGGAAATGTATATAAACGGCACTTGCTGCTCCTGGGTCTGGTAGTGGCCAAGAGGGACTTGGCCCGAGCCTGGAAGGATGTGAGGCCCCCCCCCCTGGGTGCATGGAGGGCCGAACTGGACTTTTGCATGGGCCTGGAACGGCCGATCTTTGAAGCCCGCGGTTGCCCCCGCAAACATTTCAAGATATGGAAGAGGTGGGCCGAGTATAGGGGGTTGACTCTTGACCCTCCGGCGGCACTGGAAGAAGACCTCTAGACTTGTGTTGTTGGCCAGTTCTTGCATTGTGCTACAAATCTTATTCCATGATGTGACACAGCGGCGATTAATACACACGTGCTAAGGGGTGGGGTGGGATGTTGGGAGGGAGTTGGGAGGAATGGGTAGTTTGGGTTTAAAAAGGTGGGGGAAGGCATAATAATGTTCCTTTATATCTGTCTTTTCTGGATTGCTTAGCTGGACACTTGGTTCTGTATTAAAATGGAGAATTGATGTTTGGTGGTGTTCTCCTGATTGTGGGGAGCCACGCAAATTGCTTGCTTATTCCTACCAATAAAATTTGTTGTGAAAAAAAAAAAGTCCAGTGCTTCCTAACGATGATATAAAATTCAACTTTTAAACTAACTACTGTCCAAATGTAGTGCAAAATACAAGTAAAAGAGAAAGTAACAATGTGCTGCTTTGCCAAAAAGGCCAGACAACCAGGTTAGCGTTCTTTATCCGTGATTGTGGTCAGACGGAACTTGGCCCAGCCTTAACTTCAGCATCCACCATCGTACACTAGACCTTTTACAATTGTTCAAATAAGGTTATAAATCAGATGTACACTCTATAGCTGGGAGGTGGGAAAGTTGAGGTCTTACATTACAAACAATTATATTCTTCATTATTGATTATGTTTTAACCCATATTTTAACACTTGTTTCCTTGGTTGTACCGGTTTGTCACCTAACTTTTCTGCTGTATATATATCCAATATTCCTCATTATTTTTTTTTATGTCAGTCACCCATAGGCTTGGAATATTGGGTTGTAGGTGCTGTACAATCAATTGTTTGAACGAACCTTCCACTGCATTATAGAAATTAAAACCAGTAGCTCAGTACTCTCTGCTGGTACCTAAAACTAATGTTGATTAGGCCAAGCTTTAGCCTTTGTGCTCTACTCACAGAGTCTTTTGGTAAGCCAAGCCATTTTTTTCCAGATTTTTACCTATATCCTTTGTGAGCATTTTATGCTTTCTTCAGAGAATATTTTGCATTCCATACTGTAGTGTTACTTATTTTTGCAGTATAAGACTCCGTGAGAACTTCAGTTGACCTCAGGGGCAGCTCCTCCACGTGGGCGTAGGAGCGTCGCCCCACTGCTTTCATGCAGTGCGAGAGGCAGAAACATAAAAAGGTATTATGAATACCATTTTATGTATCTGCCTCTGGCACTGCGAGAAAGCAGAAGGTAGGGTTTGGTTGGGGGCGGGCGGGTGGGCGGTCTTGCTCCAGGCAGGGGAGGAGTTTCTTGCTCACTGTTGTGGGCGTTGACTGGACTGACCCAGGGCCGACCAAATCAGTCATGCTGACTCCATTTTTTCCATGTAGGCTGCATGAAGCCTGCATTGAGAAAACAGCCTCCCCATAGTCGCCTGTGGGGTCGGCGTCCCAGCCAATGACAATGTTGCCATTGCAGCATTGTGATTGGCTATGGGGAGGAGAGAGAGGCTAGCTGCTGCTTGCTGCCTGCTTCCTGCGAGGAGCAGTCCGAGCAGAGAGAAGAGGATGCAAAGCGGGATCAGAGGCGAAGGTAAGTTTTAAGTTGTTTTAAAAAAAAAATTAGATTAACCCCACCACCGTCTCAGTGCGACCTCCTCCTGCGCGACCCTCGCCCCTCCACCTGTGAGTCATGCCAGCCGTGACTGGTTGACCTGTGACCTAGTGCAGAGTCCATCTTCTTTAATGACCCTGCTACTACTTTCGCTCTCTCAGCTTATTGATCGATGTGTAAACTAAAATGTTTGCAGGCTGGGCGTTCCCATGCAAAAAGCCTTGTAGAACTGATGCAGGAAAATTTACAACATTTCACTGCGTCACTTCACGCCTTCGCTGCGTCAAAATCCCTACGCCTGCTCAGACCAGGCGTAAAGAATAATGCAGGGCTTTTTGACTGGGATTCACCTATCTATTATGGCGCATTGCTGGAGTTGCGTCACTTTCATGAGCAACTCCAGCAATGAGTCACTTTTGGGTCAACAGATGCGTCAGAATATCTGACGCATCTGTCAATCCTTGCGCCATGGAGCACCGTATTATAAATAAAATGCAAGGGTTTTACATGGTGGCGCAGGGAAAGTAATGCATCTCTACAGATGCATCACTTTCATGTAAATCTGCCCCCCCAGTCTTAAATACTAGGGGTGGGCAGAATGCGGACGGCGCTTCCCTTTTGCTTCGGGACCAATGCCTTTGATAAACTATGTACTGTAACTGTTTATACTCACCGCGAAGGCCTTTCAACCTTGGCCGATGCCCGGTGGAGCTGTCCCATGCAGCTATAGAGAAGTTTGGCTCTGGCTCACCCCCTCGGCCGGCACCTACCCAGCCGGACATCTGCCATTGTTCTCCCCATCTCCCCGTTGTGTTTTCCTTCCCTCCCCCGCCTCCTCCCTCCCTGATTCATAATATTGTGTAATCTCATGTTTTTCTCCTATGTTTATACTTGGCTTTTGTAATTGATGTAACCCTGTAACATGTAAGTCGCCTGAACTTCATGTAAAGCGCTCTGATACCTCCGGGTCTAGCCAACGCTATATAAAACTTTGCAAAATAAAAAAAAATCAAAAATGGAGTTGGCATAATTTGGTGACTTCACGAGCTCTGGGTAAATTATGCCAGTCACCGCGTGGCAGAGCTTGTTTCCACAAGGCTCGAGATTTGGCATCCCGCAGCCCCATTTTCTAAAGCAGGTGGTCAGGAGCGGTTACAGTCAGAGGGCTGCTTCCTGAGTAGAATTGCTACCGCTTGAGTGGATTTCCAACTTGAGTTGTCAGCAAAATCAACTTGAGTGGCCACAGACTCTTGCACATTGCTTGAGGCAGTTTGTGCTGAATTTTAAGCACTGCTGACATTACTGGCTCTAAATTACAGCTCGAGTAGCACAACATGGATATTTTCTGCCAATTGGCAGAACTCCGCAGAGTTTTTATGTAACTCTGCGAGTTCAAACTGCCCAAAAGTAAGGGGTCGATTATGATTGCGGTGATTCCACATCCTCCGGGCCGGTGGAAGCCAACAACAGCCCGGAGGATGCGGAATCACCGCTGCGGACCTTCAAAACACCCACCGCCATATTATGATGCTTCAAGCAGCACCCGCCGCAAGCTTAAAGATATGGGATGCGACCGCCAGGGTGGCGGTCACATCCTAATGGGTATGGAGGGACCGCCGCAGCCCATGCGGACGGTCCCTCCACCTCAGGGGTGGCGGACGGACGCAGGTCCGTCCGTCATCCTAATAGACCTATAAATACCTTTTCTCAGACACAGTCTCTAGTTGTTCACTTCTAAGCCACCAATGCAATTTGGGTTTCTGATTTGTATTGTTTGAAAATATCATTGTTTGTTTGTTTTTTAAACACTAAAAAGTTTTTTGATTGTGTTATTCTTGTGCTATCGGATTGACACAAACGTTGGTGTAATTATGCAACATGGCAGAAATGCGTAATTTATGGAATTGTGCATAAGAAGCAGAAAGCAAAATTCCCAAAATTACGTGAATTACATTGGCCTTATCTAAATTTCGCCAGGCTTCAAAGAAGTCAAACGACATGTAACATGAGGTAAAAGGTGTAACCGAAAATGTAAAAGAATTGTTTGTTGCAAGCATCACTTTCAGATTCAGCACCTAAGACTGTTTTCTACACTGGATCCTTGATATGTGTTATTTATTTTCAGATGGCGTTCTGTAATTTGTTATCATGTGAAGGGTGACATGTTCCATATCGACTTTATTAACCATTATTAGTAAAACGGAGTCTTTCCCACGTGGTGCTTGCTAAAATATTGAAATATATATGATTTTCAACAAAATTAATTTACTCCCAATATTTTAGGCGTCAAACTATTTAGACATCCTCAGAAATAAAGAATGAGTTCCATATTTTTATGCATGGCATTTTATCAGTTCTTCGTGTCACAACACCACAGGTCAATGTGCTAATATTTTATGAGGACGTCTACGGAAAATACAATATTTCGACCACGGTAGCACACTGAACATGCTGCAGCAGCCTTTCCAAAGCATTACAGTGGATGCAATTCCGTCAGTTTCTTTCATGAACATTTCAATATTTTTTAAAGTGGCACACAAATCTTACATCTACCTATCTCACACCTTACATCTTTTATGTCCAGCCCCCCTTTGGCTCTCTCCTAAATGTACCTCCTTCCATCTTCTTCTCCTTCACCTCACCACCTCTACATACAAAACACACCCCACTCACCTATACACACTATATATTATTTTACTTTCACCCCTTCAATATTTCAACAGCTGTCTATCTCCTTCACACACTTTCATATAGAATCACGATTACAATTGGCACATGTGGCCATCTCTATGCGCGATCTGCTGAGAGGCCAATGATTGGATGAGCATGCATTCCAAACCCCTGTATGACCCACCGACAGGCACTGTTAGAAATTGGCAACTGCGACTCCAGAACTCTCAATAGTGGCCTGCTAAAAACACCAACCCGCCCACACCCTGAACCAACAGACATTCTAGAGACAACTCAGTTCACAGTACGCAGATACAAGAGTAATATGCTCTATGGATGATAAACACTACAAAAACTCAACATCCTGGAAAAAGCAAACAGACTAATGTAATAAATGACCTAAACTCCTGACATGGATTATCTTAACTGCTTTTACAGATATTGTTCATAGACCTCAACTGGCTCCCCATCAAGAAGAGAGTAATCTTCAAGCTACTCACCCACGCCTACAAATCCCTCCACAACATCAGACCCAAATACCTCAACAAAAGAGTCTCCTTCCATGTACCCAAAAGGAACCTCCACTCCAACAACCTCACCCTGGCAGAGACACCACGCATCCGCAGAACCAGAGCGGGTGGAAGAGCCTTCTCCAACGTCGCAGCAAAGACCTGGAAAGAGCTCCCAGTCAACATCAGACGCTCCCCCACTATGCACACCTTCAGGAAGAGCCTCAAGACCTGGGTCTTTGACTGATCTGGAGCTGCAACCCCCAAACGCCTTGAGAACCTCACGGGTGAGAAGCGTGCTTTATAAACACCTGATTGATTGATTGATTGATTGAAGAAATGAAGATAGGGTGTGATAAAGGGCCTTTTCAATGTGAGCTATGGGAGGTAGCTCAATAGGAGTGTCCAATCAAGCAAAAAAACGCCCCATGATATGATGTTACTTTTGCACTAGAACGTTGTATCCAACTCATAATCATGTAAACATAAACCAATTAAAAACACACCCTTTTATTTGCATAAAATATTTCATTCATGCACACAATATTCTATAAATCATGAAACACGCACCAAAAAAACATAGAAAGAAGCCATTAATGCATTTTGAAATCATTGTTAAAAGAGACGCTAACAACCTGTGTGCTGGTGGTGTTTTTATGCTGCACCAAATAGTGGAAGGGGAGAGGATGAAAAGTAAAGGGGAACACACATGAAAACGGGAAATGAACCAGTAAAATCAAGAGCACAGAGCATAAAACAGAGCAAGACAACCTAAAAACACAAACACTCTTAAGACGTGCTGTAAGTATAAGAAAAAAATAGCTAGAGACAGAAAGAGGAAACAGCGAAGGAACACTCCCAAAAAAGGAAGCAGTACTTGGTCCATGATCCAGGCATGGTAGAAAGACACACACAGAAAGTGAAGTCAGCATGTGTTGACCAAACAGAATCTAGCAAATAAGACTGACAATAAAGCCAAGCAATAGTAAACAAAGGGTGGTTAAAAAAGTCTTGCAAGCAACAGTGCATGTGCTGTCTCAGACAAGACCAAAAACCCAACGCTTTCAAGAAAGCTTTTATCAGCTAATGTACTTTTTTTGCAATAGAAAATACAATCTAACATAAGTATAAATGGGTTTGTGTTCAGGAATAAGGTAAGAGCAGTAGAAAGCCTGTAAACACACCAAGGAGTGTAAGATGGAAGTATTTAGAATATTGGCTGACAGGAGTCATCGCATCAGCTCCTCATCATTGTAGAATGTGCAGCGGGTTCATTAACCTTTTTAATGGCATACAGTAGTTCAGTCTGACAATGGCAGACTACAAGCCAAGAGCTCAGTACTTTGAATGTCATGTTACTGCCTACTTACCTCATGCTGCTAAACATCAATGTTCATAGACATTTGCACATCTCTTTCTATTGACTCTGGTCATATATGTAGTGCTAAAGCTGTACAGCTCTCAAAAGGGTGCAAGCGCTTCATCGAAATATACATTTCTATGTTGGAGATGAAAGAGCTGCTGCAGGCCTTCGTCTACCTAGCTGAAACATTGTGGGGTTATTTAGTAAGGGTTGCATGGGTGTGCACCTAGTGCTGTGCAACATTGCGCTTCACCTGCATTTTTAATAATAATTAAATATAATGGCTTAGACAAAATCCCTGGGGACCTCTACAAGCATGATCTAAAGGTCTGGGCACCTTATATTAATCATTTGTGTAACACGCTGTCTTGTAGATTTCCCAGAAAGCTGGAGGGGAGCTGAGATTGTTTTAATTTTTAAAAAGGGTGACCGGTCGGAACCCTCTAATTACCGACCAATTAGCCTAATGGACATTCTCCAGAAAATCTATTCTAGGCATATTTTATTTCGTGTTAACTTGTGGTTGGAAGATAACTCGGTCCTCACAAAGTTCCAAGCTGGGTTTAGGAACAAAGTGAGCACCATTGACCAAGTTTTCAGATTTTGTTGCCTTTATTGGAAATATGTTCAGATTAAAAAGGGACATTTATATGTCGCTTTTGTCGATCTCAGAGCAGCTTTCGATCTAGTGCCACGAGATCTTTTATGGAGGTCACTTCATAAGGCAGGGCTACCCAACTGCCTGTTGGTTCAGATAATTGGTTTACACGCCAAGAACTTTGCCAAAGTAAGATGGGGCCCAAATGGGGAATTGACCCAGATCATACCCATTGAGCGTGGAGTTCGCCAAGGCTGCGTTCTGGCCCCCACTTTATTTTCCATCTTTGTGAATGATATTCTTGCTCACTTGGAGGGTTGCAAAAACGACTCGCCAAAATTAATTGGGGAAAGGGTACCCGCGCTATTATTTGTGGATGATACCATCCTAATTTCCCAAACTAAGAAAGGCTTACAGGCACTACTACATTCATTTAGTGAGTATTGTAATAAGAAAGGTTTGGAAATTAATGCCAAAAAAACCAAATGTATGGCCCTAAACCCCATCAAACCGGAAAAAGGTTACCTAACATTAAATGGCCAAAGACTGGAATCTGTCCAAAACTTTTCCTATTTGGGGGTTACTCTCGACTCCAATTTTACGTGGAGACCCCAAACTGAGAAAAGTAAGTTAATATTCACCCAGAACACTATACCCATTCTGAAGAAGCAGGGTGCAAGTATTAGTAAAGATGTGTCACCAGCACTAGCACTGTTTAAATTTAAAGTTCAATCCGCTGCTCTTTATGGTGCTGAGATCTGGGGGCCAATGTCAAAGGACGTGTTTACGACTTCCGAGAACAAATTTATGAGAAGTCTTGTAAGGGCTCCAAAAGGCACCCCCCTAGTACCAATTCAGCTGGACTTAAATGTCAGAAGAACTGACCATCATACTATCATGCGGCCGCTAATGTTCTGGGTAAGACTTTGGCAAACACCAGAACTGCTTGATTACAGAAATGGGTTAAAAGAGGTAATGGGCATGGACGGATCGAATTCCAATGTTTGGCTAAAACATGTTAGATTGTGGTTAACTAAAATAGGCTTATCACAACTTTGGGAGAATCCGGAAAGGTTGCCATATAATTAAAAAAAAATGGTGAAAATGGCTTTTTGGGGTTTTATTAATAACCAAATGACTAAGGGAAATAGTGGTGGGACACTAGTAAATAACTTCTTAAGGTTCAAGGATGAACCATTTTTTGAGAACTTTTTAGATGAAGTTGAGCCCCCGCTAGCTAAAACCCTTTTTATGAGATTTAGATATGGGAACCTTTTGACCAACACAACCCTGGCACGCTGGTCTAGAAGGGGAAATGTTGTTGAGGACCACACGACCAGCGAAATATGTACCATGTGTGAGGGTAACCTCAAGGAGGATGACAAGCACATCCTATTCTTCTGCCCAGCCTATGTGTCGGCCAGAAGGAAGTGGATCAAACCTCTATGTAACCTGCTGGGATTAAGGTCATGCAAGACGGCACTGAGAATGATCAAATCTGATACAACCCAAGTAATTGTATTTAGTGTCAGTCGATTTTTGCATTCCATCTACATTGTGCGCAGGAAAAAAGGCCTAAAGCTATAAGGTCAAAATCATTAACCACTTGTTCACTCGGTTTTATCTGTTTAGTGGTTTAATTGTATGTATTCTTATTGTAAATTTCTCAGCTCCGTGTCCTAATGCTTATAAGCTAGGTATGTTACCATTTTTCACATTTGTCTTCTTTTTTAAATTCATGTTGATTTTACTGGCAATAACAATCAGTTGTTCTAATTATGGGATTTAATATGTATTTTATTAATGAAATGTGTATGCTGTGTAAATCTTTTATGGCCAAGTAGTGCCGAAATAAAGATCAATTGAATTGAAAAAATATAAAGGGAATAAACGCAGTGGTCTCTGCCACGGTCTTGGTGTCACTCTGTTTTACGCCCCACAGGCATTCAACCACAAAACTTTTGAAAAATGACCCCCTTCATCTGAAGTTCTACTGAGTCCACCTCATTTTGAAGACCTGTGAAGCTTGGTGGTCCCTAAAGCAAGAAGAGAACGGAGTGAAGGCAGAAGATTCTCTTCCCAGGATCCGAGGCTGTTGAGAAAAGTATTTTTGAAAAGTGTTCTCTTTCGATTTCAATTCAGTTAAATGCAATAGAAATACATATCATCACCGTGATTCATTTTCAATGGATGGCAGCAATACCACTTAAACACAGATGTTCTGACCGCTTCTACACCCCCACCCACCAGCTCCGCTCCGCCGACCTCGCCCTCGTCACAGTCCCCAGCTTCCGAAGTGCGACCTCCGGTGGCAGATCGTTCTCCCACCTTGCCGCCAAGACCTGGAACACCCTCCCCATCCACCTACAGCAGACCCAAGACCTGCTGACCTTCAGAAAACTCCTCAAGACCTGGCTTTTCGAGCAGTAGCAGCATTCCCCACCCCAGCGCTTTGAGACCTCCACGGGTGAGTAGTGCGCTTTACAAATGATATGATTGATTGATTGATTGATTGATTGATTGACAAAGGAATACATATAAGTAGAAAGCTGTATTTTGATGGTCACCAAACCAATTACCAAAATAGGGGTGATTTATTGAAGATTTCTATTGAGAAATGATTTCATCAGTTAAGTCATCAATGTTGCTATTTATAATGCAAGAAGTTCCTGGGACAAAGTGAGATTTGTGAAGTTTTCTGTAGCCAGCTGCAGGGTCAACCGAATAGAAAGGGGAGAGGTGTGGCTCCGCGGCGAGGGCGACTGGCGCTGGGGATCACGGTTTGATCTCCGGCGGCAGCGGTCTGCTCAGCACCATGCGGCTCTGGGCATAGCTTGCTTAATCTTCCAAACGGCCCCCAGCCGCCTTCGGGGGTGATTTGTGCACTGTGCAAGTACTGGATTTTACATAGACTGGATTTACAAAGGAAAGACAGCTATAGAAAAAAATACCCATTCCCAAGGACAACTTAACAGTTTGCTGCGCTCTTATTGTCTTGGATGTAGAGTAGAGTAGTGTGTACATTGCTCGTAAACCCACACAGCGCAGCATCGTATCATCTTGAAGACTGGGGTGGGGCAGATTTACTAGATTCCCATGGAGCGCAGTGTAGCAGCCACAAATGCTGCGTTATGATGCCTAAGAACGAGAGAGTCATATTTACAGAAATATGGCACTCTCCTACCCTCTCCCATGCACCAGCACAGAAAATATGCTGCTGTGCACCACGGACACACCTTTGCACCACTGTGCAAGTTTGTCTCTGTGAGTCTAGCATAGGTTTTGCACTGGAATGAGATTACTTCCAGTACAAAATACCATGCTTAGACTAACTTGAAACTTATGTGCTGTACATTGCAGCAGTCAGAAAAGAAAGGAGAAATTAAAGTATTTCTCCTTCATAGCGCCTATTTGAAATGGGCACTATTTTCTCATGCTAAATAAACCCTGTCTACTTGTTTAGGTAAATATGGCTTAGCATCAGAAACAGTGGGTGGTTGCATGGGAACGCCCATGCACCAGACATGGTAGACATCTTTGGCGCTAAGGAACTGCTTTGAGCTACTTTCGATTTATTTTCCAGCACTGAACAAGTTTAGCGCGGGAAAGTAAATTAGTAGAAAAAGATTTATCATCGATTTGCGTCACTTTTGTGACGCAAACAAGGTGCTAAAACTTAGTAAAACTTAGTAAATTCATCCCTGCAATTGTAAGAATTCTCTTTCAGAGCAGAGGCAGCCCTCGTGTCCCAATTCCCAAAGCACCCAGCACTTCAATAAAACCCTCTCTATGCTTTCAGAAGACTGGGAAAAGGTAAGGGTGCGCGAAATTCAAGTCATTTGCTTTTGCATAATTTCACAAGATTTCAGAACATTTGCACAACATTTTTGTGTGAAATGCCATGAACAGGTACTCGCATTCATGTTTACGTTTATTTTTATTTGTTTGATATTAAGCCGACTAGGCCAAACAAACAGTGCAATCATTACACTGAATTAAAATATTAAAATAGACAATTAGCAATGCTGAGTATCTTAAAAGTGATATAAAACGAAAGCTACTAAAATATTTTGACAGCGGGTCAACAGTTTATAGCTAAACGATGATATAAAATTCAACTTTTAAACTAACTACTGTCCAAATGTAGTGCAAAATACAAGTAAAAGTAACAATGTGCTGCTTTGCCAAAAAGGCCAGACAACCAGGTTAGCGTTCTTTATCCGTGATTGTGGTCAGACGGAACTTGGCCCAGCCTTAACTTCAGCATCCACCATCGTACACTAGACCTTTTACAATTGTTCAAATAAGGTTATAAATCAGATGTACACTCTATAGCTGGGAGGTGGGAAAGTTGAGGTCTTACATTACAAACAATTATATTCTTCATTATTGATTATGTTTTAACCCATATTTTAACACTTGTTTCCTTGGTTGTACCGGTTTGTCACCTAACTTTTCTGCTGTATATATATCCAATATTCCTCATTATTTTTTTTTATGTCAGTCACCCATAGGCTTGGAATATTGGGTTGTAGGTGCTGTACAATCAATTGTTTGAACGAACCTTCCACTGCATTATAGAAATTAAAACCAGTAGCTCAGTACTCTCTGCTGGTACCTAAAACTAATGTTGATTAGGCCAAGCTTTAGCCTTTGTGCTCTACTCACAGAGTCTTTTGGTAAGCCAAGCCATTTTTTTCCAGATTTTTACCTATATCCTTTGTGAGCATTTTATGCTTTCTTCAGAGAATATTTTGCATTCCATACTGTAGTGTTACTTATTTTTGCAGTATAAGACTCCGTGAGAACTTCAGTTGACCTCAGGGGCAGCTCCTCCACGTGGGCGTAGGAGCGTCGCCCCACTGCTTTCATGCAGTGCGAGAGGCAGAAACATAAAAAGGTATTATGAATACCATTTTATGTATCTGCCTCTGGCACTGCGAGAAAGCAGAAGGTAGGGTTTGGTTGGGGGCGGGCGGGTGGGCGGTCTTGCTCCAGGCAGGGGAGGAGTTTCTTGCTCACTGTTGTGGGCGTTGACTGGACTGACCCAGGGCCGACCAAATCAGTCATGCTGACTCCATTTTTTCCATGTAGGCTGCATGAAGCCTGCATTGAGAAAACAGCCTCCCCATAGTCGCCTGTGGGGTCGGCGTCCCAGCCAATGACAATGTTGCCATTGCAGCATTGTGATTGGCTATGGGGAGGAGAGAGAGGCTAGCTGCTGCTTGCTGCCTGCTTCCTGCGAGGAGCAGTCCGAGCAGAGAGAAGAGGATGCAAAGCGGGATCAGAGGCGAAGGTAAGTTTTAAGTTGTTTTAAAAAAAAATTAGATTAACCCCACCACCGTCTCAGTGCGACCTCCTCCTGCGCGACCCTCGCCCCTCCACCTGTGATTCATGCCAGCCGTGACTGGTTGACCTGTGACCTAGTGCAGAGTACATCTTCTTTAATGACCCTGCTACTACTTTCGCTCTCTCAGCTTATTGATCGATGTGTAAACTAAAATGTTTGCAGGCTGGGCGTTCCCATGCAAAAAGCCTTGTAGAACTGATGCAGGAAAATTTACAACATTTCACTGCGTCACTTCACGCCTTCGCTGCGTCAAAATCCCTACGCCTGCTCAGACCAGGCGTAAAGAATAATGCAGGGCTTTTTGACTGGGATTCACCTATCTATTATGGCGCATTGCTGGAGTTGCGTCACTTTCATGAGCAACTCCAGCAATGAGTCACTTTTGGGTCAACAGATGCGTCAGAATATCTGACGCATCTGTCAATCCTTGCGCCATGGAGCACCGTATTATAAATAAAATGCAAGGGTTTTACATGGTGGCGCAGGGAAAGTAATGCATCTCTACAGATGCATCACTTTCATGTAAATCTGCCCCCCCAGTCTTAAATACTAGGGGTGGGCAGAATGCGGACGGCGCTTCCCTTTTGCTTCGGGACCAATGCCTTTGATAAACTATGTACTGTAACTGTTTATACTCACTGCGAAGGCCTTTCAACCTTGGCCGATGCCCGGTGGAGCTGTCCCATGCAGCTATAGAGAAGTTTGGCTCTGGCTCACCCCCTCGGCCGGCACCTACCCAGCCGGACATCTGCCATTGTTCTCCCATCTCCCCGTTGTGTTTTCCTTCCCTCCCCCGCCTCCTCCCTCCCTGATTCATAATATTGTGTAATCTCATGTTTTTCTCCTATGTTTATACTTGGCTTTTGTAATTGATGTAACCCTGTAACATGTAAGTCGCCTGAACTTCATGTAAAGCGCTCTGATACCTCCGGGTCTAGCCAACGCTATATAAAACTTTGCAAAATAAAAAAAAATCAAAAATGGAGTTGGCATAATTTGGTGACTTCACGAGCTCTGGGTAAATTATGCCAGTCACCGCGTGGCAGAGCTTGTTTCCACAAGGCTCGAGATTTGGCATCCCGCAGCCCCATTTTCTAAAGCAGGTGGTCAGGAGCGGTTACAGTCAGAGGGCTGCTTCCTGAGTAGAATTGCTACCGCTTGAGTGGATTTTCTACTTGAGTTGTCAGCAAAATCAACTTGAGTGGCCACAGACTCTTGCACATTGCTTGAGGCAGTTTGTGCTGAATTTTAAGCATTGCTGACACTACTGGCTCTAAATTACAGCTCGAGTAGCACAACATGGATATTTTCCGCCAATTGGCAGAACTCCGCAGAGTTTTTATGTAACTCTGCGAGTTGAAACTGCCCAAAAGTAAGGGGTCGATTATGATTGCGGTGATTCCACATCCTCCGGGCAGGTGGAAGCCAACAACAGCCCGGAGGATGCGGAATCACCGCTGCGGACCTTCAAAACACCCACCGCCATATTATGATGCTTCAAGCAGCACCCGCCGCAAGGTTAAAGATATGAGATGTGACCGCCAGGGTGGCGGTCACATCCTAATGGGTATGGAGGGACTGCCGCTGCCCATGCGGACGGTCCCTCCACCTCAGGGGTGGCGGACGGACGCAGGTCCGTCCGTCATCCTAATAGACCTATAAATACCTTTTCTCAGACACAGTCTCTAGTTGTTCACTTCTAAGCCACCAATGCAATTTGGGTTTCTGATTTGTATTGTTTGAAAATATCATTGTTTGTTTGTTTTTTAAACACTAAAAAGTTTTTGATTGTGTTATTCTTGTGCTATCGGATTGACACAAACGTTGGTGTAATTATGCAACATGGCAGAAATGCGTAATTTATGGAATTGTGCATAAGAAGCAGAAAGCAAAATTCCCAAAATTACGTGAATTACATTGGCCTTATCTAAATTTCGCCAGGCTTCAAAGAAGTCAAACGACATGTAACATGAGGTAAAAGGTGTAACCGAAAATGTAAAAGAATTGTTTGTTGCAAGCATCACTTTCAGATTCAGCACCTAAGACTGTTTTCTACACTGGATCCTTGATATGTGTTATTTATTTTCAGATCGCGTTCTGTAATTTGTTATCATGTGAAGGGTGACATGTTCCATATCGACTTTATTAACCATTATTAGTAAAACGGAGTCTTTCCCACGTGGTGCTTGCTAAAATATTGAAATATATATGATTTTCAACAAAATTAATTTACTCCCAATATTTTAGGCGTCAAACTATTTAGACATCCTCAGAAATAAAGAATGAGTTCCATATTTTTATGCATGGCATTTTATCAGTTCTTCGTGTCACAACACCACAGGTCAATGTGCTAATATTTTATGAGGACGTCTACGGAAAATACAATATTTCGACCACGGTAGCACACTGAACATGCTGCAGCAGCCTTTCCAAAGCATTACAGTGGATGCAATTCCGTCAGTTTCTTTTATGAACATTTCAATATTTTTTAAAGTGGCCACTTTTAGAAACGGGGGTTTCCGGTAGGCTAGGGCACGCGCCAAAGCCGGTCTAGTCAGGGTGAGGGAAGTACACCCTGAGGATAACCCCTGCTCACCCCCTTGGAAGCTTGGCATGAGCAGTCAGGCCTATCCCAGAGGCAATGTGTAAAGCGTTTGCGCAACACACACACATCAGCGAGACACTAGGCACACCACTAAAGAGACTCCACACATGGTTATATAAAAATAGCCTTTGTATTATACAAACACATTAGAATCACAGACATATACACTGTGCCTACAGGCACCAGGACATTATTTACAGGGGATTATGTACAGGGCAGCGCCAATCGGGTCGCTGCCAGAACCACCACAGAAGTACCAGTAATCAATATAGAATACCCAGTACCTACTGGTAGAATTAATGAACTTATCATTATATCATCACAAGGCATAAACACATTAGCTCAGGCATGATCCTAGTAACCGGAGGTCATGGATCCCCATAAGTATAAATGCAAAATCAGGCATAAAAATACATTAGGCAACAATCATGAGGTATAAATCACGTTTAGCAAGCATCAGCCTACACATAATGAGGCCTGAACACTATGGCACTAGTGAATCACAGTAACCCCATGTATACTCTGTATCTCCGGTAGGCATAACCCACTAGTGTTATCAAGCATAATCATAATGTCTCAGAAGCATAAACAGTGAATGCAAGACCCACAGTAATAGATGTATAACAGCCAGTACCTACTGGCAGGCTCATAAACATAGCATCACCACATTAGCATAAACACCCTATGCAAAAGCTAAACATATCCTGCAGACTCAGTAGGCATAGAAATACATTGCACCGCAGTCATAAGGTATAGATCCCATTCGACTGGTGTAAGCCCCCCTTTTTGGACTAATTAGTCAAAAATGCCCCAATGTTGCAGCTGCCGCTAACGGGCAGGACAGCTGTGACAAATTTTCCTGGCCACCCTTGTGCCTTGGCAGCCCCCCACTGGAACTCAGCCAAGAGTCAAGTGCCCCAAACGTTGCAGCGGCCCACAACTGTGGTGCCGCTGTGTGTCTCCAAAAGAGTTTGGCAAGTTGGAGTCCCTCTTTTGACTCTAGAACTGGTTGTGCCCACAGGGAAAAAAAAAAAAACTGTTGCCTCGGGCCGCACCTATGGCACAACGGTGCAGACCGGAAAGCACGGCCCAAGTTGGAGCCCCCTCCGGGAATTTAAACATGCCCCCAGAACGTTGGACCGGCCCGCTGTCCTGCGGGCCATTCAAGGAAACCAGGTACCGGCCCGGGGAGGTGAAGCCCCACTCACCTGTGACTCCCGCGTAGTCTCTGCTCCGTCTTTAGGCAACTCCGCTTCTCGTGCTGGCTGGGGGTGGGCTGCTAGGATGGGCGTGCACCGCTCGGGCATCGTGGTGGCTGCGGGGCTCTCTCCAGCGCACGAGAGCCCCGCTCAGGCAGTCAGCACTCCCGGGTCCTCAGGTCAGTCACGCGGGGGAAGCTTGGTGGCGCCTCTCTCCGCCTCCTCCCTTCTTCCGATGCCGCTTCAGCTCGCGGGGCTCTCCCCAGGTACTCGGGAGCCCTGCTCGGTGTGGGCAGGAATCCGGGCTCTGCAAACGTCCGAGTGGGCCCGGGACATCCTGGGAGGTGGGGTAGGCTCCCATGCTCCCTTCTCCACACAGCCCGGCTCCTCTTCCGTGATTGGCCCCGTCCACCTTTAGGCTTCCTGTTTCTGCCGCCAATCACAGCGCTTCTCCCTTTATGTCACAGGGGAAGCCCTCGTTGTCCTTCTCGCGGCTCCTGGGCTTGCGGCAGTGATTTCTTTTCATGGGGTGATGAGGGGTCAGCTCCCTCCTTATAGAGCGGGGTGGGCACTCGCTTCTTGGTGCTTTTGTCAGCTCGGGCCGTAGCGGTGATTTGCGAGGTGGGCACCCATTTTCAAATAAATTACTTGCGGCATGAAGCGGGGCAGGCTCATGCTTGTGATTAAAAAGATGTCCCCATGCGGGGTGGGCTCCCGCTCTTTGTGGCAAATTGTAGGGGGGAATCTCACCCACCGGGATTCCCACGCAGCACAGCACCGCAGGGTCCACGCGCCACCTTCTTTAAACAAACTGCAGGCAGAGATTGAAGTCCTCTGGGGCAGGAGTCCAATTGTAGCGTGCCATGAGGCACTAGGAAATAGGCACAGGCTGGGCAAAGGTCAGCAGGCAGCAGGGCAGCCCAGTCCAGTGACGTAGACATTCCCAAGAACAGTCTAACCTAGCAAGGTGGCAATCCTCCTAGCACAGCAACCCTACTCGAGCAGAGTCTCTTCCTGGGTCTTGTAGAGGGTAGAGTGGCAGAGTTGGGCACAGGGGCCATCACGCAGGGAACCGCGGCAGTTCCTCCTGGCAAGGGTGACCCCTCAACTTCGGCACAAGCACCACCCACATGGGCTCAGAGCCCCTGTGTTTATACACCTCTATGCCCTGCGTCTGGAAGGAGGTAGAAGCTTTTGGAAGGGTCTGGGAGTAGGGGCTTCTGGAAGGGTCTTGGCAGTCCCAAAAGGCACTGGGAGGGGTGTTACTATGGGGCGGAGCTAAACTTGTACAGGGCAGGCAGGGACAGGGGATCTCTCCGCCCACTACTCTAGTTGCAGACCTCCAACTCAGCCTGACCCTACCTCCCTGGAGCCACCCACTCCTCACAAGCCCCGGTCACTTCTAGAAACAGACATGCAGGTAGGCACACAGCACACAGAAATGCCAACTTCTAAAAGTGGCAATTTTAGAATAGTCAAAGTAAATCTGCGCACACCATTGCCCAGCATTTATCATTTCCATTCCACACATACCAAACATGACATACTTATTTTGTTTTATTTAATAATTTTCCCATAAGGGGGGAGTTCCCAATGTTAGCCTATGTAGGGCAGAGAGCGCACGCACTCTGCACTGCTAACTAGTGCTAAAGTGCCCAGAGTCCTAAAACCACCAACACCAAATCAGCAAAAAGGCTAAGAGGAAAGCAAAAAGTTTAAGGATGACCCTGCAAAAAGAGCTAAGTCCAACAGGCACTTACACAAACAGTACCGAAAATCTACTGACACGTGATTCATGCCTCTAACATAATGCATTTCGGATGGTCTGGTGGTAAAAAAACTTCCATGTATATTCTACTTTTGCAAAATTTTAAAATGCTCCTTCAAATACCTCACTCATTGGGAATGCACCTACATTACTGTCCCAAAATTAAGAAATACTCTTTTCCGAATCATCGAATCAGTGTCCAGTTCTCCAGCATTTACTGCCAGGTACTAGATTGTTAAAACATGCAACAGCAGCTTTGCAGCAATGGCTGAACAATTGGTTGATTGCTAAAACAATTAACGTCAGAATAAATAACTTATTGAAATTCTTCATCCGCCACTATAAAATATATAGAACATATACCAAATCACAATTCAGGTTTACTCATAGGTAGGATCTGTGCATCCTATAATTTATAATTGAACCAGCAAAGTACCAAATCACTGGACTCTTCTTTCACTAATTCATTTTTTAGAAAACTTAATGAACTTTAAGAAGATTTAAAAAAATAAGCAGCAGGGTTTGTGATTAATATTCTCAAAAAGGACTACTTTCAGGAAGACAAGTATAATAGCAGGATGCTTCATTAACAGGAGAAGATGGACCAAGATTAAAAACTTGGCAAATTTGAAACACTGCAGATGGAATTTTAATAATATACACTCAGCCCTGCCAAGTACCACGCATCAGGCGTTAGACGAACGCATTTCAGTATGGTGGTCCACATCACCACACTGAAATGCACAGTCATGCCTTTCTAGCGCCTCGTCTGTAAAGCTGGAGCACTCTAATTAGCACCACTGTGTAACTGTGCAAGCTAGTGGTAGGGTGCGGTTCACGCTGCTTCATGGCAGGCTTAAGGGCTGAGTCCGCTGAGCTCGCTCGACTGGCTATACTGTAACCCATTCATCCAACACCATGCCATTCAGCAATGAAGACATGAGAGTCAGTTTGATTTTGTCCAATGGCTACTACAGTGACAACGACGATAGACACTTGTGTCACACAGACCACCTATTACCGGGGCACCCACGGCGTGTTAGTGGGGCACTGTGATGCATAGTTTTGAAGAGCGCAGCACTTGTAATGGATTGGTTGGGCTGGTGCCTCAGTTGAGCCTGCCCTGCAGGGCAGCAGTGCACAGCCATGAATGCTGCACCAGTCAGAGTCCTCTTCTGGACCGCCTGATACCCATGCACTGCCGCAGCGGCTCCGGGGAAAGTCATTGTGGCTTACAGGCCCGTTCATGCTACTAGTAACTGCCACTTGTTATTTACCTTGGTGTGCAGCCTCTCATTCACACTCTGGCTCTGAGGTATGGTTTGTCCAGTGCTGTGGCAGCCGCACTCTGGTATTTCTGACACTGTTCTGTCTTTCAGGGCAAGGCTCACTTGAGCAGAGGAGCCACTGCAGGCTGCGGTGCCATGTAACTGTAGGGCAGAGGGCACCGCACAACAAAAGCAATCCTGCAGCTAAAGGTGGACACCACATCTCCTCCACACCAATGCAGACCATTTCCAACATGGAGGCCCACTCACTGCTCTTTTCACACATTGTAGCACCGCCCGCCAGCCCCTACCGGCAGCCAGCGTGTAGTCCACACCTGGCTGACCTGAACAGGTACAGCCCTGAGTTTTAATGATGGGGTATGGCACGTCCCTCAGTGCTCTACGATCTTGCACACCTAGGGTGGGTATTTCACTGAACCCAGTGCACAGCACTCATGCAACAAGGACAGCGATGTTAGTCTGCACATCCTGTGGTGTGTATGGTAAAGCTGGGGGGCTTCACCGTGTCACCTCTTTTCAATATGTACACTGAGACTCTCCTGGTTCTGAACCAGAGATGATAGCGTTGACGCTTCTCAAAGTGTTCTGCTTTTAGTTCCTCATTCCAGTGCAAGTCAGTGAGCGACATCTTTGTTTCCGTGGATTAAGTGTCCACAGGTTATGCAGCATATTTACCATTTGTGGATGGAGTCTACCTAGAGTGTCCATACAATCTGCAAGATATTCACATCGTTTTCATACGTGTCAACCCAAGAAAATGCTAAATGTTATCCTTCTGTGTGCAGTAACTTTCGTAGGTCAAAATGTTTTAAAAAGTGTGGGAACTATCCTCAGTACAATGGGAGCAGGGTCAGTGAATATGGGACCAGTGTCGTGTAATATTTGGTATTCCACAGAAACCGTGATCTCTTCGGAACTGTGCCCTATGGGACAACCCCAATGGCTCTTCTATACCTCGCCCACTAATGGAGAAGTGCACATCAAAAACTACAAAATTTGAGAAGGGTCAGAGGAGATATATTTAAAGACCTATCATCCCATCTCCAACAACAGTCATTTATATACCAAATTGGATGAAGAGGTCTAGAACGTGTGGTAACACAAGAAGACTACAAAAGAGTGGATACTAGAGTAATAGTTGGCCGAGATATTCCCATCAAACCACCCTAATTTGGCGGAGTTTCATCATATGGGATCTTTGTAGTAACACCCGACTCTACCGCCCAAACCATCAGCTGATGGTGCGGGAGTGGATGTAGATCTTACACTCGTGCCAAACTTATACTCATAGAGTGGTGATGAAAGTGTCTGTGCAGTGCTGTGGTGAAAGAATGTTAAAATTAGCGACTCAGACAAGAGCACATTTAATAAAGAAAGTCCGAGTGTTAAAGTTAAAAACACGCCAGGTAGTTGGAGCTAAAGACTACACTATGGCGCTGTGCAGGTGGTCAACATGTTTCAGCCCTATAGACGTGTCGTCAGGCTTTCGTCAGGACCAAAGATTTAAAGCTACTGCCACAAAAGGTGAATTATAACAAAGTGAAGTGAGAACATAAATAAAATGCAATCAGCTACCATGAACTTGGAGCCCCAATGTCCATATGTAGAAGATATTTTCCTTTCACAATCCAAGCTTTGCAAGGAAGTGGACCTCACCTCACCCGGCAACCGCTCGGGAATATGAGGCCCCGCTCTGTCCGTCGGTACCTCTCTCAGGCGTCCGAGAGGAAGTGGAGGTGCACATCAGCCTGCCTTGGCAGGGGCAGATGCATGCATACTGAGTGTGTGTTGTGAATGTGCAGCCTCTCAGTCCCCTGAGGCTTTCCCAGTGCTGCAGTCATGCTTCGAGTCCGTGAGAGCAAGTCAGTCTGACGGCCTGTTGTAACTAGTTCTTATCATAAATTATTAGCAGGCTGTGTCCGCTGAGATCCAGGTGCTGGGGCCACACTCAATCCGTGTTTACGTTTGGTTACAGGTCTCCTGTAGAGAGACTGGACAGATTCTCTGTGTGTCATATCAGTCAGTACTCTTCCATTTCTGGTGCTTGGCAGCAGTTTTAAAATATTCTTAGAGTTTCTAGTTGCTCAAGTGGGTGTCATTTCTGATATTTATGTTTCGCTCATCTTCATTGCTTGATTTTGCTTGCGACAAAGTGCCACTCATAGTCGTTGAATGTCACTCATAATTACACTGAAATTCTGAAAATGTCACACATAAGCAATCTGAAACCTTGGCAGCTATGTACACCCCTAGATTCAACCAATCTGACATTTTGAAAAGTATGCATGCCATTAGCATGTCTCTAGCTGCTAATTACATTTAGTAAATAAATGTTTGATACTGTGTATTTTCAGGCTTCAATCTAGAATTTTCAATACAGATTGATTAAAAAATTAGCATTGGCCCTTCATCGGAGTAAAAATTACAGGTTATCACTTTCTGTGATCAAGGGACTTGTGATACGCGTTTCACTATTTTTTGTTTACAGTAATGCTAACCATTTGTTGTAACTAATCTACATGAAATTGGATTATTTTAACATTTTATTTACATTTTCATGTAAATAATTACAGAAATGCAATAACATAATATAGGTGAGAAGTAAAAAGTGTTCAGTGGTATTTCACATGATACATGAGGAGCCAATGAAAACATTTGCAGGTTTCATACAAGACAATGTGAAGGCATTACAGATCAAATCAGTAATTGTTAGAAACTGGGTCTATAGCTGGCTGAGGTTTGCTTCCTGTCCAAGTATCAACCACATTCCAAGTCAGGGTGAGTATATTCACCTGTGCTCCCTGGTAGCTTGGCACAGAGAAGTCAGGCTTAACTTAAGAGGCAATGTGTAAAGTATGTGTGCAACACTTAAATTGCAGTAATACAGTGAAAACACCACAAACGGCTTAAATCTAGTTTAGAATAATAGAGAATTTTAATATGTGTAAAACAATACCAAAATTTAAATAAGCAGAAGTAGAGATATGGATTTTTAAAGATAAAATCCCAAAACAGTGCTTAAATGTCAATAGTGCTGAAAGGTTACTTTAGGTTGCGCTAGACAGGGGTAAATGCAAAGTTTAGGCAAATCATGATGGAGGGCAGAATGGCTACAGGACAAACACAGGAACCGCTAAAGAAGTACCTTGTGTGGAGCAAGCGTCAGCATCGAGGACTCCCTGAGTCAGTTCATATTCACATAGTCAGTTTACTGCATTGGTGTCGAGCCTTGCAGTCAGTGCCAAAGGATTAGCGATGTGTCGAAACAAAACCTTGCAGTCGGGACTCATGTCGTCGTCGAATAAGCATTGCGTTGGAGGGAACTGCATCAGTCTCAATCGGTGGAAAAGTGTCATTGTTTTTAAAAAATGTTAAAAGCTGCAGAAGCCAGTAGTGAGGCCCAGAACTGGAGGGGACACCTCAGGCATGAGTAAGAGTCATAGAAGCACCAGCAGGAAGACAGCAATATAGGAGATCAGAAGGCAAAGAGTCAATGGAAACCTCGCCAAGGATGCCAGGATTTTTGTAAGGAATTGTTTTTGAAGATTAATGAACCATCAAGAGACTCTCACCTCTCACATAGAGTACCTCACTCCTGCTTCCCAAGAGGCCGTGTCATTTTCCAAAGGGGATGGTGTCCATTGAGGAGGAAGGGGACTTAAGAGAAGGTCATTGGGCCCCAGACTGAAGAACCCACAGGAACCACACCTCAGAGTGTGTAGGATTGCCACAGCCGGATGGTGAGAGGAGACACCCCAACAGCAGCAGTAGAACTGAACTGGCCTATAGAGTCTTGAGGTTTGGTAAAAAGTGTGATGTGACAGAAGTAAATATCACCCAAAACCTGAATCGGAGAAATTACTTCCAGGATGCAGCATGGGTCACTTTCATTGAAGCAGCAGGCTTGAGTACATTCAAAGCACAGAGCGGGCACCTCAACAGGAACTCATGAGGGTCAATGGTTACCTTAGGTGTGATGGTGCATCAGTTGCCCGAACAGCAACCGATGCACCAACAATCACTCATTGCTAGAGTTGTAAGCAATACACAAGAGATGGTACTTATAAACATGTAGTTTATCAAGAGAAATGCAACATAAAGAGTCTCCCCCAAGTCTCACATAAAGCATCAAACTCCTGATGAATAACTGTTTCCAAATCTCTAAGTTGAGCGCTTGATGAGACAGCAGCCAAAAGAAGCAAGAGAAGGAAGCAAAGAACATTCTAGAAGGAACAAGGGATGATTGATATGAGATGCAACACATTACAGTGTTATAGTAACCATGCATACTACAACACCATTATAAACCCTTTTCACATCCTGTGACTTCCTTGCTTTAGGTACTAAGGGTAATCCACGTTTACAACAAATCTTTATTTCCGCGGACTTTGACGCCACATACCATTACTCCTCGAGGTCTTTGACCCCGCATACCATCACTCCGCATTTTTTCACGATGGGTGTGCATTTACCAAGCATTCCTTTACAACGAATTACGTTGTAAAGGCATGTACGGTAAATGCACATGCGTTGTGAAAAAAACAGACTTCGTGAAGAAGGAACCAGGAGGAGAGAGGAACCACGACGAGAAAGAGGTAAGGGGGTTTGGGTTAATTTTTTAGGGGTGGGGTCGTGCTGGGGTAGTGACTGTGTAGTGTAGGGTAGTAATTGTGTGGTGTAGGGTAGTGTTTGTGTAGTGTAGTGTAGTGTTGTGGTGGTTGTGTAGGGTCGTGCTGGGGGCAGTGTTATAGGGTTTAGGGTAGTGTTGTGGTGATTTGTAGTGTAGGGTGTAGGGTAGTGTAGGGTAGTGTGGGGTAGTGTTTTAGGATTTAAGGTAGTGTCGGGGGCTCGTGCAGGGTAGTGTTTTAGGGTTAAGGGAATTGTAGCGATTGTGTAGTGTAGGGTTGTGTTGGGGGTAGTGTGTTAGGGTTTTGAGTATTGTTGTAGCGTTTGTGTAGGATAGTGTTTTAGGGTTTAGGGTAGTGTTGTGGTGTTTGTGTAGTGTAGGGTCGTGCTGGGGGTAGTATTTTAGGGTTTAGGGTAGTGTTGTGGTGTTTGTGTAGTGTAGGGTAGTGTTTTAGGGATTAGGGTAGTGTTGTGGTGTTCGTGTAGTGTAGGGTCGTGCTGGGGTAGTGATTTAGGGTCTAGGGTAGTGTTGTGGTGTTTGTGCAGTGTAGGGACATGCTGGGGTAATGTTTTAGTGTTTAGGGTAGTGTTGTGGTGTTTGTGTAGTGTAGGGTCATGCTGGGGGTAGTGTTTTAGGGTTTAGGGTAGTGTTGTAGTGTTTGTGTAGTGTAGTGTTGTGTTTTAGGGTTTAGGGTAGTTGTGGTGTTTGTGTAGTGTAGGGTCATGCTGGGGGTAGTGTTTTAGGGTTTAGGATAGTGTTGTAGTGTTTGTGTAGTGTAGGGTAGTGTTTTAGGGTAGTGTTTGTATAGTGTAGCATAGTGATGTGGTGATTGTGTAGTATAGGGTCGTGCAGGGGTAGTGTATTAAGGTAGTATTGTAGTGTTTGTGTAGGGAAGAAAAGTGGTTTATGGTAGTGTTGGGGGGTCGTGTTGGGTAGTGTAAATGTAGGAAAAGTACTGGGTGTCCAGGGTGGGTTATGCAGGGGTACTACACTAGGGTGTAGGGTAGGGTAGGGTAGGGTACTCTCACTTACCTTTAAAACTTTTACAATGAGTATACATTTAACATGCATGCCTTTGCGTTGTAATGGCATGCCTGGTAAAGGCATAGTCGTAAAAGTTTGCGTTGTGATAATTTGCGGGGTGATTGTAATTGCTGTATAATAATTGCGGAGGGAGGGTATACGGGGTAATTGTTTGCGGGAAAACATCACATATTAGGTACTGAGGCCTCCAAGATATATTGATATTGTTTGTTGCCATGGGACGTGGCTGCCTGGCTATTTACAGAGGGTCATTTACACGTGTGAGGTTCTGAGTGCGCACCAATTATTGCTGGCTTTTACTACCCAACCAGGGCTTATTTTACTTGAGTGAATGAGGGCCCATAGAACTAATGCTAACGACTGAGTTAGTGATGGGTCAGTGTCAGCTATTTCACCCAGCTTCTTCTATAATATTTAATCTAACTACACCTAAATCCATGTACACTGTGAAATGGGTGGAGTAGTGTTAGAAATGGGGTCTCTAGATGGCAGTGGTTTGCACCCTGTCCAAGTAGGGACCCTCACTCTAGTTACGGTAAGGGAGACAGACAGCGAAGACAAACCCTGCTCACCCCCTTGGTAGCTTGGGACAGAGCAGTCAGGCTTATCCCTGAGGCAATGTGTAAAGTATTTGTACACACACACACACACACAGTAACACAGTGAACACACTACAAAAGGACCCCCACCAGTTTAGAAAAATAGCCAATATTTATCTGAAGAAAAAAAAATCAAAACGACAAAAGTCCAATATACACAAGCCAAGATATGAATTTACAAAACGTACAAAAAGTTCACTTCTTAAACATCAATGGTTGCACTTGATCATGAAAAAGTAATTATATGCGTCAAAAATCAAAGACGATGGATATGAGGCAGATGGGAGTTGAGGCACTAAAATAGAAGTTGGTTCCTTACTGCTACAAGGGGGGTGAGGCATCGGTTCCTTACTGCTTTGCAGGGGAGGTGATGCATCAGCTCTTTACTGTTGCAGGGGAGGTGATGCACCATTTTTGGAAACAAGGCCTTGGTTCCTGACTACGGGGCAGTGTCGAAGAAAATGGTGTCCAGGGACAATATGTTGATGATGCATCAAAAGTTAAGTTTCAAGTTGCGCTGTGTCGATTCCACGCGCTTAAGCATGCTGTGCTTTGGAGTCGGGTCAGTGTGTCACTGACTTCGATGATGCAGTGCTTAAGACTCCTGCAGAGGCAGCTCTTCGGAGGGGCTGTGCTGAAAAGCTGGAACATGTGTTGTAAGCTGCGGTTGTTGCGTTCAGCTGGAACCACGCTCTACCGCAGGCAGTGACGATGCATAAAATGTTTGGAGTGCTGCGCCAACACCAAATGACATGTGGATTTTCTCCTAGAAATCCCCAGAATTTACTTCCAAGACACCAGGAACAGGATTTGGCACCACTTGACAAGTCAGGACCCTCTGCAAGAGAGTCCAGGTACTGGCAGGTGACGTCTTTGATGGCTCTGAGACTTCTTAACATGAAGTAAGCTCAACTCAATCCCTTTGAGAACCTTGGAAGCAGGATACAGAAAGCAAAGTCTAGTCCTTTCACTCTCAAGACAGAAGCAGCAAACAGCAGGCCAACACAGCAAAGCAAATGGCAAAGTGGCAGCCACCTCTGACAGCTTATCCATCTCTTCTTCCTGGCAGAATGTCTTCAGTCCAGAAGTATTCTGAGTATATGGTGTCACAGGTCCAGTACTTATACTAATTTCAGCCTTTGAAGAAGACAAACTTCAAAGGAAAGTCTTTGTGGTGCACAAGACCCTGCCCTTCCCTGCCCTGGGCCCAGACACACTAGAGGGGATGGAGACTTCTTTGTGTGAGGAGAGGCACAGCCCAATTCAGGTGTCTGTGTTAACTCCTCCTACCATGTTAGCTCAGGGAGACCCACCAGGATATGCAGTGCACACCTCAGCTCACTTTGAGTTACTGTCTTGAGTGAATGCACAATCTGCATCCTGACCCAGACTTACAATTCAGAGACAGGCAAGGGCACAGAATGGTTAAAGCAAGAAAATATCCCTGCAAAAAGCGCCAAGTCCAACAAGTAGTCATATGATACTGTCACTATCTGTCATGAGATACTATGCTTCCATGGCTAGGACTGTTGGAGAAAATGTATGTTTGTTTGTATATATGTATGGATATGGTATTTTTAGTGTGTGAACCTAGCCAAAAAACAAGAGAGCTCTGTACATTGTCAAAGGCAGGCATAAAGTCAACAAGTGGTAGGAGAGGTAGCAGGGTATTCTAATGTAACTGTATTTTGACGCAGTGTTCTTTAACCCCTTGCATGCGGCCGCGATTCTGCGCCTGTGCGGCAAAATCGCAAGTGGGCGAGTTTATGACGGCCCCCAGCCGTCATCAGCACACGAGCGCCGTAGTGCATGACGGCTGGGGGCCGTCATCAGCATGCAAGGGGTTAAAGAAGTGCATATTCAATTATTTCCTAAATTGAAGCAGTGTTGTTGCAGTGCTAGGGGCTACAGGTCGTTGTTTCAGATCCAGACAATGCAGATAGGAGAGAAACACCTTCCACCTAAATCCAATCAACTGTCAGAGAAAGTTAGTTGTGCCTTATCTACCTGCCCCTAAGACCACTGCTTTGAGTACAATCATTTTGCCATCGTTGAAGAGCCCCACGCGCCCAGAGATGCAATCATTTTCGCTGATTAGGGAAACTGAGACTCTTTATTCGAAAGCTTGATGGAACCGGCTTTTTGATTTTTCTGCCAGCGTGCGCAGAGCGATTCATCTCGGGGGAACTAGAGAGATCAGTCACCGAGCTTCCTTCTGACTCATCAGAATAACGAATCTCTGCTTTTTGTTAACAAATCGCCATTTACTGCATAATCCCCTCCCAGGGAAAGCAACTGTGAACTGAGCTGCGAGCTCATCATTAACGCCGTAATGATCCCGCATCTTGGGACCTTTGGAACCCGCCTCTCACAAGTCCTGCACCAGCATCTTCTGTCTGTGTCTGGCTACATGGACTTTCCTTTAGTTTGTGAGCTATTGTCTCCTTCTGGTAGCCCTTTATCCCAACCTTCTCATGTCACCTAGGAACATAGTGTCCATACCGCCAAAAGAAATATAGCAGAGGAATTTAGGTCAGAAAGCAGTGAGGTCCCTAATTTCTAACCGGACTGCATCACACAGGATTTCATTTTCAGTCTGCATATATACATTTTGTAGATCAGGTTCAGCAGATTAGAATGTTTGTGTTCACACAATGACAAAGGAAAACAAATATCTATGTGTTCCCCCATCTTCTTTCATTTATTTACAGGATTTTGTTTAGTGCGGATCCCTCCACTGTTCTGAAGATCAGTTCAAGCAGGAATTGGGAGTACATGTGGCCTTACATGCAAAAATTGACTACCCTAATGCACTGCTGACCACACCTGACTGTGAAGCTTCAACAGGTGTGAAGATGTATTCTTTGATAGAGGTGGAGCTTTTTGTGCTTTGTAGACAAGTGTGCACTTCCCAGCTCGACTGATTTATGCTCCCAATTTATTTTAGTCGTCAATGAATTTGGTGAGGCTGTAGATTTAACCTTTTAACAGGTAAATGCCAGCTCTGTGGGGAGAAAGAGAATTACCATGATCCATGATCGGGTATTGTCAAAATCATGAGACCAGTGGGAAAAGTGGATTCCTGCAAATATAAGGGGCCTCATTTATGAGGCTGTGCGTCACTTTTACGGCACTTTTTGTGATGCACCAGTGGCGTAAAAAATGCGCCTTGTGGCACCATATTTACAAAGTGACGCATCTAGGTAGATGCGTCACTTTGTAAACCCCTGCGCCACGTCATACCCAGGTATAATGTATGCAAGGGGGCGTATTGACGCAAGAAAGGGTCGTAGAAGTGACGCAGTGAAATATATGAGATTTCACTGCGCCACTTCTAGGACACAAATGCGTCAATATCTTATGCCTGCCTCACAGCAGGCGTAAGACTGACGAAGGCCCTTTCACAAAGGACACATTGCTGGAGTTGCGTTACTTTTGTGACACACTCCAGCAATGCGTCACTTTTGCGCCCTACAGATACGTCAGAAATACTGACGTATCTGTAACTCCTTGCGACATGATGCGTCATACAATAAATATAATGCATCAATCAGGTCGCAAGGAGAGCGCACTGAGAAGTCACGCATCGCTGCTTTCACGCAGCGATGCGTCACTTCTCATAAATGAGGCCCATAATATATTAATCATAATACTAGTTTGGTGATACCGCTACTCCATGGGAGAAATCTAAGTTTGGAAGAAGCTCGGTTTCCACCTTGGTCCCACTTTGCAGGTTTATACTGAGTACCTTTGTGTGATACCGCCATGCCTCACGGCTGTTCCTGAGCTTACTAACTGATATTGTGTCTACTCATCTGATGGGACCAGGGTCCTAGCCCTGGGGCACTTACTTTGAAGTAATTATGTGCTCTATAAATTGTATTATTATTGTTATTATCAGCCATTCAAAGCCTCTTAGATCAGTTGTGTGACCGCCAAGTTTCAAAAGCTGCTTACAATCATTTCTCATGATTGTTTGCACATCAAGCCTAGGGCCACTGTTTTAATGTGGTTGTTGTCTGCCCATAGTGCTCAAATCAAACTCGTGTATGTCATTTCCCAGTTCTGGTCACGTGAGCTCCTGTGATGTATTTGTGGAGTCAAAGACAATGTCATGACAATGCTCATTTGGCAGATTTCTGTGGCGTGTTGCAGGGTGAAGGAAAGGCTGCAGGTTTTGCCTATATCGGTGATAAGAGTGGCATGAGCCATAATGCAAAAATAAAAATATCCCCAGCTCCATGATGGAGTATTAAAAGACTTAATTGAGTGAGGGGCACTGGCCCCTCGCACCTGTAGGCCCCGCCACCACTTCACCTGCAGCGCTAAAAATAGCTACTTCGCCGAACTGCAGTCAAGTACTTGCATCGAAGAACATTGATTGATGCTTTTATAGTTCCTTGCCGTGCAGCCACAAAATCAATGTAAATCTCTGCAGAAAAAATAAATTAATTATGTTTTAATTTTAAACGCTCTGTAAAAACTGGGGCAGGAGAGGGGAAGAGTCAAAGATCAAAATCATATCTGACAGGCAAGGGTGGAAGGACCCAATAACTGCGCAGCAGGGGGAGTGGCAGACAAGCGGGAAGAAGTGGTGGTGCTTAGGCATTGGTTGAGATGTGTGAACGTCCCCTTCAGCTATCGCACAAGGAACGTATTCACAACTGTATATCTTAAATTGGAACCTTGTATCCTCCGATTGTCCTTTTTTCTCTGTTCATTTGCTTATGAAAAAAATGCTCAATAAAATTCTACTGAAATTGAAAACCCGAAGAATTGGACATCTCATGATTTCTGAAAATGCTAGCAAAAAAACGCTGGTTGCACAGCACAATGTTGAAAATCAGTGAACTTCTTACAATACCTTCATCTCCCAGGTGGCTAATGAGCTCCCCTTGGTGAGGACCAACTTAATTATTATGAAATGTAGGCGTTGTAATGTTGTCCCCTGTGGACGAGTGGGAGGGGTGTAATTCCCTCGGACCCCGCAACGTAATAGGAGTAGGCTGGCCCAGCGTACGCACGTGTGAAAGTTAATATAGAGCCCGGGGTCCCTGGGCGTGGTTAGTTGGTTGCTGGCCACGGTCTGAACTGTGTCGAGTGACTCCTTGTGTTACCGGAGTTAGGCCCTGACCCAAGACTCCACACTGGTGACAAGGATGGGGTCCCCACCCCGCCGAACCCCTGCCGCGGATTCCACCCCTTCTGCCTGCCACACCGAGCGCTCGGTTGCGCTCCAGCCGCCACCTCCACAAGGCCCTGCACCGGCAGCCGATGTCCTCTACAGCTACGACAGCGCCACAGGCCGCGCACGCGCACACAGTCATCGCGCAATAAATAGACCACGCAGTGTCAGCGTAAAAGGCCATTTTATTAGACCAGAAACTGCGTAATCTGTACAAAAACAGTAAACATAAACAGGTAATAACACCAAACCCCCACTCACACTCTCCTCTCACTCGTTTCACTCGTTCCACCTCATCACAAAGCCCTAGAGGCTCCATACCATGCTTTCTTCCTGCCCCTCAATCATTTGTCATCCAGCCCACTCATTGCGTCCTGCCATTCACGCTTCTATCCCCCCTAAGAACTCCCCCCCCAAGGGATGGGTGTGCCCGCTCTTGACCCCCTTGTCCCTTCAAGTACCGCCTAACGCAGCTCTGGCCTAAACTGGCAACGCCATCGACCAGCCCAAAAACCCACCTCCAACTGCCGGGTGGGTGGGCGGCCTTTCGTGACCCTCCCGATGGTGCCAGGCGAGGGAAGAGGAAGTTCCCTTCCTCCCCTGCGCCTATATACCCCCCCCTAACTCCTCCCTTTCCCCTACCTGGCCTATCAGCGCGAATGACCCCGGGGAAGACTAGTCTGCGACTGTGCTTCCCCCGGGGCCCGGCATCGCGCAATAAACAGACCACGCAGTGTCAGCGTAAAAGGCCATTTTATTAGACCAGAAACTGCGTAATCTGTACAAAAACAGTAAACATAAACAGGTAATAACACCAGACCCCCACTCACACTCCCCTCTCACTCGTTTCACTCGTTCCACCTCATCACAAAGCCCTAGAGGCTTCATACCATGCTTTCTTCCTGCCCCTCAATCATTTGTCATCAGCCCACTCATTGCGTCCTGCCATTCACGCTTCTATCCCCCCTAAGAACTCCCCCCCCAAGGGATGGGTGTGCCCGCTCTTGACCCCCTTGTCCCTTCAAGTACCGCCAACCAGTGAACCCCCTGTAGGGCGGTTCACTGCCCCCCCCCCCCCTCCAAGGGGTCCCGGTCAGCTACATTCGCCAGCATTCATACTCTGGGATACCAGATTGCCTCATTCCACAACTTGCTCACCACATCTCTCATCTCCATCATGTAATAAGCATTGCCCAACTGTGACAAGTGCACCCCGTCGTCCCTAAAAACTAACGGCTCCGCAAGTCGAATCCCTTCATGTGCAATTACTTTAATGTCATTGTCACCACAGTAAAGTCTCATGGCCCTGTTGAGTTTCCCTCGTGCCTTCTGGATCGCCCCATGCTTCATAGCCCCTCTCCACACTTTCCTGGGGACCAACTCCGTCCAGGCAATGCAGGTCCCTGCAAGCCTGCCTTTCAACACATCCAGATCCCGTTGCATGAGTTGCAAAAGTGCCAAACCGGACAGCTGCACCAGGTCGTTCTCCCCCAGATGTATGATCAACAAATCAGGGCATCCCCTCTGTGGGACCATCTTCGCGAGCCAGGGCAGTAGTGCCCCCCATCGCATGCCACCTTTGCCCCACCATTGTACCTCGTGCAAGTGTCCTTTCAGTCCCAGGTTACGGTCGGAAACCTGTCGCTCTGCATATTTGGATGCCCAATGCACGAAGGAGTGCCCAACAATCCATGTCACCGTCTTACTGCCCGGTCTACCCACGCAACCTACGAAGAAAAAGATGTTAGAAACAGGAACACAATGACATGCTCAACAACAACCCTACAGGTAACCCTCACTTCCTCACATACTTCTAGCAACAGCGGGACTTCCACCGCCCAATCCTCCTTATCCTGACCCAGGACCACCCCAGCCTGGCCGCAGCCGTCGCAGCCCCAATCCTGAACGAATGAGTCCCGAACCCAGAAGCATCCAGTCCCAGTCTCCGCAAAGCCTTGCGCAACACTGCCAGCAACTGGCCCGCCGTCACTCTCGCGCCAGATGCATGAACAAAAATCTCCCCCCGCGCCACACTCACCGACCCCAGGAAAAACCGCCACTCAAACACTGGGCACACCACCCCGCCCTCAGTCTCATTCAGCCACACCCACTTACCCCTGCCCAACTGGTCAGTCTTCGAACACCGCAACCAAATCCCCAGGCGGCCCCCATCCACCCGAATCTCCTCGAACAACCTGCCAGCCATCCTCCTCGAACCCAACAACTCCGATACCCGGAAAGCCCCGAAAAACATCCACACCATACACAAACGGAAAAGGCCAGCCTCAACCAGGTCGTAACAACAATCCGGCAACACCCCAACCAGCCGAACCAGCAACTCAAAAGTGATTGCCTCACGTAGCCTGCCCCCCCCCCACTCCCGCGCTCCCTGCCCCAACCCCGCAACATCCTGCTCACGATCACATCTTTGGTCGGATCAAACCCCAGAAACAGGACACAGTAGAAGGATATCCCCGCCAATTTACCAGAGATCGTAGCCGCAGACAAACCCCTGTCAACACAAACCAACACAAAACGTCTCAGCCCTTGCCTCACATCAGACTCAGCTCCCACCACACTATCCACGTTCCAGCCCATGAAAGCACTAAATTCCGACCATGCCAAACGATATGTCCTCCTCGTAGTTTCAGCCAGCGAACCCTCCACCAGTCCAATCATCCTCACTCCCCCAAGGCCCAGATGCCGGCCGGCAGCTCGGTCTTGCAAGTATCCGCTCCCGGTGACAGGTGTCGAAACCGCTGCCACTGTGAACGAGACAAAGCATCCGCAATGTCATTATTCGCTCCAGGGACATGCTTAGCCCGAAACACCACATTCAACCGCAGACACGTCAACATGAAACTCCGCAACAAACGCAACACTCTCAGGTCCCGTGCCCTCTGATGATTCACCAACTCCACAACTGTCATGTTGTCCACATGGAAAAGCACAGATCTGTTCCGAAATTCCTCCCCCCAGACCTCCAGCGCCACCAGCAAAGGGAAGAATTCCAAGAAGGCAATGCTCCTCCCCTGTCTCAACCATGGAGCCGGCCAGACCTCCGCACACCACCTCCCGTCCCAGAACACACCAAACCCCGCCGACCCAGCCGCATCGGAGTAAATTTGGCATTGCCAGACCGCCCTCTCCTCATCAAAATCCAGGGACACACCATTGAAGTCCTGCAAGAAAGCAATCCATGTCCTCAAGTCAGCCCTCACTCCCATGGAAATCCTGACTCTGTGATGTGGAAGCACTGCCCCCGACATGGCCATGCCGAGCCGCCTGCAGAACGCCCGTCCTGCCCGCACCACCCTACACGCAAAGTTGAGAAAGCCTAGAAGTTTCTGAACTGCCCGCAAAGGAATCCGCTTCTCCCCAACCGCCCAGTCCAGGCATGCCAGTATCTCCGTCACCTTGGCCACAGGGAGGCGCGCCATCCACTGCACCGAGTCCAATTCAATCCCCAGGAACATGAGGCAACAGCTGGGACCAGCCGTCTTCTCCGGCGCCAGAGGCACCCCAAAACGAAAGGCCACCTCCTGGAAATGCGACAGGGCCCTGCCGCAATCCCCGGAATCCGCCTTCCCCAGGAAGAGGAAATCGTCCAAGTAGTGAGTAACCTCACGGCACCCACTGACCCGAACCATGACCCACTGCAGAAAAGTGCTAAAGAGCTCAAAGAGAGCACATGAAATGGCACACCCCATGGGCAAAACCTTGTCCACGTAGATGGCCCCCCCAAACTGCATGCCCAGGAGCGAAAAATCCGCCGGGTGAATAGGCAGCAGACGGAAGGCCGACTTGATGTCGCATTTCGCCAATTCCGCCCCCGGACCACAAAACCTCACCAGACGGATCGCATCGTCCACTGACGCATAGAGCACCCTGGAATCCTCCTCTGCAATAAAATCATTCACTGACTGGCCTTCCGGCCAAGACAGATGGTGGATCAACCTGAACTCCCCCACCTCCTTCTTCGGCACCACCCCCAATGGAGAGACGATCAGATCACACAAAGGCCAGTCAGCAAACGGGCCAGCCACCCTTCCTTCCAACACCTCCTTCTGTAGCTTCGCAGCAACTACACTCGGCAGTTCCTTCGCTGATCTCAAATTGTCGGCCCAACGCCGCTCCCTAGGACCCTGATAGCCCTTTCTAAAACCCTCTGTGAACCCCCAGAAAAGCCGCGCCGCGGCCTCCCGAACCTGGTAACAAGAGAGCCAAGGGGCCATCGCCTCCACCCTAACCGGAGTAGGCGCCCTTCTGTCCAGGGTGTCCCCGCCCCCTAGCGTTCCTCCACTGCTCCGAGGGTGTGGTGAGGGTAAGGCACTGAGTAAGGGGATGCTTCCCACCACATTTGGAACACTCATGTTTGAATTTACAGGGGTACCGAGAACAGTACCCTCTGCTGTAACTCCAACAAACCCCCGTGGAAACCCCTCCCGGCTTGGACTGTTGCCCAGAGACGATAGTGCTGGGCACCGAGCCTCCCCCCGCCCCGCCGTGGGCGGGACGCGGCGGAAAGGACCGATACACCACCGGCAGGCCACTGGCAGTATGTGTGGACGCAGTGGAGTGCATCGACGCCATCCACTGCACCCAGAGTTCCTGATCCACCTCCCCCAGCACTTCTCCGGATTCGCACTGACCCTGGCTCGAAACTCCTCATCGTAGCTCAGCCATGCAAACCCCCCGAACTGCATCTGGGCCTTACGAATGATATCCATGTATTTGAACAGCGCAATCGCCTTATCCAAATACTTCTGGCAAAGATTAAGAATGCCGACGCCCAATTCTCCATCGTCACCGGCACCCTAGGGCGCCTAGTCAGCTCCCACTCCTCCTCCTTGGACCCTTCCTTCGCCTGCACCTCCCTATGTAGCAACTTAAAGACGTCCACAAACTCATGCCTCCAAATCCGATCCTTCAATTTCTCCGATAGGTGGGACCCCAGCGGCATAGCCAGCCCCATGTATGGCAGCTTCTACGGTACCTTCACTCCCTTTTCCTCTTTTCCCCCCACCTTGTCCGTCTGCACCCCCAACGTCACCAACTTACCGTCCACCTGTTCACCCTCCTCAGGAGGACTGCCCGATGGCTTCTCCCCCTCCCTCACTGACCCCTCCCCAACTCCCACAGACCTGCAAGCCCTCTTGCGCCCTTCCCCACTCCGGGGACCGTCATCCCAGGCAGCCCACCATGCACCCTCATCTGTGAGTGTCTCCGTCTTTTCCTTGGGCCGACCCCTGGGCACCGCCACCTGGACCACCGTCGTCCGTGCCTTAGTCCTCGTCGACGCAGGGGCCTGCAAAACACCAAGGTCGCCGTTGTCCGCAGCGCCCCCTAAGCCTTCCAAGTCATCCCGCACCTCCCCATCCTCCAGGTCATCACTCTCCGCGCCATAATCCAACTCAAGCACCGGTTCCTGATCCACACACACATTCTCCACCTCCTTCACCGCTCTCTTCACACCTTTCTGTACACCCTTCTGCACACGCACACCCACTTCCACACGCGCCGCAGGGGCCCGAGCCCTCGGTGGAGGGACAGCCGCCGCAGACCGCCCTGCTACTTCAGTCCTGCGTTTCGGAGCCGTCTTGCGCTCCGCCAGGCACCCCCGGGCTCTGCCAGCAGTCGCCGGCTTGGATCCCCTCCCACCCCTCAGGCCGCTCCAGCCTGAGTGGGCCCAGCACCATCGGGCCTCAAAGCCGTCCTGGCCGTCCCTACGCCCACCATGACTCTCTGCGGAGGGGGGTCCTCCACAGACTTCTTGGCCCTGACTCTCCTGAGCTCTACCTCCTTCTCTGCCTCCCGTTCCTCCTCAGAGGTCGGGGAGGGGCACTCATCAAAATCACGGTGCCAAACTGCACTCACCCTGGCCCCGGACTGTTCAGCCCGCCGGGCCTCCCGGATCTGCTCCAGGATCCTCTCCCCCCTAGCTCTCTCCTCCCAAGAAGCAGCACCCCAGTTTTGGGGGGGCGGGGCTGGGCCATAGCCATAAAAATCAGCCCCCGTGGGGAAGAAACCCACCTGCGAGAACCCCGGGACCCACCCAGGCCCTCCAGCCATCGGAAACAGTGTGGGCCGCCCAGCCCCGCCCCCCGATGCCCCCCCCGCCGCCTGACCCGCCGGGGAGGGGGTGCCCGCCCTGGAACTGGTGGACAAGTCGATGGGGCACACCTCCTCCTGACCCCTGACCTCCCCGGTGATGCCCCCTGTCAGGCCAGCCCCAGGGGTGCTGGCAGCAGCCTGCTCCCCGGACCCAGACGTCCCAGCCCCACCCGGGGCTAATTCCACCTCCAAGGTAGGCCCAGAAGATGTATCCTCCAGCCCCGCCTCCAGCTCGGCGCCGGCCGGCACCTGCAGGGGGTCCAGAAGTGGAAACGCGGGGGGCGCGGGCCCCACAGCGGCCCCTGTCGCCCCAGGCGCGAATTCAATCTGGGGGTAAACACGGGGGGGCAGGTTCCTGCGTTTACCGCCCCTCGCCGTGTCCCTGGGCCCTCCGCCCACCCCCTCGATCAAAAACATGCCCCTCCGTGTCAGGCTCGTCGTCCTGACACGCCACCACCGCGGCCGAGACCCCGGCCGAGGCGGCGCCTGTGCCCCTGGTGGCCCCTACCCACGCTTGGCCCAGAACCCCTGGCCGAAGCAGATCGTCCCGCCCGGCCCTCGCGAGCAACAGCAAGGCCTCCCGGACCTCCTGGGACGTGACACCCGACATCGTGCAGAGTTGCACGCTTCCGGCGTGACAAAACTAACCCGGCTGCCGTGAAACAGCCCCCGGCGCTCAATGAGCCGACCCAAAGACCACCCAGCTACGCTAAAACTAAAACCACTAAACTACCACTAACCTCCCTTTCGTGACCCTCCCGATGGTGCCAGGCGCAGGAAGAGGAAGTTCCCTTCCTCCCCTGCGCCTATATATCCCACCCCCTAACTCCTCCCTTTCCCCTACCTGGCCTATCAGCGCGAATGACCCCGGGGGAAGACTAGTCTGCGACTGTGCTTCCCCCGGGGCCCGGCATTCGCACACGGCCTCCTTCAGTGCACGCCAGCTTCCGGCCCTCGGCATCATGGACCTCCTGCAGCCCTCAGGCTCTGGTAAGAGCATTCTTGCCTGCTCCCCGCCTGCATCCTCACAGCGCTCTCCAAGCCACGTGCTTGTAGGATACAACGCCTGCTAGGCTCTGCCCGCATTACTGCCCACTGGAAGCCCGCCCGACTGCCTTGCCTGCCACCACGTGGCACTTTGGGTCAACAAGCTCCCACCTGGCACAGCTACACAGTGCCTTGACCGAGCTCACCTGTGCCCATTCCACAGCACCCTCCTGTGACTGTGTGCACCCACCGGCCGCAATTCGCCCACCCAGCTGACCAGGCTACTGCCTCCAGTGGTTCGCCACCTGTGCCGTCGCAGAGTACCCTGCTCCACGCCGCTCCGGACCACGTGCTATGCCCTCCAGTGCCTCGAAGCAAGGACTCTGCCACCCCAGTCACGCCCACTGCCGCGCCCACATGGCGACTGTCCCCCCTTTGGAGCCATTTACCATCACTGGCCCCCCACCCGCCGGAAAGCATGGGTTGAGCGCCTTGAGACTTATTTCAACGCCCGAACATCCCGGCACCACGTCGGAGGTCCATGCTCCTTCACCTTGGAGGGTCATTCATCCATAAAATTTCCAAGATGGTACGGGAGGCAGGGCCCCCAAAGAACTACGCCACGATGCGCAATGCCATCGCGGCCTATTTCGAACCGTTTTCCAACCCTGACTACGAGCAGTTCTTGTTCTGCCAAGCCCGCCAATTACTAAAGGAGTCTGTGGATTCCTTCTATGCAAGACTAAAGGAACTGGTGAGCACCTGCCGTTTCCCCGGACAAGGACAATGAAATCTGGGCCCTGTTCATCCAAGGCTGCGCATCATCCAAACTGTGCAAACGGGTCCTGCAAGAGCACAATATGCCAATGAGGGACATCCTGACACTTGGCCACTCCAAAGAATTGTCCAAAGTCAAAGCAGCGAACATGGACCCCAAGCCAGCCGCCACTGTCAAAGAGGAACCGGTATGTGCCATTCACACCGACTCTCAAGAACCACGACCGAAATCTACCAAGCCCAAGAACACGGCGTCCCAGTGAAGCTCACGTAGTCGCCCACGCGGGTGGTGTGGAGGTCCATTACCTCTCGACGGAGCCTGCCCCGTGCAGGGCAAGACCTGCAGCGCCTGCGGGAAAGTAGATCACTTCTCCAAAGTATGCCGATCGACAACGAGGAGGAGGCAAAATTGCCCGCCGCGGCGAGTTCGCACACTTGAACTGTCCCCCCTATGGTCTCGCCAGCAGTGAGATGGATGACGATGAGGCCGATGTGGCCACTGTCCACGTGGTCAGAATGCTGAACGATTTATCGGCCGTCCAACATGCTACACCCGTGTGTAAAGTGAAGGTGCAGGAACATGCGGTAGATGCCCTCATCGACACAGGGGCTACCATCAATCTCATGGCGGCCAGCATTTACAAGGGTCTGCCGAATCCCCCTGCGCTACGCTCCACCAGAGTCCAAGTCTATGCCTACGGCACCAGGTCTCTTCTCAAGCTGTGCGGAGCATTCCAGAGAAACCTCTCTCACGAAACGGCACACCAACAAGCCAAAGTGTATGTGTCACAAGAAGGCTCAGGTTTTCTGCTGGGCTGCCGGACTGCACAAGACCTCAACCTGATTCACTTTGCATTCTACGCACCTGCCAATGACCTAGACCACCTGCTGCAAGGTTTCTGAATGCTATTTAAAGGAATCGGATGCCTGAAAGGTCCAGCAGTCTGACTACACATCGACAAGTCTGTTGCTCCTATCGCCCTCCGTCGCGGGAGGATCGCCTTTCATCCCTGCCCCAAAGTGGAAGCAGAGCTGCGCCTGCTAGAACGAGTGGGAATTATCGAACGGGTGCGTGGCACCACCCCCTGGGTTTCACCCATAGTCGTCTCAAAGAATCCAAAGCAACCAGAAGCAGTCCGCATCTGTGTGGATATGAGGATCCCAAACCTCGCCATCAAAGCGAGCGCCACCTGACCCCGACTGTGGACAACATCATTGGGGACCTAGCCGGCTCCAAATTGTTCTCAAAGATGGACCTTCGCTCCGGCTGCCACCAGATCCCCCTCCATCCAGTCTCCCGCCCCATCACTACGTTCTCCACCCATGCAGGACTCTGCCGCTACACTCGCCTCAACTTCGGAACCTCCAGCATGCCGAAGTCTTCCAAAACATAGTCAAGAATGTTCTCCAAGGGCGGTAAGGTGTACTCAACGTAAGTGATGATATTCTGGTGCACGCATATTATCAACAAAAGGGAGGGATGGTTTTCTAGGCTTTAGTAGGTCCAATGTACAAGCCCTAAATGCACTTAACAATAAGAAGGGTACGAAGTTCCTAGGTGATATAATAGTCACTGGTAGAATGCATTAGCTAATCAAGTCTGACAAAATACTACAGGAGGTTAAGGAGGGGAATTCCTCCTCTCGGAACTAGGGCTCTCACACACCGAGCAAGCTAGGTGTCATGCTTCATCATTTGAGCCTGCTCCTCGTCGGGCCGGCACTGCAATGCCCGACGGGCACCCTAAAAGGGGCTCTTTATCGGAGATCTTTTGTTCCTTGTCGTAAGGGTGGCGTGGGTGTGAGGGGCCTAGATGAGTGTAGATGTGAGTTGTGGTGTTAAAACAGGTAAGGGGATCCTCTTTGATAAGGCTTTATTCTGTGAGGGACCCTGCCTGAATAAAATAAGTGGGGAGGGTAGCTTTTTTTGCATACTCTACTCCCAGATGGTTGACATGTTTCTCGCCCTAATCTTGTCATGGAGTGATCATTGGCGATTCTTCAGGACCGTGAAAAATATTAAAGGAAAAACTATCTACATGTGTGTGGTAAGGTGCACTGCTACCCACCACTGGCTATCCCCTTGGGGTTTACCCTTTAGGGAAGTGAGGCATCCTATAGTTTAAAAGAGAAAACATACAACATTCCATATCAGTTGCACAGTTGGCGATGGAGGTGTGTTCAAATTACATAGCTTCGACTAAAAACTGTGTTGATCGAGCACATCACAATTCCAGAAGACAACATGAAAAACACAGTGTGACTTTCATTGACAAACCCCTTGAATTAGCGGTGAACAACTTGTGACAGCACCATGTAGGTGAGTGTAGTAGGGACTCACCTATAATAGTATAAGATTATGCCTCATCAGGTGCAGCGCAGTGTATGAACACCCAAAAAGTGGTGTCTCTGAAAAGTGAAGATTGGAGACACACAACAATTTGTCCGGGGTCATAATCATAGCTTGTAGCATCCTGTCTGGTGCAAGAACATGTAGGAAAATAATAATGGGGTCTTAGTCAGTTTGCTAATGACTCGAATCGGGTGCATTTGCATGCCCGCTGCTGGAAATCTCTATAAACGCGTGTCTCCAAGCACAAGCCGGTAGCCTGAAGGGTGTAGAAAAGTGGCCTAAAGCTAGAGGTTCACTCCACCCAGTATGAGATGCAGCTGAGCCCGCATCAATAGTGCCCCAATCCTGGCCCCATTCTTTTGGCAGTGTTCAGGGCACCCCTTAGCAGAATAAATCTGGGTGGGATTGCTCGCTCCCGCTCGGGGTACTAAACAGAGCTTAGCCTAGTATCCTCTTACCTCCACTAGTCGGCATAGACCAGGGGAGCATAAAACCACACCACCATAACTCACCCGCTCCTCATTGGGAACCCGGTGTCCGACCTACTCTGCTCCGCTGCTCCCAGGAAGGTAGTGCTGCCTCACCAGAGGCAGCCTTAAATATCCTTCATTGCAGGCATCAAGGCGCGAGGAGGACGATGCCGGGATGTGGTCTTGCAATCTTGTGATGTGGTGATCGCGTGAAGTGCTCACTTGACCAAGGGAACATGGCGGCCATCTTAGAGTGGAGCTTGGTGAAGGAAAAACGACCTCCGTTTGGTTTATCTAAAAAGATCAAGACCTCCGCTGTATGCGTTAAAAAATATATGTAGGTCCTCCTTCAATAAAACAGGAGATGTGTTAGGGAGCTGTAATGCTGGGCATGTTAAATGACCTCAGTTATTGTTATGCACGGGGGTCATACATTAAGTATAGCCTGCGGTGACTCACGCTGCAAGGGGTAAACAGTGCAGCTTCCATCACCGCAGTCGGCGATGTCTCAGTGGGTTGGTTAATATAATAAATAATTCATAATGTGTGTTGAAAAGTATGTGGACTAAATGATCCTACGTACTAGGGATCTTCACAGGGTCAGACTTAATATGTATGGTTTAGGTGTACCACGGGTGGGTCGCGAATATCAATAAACGAGGGTTGCTGATTTCTACCTTCTAGTGTCATAAAAAGGGAAGAATGAGACATGTCGTATGTAGAAAAATATACGGTATCATCGACCTGTCACTCCTGGTCTTGCGGTGAATCAGTAGCGAACGTGTGGTGGGCGTTATTGACCAGTCTGTAACGGGGCTGGTCCCAGGATAGGTTTCAGATTCATACATTCAGGGAACCCCAAGGAATTTCATTGTGAAGGCCACAGTTCACTGCGTCCAGGCGGTGCACCCACCTTTGTTCTAACCAGAACAGGGCTGCCTGTGTAATGTGTGGATGGGATTCTAGTACTAACCAATTCAGGCTATCAGGAGGGTGTCTATTCTCCAAGTAGTGTGTATAAAGTTTAGTGTTAGTTTTAAGGCACAGGATGTTGCTCGTGTGTTCTGTTATTCTAGTTTTTAATGTTCTCATGGTCATACCAACATAGTGTTTTTCACAAGGGCACGTCAATAAATGTATGCATCGGCTGGTCTTACAATTAGTGTGCTTCGTCATTCTCCATGAAAATGTATCTGTGAGATTTACTTCTTTTGTTGGTTTCGTCTGAGGCCAGACAGCACATGACCCGCGGGTAAGTGCCCAGTAACTGGGGGGAGATCCCATACGCATCTCTGTGTAGGGTATACAACCTTTACAACGCAACTTTTACCACGACCTACCATTACCACGCATTTTTTACAACGCAGGATCCATTACAACGCATACCATTACCACGCATGTATTTACAACGCAGGTACTTTTACAACGCATACCATTACAACGTAAGTATTGGTAAGTGTATTATTTTATTAAAAATATTATTTGGTTTTTTTGTAAAGGGGTATTTTTTGGGTTCAGGGTCAGTTTTGGGTTTTTGGGTAAAGGGGTATTTTTAGGGTTCAGGGTCAGTTTTCAGTTTTTGGGTAAAGGGGTATTTTTAGGGTTTAGGGTCAGTTTTCAGTTTTTGGGTAAAGGGGTATTTTTAGGGTTCAGGGTCAGTTTTCAGTTTTTGGGTAAAGGGGTATTTTTAGGGTTCAGGGTCAGTTTTCAGTTTTTGGGTAAAGGGGTATTTTTAGGGTTCAGTGTCAGTTTTCAGTTTTTGGGTAAAGGGTTATTTTTAGGGTTTAGGGTCAGTTTTCAGTTTTTGGGTAAAGGGGTATTTTTAGGGTTCAGGGTCAGTTTTCAGTTTTTGGGTAAAGGGGTATTTTTAGGGTTCAGGGTCAGTTTTCATTTTTTGGGTAAAGGGTTATTTTTAGGGTTCAGGGTCAGTTTTTAGTTTTTGGGTAAAGGGGTATTTTTAGGGTTCAGGGTCAGTTTTGGGTTTTTGGGTAAATGGGTATTTTTAGGGTTCAGGGTCAGTTTTGGGTTTTTGGGTAAAGGGGTATTTTTAGGGTTCAGTGTCAGTTTTCAGTTTTTGGGTAAAGGGTTATTTTTAGGGTTTAGGGTCAGTTTTCAGTTTTTGGGTAAAGGGGTATTTTTAGGGTTCAGGGTCAGTTTTCAGTTTTTGGGTAAAGGGGTATTTTTAGGGTTCAGGGTCAGTTTTCATTTTTTGGGTAAAGGGTTATTTTTAGGGTTCAGGGTCAGTTTTTAGTTTTTGGGTAAAGGGGTATTTTTAGGGTTCAGGGTCAGTTTTGCATTTTTTACAACGCAGGATCCATTACAACGCATACCATTACCACGCATGTATTTATAATGCAGGTACTTTTACAACGCATACCATTACAACGTAAGTATTGGTAAGTGTATTATTTTATTAAAAATATTATTTGGTTTTTTTTGTAAAGGGGTATTTTTTGGGTTCAGGGTCAGTTTTGGGTTTTTGGGTAAAGGGGTATTTTTAGGGTTCAGGGTCAGTTTTCAGTTTTTGGGTAAAGGGGTATTTTTAGGGTTTAGGGTCAGTTTTCAGTTTTTGGGTAAAGGGGTATTTTTAGGGTTCAGGGTCAGTTTTCAGTTTTTAGGTAAAGGGGTATTTTTAGGGTTCAGGGTCAGTTTTCAGTTTTTGGGTAAAGGGGTATTTTTAGGGTTCAGTGTCAGTTTTCAGTTTTTGGGTAAAGGGTTATTTTTAGGGTTTAGGGTCAGTTTTCAGTTTTTGGGTAAAGGGGTATTTTTAGGGTTCAGGGTCAGTTTTCAGTTTTTGGGTAAAGGGGTATTTTTAGGGTTCAGGGTCAGTTTTCATTTTTTGGGTAAAGGGTTATTTTTAGGGTTCAGGGTCAGTTTTTAGTTTTTGGGTAAAGGGGTATTTTTAGGGTTCAGGGTCAGTTTTGGGTTTTTGGGTAAATGGGTATTTTTAGGGTTCAGGGTCAGTTTTGGGTTTTTGGGTAAAGGGGTATTTTTAGGGTTCAGGGTCAGTTTTGGGTTTTTGGGTAAAAGGGTATTTTTAGGGTTCAGGGTCAGTTTTGGGTTTTTGGGTAAAAGGGTACAGTGTAAAAATTAAATATAATTACATTTAAATTACATTAAATTAAATTGATTAAATTAAATTAAATTAATTAAATTAAATTACATTAAATTAAATTAATTAAATTAAATTAATTAAATTAAATTAAATTACATTATATTAATTTTAATTAAATTAAATATTAAAAAATATGATATACTTACCAATACTTACGTTGTAATTGTATGCGTTGTAAAAGTATATGCGTTGTAAATACATGCGTGGTAATGGTATGCGTTGTCATGGATCCTGCGTTGTAAAAAATGCGTGGTAATGGTAGGCGTGGTAAAAGTATGCGTTGTAACGTCATACATCCCTGTGTAGTGGCTGACTTTGTGTTGGGTCTTGTGTGTATTAACATAACTTTGAGATTGTTAGTCCTTTTGAATGAGAATCTGGGTTTTGCAATTTCTATTTCCCCTGTATTCAAAATGCCCCAATGTTTATTGACTGTTTTTTTGATCATCTGTGACCTGGGTGCAAAATTGGTCTCACAGGTAAGGGTGTTGTCAGGTACCTTTTCTTTGACTTCTAAAAGGTCCACGCGATGATTTTGCGGGCGCGTTTCATACATGTCCTGATATTATGTCTGGGATATTGTCGTTTCACTAGGTTAGTGGGCAACAGACCAGCCTCCGTTTGGTAGTCCTGTATTGAGCTACAATTTCTCCTTATGCGTAGAAATTTGCTGAATGGCAGGTTGTCTCTCAAAGTGTTAGGGTGGTAGCTACTGTAAAGTAATAGACTGTTGGTGACTGTAGGTTTTTTGTAGACGGTTGTGTCCTGTCTACCATCCTGTAGTCTGATAGTCAGATCAAGGAATGGAATTTTGGAACTTGAGATAGTATTGGTGAATTTAAGGTAATAGTTCTTGGTATTGATCCACTCACAAAATTCAATGCATGTTCGCATGTCACCTCTCCAAAAGATGAGTATATCGTCTAAGTATCTCTTCCACAGTCTCAGGTTATCCAAGAAGGGGTTGCTGGCATGTTGTATCACCTCCTGTTCGAAGACATGCCACGCTGGGGGCGAAGGTACTCCGCATTGGAGTACTCTGAGACTGGTGGAAGAGCTGGTTGTTAAATTCACCCACACTGGAAGAACATATCCAGCACCTCCAAGCTGTATTCTCCCATATCCGAGACAGCAGACTCAGCCTCCACCGTGAAAAGTGCGTGTTCTTGAGAAGAGACATCAGCTTCTTTGGCTATCGCTTCTCTGACAAGAGCATTGGAACCGATACGGATAAAGTAAAAGACATGCAGAATGCCCCCGCCCCGACGTCAGTTTCCGGCGTCCGAAGATTCCTTGGCATTGTCATGTACTGTGGGCATTTTATCAAAAACCTATCTGATCTGACAGGACCACTCCGAGACCTCACCGAGACCACCACCCACTGGGTGTGGGAAACAGGGCAAGAAGAGGCTTTCCGCCTCACAAAAGCTGCCCTATCAGCTGACATGACGCTGGTATACTTTGACCCCCGGAACGAGTCCCAGCTTTTGGTAGATGCCAGCCCCACGGGCCGAGGGGCAGTCTTGGCCCAACAACAGACCTGCGAAGAATGGGCCCCAGTCGCCTATGCCAGCAGGACTCCTATGCCCACGGAGCAACGCTACTCTCAAATCGAGAAAGAAGCTATCACGATTCTGTGGGGTTGCCGCCACTTCCACATTTACTTGTATAGACACCAATTTACGGTTGTGACCGACCACAAACCCTCATTCCGCTCTTCCAGAGATCTTTGTTGTGTCCTACCCCACTGATAGAGAAGTGGGTGTTGCAGCTACAAGAATTCCAGTTCACCGTGGAATACAGACCAGGCACCCGCAATCCAGCAGACTTCCTATCCAGACACGCCAGACCAGTCACCGAACCAGAAGCTGCAGAAGCCGCAGCTACCGAAGACTATGTGCGAATGGTCATTGAACGATCCAGACAGCTCCCCCATCTCACTGGAGGAAGTGATACAAGTCACAAGAGAGGACGATTGCCTTCAAATTGCCATCCAAGCAATCACCACATGAGACTGGAGACTATTGCAAAACCCAACACCTTTCAGCACGACGGAAGCCCAGACTACTCTGAAAGCTCTACACCAGGTGCGCCACGAGCTGTCTGTGTCCACAGATGGCTGCCTCCTGAGAGGTCCCCGCCTTGTCCTGCCGGAGCGCCTGACTCACCAGGCTGCCCTCCTTGCACATGGGGTGCACCAGGGGATTGTGAAATCAAAGAACCACCTCAAAAGCAAAGTATGGTTTCCTGGTCTGGATCAACAAGTCGAATCAATTGTCAAGCGCTGCCCAGTTTGCCTCGCAACCAGCCTGCCCTACAGACCCACACATGTCATCACGGAAGCAGGTCCCGATCCCCCATGGGAGAAAGCCAGCGCAGACTTTGGCAGCCTACCAGGAGGGGAATACATGTTAGTAGTCGTAGATGACTTCTCACAATATCCAGAAATCTATATCGTCTCCTCCACAGCATCAGGAGAAGTCATTCCCAAATTAGAAAAGATCATGGCAACCCACTGCCTAATTGGAGAACTTCGGATGGACAATGGCCCGCCATTCACCAGCGCTGAACTCCTGGAGTACCTGTCTTCCCATTGGGTCAAGCAACGCCGGGTGACTCCCAGGTGGCCCCAGGCGAATAGAGAAGTGGAATCCCTGATGCGGGCATTAAACAAAACAATGCAAATAGCTCTAGCCGATGGCCACATCCAATAACAAGCGCTGTACCAGTTCCTCCGAGAGTATCGCCTCACACCCCACTGTACCACCGGCATCTCTCCGAGCCTCCTGTGTTTTGGTCGAGCAGTGACAGATACCATTCCACATCATCCATTGTGGGCAGAGTCCCCGAATCCTCCGAACCAATCAATAGCACGGAGGACAAAGACCAACCAGGAGGCATCCCGGAGGAGGCATGCAACGGAAAGCCCAATCACCGTTGGCAACCAAATGCTTGTGCGGGACCGCCACCCTGGTGGAAAATTCAGGATGTCGTTTGAACTTGATTCATGGACTGTGACTGAAATCAAAGGTACTATGGTGACAGCATCCCGGGAACCCGAGAGGGTAACTTGCAACATATCATTCTTTCCCAGACGACGACTCAGAGGAGTTTCCACTACCTGACGAACCAGCGACGGCAGAGCCAGGAAACCCTCACCGGCCCGAAGGAAGCAGTGATCACCCCACAGACGTCAACATGGAGGCTGGCTGAAACACCCCCACTTCTGAACAGATCCAGGATCAGGACCTTCAAAGTAGTCAGCCAACCTGAGAGAACGACAACCAAGTTGAATCGTACCCGACTCCCCCTGTCAGAAACAGCCATAGGCGATACAACCTGCAGCCTCACCCCAAGCCGTCGCAGAAATATCAAGACTTTGTAGCCTGATATCGACCTACTGACGGGAGACACAGGGGTACCGGCAGACCAAGTAAGACTGTTCAATAAGTATTCAATTTGTCAGGACTTATGTTTTGTTTCTCTATGCCCTGTGATGGTTTTGTTTTTGGGTAAAGGAGGAATGTAATGTTGTCCCCTGTGGACTAGTCCACGTCACCCGAGTGTGAGGGGTGTCGTCCCCTCGGACCCTGCAACATAATAAGAGTAGGCTGGCCCTACATATGCTCAGCCAGCACGTGTGAAAGTTAATAAAGAGCATAGGTCCCTGGGCGTGGTTAGTTGGTTGCTGGCCACGATCTGAACTGTGTGATGTGACTCCTTGTGCTACCGGAGGTAATCCCTGAGCCAAGACTCCACAGGTGTTTTGCTCTTCGATGTTCTCCTGAGGTGAAACGCGCAAAAACTAGATCAAGGCAGTCAGAACACCAGTGGAGACAAAAGTACTAGAAGAAAAGACTAGAGAAGAGAAAGTTTTACTTGGGGAAGATAATAACCTCTCAAAATCACTAGAAAACGGTCTTCCAAACAATTAGTGATTTGCATGTAGACTCGAGGAGGGCACTGATGTGAGTCCATCTGAAGACCAGCACAATAATGTCAGTAATTATCTTTAAATAAAATTAAAAAATCAGCAGATAAAACATGAGATGCTCACTTACAAACCTCCACCCGCCTCACTGCTCTTACCTGCATGGGCCACTTCTGTATTTTAAACAAGGTATATTTCCCAGCTCTTTTAAAGCAGCCATGGTTACCTCTAATATAAAAAAAATCTGATGTGAATTCAAGAATAACAATATTCCTGCTGACTACAATTTCTAAAATATTGTAAATCTTGTGAATAACATCTAAAAACTTAGATCCTCCTCGGGAGATATTCATTCTGCACATAGCAGAAATCAGAACTTTTTGCCAAGGACCTAAAACTTGACTGTGGATTATAAATGCACTGATACATTCTGATATGTCTGCGGCATTCAATACCGTCTACCACAGGATCCTTATTCGTCATGCTGCAGCTATAACACTGCTTTGACTAGGCTTACATATTTCCTGCAAAACTGCACACAGGTTATGAGCACCCTCCCACACACACAATGTACAAGTTCCAGCATTTCTCCTATAATACAGAATAGTATTGGGATGAGTTCTAATGCTGTATCTTTTAAATCCCTGAATCTCCCCTGGGCATGGTTTTTGGCCTTGCCTGACTCTGATATGGCTTTCTTTCTAGTTATCTTCTTCTGAAAACTGGCTCTGCTTCATGTGAGTGTCATAAAAGTGCTGAAGTGGGTTGACCCTTTGTACTTTGAAGAATGTTGTGGTATTCGATATGTGGCAAGTTTAAGTAATACTTCATTTTTTCGTTTCTTTTTCGCATCTTTGGAGAAATTCTTTCGAAAAGTTCTTCAATTGGAGCATTGAGAAGATTTGTTTTGCTTTTCACTTTAACATATCACATGCACACTCCCACCCACTGCATTCTTCTGCTTTAAATGTAGAACATAGTGTTTCAGAAGGAAGTTTTTAAACAGGTTTTAGACAGTCAATAGAGAAGGCATCTCGTGGATTACTGCTCTCCAGGCACTACCTCGAGTATTGGAGGACATCTCTGCGTCAGTATCAGATACTGAGACAACATCAGAGGGAAAGGAAAATGGAGCAGAATCATGAAGTGATTTTTCAGTTGGCAGAGTTCCATCCAATAAATCATATTCCAGTAATTCTGAAGAACATAGTCATGGCAGCCACAATATTCCTTTCCAAACACAATTTGTGCAGCGGAGAGACAGTAGCAGGGTAGACCAACACAACAGATCCGGCAAGTACAGTCACAAGGACAGACTGAGTGCTCTCTGGGCAGCCACTCAATTTAGTGCAGACCCAAACTCCCCCGTTCACTGCATATCCTGGATGTAAAGTCAATACAGCAACTTTTTTGTCTATTGACTACGTGCATCTCTTTTTGATTATAGACTTCCTTGAGGAAATTGTGCATGCCAAGCAGATTCTGAGGGAGCATTGAGGCAATCTTAGGCCTCCTTCTATGGTGTCAGTGGACTCCCACTTCACTTGGGGAGTTGACATAACTTCTGGCCCTTATGCTCAAATTCAGGCCTACAGTCCTACTGGTCTACTCGCACGGGTTGGGTAACCCCCAGCCTTGCACTGGTCATGAACAGAGATTGTTTTTTCTATTGCAGCTTATGCTCTAGACCGCGGTTTCACATCGAAGGTACTGTAACAACCGCTCACTTTTTGAGAATTTAACACACTGAGGTGTCCAGGGTGGTGTAACAAGCATTGATCCCACTAACTTTCGCACAAAACCTTGCAAAACTTGAAAGTTTGCAGAAATGGCTAAGATCACTAATTTATTTACATTTTGTGATGGAAAATTCTTGAATCAGTTGTGATCCACAAAATGGCAATCACCCAGCATTCCCACATGTCTCCACATAAGAATGGAACCCACATTTTGTGGTTGGGCCCAGTGTCTGTGGTAGGAAAGGGCACAAAATACAACATGGGCACCTTAAATTAGTCCACTGAAAACCACTGTTTTTGTTATGTGGCTAGCTGTAGAATTTGGGGCTTGTCTCTGCCACCACTCAGCGAAAGCTACCCAACCCACACATTTCTGAAAACTAGAGAACCAGGGGAATGGGAAAGCTAATTAACTAACTTGAAAAATAACAAATCTAGTAGTCAAATATGCAATGATAAATATAAAACTTAATACAGAGAAGACACTCATTTGAAATGTGCTGATTTACATTAGGCAATCATATTTACTTGTTTAGGCCATTGAAAAACTATAAAGAAACTTTCCTTCATCTAGAAGCAAACCTAATATTGCTGAAATGTGCACAAGGGTAAATTAGAAGTTTGACCTTAAAGTTACATGCTTAGAAATGTTGTCATAGCTGCAGAATGTTCTGGTTTAACAAATGTATCACTTTATGAGCAACATTTCATTCTTGAGTGTTATGAACTTCCTATTTTTCTTATGTTGCATATACAATTTGAATAGAATAAATTGTGCAATGTAAACAAGAATGCTTGAATTGTAGTAAATGGAATGCATTACCTAATAGTGATTTTGCTTTTTGGTTAGCAGTTCATGGTATTTGCAGTCAAACAAATTGAGATGTAGAAGGCCAATCAATGTTTTAAGGCTTATGGGCACCAGGGCGAATGTTTTCAAAATTAACTATGACTAACTGAGTGTAGCTTACCTTGTGGCATATATTTTTGTCGGAACAGAGGAGCTGAACCAGCTCTCCGAAGCCTGCTGCCATTCTATTGGTCCATGGAAGAAGCCTGATACATGTTTTAATGTGTTTCCTAACTTTTATATTAGTGCGTGTTCCTAGGAAGATGCAATGCTTCACACTCCGTCCCAGAGCCCTGGTGGTTGTTACTAGTGCTGCTACTGGTTTCCATTTTGCCTCACTTTGCTATTTGATTTTAGACACTTTGCTACTGGAACTGTATACTGAATTTACTTGTATTTATTGAGACTCAGCTGAGTTTGATGAACTACTCTTTATGGGAAGTTATGTTAACTCTAATTTGCCTTTGAAGCTTTAAGCTCCTCTGATCACACTCTTTACTTTGAAATGTAACTCTTCATGGATTCTTGAAATCTAAAACTCTGACCCTGGCCTCTAGAATAGGGAATGTATTCCTTTATTGAATGCACTTGGGGAACTCCGTTTTTACCTTGCTGTTGTCGGATATTGCTGGAGCCCTTAACCTCCCACTAACCTTCCGTGCCTTCCGCGGACCTGCCCGCCTGCCTCCCGCTGCCCTGCCGCTCTTTGTCCACCTTGAGCGGGGCAGCCGAGTGGAGACCGGCGAGGGGCGGACCACAACATCCAGAAGCCCTAGCAGTGAGCCGCGTCATCTGCAAGCGCCAGGAGGCGCTTAAAAGTAACATCACCACCATTGAGCGGGGGAACTCAGTTTTTACCTTGCTGTTGTCGGATATTGCTGGAGCCCTTAACCTCCCACTAACCTTCCGTGCCTTCCGCGGACCTGCCCGCCTGCCTCCCGCTGCCCTGCCGCTCTTTGTCCACCTTGAGCGGGGGATCCGAATGGAGACCGGCGAAGGGCAGACCACAACATCCAGAAGCCCTAGCAGTGAGCCGCGTCATCTGCAAGCGCCAGGAGGCGCTTAAAAGTAACATCACCACCGTCTCGCGGGACGCCGGGCGAAGCCCGGGCAAAGGGCGGGCCGTCTGTGGCCGTCAGGGGCCGACTAAGGCCGGGCTGGGCCTACTTTCTTTCTTGCTTCTCACCTCCACCTCCAACACTAACTAAATGTCTGCCACTGCCACAGGTATGAGCCCCGAAAAAACTATTGTTGACAAGGCGGGGGGGGGGGGTTGCCGCTAAAGGGTACTCTGGACAACTATTTCACCAAGGTCCTTGATGATCTAGAAAAGGAGACCATACTAGCCGAACGAAGGGCGGAGCACCGTCTTTCGATAGAAAATATGAAATTTAAAACCGTCACAGATCTCATGCGGAATGTTTCTCTTCCTAATGGGGATAACCTCAATGAAACTGAAGATCTCAATTTGTAAGAGAGTGTTCCGCTTTTGCTACGTGACTGTACCCCTACACCGTGTGCCTCTACGGGGCAGACCTTGAGTCCTATTCCCCTCACCAGCCCTATTAGTCTAACAAAGGATACGGTCATAACAAATCGCTCATTTGATAAAATTAAACGTAGCAAAGAAAAAAGACCAACCATGCCTAAGATCCAGGGTCCCCCACCCTGCAAAAGAAGACGAAAAGAGGGGATAATCCAAAAACCTAAGATTAGCCACACAGACTTCGGCAAGTCTTATAAGCGTGGTATCCCAGTAGAACAGGCCCCAGTAGTTGTAGAAGACAGGTCAATAAATGTGTTAACTCAACATACACCTTCACACATTGGGATGGACATCAGCACTAGTGTAACCACTGACGCCCCTGTAGAACCCACACTGAAACCTGCTTACACTAGTGCTTCACTAGACAGTTTGGAACATTTAATCAGATCCTTTATTCTACCCATTATTGAAAGGTTAAGAACAGTAGAGAAGCGTCTCGAGGAGATGGAAATGGGCACAAGGAGGAAAGACAATTTATCTGAGGCTTTAGTGAGTGTGGCAGTGCCGCCTCAAATCTCGGCCACATTAGCTACGTCTATTACCCCGAAAGTTTCATTTAAACCTATCATTGCTAAATCAAACCCTTTCAAAACAGCAAGCTCCATACAAAATAAGCCATCTCCCCCAAAACAGATAAAAAAAACATCAGCAGCAGTTCCTACGACCAACATCACGAGAGATCAGGAAAAGGTACTTGTGGGGAAAATACAAGGAGAGGCACAAGACACACAGGGGTTCTAAAGAATAGAGGTCCATTAGCAGAGCTCCCACCAGAAGCTGTGCCATATGTGGTTGTCTTGACAGGGGTTCCTGTACTGGCAGACGATAAAAGGGAAGGATTTGCTCAGCTTAAGAACAAAATTATGCATTGGCTCAGATTACATAGACCAATCACAAGCAATATCAATGGCGACATAGTCCATGTTCGCCGACTACCATGGCTGGGCAGCAGAAGCAAGGCTGTTGAGGGAGATGTTGTAGTTAACTTTAGAGATCCAGGCGCGGTCAATTACATACTGAACTGGCCGGTAGGGAACGGTAACAACAGCATCATCCCCCGCCCCCTGACATACTTCTATCCTAGATCCCTGGTATTTGCCCCGAATAACATAAGTAGACAAACACATTTTTACACCCTTTTTCCAGCCCCATTTAACACCGGGAATTTGTCACATACACAATATCAAATGCCGGTACCAAATCCATACGGGTGGAATACTGTACCTTTCAGTGCAAACACTAATTTCAACAGAAGTATGGACCATTTGAGGCCCTTTACTCCCTTGGAGACATCCAATAGATTTGATGTCTTTAATGGAATGGATGACTGCGACTGAAGTTCACAGTTTAGGTGGGGTATGGGCAGCCTATTCCCTGCCACTAATCCTGATGATGCAGCCCACGGGGTTTCAGATGATATCACTTTGTATTCTACATCACATCAACTATTGGTGCAAGATCACACACTTAGTCACATTCATAGTGAATTAGTATACAATAAATCCACCAGTGTGAACACTGTTCCAAAAACGACAGTATTAGGGGGAACTTCTGTGGAATTTCAAGCTGAGATTAGAATATACCCTCCTATAGTTGGTAGTGGGGTACCGATGGTGAAAGATAGGACAACACTTGGGCCTAAGCCCTTTCGTAATAAAACGAAGATTTTGGGGCAGTCAGCCGAAGTAGATACAGGACTAAAAATCAGCTCACAGAGCAATATCTCCAACGAACCCGACAATATAATTTGGAATCTAGATTCTCATAGGGATGCACAAGTACAGAATGACCTGGCCCCTAGAGATCTGGTAAATGATCAGGCTGGCCACTATCTGGTATCCTGGAATATAGCTGGTCTTAAAAACAAAATAGCTTCCCATGATTGGTTAAACTTTATTGATAACTATAGCATAATCACCATGCAGGAAACATGGGCAATGGAATCTTACCATCGCCTGGGTTATCTGAATTTCTCTATACCTGCGACCCATTCACACAGGGGAAGGCCAATGGGGGGCCTGACCACTTGGGTTAAACAGGATGCTAGGTATACCACGGCGTACTTAGATTCCAACTCTAAGGATATCTTAATTGTTAAGCTCCATTCGTCTAAGTTTGGGGATCTACTAGTATTTAATGTATATGCAAGGGGTATCCCGGGAGGTAAACCCACCGAGACTGTTAAACAACTGGGACAGTGTTTAAAATTACATAGGGGAAAAGCAAACATAATGATATGAGGTGATTTTAATTGCTCCTTCGAGCCGCTGGATCAATTTGATATCGACCTTACAGAGGCTGAGGATGATAGCTGGCAAATTCCTCCACTAACCATACCACCTATAAAGAAGTGGACTCAAGCAGCAATCCAGCTCAAGACCTTTAGTCTTGAGTATGGATTAAGAGCAGTAAATGGCAGAACTAAAGGGGACAAGGACGGAAGTCCAACTTTTAATAATGGTATTCGCTCAAGTAGGATTGACTATATTCTTGTTAATCTGGAATTTTGGTCAGCCATCCGGGACATGAACATTATCAAAAGAACTGAGAGCGACCATAACCCTCTTAGTTTAGAGTTTCAGCTTTTTTTAGAAACAGGTGTTCCTGAAACAGATACATCCAATGAGATAGTCCTTGCAAATGACACAAGAAGGTTAAAATGGGCTGAATGCATGGATAATTGCCAATTCATTCCAGAAATGGAAGAAATGGTGTTTAGTGCAACCAGTGAGTTACAGTGTTGCACGACTAGTAATGATTTTATGACCAGGGTGGTTCCCATTCACACAACTCTTTTTTTAAATCTCGGTAAATTTTTTATAAAGAAAATAAGTGATCGTCCACGTAAAAACAGAAAGAACCAGGAATCATGATATGGCAAAAGTTGCAGAATTGCATATAAATCTCTAGCATTGGCCGTGAAATCAAAGGAGAGGCTTTCAATATGCGAAGCGAGGCGTCACTATAAAGTGACCCAGCAGGAAGCAAAAAAATGCTGGGATAATAAATATTGGGAAGAGCTATATGAGGCATGTAAGGCTAGAAACATGACAGGATTCTGGAACTTAGTGAAATGGGGCAAGGGATCCCATAGGCCACAGCCAGAAAATTTCGTCCCACCTGAACTATGGGTTTCACACTTTAAATCCCAATTTTCAAACCCTGTCCGGGTGAGTGGGGATAGTCTGGATCCTATTATTAATCATGTAGTCACCACTCCGATAGTGTTTAGTCGGAGTGATGTTGAACACGCCCTAAATACCATCCCGAGAGGAAGAGCCCCGGGTCCGGATATGATTCCGGCAGATCTTTTTATCCACTGTAGAGAGGCATGGGTGCCGTACATAGAGCTGTTGGCGAATGCAATTTCCAGGGGCTCCCCGGTACCCGACGCCTGGAGGGGAGCTGAAATCATCCCAATTTTCAAAAAAGGGGATCGTGCAGACCCTGCAAATTACAGGCCAATTAGCCTAATTGCATGCATTCAGAAGGTAGTGGCAAGGCTTGTACTACACAGGATCCAGAACTGGGTTGATGATTCAGGGGTTATGTCTGCACTACAGGCAGGCTTCCGCCCAATTACCAGCACCGTGGATCAAGTCTTTAGATTTTCTAATATATACTGGAAGTGGGTTATCCTTGGGCGAGGCACCCTCTATGCAGCCTTTTTCGATTTGAAATCGGCATTCGATTTAGTTCCACGCTCAAGGCTGTGGCGAGTGCTTCACGATCAAGGTATGCCACAAGAACTCCTTACTCTTTTAATTAAATTCCACAAAAACAACTACACACAGGTTAGGTGGGGTAACCATGGTCAGGTCACTGACAAATTCAATACTGAAAGGGGAGTCAGACAAGGGTGCGTCTTAGCACCAACTCTGTTTACGCTATATATAAACAGGGTTACAGAATATTACAGGGAGGTTAATACAGATGCACCCAAACAAAATGGCATCCCTATACCCCTGTTAATGTTTGCAGACGACACCCTGCTAATCTCCAAGACGCAAGAAGGGTTTCAAAAAGCAATTGGCTGTTTTGAGGATTTTTGCAAAGACCATGGTTTAATTATAAATGTGTCTAAAACAAAATTCATGGTAATGCATAGACACAAGAAAGTGAGGGGCACAGTTTTCATGAATGGAGAGCGTTTAGAACAGACAGATTGCTTTAGCTATCTGGGCATTACACTGGGATCTAGGATGGAATGGAAGCCACACATGACTTACCTTACTGCAAAACACGCACAGCTAGCAGGTGTCCTCCTGAGAGAAATAAAATCATCAGCTACTCAACCAATAGCCCCAGCTCTAAAAATATATGACACGAAAGTCAGGGCTTCGTTGTTATATGGGGCCGAACTATGGGGGGTCACTGATGTCTCTGTCCTGGCAAATGCCCAAAATAAATTTTTGCGGTGCATAACTAAACTTCCCAAATCAACACCATTGACACCGCTGTACATGGACTTGGGATATCAGAAATTTCAGGACATAGCTAGCTTTCGACCAGTTGCATATTGGAGAAGGCTCTGGGTTACGCCTGAACTAACCCATTATGCTGCAGCACTCCTAGAAACCAGGAATATGGATATAGGGGGCAAAATATCATGGTTTAAACAGGTTAAGTCGCAATATAAAGTCTTGGGTATGGAACAACATTGGGAAAATCCATCAAAAAACATCTTCCCATCACGGAAAGCCCTAAAAGAGATGTATTGGGCTAACATCACCCAAAGGGAATTCCAAATGCACACTGACGCATCACTAACTAGGGCTTTCCTGGAACTTAAACACATCCCAGTATATGAGCGATATTGGGACCTAATCACCATCCCCACTGACAGGAAACTCTTTCATCAATACAGGGTAGGAAGCCTTCCCATCAACACATTCACAAGCAAATGGTCCAGTAATAAGAATGACCAATGTCCTTTTTGCATAGGCCAATCTGAAACTCTAGCCCATGTCCTATTCATATGTCCAGTATACAAAGCTCCGCGTCACAAATGGATTAAACCTATCTGTTTACAAAAAGGTATTCTCAATGGTACTGTAGCGCTCAGGATTCTAAAAACTGACTGCTCCGACAGCATGGTTATTGCACTTGCAAAGTTCCTAAAATGGATGTGGACTATACGCAGAGACAAAATGAAGCTAATATAGATTGCAGTGTCCTAACCTGGCTTTTAACAATTTTTTAACTTTTAATCATGTAATTAACTTTTAAATGTCTTACAAAATTTTTAAGAAACAGTATTTTTTTTTTTAACGATGTGTTATGGAACCTCCTGTACTAAACCTTTACTGATCAGTTAATCCATGAATTTTCCGTTGACCACAAGGACATTAGGATGACTTAAGCATGTAATGTGATTTTTAATATTTGTTGTTTTACTGTAGTGTCTTTTATGACTTATGTCGAAATAAAGACTTAATGAATGAATGAATACACTTAATTATGCAAAGCTCTTAATGCACTATATATAAGCACACCAATACAAGTGAGGTAGCACTTTTATTGGGAGACTTTGGGGAACGCTGTGTGGTAAGAAATATGAGGCTCAGACAGATTCCAGAACTTTCTATCACAGAAAGGTGACAAAAATATGTGATTTCAGCTAAAGTTTGAAGTTTGCAAGGGCTTCTGGCATGGACATTTAGGTGTTGCCTTGCCTCTTGTGTCTCTTGGCACTGTACTTGCTGCCCCTGGCTTCAGGAGAAGCAGGAGCAGCATGACATATGCTATATACTAAGGTAAAACAAGGTTTGCAGCTGTTTACCTTCAGCTTAGATTAGAAAGGACTGGTCTCTGCAGCTGGGAGTCCTACTTAAGAAGATAATGTACACTCCCAGCCACCTACTCCGCGCACTCTGGCAGTGTACATATGGTCAGCTGTACTGCCATTTGCTCCGAAGGGGAGGGCGATAGAGAGGGACTTCTGTAAAATGCAACTCATGTAAAAACGCATTTCAAGCAAGCCTTTTACTTGACTCTAGAGCTCATCTCCAGTCGTATTAAAATATTTATCATGTCTTGTCTGAGAATTCTTCATAAAATGTTCTGCAGCTCAGCGCATGAGTAAAAAGTCAACAGAAGTACGTGCAGAGGCTGCAGTGCAGGTTTTCTTGGACCATTTTATTTTTATGTTACAGAGAGGCACTAGCCACTCTGTAGCTATAGGTGGGGTTACAAGAGAAAAGAATTCCTCGGTTATTTTACCATTAACAACTTTGCACCAGTAGCATATATAATATTTATATTAGCTACTGGCCGTCACCAGTAGGTAGTTATAGTTAGGACCATGTTTCCATAGGAAAAGCTTTTTTTGACTTGCCTATATTTTTGGCGCCATTTGAGAGATCTTTACAAAATATTCCAAAACTAGTGCACCGCTGATTTTTGCTGTGCATGGAAAGTTTCAGGGTGATTCGCCAAACAGGGGCTGAGAAAAAAAGGGGGAGGAGGTCAAAAAAAGTGTGTTTCTCATGTTAATTGTCTTAATTTTCATATAAGTTTTGAACACAACCGCAGCCCGAACTACTGGACGGAAATACCTCAAATTTGGCAGAAAGGTAGATTTGGTTATGCAGATCACACTTTCAGTTCTTTGTTGTAAATCTGTTTTGTAGGTGTCAAAATCCAAATTTGGATATTTGCGGCTATGACAACTTCCTGAATAATAATGAACTCATGCAGAAATCTGCAGAGCTCCGATTGGCTACCAACACTTCAACCAAGAAGTGTTGGCAGCCGAGTCCCAAAAACAAATGCAGAAAAAAAGAAATGGGGGTAGGGTAGGAATAATCTGACCCTCTTGGTTTTATGCTGGATTCCCAGAGGGACCCCACCAGGGTAGAAAAGCATTTTTTTAAATTCACAACGGTTTTTATGAAAAATGTGCGAATATCGCTGTGAATAAAAAATGAGCACGGCCTTCCACACTTTTATTTGTAGTCCTGGGTGGGCCAGGTATTGGGGGCATGCCGTCTTTAATTAAAAATAGAGGGGGTGCAAAGAGCGCCCAAATAGAGGGGGGGCCTCGCAAACCCCCTTCCCCCAGGGCTACAAATTAAAAATGTCATAGTGAACCTGCATGGACCCCTCAGGCATGGGGGACCCCCTCCTCCCCGGGGCTACATATTGAAAATGATATGGTGGGGCTGCATGGATCCCCGGGCCCCGGACACCCCCACCTCCTGGGGCTAAAATAAACATTGAAGAGGGGGACCCCTTCTGGGTTATATATGGCCCCGGGGACCATCACCTTCCAGGGGCCAGACCATGCACAGGAGAAGGAGGGGGGCCATGCCAACCCCCTCCTGGAGGCATTAATGGCCCTGGTGACCAGGCCGCCACCCCGGGCCAGCTCCTGCTTTGTTCATAGAATCATAGGTATCCACCCCAGGACACAGGTGTTTGTTTTTGCTTGGCTGGAGCTTGCAGGTCCCCCCAAGCAAAAGCAAACACTCTGCTTCCAGCAAGAAGCACCTTTCAAATCTCTCCCACTTGCTGGAAACACAGTTTTCATCTCTTTCCCTGCCCACAGACATGTCAGCAGGGAAAGAGATAAAAGATTGTTCTCGTATGCAGGGAGCTTCATTTCCAGGAGCTCCCTGTGTGCAAGAGCGATGCCTGCTCCCGCAAGAGGTGGGGAGCCGGCTGTGTCCACGGGGGCCTCGAGGCTCCACCTGCATTCCCCATCCTGCACACTGAGTGCTTGGGTGAGCTCCTGGGCATCCAGAAGAAATAGCCAGGCCACGGGAGATGTTGTCCCCAGGTCTGAATTTGGCTTGTGGAGGGGGGACTTGTGGCTCCCCTCCCCCATTTACTTTAGGTTGGGCCCCAGGAATGGGATCCCCGGGGTTGATATTCGCCCAGGGAGGGGGGTGCAGCCTCCAATCAATTAATGCTGCGTCCCAGGGGATTGGGCCCCCTGTGCCGAGCTCAGCCCCGGGAGGGCACACAGCCCCACTGTAATGGCTGGGCACTGGGGGATGGGGTGAGTGGGTGTGTAAGTGGCTCTATGCATAACTGAGTGGTTTTGTGAGCAATTATATCGGTCTATGAATAGGTATGTGAGTGGTTGTGTGGGTGTATGAGAGATTGTATAGGGATGTGAGTGGGTGTTAACTGCTTCTGTGGATGATGTCATCAGTGATATCAATTGAGATCTCATCAGCGATGTCATGAGTAATGTCGCTGACCATGAGTGATGTAATATGTGAGGTCATAAGCAATGCATTATTCAGGCCTACGTTATAGTTAGCCCGGCTAAATATAACTGCTGGATTTTACAGGTTTTGAGTGAGTGATATATATATATATACAGACATATATATTTTTTAACATAAAATTAACTCTACTTATGCAATTCACACATACTAACTAAAATTATCATTTACACCTCATAATGTATATTCCTGACACATTACTCACATTACATCTACATCCTTACACAAATGTTCATGCTACATCTCTTTCAATTACCACACTTTATGTCACTCCACTCTACGCTAATACACTGTACTCATCTCCTCTCTGCTCCACTCCACTGTACACCCCTCCTCTATACACCACTCCACTGTACCCAATTTCATTCTACGCCACTCTATTCTATGACACTCCAGCCTACACTACTCCAGTGTACGCCCCTCCACTCTATGCTACTACAGTGTATGCAATTCCACTGTACACATCTCGACTCTACAGTCTAAACAATGGTATTCTATGCCACTCCCCTCTATGCCACTTCACTGTACATCACTGCACTATACACTATTCTAGTGTACACCGCTCCACTCTATGCCACTCAATTCTACGTCAGTACACTCTATGCTCCTACACTCTATGCTATTCCACTGTACAACACTCCACTTCATGCCAGTGTGCTCTACTGCGATATATGCCACTTCACTCTACTTCACTACACCTTACACCAGTTAACTCATTTTTATTCTACTCTACATCACCCACTATACACTACTCCACTATATGCTCCTCCACTCTACAGCATTCCTCTCTATACCACCACACTCTACGCAATCCAACTGTGTGCTACTCAACTCTACAACTTTCCACTGTACACCACTCCACAGTATTCTATTACACTATAAGCCACTATAGTCTACCCCGCTACACTCTACCTGGGCAACTGAAATGATGTAGCAGAGGAGGGCCAAGTTATGTGGCAGGTTTGACAAAATTATGCAGCAAGGAAGGAAACTTTTGTAGCATAATGCGGCACATTTTGTGACAGTATTATTTTATTATTTTGTCATTTTTATACTTGTTAACTCTCTCTGGGCATAGGTTGCACCTCAATGTCCCCACAAAATGGGGGGATCTAGAGAGGGAAATACACTAAGGGCGCCCTCCACTTAAAACAATCAATTACAACAAAAACAAAGCCCTCGGTACAACAGACACACTCAATTCTTCAGTTAGGGGATCCCCAATCATCCATTCAGGGAGGGTTCTGTTCTAGTATCCATTTAGAGACAACCCCTATGTGTGTTCAAGCCCAGTGTCCAGGAATCATCACATCAATCAACTGTTAGATTTTGTGAGATTTTAATGCAAAATATAGGAATAATTCACAAAAGCATCCAACCAATGAGCTAATTGGCAGTATCTCACCAATATTCTCACGTTGTCATCATCATTGACAGCATTCCTATCAAGGCGGAAGAACCAACACCCAGACATAGTCAGAATAATGTTGTGTGTGTGTCTATATATTCGTAACAGGTATGTCACACATCTCAAAACCTCCCTAGTTCCTCATACAGAAAGGCAAGAATTCTTCCTCACAAAAAAGAAATAACAATTAGTTGTGTGTGGTATTTAGCACCATTTTAATAAAAACGGCTGATATGTTTCATTGCCATTCCAAACTTATTGGCAATTTCTTCAGGGCATGAGGACCAATTATCACCCATATATACACTGGACCTGGATATCACAAGGAAATAAAAAGCTGGACAGACAACATAAACAAATAAATGTGAGTCAAATACCTAAGAGAAACTACCCATCCCGTTAATTCAAATTGATAGGAGGATAATTATCACGGTTCCGTCATGAGCACCAGTGCTCGTCTGCTTATGACGGAACCATTCCGTCATGTGCACAAGGGCAAAGAATCCATCTGAAGAGGGATTTCCTTTTTTTTTCTTTGCCTCGGGAGGTGGGGAGAGCTTCCCCAACGTCCCAAGGCATTCTCTTTTTTTCAATGTAATGACGATCGCGCACATGGTGTGCTGACTTTATACATTGAAAATGAAACTGAAATTATCCAATTGGCTAGTTTCAGCTTCAGTGCTTCAGTGCTCCTGGGGCTATCTCAGCAAGGTTCTTTGCTGCCCTCATTTTGAGATGGGCATATTCAGTTTTTCTGCCCCCCCGGTGGACAGATGAGGGCAGTACCCCCCAATCTGCCCTCCCTCCCTCCGTGTGGCAGAAAGCACCCTAGAAAGCACTGTACAAAAAAGTCTGCTAGGCACCAGGCATTAGTTGTTTTTTTGATACGTAGGGGTGGGAGCTATCCATAATGGGCATGACAATGCCCCATCCCAAATGACTTTGCCACAGTCTCTCTGCCCCCATTGAAGGCACAGGGGGGCAATAGTCCCATAATTGTCCCCCCTGGGGGCAGAAAGCCCACTGGACATCAGGGATTATTTTCTTTAAGTTCAGGGGTCAGGGCTGCCCGGAATGGTCATGTCAATGACCCCACCCCCCAAATAAATGCCACAGTCCTTCTTCCCCCCTCAGGAGGCAGATAGCGGCAATAGCCCCCGATCTGTCCCGGGGGCAGACAGCCCACTAGGCACCAGGGATTAGTATTATTATAATTTATACATAGGGGTGGGTGCTGCCCGCCAAAACATTGCCAGTCTTTCTGGCCCATTTCTGAAAATTAGACACCCTGAGGAGTCCAGGGAGTTCTGACTTGTGTGGATCCCCCAACGTTTTCCAGGCCAGAATCCCTTGCAAACCTCAAATTTAGCTGGAAAATCACATTTTCCTTACATTTCTGCCTGGGATCACCGCGCCAGCACAAATGTCCTACCACCAAGCGTTCCCCTTGGTCTCCCGATGAAAATGATACCTCACTTGTGAGCGTGTCTAATACAGAGCAAGCCTAAAAATGCATATAAAAACATATACATTGCGCTTAAAGCTTGCTGTACTATTCCCTTAATCCTTATGGTTTGGCCCTTCCCAGTCTCAGACATTTGGCCCACATGGTATCATTTTACTTGGGAGACAGAGGGGAATGCTGGGTGGTAGGTATTTTGTGCCAGCACAGTAATCCCAAACCAAAATCTGAGGAAAATTCGATTTTTAGCTAAATTTGAGGTTTGCATGGGATTCTGGGTAACTAAACATTGGGGTATCAACTCAAGCCACATCTCCCTGGATCTCCTGGTTGTCGGATTTTCAGAAATGTCTGGGATTGATAGGTTTTTCTAGATGGCCGCCAAACCCAGTACCTAAAACGCAGCTGCCCCTTTGCAAAACCAGGTCATTTTGTGATACACAGGGGGCATCTGCATTTTTGGTCCCAGGCTCGGGACCATCTAGGGAATCCTACCATAACCCGACTTTTCTGAAAACTATACACCAGCGGGAGGCCAGGGATGTGTGGCTTGCATGGATAGCCCAACGTTTTCCATAACTTTCTATCACAGATATGTGAGGAATTTTTTTTTTTTTTTTACAAAGTTTGAGGTTTGTAAGGGATTCTGGGTAACATAACCTAGTGAATGCCACACAAGTCACCCCATCCTAGATTTCCCTGGGTGTCTAGTTTCCAAACATTTATAAGTTTGCTAGGTTTTCCTAGGTGCCAGCTGAGCTAGGGTCCAAAATCCACAGCTAGACACATTGCAAAAAAAGGGTCATGTGCAAATAACCACTTCTTCTAAACTCTATATTTGTTACCATTTGGAAATATATAGGTTTCCTTGGTACCTATTTTCACTCTTTATACCAAATTAATTGCTATATACCTGGTACACAATGAAAAACCATTGCAAGACGCAGCTCAGTTATTTGCTCTGGATACCACGGGTTCTTGGTGAACCTACAAGTCCTATATATCCCAACAACCAGAAGGGTCCAGCCGACGTAACAGTATATTGCTTTACAAAATCTGCCATACAGGTGAAAACATTGGCACATATGGCTGTTTTTTCCAACTCAATTTCAATATTTTTTTTTATTTCAATTGTTAGTTTCTATAGAAAAACCCTGAAGGATCTACACAAATTACACCTGGCTGAATTCAGAATGTTGTCTACTCTACCATTATTGCTTTCACACCCATTACTACCACTAACTAGAAGGATGTTGAAAGCATAAAAAAAAGGAAAAATAGGCAATGTACCAGGAAAATGTCAAAACTGTGTAGAAAAGGTAATAAATATAGGGATACCTGCAGACTATGGGCGCTCAACCCAATGCTATCTGGGCTACTGTATTAAACTCTCATAAGATTGGTGCATCTAGAGGTAAGATGCGTATCCTACATCTACAACTTTCAAAGAAAGCGACAAATTCTACAATGACCTCTGAGCACACTTGAGTCAAAATTCTGTGCGTCACTAATATTTAGGCAAACGCCATTCAAATCTAAAGTTCAAAGTTTCATAAATTAAATGTCCAAATTCCAAACGGTTGATGTTCCTTGTTGTTTATTTTCTTGCTTCAGTATTCACAAAAGATGGTACAACAGCCAATACGTGTTTCGTCGTGTACAATATAACACACTGACTTCTTCAGGGCTGAAACCAAATAAAATTACCCACAGTTACTACACGCACTACGTATGGCTAGTGTAAAGAAGTAAGTCCAAAGCACCTACTTAGTAGTGTAGTAGTCCGCTGAGTGTGTAGTATTCAGGGAAAAGAAAGAAAATAGTAAAGCCACTGCTGTCAGACTATACACCTATATTTTGTGGATAGGGTTATAGGCCCACTACCAAGAAATGAAATTAGAGATTAGTGTATCAGGAATGGTATAGCCTAATTTTATATTCACCCCAATATCCACTGTCTCTTAACATCAGAAGTGGTTCATAAATCCAGTAAATTATATTTCTGTAATGAAAAGACCTTATATCAGCCTCTATTGATTCCTAACATTGACATAGACCACTTAACCAATTGTATACAACCTCACCATAAACATAAGTATATTTACCTCTATTAGTTCTCGTTCTCAATAATCTATACCAAAATTCCCATTTGGTTCCTCCAATAATCAAATTTCGATCTCACTCTGCAATTAAAAATATATGTATTTGCTGAGACCTATATTTCGTGTAAATAGTGAGAGTAATTTTATTATCTCATTACCATATCACTTACCCAAACCTTAACGGGTTGGGTTCATAATCTTGCCAATATTATTGCTTAATTTCTTCTTATGAGGACTGCAGAAGAAAGCATCTATTTTTTGCCTGCAAAAGGTATTAACAAAGTGTTTTTAGTTCTAAAATCACCACCTTCCCCGCTTTCAAGATCAGACAGACTTTTGTCAGAAAATATACCTTTTCTACACATTCTACAATGACCTCTGAGCACACTTGAGTCAAAATTCTGTGTGTCACTAATACCAATATTTAGGCAAGCGTCATTCAAATCTAAAGTTCAAAATTTCATAAATTAAATGTCCAAATTCCAAACGGTTGATGTTCCTTGTTGTTTATTTTCTTGCTTCAGTATTCACAAAAGATGGTACAACAGCCAACACGCGTTTCGTCGTGTACAATATAACACACTGACTTCTTCAGGGCTGAAACCAAATAAAATTACCCACAGTTACTACACGCACTACGTATGGCTAGTGTAAAGAAGGAAGTCCAAAGCACCTACTTAGTAGTGTAGTAGTCCGCTGAGTGTGTAGTATTCAGATAAAAGAAAGAAAATAGTAAAGCCACTGCTGTCAGACTATACACCTATATTTTGTGGATAGGGTTATAGGCCCACTACCAAGAAATTAAATTAGAGATTAGTGTATCAGGAATGGTATAGCCTAATTTTATATTCACCCCAATATCCACTGTCTCTTAACATCAGAAGTGGTTCATAAATCCAGTAAATTATATTTCTGTAATGAAAAGACCTTATATCAGCCTCTATTGATTCCAAACATTGACATAGACCACTTAACCAATTGTATACAACCTCACCATAAACATAAGTATATTTACCTCTATTAGTTCTCGTTCTCAATAATCTATACCAAAATTCCCATTTGGTTCCTCCAATAATCAAATTTCGATCTCACTCTGCAATTAAAAATATATGTATTTGCTGAGACCTATATTTCGTGTAAATAGTGAGAGTAATCTTATTATCTCATTACCATCACACTTACCCAAACCTTAACGGGTGGGTTCATAATCTTGCCAATATTATTGCTTAATTTCTTCTTGCCAGGACTGTAACGATAAGCAATACATTTTACTCACTATTAAACTCACTAGTACTACACAATTTAACTAGCGTGAGTGTAGTAAACACAACTCACCTTACATGTGGACTATACTTAGATGAGAGAAATTCTCTAAAGTATTCTCCGATTATGGGTTACGAATCATATTAAAAACAAAATTACGGGGGGCGTGGCTATGGCGGCGAGCATGGCGGACGCAGCCTAAGCGAGCTCCGTCCCGCCGATCAGTTATCCTGCAAAAATCCTCCGTTTCCCCAACCCTGAGTAGCCCCAAACGACCTATTTAGCAGTCGGAACGGACTGCGATGCCCCAACTGCGTTTCTGAAGCTGTGGTCGATTGCTGAGCCGAGGTTGGAGCTTCGAGGCGGCGCGGCCTGCTGACACGCACTACGCCGGGGCCTTGATTTTAGAGTGGCCGGGCGGAGGTGCGGCACGGCCGGCGTGGCGGAGGGGCAGTGGCCGGACCCGCGCCTCCGGAGCTTCGGCGGTAGTGGTGGCCTACACGGCACAGCGTGGGACAAGTGCGAGGCCGACGACATGGCTGCCGGGGCCCCCCTCTTCAGCGCCGGCAGTGGGAGAGGTACGGCGGCGGCCAGACGAGCCCCACTCGGCGGTCGCATCGGACCGGGGGGACGTGGCTGGTCCGTGGGGCAGCAGACCACCTCTCCTCCTGGATTCCCCCCGCTTGCCTTCTCCTAGAACTTGGCATTTGACCCCGGCGCTTCCTGAAGGGGGGGCGAGGATCTTTGGTAGAGGCTCATCGCCGCGCTAGGACGGCGCCTCCCACGCGGCGTACTGGGGCCCCCCCCCCGGTTCAAAGACACTGTGTGGCCGTGATTGTGACTCTCCTGAGGCGGGGGGGCTGAGAATCTGCCCGCCGGTCTTGGAAGTGGTGACCGTGGGCAGCAACACGCAAGTGCGTGGAAGTCGGGGCGGGCTGTATTCTGTGGCCTGGCCCCCCCTGATGGTGTTCCCCGGAGGCGTGGAGGTGGGGCCCCTGTGGGGAAGCCTACCAAACGAGGAGATCTGAGTTACCCTGGCCCTGGTAGTGGCACGCCTGCTGGACTCGGGTCTGAAGGGGGTGCGAGCCCGTGGCGGTAACACTGGTGCGAGGAAGGGGGACGACGCCGGCGGAGACGCCCGCTGGTCGGGGGACAGACATCCACACCCCGGTCACTGCTCCCGTAACGCCCTGGACCTAGTGCCTTTACCCGCAGGCAGCCATGACGAGAGGTGGTAACAGTGGGCACTCGTCTAAGCAAGGCACAATCGACAAATTCACGGGGCCGGCTGGAGGGGCCGGAGCAGCGGGGGGCCCACCAACACCCGGCCCCGACAACGCTGCCCTCCTGGCGGCAATGCGCAATCCAGGGACACACTGGACGCAAAAATAGGGGCAGTTGGCGCCGACGTTACATTACTGCGCCAGGATCTGCGCAACGCGGTGGCTCGCATCACGGAAGCGGAGACAAGACTTACCGTAGTGGAAGACGATGTCGCGACTCTAAAAAAGAAAGTGGCCAACATGGAGGGGATCCAGAGGGGCCTGGCGCTGAGGGCTGAGGACGCCGAAGGACGTGCTCGGAGAAACAATCTACGCTTTGTGGGATTTCCGGATTCTGTGAGAAGGGCGACATGGAGGCCTTCCTGACCCGCTGGCTGGAGGGGTGGCTCCCTCCGGACTCCCTATCGCGTTGTTTTGTTGTAGAACGCGCGCACTGAGCACTGACCCAAAAGCCGCCGGTGGGGGAACGTCCCAGACCAGTGATAGCCAAGCTGCTCAACTATCACGACCGCGACACGATCCTACGACAAGCGCGTATGAAGGAGCCTCTGCTGTTTGAAAGCCACAAAATCCTGATATTTCCGGACTATACCACGCTGGTACAGCGACAACGCCAATCCTTCACAGAAGCTAAGGTACGATTGTGGGGCCTAAAAATCCAGTATGCTCTGCTTTATCCGGCCCGCCTGCGGGTGGTGTTCCAGTCCAATACCCACTTCTTTAACACCCCGGAGGAAGTCTTTGCCTGGACGGACGAGACTGTCCGGATCAGGGTGCACACCCCCCCGGTCGGGATTCGGATACATCATCCACCACTGGGCCCCCTCGGACCCCACGACGGTCGCGTAGCAGGAGTAACTGGAGAGCCCGTACTAAGAAGAATCCTCAGTTGGAGGCCGGAGAGACGGAGGCCACTGAGGATGCAGACTCTCAACATCCGGCTTCATAGTCTCCGAGGTGTGCGGCGGACTTTTGATCAGGATCTGGGGAGGCGACTTCGCTCCCCCCGACTATGGACAACCATTGCGGAATGCAGTTTGAGACTTCAGCTGTACAAGTAACTTTGTGGTTTGGGGATCGGGGTTGGGGGGCGACACAGGGAGGGCGGACTCCATCCCTCAGTTAGAAAAGGTTCATTAGTGGGGAGTAGGTTGGGACTGTGTGGGTAGTTTCTGGGGATCCATTGGGATAGTGGGTCCCGGACCTCCCGTTGGGGGCCGGCGACGATCTATACCGCGACAGGTACTTCAATGTTGCTGAGGTATGGGGTGGGGGGAGGATGGTCTGTTCTGAGGGTAGTTAGCAATGGGGTGGTAGAGGGGGGGTGTGTTGTGAGCGAGGGTGGGCTGGGCGGGGGGCGAGAGAGGGGTTTGGTTGCGGTTGGGGGGGTAGTTAGGCTCGACACGGTGTCTGCACGGGTTCGGTTGCAAATGTCTGAGTATGTGTGGCTTCGACAGCCCAGGACCTTGCTTTTTCTTCTCATAGATAATGGCTGACGTCAGGGATACGGGCCCTACTCAGGCTCTACTGCGGGTGATGAGCTGGAATGTCCGGGGAATGCTGGATAAAATAAAAAGAGGGGCGGTGTTAAGGCAAGGAAAGAGGGAACGGGATGTCCTCCTTCTGCAGGAGACGCATCTCCAGGGCACAAAAACCCTCAGTTTGCAGCGCTATGGCTATCATCGGGTATTTCATGCGGGGTTTGTGAGGGGGTCTCGAGGAGTGGCGGTCCTAGTTCATCGCAGACTCCCCTATGTCCATGAGACGCAATGGGTGGATGCCCATGGTAGATTTGTTTTTATTAAGGGTATGGTTGGGGACGAGCCGATGGTGTTTGGTAGCGTGTATGCCCCACCCCCATTGCAAGAGGCACTCCTTGAAAAGCTGTTTGAGATATGGGCCGACATTCCAACGGTACTGGCCATCGTGGGTGGTGACTGGAATGATGTGATGAATGGACGGATGGACCGACACAGGCCTGGGGGGGGGTTATAGCAGACACCCCCTCTATATTGAGAGGTATGGTGCAGGGGATGGGATGGATTGATGCATGGCGGTACCAACATGCCAATAACTGCGAGTACTCCTATGTGTCCGCTGTGCACCGGTCCTTTTCCAGTCTAGACTACCTATTCGTTCCATACACCTGGATAGGAAGGGTGGTCTCCACGTCTATTCTCCCGCGTGGCCTGTCTGATCACTCCCCGGTGGCGTTGGACCTATAGCTAGATAAGAAACGGCAGCCCTTTAGATGGCGCCAGTCTACATGGCACCTGCATCAAGTCGCCTACCAGTCACATATGCTTGAGGCTATTTCTCAGTACTGGGAGGACAATGAGGGGCCCGAGACAGATGCTGTCACTCAGTGGGAAGCTCTAAAACCCGTGATCCGGGGTGTTGACATTGCATGGTGTGCGGAGGCCCGCAGGGCCCGTGGGCGGAGTATGGAGGAGGTGGCGAGGCGAGTCCGGGATCTAGAGGGGGAGAGCAGTACTGGGGACACGACTGAGGCCGTTTGGCAGCTGCTGCTGGCGCAGCAATCTTATACATCCTTGCTACTGAATGAAGCGCGCCAGCTGTGGTTACCCACACAGAGTAGAATTTACCAGTGGGGTGATAAGTCCAGCACTATGCTCTACAGACTCTGCCAGAATACCTTCCAAGCGCAGTCCCTACCGGGACTTGGCGACGAGATGGGGAACCCTGTGACGGCCCCGGAGGACCTGGCCGCCAGCTTTGCGCAGTACTATGAGACCCTGTATGCCCCCCGAGAGATTCTCCCTGCCTATGATGTGGACAAATTTCTGGCGGACCTCCCGCCGCGCGCGCTTTCGGATGAGGTCGCGACCGGCTGGAGCTCCCCATTTCTTTGGAGGAGCTGGAGACGGCTCTTGGGGGACTGAACTCTGGGAAGGCTCCTGGACCTAATGGGTTCCCATGCGAATTCATGAAGACTTTTCATCTCCAGCTGGGGGCGCGTTACAGGAAGGCTCTGGAGGCGGCCAGGGAGTGGGGTCGCCTTCCGGCAGACTAGCGACATGCCGAGATAGTAGTCTTCTGTAAGCCCGGGAGGCCCCCCGAGCACCACTCTTCATATAGGCCAATATCGCTCCTCAACTTTGAGGCGAAAATATTGGCGAAAGCCCTGGCTAATCGTCTCCTCCCCTATATTACTGACCTAATTCACCCTGGCCAGGCTAGTTTCATGCCCCATAGGGCGACGAGGCATAACATCCGTCGCGCTCATGTGGTGGTGGAGATGGCCCGGGCTGCTAAGATCCCAGTGGCGCTCCTCTTGGCCGACATTGATAGAGCGTTCGACTCGCTTAGTTGGGTATATCTCCGAGCGCTCCTGTCCCGCCTGAATCTTGGGCCTCGCTTCCTTTCTTATCTGCAGTTGCTATACACGGAGCTGACGGCGTCTGTGAGAGTGGCAGGAGCGATATCGGACCCGTTCTTAATTGGCCGGGGTACCAGGCAGGGTTGCCCTCTCTCACCCTATTTATTTACACTGGCCATGGAGCCGCTGGCGGCATGGGTGCGGATGGACGCACAACTACGTGGTCTTGAATGGGAGATGGGACCATCTGATCGAATCGCACTCTACGCGGATGACGTCCTCTTCTTCCTCACATATATAAATCGGTCAGGGCCTAGAGTCCTTGAGATAATGCGTATTTTCGGGGGGGTGTCAGGCTTACACCTAAACGTGCGGAAATCCATGCTGTGGGTGCTGGGAGAACGGGAGGGAAGGGGACCCTGGGCATCGGCGCTGCAGGAGGCGGCTGGTGGTATTAAATACCTGGGCGTCTTCTTGACCGACCTACCTGGAGTGGCTTGGGCCCGCAATGTGGTGCCTGTTTGGGACCGCGTGCGGTCGGATATGAAGACGTGGTCCAGAATGCCCCTGAATATATATGGTCGCTCGGCGATATTCAAGATGGTGGCCCTCCCGCGTCTCCTTTACCAGTTGCAAAACCACCCGTGTCCCATAGCACCGCAGTGGTTTCGACAGGTGAACTCAGCGATAAGTCAGTTTATCTGGGCCGGAGGCGTGGCGAGAGTAGTGCTCCGGACCTGCTTTCTCTCCACGTATTGTGGGTGCCTCGCGACATCAGACATATTGTCATACTATCAAGCGTCCCAGTTGCTGGTGCTCAATGAATGGTGGTATGGGGACCGGAGTGACCCAGCCTATGCCCTTGAGAGGCACATGATGGAACCTGACACGTTGCACACCATCTTGTATTCGGCGACCATCAGGAAGAGACTTCCCATGATTACTCAGGTGATTTTCCGAGTGTGGCGTGGAGATCTACGCCGCATGGGGTGGTGGAATAAACTGACGAAGGAGACCCCGCTGTGGCAGAATGGACAGTTGCCGACCCTGGCTTCCTTGCAAGGGTTCAGGGGCTGGGATGCCATTGGCATTTCGGCGTTGAGACATGTCATGAAAGGCACTACTCTCAAGTCGTTTCAGGCATTGCAGGAAGAATACGACATGCCTCGAACCCAATTCTTTAGGTACCTGTAGCTGCGTCATGCCTTGTCCCCCTCCTTAGTTGGCCTGGACTCGCTGCCTGACTTTAGCCCTTTGGAGGCCAAGGTGTTTATGGGGGAACTGCAGGACAAGAAAATCTCTAACATATATCAGACCCTGGTCACACACTGCTCCTCTCCATTAGATAAGCTGCGCGCTGTGTGGGAGGGAGACATAGGTGCCTTCAAGGAGGAAAACTGGAGGGAAGCCCTGGAAGCTCCGAAGGGAGCGGCGATAGCGGTGCGCTTGCGCTTCATTCAATTCAAATACCTACACAGGGCTTATTATACCAGGGACCGTCTATGGAAGGCCGGTTTGATTGCCTCCCCTGAGTGCATACGGTATGGTCCTGCGAGAAACTGTCGAGATTTTGGATGGGTGTGTGGAGTTGCTTGTCCGAGGTGCTGGGCTGGGACCTCCCCGGCTCGCCGCAGCTTGGCCTTTTACATGTCATGGAACAGGTTGGGGGAAACATATATAAGCGCCACCTACTAGTCCTTGGTCTTACATTGGCCAAAAGGGATATAGCCAGAGCCTGGAAGGATCCCAGGGCCCCCTTACTGGAAGTATGGAGGAGGGGTCTGGACTTTTGCATGGGGCTGGAGCGCCCGGTGTTCGAGGCCAGGGGCTGCCCCCGGAAACATTTCAAGATATGGAAGCGGTGGGCGGACTATAGGGGGTTGTGGCTGGAGCCGCCTGCGCAACAGGACGCTGATATTGATCAACTGCTCGTTGAACCTGGGCGATAAAAGTACACACTGCTTGCAATATGAACACTGTTATCTTTGAACTGTGCAGACACTGTGCGGGGATGGGGGCGGGATCCGGGGAGGAGGATTGGGAGAGGGTGGTTGGGGGGGTTCTTTTACTTCTATAATGATGATTGAATCATCTATGTGCGATGACTTGTCTCCTGCTCACTAGTCTTCCGATTTCTTGGGGGACAGTGTCCTTTGTATCGTTCATCAACAACATAATAATAGAATTTTGTTCTGGAAAAAAAAAAATTACGCACATGGTAGTATTATCCTTATATCGTGTCGGACTCCATACATACTCTTATTCCAATAGGCTCACCTTTACGGTGATTCTCCTTACTCGTAAGTTCCCTCGTCCTAAGAGAGATGCTTTCCTTCTGTCCCTATAACATACATTGAACATATCATCAGAATTTCTATCTCCCAAATCTACCTTCTATATTCAAAGAAGTTGTGTACACTCACCCACGTCAAAATAATAGTTATAACTGGAGGTCGTTACTATCTTTATTTATCGAGTTTCAATTCTAAAGTGGGAAACGAAAGTATCAGAATGGTCAATATCACTTCCTATAAGGTAACCAAAGTAACTGATTTATGTTACGATACCGCTCACCCAATTTCTTATCACGATTTCGTCACAACCTCCGTATTAAGTAATCCTCCTCCTGAGTAAAAACAGACATATCCTGAAAATGAAATAGAGATCATTAATTTGTCTAATGTTGTACTTACAGATGATACGGTCAATTTGTTGAAGAAGGGATTAGGCTTTTGTCCCACTACAGTCCCGGATTGGTACATGACTAAAATTGACTAAAATTGATTTATACAAATTTGTAAGACTTCTTAAGATCAAGAATTTTTTGTTCATGTACCCATGAAAGATAAAGGTCTTGAAACATTGAAACAAATGAGTGACTTGACTATTGAGGGGGCTCACGCAACGAGACTACTCTTATCTCTGACTGAGAGTGAAGATGATCCAATTACACTAGCTAAACTACTGGAAGATTTAGAGATTAACAGATATTTAAGTGTAAGTAGTGGTCTCAAACTTAAATCAAAATGGACACCACAATTTGGAACAGGTAATACCATCAATGCATTTTACAAATCAGTTGAATTGGATATTGACAGACTTATAGACAAGAGGCCCAGGGGTGGATATTATGGTAAATTGGATAATTTGACGCAGGGGGAGAGAGCAGCATTAAGAATTTTGAAGACAAATGACGACATTACCATCCGGATGGCAGATAAGGGTGGTAATGTCGTCGTAATGATACTACAAAATATAATGCGGAGATTATATCTCAGCCTAATGACTCGAGGTACTATGAACCTTTAACATGCAATCCATTAGAAACACTGAAACTTACTGTTAATGAAAAATGGAAATTGTGGTATGATATGACATTATTGGATGTTGATGAATTCAACTACATGACTATATCGTCACCAAAAGCACCCTGCTTATACACCTTACCTAAGGTACATAAAAACAGAGAACATCCACCTGGAAGAACGATAATTTCAGGTATCGGTGGACCGACAGAGAAAATTTCAGAGTACTTTGATATTTTTATGAGACCTTATGTTGAAAGTTTGCCCTCCTATATTCAGGATACTAAACATGTATTGAATTTAATGTCGGATGTTGCATGGCAGGAAGGTATGTATTTGGTCACATTGGATGTGGTTTCTTTATATTCTAATATTGACCATACCATGGAGACAAACGCAGTGGAAACATTCCTCAACAAGAGACCTGCTGAATTACTTGAGCACACGAGGATGATATTAGACATGACACAAATCGTACTGAAAAACAATGTCTTTGTCTTCAATGGAAAATGGTACAGACAGTCCCTTGGGACCGCGATGGGCTCCAGATTTGCTCCGTCTTCTGCTAACCTCTTTATGGGGTGGTTTGAGGCGGAGTGGATCTGGGGCCGTAGCGGCCAAAAATGGATTGAATACATTCAGTATTGGGGGCGTTTTATAGACGACTGTCTCATGATCTGGACTGGCACCCTAGATGACCTAATGTGTTTATTTGATTATCTAAATGATAATGAAGTCAACGTACGGTTCACAACACAATATGATACTAAGAGAATTACATTTTTAGATGTGGAATTGTACATTAAAGATGATAGACTTTGCTCAAGAATGTATAGAAAAGAAACCAGTTGCAACTCAATTTTGCATGCTACCAGTTGCCACCCGAGCTTCCAGATTAAATCAATCCCATATGGGGAGATGGTAAGAGCGAGGCGCAATTGTTCAGAAGATGATGATTTTGAGATAAATGTTGATGATATGACCAGGAGATTCACAGCCAGAGGCTATGATAAGAATGTGATAGACAAAGCAAGAAGGCGAGCATTTAAACTCAAACGTTCGCAGACTTTGAAGCAGAGAACGGATATTGAGAAGAGTGAACAGAGAGTAAGACTGGTGACGAGTTATAATACAGAATCTATTCGACTTTATTCTATTGTCAACCGTGACTGGCATTTACTTAAGGCTGATAAAGATCTATTACCATATATTGGAGAGAGACCCTCTATAACTTTCAGGAAAGGGAAGACTTTGGCTAATGATTTAAGTCCTAGCTACCCCGTGAAAATAAAACGTTTCTGGCCTAGGAATATAATGAAAGGGTTCCATAAATGTGGACGTTGTAATTGTTGCAGATGGGCCAGAAAGAAAGTATTGAATTTCAGCTACAATGGCTCTGACTTATACAAGATTGACACTTACATCAACTGTGAGAACACCTATGTGATATATGTAATAGCATGTACATGTGGACAGATTTATGTTGGCAGCACAATCCGTAGACTTAGATACAGGATGATGGAACATATCAGGGCATGGAAAAATGGGGACACTAGGTACCCAATTGCTGCACACTGTGTTCAAAATTATGATAAAAGAGATGAACATCAATTTAGCTATCATGGGATAGAACATGTAACAACAGATCCTAGGGGTGGCAACAGATTACTGAAACTCAGGAGAAAGGAGGTAATTTGGATTATGAAATTGAGAGCGGTGGAGCGGGGACTTAATATTGATAATGAATATCAATTCTTCTTAGGCAATGATTGAAGTGACTGAAGATGTGCTAGTGAGAAATTACTGTTTAGCTGTAGAGGTCTCAATCACATATTTGTCAGAAAACTAAACTGTTATATTAGGAGATATGCATTATAACTGTTCTTTATTGGAATATCATGTACTAGACCAGAATTTTGCCTATCATATTGATACTCTGGGATTTAATATGTTCTCAATTTACACTGTGTTTTTCAATATTTCTTGGGATTCCTTACTACTGGTCCCTGGTAAACTGGCTAGCATGGGCACTCTTTATTCTCTTATTGCCCTTTAAAGTAACCCAATTGAATTAACTACTGCAACCTCGAAATACTTTACATTGCTGCACGTAAACTTTTTTCACTAGATTCTATCGTTGGTAAGCACACAAATTTCTCACTGTTAACGGTGCCTTTATTCAGATTTATAATGGTATTAGTTTGGATTCACGATGTGTCTATATTTCTGTAATATAATTTTGCTTAGGAATATCTCTTAGCGCGTGGATTGTGTTCGACCGATTATTACATCTATGCGGAGATTTGCATTAATATTTGAGTTGTGGAATGCTTGAAACTTGGCAGATGAAATACGAACATATTACAAGATGGCGCCCGGGGAGAATGAACATAAATAGACTTTACAAGATGGCCCCGGTGCTAGACGCCGAGGTGATTGAAAGAGGATTATCCACCCGTACTGAAGTAGAAGATTTTGTTTATATCGTGGAGATATCCTAGCTTTGTGGGATTTTGATTAATAGGTTGGATTTTGAAATATTGTTTTATTCATTTTTACTCAGGAGGAGGATTACTTAATACAGAGGTTGTGACGAAATCGTGATAAGAAATTGGGTGAGCGGTATCGTAACATAAATCAGTTACTTTGGTTACCTTATAGGAAGTGATATTGACCATTCTGATACTTTTGTTTCCCACTTTAGAATTGAAACTCGATAAATAAAGATAGTAACGACCTCCAGTTATAACTAATATTTTGACGTGGGTGAGTGTACACAACTTCTTTGAATATAGAATGTAGATTTGGGAGATAGAAATTCTGATGATATGTTCAATGTATGTTATAGGGACAGAAGGAAAGCATCTATCTTAGGACGAGGGAACTTACGAGTAAGGAGAATCACCGTAAAGGTGAGCCTATTGGAATAAGAGTATGTATTGAGTCCGACACAATATAAGGATAATACTACCATCTGCGTAATTTTGTTTTTAATAGGATTCGTAACCCATAATCGGAGAATACTTTAGAGAATTTCCCTCATCTAAGTATAGTCCACATGTAAGGTGAGTTGTGTTTACTACACTCACGCTAGTTAAATTGTGTAGTACTAGTGAGTTTAATAGTGAGTAAAATGTATTGCTTATTGTTACAGTCCTCATAAGAAGAAATTAAGCAATAATATTGGCAAGATTATGAACCCACCCGTTAAGGTTTGGGTAAGTGATATGGTAATGAGATAATAAAATTACTCTCACTATTTACACGAAATATAGGTCTCAGCAAATACATATATTTTTAATTGCAGAGTGAGATCGAAATTTGATTATTGGAGGAACCAAATGGGAATTTTGGTATAGATTATTGAGAACGAGAACTAATAGAGGTAAATATACTTATGTTTATGGTGAGGTTGTATACAATTGGTTAAGTGGTCTATGTCAATGTTAGGAATCAATAGAGGCTGATATAAGGTCTTTTCATTACAGAAATATAATTTACTGGATTTATGAACCACTTCTGATGTTAAGAGACAGTGGATATTGGGGTGAATATAAAATTAGGCTATACCATTCCTGATACACTAATCTCTAATTTCATTTCTTGGTAGTGGGCCTATAACCCTATCCACAAAATATAGGTGTATAGTCTGACAGCAGTGGCTTTACTATTTTCTTTCTTTTATCTGAATACTACACACTCAGCGGACTACTACACTACTAAGTAGGTGCTTTGGACTTCCTTCTTTACACTAGCCATACGTAGTGCGTGTAGTAACTGTGGGTAATTTTATTTGGTTTCAGCCCTGAAGAAGTCAGTGTGTTATATTGTACACGACGAAACGCGTGTTGGCTGTTGTACCATCTTTTGTGAATACTGAAGCAAGAAAATAAACAACAAGGAACATCAACCGTTTGGAATTTGGAAATTTAATTTATGAAATTTTGAACTTTAGATTTGAATGACGCTTGCCTAAATATTGGTATTAGTGACACACAGAATTTTGACTCAAGTGTGCTCAGAGGTCATTGTAGAATGTGTAGAAAAGGTATATTTTCTGACAAAAGTCTGTCTGATCTTGAAAGCGGGGAAGGTGGTGATTTTAGAACTAAAAACACTTTGTTAATACCTTTTGCAGGCAAAAAATAGATGCTTTCTTCTGCAGCACTTTTTTCCTAAAAAACTAAAATTAGCTGTATTTTGGCCAATTTCTTGGTCCCCTCCAGGGAGATCCACGAACCCTGGGTACCTTTGGAATCCTATAGGTGTTGGAAGAAGGACGCATATTTGGCATTGATACATTATGTGGAAAGTTATAGGGGCCTGAGCGTGAACTACCCCAAATAGCAAAACAAAAGGCTTAGCATGAGGGGGTAAGCCTAGCAGCGAAGGAGTTAAACAAGGCCACAGACATTTTCTTTCAACGTGACCAAAGTGAATAACGCACAGCTGTAATCAGGAGCCTCTCAACCTATCTCGTCCCAGGACCACTTCATATGGATCCTCATAGGGATACACTGCTCATCAAAAAACCATAGCTTCCTCTTAAAAACAAATTTCACAGCCATTCAAGGCTCTAGGCTTTCTCTCTGCATTTGTCACCTATCTCATCACCATTTACTGATCAAAGCACACAAGCTCATAGCTCAACAAGTACCAAAAAGCCTCCTGTAAAAGTTCTCATGCCATCTGTGAAATCATGGCAGCCACAAGCAGCATTTTTGCTCACTTTTTAACCAAGGCCCCCATATATGATCCACAATAATCACACTACAAGTACCAAGCCCTGTTCAACAGCATCCCCATGTTGTATCACTCACCTCTGGTATCGGCAAACAGGATCTACCCGAGCACCGTCAGTGGGATGTATGACTAAACAACTATTGCCTAAACCACGACTTCTTGAACCATGAAAGCTAATCAACAAGCAATGCTAAACTACTACTTTTTTTACAACGACTTCCTAAACCACGAAAAAAAACACCTTGTGACTGGCCAATAGATGGCACTATTGTAATAACAATACTTCCACGAAATATTTTTAAATTGCTCATTACCCATTTCATTGTTAACATATTCTACGTATGTATAGCAAGTCTATCTCTTCTTTATAGTAAAACAACCCTCCCTGCCTCATCATCATGGCAAAGCAACCAGACTGTCAAATCCTGCTCCTCCGACCCCTGTAAGACAGGTAGCCTCGCCTACCCCATTGTTTTGAAGGATAAACAACCCCAGGTTTGCTTTCATTTGTTACTTCTCACGCACTAATGTCTCCAACTGTAGTGTACATGGCCATGGCTCCTCTCATTACTAAACTCCAGTGCCGGCTGGTTCAATCCTTCTTCCGTCCATCATCTACAGCTCCACTTGGGGCCAGGCTGTATTTCCCATTGAAAACATAAACAACTAGCCCGGGCACTCGAAAAGGATAGACCTGAAGGGGCGTCCCAAAAAGATAGCCATATTGCTGAGGTATAGAATTCATAAATACTAATCAACGACTGAGCTAGTTCACTAACCCTGGAAGTAGTGCCTACAATGACTTGTTTAAAATGATTTAGCAAATGAATGAGCCTTTAACTGTTTAATTGCTCGAGTTGCTGTTTGTTTTCGTTGTTCTTTAACAAACATCAACCGTATTCCTATGAACTGCACCTGTTGCTACGTCCATGTCTTCGTCCAATACCCTCCCTCTTCCTCCGAGTAATATACCCTGCCATTGTACTACAATATTTCCCCTTCTCCTGAATACACGCATCCCATGGTCACTGTGTCTATTCTTGACACCTCCCGATTCCGGTAGTATTTTTAGCTTCAAGTTTCTGCTCTACTTTGTCAGGGAGCTCTGCTGGCTCCTATCGAAAAGCTGTGTCTCAGCTTGCCCCGAGTCCCAAGCTCGAGCTAAGCAGTGAGAGAGAGCTCACGCAGCACAGGCTGTTGACCTATTCTGTGCTTCGATCACCGGTGTTGTTTTCAGTTTTCAGTCAGAGTGGTGGTTTAGGAGCGAAATGAAGAGTCGTGGTTAAGGACTTCGTTATTTGGAATTCCTCGTTGTTCTTACTTCGTTGTTCAGGTAAGTCGTGATTTAGACTTTGTTAATTAGGATGTTCCCCCCGTCAGGGTACTCGCAGCCACTTCTATTTGAAGTGTCAGCAGGGTGTGTCCCGCTCAATATGCAGACACTAGAGTACTTTTTGACCACTGAAGCAATATTGGGAGGATGTAAAGGGAGCGCACCCGCTCCCAATGATCCTCCATGCTAATTTCTGGTCTAACCCTGGCAGGGCACTTAGTATTCTCACAACAACATCAAAAAGATGCTTGGATTAATAACTCATGGTACCTGGTGATATAAAGTGTAATGTTGTTGGGATCCTCGATGACAGCACAACAGGACCTAGTGCCGCAGCATGGCACATCTTTGATGTGGATCCACGCAATGCTTTGCAGAGTCCCTGTAGCTGGCCTGCACTCCATCGTGGTCGGCGTGAACTCCTGATTTTGTGCCAGTCCAGCGTGACCAGTTATTCCCAGTTGGTGCTTTCTGCTTTTTGGTGCAATTTTGACCTAAAACTTAAAAAAAATTTCATTTCCAGTTTTAGTGGTTGGATTTTTTTAATTTTGGTCTTGTTTTATTTATTAAATTAATCTCTATTTTTCTAAGCTGGGGTGGAATAATATTTTGTGGGGTGTTCTCACTGTTTTACTGTTTGTAGTGTTGCACAAATACCTTACGCATTGCCTCTAAGTTAAGGCTGAATGCTCTGTGCCACGCTACCAGGAAGTTGAGCACAGGTTAGTAGTTTGTTTGTGCCTTACACTGACTAGGATTGGGGTTGCTGATTGACCACAGCTCACACCTAGCCAACCAGTAACCCTATTTCTATCACCACTCCACTCCACGCTACTCCAGTGTATACAACTCCACTCCACGCTATTCTACTCTAATCCACTTCACTCTTTGCCACTCTACCCCACTCCAGTGGAAGCTATTCCACTGTATGCCATTCCCCTGTACCCCATCCACTTTATGCTACTCAAATCTTCGCTACTGCAGTCTATGTTATTCCACTGTATGTCACCCCAGTCCACACTTCTCCACTCTATGGCACTCCACTCTACGCTATTCCACTATACGCTATTCCAATCTACGCCTCTCCACTCTGCTCTATTTTACTATATGCCACTTCACTGCACCTCATTATACTGTACACCGCTTCACTCTGCGTCACTGCACTTGTCATGTGTTCTGTACAGGGCCCATTGTGGTTTCCCTATTATGCCTAACTTTGCATGGCACAGGCCGCATTAGCTTTGCACATGCTATATAAACACGTTTGCTTCTGTGCCCCAATATTTTCTACAGAAGAAAAGTTGTTGTCTCATTCTGTTCTTTCCTGAGATTTAGTCTCAACAGCAGACAAAGTCAAACAACAATGTGCCTTGTTATTTTGATCTGGTCAAGCATTCGCACCTAACACAACAAAGAGGTGCAGCTGTTGTTTATGAATGTGTGAACCTTGTCATATAGGTATGCACAGCAATGTAACAGAGAGAGAGAGACAGATATTTTCTGAGAGAAAATCACAGCTAAATTTGAGACGTAGAACGTTCATCAGGTACGGGGTCTGCTACTAAGCCCAGAGATCTTTGCTCTATGATCAGTTTGCTGATGGTGTTTTTGCTAGGCAGTTGTATTATGATTGTGGCACGTATACTGCATTATAGAGCACGATAGTTTAAATAAACATTTCAAACTTCCTTCGTGTCTCTGGCATATCTTATTGTGGATGAGTACGAGTGAGTGAGCAAAAAGCGGTGTCTTGTTCACGCGATCCCTGAGAGTTGGGATCATGGTTAGCCTCTACGCGTAGCTCCACAGAGTTTGAAAAAAACTCAGTGGAGCTACACATCGCTCCACTCCACTCTCTCCCTGCTCCCTCCCTCCTCCCAAATGCTTTAAAATTATAAAAGGAAGGCACTTAACTGTGTTTCTGCCGCCTCCCCTGCCTGGCCGCGTTCTCCTCCCTGCTCCTCGCCACCTCGCGTCCTCCTGACTCCTTCTCTATTGAAGAAAACACTATGTTGGATGTCAAATAAGGTTCTTCTTCAGGACAGGGAATGAAAAAGGGTGTGTAGCCCCTTCCAATATGGTTCACTTGAAATCCAAAATGATAATCATGTCAAGGAGCTCAACCGTCGCTCTTTAGGGTACGACAATCTGTCCAAGTTGGGGCTCGGCGTATGTCTAGGGAATAGATTTCCACAGTGCCTTAGTAGGAGAGGACGCATGAGCGGCAACGCGGTCTGCGAGCCGTTTTTAGAGCCACGAATGGAATACGGGTCTCTGGTGTGTCCCTACTCGTGACACAGGTCAAAGTGGGAAGCCCTCTGGTGAAGCCTTATGCTAGCCACCTAAGAGCCCTTGGGAGCAGATTCCAGGACTAGAAGAGCACTTTGGTGAATGACAAGCACCACTTTTAGAGATATACCAAGAGCACTTGAAGTAAAAGCCCACGGACATTTCTCCCATGTGGTTTCTCCATTTAAGGCACTTTGGAAATCTATTCCACAGACATACGCCAAATTAATTTGTGCCAGCATTATAATATCTTTATGTGTTTAGACATTCTTTGCAAACATTCGTGACATCCTAAGTGAAGTAAGGGATAGATAACTTTGAAGTCACATTTTTTGTTAAGTATACTTGTGGCAGAACCACTATTCGCTTCACGTAATTGTCCCCAGGTTCTGCACGATTCTGGGTATCCCATTGCTAATGCTGATATTTGCAAGCACCAGTGGCAGCTGACTCATGTTAACAGCGGTGGCTGCTTATGCCGCCTCGTGCCTCAGCTCTCCAATGCTTCCTGGTCCCAGCAGCCCCTGGGACAGCATCAGAGACTCCCTGTGCAAACCCTGCACTGCTCTCATGTAGCATGACAGCAGCACAGGGATTGGCCAGACCTGGCTTATTTAACACTTGCTCAGGCACCGGGAGACTGTGCAGTTTTTCCAACCCGGCTGTGTAATACAGGAGAAACTTAACTGTGCATGTCTGTTTGGCTGGCCTAAGATGGCCGGCCAAACAGATATGCACAGATAGAAGTGCGCATCACTCCACAAGCATCCCATGGCCCGTCCTGGCCATCCCCACACACACATGCTCAGCCAGCAGCTGAAAAATACAACAATAGTAAAATATCATTTTATTTTTCAGCTGCTGGCTCTGAGACACTGAGGCTACTCTCCTCCGCCACTGCGCGGGAGCCGCCACTGGCAAGCACCAGCATAGTTAGAGAGCGCCGCGCTGAAACAGACCAACTTGACCAAACGTGCATAGAAGGCAAGATGTGTTTTGTAGGATATTTGTCCTTTAAAAGCTGACGTGTATTACAGATTACCGAAGAGGACTGGGTGCCTTTAGTGAACAGGTGCTCAAAAGGAGAGAGCTGCTTGACAGGAGAGGGATGCTCTACAGGATTGAGGTGCTTTACAGGATAAGGATGCTTTAACGAGCACGGTGGTCCACAGTGGGAGATGGGTGCTTTACAGTTGAGAGCACTATCAATAAACTGACATTTACAAGCAAAACGTACACTCATGGGAAGGCATCTTGGCGCTATTGATCTTACACACTTCATCAAGACGAAGAGTGGCCTGCTAGGAAGATCAAATTCAACTGTTAAATAAATAGTTTTATATGGCATAGAAAGGCTGAAAGATGTGATTCTTTCTTTAAGAACAGTATGGGCAAATTTCACGACATTGCACCTTGAACAAAGAAGCCTCTGGCCCTCCATTATTAAAGCTTACATGTATCCACATCAAAAAAACGTTTATAGGTACATTGTAGATTGACAAAAGACTTCTGAGCAGAAAATCTAAGAGCCAAACAAGCAGGAAAGCTGGGGTTCGAGTGGGCGGGGGGGGGGGGGGGGGGGGGGTCCTAACAGCCCACCAGCGCGTTTAGTGCTTTTTGGGGATGAGTGTCAGCAGGACAGTTTTTTTTGTGTCTCTACCGAGATTAGCAAATGCCCATTGCAGGCCTGCGACTACGGACTGGATAGATAGATGGCAATTTCAGAGGATTTCAATGTATGCATCCCTTGTCGGTCTCAGACCGAGGCAGAGAGGGGTAGGCAAAAGTGTTGCAGTGGTCATTCACAATGATGCATTGTCACTGCCCTCTTTTCCCATACCAGTGTGCCCACTGCTAGCTAAAATGTTTAATTTAATGTTTAATTTAAGTGCTGCAAGCCATTAGAAAAATGATTTGGTGGGGTGGCTGCCATTGACATGCATTGCAAACATCAATTGAATAAAATGATTCTTCAAATGCACATTATCAGTCTTGCAGATGCCCAAAAAACCTCTATGTTGAGTGTCAGCGAGCTCCACATTTCAGCTAGAGACCTAGGTTTGAAAGCTGATTGTCCACCTACATTTTGCCCATCTGAGACACAAAGTGCAGATGGGAAGTGAGCTCCAGTTTAATTTTCACGTTTAAACATGATTGTCTTGCGCGGTTCTCAGAGTTGTTGCATGCACAGACAACTTACTGGTGGCTCCTAGTCATATGAGGCACCTTTAGTCAGGACTCACTTTTTTGCTACTTGCACATAGCATTATGTGACTCATAATATAGTTATGTTTTAGCACTATAAGAATGCTTTTAAAAAGAGCATGACTGGCTGAAGGGGTCTCATCTAACCTCATGTCTCTTGCCACCTGTGTAAACATCGCATTGAACTGTTTGCTCCACATATTAGCCCCATTTTTAGGTAAGGCTTGAACTGTTGATTTCTTTCTGTGCTGCACTTGGTTTATGAGGTAAACATGCTATGGTGCCGCCTTTCCTGCACCCTTTTTGTATGACACCTGTGCTGCTGCGTTGCCAGTTTTCTGCTTCTGTCTGTACAGTGATATTATTTTGCTATGGAGGCCTGCACCGTTGCTTCCTGTGCTGTACCTGTTATGAGAGGCAAACCTACTCTTCTACTTCCTGTACTGTTTTGTGTGCTGGAGGGCTGCACTGCTATTTCGTATGCTGTACCTGTTTTACCGGGTAGACCTGCCTCTCTATTCCCTGTACTATACCCGTTTTGTGTGACAGAGGACGGCACTGCTGCTTCCTGTGGAGTTCTTGTATTATGAAGTAGATCTTCGAGCACGCACTATTCTTTTAAATGTAGTGCTTGTTTTGTGAGGGAGGCTTGTCCTGTTTTATGTTCTGGTTCTCTGAACTGCTGCTTCAAAAGCTGTTCCTGTTTTAAGTGAAAACAAGTTTGTAAAACAGCCTGTGCTGTGACTGTTATATTTGTGAAGGCAACATGCTCAAGTGCTGACTGTTCTGTCCCTGTTTCATCACAGGAAAGTTTGGAGAGCGAGAAGGGGAGTACAGGACGGGGATGTGCGAGTGTTAGAATATTAAAAAAATAATAACTTACCTCAAGGTGCTGGCAGCCTTCCATGTCGCGCTTCCTTTTCTTTCCTTTTCCACCAGACACTGGGACCACCACGTCACAGACTCCCATCCAATCCCAGTCCTGATCTACTGCTCGGAGAACGGCGTGGGGATTGGCCTGAGCGGGCTGAAAAGACACTCCACTTAGGCCAGGGAGTCTAAGTGCGCCTGTGTGTTTTGATCGGTCTGAGATAGCTGGCCAAACACAAATGCGCACCTAGGGAGCGCACATAGTACTCCTCTTCCTGTGCCCCACCCCTCCGTGCACAAGCTGGCTCAGATCCAGCAAATGAAAAATAAAACAATGCAGAACATAGTTTTATTTTTCATTTGTTGGCTTTGAGGCAGGCAGTGAGTCGACGCTCCTCTGCCATTGAAAGGGAATTAGCTTGGCTACCTACTGGTAATCTTCATGCGCCCACCACATTGGCGGGCGCACTCCCGCATTTTCAACATTGCGGCAGGCGGTCCTGAAAGCATCGCCCGCCGCAATGCTAAAAATGCACATTGTGCACTTCAATGCACAACGTGACAGGCACCGTGGGGGGCCTGTCACGTTGTACAGTGAAGTGCTGGGGGGTACCATAGGTATCCCCCATGTGCACTCCCCACCCCCCCGGAGTCCCTCTGGGCCCACAACGGGCCCCCACAAGACATTCCCGCATACCTCTCCATGGCGGCAGCATGTCCCCGCCTTCACCCTAATACAGACACCACCACCATATGAAACCCTTTTCCGACCGGTCAACTCCATGACCGGGCAGAAAAGCGGCAGACGGTTTTTCCGGCTGCCGCGGTCCACCCCGCCATAGTAATATGGCTGGGGGAAATGGGTGGCGGACGGGGAAGGATGTCGGGTGGATCGCCACCGCCTGCATGGCGGTGGTGATCCGCCCGACATCCTAATGAGCCTCTGTGTGTTTGGGGCACAGCATTCACCCTTAAAAGAAAATCCCCACTCAACATGGTGCTCTGACAGGAAGTACCCGTCACCTGACTTATATGCAGATAGGCAAAGAAAATCGCTGACCTAACCCAACAAGAGGCTATGACCCTTCCTGTCAACCCCAAAAGTCACAAATAAAAAAATCCACCTGGCGAATGGGGGAAGTTTTCTCCAGATAAATAACAAGGCCCCTTGTCAAATCAAGAGAATGCAGATTTTCCTCTGCTGTAGAGGGAAGGCAGGAAGAACAATATCCTCGGACAAATAGAAAGGAGAAGGTACCTTGGGATGTAAAGCCGGGTCAGGGCGAAGAACCACCTTGTCCGGAAAAAACCTCAAGTAAGGAGGGTAACAAAGCAATGCTCCAATGTCCCCCAAACACCTCCCCGTGGAGCTAGCCAGTAGAAAACACACTGCAAGGGTCGGTAACTCCAGAGAAACTGAAGGCAGTAGCTCAAATGGGGAGCTCTGTAAAGCATTAAGGAGGAGTGGATGATCCCACAGGGGAACAGGAGAGGAAACTACCAGCCTCCTAAGGTAGAAACTCTGAAGAAGCGAGAGGCCACAGACTCAAAGAGAAGGAGAGAGGCGCCCCTGATAGCCTTAATGGTGGCCCAGTGGATACAGAGAGTAGAGACCGATAGCCCAATTAAGAACTCATCTGGTAGGAACTCTAGTATAGAACCACCCTCACAAGAGATTTGGACAAACCCTCTTGATGAAAACTAACCAGAGAAATTCTTCCAGTGGCTCTCATAAGCCCGTAGGATACTGACTTTCCAAGAAATCTGAACGGAAAGAACCACCTACGAGGAGGAAGCCAAGGTGACTAGCCTTCTCCTTTCAATTTCCACCCCCCCCCCAATGCCAGCTGTCTGAATGCATTGTGGGACAGATGAGGAAACCTGAGCAGAGAAGGGGACAGAAAAAACTTCCAAAGAGGAGCAATGGGCAAACTCTGCAGTAGGGGGTATCAAAATAGGACTATCAACAGGACCACTACCCTTTCCCTCTTGATTTTTGCCAAAACCCTGCTGAGAATGGAACAGGGGGAAAATCAAAGAGATGACTCCGTGGCCATGGGAAACTCAGGGTGTCCTCCTTCCAAGCCTCCCCGCTAGGGAGACTTGGAGAATTAAGGGGCATATTATCAAGGGGGCAGTTTTCGCCGGTTTAGATGCCGTTTTCGGCCGCTAAGCGACGAAAATTCTGTCGCCCTATTATCAAGCTGTCACTAACAGCAGTTAGCGACAGCTTTCAGGCGATAGCGAGCAGTTTGGGGCCCGCTTTGCATGTCAGCGATGTTTATCGCTAATGACATGCAAAGTGAGCGTATCCAACCCGTTAGCGACTGAAAGCAGTCGATAACGTCGCTATCGCCTATTCACAAGGCTGGCGTAGCGATGGAAATATTCCCGCTATCGCCAAAAACTAACGCCTGCTCTGACCAGTTCTTAGCCAAGTTATCCAATGGGAGGTGGATAACATGGCTAAGACCATTTTATCGCTAATGCGAGAATATCGCTATATTCTCAGCGATATTCTCGCATTACGCCGCTATCGCTGGATATTTTAGCGCTATGGAGAAAAAAGTTGCTAATATCATGTTTTCTACGCTAAAATATCAAGCAATAGGCAGCGATAAAAAAATAGTTGCTAAGCGCATTTAGCGATAAATATCGCTAGTTGTTGGTAATATGCCCCTTAATGTGTTAATAACAACTCTCTGTTATTGGAAGATGGCAGCACTTGGAGCATGGACAATGTTGCGAGTTGCTCCAAAGTGTGCACTCCCAAATTTGGCTAGATCAAAGGATCAGAAGAATTCCTTCCCAGCTCCAAAGCGTCCAAGAATGTTGGGAATAGTCATCCGTCCAGTTGGCAAACTGATTATGAAATGTAACTGTATCTATTGCTATATCTTATATAAACAATGCTTTGTTTCTAACATTACTGTATTTTTACCTTCTCATTTTGTCACTCCCTTTGCAAACGGGATGTGTTGTAATATTTTATTATAATCACCCTTTCTGCCATCCTCCTTTTCCTTCCTTCCTTTTCCACACCCCTCCTTATTCCAGCCAGTTGGTACCTACCATTCTGTAGAACCTTCATACGAAGCTCACCTTAGAATGTTCAGAGAATCCTGTCTGTCAGTTGGTGCTTGAGGATCGCTGAGAAAAAACGCAATTTCCTCTACTCCCGTGTCATCTCTACTTAACAACTTGTTTTGTATGAGGACTGGTCTTCTGCTGCTCCTGCTTGACATGCTTTTTACACTGTTTGTTTTTGTATGCAACCTGCATAGCTGCTTACCATGCGCTACATTGCGACATGAATATGCACGATTGCTTTCCCTGCTGTAACTTTTTTTGATTGAGGGTGTTCTGCACAGTTTCCTTCTGTGTTGTATCTCCTTTATAAGTGAAGCTTGCACTTCTATATTGCCAAGCAATAGCTCTTCTGTGTAAGATAGGTCAACACAATCCTTCCATACCTGCTTTGTGATGGAGGCTTGCAGTGCTACTTCCCTTGTAGTGACAGTATGTGTGATGTAGAGAGCACAGCCTGATCCTTGCTGTACCTCCTTTGTGAGGGACACTTGCACTGCTGCTGTTGATGCTGTGTCTGTTTTATTTAAGGTTGGCCGCAAAACTGCTTTCTGTGTTCTGCCGTTTTGTGAGGGCAGATTACACAGCTTTTCTATCCTGTTTTGCACATGTGAGGCTTGCACAGCTGATGTATCTGCCATACAGTTCTATGTAGTGTCCCCTAAAGATCCTTTTCTTAAGGCCTGCATAGATTTAAAAGTGTGTGTGTGTGGTTGTGTGTATGGGTGTGTGTGTGTGTGTGTGTGGGTGTACACCATGCACAATAAGTTCTTATCTCCCTGGGCCAATCAGTTGTATCAGTGGTCTCTGAGACCATTGAGGGCCATACGGGCCCTGCTGCCGGCTCATGGGCAAGCTTTAGTTATACCTTAACTAAGGCCTCACTGATGTTGGTTTAAGATGTTATGCCTAGGCATATGTGGCCATGCCTGGGAAAAGGATGAATGTGTTTGGGCACTTGATGCTTGTGCCTGGGCATTTGAGACTGAACTTGGCAATGTGGTGGCTGTGCTTCTTGACTATGATAACTTACAACTTGGGCTATTGTGGTGTTACCTCTGGCATAGCAGGGCAGCACTGTGCTTTATGTATGGGTTCAAACCTAGAGAATTTTAACCGCTTCAGTATCTTTTCTATTTTTTAAGGTAATTTTCTTTTATTGCATGCTTTTAAAGTTAAATTATGTTACTTCGTGGATTGGCACAAGTGTCAAAGGTTGTGTGCAGTCACTTTCAATGATGTCCTAAGAGGCAGGACAAAGAGTGTGATGTCACTTTCTCTACCATGACATTTTGGTGAATCGACATTCACGCTACAAGTGCAAGCAGGTTATGTCATTACTGATTTAAGTTTTGCATAGCGAATAAATACCGAAGGGTATCCTGGCATTGAGCTGGTGAGAAGAGAATGGATCAAAAGCACCTGAGCTATACAAATAGATGTATTTTTTAGAGCTGTATGAAACTTGAGTAGATGTGGTTGTATGTATGGTGATAGGAAGGGAAATTAGAGAAATTCATTGGCACCCTATGAATTGAACAGAACCAATTTAAAGTTTTTTGTTCAGGCCACAGAACGTAGTATGGGATTGGTTGAATGACATTAGAGTATTATGTTATTACTTAGCAAATCTTTTTGGTTAATATTAAATTCACCAAAAGTATACTGGGTGGTCTCAGCTTCTCTGCCTATGCTAAAATACGTTGGAAATCTCTTCCTGATAATTTTTGCTTGATACCGTCTCTCAATAATCTTAAAATACTTCTAATGATAAGATTGTTTTCCCAACCATTTTAATAAATCTCAGTGAGATTCAGTTATCTTTGTTGGTCTTCCTCACCAAGCAATCATTTATGCATGAGTGTTTTATACAAAATGGCAAAGTAACAACATAATATAGCAGGAAAGTAAAACCCTAGACTAATAAACAATATATTATATATTTTAGGGCATTATTAATACTTTGGTGCCCCCCAGATTACAACAGTAATCCAAGGCTGGTGGTTCAGCAGTGTCACGGCAGCAGGAATGTTTGGCTCATAGGGGAGCCTAAAAAACATACAGATGCCGTGACAGTGCCTCCAGCAAGACCGTGCAGGTTGTGGCATGTACCCTATTGTGCATTTCATACAGTGCACATGTGACCCTGCTCTCTTGGGGGGGGGGCAATGTTGGGGTTCCTTTATGTGCCTTTATACCAAGCGCTTCATGGCGGGGTCCCCACCGATGCAGGATTCTGGATCCCAGAGGTGGCAGTGACAGTGGCAGCAGCCTTGTGGTGCTCCCACTGCCACCATCGTAATCAGACAGGAGGCCCAACGTGATGGCAGCAGTCAGACTGCCGTACACTGGTATGGCTGTCTCAGGGCATTCATACTCATAGTTAGGCCCTTAAGCATAATTCAGAAAGCTTTCCAACATATATTGGTGTGATCTACAAGAGACCTACCTCAGTACATTCCACCGAGTTTCAAATATTCACAGAGGCGATAATGTGTGGTTTGATCCCGGAGAATAGTCCAGCAATATTTTGCAATTAGGGTTAGAATATGATGAATGAGAATTATCTGTAGGCCATCTGCTTACTAACCTATCTGGAAAAAGTAAAATGTGGTCATTCAAACAGTAGTAGACATTAAGGGCCAGATGTACGAACATCTCATTTTGCGAGTCTCTAATTGTGAATTTGTGTGACTCATAATTTGAGACTCGCAAAATGAAATGTACTAATGTGTCTCAGACACAGTAGCAATTCCCAATGGGGTTCACAATTAACCTGCCTCATCACTACTTATTAGGCAGGTCACAATTTATGACCCATTGGGAATGAGCACTAACACAGGGATGGTGGCCTGCTGGGGATAGCAGACCACCATGTGTGTGTTTGCTTTTAAATAAACTACTTTTATTTCAAATGCAGGCCGTTTTCCTTAAAGGAAAATGGAACGTGTTGCCAAAAGAAAAATGAAAAGTTTCTGTTTCATTTTTTAAGGGTAGACAGTGGTCCATTTGACCATTTCCTGCTCCTAAATGATTATATGCCATTTCCAACGGGCAAGGGGTCACCTGAGGACCCCTTCACATTTCAACTGGCTTACCACCCATTGCAAAACAATTGCACTAAGTACTGCGACTCGCGATTAGGACGGGACACCCTTGACAGGCCCATTCCTAATAGCGACTCACAAATCCTATTTTGCGAGTCGGTAGTAGGGTACCGCCTCACAAATGGGGCTTTGTACATTGCAAAATGCTATTTTCTGGTCGCAAACTTAGCTTAACATACCTTACTCCTGGAAATGTTGTAGTAGATCAGAAAAAATTCAAAAGTAAGCTAAGCAGAGAAACTTTGTGTATAGAGCGCTAAATTGTCATCTTGTAAAGACAAGTTTTTGTAAAGTTGATGTTTTCAATCAATATTTTTCTTTAAACCATGATTGCCAATGATACCAGTATGTTTGGATGTTTCCTTATGCAATTGCTGTACTCCTGTTTGTGAAGTGGGAACTACGTGCACTACTCAAATATATCTTAACTCTTACTTGGTTAACCAGCTGTCTAAGGTCGTCCACCCAAACAGTGTCCTCTTACATTCAGTGAAATGGAAGCATATTTGGGGTAACCCCCTTCATGTAAAAGGCGACTGCTTTTAGAACTTAGGGGCTCATTACGATGGCGGAAGGCCGGCCACCGACAGCCGATCGGTGGCGGGCCTTCTGCCATCGTACTGCTGTTTTCCCCCTGCCATATTTTGATGGCGGGGGAATCGTTGGGTGTGTGTGGTGGAAGTAAAGACCGTCCGCCACGGTTCTGACAGGTAGTCATTTTCTGCCCCCCTGTCGGAACAGAAATATAGCCCAATAGTGCCGCAGGGATTATGATGTCCCTATCCTCCATTACTTTTGCAGCGTATCCCTGCACCATATTGCAGGCACCGCATAGTGCATGCCACGTGGTGCAGGGAAATGCAAGTGCCTTTAAGTTTGCATTGTGGTGGGGGCTGTTGAACGCATCCCTGCCACAATGCAAAATATAGGTGATGCGACCGCCATGGTATCGGTCGCATCATATTTTAGATTCCGAAACGATGGTGGACGGACAGAAGTCTGTCCGCCATCGTAATGAACCCCTTAATTTCATCACTCCTGCTTCAAGTGACTTTGTGCAACTCAGCAAATTTCTGAAAACACATCTGTTCCGACACATGATCACTATACTAGTGATGCTTGCAATGAAATTGACCTGAAGAGACCGTATTAGTGCCTAAAAAATAAACAAAATGGATTCAAAATAAATAAAATACAATTTGCACAATCACTGTATTAACTTGAAATGCTAAGTACTTCCTAAAAGTTACAATTAATGAGGGTTTTGGACTCTTTCAATAATTCAACTGATTTTTTTTATGTCTTAGACTACAACACTAATCCAGTATTTTAGGCTCAGGCAATGTATATGTTTGCTACAGAATATGGTTTAATGATTTCAGATGCTAATGTTTGAACAGAATAAGCTTTATATTGGCGCACACCAGTATCAGGGTAAGAGAGTTTTACACTATGGAAATTCATGGTGATTTTTTAGGGGTAGACACCTATTTCTTTAGTCGTGTACAGCATAAGTCCATGTACGTCAGACCTACACCAGGTTTTCAAGGAACCCACTGCCAAATTGTTCCAATTTACAAGTGCATTCTATGCAAATTTACCTCATGTTGCCATCATGTAATCTGACCTGGCTGGTCCTCATATTTTTGCCCCCCACCAATCTCAGTCTATTATGAATCTGCTTCTGAATTACATTGTCACCACGAATCCCAGCTACATTTACCCTTTTCGGAAGCAATTTCATTTTTGTTGTCTGAATAAAGGTTACTCTGACGCTCAGCAGGCCTAAGGAGTTAGTTCTAGTGGGTCAGTAGACAGAAAGTCTTCACACATAGCTTAGAAAGAGAGAATTTCATTACCAGCCACAGACCAGCTGATCAGTCCTGGGGCTGGGATGCTGCATCAAAGAACTCATAAAGGAGGCTAAATCCTCAAGCTCTCTGTAAATTACTATTGGAGCCCGCGGCTGAAGCGCGTCTTTTGCGAGGAGCCTGGCGGAGAGGAAGGCAGCCGCTTTTCAGCCTTCATCAAGAAGTAATGAAAGCGCTAATTTTAGCCATGGAAAAGCTTCAGGTATTCGGTGGGCGTCTGGGAAATTGAACCTTGTTCCAATGTTGTTCAGCAACTTCATTAAACTTATTGCTTGCTGGGATTGTCTTTCCCAGCAGTAGCTACAGACAAATAACTTTTGCTTTGAAAGCTATGTTAGGAGTATTTTCTTTCTACTCAGGGCTACAGATCCACTCACCCATACAGCAGCAGGGGCTGCTGTGAGCTCGGAACAGTTAATACATTCAGTGGGGCTAAAATCCCAGGGAGCAAGAAGGGATTGGGGTGTTGAACACAAGGGGTATTTATTGTAGAAGGATAGACAAGGTCTTTACATTCTTCAGGAGGCAACACAAGACATACAAACTATAAAGTAGAGGGGAAAAGTAAACATTCAATAAACTTTAAAGAGAATTAGCAAACATATATTTATATTAAATAGTAATGTGATTTCATTATAAGTGTAGGTAATTAGGTTACTGCTTGAGGGGGGTGAAACCTTACTCACACATCAACAAAAACATTTGAACACAAGCCAACCCCAAATTAACCTATGTTTAACCCTCTGTTAGTTTGGCACAAAATCAGGTAGGATTAACTTAGAGGCAATGTCTTACGCATTTATGCACACTCAAACAGTACTAAAGTGAAAGCCAACACAAGAAATTTTCCACATACATTTTAAAAAATATACATATATAAATAATTTGAGACCAAAACAACAAAAATCCAAAATGTTGAATCAGACATATGCAACTTTAAATTTTCAGGTAAGTATTGGGTCTAAAACCACAAAACACCATTCTCAGTCATTTGGTCATGCTATACCGGGGAAAAGTCACAAGGTCAGGCCGACAGCGATGAAGCCTGGATCGGATACAGGACTGAATTTAGTCTGCTGACAAATTACCTTGTGGGCCTGAGCGTCAAGATGCACAGTTCTTGTTTTGAGATGTGCAGGCAAAGGGTCAAGGAGTCATTGAAAAGGAGCAGGGATGCAAGATCTGATGTCGAGATGTGTCGCGCAGAGGCAGAGTCGGTGACCATTGATGAAGAGTTGTGATGCGAGATCCTGTGCCATCATCAAGGGATCCGGTGGGGCAGGGAATGCGAAGGGTTGTGCTTGACCAAAATCGGCGCTGGGCTGCGCCGGCTTAAAAGAAGTCCTGGTGCTTGTGAGGATTTGTGATGAGATTCGCCCACATTAATGACGAGCTGCTTTGCGCTGGGTCAATGGTGAGCTGTGTCATGCTGCCTAGAGATGCATGGACATGCATCGATGTAGAAGAAGCCTGTTTTTGTTACTGTGGGTTTGAATAGTGGTCCAGCCAAATGACTCATGTAAATTTACTGGAGTTCTGGTTCAACAAAAGCAGGCTGGATTCATCACAGCAGCGCAAAGCAGCAGAGGAATCTTGGAGCAGCAATGGCAGGCCTTGGCCTGCAAAGCCCAAGCAGGCCAGCAGGGCAGACTTGACTCCTAGGCAATCCATCCTGGCTACAAATCCAGAGGCGATCTTAAAAGTTGGATCTGAGGGTCCACTGCTTATACCTGAAGCCCACTTTAAAGTGGGAGAAGCTTCTAGAGTCCTTCCCCTACATAGACATCTGGAAAAAAATTCCTGCCTCCCTGCCCTGGCCCCAGCTTGTCTGGAGGCACAAAAGATTCGTGTAAAACATGTGTCAGTGTGCTGAGGCAGAGTCTGTGTGCTGTGCAAGTGTGGTAGGTGACAGCTCTGCCCCCTATCAAGACAGAGATGGCCCATTCTGCCAGCACTTATTCCCCCTCTGTCTCCCTGTCTGTGAGAAAAACAGAAAGGCCAACTGCCAGCTACACTTAGTGATGTGACCCAGTAGTCAGGCTGTAGGCACCAAATGAATGGGACAAGACATTGCCAACTTTCTAAAAGTAGCATTTTCCGAATTGTGACTTAAAATCCGAAATTATCATTAAAGAGATTTTTAAATTACAATTCATTAGACACCAACTCAATACCCCTACCTGCTCCTAATTACTTTATATATTACAAAATACAGTTTGTGAATGAGGCCAAAAGTCTTTTGAGATGTAGTAGCAGTGTCCAGGGGGGTGACAGCTGGGCTCATTTCTAGGGTTCATTCAATTGCCTGTAGGAGATGGGATCTCTCTGTGTTAACTTACTTACCCAGAGATCGGTCTTCAGGATTTAGTCGAGTCACAGATCCTGCCATGGGTGCCACAGAGAGACAGATTTTGCAGGTAGATGGGCCCTATGTCCCAGCAGACATTGCTGATTGTGCAAAGGAACTTGAACTTTAACCTCAACTCGGCTGACATTTAGAGGAGTGCTTTTAAGATGGGTTTGGGGCATGGTCAGATTGGACGTTTATCCCATCAGGCATTTCCCTGTGGGCTGGGAGTCCGCTTTTTTAATGTTAAATGTTACCACCTCAGGCTCTTGCTCCCCATGGTTTATGGCAGCAAGCAGAAGGAGGGTAAAAGAAGAATGAAAAAGAGAGAGAGGGAGAGAGTGAGAGTGAAAGAGACAGAGAGAGGAGGGATGAGAGTGAACTGAAAGAGAGAAGGGAGTTGGACTGGTTTGTACAATGGCTGTTTTTGGCTTTCAGTCCAGCCCTGCTTTTAATGCTAGTTTAGAGAAGTTTTGTTCCTGCAGACATAGCATGGTATCATTGACATGACTTCACCCAAGAAAAGATAACATCCAATAAAATGTAGGTGCTATACTTTAGCTTTTCTTTCACTGGTTCAAATATTTTATTGACTGTACAATTAGTATTTGCAATTAGTAATGCTATGCTTTAGTGTGCTCTAAAATGGACTGTGCAGTGCTGTGGCTTGTACTTTTTTCTATTTTGATACCGACATTGGTTGTTCATTGAGGGGAGCCACAGATACTGTGTGCTCATTTCTTAATAGGGTCTTTAACACTACTGATGTTCAATAAGAAGCATCAATCTTTCCTGTCACCAGCCTTGCCTCATGTCTACAAGGGAGGTAGATGTCACCCTTGTTAGCTGCCATGTTGTAATATATGGTGTCAGCTGATAATTAATGACTTGCTGTAGCTATCGTGTACTCTGAAATGTGACATTTAAGGTGAAAGCACACCTCGTATTTTAAAAGAAGGAAAGTCAAGGCGGAAGAGGAATAAGGGTGTTATGCATGTGCCTCTTTTCTCTACAATTGCTAAAATCAACAGCATTATAGGTTGCCCCTTCCCTCTGACACATCAGCTGGAGATTACTCGGCCTGGACTCAATTTGAATTATGCTGGCATAATTGGAGTAATTTCAGTAATTACTCATTACTCCTGTGATGCAAAATTACCAAAGTTAAGTGAATACTCCGGCTTGAATAATTAAGAGTACTTTGGGACAAAAACTCTACTGCAGGAGCACAGGGGCTTCGAACTAAGAGAGAGCGAGAGACTGGTGTGCATGCCCTGCAGCAATTAATACTATTTCTTGGGGCAAAATGCATCCTCACGCCCATTTTGGATAGAAGAAAATAGAGCTAAATGCTGGATTGCACTTCTCACATAATTACGCATAATTACAAGTAATTTTGTGGTATTTACAAGTAATTAAACTATAGAGAAATACACCAGTTATGTCCACCCCTAGTGTTTACAGTGCTGGCTCTAGAACAGGTTTCTCCGCAGTTGGTCCTCGAGGGCTGGATCCATTCCAGATTTTTAAGATAACTTCAGTTACCTAAATAGATATGCTAAAAATCAGGCATTGATCCGGCCCTCCAGGACCGACTTTGGAGAGCCCTTCTCTAGAACATGATGTATTGGGTTCAAATCCTATCCTCAGTATAGTCATATGATTCTGGGCTAATTAACTTCTGATAATGTGCTTAAAAATGTTTATACCAAGCTAATGAAACAAATGTGGTCCTGTAAGTCATATTATTTGTAGCAGCAGTACTTATAAAAGGGCATTAACACATTATTACTACAGTGCACTGGTCAAATTGGAGATTTTCACCACAGTATAGAAACATTGACATTAGAAAAACACTTTTAGTACTGCCTCACAAATTGCATGTAGCAAAACTTTATACAGCAAAGCAACTCTCTTAATAGTCATTGTAGGCCAGACCTACGAAACACTTGCCAGAAAATCGTGGTCACAAATTGCTTGTAGTAACAGATCAGTAGTGGCTTACAATCTGATCTACTTCATCAATATTCAGGAAGTTGGTCGCAAATTGCAACTCACCATGGGTACACACAAGGATGGTAGCCTGCTGGGGTCAGCAGACCACTACATCTGTAATTGTGCTTATTTATTTATTTATTATTCTGCAGCCCGTATTCCTTAAAGGAAACAGAAATGTGTTTTAAAAAATGTTTTAACTTTTAAAAACGCTAACAGTAGATAGTTGACCCCCAGACCATGGCGTACTTCTCAACAATTAAAATGTACATTCACACAGGGGAAGGGGTCCCCTGCATACACTTCCATTTTGTGAATGTAAATATTAATTTGTTGAGAAGTACGCCATGGTCTGGGGGTCCACTATCTACTCTCAAAGTTTTTAAAAGTTGAAAACTTCTCAACAAATTAATATTTACATTAACAAATGGGGAGGTCAGTCATTTTTCAATGGATTATGAATGGTATTTTGATCCGAACCATTGATACATATGCATTGCAATATGGAAGGGAGGCATACAACTCACCCCTTAGAAATACCAATCATGTATCCATTTATAAACCTATTTCTGGAGTCAGAAAACAGTTACTGACTCCAAAATAGGTTTAGAACATTACAAAAAGGAATTATCAAAACCAATTTTCAAATTGGAGAGTTTGTGACCACAAAAATACTTTGTACATCTGACCCTTGATCTCTTAGTTGTGATTTTACCTTGTAGCACAAATTTAACACCTTGCATCCTTGTTTTGGTTAAATACATGTGTTAAAACAAATACACGTGAAAAAATGGCATGCCAGGAACCAGATGTGCAGAGAATAACACGCTATTTATTATTATTGTTAGGGGAGAGGAGCCATGACTACTTGAGATGTCCCTCTCATGAGTATTGGCCCCTCCACCCAATCTACAATGGTAATAAATAGCATATTGCACTCTGCAAATATATAAATATGTAAAATACAAATGTATATATGTTTCATTCTGTGATTCAAGAGGTTGATCCCTCCTGAGATACAGGATGTCATATTGGCGCCCAATACACCCATAAATGTGTTAGGTCTATGCCATATAGACCTCAAATAATACATAGATGTTAAAGGTGAAGCACCACTGCTGGTCCCCATTGCTCATAGAACGCAACAAAAGTTGGCTTTATTTTTGGCACATCATGAAAAGAAACCCGACCAGACATGCCATGTAGACCCAGTGCAATTACTGATGTATGCAATGTATTAACAGGAAGTCGTGCACATGGGGTTTGCATTTAAAACAGGGATAAGACACCCTCTTCAGGATGATGTCTTATGTATTTGAGGTCTTTCCTCACTTTAAATACAGGCATGCATCACGGTGTAACATTGTTATGTTCCCTCTGTTAGTCCTCACCAAGCGTTCCTTAGGATTGGATGAAAGCGAAATCCAAAAAAACAGTATTGCGTGCCAAGTTTGCTGAACTTCCCAAATCTCTATGGAAAAATGTTTATAATAGCTGTAATCTGCTTGAAAACTTTACTAAACAATAGACCAAAAAGTAAAAGCTGGTCCTGTCTAGAATCCTACACAGTAAAGTACAGCTGCGTCCTGTCCATATGGACATAGGCACCATGCCTTCCCACCTTTTTCCCCCAACAAGAAGAGTGTCTGTCAGGCTAAGCATAGGTCAGCCTGACAGCACCCTTCTTATTCAGGTCAGGCAGCCAGGGGTTAGGCATGTGCTAAATGCGCTGCTTCTGGCTGCCTGAACTGAACTTTGCCAGGCTGAGGAGTTTAAAGCCCTGGAGGACTTGACCTCCTCAGCCTTATAAAGGTACTCTGAGGCCCTCCCCTTCAGGACAAGAGGGAGGGTCACCAATTGCCTTGGACCTGTGCACTTCAGTTTTAAGCCCTGAAGAGCCCAGGGCTGAGTGCTAATCAGTGACACTTTGTCACAAAATAGTATGTGGTCAACAGCCTCACTGACCCCATCACACTCTGTGATGAGGAAAGAACTACTGCCTCTTCTTATTCGATGATATAAGGTCAGCGTTTGAGAGGACGCAGCAGTCCCAACCCTCCTGGGATCTCTGGGGCTTCCCTCCTGAGCTGCAGCATAGGTATGTTTTATGTTTTTGAATGTTTGGAGTGTGCGTGCGTGTAGCCATGTATGTATGAAGGTATACATTTGTAAGTGAGAACTGTGAAAGGGTGTGTGTGCATGAGTGAATGCATGGGTGTGAGTGTGTATTGTGCATGTATGTCCTGCCGCCCCCTTCCTGCTAAAATTACCAGCCATCACTGGAGAAGTGTAAGCTTTATAGTGCTTTGAAAAATGTGTCTGAAGACACAAAACAAGTAAACTAGATGCACAAAATCTGTTTCTCAATTTTCTTCAAACAAAAATAAACAATCCTTTAATTGGCTAGATGCAGGAGGGGATGGTCTAATTGCTGAATGAACCTGTGTGTAAGCATAAGTTTCAAGTCTGAATCTTTGCTATAAATCTAATTTATCCCTTTCATTTATTTCAACAGTCAATGTTTGCTAGTTCAATGGTACTAGCTGTATAAATCTAAGAAAGAATTTTCCTTCATCGCCATCTGGGATGACCTTAAAAACAAAGTAGACCAGAACAGGCTTGCTGCACTACTTCCCCTGGACCTCTCAGCTGCCTTCGTCACAGTTGACCATGACACCCTGTTAGAAATGGGATTTGTGGTTGGCTAGGGCATGCGCCTAAGCCAGGCAGAAATCACCACTCTAGTCAGGGCAAGGGAGTTACACACTGAAGCTAACCCCTGCTCACCCCCTTGGTATCTTGGGATGAGCAGTCAGGCTTATCCCAGGGGCAATGTGTAAAGTAGCAATACACTAGGCATACCACAAAAGAAAGTCCACACAAGGTTATATAAAGAAAATAGCCTATGTATTACTCATAAACATATAAGAACATAATCACGAATGTACACTGTGCCATATGGCACTAGGTAATTCTTTATAGGGGATTATATACATGACAGGGCCAATCAGGTCACTGTCAGAACCAGTAGATCTCACTAATAGGGAAATCAAAACAACCAGTAATTTACTGGCAATAACACCTTATGCATAAACATTGGGCATAAACACAGTATGTATAATCACATTCGGCAGAAACCATATTATGCATCATCACATTAGGGCCTTTCACCCTACCAGCACACCAGGTGCTCACAGACCAACTGGCCTTCCTCGAGGGCCCGTCTGCAGCTCCCCCTCAATTTCCTATATCTGTCCAAAGTCAGGGCTCTAGGCTGCCGATGCACTGGCCCCAAATGGGCTGGTACACAAATGGGGGCAAGGGTGCAACTCACCGTGTCTCGGCAACACAAAAATGCCCCCCACATTGCATCTGCCGCGATCTGGTGGTACAGCTGTGGAAAGAAGAAAAATGCACCAACAGAGTGCCCTATGATCTCCTCTCACCAGGACTCCTCTGTTTGATTGGCGAGGGGGGAGTGCTGCTTCCCTCCGTGTGGAGCAACCAGAAAGCTCCTTCTCAATGTGGCAGCGCGTCCGAGACCCTTGGGTCCTCCCAGACCGCCATGGCCAGACTCCCTCAATGAAGATACCAGTACCTCCTCAGCCGCGTGGACCTCTCACTGAACGCCTTGCTCCTAGCCAGGTAACAGTCTGACTTTCGGTCCCGGGCACGTCGTGCCCTCGGAATCTGTGTTCACTGCACTGGCCCTGCCCACAGTCAGGCTAAATCTATGCCTGACTTCCGGGCCGCCTCCATTAATTGCTGGGCAATGCTCGTGGCTCCGTCAGCACTCTCCCGGGCATTAGGGCGGGGGAGAACCACTAGGTCACAGCTTCTCCCTCCTGCATCATCTTTCTGCGCCACACAGGACACTGCAACGTGGGGTGGACTACTGCCAGAAGGTTATCCAGGGTATGGGGCAAAGTCTCCGTTGTCTCAATTTCCTTCTTTGGACACCACGCGGGGTTCCCTCCGGCAATACGGGAGCCCCACCCACCTCCAGGCACAAGCTTGCCTGACTTCCGTTTTTGTGGAACTCCGCGTAGTCGCTGCCAATTCTGCGGCCCCTCTCCTCAGTCCAGACAGCGCCAGCTACGCACTTCTGGTGTGCTGGGGCAGCCCTCCAACAGACCAACTGGCCTTCCTCGAGGGCCCGTCTGCAGCTCCCCCTCAATTTCCTATATCTGTCCAAAGTCAGGGCTCTAGGCTGCCGATGCACTGGCCCCAAATGGGCTGGTACACAAATGGGGGCAAGGGTGCAACTCACCGTGTCTCGGCAACACAAAAATGCCCCCCACATTGCATCTGCCGCGATCTGGTGGTACAGCTGTGGAAAGAAGAAAAATGCACCAACAGAGTGCCCTATGATCTCCTCTCACCAGGACTCCTCTGTTTGATTGGCGAGGGGGGAGTGCTGCTTCCCTCCGTGTGGAGCAACCAGAAAGCTCCTTCTCAATGTGGCAGCGCGTCCGAGACCCTTGGGTCCTCCCAGACCGCCATGGCCAGACTCCCTCAATGAAGATACCAGTACCTCCTCAGCCGCGTGGACCTCTCACTGAACGCCTTGCTCCTAGCCAGGTAACAGTCTGACTTTCGGTCCCGGGCACGTCGTGCCCTCGGAATCTGTGTTCACTGCACTGGCCCTGCCCACAGTCAGGCTAAATCTATGCCTGACTTCCGGGCCGCCTCCATTAATTGCTGGGCAATGCTCGTGGCTCCGTCAGCACTCTCCCGGGCATTAGGGCGGGGGAGAACCACTAGGTCACAGCTTCTCCCTCCTGCATCATCTTTCTGCGCCACACAGGACACTGCAACGTGGGGTGGACTACTGCCAGAAGGTTATCCAGGGTATGGGGCAAAGTCTCCGTTGTCTCAATTTCCTTCTTTGGACACCACGCGGGGTTCCCTCCGGCAATACGGGAGCCCCACCCACCTCCAGGCACAAGCTTGCCTGACTTCCGTTTTTGTGGAACTCCGCGTAGTCGCTGCCAATTCTGCGGCCCCCTCTCCTCAGTCCAGACAGCGCCAGCTACGCACTTCTGGTGTGCTGGGGCAGCCCTCCAACGAAAGTACCATCAGTCCTCCTGAAGGCAGGGGCCAAAGTCCATCACTCCCCACACGCTGATTGCAAGGGCACAAGACGCAGGGCTGGCCCTAGGCAGGCCAACTCAAAGGGCCCTCTAGTAGAGGAGGAGTCCCTCATGGCGGTTCCTCCTGGTGCCCAGCTGTCCAAGTAAGCACAAAAAGCACAATTCATGGGGTCACAGCCCCAATATTTATACTAGCCCTGTCTTTGTTCTGCCCTGTCACAGGGCTTGGGGATCCAGTCCAAACCAGTTCTGGGGTCATTCAGTATTTTATTTACAGGTCACAACGGTCACCTTTGACATTGCAGGTCCTGGCCCCAGACACACCACAGGGGGTCAGAGCCAGCATTGTACAAGGCAGGCACAGACCAATTCATGGTCAGGGGCTACTCCTCCCATTACTCCAAATGCAGATCTGCCTATTCACCCTAGTGCTGACTCACCCAGCCCCTCTGGAGCCACTGCAGCCCACTACCCCCTGTCACTCCAGAGCCAGACATGCAATACACATTAGGCAGACACAAAGACACATAGCACACAAAAATGCTGACTTCTAAAAGTGGCATTTCTAAAATAGTGATCATAAATCTGTGCACAACATTATGCAACATTTATTATCACTATTCCAAACATACCAAACTTGACCATGCTGCTCCTCTCATACCAGGAATTACCACTGAAACACTTATGAATCCACAATTCATTCCTATGAGAGAGCAGCCTTACAGCAGTGCGAAAACCAAAATGGGTGTTTGTCACTACCAGGAAATGCCACACATGTCCTACCTTTTACCTACAGCGCACCCTGACCATAGGGCGAGCTAGGGCCTACCTTAGGAGTGACTGATGTGTAGCAAAAGGGGAGTCACAGACGTGGCACCCACTTTATGTGCCACATCACAGCTGCATTAAACTGTGCATGCAGGCCTGAGACAGGTTTGAAAGGCTACTTTAGTGGGTAGCGCAATCAGCACTGCAAGCCCACCAGTATCATTTAATTTACTGGCCCAGGTATATGAGATACCACATTATTGGGGAATGATAGGTAAATTAAATTAGCCAAACAGGAGTATACCAGTCTCACCATGTTTTACCATAGAGAGCAAATGCACTTTACACTGGACAGCAGTGATAAAGTGCCCAGAGTCCTAAAACCACCAACACTATCTCAGAAAAAAGACTAGGAGGAAGACAAAATGTTCAGGGATGACCCTGCAAAAAGGGACAAGTCCAACACACTCTAATACAAAGGCTCTACAAAGCTGGCATAGAGGGGAACTTGATCAAATGCCATCCATGTTCCCCCTTTCTCATCAAAACCGTACTTCACAAAAACTCCATGGCTTTGCCAGTGCTTGTTTGCACATGTCAAATATATACCAGCAACTACATTAAACCATACTATATGTTAGCTCCATTATTGTTTAACTTTTACCCTGCCGATCTGGTGACTGAAATCACAACGGCTAAGTCTTTTCTTCCAAGCCTAGGAGCACACAAAATTCAAATACTACAATATGCATATGACCTAGAAATTTCTGGCTCATACACCAATAGGTCTATAGCCAGTGCTGGATCAGCTCGATTAATAATCAAAGGAACAACTTGGTGACAAACTCAAATAAAACTAATTTGATGGTTCTTGGAAAACTGAAAGGTAAAACAAATATAGTGTGGAAACTGGGAGCATCCAAAATAGCATATGCTAAAACATACAACTATTTAAGCGTCTGGTTAGCTGATATGGGTAAAGAGATTAATGGAAAGCAAAGCATGAACTCTAATATTTGCACTATGCAAATCGAATGCAAAACTACAAAGTCCATTGGCAGACTCCATAATGAGTAATCAAGCCCAAATTGTTTACAACAATTTTGTATGGCCAACAAGGTTTCCCATCAAACATGGCCACAACGTTATTCTGACTGCAAACAGTTGCTTACAAAAGGATTTTCCAGCTACCTCGCTATATTGGACACGCCCAGATATGCCTTGAATTTGCACTGGCAAAACAATATCTTGCAAGTAAGTCCCAATTCCTTACGTTTTACCAGCAGATACACCATGCTGCAGCAGGATCATTGAAGGATGTCTTGCAGGTCATGTTCAATGGTTCTGCTAACAACTGGACTGGATATCTATGCACTGCATGTGCTGATCTTGCTCTTCAAACAGAGACTATAAAAACTAGTAATCTGTCATACACAGCACTCAAGCAACTACTAAAAAGAGTTGCCATGAAAAAATCCAGAGAAGTTGATAAACAGAACCTCAAACAGCAGGATCAGCTCAAAGTCATTCGCCATTCCTTTGACACCAAAGGACTACAATGTTACCTGAAAGTCCCATTAAGTAGGGAATGCAGGGGGAGGGGCAAGATGGCGGGCGCACCAGAGCCCCGGGGTTAGCACATGCAAAATCTTTTAATAATCCTTCACATCCAGCCGTGCTTAAGTGCTTGTTGATGCCCAGATTGCCTCCAATATCGGGGTCCCGGGCTAGAGTGATGATGAGTGATAGCTGCTTCCGCTTGGAGGTTTTGGGCTGCAGGAACCAGTGCTCGGAAGCGAGGCCTGTAACAAAATGATCCTGATGCCAAACGGGGGCTGCAGCAGCAGCGGCTCCTCCATAGGGGCATTTGGGCATCGCCCCACTGCTTTCTCGCAGTGCGAGAAGCAGAAACATAAAATGGTAAAAACTACCATTTTATGTTTCTGCTTCTCGCACTGCGAGCAGTGGTGGCTGGTGACATTTGAAAGTAGTGGAGCATATATACTGCACTGTGGTGAGTGAGCCAGCCCGAACCAATTACAAGAGTCTGCAAATGGTGCATTTTCAAGCACATTTGAGAAGTGGTGGCTTGCCGAACACATCTCTAGGAGTAGCCAGACAAGTCTCTTTGCACTTGCACAGATGCATCACTCTCCCTGCATTCACATAGGCACACTACTCACCCTGCACTCATAGACCCATTACTCACCCTTCCCTGACATATTACTAAGCCTGCATTCACCCAACCATATCACTCACCCTGGACTCACACAGGCACACTGCTCAACCCGCACTCACACAGACATCTCTCACCCTTCGCTGCACTGCACTCAACAATGCACACTGTTTCGCTCTCCCAACACTCACAACAGTAGACTGCTCACCCTGCACTCAGAAGGGCACACCACTCATCCAGTGTATTCACATCACTCAACCCACACTCATAAGGGCATACAGCTCATCCAGTGTACTCATACAGCAACATAACTCACTCTGCGCTTACACAGACTCACCATTCACTGTTGGACTGTTGGATGCAATCGATAATAATAATAATAATCCACATTTGTAAAGCGCACAATCACCCATAAGGGTCTCTAGGCGCTGGGGGCCGTAGGGAAGATTAAGCGAGCTATTGCCCAGAGTCACATGGTGCTGGGCTAACCTGCCGCCGGAGCCGGGGATCGAACCCTGATCCTCAGATTCCAGCGTCAGTCGCCCTGGCCGCGGCGCCACACCTCACCCCAATAACAGAGACCGGTCTCACCCCCGGCCCCGGCCTGTCCTGACAGATTTGTTTCACTTCTAAATTCATGGTTGTCAATTCTGAAAACGAACCGCGGGGGAAAAGGATGAAGCGAAAACTCTATATTAACCCTACAGTGGGGAAGCTGGAATCAGAGCAAAATAATAACATGTACCAAAACTATAAACCATTAAATGTAAACACACTAATTAGCTATAAAACAGCATAAACACTTGGGTTGGGGCAGTGGAAACACCGCCTGAAGACAGAAAGATAAAATCGGAAGAACACGGGTGTGCATGAAATGAACAACAAAAGTAATAGAGAAGGGTTTGCGCAAACTAAAATACGGACAAAAACGAAACAGAATATGAACCACGGGACCGGCTGGACATGCAACGTTTGAAAAAAAAAAGGAAGAAAGAAGCGAACAAACCATAATATGAACAAAAGAATGATGAGAGCAAATAACACCATATGAACAAAATAGAAGCAACATACCAAAACATGTGCAAAAGAAAGGGAGCCAAATAGGGTGGATGGGTTTAAGAAAAATACAGAACAGAGAAAGAAAATTGAGAGGAAAATAAATAGTATGAGAGAGAACAAATGGAAGTCAAGAAATTATAGCAATGATAAACAAAAAAGGGAAGAAGTAAGAAGCACAAAAGCAAAACGGAACAAAAAATTAACTACGAAGGGGGATACATGGTCCACAATAAGACAGGGTGGTGAAAGTGAAGCAAGCACTGTAAATAAAGTAAAAAGCAAAGCAGGGGAAACGCAATGCTCCGAGGAAAAGCGGGAAAGGAATTTGAACACAAAGGTAGAAGGGAAACATTAAACAATTGAAAAACATAGCAGACAGAAAACTATTTAAGTACCAATCACGGCCGGCATTACCGGCGGGTGGGGGCGGTGTTTATGGTGTGGTGGGTATGATTCCAACGTGTTTGATACCAAACATGATAGGATTCGTTGCAGCCAATTTCGAGATGGTCATTGCATGCCCCTCTATATGGTATATGGCTGCTTCACTTACAACTCAAGAGAATGGACTCCGTAGGCTGTAGGGGTATCCTGCTCATGCAGGGGCACCCTCAGACTTAGAACCAAGCACCCTGCCTGCAGGATTTTAAAGGCCTGCTATAGGGGTGTTTTATAGATTTTAAGTACAGTAACCCTAGATATATGAGACCTATATCTATTGTTTGTGGTGTTAGCACCAGCTTACACAGGCTGCAATAGCAGGCATGTACTTACAGTTTGAATCGTCTCCCATGGGTGGCATAATACATGCTTCAGCCCATGAGGAATCTCTGGAGTTCCTATGCCCTGGGTACCTTAATACCATATACCAGGGACTGATAAGGGTACCTCAGTATCCAATGTGGGATGTACCTAAGTACTAAAAAAACAATTTAGGGGAGAAAGCAGAGAGACTAGTGTGCTGATTAGCAGGATCCCAGTCAGACTAGTCAATAACAGCTTAGCACCAGGCAAAAAGTGGTGGTAACTATAAAAGCAGATCCTACTTTCCTACAATCCATGTTCTCTCACACCAAACAGCCAACGCAACTCAATCTGCAACCCATCTTTGCCTCCGTCTTGATGCACAGGAAATAGATTTGTTTCAGTCAGATCTTCATGCAACCTTCCTAAACCCATAACCAAACTGTGACATAAAACCATGAGATAATCCATGTCAAAAGTACTTCCACTAAAGGAATTTCTTACATAGAGTTTCACATGACACTCCTGCATTAATAAGCTACATAACTAACAACTGTAATTTAGAGTGCTTACAAAAGCAGAAATAAATCTTGAAGAACTATCTAAAACATATTTTCATAGCCAAAATGCATCAATGCAACTCTCTGTGGTGCATAGTGCTTAACGTCATACATCGCCAGTTTTAAGCACTGTAAATAATCAATTTTATTGTAATAGAGACATTTTGACAGTTCTGCAATTTGGATACAACACTAAGGAATTTTGGATGTTTTACAAAACAACAGTTACATTTAGCTGTGGATGTTTTCATTAGGGTTGGTAATAAAAGGTGGACAGCATTTAAATGCACTTTTGGGTCTAACGGAATATGTACTCGTCTATTTACTCTCATTTAGTCACCTATGTATGCAACTATTTACCTTTGCATCCTTGTATTCCATACCTTCATGCATGATTCAGATATTCATCCATTGAATTTACTCGACTCCTTACATTTACCATTGACTGTCATCCATGCATCCATCCACCCTATTTGCATTCATCTAGCTATGCTCCCATGCTCATCCATTAGCCAACCCATCCAACTTTGACTTTAGGTCAAAACTTAAACTTCAGCTCCAAACTTAGACTTCAGGTGTATATTTTCCTTTGTGAATCAGGACCATTTTTTTGACTGTACGTGTACCTGTATTTTAGTTACCTCTGCCTGCATATGTTTCTTTGGTTTTTTTTGTGTGCATTGGACTCTGCAGGTGAGCTCTCTGTGTGCTTCCAAATATATCACACCTCAATCTCGTCATTACTGTGAAACAAAAAAGGAAACATAAGTAAAATAAACCAGACCTATTGGCTTTTCTAATTTTATGTAAATGTATGAATGGTAGATTGCATACCCACTTCAGAAACATAGGCACGCAGCTACTTCCTGCACACACCATTGCTTAATTTGAGCCGGTGGTCACTGGTAGGGGCCCCAGCACTTACTTTTGGGGACCGCACACCGGAAACAAACACAGAAAGTTGAAAGACGGATGCCTGGTAGTGAATTAAAGAGGCCGATATTTAATTGCACAGGCCTGCTTGCTTCCAGCATCATTCCCCTTTTGTTAAATTGTAAGTTAAGCACTAGCGCATAGATTCATGCTGTGGACCACTATTGCTGCTGGGCAAACACTAGGCATTGCCCATTGATAGAGGGGATGAGTCACTGACAGCTCAAGCCCAGCTCGAGCCTGGAGCTTGAAGCCTGACTCTGGCTCAGCTCTAGGCACTGCTGGAACTTTAAGCCCATACGAGCCGAGCCTTCATCTGAATTCTGCCTTCCATCCTGTCTTTACCCAGTATGTGGCTTTCTGGGCAGAGCTGCCGACTGTGGAATGGGGAACCAGGTTTGAGACTCTGCGCAGCTCAACAGCCTCTGATTCTGGGCAAATCTCTTACCACCCCATGCTTTTAGAAAAAATGCATGTGACCTTGTCCTGTATATCTGGTGCTCTTATAAAATGCTTCATTACCTTCGGGTCAAGTTCTCACTCTATTTAAAAAACCGCAGAAAATGCACTCAGAGGTAAAAGTAAAGCCTGAACACAAGGAAGGACAAATAAATACGCATTTACTGGCTGATTTGTACAAAGTGAAACCAGAAAACCTGGTCCCTGCTTAAATTGTGTGATCTCCAATGTTTTATTTCACCAAAACCATTTCGACTTCATTATCACGTATAAAAGCACTTTCAAATGTGTGAGTTCAGACTAACTGCTGTTCAAGACTATCTCTTTTAATAAGTAGTTCTCAGGGACCAATAATGTGCCCTATTAATGTCAAAGCGTCCACATGTTAAAGAAATACACTTTTTAGAACTGTACGGAAACATTATGATATCCTTGTCGTATGATTTACATAACCAAGATTTTCAGGACTCGGTTCGAGCCCGACCCTTGCCTCTGCTCTACCTGTTAATTTCGTGGATCGCCCACTTCTAGCCATTTATTTTGCACCTGACAGGTCTCTTTAAAGGATCATATAGAAGAAATCCCACAAAAACAGTGACTCTTGGCAAAGCGCCGTGTGATGGAAGCAAGCTGTCTCTCATGGTAGTTCTCCCTTCTTTAAATGATCACTTTTAAAGGGACGCTTGTTATCACATCAACTCTTTGAGATGCAAGTGTGACTTTGTACTTTGATAATCCGAGGATTTTGGACGGTACATAATACAACTTTGTCACACTCTTTTACAGTTGAAGTTTAATAGTGTTATAACAATATTTTTACTAGTGCCTATTCTAATAGTCTGTATCTCCGGCTTACTACTTTTATTATACAGGGTCTACAGCTCATTCAAAACACTGCTGCCAGATTGATCCTTAAAATACCTCCCTGGGGTTTGATCTCAAGTCACTTACGACAGCTTCATTGGCTACCAATCAACAGAAGGATCCAGTTTAAGGCCCTTACTTATCTTGATTCAAGGGGACCCCTCTATCTTAGGCGCTGGTTCAAGCTGTCCTCTCAGGCGCGCTCCCTGTGTTCCAATAACCTCAAATTATTTCAAACTTCTTGCATTTTTAAATCCAGATGGGGCGGCTGTTCCTTTGCCTATCTGACCACCAGACTGTGGAATGCCTTATTTTTGGCCTTGAAAACCTGTCCATCGGAAATGATTTTCAGGAAAGGACTTAAAACGATTCTCGTTGAGTCTGCACTAACCACCGTGACCTCTTAAGCTTGCCTTTGCTTTTAGACAAAGTGGAAATTCTTATCGATAGCGACGGGACACCTTGTTAGGTAGCTGTGTGCTTTAGAATTGTATTGTATTGTAGTGCCTGTCACCTCCCACTAGATTGCTGTACGTTTATGTTTGGTGTTTGGCCTCTTAAGTTGCTGGGTAGATGAGGAGTGGATGCTATCGATACTTGTGCCCTTATTTGCATAAACAAACTATGCTTATAATGGTAAGTAGGGGGGAGTGGGCACGTGGCAAAGTGAGATACGCACTCTCTCTGGCGAGTTGAGACCCAAAAAGATGGGCGCTGGAGCTAATTGAAAAGAATTAGGTTTGGCATGACAAAGCTAAACATTGTATTAGAATATTTTACATTTTGGGTTATAAAATTAAGTCTGCACAATAACGTAAAAGATGAAAGTGACACATATTTGATCGCCTTTCGATCAGTGTGGGGCCTGAAACTATTGATAACAAATCACTGCCTAAGACCAAGTCAACCTGTATCTGTATACAATTGGCACAGGAGACACGTGTTTAGTTATGAGTTAGTTTACAACACTTCAGTCTCTTTGGCCTATGATTTGAAGGAAGCAGGCCACAAATTACCCTGCTATTATAACCACATGACATGTTCTTATTATCTCTCTTGCATGCAACAGGCTAATACACAGCTACAGCACGCAAACACATGTTGATGTATAACCCACCGTCACTAACACTGACATTTAAGGAGAACTTGGGCAAAGTAGTGCTTAATTTGAGAAGATGTTTGCCGGTGCTTGGCACCAGAACGTAAATCTCAACACTGTGTGGAAATGTTTGCCTAAATTTGAGGTCAGCACAACAGAGTGTTGTGCTCACCTGTTTAATTTAATTTTTAACAGAATATGCATTAAAGATGAAAAAAAACTTGTCAGATATGTCATCCTTGGGTGGTCTGGAATATTCAGAATTTCTCACACTTGTAGGACTGTGATGGTTAGTAGTGGTAATGGTATGGCATCGGCAAAGAGAACAAATAATGGACAGAATGCTGAACTAATCAAACCTCCACCCCCAGTCATAGATCTGGGTTTAATCCATCGTTTTTTTGCTCACCACGTCAACCCAGTTTAGACCCAGCCATATGCAAATCAGTCTTGACCCTGCTCCCCATGAGAACAGTCCAGCCCGAACTGCCAGGCCAGGTCCTTCCTGGACTGGAAACACACATCCTGGGACCGGTTTTAGAGTATCACCCCTCATCAGCCAGGCTAACTTGAATCCAGTGGCACAGTGAGCACGTGGCCCAAATCAGGATACGGCTTATCAGCTGGAGCGGTCGACCTTGAAGCTCGGGAACGGGATTCGAGTCTCAACATCCTGTGATTCTGGGCAAATCACTTGATCTCCTCATGTCTGACAAAATAAATGTGTCTGGAACACAACTGGTGCCCACATAGGGCTACAAAAGCAAAAAGGGCATATGGTGGATGGAATGCTGAATGAATTAAACATTCACCTCCAGTCACAAATCTGTATTAAATCCATTGTTTATTCTCACCAATTTAGTAGGAGAAAGTTTCAGTGACAGGCCTGACATATTGACTTTGCCTACGCTCGTTTAACATTGGTGTTATAAAGTGTTTAAATGACATTGTAACTTTACAGCTGCCTGCCATAAGTAACATTCTAGCTACCTGTGAATAGACTGCTTGGTTAGGTGGCAATTTATTATTGTCTAATGAAAGGTTTGTTATTGAAAAACAACACTGTTAAACAGCTGCACCAGCCAATATATTTTTTTAATGTAACATTTTTATTGTAAGTATAAGGTGAAAATATATATGTGGCAGAGGGTTTTCTTCGTGTTATTTTGTTGTTGTTGTTGTTGTTTTACTTTTATTTTTGTGGCATACGAGTGAAATACAATCAAAAATATATATTCATATTAGACCAGCTTACCAAGGCCAGAATTATTGCCTTTGACAATGTTTGTTTTTCATACAAGTAAAGAAGCAAGAGAGTTGGTAGGCATTTCTTTCAAACAATATCAAAAAACAAAAGAAGGCTAGTCAAAGTATTGTGCTATCTCCTATTTGTAAGCAATCAAAAGTGGTGCCTGGAGACACCTGGGAATGAACTCATTTTGATTGCATGTCTGCAGTGTAAAAAATATTATTGATTGGCTTTTATACAGATATGCCATCCGTGTGCCCAGAACAGCACTAATGCCCTCACTATCTCCCCACACCAACATAAAACAGACCACATCTAAACAGGACTCAAGAAATCCACCAACCAAAATCCAGATACAAAAGTAGATGAACGTCAGATCTCCCAACACCACCATCTTCTTCCAGTTATTACATACACAAACAAGGATGCTTGGCAATGAGTAAGCCAAATAGTACAGTTCCAAAAGAAGAAAACATATTGGCCTTAACTCCGGGCACCAGCCAACAAACATATAACATATCCAAGTATCAGCACCAAAACAGCAACTATCTTCACACTACCCCCAAACACATTACAGCTCACCAACAGCGCCAGACTCTGGGTTGCGTTGGAATCCCTGAAACTACAGAAAGAAGGCATTTATCCCCAGTGCACTTCACCAGACCTTACCAGAATGAGAGTCCAATAAGTATTTATAATATAACATCTGTGTTTGTATAGACAATAGTGTTTCCAAGCGGGCCAAATATGCTGGAGCCTGAAAGAGGTACATAACCAATAGCAAACTGCACATTGTATTGTTTATTGTTAAGGTTCGCTAAGAAGAACTATTGATAGCGACATATTAAGGCTTCTGTGTGAAATTGCCTTAAGTACCACCAAAAGAGGCCACAAGAGGGCACCCACTTGCAAAAATGAACACCAATATGGATTTTGTTGGCTGAAGAGGGGAATGCTGAAATGACAACTGTGTAAATCCTTACAAAGGTGCTAAGCCATAGACTGACCAAGGAAGGCATATCAGATTCTACACCAGCAGAGGACAGTAAGCAAATCTTTATAGAGTAGCTGGAATAGCTCCAGAAACCTTAAAGCAAATGTCTAAAGTGGGATTCAAAAAATACCTCATAATCCCCAACATGATTCAGCACCCCACCCCCTCCCTCACAGTGTATGGCACCCACGGCTGTGGATCAACTGTTCTATGTTACTTCCAATGTCCCTTTAATTAAATGTGGATTAGGCTGTGCCATATGATATCAAATCAAGACCTTTCGATTTTATTATTTAATCAAGCTTCCGGTCCTTCGCTATAGAAATCAAATATTATCCAGTGTGCTTCTCCACCCGCAGAGACTGTTTTATTCTTGTTAAAATGAAATCACATTCTCTCACCACTGCCGAAGAGGCTTGCAGTAGAGATGCTTTACACCATATGCTGCAGTCTTAACACATACCCGAAAGCTCCTTCGCAGTGCATTCGCATCTAATGGATACTAAAACCCAAAGCTTGCACTGCCGTGGGGTCTTAGCTACACCCAGATACTGGCAGGCCAATAATACAGAAGAGCAGCTCCACCCACTGGCTTCTTCATGATAAATTGTAATTCTGCCAGATAAAGGCAAGGGCTCTCCACTGTTGTCCACAATGGCACAGCCAAGCCAGGATGTTTGGATATCCACTTGAGAAAAATATATATACAATTAATTTAAATGAAAATAATGCACATAGTGTGTGGTAGATGTGCATGAGTGCAAGCCTCTCACGAGCACAGGGACAGCATGAGCAGCAGCAGTGCAATCCTCTCACGAGGAACTGGTACAGCATGAGCGGTAGCAACAGTGCAGACCTCACACAATCAACAGCTGCAGCATGAGCAGCAGCAGCGCAAGCAACTCACAAGCAATAAACACATCATGAGTTGTAGCAGCAGTGCAAACCTCTCACAAGTAATAAGCACATCAGGAGTGGTAGCAGCAGTGCAAGCCTCTCACAAGTAACATGCACATCAGGAGTGGTAGCAGCAGTGCAAACCTCTCACAAGTAACATGCACATCAGGAGTGGTAGCAGCAGTGCGAACCTCTCACAAGTAACATGCACATCAGGAGTGGTAGCAGCAGTGCAAACCTCTCACAAGTAACAAGTACATCAGGAGTGGTAGCAGCAGTGCAAACCTCTGACAAGTAACAAGCACATTAGGAGTGGTAGCAGCAGTGCAAACCTCTCACAAGTAACAAGTACATCAGAAGTGGTAGCAGCAGTGCAAACCTCTGACAAGTAACATGCACATCAGGAGTGGTAGCAGCAGTGCAAACCTCTCACAAGTAATAAGCACATCAGGAGTGGTAGCAGCAGTGCAAACCTCTCACAAGTAACATGCACATCAGGAGTGGTAGCAGCAGTGCGAACCTCTCACAAGTAACAAGTACATCAGAAGTGGTAGCAGCAGTGCAAACCTCTGACAAGTAACATGCACATCAGGAGTGGTAGCAGCAGTGCAAACCTCTCACAAGTAACATGCACATCAGGAGTGGTAGCAGCAGTGCGAACCTCTCACAAGTAACAAGTACATCAGAAGTGGTAGCAGCAGTGCAAACCTCTGACAAGTAACAAGCACATTAGGAGTGGTAGCAGCAGTGCGAACCTCTCACAAGTAACAAGTACATCAGAAGTGGTAGCAGCAGTGCAAACCTCTCACAAGTAACATGCACATCAGGAGTGGTAGCAGCAGTGCAAACCTCTCACAAGTAACATGCACATCAGGAGTGGTAGCAGCAGTGCGAACCTCTCACAAGTAACAAGTACATCAGAAGTGGTAGCAGCAGTGCAAACCTCTGACAAGTAACAAGCACATCAGGAGTGGTAGCAGCAGTGCAAACCTCTCACAAGTAACATGCACATTAGGAGTGGAAGCAGCAGTGCAAACCTCTCACAAGTAACAAGCACATCATGAGTGGTAGCAGCAGTGCAAACCTCTCACAAGTAACATGCACATCATGAGTGGTAGAAGCAGTGCAAACCTCTCACAAGTAACACGCACATCATGAGTGGTAGCAGCAGTGCAACCTCTCACAAGTAACAAGCACATCGTGAGTGCTAGCAGCAGTGCAAACCTCTCACAAGTAACAAGCACATTGTGAGTTGTAACTGCAGTGCAAACCTCTCACAAGTAACAAGCACATCGTGAGTGCTAGCAGCAGTGCAAACCTCTCACAAGTAACAAGCACATTGTGAGTTGTAACTGCAGTGCAAACCTCTCACAAGTAACAAGCACATCGTGAGTGCTAGCAGCAGTGCAAACCTCTCACAAGTAACAAGCACATTGCGAGTTGTAGCTGCAGTGCAAACCTCTCACAAGTAACAAGCACATTGTGAGTTGTAGCTGCAGTGCAAACCTCTCACAAGTAACAAGCACATCGTGAGTGGTAGCAGCAGGTCAGGTCTCTCACAAATAACAGGTACAGCCATGAGCAGCAACAGTGCAATACTCTCACAAGCAACAGGCACAGCACAAGCAGCAGAAGTGCAAGTCTCTCTCAAGCAACAGGCACAGCACAAGCAGCAGCAGTGCAAGTCTCTCACAAGCAACAAGTACAGCATGAGCATTTGCAACAGCGCAAGCCCCAATCACACACAACAGGTACAGCATGAGTGGTAGCAGCAGTGCCAGTCTCCATCACACATGATGCAGCATGAGCAGCACTGCAAGCATCAGTAACACAGAACAGGTACTGAGATGAGGTGGGAGAAGAAAAAGATTCAACTTCTGATATCTGACAGTTGCATAGTGTGTACAATCATGTGGTACATAGAGACATTGATGATAAAGACATGAGATAACATCAGACATAAGTCCAGTACATAAGAAGCAGCAGAAACTTTTGACACCGGGCTATGTGCATCAAATGGGAATGGGTGAAGTGAAACAAGTGGAACTGTCAGGTGTACACCTTTCGCGCATGTCCTGGTATAATCAATTAAAAAAAGAAAGGAAAAAGGGGGGATAGGAGGGCAGGAAGGAGAGGGGGAGTCATGGGATACTGAGTGCAGGCGGGATCCGAGATTCAGATATGTTCAGAAGAGTAAGAATAGGAATTAGTGGTCCTTGGGTGGTTGGGGAGGGTGGTGAATAAAAATGTCAAGCGTATTCCAAATACCCTAAGAGGGGCCCTGGCAGCCTCTTGAATGAGATTGGTTTATATGTGTACTTCGCAGTGGAAGCCTTCCTCACACACAACTGTACTGTACAGGCACAGCAGCAATGGAACACAGCGTGGAGGCTTCTGTGACACACTAAAGGTACAGCAGCCGAACCATTTCTCATTTGTAAAACAGGTTATGCCACAATGAAACTGGGAAGCGTGTCACTCGTATGGAGAATATTCAGAGCAGGTGGGGTACAGATATCAGCATCACACACTTGGTTATATACTCACCCAAAAATGAGAAAATAGCACCCAACAAAGATGAAGGAAATCCACAAGTTACAAGCTCTTTTAAAATAGAAGGAAGAAATTAACAACAGCAAGGAGAACTAGAATATGGTCCGAACATGCAACTACAGGTTAAGCTTTCTTACATTGGTCTATAAAATAGCCAAGACCAAAAATCACTTAAGGGAAAAAGAAAACAACTTTAATGTCTGAAGTCCAGTGAGAGGACACCAGCTAACCAAACAGATCTCAACAGAACGAAGGAGTATGAATTTCACACCCTAAACTGCAAATGATTAATTGCCACTCATTAATACCGTCTATCTTAAGTAACCTAGATGCAGAATTACCCAAAGAGTTGGGACGCTTCTACAAACACAACAATGCATTAAATCAAAGCTAGCTCAAGAGCGTTGATTTTGCCATGAAAAAGATATGTGGGATGGGCCATAGAAGGGTAAGGAAGCTGATGACTTTAATGTTGGAGGGAGAGGGGATATGGTATAATGACCAGAACTGCTGCTTTTGGAGTTGGGGAACCAGATTCGAGTCTCGGCTCAACACCCCGTGCTCTTGGTCAATTCACTTAATCTCCCCTTGCCTAAAATAAAAAGAACCACCATCTTGTACTTACAAAGATAATTAAAAGCAACCCCTCCATCAGTAGCTTACAAATGTAGCCTAAAAGACAACAAAACGGGAACATATAGAAAAAGACAGAAATATGCTTACATAATGTCAAGCATGTCATAGCTAGCAAATGCATACTTTCTGCTCAGAACATATGCAGGACAGGACTGGCAGAGATAAGCGAGGCGAATGGCTAGAGTGCTCAAAAGCTACTATTTGTATATATATGTATATAGAGATAACTCTAACCACTAGTATATGTAGTAGACCTTTATACTCTCTACCATTCCTATGTGACTCTTAGAGTTTATACATGTGTAGCTCTTCCTTGAGTGACTTTACGACTTGTACATGTGCAATTTTTTTCTTTTCTGTTTGTATCTCCTTCTTGTGTGACTCTGCAACTTGTACATTTGCAAATTTTTTTCAGTTTTTATCTCTTCCTTGTGTGACTTTACAACTTGTACATTTGCAATTTTTTCCGTTTTTATCTTTTATGTAACTCATGTAATCCTAAGTCCTTATGTATCGCAACTGGTTCTTATGTAAAGCGCTCCGACACCTTCGGGTAATGTTCGCGCTATATAAAATCGCATTAAATAAAAGAAATAAATAAATGAAAAAGGAGTTAATAAAACCAAACCCACCCACAGTCCAGGGCAGCCTGAAATAAAGCCTGAAACAGAATGGAAATCTATTGGAAAGAGTCTAAAACTCAAATTCCAAGGATCTCAAGCTCAAAATCTGATGGGATGTAGGTCACCAGGCCGGGCAGATAGAAGCAACTACAGTCACCACCTTAAAAAGCCACCGACGTCATAATATGCAAGATAAGAATGACTGTAACTGACCCTATTTGGAAGTAAGAAACATTTTCTCAGATAGAAGTTGCACATTAATACGTGATGCTCAAAACCAAAGGTACAATATTAGAGAGACAGGAGTAATGTAACACTAAATAAAATACTAATTCAGTAACGGATCACTGGAAGGTGGAACAAAAAATTTGTAGCAAAGCTAGCAGATCAAAATGCAAACACCACAAATATTACATCATAGCTGCTGTTGAGAATCCTTATACACATTGCTTGAGACCATTGTTTACAGTATAGGCACACCAAATTCATCTGTTTTCACAAAACATTAACCATTGATAAGCATTTTGTGTTATTTTTGAGCTTTTAATTGCATCAACAACCCAACATTTCATTTCAAGGCCCGATGAATATAATCATTTAGGGCCAGATGTAGGTGTCCAAATACTGGTCGGAAACGGCCGAAAATACCGATTTTCGGCAGTTTCCGACCGGTATTTGGACATTGGTATGTAGAGGCATGTAAAATTACAGAATCGGTAATTTTACCGATTCTGTAATTTTACCGATTCGGTAAAATACCGAATTGGTAAAATTACCGAATCTGTAATTTCAGATGTAGGCAGCACTGTTTTCGGTGCTACAGGGGTTTAAGAATTCTTAATTTACCACCAACTAGTAGTTGGTGGTAAATTAAGAAAACCATTTAAAAAGCATTTGTTTTGCTTTTTAAACAGTGCCATGTTGCAGACATACGTGCCCTAAGGGCATGTATGTCAGCAACATGTGCACCCATGCACAATTGAGGGGTGCAACAGGGTGTCAAAGTGACACCCTGCCACCCTTCAATATTTCCCCCAATTACCGAATCGGTATTTACCGATTCGGTAATTGACATTGATTCCTATGGGCCTCAAGGCCGATAGGAAACAATGGCAGTTACAGACTCGGTAAATACCGATTCATTAATTACCGAATCATACCGATTCGGTAATTAATTCGGTAAATATACCTACATCCCGATTGCCAGTTCTTAAATACCGAATCGGTATGATTCGGTATTTAAGAATCGGTAATCGGGGATTACCTACATCTGGCCCTTAATGTTCTACCATAGGTGCAGTAAGTACCTGGCACCTATTCCTTGATTGATGTTGTAAGATATGTTTACTTACTTCTCAGTTTTTGACCCTTTATTTCAGGCTCCATGGAAATTAAATGCAATAGATAACATTTTTGATGGCACAGTTTGAAAAATGTTTCAGATACCTGTTTTAGTTACTATTTCAGGAGCGGCTCATGCAGGTAAGAGAGATGGGGCGGGGTGGAGGGCACTCAACAGACGACGATGAGAGAAAATTAAATATTTATTTAATTTTTCCTCCTCATCGTCTGTCGAGTTCCCACTCCACCCTGCCTCCCCCCCCACCTCCCCCCCATCCTCCACCCCACCTCCCCCCCATCCTCCACCCCACTGCTCTTACCTGCACAGGCTGCTACTGTTACTATTTTGAAAGATTTGACCTTGAACTGCACTCTTTTCACATCTGTAGTTACCAATATTGGGATTTCAACCCAGCAGTTCCTTATAAATACATACAAGAAAGCTAGGACTGCCAATATTTACGTATTACTTTTTGATATGATTGGACTCCTTTACATGTTTTTAAGTTAGTAGCAACTCTTCACTGTTGTCATACCAAACTCTTTTCAATGATGGTTTTACAAGTCAGTAAAGGTTAACTCTTGCCCGGAATCTGGGTGCCAATATCTTCGCTTCTCTGAAATAATTAGTTTGTTGCTACAGGTATGTCTAAGGCACAAAAAGGTCCCACATTTTAAATTAGCGTATACATTACTTGGATTGTGCCCATTATAGTCGGGAAAAGTTGCTGCATGTAGTGGGTTTAGTGTGTAAACTTGTGTAAACACCGTTTTCTCTTTAATATAAAGATCGATAAAGTTGATGCAGTGTGAATCATAATCAAGTGAAAATCTTAAATCATTGCTCATGAAGTTCACCAACTGATGGAATAGTTTTAATTGTTCTTCAGTGCCTCCTCACTTAAGAAATATATAAATATTTCTTTAACCATTTGACAATATTAGCACTATAGCAATTATCCTCATGCACTCTGAACTTTCTAGAACGAATGATGTTGGAACTAGATGAGGATGAGCTCTTAGTTTCAAAACTTTTTCCAATACCTGTAATGCCTCTATTTAAGATATGAGACTTTCCAAGTACAAGTACAAAAATATTGATGTAAAAAAATATAGATGTATAAAATATCGACGTCTATATAAATATAAAGTAAAAGAATACATATAAAATATAATACATATAAATATATTTTTTCTTTTTTCCCCAAAATAAAATACATTTCATATACATTTTCATAAAATATAACAAATAAACGTAATAAATAAAATAAACACACAAACATAATAATTTATATATCCATACTAATATTATAAAGAGAGAGCCCAAACCTTTGAGGCGGGTAATCTCAGTAACCACAGCACCTATCACAACACCCAATACAGCATTGGAAAGGGCAGTTGCAGCAGAAGGACATAGGCTATGCAGACAACCACCATATTATTATTATTATTTTTTGCAGAGTTTTATATAGCGTGAACTTGACCCAAACTGAATCAGGTATCAGAGCGCTTTACATAGCACCAGTTACGTTACATGAGGACACACATTCATTTTTGTTAGGCACGGGGAGATTAAGTAATTTGCCCAGAATCACAGGATGTTTGGCGGCGTTACCAAGATTCGAACCCAGATCCCCAGGCCCTAGGGCAAGCGCCTTAGCCGTTAGGCCAACTCTTCTATACATGTAAAAGGTAAAAGAACCGTGCCAGCAAAGTAATCCCTTGTGGGCGTGTCTGCGTTGTGCTGTGGGCGTGGGCTGGGGGTGTGACTAACGCTGGGGGCGTGTGGTACGGCCATCACATCGTGGACTGTGGGCATGTGCTGGTGGTGTGACAAACGCTGGGGGCGTGACAAACACTGGGGGCGTGTGTCCGCCCTTCATGCCATGTGAGTCGTACATACAAGCTCCAATTACATTGCTGCGCAGCATCAAGGGGCACGCTGAGGGTGTGACATGCTGGGGGCGTGAGAAAACGCTGGGGGCGTGTGTCCGGCCTTCATGCCATGTGAACGCCATTGCGCCGCATCAAGGGGCACGCTGGGGGCGTGAGAAACGCTGGGGGCATGTGCTACGTTCCGCCATTCATGCCATGCGGATCGTACATTAATCAGAAGATCGTCTGCTGTGGCCGTGTGCTGGGGGTGTGACAAACGCGTTCACCTGGAGGCCTGGTAAGTGACGTTACTGCAGCCTCTCCTGCGCGCTGTTACTGAACTCTCTCATTCAACAAAATTACACGCTCCTGCTACTATCAACCAGGGCTCTAGCGGGGCTCTGGCGGCGGATCAGTACACTAATTACACGCGCCTGATAACATCAACCAGGGCTGCAGATGGGCCTCAAGCGGGGGAACACGCGCCTGCTAACATCAAACAGCCCTGCATCTGGGCCTCAAGTGGGGGATCACGCAAATGAGCGTGTCTGCGGCGACAATTACTGCAGCCTCTCCTACTCGCTGTCACTCAACTCTCTCATTAAACGGATTTACCCGCGGCTGATAACTCTCTCATACAACGACATTACAGGCGCCTGCTAACATCAACCACGGCTTTAGCCGGGCTCAGACGGCAGATCACTACACCAATTACACGTGCCTGCTAACATCCACCAGGACTGCAGCTGGGCCTTCTCCGTCCCTATTCTAATGAAACAAAAAATGTTGTCTACCGCGAGATTTTAAAATAAATTGCCCTTGCCAAATACACACATTACACACATTCTATTTCATACCCGGACAACGTCGAGACGGGCTGCTAGTATATCTATATATTTGCTTTAAAACAATTAAAAAGCTACTATTTGTAATTTATGTTAAAGTAAACTATTTAAAAATATTTAAACTTAAATTTCAAAATACAATAAGAGCAACAGTAGGGAAAATGTTAGATAGCATAGGGGTAAAAATAACTATTACCACTCTAGTGTGTTCAACAGCAGGGTAAGTGTTGGATAGCGGAAGGGGGCGGAGCTTGCCAGGCAACAAGATGGCCACTGTCTAATCGAGCTCCCTATACCGGCCTAACCATCCTTCAGGTATTGGCAGCATCCTGGAGAGCAGTCCCCTACATACAACACATGCCACGGGCGAGTGAAGAGATTTACAAATAGGCACTTTTTGGCACTGGAGGTGCCGGATGATGGCAGATCCTCTGAAGTCACTGACGCGACCTGACCGACTGGGCTGGATCGGATTCAAGCAACCTCGTTTCGAGGGAAGGCCTCCCTTTAGCGGCAATTCTCAAGACACATGTCCGACGGGGGCGTGGCTAGGCGCTGAGCATGGCGGTCGTCTTGTAGACTAGCTCCGGACCAGGGCCGCCAATTATCCTGGAAAAATACCCATTGTGCACTGAAAAGAGGGCGAGCGGAGGTAACCTGCCGTCGGAGGTGCGGGGGAGTCGGGAGGTGACGGAAACATCGGCTGAGGCTTCAGCACTGGGCATCACGAGCAACGGTCCCGCAGAAGAGGAGTGCGAAGGGCGCCATTTTGGGCCTACAGTGTGGAGACTGGCGGAGGGCTGCTGCGGATCGCTGCTGCGCCGTGGGCGGCTTTGATAGCGGCGAAGGCGAGAGACCTATACTGGCTGATGGCGACGACGCCCTGAGCGGAATACCCGGAGGACCCGTGAGCAGACCGTGTACAGGAGGAGAGGCCGGGATCGAGAGTCGGGGCGAGTTGGTGAGTACGGATGCTGGCGCTGCCTGTGTCCCCGACCTCCACCCTCCCATCTCGCTTGACTGACCGGGCAGGGCAACAGTGGGGACGGAACGCCGGGCTGCCAGCGGGACCAGCGGTATACCCTGTCTCCCCCCCCCCTTGGGCAGGTGGAGAGCAGAGGAGGAGGGCGGAGTGGCACCATTGTACCACGGTGCCCAGGGCCCGGACGAAGGAAGTAGCACACAGACAGAACTCCTTGGGGCCCGCGATCATGGTGAAGGACAACGCCGGGACGCTGGGTGCAGGTCATAATAATAAAGCTGGAACAGACGGATACGGGGGGAATTGTAAAGCCAACTCCTGAAAGGCAAGGTGAGCATCCCCCCCCCTCCCAGACGAGAACGAGGAGCGACTGTGGGAATGAGCGGAGAGAGTCCCCCCCACTGCACCCTAATGGGACTGGCACTGCTCTGCGCCTATACTGAAGGCAGGGAATACATGACCCGATCATAGGGCCCCCCAGAGAGAACTTTCTTCGAGAGTGTAAAGGTTGGTTGACGCGAGGACACAGGGCGGCCGACTGGTTTGCATATTGCAGTGAGAACTGGGGCACACTGGCGGCACATGGTGGGGTGATCCCATAATACAGTGAGAAGTGGCAGAGATGACCGGGCATTAAGCAAGGTGGGAGAAGAAGTCACGATATGTATAGTGTGGCATACCCATAACTGTTTCTTCCAAGCCACGGATCAGGAGACTTGCAATACAGTGAGTGGAGGGTCCCCCCTCGCCCCCCCAGCGCCGGAGTATTGGAATATCACTGGACTACTACAGGAGGACATGGACGCTTTCAGGGAGAAGACTCCGGGCGAGGACAATCAGACTGCTGAACCCAAATTAACTATGCAAAAAGCGGTCCCGTGTCTATTGTAGTGAAAACTAACGCCTGGTCAGATGCCCAGTTATCTAATCGAATACGAGGAGCAGTGTGGAGCATAGCAATTGGTTGGAGGAGACAAGAGACATACTGATATACTTGCAGCGGGGTGCAACACGTATTGTTGGTCATAGGCACTGCGGCGGTGGTGTTTGGTAGCCGCAACAACTAGCTACGATGGGTCAGACCAAAGCAAAGCAGCAGGAACAGGGTGGCACGGATCCGGTACAAGACCTGGTGAATAGTGGGGACAGCGCATCGGCATCTAATTGCGTCCCCCCCACAACGCTTGATGGCCAGGAGGACAAGCTGGACCTAATATTACGCAAAATGAGGGACTCTAGAAAAGCAATGGAGGTACAGATGGGGACCCTGGCTACTGGCCTGAATCTGCTTAGGGCTGATCACACGAAAACGGCGGAAAAGGTCAAAGATAATGCGGCGACTCTGGCGGAAGTGCTGCCCAGGCAGAAACAGACGGAGACGGAAGTGAAGCAACTGCAGACACAAGTGGCCACACTCCTAGATCGTGTGGAAGATGCAGAAGGGAGGGCGAGATGGAATAACATCAGAGTGGTTGGCCTGCCGGAGAAATGTGAGGGGTCGGACGCCACGGGCTATATGGAGCAATGGTTTCGGGACCACGTTACAACAGAGGGTCTCTCCCCACAATACTGTATCGAGCGTGCGCACAGAATACCTACGGGGAGACCGAGACCGGGTGCCCCGTCACGGCCGCTGATAGTCAAATTACTAAACTTCCGGGACCGGGACACTCTATTACAAAAGGCAAGGGTCTCTCTATACCCAGATTACACGGTGCTGGTCCAGAGGCAATGGTCTTCCTTTATGGCGGTGAAGCGACGGCTCAGAGACCTACAGCTGCAATATGCCCTACTCTTCCCGGCCAGGCTAAAGATAATGCACCAACAGAAGGCTTACTTCTTTGGGAGTCCTGGAAATGTGGAGGACTGGCTGGAAGTGATGGAACTGACTGCCGCTGCGGAGCACACCTCACAAGGAGAGAACAGAAGCAGATCCCAGAGCGGACACACGGCGGGGCGAAGAGGCAGAGGAACAAGGAAAACACCGGCGCGCACACGTGTTACCTCGCAGCTGATGAGACAGAACAAAACGCAGGCGATCATAGCTACGGCCACTTTCACGAACGCCCCTAGAGTGGTGGACGCTAAAACCTCATCGGAAGATGAAGAGACGCAAGGTTCGGAAACTGAGGGCAGTGTGACCTTGTTCCCGTCGGCCACCCCGCAGCTGATTTCTGACCTGTTTGGTTGATGGACTCATGCAAGTACAGTTTCATCTTGTTTATTTTCTCAGGGTAACTGTATCCAGTAATAAACGTAGGCCCTACTTAAATTCTGTTGGATTCCTACAATACGTGCAACTTCAATATTGGGCCCTGGTACCATAACAGCTCGAGAGTAACGACTCGTAGTTGCATAACACCACATGCAGAGCGCAGACCCCCGCATGGCGAAGGCCCTCTTCATGTTAGTTATGTATATATTAGTTTGGTTAAATGTTATGGTCTGGTATAGTTTACAGATCAGACCGAGTATTGCAAAAACAGGGGGTTGGGGTGATTGCAGAGTTCATATTGGTGCAGGTCTGCTAGAATTATTGGGAGCCATGTTGAGACGAAGATGGAGTAGAAGTCAGATAAAATGCAAGCACAGGGTAAATACACAGTGGTAACCTGGAATATCAGAGGTATGGGCATGAGGCACAAACGGCACAGAATCCATGCGCACTTGCAGCGCCGCAAAGCTCAGATTGTATTCCTCCAAGAGTCGCATATGGTGGAAAGTGAATTGGTGAAACTTAGGAGGAAATGGCGAGGTCGAGTTTTCTCAACCTCCTTGTTTAACTATGCTAGAGGTGCCATGATTTGGATAAGACATGGTGTGCCGTTTGTGACACGGGAGCGGAGAATAGATAAACAGGGCCGATATGTATTTGTAAGAGGGGCATTGGATGGGCAATTGGTGGTGCCGGGTACAATATACGCCCCTAACTTCAATCAAGATAAATACTGGGATACAGTGAGTGGAGCGTTAGTGGGGTGGGATACATGCCCATGGATTTTGGGAGGTGATTGTAACACAGTAATGGATGTGCTATTGGACAGGTCACACCCCCCATTACACGGAGCTGGGGTCCAAAAGCAGGCTGAAGCGCTAAACAGGCGGGCGGCGGGCTGGGAACTGTGTGATGTGTGGAGGATGAGACATCAGGGGCACAAGGAATACTCCTAATACTCCGTGGTGCATGGCCTGCACACTAGGATTGATCGAATATTCTGTTCCAATAGGATAGCTATGCAAGTACTACATACTACATATCTGCCCAAGATCTTCTCGGATCATAACCCACAGGAGATGGTTGTTACCTGGGCAGAATCCCTACCCCGGTCCCCACGTGGAGGTTGTGGTCACAGCTGTTGGAAGACACCGTCTTTCGCAGTGACCTTCTGCAAACAATAGAGCATTACTTCACCGAAAATAGTAATACAGCGATTGATAGAGTGGGACGCCTTCAAGGCGGTTATACGAGGTAAAGCAATCAGTGCAACTGTGGGAGCACAACAGGAAATTCATAGATCACTGGTGGAGGTAGAGGAGTCAATGGGAAGGTCGGAGCAAGAGGCCGTGTCAGATGTTAAAAAGAAGGACTTATTACAAGAAGCGCGAATTAAACATGCTGAGCTCCTGGAGACGCTCCAGATTATAGATTACCAGGCATATACTAGAAGCGCCCATGCGGAAGCGGATAAGGAAGGTACCATATTGGCTAGATTGATCCGCGATACCCCTGCTACAGTAGTCATTAGTGAAATTACCACGGAGACTGGGACAAAGGTTTCCAGTCAAGGGGTAATCAATGAGGCCTTCAGGAAATATTATGAGACACTCTATGGAGAGGAGATAGATGTTGCAAAAGACCAACTGGAGACCTTTCTATCCTCTCTAACTTTCCCAACACTGCTGAATGCGGCACAGAAGGAATTGTAGGGGCCCATTACATCGCATGAAATTAAAGTTGCCTTCAAGGGCCTCCCACGTAATAAGACCCCTGGTATAGATGGGCTCCCCATTGAATTTTATGCGACGTATGCGGACATATTAGTACCTCAATTAATGGCACTCTACACAGAAGCTTGGGATAAGGGTTCTTTGCCCCTCACCACTGCGCAGGCATTGGTGATTTCGCTGCCGAAACCCGGAAGGGATCATACAGATAAGGCTAACTACCACCCTCTTTCGTTATTGTCCACAGAGTATAACATTTTAAGTAAAGTACTGGCTAACAGGCTGCTACCATACCTGTCGCGATGTGATCCGGCACGGAGCACATCATTAAATATTGGGAAAATACATTATTTGCTGACGGAAGCCCCTAAGCGGTTTCCTCATGCAGGTTGTCTCTCTTTGTCTCTCTTTGGACCTTAGACAGGCATTCGACTCCAAAAGCTGGACATACATGTTCCGGGTATTACAGAAATTCGGTATTCCAAAAGGGTATGTGGACTGGCTGCGCCTACTGTATAGAGCTCCAACAGCGCGAACCAGAACGTGTGCACACATATCGGATGAGTATAAGATACATAATTGAACTAGACAGGGCTGTCCGTTGTCGCCTCTCATTTTTATTCTAGCACTAGAACGATTAGCAATAAAAATGAGACAGGATTTTCCAGGATGGGGTATCCCGATGGGAAATGTGACACATCTCTTCTCGGCATACGCCGATGATATCATCGTATACATCAGAGATCTCCGATTGCCTCTAACCCCTATATCTGATTTGTATAAACAGTTTGAAGAGCTGTCTGGTCTGGCTCTCAACATTGCAAAATCGCATGCTTTTTTCTTCACAGAACATGTAGATGAGGTGGAAATAGATTTTGGTGACGCAAAACTTCAGATAGCTCAGTCAACATTTAAGTATTTGGGGATCCAGTTTTATAGGACTAATGCGGACATGATGGATAGGAACCTTCACAGAGCGATTAGGGCCCCATAGATCTAGCGTTGCATTCTGGACTGCATTGCCATTGTTTTTCATGGGGAGAATAGCGACAGCGAAAATGGTGGTACTGCCCCGCTTACTGTATTATTTTACTAATTTGCCAATAATGGTGCCACAGGCCACTTTCAACTTGCTAAACACTCTATTAATAGATCTGATATGGGGGAAGGATAGAGGACGCATTAGCTTAAAAAAACTGCAAGTGAGTACCCGTGCAGGTGGGCTGGGAGTACCGGATCTCCGCGCCTATTATTACGCTTGCCAACTGCAGTGGTTGTCATACTGGGTGGCGGGCCGTAACCTGCAGGAAATAGGGTATACGCAGGAGGATATAGATGAAGGGAGGCTGCATGCTTTGTTGTTACCTGGACATGAAAGGCCAAGAGACCTACCCCACCCTATTGGATACGGCGCTTAAATCCTGGAAAGCGGCACTGCGATACACGCATACACCAGTTACATATACCAGTAATATTCCAATGTTGGGAATACCGTTGGCTAGCAGTACACTCACTAAACGTAGATTAGCACCTTGGGAGGAAGCAGGGGTCAGCACGGTGGGGTACTTATTCAATAACGAGGCGCTATTAGATCATGATGCCTTTGTACATGAAACGGGTGCCCCGGCGCACCTGTACTTGCTACACGCTGCACTGTTCAGGTATGTGAAAAAACACTGGGCGCCACAGAGGAAGGGACCGCCCAGCAATGAACTAATAAAGATGGTGCACTATATGGGGAGATGTAGACACTTGATTCGCTGGTTATACACTGGTATTAGCGCCCACACAAGGGACCCATTGGAAACATTAAAAATTGCTTGGGTGGGAGATATAGGTAGGAACATTACAGACAAGGAATGGGCGGCCATAATAGAGCACCCCAGAAAGGTATCGAGAAACTCCAAATTCAAATGTATTCAAACAATGGTACTGCATCGTGCTTACTTGTCCCCAAGTAGATTGGATAAGATGTTCCCACAAACACAACATGTCTGCCCGAGATGCAAGAAGGCAGGAGAAGACCTGTTGCACATGATATGGGCATGCACGGTTATAAAAGGATATTGGAATACGGTTAGGAACGTAACTGGGGCGGTAACAAAATGCAAGATACATGATACCGTGGAAGAATGCATATTGGGGCTGCACAAATATGTATCTAAACATAAGGTACAATACCTCTTCATAGGCCTTGCATTAATATTAGCTATTAGAACACTCACCATGCGGTGGAAGTCGAATAAGCCCCCTGATATATTGCATTGGAGCACAGAAATGATAAGATGGAGCAGTGCAGTGGGTGCAATGTTGAATAGGGAAGAAATGAGAGGGTTACGTAAGATACCGATATCGTTAGAATGGGAAGTCATGCTAGTTGAGTTGAAGGAAACTGATATGGACCGGAATAATTAAAGAGCATCCTCCTGTGGTGTAATGTATCGCCCATACCTAGTGATTGAATGTAAATGCAATTAATATGTAGTTGTATACAAACCTATGTGATACCAGATGCAACTGTTAAATAATGTTAATGTTTCTGCCAATGTGTCAAAGAATGAAACTGCAATCAAAAGTGTGGGGTGGGGGGAGTTAAAGGGGGTTGAAAAACAATTGGGTAAATCATACTGCAAATAAGTATAACTGTACACATGCTGTGAAATATGTCTTGAGATTGATATGTCAGATAGATTATTGCCGCTACAAATATGTTCACTATGCAATGACAAAAGTAATGGAACAAATGTACTACGTGCTAGCACCAATGTCAAAACCTGATTGTGTAAATGTGGCATATGATATACGATTCAAAACCAAAAAACCCAATAAAATGTGTTTTAAAAAAAAGACACCTGTCCGACTTGCCAATGGGTAGATTCCGATTGAGAGAGGATTCTAACTGACCGGGACTGTGTGCCCCAGCTGACAGAGTGATCGCGTCGCAGCGAGCGGCCCAACATTACACGCCGCGCAGCGCCCTCCCCCCGAGGCCTTAGGAGGTGGTTGTCGTGCTTGCCTAAGGGAGACGCCAACAAAGGCAGAGCAGGGGAACTGAAGATTTCTTGCTCGGCCCAGATCCCTCGCAGGGCTACGTCCCATCCCCGTCAGTGAGGCACCTTGGTGAACTGCTGTCTACACCACTCTAAGTGCTGTGAGTCTTAAAGGCCATGAACAGTATCCCTGAGAAAAAGGAATGAGGGAGCGGAATCATTTGCCTCGGACCAGGGGGACATTGCTGATGAGGTAGGGGGAGATATCCGACAAATACTGACCGCCATGAAAAAAGGCCTCACCACGATAGACGGTAAGATAGATTGTTATCCTTCCGGATGGATCGCATGACAGAATGGGTTGACAAGTATGCTGAACGCCTGGACATGACAGAATGAAGGGTATCTGAAGTTGAATATGCCCAAATGGAGACTGATAACAGTCAGAAGCAAAAGGGGAGGCTCCTAACAACTCTGTAAGACAAGGCAGAGGATTTAGAACCGAGATCCAGGCGTAACAAAATATGCATAATTGGCCAGCCAGAATTCGCAGCAACTAGCAACATGGAATTATTCATGGAGCAGCTACTGGTGGCACTGCTTGGACGTGATACATTCTCCCCTGTGTTCATTGTGGAATGTGCTCATTGCACCTTAGCCCCCAAGCCACCACCGGGTCCCCCACCTAGGCCTGTGATAGCATGGCTGCTGAAATACAAGGATCGAGACGCTGCATTGCGACGAGTGAGAGAGCTGCAAGAAATCAAGTATGAAGGCACCGTGCTCTCGCTCTTTCCAGACTTCACCCCAATGGTGCAAGAGGCAAGAAGACAATTTGCACCCAAGAAGCGCAAACTGCATGAGCTCAACCTGAATTACACAATGCTGTATCCGGCCAGGCTAAAGGTCACAATGGACGGCAAGCCCAAGATCTATACTGACCCCAAGCTACTGCAGAAGGCCCTCAAAGGATACAACAAGTCAGATGCAAGACCAAGATCACCAGAAACTGATGAGCAAAATAGAACACCTTGTGGAGAATTGGATAACCAAGATCGATTCCCTAGCTAGTGTAATGTTTATTTCAATAGCAAGATATACTCTACAAGGTTGTTATACATTGGAGTTTATAATGTGGGCTAGGAACATATTAATGTGAATTAGGGTTGGGGGTCAACAGTAGCAGCGGCGGATTGCAGGGGGACCACCAGAACAGATACTGAACAAGTATATTTCCACCATTGTTGTTGTAAGGCTGCCTAGGTCCTGGCGGTACAGAGTAAACACTGAAAACGAACAGGTCGTTATGCACGTTAATCATTGGCTGGGGTATAAACCCTTGGTTGGTATTTATAGTGGGAAGACAGTTAGGTAACACAGGAGGAAAAATGTGTATATTATGGTAACATCCGCCCCTGTGTGTTACTCACTTTATGGCAAAGAAGTCATTTTTTTTTTTATATTGCATCTAATCAGGGTAATGTTCAGTTACGGGTGCAGGGTTATGCGCCGCCTATGCCAAGTTGGAGTTTTGTATAGCGTGGATGGGGGAGCAATGTTTTTGTTTTTGTTTTCAACTCTGCAGTATACATACGATACACATATAAAGATCAAATGCAGATGTTGCAGATGGAGGGGTGGCTGGAAATAGTCAGATAGAGTACTAAATGACACCGAATGAATTAAGACATAACCATCTCAACAAAATTCAGCTCCTGACTTGTAATGTACGTGGCCTCAACTACTTCAGCAAGCTGCGTAAGGTGGTAGCTAATCTTAGGCGAGATGAGGTTGATATCGCTCTGATTCAAGATACACATTTGCCACCCAATAGTACTATGCTCACTACCAAGCGGTTGCAGGGTCAATTCACCACTGCAGGGTTTATCACACACGCCCGGATAAATTCTTACATGGGTAACTTCAAAATCAGGTATCACATTGGAAGTATTCAATACCGACCCCAATGTTAAATTTGTGATTTCCAGGTGTCAAGGGCAGGGATTGGACGCATATCTAGTCAATATCTATGGCCAAACTATGACGATCTGCATTTTTATTATACACTATCTGCCTGTATGCTGAAAGAATCCAGTGTTCCACAAATCTGGGTGGGCGATCTCAACTGTGTATTCGATCCATCCCCGGCAGCCCTCGACAGGAGCTCAAGCAATAAGGGACATCATCTTCACAGTTATATCTCCTGGACTTCTTGCGTATAGGATCCCCTGGTACAGGGGGCATTACCCACTATTCAGCCCCACATGACATCCACACCAGAATTGATTATTGCCTAATCTCTAGATCGCTAATTCCCCATTTGGTCAACTGCACACCATTCCCTCGCTCTTTCCCAGATCACTCTCCAGTATTGCTGGACATAGATATGCCTCCAAAGGAGAGCAAACCCTTCACATGGAGATTTCCCCCATATTCTTTATTAGACACGGTCTTTAAAGCACAGTTGACCTCCGCCATCGAAGACTTCTTTAGCATTAATATTGAATCAGTCAATCATTTCACCACAGTGTGGGAAACGTTCAAAGTGTTCATTAGAGGGGTAGCTATCTCCAAACATGCAGGTATGCTTTACTCTTTAAGGAATATGTTAATGACGCTCAAGGGGCAATTGGTTAGTATGGAGCGGACCCTTCTGCAAAGTGGTGACAAAGGGATCCTAGAAGAACTGAAAAAGACTTTAGAGGAATACAATGAGGTGGCAGATAGCAAGGTGAAGCAAATGGGCAAATACGCTACTGCTAAAATGAATGATGAGAGGGAACGCCCTGGCTCAGTTCTCTCTGCATTGCAATGATGCAAAAAAGAGTCCGGTTCGCTAGTGAAACTATGGGACAAAGAGGGTGGTCTGTTACGAAGTCCCTTGGAGATGGTTGACAAATTTTGTAGATACTACACAGAGCTATACAGCTCCAAAGTAGTGACAGAAGATTCTGCCATACTAGAATACCCAGAACATTTACAACTGACTTGGCTGACCAATGACCACAGAGAGCACCTAATGGGCCCCCTGGATCCCAACGAAATCCGCAGTGCAATTAATGCTATGTGTGATGGTAGTGTGCCAGGACAAGATGGGCTCACAGTGATCTTTTATTAAGTATTTCAAGATCTCCTCATACTGCATTTAACTACGCTATTTGAAGAAATAATGAAGGATTGGGTGATGCTTCCCTCAATGAGGAAGGTATTGATAGTTACCCTGCTGAAACCAGGTAAACCCCCGAACGAGGGCTCATCCTATAGGCCACTCTCGCTCTTAAATGGGGATACAAAAATATTTGCTAACATTTTTGCAAACAGATTGGCTCCTGTGGTCCCTCTCCTCATTGGGCCGGAGCAAGCAGGCTTTGTTCGGGGGCGCACTTTAACATATAACTTGAGAACTGTATTTGGGGCTATTCAGCATACAAAACCAGAAGTCAAAGCCGCTGCTGTCTTCCTAGATTCAGAGAAGGCTTTTGATTCAGTGGAATGGGTATTTATGAAGGCGGTGTTGCGCAGGGTTGTGGTGGTAGGGGTCTTCCAAAAATTGGTGACAATCTTATATAACATGCCAGTAGCCAGGGTGGGAGTTGGTGATACAGTCACGTCTCCCATTGCGATTTCGAGAGGTACACGGCAGGGCTGCCCACTTTCTCCGCTAATATACGCTACAGTTGCAGAACCATTAGCATGTGCGCTTAGAGAGTATCATGGGCATAGAGGAGTTTATTTTCCTAATCACAATCTCATTTTATCTGCATATGTGAACGATATGCTTTTATACATTCATGAACCAGGAAGCAACCAAACCTCTCCACTTAATGAAGTGATACGTTTTGGCGCCACATCGGGCCTCAGAATTAACTGTCCATTATTTTCCCTCGGACTTGGACCATGACACCAATAGACTTGGACTTCCCGCTGCAGTGGTCTTCTGACCCTGTTTGCTATTTAGGCATACAAGTTCACACAGACTCGGAGCTGGTGCTCAAAGAGAATTACAGGAAAGCAATCTCTAGACTTGTGGATGATATCAATCGGTAGATTCATCTTCCATTATCACTAATAGGCCGTATTTCCCTGATGAAAATCATTGTCCTACCTAGATTTCTATTCCAGATAATTCTCACGAAGCATATGTTCTAAGCTCTCCGTTCACTATTAGTAAAGCTAGCATGGGCTGGGAAGCAGCCTAGAGTTAAATGGGGCCTACTTCCATTGCCCTATTCCATTGGCGACCTCAATGCACCAGATTTAAAACTATATTATAGATCAGCGCAGTGCTCCCAGGCACATTATTGGATACATGGTCCACAGAATCTGACACATTTACCAATTGAAAAGGTGGCAGCGGGCCCTTTTACTCTCTCACAAAAGCTGTTACAGGTCCCTTCCAGGCGTCCCGGTATTCTGGACTCTATTAACTCCACTGTCCTCGCTTGGCAGGATTTTTTAAATAGACAAGCGGGAGTTCTTTTGTATTCAACCCTGACTCCTGTTGAATGGTATCACTGGCTGACAGTTAGTAAAGAAAAAGAAGCAATAAAAGCTATAGTGACTCTCAACATTATTTAAGATGGGAGATTTATTTACAGGTGGAGGGGCCCGCGGAAGGGCCGACATTGAAATCGAAGGGCATGATTTTACGCAGCTTACGTAATATTACTTTTATAGGGCCGAACATGCACTACATGAGATGCTGGGGGATGACATGCAGGAACCTACTCAATTATTATCTCTCACTTTTCTTCTACACTCATCCACTCCGGCTAAAACTACACGACCATTGATCACTTGACCCAGGAAGCCAGGAGGACACAATCCTCCAAAGCCAGACTAGAGTGGCAGGGTGACCTGGGGGTAGTTATAGATGACAGCACTTGGCGGTATTGCTGCGAAATGACTAAGAGCATTTCACTAAATAGGAGGCATTGTCTTATCCATTTTAAATTCCTCAACAGGGTCTATTACACACCAAAAAGTTTATTCTGGTATGGCCTGCAGGACACGGTTACTTGTGAACGCTGCAAGGAGGGTATGGCTGGGTTCATGCATGTTGCCTGGTTTTGCCAAAGGATTGCTGAAATTTGAGATAAGATTATTCATACACTAAATGAGGTCACAGGGCTCTCATTGTTGCTAGATCCATTGCCGGTGCTGTTGGGTTACACTAAAAGTGAAGCGAGGGGTCAGACGTCTGACAGCAATGGGCTTACTACTTGCTGAGAGCAGAATTGCAATGTGCTGGGCTAGGGGCCCAGTTCCGAAAATAGCGGATTGGTCCAAAGATATGTTATACTTTAGTACCCTGTCTGAAATTTACAACAAGCTATTACCTCCTCAAATCGCCCTAAAATCTTTTGGGGGTTATATCAACAATATCGTGTTGGAAAGGAAACGGGTGAACCGGAAGGAAATGATATTGATTAATCTTACTAGAGTGTTTTTGTATTGTACCCGGATTGCGTTTAGGTAGGAGGGGGTTAAGTAGGAAGTGCGCAAGGGAAACTAACAATAAGTACTGAGTATGTTTGTATGGTAAATGTACTCTATTAAGTACTTGTAATGTACCATTTCTCAAATTGCAATGACAATCATTTTTCCAAAATTACTGTGAGTCTACGCAGCAGCTTGCCAATATTGTGGTATACTGTTAAGAGCTAATGCAATACTGTAAAATGTTTAAATAAAACAATTTTAAAAACACTATTGGATAGCAGAGGAATTAAATTTAGTATTCCAACTCCAGTGAGTGCAACTGTAGGGAAAGTGTTGGATAGTGGAGGGGTACAAATTACTATTCCCACTCCAGTGAAAACAACAGTAGTGAAAATGTTAGATAGCGGACAGGCAACAATTACTATTCCCACTCCAAAGAGTGCAACAGTAGGGAACGTGTTGGATAGCTGAGAGGTAAAAATTACTATTCCCGCTCCAAAGAGTGCAACAGTAGAGAAGGTTTTGAATAGCAGAGGGGTAAAATTTACTATTCCCACTCCACTGAGTGCAACAGTAGGGAAAGTACTGTATAGCAAAGGGGTAAAAATTACTATTCCCACACCAGTGAGAGCAACAGTAGGGAAAGTGTTGGATAACGGAGGGGTAAAATTACTATTCCAACTCCAGTGAGTGCAACAGTAGGGAAAGTGCTTGATTGTGGAGGTGTATAAAATACTATTCCCTCTCCAGAGAGTGCAACAGTATTGAAAGTGTTGGATAGCGGAGGGGTAAAAATTACTATTCCCACTCCTGTGAGTGCAACTGTATTGAAAATGTTAGATAGCGGAGGTGTAAAAATTACTATTCCCACTCCAGGGAGTGCAACAGTAGGGAAGTGCTGGATGGCAGAGGGGTAAAAATGACTATTCACACTCCAATGAGTGCAACGGTAGCGAAAGTGTTGGATGCTGGAGGGGTAAAAATTACTATTCCCACTCCAGTGACTGCAACAGTAGGGAAAGTGCTGTATAGCAGAGAGGTAAACATTTCTATTCCCACTCCAGTGAGTGCAACATTAGGGAAAGTGTTGAATAGCAGAGAGACAAAAATTACTATTCACACTCAAACAGTTAAAAATATATATATATATCAAAAATTTTAGAAAATCATAAAAATAAATCAGTATTTAAAAAAATCAATTATATGAAATATATAAAAGAAAACATATTCAAATATTAATTACATGTAACAAAAACCTACAAATATTCTATAAAATAAAATAATAAATACATTAAAAGAACGGTTATTTTAAACTAGAATATAGTTACAAACAATGATAATCAACAAGGAGGGAGGAGGAATAGCTGTCCATTCAGTTCCCCTTATCAGTATACAAAGAATCAAAAAATAGAATGGACACTTGTAACCGCATTACCTCGGTTTCTTAAAAAACCCTCATAGACGCGGTGATAAGATCGTTTAAGCGTTGTATCTTTTCTCCGCCCCACACTCGCGTTCTAGCAACGTCATCGGGTTTATTAAGTGTGCTGTATGCCTGCCTCAAGCCTGAGGCAACCTCTGGTACAGTGCGGTAGTGTCCAGAGATAAATCAGTGCCCACAGTGAGAAAGTAAGAATAAAAATAGTAAAAAAAAAGGCTAACATCTAATAAGGATTTTAATATGGGTGAGATGTAGCTTGTTAATAAAAAATCTGGGTATAGTTGTGGATCGTGTTACTAGATCATATTATACCACTTGTAAATAATAGTCAACATGTTTCTGCCCCTCCTTGACCAGCCGGGTCTATGGGGCATTTGTCAGGACGTATAAAAGAAAGTTATACTCACACCATTTGTGTAGTATTTAAAGTGGGTATTGTGTCACCACTAAGTTCCTTATCAAGGTTTTGTTGTACCTGTAGTAATAGAAACATAAAAATGCGAAAAGTACAAACACGTGGGTAGCATACAACTCAACATTCAGCTAGATATGCCGTGCTAATCTCCGTCCTAATTTGAGGTGAGCTTTAATTAAAAAAAGCGTAATTACGCTATCATTCTAACTTAGGAAGCATAGGTATGGTGACCATCTTGTTTCAGCTACATGTGGAGAAGGTCTTAAAATGAAAAGTAGCTCTGATAGAATCTGCTGCTTACTATTAAAGGCTCATTGGTTTTGGAAGGCTTTGGATACACCTTCTCTTTGCTATATAGACTGCATTCGTGCTACTCTTTCATTGTAGTTGTTTGCAAAGGTGTCTATACTTGCCATCTTCTTATTACATCGATTTCGTTACTGTCATTGTCTCCGTTGTGTTTCGTGTGTGTGTACGGAGCTATCATGTGGGTTTTAAGAAACCGAGGTAATGCGGTTACAAGTGTCCATTCTATTTTTTGATTCTTTGTATAGTTACAAACACCACACCAAAAACAAAACACTTCAACTTTTAAATTAAATGTACTTCCATAAATAACATAATTAATAATCAATTAAAAAAATATGATTAATAAAAAACTAATACACATTAGTTGACTACACACACTTAAACACTAAAATATACACACCACACACCTAAGTAAAACTATAAAATAATAAAACACAATTACAACTTATATTTAAATTATAAACTATTACTACTAACAATTAATAATAAAGTAATAAAAATGTTTTTAATAGCCACCCTTTACCCCTTTAAAAGTAAAAGCAACACACAAAACAACAAACAATTACCCCAAATAAATATCAGATAATTAACATTACTTAACAAGTATATATTAAATAAACACAAGTTAATTCCCACCCTTTACTACTATAAGCACCACAACACACACCTAAAATTAATTACACTGTTACCATAACACCATTTTGAAATAATGTATTCATTATCAATTAACAAAAAATTAATAATAAAAAATAAACTACTTAACACCCTTATCCCCCATAAAAGCCAAAACACCCCCCCAAAATTAATTACACAATTACCATAATTATTAATTAACCAATTATTAATTCATAAATTAAAAATAAATTACTTCCCACCCTTTAAACCTATAAACACCACAACACACACATAAAATTAATTACACAATTACCATAAATAATTACCAGTACAGAAACACGTGCAGGAAATAGCTAATTGCAGCCCTAAAATCCACGGGAGTGAGACACTGTAGGGAAGCAGTAAGGCATCTTAAGAGCGACACCAGGGAATTACTAGCCTTGGCAGTTTCACACTACTTGCTCTGTGCTTGGAATCAGAGGAAGAAGGCTAACGATAATTTGCCTCTTATGATAGCCAGTTCGTAGTGAAAGGCATAGAAGGCTTATACAGCATCTTACCCTCTTTCATGTCCTATACTCCTAATGTTGACATTGGGGATCATGTTATTTTTATGTCTTATTTATTGCATTGCTTTATCTACACATGAATTCTTTTAGCCGTATGATGAACACCTGCACAATAGGTTAATCCAGTTGGTATTGGGAATAGCATAGAACTGTTTTTTTTTTAAAATAATAATGAATTTTAATCTTCACTGATTTTAACTTAATGTAAAAAGGACGTTTGTTTGATGTTCTTATTGAAACTGAATGTTATGTTTTTGATCATAGCTTTTTATAGCTTACAGCTGAAATAAAAGGTTTTGATTGATACCATAATTAATTACCAATTAATTATTTAAAATTAATTAACAACCAATTATTGATTCATCATTTAAAAATAAATTACTTCCCACCCTTTAATAAACACCATAACACACACCTACAATTAGTTACACAATTAGCATAATTAATTACCAATTAATTTAAAACACAAATTAATAACCAATTATCAATTCATAAATTAAAAATAAATTACTTTCCACCCTTCACACCTAGAAACATCACAAGACACACCTAAAATTAATTACACAATTACCATAATTATTTGCCAATTAAATAATAAAATATAATTAACAACCAATTGTTAAATATCTAATAATAAATTACTTTACACATTTAGAACTACAAAATATCAATTAAACAAATATTCATTAAAAAAATTCAATATATTTAATATATTGAAATTACAACCCACCTTATATCCCCATAAACCCACAACCTGCTATGGAGCTAAAAACCGAACATTAAAATTAAAATAAAATCATAACTACTAAAAATATAATACATATATTAAAAATACAGACAATTCTTATACAAAAAACATACATCACATACATATAAAATATATACTAAAATACATAACATTAATTCATAAACAGTATTTTTAACAACTATATTTTTGCAAACGATATTAAACACTACAATATTTTTTAAATGTATATTACTTACCTTAAGTTTATATTCTTGACTGTGATATTCTTACTGTCGATATTTCTGAACTGATATTTGTGCAACTCAAAATTTTTAATTCATAATTCTGTCTGCACACCATTGTTGACAGACATGCTATCCCATGTACATGCTATCATTCAGGGGACAAGCATATCCGCTAGCGGGTGTACAATACACCGACACTCTGCTTCATTGTTTGAAAATGTCCTTATCGATCCTTGGCAAATTGTAAAAAGCAGGACTCGGATAATCATTTCTTTTTTCAGATAAGCAAATTCTTTTTCACGCAACTACTTTTCTACCAAACCTCTAGGTGTGAGATTTAGGGTTTGCTGTTTGATAACTCTGGTAGGGTCAGACAGTAAAAATATGAATAATAAAAACACAGGAACAGGTAAACAGTCGCATCAGGCATTTTAATATTGCAGTGGCCGCTGCTGGCTGCAGCACCCACCGCAATGGTGAAATGCCATGTTGTGCATTGCCATGCACAATGTGACAGTCACTGTGCTGTGCCTGTCACCTTGTGCATGGCAATGTAGGGGGGACCACAGGTACCCCCCAAGTGCAGCCCCCCAAGTCGGGGGGCCCGCAACGGGCCCCCAAAGCATTTCCCCGCCAGCCTTTCCATGAAGGAAAGGCCCTACACCGCACACCTCATAATATGGAGGGTGGTGCCTGCTAGGCACTGCCACCATATTGTGGCCCAAGGCAGCCCGACTGGCAATTGGAATGGTTGCTGACCGGTGGAAAAGCGGCAGACGGGCTTTGCATCAGCTGCGATAACCCCCACCACTATAATATTGCGGGGCGAAATCAGGTTATGATGGCTAGGCCAAAAATGTATAAGTGGTTGTCGTGTCCAGGACATGGGCACTAGGACCCTGGGACAGTACAGAGGCGAGGGGACACCGGACACCACATCCGGTCAAGGGGTGGGGAGAGGGGACATTCTGCTGTTGGACCTCGAGGCAAGAGGTCTTGATCCATGCATGCTGTAGATATCGAAATAAAAGCATACCTGCTAATCACCATTGTGTCCTGTGTGGTTTCCTCGGTCGTGAGATACGACAACTGGCGACGAGGGTTTGACGGACTGGACGCTGTGCCCATTGGAAGATTATCGCGATTTAAACCAGAAGCCCACCCTGGATTACATTGCTGGGGCATCTGTGCGCATCTGTGCGCTCTATAAATCCGGATAACATAACATTGTGCAGGAAAGAAAGGAAAAGCGGCCCCAGACGAAGAGCAACGACGCGGGAGCCCACCCCGATCGCTGGAAAAAGAAGACTGCGAGCTCCGGTAAGCGCCGTGTAATGAGCGCGAATTAAGAAGAAATTGAAAAGAAACTGGCGCGAGCTCTCGCGAGAGTCTCTTCGGCCATTTTAGGATCAGGCGCGAGAACCAATCACAGAGCAGGAAAAGCGGGCGGCCATATTTAAGTCAGGCAGCGCCCGGATTGGACAAGAAGTCTCGCGAGAATCTCGGCGGCCATTTTGAGGTCAGGCGAAATGAACCAATAGGAGGGGAGAACGGCGCGGCAGCCATTTTGAGGTCAGGCGAAGTCGAAATCATAACAAAAAGAGCGAATTGAAGAAGAAATTGATCGGAATAAGGAGCAATAAAGGCGAATAAAAGAGAAAGAAAGGCAAAAGGGGCAAACTGAAGAAGAATAAGGATCAAATAAACAGCAACAAAGTAAATATAAAGAGAAAGGTGATAACAAATAAGGAAAGTGAAAAAACAAAAATTGAACAAGTGCAAACAAAGGAAATAAGGGACTCACAGAGCACGTAAAGAAAATACAAAAGGACAAATAACAGAAGAAATAACAAAAGAGGGTCAGGAAGAACGCGAGCAAGCGAAAATTAGCAAATAAAGAAAGTGAAAAAAAACAAAGGTGAACAAGTGCAAACAATGGAAATAAGGGACTCACAGAGCACGTAAAGAAAATACAAAAGGACAAATAACAGAAGAAACAACAAAAGAGGGTCGGGAAGAACGCGAGAAAGCAAAAATGACAGACCCTAAGCCAGAAAGACAAAGTGCACAATACAGAAGACCACTACCATTTAACTTGTCGGAGTCACAAGTAGGAATTAGGTGGGAGAAGTGGATCAGACGTCTAGAGAGATACATGGAAGCGACTGATGTGACAGAGGCAAAGAAATTGGGTTTATTGCTTAATTTTGAAGGCGATGATATTGAAGCCCTTCTAGTGACGCTACCAACCGAGGAAACAACTACCTATGAGAAACTAAAGAAATGCTTAACAACCAAATTTGACCCGCAAAGAAATGTTGATTTCGAACGATACACTTTCGCAATTGCGTCTCAACAAATAGATGAAACACTAGATGCCTTTGCGACCAGACTGAGAAAACTTGTGACACATTGTGAATTTGACGAATTTGACAACGAACAAGCAATAAGGTTGCGGATCATAGAAGGCTGCCGTGACACGGGGTTCCGTGCAAGAATCTTAAAAGAACCGAGGTCACTAGAGAACATCCTGGCACTAGCAAGAGCGGAGGCGAGAGCGACAGCACACGCAAAGGAAATGGAGCGAGGAAAGGACATAGGAGTGGAACAAGCACATCACATGACAAACAATTATCGCACAGGTGGTTGGAAAAAAGACAGGAATGAACAGACAGTGAGGAAACAGATTGAAGGAACTTGCTACAGGTGTGGAATGGAATTTCCACATCGAGGCCCAGGTCCAGCGTTTGGACAAACGTGCAGAAGATGCAATGGGAGGAATCACTACGCCAGCGTATGCCAAGGAATACAATTAAGGAATGACAGGGGAAGAACAGAGAGACCACAAGTATCGACAACCAGGCATGTCAGACATATCGAAACGGAAAGGAGAAGCTCATCAATAGAATCAGGTGAAGAGGAAGAAGAAGAAAAGACAGAACGACTATATCACATGTCGGACGTCCACATAGAATCAACTGAATGCGTCCACACAGAATCAACTGAAGAAAATGAAAATGAAAAAAGAACATGCCTGGTAGACAGAAGCAAAATGAAGAAGACAGATTCTGTGACCATAGGAGTAGGATCACACAAAACAAAGTTCATCCTGGACAGCGGCACAACACGCAACATTATGTGCATATCGGAATACGGAAAGATGAAGACAAAGCCGGCACTGAGGCTGTCCCGATTAGAAGTGTTCACTTGGGGGTCAAAGAAACCAGTGATTAACATGGGAAAGTTCACAGAAGAGATAGCATATAAGGACAAAAAGATCAAAGAGGACATTCACGTACTGCAGGGTGACGTCCCAGGGCCGTGCCTGCTGAGTAACATCACAACGCAAATGATGGGTCTCATGGCCATGACATACAACATGTCAGAGGAAGGGAGCATATTGAAGACAGATCACAACGTAACTAAAGAACTGGAAAAAGATGATGCTGCCACAAGCACCCCACTGAGGGAGTTAACAAACAAAGGTAAACGCTTCACATGGACCGAAGAGCACCACAAAGCATTAAAAGAGATCAGATTTGCTATGACAGCCGAAGACGACCCAGCACATGCTGACCAGAGGCTGCACAGAGAACTAAATTCAGATGGCAACGAAGTGGAACTGGAAGCAAGTTTGACACAACACCAACAAGGAAAAGATCACCGAAGACAGGTGGTGTCACAAGACAGCGGAAATGGAACGGTGATGAGGGAATCAAGAAGAATGAAACTACCACACACAAGAAGGGTAAAAAGAGTGGAACAAGGAGACATTGCTGCAAAAGATCAAACAGCGAACGCAACAACAAAGGCCCATGAAAACAAAGGAAGACATGCGACAAAACGGAAAAGAAATAAAGGAGGCACCGCGATGGTCAAACAAGGACAAGTGAGGAAATATGGCAATGAGTTCCCCGGAGGCAAGTTGACGATGACAAAAGCAAAAGAACGGATGACAAAGACGGCAGTTTGGCCAGTGCCACGTCACTGGGCACCTTTCGCATGTCAGAAAGGCAGAAGCAAGAGAAGCGGAAAGGTCAAAGCAAGAACTGTAGGAAGACACACAAAAGGAAGAAGCTCAAGCGGATGTCAGAAAACAGCGATCAAGACAGAAACACATGGAACCAAAGAGACTAATTGAGGAGGTGTAAAATGAAGGGGCCTATGGGCCATTGTATATCATCAGCTCTCTCTCTCTCTCTCTCTCTCTCTCTCTCTTCAAAAAAAAAAATGTTTGTTTGCAACAAGGGGGGAGATGTCGTGTCCAGGACAAGGGCACTAGGACCCTGGGACAGTACAGAGGCGAGGGGACACCGGACACCACATCCGGTCAAGGGGTGGGGAGAGGGGACATTCTGCTGTTGGACCTCGAGGCAAATGGTCATGATCCATGCAGGCTGTAGATATCGAAATAAAAGCATACCTGCTAATCACCATCGTGTCCTGTGTGGTTTCCTGGGTCGTGAGATACGACAGTGGTAGTGGATCTTTTTTTATGCATTTGACAGATGATACATTTTTAACAACATCCATTCTTAACGTATTAACATTCAATGCAGAAACCAGGCTTTGGAATGGTAGAGACAAGAACATCTTAGCTTTTTCAGAAGCTATCTTTGCTATCACTTGAGATATCCATTTATCAGCAGAACTTCTCAAGTTTTTACAAAATGAACCACATTTGTGCAAAGATTTAACTTTCTTTATATTGTCCACAGTGCATAATTTGTAAAATAATAAGTGCCTGAATCCAAATTGCTGCTGAGAAGCCTGCAGCCGATGCTATTAACTGCCAGTGTGCCGAATATCAAGGCTGCTTAGTCTTGAATCCACCTCCGGCCGCTTTAATGCATGCCAGACACTCCCTGCCCCTTTACCTCACTCCTGCAGGTCTGTGCTTTTTCCCTTTATGTCGTTTTTTCTCTTCCTCTTTCTTTCCCCTTTGCGTGTTTTCTTCCTCTCAGGAAATGTCTTATGATGAAAAGTTAGTGCCGGTGGGCTCCACAGGCTCAAATTAATTACTGAAACGTTCAGAGATGTTATGACTGAAAAAACGATGACGACCTGTATGTACAGCTAAATCCTAACAGCAGGATTGGAGTTAATAAAACAGAGTGTTATCAGCTAGGAAAACATTCTTATAAGTCTCATGAACTATAAGCAAGCAGAACCTATATCCATTAATCAGAAACCATTAAGTAATGGAATAAAAATACTCCTCATATAAATCTTGCATGAGAACATTTGAATATGAAGATCAATTAACAACCCCTTTTAAGTGTATAAAAATAGGGTACATTTCCCAGCTATTAATATTCATCAGCATTAAAGAAATAGGCACACGTGATATGTACGAACAATAATTACTACTCCCTTCTGTCAGTTGCCAATTCGAAAAAAGTATGCTGATAACGCAAAAAACGCTTACATCTGTGACATTAATTAAACATTGCAGTTGCATTGTCTTTCATTTCTAAATGCGTACAAATGGAGTATACACTCAAATACTGAATTCTTAATCTGAAAATCGAAGTACAAAGAAAGTCTTAGAAAGAGATGGAACAGCATGCTCATATCAAAATAAAAATGTGATGATATATAAAAGGCATAGAAAAACATTTCTCATTAGTATACATTAGACCGGCTTAAGAGGAGATAGATAAGTTGATCTTCCAGTACAAAATGGCCAACACTATAAGGGTCAATCAACTCACAGGATGTTTGAATGAATCAATCAAAGTACTTGTAAAGCGTGCTATTTACCCGTGAGGGTCTCAAAGCGCCGAGGGGAGGGGGTGCCGCTACTGCTCAAAGAGCCAGGTCTTGAGGAGTCTTCTAAAGGCAAGCAGGTCCTGGGTCTGCTGTAGGTGGGTAGGGAGAGTGTTCCAGGTCTTGGCGGCGGGGTAGGAGAAGGATCGGCCGCCAGAGGTTGTTCGTTGGATGCGGTGGACAGCGGTGAGGGCGAGGCTGGCAGAGCGGAGCTGGCGGGTGGGGGTGTAGAAGCTGAGCCTGCTGTTAAGGTAGGCTGGTCCAGCGTTGTGGAGTGCTTTGTGTGCATGGGTGAGGAGCTTGAAGGTGATCCTCTTGTCGACGGGGAGCCAGTGTAGATCTCTCAGGTGAGGGGTGATGTGGCTGCGGCAGGGGACGTTGACGATCAGTCGGGCGGAGGCGTTTTGGATGCGTTGGAGCCATCATAGGTGTTTGGCTGGGATTCCTGTGTAGTGTGCGTTGCCATAGTCCAGTCTGCTGCTGACGAGGGCCTGAGACATCGTTCTTCTTGTTTCGTTCAGGATCCACTTGTAGATCCTACAGGGCATGTGGAGGGTGTTGTAGCAGGAGTAGGATACAGCGCCGACCGGTTAGACATGGAAAGGGAGGAGTCGAGGATGAATCCCAGTTTGCGTGCATGGTCGGTGGGTGTCGGTGCTGTTCCCAGTGTGGTCGGCCACCAGGAGTCATCCCAGGCTGAGGGGGTGGGTCCCAGGATGAGTACCTCCGTCTTGTCCGAGTTCAGCTTCAGACGGCTGTTCCTTATCCAGTCGGCGACGGCCTTCATTCCCTCGTGGAGGTTGGTTTTGGCAGTGTGCGGGTCCTTGGTGAGGGAGAGGATGAGCTGGGTGTCGTCGGTGTAGGAGATGATGTTGGGGTCATCCTGGCGGGCCACTTGTGCGAGGGGGCCATGTAAACGTTGAACAGCGTCGGGCTGAGGGATGAGCCCTGGGGGATGCCACAGATGATGTTGGTGGCCTCGGATCGGAAGGGCGGGAGGCGGACGCTCTGGGTTCTGCCGGAGAGGAAGGACGTGGTCCAGTCAAGGGCCTTCTCTTGGATTCCGGCTTCTAGGAGTCGTGTTTTTAGAGTGCAATGGCAGACCATGTCGAAGGCGGCTGAGAGGTCCAGGAGGATGAGGGCTGATGTTTCGCCATTGTCTAGTTGGCGCCTGATGTCGTCTGTGGCGGCGATGAGGGCTGTCTCGGTGCTGTGGTTGCGTCTGAATCCGGACTGGGACGGGTCTAAGATGTTGTTGCCTTCCAGGTGGCGGGCCAGTTGCATGTTGACGATTTTCACGATGATTTTCGCCGGGAACGGGAGCAGTGAGATGGGCCGGAAGTTCTTGAGGTCCTTGGGGTCTGCCTTGGGCTTCTTTTGGAATGAACAATGCGAGCCTCACCCATTATTTTTTTAATTTGTAAAGAAAATGAGATGGTAGAGCACAGAGACTCAGATACACCATCACGAAACAACAGGAGGTATACGGAGCAGGCTGGAAACCTTGGTCGCTCTCACCTTTGCTTTTTTTCACTCTCAGTCCATGGTAGCCATAATAGAAGCACTATTTAGACCTGCAATTTTTATGTTTAATATAACTTTAATTTCTACAATTCACATAGAATAGGAATTATAAGATTTTGTTTTGCTCCTGGGATTTTATCCTGGGTCAATTATGTCTCTTTCATGAAAACATTAGGCCTGGGAGAAATGTTGATTACGCTGGCATAGTTAGTGTAATTTTGGGAATGTTGGGTTGTGCTTGTTAGGCAGATTTCCAGATATTATGACACTTTGCATAATTATGTGCCATTTGCAGTAAATATTTACAGTGAAACTCGCTAATGTGAGCAGTCGGCAGCCCCAATATTCTGACACCCCCAAATATTGCCTCAACAGAACACCCACAGTTCAATGATTCAGATGGGATGTTAAACGTCAATTTCGTAAGATAATATGTATCCTAGGTAAGGTACCTCCCACCACATCAAAAATACAATCCATTAAGTGATAGTACCGAATCAATACGGGTGTTATAGATAAGGGAATCATTTTAAGTGTTTTATTACATAATTTGAAAATGAGGTTCAGAATAATTTCCATGAAGGCTGTTCAACAATTAGAGCATTACAGAGAACTGCTAAATCAAAAAATTCTAAGTGGGCAGCAAAATGAAAAGAAAAAACGGACAGCCTCCATAGTAGCATTTAGTAAAGCTCTTATTCACACCCAAAATCGAAGGTTTACATACACTATTTTCGCACACTAACTCACTAAAACTGCAGAATCATTATGATATGATCGAAAGTGTTACATCCTCAGCAAATCAGGAAACAGTTTTATTGAGTGTCATATTGCCTAAGCACCTAATCACTATCACACTACATGAATATTAAGTCTGCCCAATCTATGATAATGTAATCTGGAATTGGTAGGAGAAAGTAGATACGTGAACAACAGCAAGCTCCTATGACTGAATGGAGAGCTAGTGGAAGGACCTTTACATAAGTTACAGTTTTGTAACCAAGTCTGGGTGATTTATCGAGAACGGCAAAAACAATGGCAATAGAAAAAAAGCATGACTCTGCTGTATGTATGCTTAGAAATAACAAACAGTAAAATGAGCAGAGGAAAATATGGAAGACTTCTATTAATAATAAGATGGCAGCTAGGTCCAAACTGAGGCCTAGTTTTTTTAGGAAAACATTCTGCACATCATAGGAAATTTGTTTTAAAGACAATAGTACTATATCAGCTTGTACAGTGTAACCAAGTGTAAAACCACATTCTGCATGTTGTTAATCATGCACAAAAACATAGATGCTCAAAAATCCTTACCACTACTCACAATAATAATTTACAACGAAGGGATGTGAACAACAGAACGCGAATGGCTGCTGTTACTGGTGCTTTGCTAAAATGGGTAATTGTGGCAAAATTAGGCTTGAGGGCCCATTTTATTTTATTTATTTATTTATTATATTTCTTAAGCGCACTGTCACCTGACAGGCATCATGGCGCTAGCACTTTCAGAGACATAACAAGTGTAGGGTCAACACTGCAGACAGCCACCTAAATCTTCGGAAACAGCCATGTTTTTAGCCTCTTTCTAAAAGGGAGAAGATCACTAACTTGTCTAAGTTCCAGAGGCAAGGCATTCCAAAGCTTCGCAGCTGACCCCTCAAAGGATCTGCCACCTGATCTCACTTTCCTGAATCTGGGTACCTTTACTAACTTTGCCCCCGACGAGCGCATGGTTCTCATAGGGACATACCATTCAAATTTCTTTTGAAAGGAAACAGGCCCCAACCCATTCAGGGCTTTAAACACAAGGCAGAGAGATTTGAACTGGACTCTTTGTCTCAGTGGAAGCCAATGCAATTCCGCCAAAGCCAAGGAGGAAGAGGACCTTCTAGGCCAGCCAAGCACTACTTTGGCTGCCGTTGACTGGATCCTCTGCAGCCTATCCAATAAAAAGTTTGGAGACTCAAGCAGCAAGGCATTGCAGTAATCTAATCTACTGAGAATAGTACTGCGTGCTATTAATGTGCGAGCCAAAGGGGGAAGCAAAGGGAAAATCTTCCTCAATGATCTAATAATGGCCAGACAGCAGCCCACTGTTTTCGTCACCTGCACTTCCAGGGTTAATTTACTGTCAAAAGTCACACCCAGGTTACCAACAGTCTTTACAGGCTGAATGGGGTTCGGGGTGTCCATGGACCAGAAGCTACTGGGCAGCCTGGAGGGAAGCCTTTCCGTAGTACAGTAAAGCACCTCCGTTTTGTCAGCATTAAATTGCAGGGAATTTTCCCTCAGCCACAACGCCGTGTCACGCAAACAACTGTGAAACACTTCCAATGAAGTTGACTGATCTCCCTCCAGAGAGAAAATCAGCTGTGTGTCATCAGCATAATTTATGATGTTGATATTATGATTTTTGATGACCTTCATTAGTGGTTTCATGTAGATATTAAATAAAATGGGACTGATGGCCGAGCCCTGCGGTACACCATGCGTAATTTTGGTAAATGCAGATTGAAAAGTGGAAAGAGACACTGCTTGCTATCTGTCCAGTAAAAAGGACTGGAGCCATTTCATAGCACACCCTGTTACCCCCGCATCTCTCAACCTTCTCAACAAGATTCCGCGGTTGACCGTGTCGAAGGTGGCCGACAGGTCAAGCAGAATAAGTACTGCTGGCTGACCCCCGTCTGACTGCCTTCGAAGTTCGTCCATCACGGTCACCAAGGCCGTCTCTGTGCCATGGGACAGCCGAAAACCAAACTGGACCTCCTCCAGTAGGTTGTGTTGTTCTAGAAATTTGGAGAGAGTGCTACTAACTGCCACTTCTACAATTTTAGCGGGAAAGGGCAAGAGAGAGATGGGCCTATAATTTTTAGGGCAGTCCGGTTCAGAGGAAGGCTTTTTTAACAAGGGTGTCACCACCGCTTGCTTCCATTGTGATGGAACCACTCTATCAGTTAGAAACTTCATTTCTCCCCCAAAAATATTTACCAGCCTGATTTCCGCCAGGCTAATTTTCTCCATTTTGGAATTTGTCAAAATGACAGAATTCCTATGTGAGTTCTCCTTAGAGTCCAAAAAGCCAGGAATTGATGTAACAACCCGACCATAAATTATGTAACAACAAAGTTCAGTTTTTACACAAGGATATAGAAGTGAGGGTTTTTAGAAATCTGCAAGGCATACTATAAAACTCCCACTCTTTTTAAACATGTACCAGGAGTTCAACGTGGCTGAATTCTTCGTTGTATTTTTGCCATTAGAATCTGCCAAAGCCGAAGGAGACGCAAAATGTAAGTTCTACCCCTCACCAAAGATTAATATAAAGTGAAGCACCAAACATACTGCTGGAGTGTATTCACTGCAGAAAGTAGCCATTCATATAGGTGTGTGTGCCTATATAAGTTACAAGTTGTAGTTCTCGGTCAAATGTACACTTTTGCATTTCGAGTTACATTACTTTTACTGGAATTTCATTCTTATTTACTCATTGACTCATTTATTAATGTTTTACATTTTTTCTATAATCATAGGTGCAACTATAATCATGTATTTAAAGTGTACACTGACTGTCTTTCTAAGTTAGCTTAACTAAATGCCTTAAGCATTTGGTCCCTAATGTTTAACCGTCAATGTGAAAGTTTTGCTTGCGCTGCAATGTTCTTTCTTTGCAGGTGAGTTCACATGATTTCATTGTCAGTGAAAGGCATATTTTGTATTAGAGATGGGTATGTCCGTGAGGAGAACTTTTGTCAAGAATGAGAACTAAGGGGCCCATTAGGATAGCGGGCGGAAAACCACCCCGACCGCCATGGAGGCGGAAACCAACCGCCCGCCTGCACCGCGGATACACCGGCGGCCACATTAGGATCAACCGCCACAAAAGACCGACCGTGGCGGTAGCGGGCCCAGCATAACCGTCCGACGCGGGCGGTGACTGCTAAAACCGACCGCGGCGGTCGGAAAAGCAGCGGAAAAGCACCAACCCGCCACAAGGTAAGCGGACACACCGCACGGGAAATTAGGATATCCCCGAGGGTGTCGCGGTCGGAACCGCTGATACCGACCGCCGCGGTCGCACACAGGAGTGAATGTGAGAAATAGCAGAAGAGCTGCAGCATAGCCACCGCAGCGGACGGGACATAAAAAACATGGCGGAAGATGCCAAAACACCGCAGTGATGCCAAACATTGCACAAATAAAATCAGCCATGCCCCCCAAATACATAACACACATACAAATAAAGGAAATAAATGCAAATATAAAAGAAAAAATCATAGGACAACTTCCACAACACACCTGACACCCAAATTCCACTTGGACACACCCACACAGCTGAGTATGAAGCCACCCCCTTCACTGACCACAATCCTTTGCAACATTCTAGAAGAGAAGGCCATACACCACATCTGACAGGAGAGGCATAAGAGCACAGCACACACACACATCCACCACCACCATCACTACCACCATTACACCAGCACCATCAATCCCCCAGCACACAAAACACCTCACACACCAACACCACAACCGCCACCCACACACCTGCAACCACAAACACTTCACCCACCAAACACCTTGACATCACAGAAAATGCCCAAAGTCACCGAGAGTGAGTTGACCGTCATGATCAATGAGATAGTGAGAGTAGAGCCACAACTGTTTGGTAGCCTGGTCCAACAGACACCATTAGCCACGAGGACACAAATGTGGGAAAGGATAGTCCAAAGGGTAAATGCTGTAGGGACCACCCCAAGATCCAAGAAGGAGATTGATTGATTGATTGTGGGTTTCTAAAGCGCTAGAATAGACTCCCGAAGGAGTATCTCTGCGCTGTAGACCGCTGGGGAACCCGTCCTGGCTTTCCCTGTGAGATGGTCCCTACTGGGTATCACCAAGGTGAAACCAGGCATCCCCGGCATATGTGGGGGGCCGTTGTGGAGATGAGGCAAGCTAATGCCCAGAGTTGCCGAGTGTGATCCCTAGTTAGAGTAGGCACCGAGGCGAGAATTATCGAGTCCGTTGACCCTGGTTCAAGACCCTGCCGCGTTGGGGATTGAACCCTGGTCCCGGACCATCCTCTGCTCCCGGGTCTGCCGCCTCTAACCAGTGAGCTACACCACTCCACTCCATGCCACTCCATGAAGCAGTGGCATGATCTCAAGACGGTTGTCAAGGAGAGGAGGAGCAAGAACTGGACGCTGGCGAACGTGACTGGCAGTGGCCCTCCCATCCCACCGAAAACATTCACACCATGGGAAGAGAAGGTGCTTTCCATACTGCTTCCTGAGAGTCTCACAGGAGTAGCCGGGGGAGCGGAGGCTGGTAAGTACAAACAAATGCCAAACAACACACAGAGAAGTACTTCCTTGCACAACCCAAACATCATTACACTGTCCACCCTCACCCAACAGGTAGCTAGACATCTTGCTTAGGAGGCCTGTATGGGGGAGGGAGGTCTGTACAACAACTCACACCATACCCCCTGGCCCACAGCTGAGCAGGATAGAGGCCTCCCCCACCCAGGAGCATGTGTCAGTCATTGCACTGTTCACCCTCACCTAACAGGTAGGTAGCCATCTTGTATTGGAGCACTGTTTGGGGGTGGGAGGCCTGTATCACTACTCCCAGCATGCCCCCTGGCCCACAGCTCAGCCGGATAGAGGCCTCCCCCACCCAGGAGCATGTCTCAGCCATTGCTTACGGAAACGCCCTCTATGCCGGAACCACAGCCAAGCTACAGAAAAGACTCCAGCGCATCCAGAACGCCTCCGCCCGACTCATCCTGGATGTCCCCCGACGCAGCCACATCTCCAGCCACCTGAGGAACCTGCACTGGCTCCCCGTCGACAAGAGGATCACGTTCCGGCTCCTCACCCACGCACACAAGTCTCTCCACGACCTGGGCCCCAAGTACCTCAACGACCGCCTGACCTTCTACACGCCCACCCGCCAGCTACGGTCCACCAGCCTTGCCCTCGCAGCCGTACCACGCATCCGAAGAGCCACCGCCGGAGGAAGATCCTTCTCTTACCTGGCTGCCAAGACTTGGAACTCCCTCCCCATCCACCTTCGGCTGACCCAGGAGCATCTCGCCTTCAGGAAACAACTCAAGACCTGGCTGTTCGAGCAGTAGCATACCCCTCCCCCCAAGCGCCTTGAGACCCTCCCGGGTGAGTAGTGCGCTGTACAAATGGCATGATTGATTGATTGATTGATTGCACTGTTCACCCTCACCCAACAGGTAGCTAGACATCTTGCTTAGGAGGCCTGTATGGGGGACGGAGGTCGGTACAACAACTCACACCATGCCCCCTGGCCCACAGCTGAGCAGGATACAGGCCTCCCCCACCGAGGAGCATATGTCAGCCATTGCACTGTTCACCCTCACCTAACAGGTAGGTAGCCATCTTGTATTGGAGCACTGTTTGGGGGTGGGAGGCCTGCACTACCACTCCCACCATGCCCCCTGGCCCACAGCCCAGCCGGATAGAGACCTCCCCCACCCAGGAGCATGTGTCAGCCATTGCAATGTTCACCCTCACCCAATGCAACAGGTAGCTAGACATCTTGCTTAGGAGGCCTCTAAGGGGGAGGGAGGTCTGTACAACAACTGACACCATGCCCCCTGGCCCACAGCTGAGCAGGATAGATGCCTCCCCCACCCAGGAGCATGTGTCAGCCATTGCACTGTTCACCCTCACCTAACAAGTAGGTAGCCATCTTGTATTGGAGCACTATTTGGGGGTGTCAGGCCTGTATCACTACTCCCAGCATGCCCCCTGGCCCACAGCTGAGCAGGATAGAGGCCTCCCCCACCCAGGAGCATGTGTCAGCCATTGCGCTGTTCACCCTCACCTAACAGGTAGGTAGCCATCCTGCTTGTAATGTCTGTCTGTTGGAGGGAGGCCTGCACTACTACTCCCACCATGCCCACTGGCCCACAGTTGAGCAGGATAGAGGCCTCCCCCACCCAGGACCATGTGTCAGGCACTGCACTATTTACCCTCACCTAACAGGTAGGTAGCCATCTTGTATTAGAGCACTGTTTGGGGGTGGGAGGCCTGCATTATCACTCCCACTATGATCCCTGGCCCACAGCTGAGCAGGATAGAGGCCTCCCCCACCCAGGAGCATGTGTCAGCCATTGCACTGTTCAACCTCACCTAGCAGGTAGGTAGCCATCTTGTATTGGAGCACTGTTTGGGGGTGGGAGGCCTGTATCACTACTCCCAGCATGCCCCCTGTCCACAGCTCAGCCGGATAGAGGCCTCCCCCACCCAGGAGCATGTGTCAGCCATTGCACTGTTCACCCTCACCTAACAGGTAGGTAACCATCTTGTATTGGAGCACTTTTTGTCATGATTTGGTATGAATGAATTACTATGGGACTATTATTCCCAGAATGCCTGGCGCTAGGTGTGTCCCTTTTCTGTTTATCCCCTTAGCCATTTAGCCCTTCCTTTTCCTGTGTTCAGGTGCTTGTCACCTGTTTTCAAAGTGAGAGTCCTGGTCCGGAGAAGGAATACTCGTGTTGGTACCTGAGAGTAAGGAAACGCGGTTTCTCTTGTTTGAGTGGCAGCGCATGACGCGCTGGACCAGAAGCCACGAAGATTCCGCTGTTTCCCCTGCTTGAGCGGCAGCGCATGACGCGCTGGATCTGAAGCCGCGAAGATTTCATTTGTGTGTCTGAGCGCGGTTTGTTGAAGGAGTTGCGCTTTTCTATAAGCGTGAAAGGAACGCTTGAACTTTGAAATAACTGTCGCGTGGACTTATTTAAGTCGTGCAGAAATTCAAAGACTTCGTAGTTAGTTTTATAGCGCATGCCGCGCTGGATTAGATAGTTCCAACTCGTGAGGTTAACGAGTGTGTAGCGGTTACACTGGATACTGCATCAGCGGACCTAACAAAATTAAAGGGACTCTCACTGGTTAAGATAAGTAGTATCTGAAGGGTCTGAATGTGCATTAAGCATACGTTCTCTGTTTCCAAGAGAGTGGTATCTACTGCCATTATTGTTTTTTCTTTCCTTTACTTTATTTTTCTATTTTTGTGCCGTTTTGAGTACTGCCATCTGCAGCAGTGATTATTGTAAGTTTAGTTATCCCTCACACATTGCATTACATTGATGGTTACCTGTTAGGTGGTGTGTGGTGACGTGTGCTTTCTTTCTATGCAGGGTCTCTGATCAGGAAGAAGTTATGCGAACATCTTGGTCTATCAAGACTTGCTGATTTACACTGCTGCATCGTTATATTTTATTTCTCCACTTTTCCCCTTCCCCTTGTGTGATGCCCGTGGTGGAGTTGTTTTCTATCGCTCCTGTGGGGTATCGCACATAGGGGTAGTCGGAATCAAGCATCACCATCGCTCCCGCTGTATCCTGTTTTGGAAAGGTTAGTTCACTCGTGTTTCAATTCTTGACAGAGTGACAAGCCCACGAATTGAATGCGGCCTGAGCAATGGATTCTAATGCTGTAGTAACTTCAGTGTTGGAAACACTGTCTGCCTTACGAATGGAGGTAGAAGCATTGAGAGGAGAGAACGCTGCTATGCGTTCTGAGATGGTTACAGTACGTAGGGAAATGGCAGGTTTTTCACGGGGTGGTCCTGTTGGTGTACAGGGAGGTCATTATATTAGGGGAGGGACGTTGCCTCCTCCGGTTGTTAAGGAGACATTACAAGGGCAAGGTGGGGGTGCTAGTTCCTCTACTATACAGGTCATACAGCCCCTTCAACTTCCTCTTTCACCTCCGGAAAGATTTTTTGGGGATCCAAAAAAGTTTAATATCTTTTTGGGGCAATGTCGATTGCACTTTATGTGTAAGCCGGCTGTTTTTCCTGATGATCAGTCCAAGACAGCGTTTGTAATGTCGTATTTGGGTGGCAATGCGGCTACATGGTCTTTTCCGTTAATTGAAAGGAACGACCCTGTTCTTGTTGACTTTACAAAATTTTGTGATGAAATGAGGAAGTTATTTGATAGGAAGGCTTATTCTCTGTCCTTGGATAGGGAACTAATCACACTAAAGCAAGGCACACAGGATTTATTGCCTTATATAACTGATTTCAATAGATTAGTGGTGGAAACAGAGTGGCCTCAAGAAAAACGTATATCCCTATTCTATCAGGGGCTGCGTAGTGATTTGAAGGATGTCCTCGCCTCAGTAGTTCCCTTACCTGTTACTTGTGAGGAGCTTATTGATTTAACAGTGCAGTTAGACCATCGGTTGCAGGAGAGAAAGGAAGACAAGCAACGTGGTGAATTTAAAATTCCCTATATTAGGCCCAGAGTGTTGGCAGAAGGCAATACATCTAATTTGAATGGAACTGAATCAAGACAAGCCGGGGGCCTTAGAGGGCCTATCAGTGCAGAAGAACGACAAAGGAGAAGACAGCTGAAGTTGTGTATGTATTGTGGGAAGGCGGGCCATTTCATACAGAACTGTTCCATGAGAAACAAGACCTCCTATAAGGAAAGGCAAGTTGTGAAAAAGGTGCCTGTGGTGGAATGGGCTGAAGAGTCGGCGGAAAACTGAATACCTCAAGCATGAAGGAGACGCCTTGTTTGAGGTCGGAGAATAATGATGTCTCTTCTTTTCTGATTAATACAATCCAAAATACTGTTGCCCACATAAATGTGTGTGTTACGTTGGAGGTGGCTGTTGGAAAACATGAACTGGTACACGCCCTGCTTGATTGTGGAGCCACAGGGAATTTTATAGATCAAACATATGCTCATGAGTTGGGTATTCCTTGTATTCGAAAGCTAAAGCCGGAACCTGTTAAGGCAGTAGATTGGACGGCATTGACGTCTGGGCCCGTGTGCTATCATACGCACCCTCTCATGATGCAAATGGGAACAACGCACTTTGAGAAAATTCAATTTGATCTTATTGATGCCCCAAATTTCAAGTTGATATTGGGAATGCCCTGGCTTACCACGCATGATCCACATGTTCATTGGGCTGCTAGAACGATCAACATGAATTCGATATTCTGCGCTGAGCACTGTACAAGAGCACATTATGCAACTGATACCTTCAAAGAGGATAACCCTGCTGTGTTACTGGCCTCTGGGTGTGGTGTACAGTCAGTATGTCTTGTATCAACTTTACCTGAAGAATACGTGGTCTACCAGGATGTGTTCTGTGAGAAGGAAGCAAGTAGATTACCTCCCCATAGGGAGTATGATTGCGTAATTGAGTTAGAACCCGGTGCAAGTATACCGTGCAGTAGGATATATGCACTCACGGAGCCCGAAAATGCTTATTTGCAATCCTATCTGAAGAAAATGCTAGCTGCTGGTTTTATTCGACCATCTACCTCACCTGCCTCTTCGCCGCTTTTTTTCATTTCGAAAAAGGAAGGCGGTTTGCGGGCATGCATTGATTATAGGGCAATTAACCGGATCACAAAAAAGAATAGGTATCCATTGCCTTTGATACCGGTGCTTATGGACCAGCTGAAGGGAGCCACAGTGTTCACTAAACTGGATCTCCGGGGTGCATACCACTTGGTGAGAGTGAAGCGGGGCGACGAGTGGAAGACTGCATTCCGAACGAAATACGGCCTATATGAATATTGTGTGATGCCCTTCGGCCTATGCAATGCCCCTGCCGCCTTCCAGTTTTTCATGGATGAGGTTTTAAGAGGTTTGTTGGACGTATCATGTATGGTCTATATTGATGATATTTTAATATATTCCAAGACGATCGACCAACACGTCCAACACGTGGAGGCAGTGTTGCAACGATTGCAAAAGAATACATTATTTGTGAAACTGGAGAAATGTCTGTTCCATGCGACGGAGGTGGAGTTTCTGTCATGCACGCACCTTTTGTCTCAGAAGAGTCCTGGATCCACGACGCTAAACCCCCTGATTCCCCTAATCACCCTCCAGGCGTCAGGATAAAACACTAACGTCCAAAGAGTGACCCAGGGAACACAGGGGAACAAAACAAGGGTAGGAAGGGGAAGATAAGACAGACACACCACAGTCTTCGTCAGCGTAGGATTAGTAGGCTTCACTGCTATGGCACTGCAGAAATATAAAATAAACAATAATGAAAACCAACCCCTCCCCGTGTCTCTGTTGTATGTTATATACTGATTCTCTGTAATACCTTATTGTAGAAGAACACGAACTGTGTATCATAGGAAAAGAAAACGACAGGAACTCTGTACTGCGCTGACTGTAGACTTTAGTGTCTGAACCCTTGAATACAAAAACAACTCCCATTAGCTGCTATACTACAAGGTAATGTTCTTACTATGCCTCGAAGTACTCACTCACCCTGAGCACCGAATAGGTACACCGTAGTAAATCCAAAGTCAAGACCGGTATCAATGAAGGAACAGAAAGAACCCGATCGACTTATAAGATAAAGGAAAACGCAATAAACAACCCAGAAGACAACCGCTAACCGCGGGTAAATGAAAGTCCAAACGGATAACAAAACAACGGGACAAAGGATATGGAAGCTAAATGCTTCTCCACTGCAAGCAAGACGCTGCACGGTACCTGAACGCCAAACTCCTAACTCCTCTCTCCTCGGACGCCAAATAACCCGGAACGACAAACTCAGGCTAGCTAAACGCAAAGCAATTTCCTGTGTGCGTAGGGCGGGTTTTTGTCTTCACCGCTACTCTCCCGCGCATGCGCATTCTGCTCTTCACGGCTTTTGCCAACCACTGCCAACCACCGCTCACTTCTCTCAATGCGAACGGAATCTTGACGATCTGCAATGTGTACATGACAGGCATGACAGAACACCCCTCCCACAACGCCCCCCACCGGTTTGGGCTTGTAGGGGTACCTCCTATGAAAGGCTCGCAACAACCGAGGCGCATGCACTTGAGTGGCAGGCTCCCAAGACCGTTCCTCAATTCCGAACCCCTTCCAATGTATCAAGTATTGGAGACGGTTTATCACTCTCCTGGAGTCAATAATCGCTCCCACCTCATATTCATCATCTGAGTCTACCGGGACGGAAAGAGGAACAACAGGGCGACGAGTACCGGGCACCACTGGTTTCAGTAAAGAAACGTGAAAAACAGGATGGATTTTCATCGAAGGGGGCAGAGCCAATTTGACAGCCACCGGATTGATTATTTTCACCACAGAAAAAGGGCCTATGTATTTAGGCTTGAATTTACATGCTCCCTTCAATGCTATGTGCCTGGTGGACAACCATACCTTGTCGTTTCTTTGATACACCGTTCCTGCTCTTCTATGTGTATCAGCCTTGTTTTTATACTCTGTTTTGGCCCTGTCAAGGTTGGTATGTATGTTGGAATGTACCACTTGCAAGTGTGCCACCAATTCCTGAGCAGCCGGTATGGCGCATGGCTTCAACGGAGGGAACGGGAGGACTCTGGGATGAAAACCATATGATGCATAGAAGGGTGTGTACAAGGTGGAGAAGTGGTGGCTGTTGTTATAAGACAGTTCTGCCAACCAGATCAGGTCATCCCATTCCTTTTGTTCCTGCAACAGCTGACACCTCAGGAATTGTTCAAGGCTCTGGTTGACACGTTCTGTCTGTCCATCCGTCTGCGGATGGTGACTGGAGGACAAACGCACCTCCATCTGCAGGGATTTGCATAACTGTCTCCAGAACTTGGAGATAAACTGAGAGCCTCTGTCCGTAACCACAACAGATGGTAAACCATGGAGGCGTACAACATGTTGCAGGAACACACTCGCCAACCCCGCCGAAGTAGGGAGGCCCTGCAGCGGAATGAAGTGAGCCGCCTTAGTGAACATGTCCACTACTACCAATAGCACAGTATTGCCCCTATGTGTCCTTGGCAATTCCACTATGAAATCCATTGAGACAGATTGCCAGGGTGCCACAGGTGTAGGAAGAGGCAACAACAGACCCACGAACCCTTCATGTGTGGGCTTTCCTTGAGCACAAACATGACAGGTTTGTACAAACAACTGAATGTCATGAGCCATATGGGGCCACCAACAATGCCTCCGGATTAACTCTAAAGTCCTTTTATAGCCTGGATGACCCGCCACCCCATGAGAATGACACCACTCCATAACTTGTCGTTGTAGAGGAACAGTGGGAACAAACAACCCCCCCTGAACGTACATCAAGTCTGAAGCGAATCTGACCTGGTGTTTCTGTGCAAGGTCCCTAGCCACAGGGTCAGACTGAGCGCTCTTGACCTGAAGGAGAAAGTCCTCTTCGGTACTTATGGCGCCGATCAACCTGTGAGGGGCAACAATACAAGGAGGGTCCTCAACTGATGGGTCTGGATCAAAACCCAAACGAGACAAAGCGTCGGCCTTCCCGTTTTGCCTCCCAGCTCTAAAGTGAATTTTGAAATCGTACTCGTTAAAAAACTGCGTCCATCTAAGCTGCCGCATGGACAGTGCTCTGGCCGATTTGAGATACTGGAGGTTGCGATGGTCTGTTAGGATGGTAACAGTATGGTTAGTCCCCAGGAGATACTGTCTCCATTCCTCCAATACCTTTTTAATAGCCAAAAGCTCTCTCTCCCCACAGTATAATTCACCTCCGCTGGGGTCAATTTGTGGGAATAATAGGCCACAGGATGCAATTCACCGGTGGAAGCCTCTGCCTGGGAAAGTAAGCCTCCCACCGCCACTTGTGAAGCGTCAACCTCCACTATATAGGGACTGGAAGGATCAGGGTGTTTGAGAATGGGAGCCTGGGTAAAAGCGGTTTTGAGTAAGGTGAAGGCATTGTTCGTGGTCTCAGTCCATTGGAACGGAACCCCTTTTCTCAACAATTTGGTGATAGGAGCCACTAGATCTGAAAAGTGGTGGATGAAGCGCCTATAAAAGTTTGCGAACCCAATGAATTGTTGGATTTCTTTTACGTTTTTAGGAGGAGGCCAATCCAACACTGCACTGACTTTCCTGGGATCCATGCTTAAACCTGTTGCTGATACTATGTAACCCAAAAAGGCAACTTGATGCCGGTGAAAGAAACACTTATCCAACTTACAAAATAAATCGTTATCAAGCAACAACTGAAGAACCGATTTGACATGGCTCACATGGTCTTCCATTGTTTTGGAGTATATCAACAAATCATCGATATAGGCTATGACATGTTTATCGAGATACTCCTTCAGCACCTCGTTAATGAAGTATTGAAATGCCGAAGGAGCATTGCATAGCCCGAAGGGCATCACCAAATACTCGTATAGCCCATACTTGGTGCAAAAGGCTGTTTTCCACTCATCACCCTCTCTGACTCGAACCAGGTGATAGGCCCCACGCAGATCTAACTTCGTGAACCATTGGGCATCCTTCACCTGGTCGAGCAGAGAGGAGATGAGCGGCAGAGGGTACTTGTTTTTAATAGTGATGTCGTTCAAGGAACGATAGTCAATGCAGCAGCGCAAGCCCCCTTCCCGTTTCGGGATAAAAAATAAAGCTGAAGAGGCCGGGGATCTAGACGGCCGAATAAACCCCAGGTCCAACATGGAGTCAAGATACTCCCTCAGATAAATGTTCTCTTTCTCCGTCAGGGAGTATACCCTACTGGTAGGGATGCGAGCACCATGCTGGAGGTCTATCCGGCAGTCATAGACTCTGTGCGGCGGTAAACAGGTGGCTTGCTTTTGGTCAAACACAGTGTGGTACTCGCTATACACTGAGGGCAGATTAACATCGGGTTGTTCTTCCTGCTCTGTTGCCAGAAAAGACTCGGTGATCTTTGGTATGGGACCCTGTCTGTTAGTGGAGATGAGGTTGTAAGATGGCAGGGAAGTGGGACCTGTCTCTATAGGAGGCATAGATTCTTCTTGTTCCGGAAAAGTAATGCTAGTCAGCTTCCAATTAATGTGGGGATTATGGAGGCGCAACCAAGGAAGACCCAAGACCACAGGGAACTGGGGAGATTCTATTAAATCGAAAGACAATGTTTCTATGTGTGTGGAACCTATACACATCTTTAATTGAATACTGGAATGGGTGATGGGTCCGGAGGTTAAAGGACTCCCATCTATGGTAAACACTTCCTCGGGGGTGGATTTCGGTTCGACAGGGATACTATTGGATTTGGCCCATTGATAATCCATGAAATTACCAGATGCACCGGAATCTATCATAATGGCTAGGTTAACCGATGAATTCCCCCATGACAATATGGAGTCCACATAGAAATGTCCCTTATTATCCATTACAGAGGAGACCATTTGAACTATAGGACCCGGCGGTACGGTCTCTGTTACCTTAGGGTCTACTAGTTTTCCGATTTGCGAAATGGCTTAGGCTTGACAGGACATTCTCTGAGGAAATGACCCCCTTTTCCACAATACAAACACAATCTATTTGTTCTACGCCTTTGTTTTTCAGTCTCACTCAGGGGGCCTTTGATACTCCCTATTTGCATGGGTTCCGGTTCTTCGTTTTTAGCTTCCACTTCTAGTTTCTTTTCTTTGTGGCCATATCTAGGGTATTCAGTTCTGCCTCTATCCTTTCTTCTTTCACCCAATCTATGATCCAGCTTCACGACTAAATCTATCAACTCTGGGCAGGTTGCAGGAGGATCCACTACATGAGCCAGCTCATCCTTAAGCTCTTCTCGTAGCCCTTTATAGAACAGCGCGCTTCTCTTGTTAACAGGCCAGTCCGCCTCTACCACCAATCTATTAAAGGTTGTGATATAGGTGACCAAATCTCTCGAACCCTGTTTCAGATGTAGTAGCTCCGTATCAGCCGCGTGAGTAAAGGTATGTTTGTCAAACATTTTACGCAGTTCTCTGCGAAATGCCACGTAATCCAATAACATAGGGTCATCTTTTTCTATCAAGGGAATGGTCCAATTAGCGGCTGACCCCCCTAAATACGATAGTACAAAAGCCACCTTGGCTTGATCGTTAGGGAAGCAAGCAGCTTTACATAGAAAATGCAACTGACACTGGGTCAGAAAAGCGGCACATTTTGAGGGTTCCCCGTAAAATCGTTCAGGTGGGGCCAATGGAATGGAATGGGGCGTAACCACTTGCACTACTGGTGTGGCATTACTAGTCCCTGCTCTCTCTCCACCCTGCGTGCTTAAGACTGCCAACCTATCTGCTATGTTTTGGGTCTCTCTTTGGAGATTACCCACCATATTAGCGACATCCTGCAGCGTGAGCTCCATGACTCTTGGGAGACGATATTTATAAGGCTTTGCGTTCTGTCATGCACGCACCTTTTGTCTCAGAAGAGTCCTGGATCCACGACGCTAAACCCCCTGATTCCCCTAATCACCCTCCAGGCGTCAGGATAAAACACTAACGTCCAAAGAGTGACCCAGGGAACACAGGGGAACAAAACAAGGGTAGGAAGGGGAAGATAAGACAGACACACCACAGTCTTCGTCAGCGTAGGATTAGTAGGCTTCACTGCTATGGCACTGCAGAAATATAAAATAAACAATAATGAAAACCAACCCCTCCCCGTGTCTCTGTTGTATGTTATATACTGATTCTCTGTAATACCTTATTGTAGAAGAACACGAACTGTGTATCATAGGAAAAGAAAACGACAGGAACTCTGTACTGCGCTGACTGTAGACTTTAGTGTCTGAACCCTTGAATACAAAAACAACTCCCATTAGCTGCTATACTACAAGGTAATGTTCTTACTATGCCTCGAAGTACTCACTCACCCTGAGCACCGAATAGGTACACCGTAGTAAATCCAAAGTCAAGACCGGTATCAATGAAGGAACAGAAAGAACCCGATCGACTTATAAGATAAAGGAAAACGCAATAAACAACCCAGAAGACAACCGCTAACCGCGGGTAAATGAAAGTCCAAACGGATAACAAAACAACGGGACAAAGGATATGGAAGCTAAATGCTTCTCCACTGCAAGCAAGACGCTGCACGGTACCTGAACGCCAAACTCCTAACTCCTCTCTCCTCGGACGCCAAATAACCCGGAACGACAAACTCAGGCTAGCTAAACGCAAAGCAATTTCCTGTGTGCGTAGGGCGGGTTTTTGTCTTCACCGCTACTCTCCCGCGCATGCGCATTCTGCTCTTCACGGCTTTTGCCAACCACTGCCAACCACCGCTCACTTCTCTCAATGCGAACGGAATCTTGACGATCTGCAATGTGTACATGACAGGCATGACAGTTTCTGGGTTATGTGATCGGCCCAGGGGGGATATTTATGGACAAAAAGAAGACTGATGCAATCATTCATTGGGAGTCCCCTACTAGTGTGAAGAGCTTGCAGAGCTTTCTGGGATTCTCTAACTTTTACAGAAGGTTTATACAGGGATTTTCTTCCATCATTCAACCAATGACATTGTTGTTGCGAAAAGGAGTCACTTTTTGTTGGACTGAGGCCGCAGAAGTTGCCTTTCAGACATTGAAGAGATGCTTTACTAGTGCTCCTGTTTTACGACATCCAGACCCTGATCTACCATTCATGTTGGAAACGGATGCATCCTACTATGCTTTAGGGGGTGTTCTGTCTCAGAGACATCCTGAATCTGGGCAAATCCATCCTGTTGCTTTCTTTTCCAAAAAGTTGACTCCGTCTGAAATAAATTACAGCATTACAGATAAAGAGCTGCTGGCCATCAAAAGAGCATGTGAAGAGTGGAGACATCATTTAATGGGGGCCAGGCATACGGTGGAAATATATACGGATCATCGTAATCTCCTCTTTTTGAAAAGTGCCAAGGCGTTGACACCTCGCCAACTCAGATGGTCTTTATTTTTTGCGGACTTCGATTTTGTTATTAAGTATCGTCCCGGTCCTCAGAATGGTAAGGCTGATGCTTTGTCTAGACCTGCAATTCCTGCAGATGGTTGTTGTCCTGATGAAAAGGAGGAGCCGCCATCCATTCTTCGTAATGCCGTATATCAGGAAGGGTTGACAGCGGTTATTACATCCGCGAGTTTTCTGGATGACGTGAGGAGCCAATGTGATATACCGGATACACAGGCCTGGGTGGATGTAGATCCTGTTCGCCGAGGCATGAAGGATGGGTTGCTGATGCAAGATAACAAGCTGTATGTTCCTGAGGGTCCTTTGCGTCTACAAGCTTTGCAATGGATTCATGATTCTTCTTTAGGGGGTCATTTAGGACAACAGAAAACCTTACTGAACATGTCTCGCTCTTTTTGGTGGAACTCGATCAGAAAAGACACTCTAGATTATGTTTCCAGATGTTCTATCTGTGCCCAAGCCAAGTCAAGTCATCAATCTCCAAGTGGTCTGTTGCGTCCGATACCAGTGCCTCCTTCTCCATGGCATACTGTTTCAATGGATTTTATTGTCGAAATGCCCCCTTCTCATGGAAACACTGCCATTTTGGTTATTGTCGATCATTTGTCTAAAATGGGACATTTTGTTGCCTTGCCTTCATTGCCTACATCTGGCGAATTGGCCATGTCATTTTTACAACATGTTGTGAGATTACACGGTCTTCCATCTGTTTTGATAACTGATCGGGGGACGCAATTTACATCACGATTTTGGAAGGAGTTGTGTACCAGTCTGAATATTGATGCTCGTCTGTCTTCGAGTTACCATCCTCAGACAGATGGTAAAACTGAGAGGTTAAACCAAACCCTTGAACAATATCTTCGTTGTTTCACTCTCCAGCATTGTTCTGAATGGAGTACTCTTCTATGGACTGCCGAATTTGCCTATAATAATGCCACTCACTCTTCATTAGGATGTTCACCTTTCTTTTGTTTGTTAGGTTGTCATCCCAATATGTTGCCTTTTACCCATCCTGTCACTTCCTCACATCCTTCAATACAAAGCCATCATGCCAATTTAAGATCAGTGTTGAGGGAGGCTAAGTCACATTTGGGGGACGCAAGGGATAGGGACAAGCGTTATGCTGACAAAAAGAGACGAGAGGAGCCTTCCTATCAAATCGGAGATATGGTGTGGTTGAGCACTAGGCATTTGAAATTTAAAGGTAACACCAGATTGCAGCCGAAGTTTGTGGGACCGTATGCTGTCCATAGTGTGATCAATCCTGTTGCTGTTAAGCTTGTCCTTCCTCCTAAGTGGCACATACATCCAGTGTTCCATGTTTCTCTTTTGAAGCCATGTGCTCCTGGTGTTCGCCTACCCTTGAAACCTTGTCCTTTGGATGTGGAGGGTGATTTGGAGTATGAAGTGAGGGCGATTCTTGATTCTAGGAGGGTTCGGGGCAGAGTGATGTACTTGATTGATTGGAAGGGGTATGGGCCTGAAGATCGCTCTTGGGTGCCCCGGTCCAATTTGCATTGTCCAGCCCTTTTGCGGCGTGTCCATGTTCGCTTTCCTGGAAAGCCTGGTGGACCGCCGGGACGTCGGTCGTTGTGAGGGGGTTCTGTCATGATTTGGTATGAATGAATTACTATGGGACTACTATTCCCAGAATGCCTGGCGCTAGGTGTGTCCCTATTTTCTGTTTTTCCCCTTAGCCATTTAGCCCTTCCTTTTCCTGTGTTCAGGTGCTTGTCACCTGTTTTCAAAGTGAGAGTCCTGGTCCGGAGAAGGAATACTCGTGTTGGTACCTGAGAGTAAGGAAACGCGGCGGTTTCTCTTGTTTGAGTGGCAGCGCATGACGCGCTGGACCAGAAGCCACGAAGATTCCGCTGTTTCCCCTGCTTGAGCGGCAGCGCATGACGCGCTGGATCTGAAGCCGCGAAGATTTCATTCGTGTGTCTGAGCGCGGTTTGTTGAAGGAGTTGCGCTTTTCTATAAGCGTGAAAGGAACGCTTGAACTTTGAAATAACTGTCGCGTGGACTTATTTAAGTCGTGCAGAAATTCAAAGACTTCGTAGTTAGTTTTATAGCGCATGCCGCGCTGGATTAGATAGTTCCAACTCGTGAGGTTAACGAGTGTGTAGCGGTTACACTGGATACTGCATCAGCGGACCTAACAAAATTAAAGGGACTCTCACTGGTTAAGATAAGTAGTATCTGAAGGGTCTGAATGTGCATTAAGCATACGTTCTCTGTTTCCAAGAGAGTGGTATCTACTGCCATTATTGTTTTTTCTTTCCTTTACTTTATTTTTCTATTTTTGTGCCGTTTTGAGTACTGCCATCTGCAGCAGTGATTATTGTAAGTTTAGTTATCCCTCACACATTGCATTACATTGATGGTTACCTGTTAGGTGGTGTGTGGTGACGTGTGCTTTCTTTCTATGCAGGGTCTCTGATCAGGAAGAAGTTATGCGAACATCTTGGTCTATCAAGACTTGCTGATTTACACTGCTGCATCGTTATATTTTATTTCTCCACTTTTCCCCTTCCCCTTGTGTGATGCCCGTGGTGGAGTTGTTTTCTATCGCTCCTGTGGGGTATCGCACATAGGGGTAGTCGGAATCAAGCATCACCATCGCTCCCGCTGTATCCTGTTTTGGAAAGGTTAGTTCACTCGTGTTTCAATTCTTGACACTTTTTGAGGTGGGAGGCCTGTATCATTACTCCCAGCATGCCCTCTGGCCCACAGCTCAGCCGGATGGAGGCCTCCCCACCCAGGAGCATGTGTCAGCCATTGCACTGTTCACCCTCACCTAACAGGTAGGTAGCCATCTTGTATTGGAGCACTGTTTGGGGGTGGGAGGCCTGTATCACTACTCCCAGCATGCCCCCTGGCCCACAGCTGAGCAGGATAGAGGCCTCCCCCACCCAGGAGCATGTGTCAGCCATTGCACTGTTCACCCTCACCTAACAGGTAGGTAGCCATCTTAACTCTTCCTGATGTGTGTGTGGGAGACCTGCATCCCTAAACACAGCAACAATTGCATGCAATGCATTGACATCCGACATGATACGCAGATGATACAATACTTGCACGCTGCCCAACATTGACCATTCCCCATCTACTCCACAGGTGATGAAGAACTCACTGCTGAGGACCACACCAACGACCAACAGAGCCAGTCTCCACCCCCGGCACATGGACTCTCAGACTCCCAGGACAGTTTGAACGATGAGCTCCAGGCCGGGCCATGTGGTGTGCCACAGACCCAGAGGTCCCAGGCCCCCATCCTCCCCACCACCACGTCTGCTGCAACAACAGCGCAGCAGACCCCTGCTGTCACGGCCTCTGCCTCCACAGCAGCCTCACCACCGCCACCACCAGTACCACTAGTACCACCAGTACCACCTGCAGCACCCTCCCTGTCCCAGAGGATGACCAGCCCACAGCAACAACTGTGGAGGGCAGGGCGAGTGTGCGTGGACCCACAGTGGCGAGACAACAGGTCCGTGGCAGCAGGGCGGGTGGGAGGGCAAGGGTCACCGCCAGACCTCGGGAGGATTGGACACCATCCCTGGATCACTTCACCAGAGTTGTAGAGGCATACCAAGAGGTCCAGGGACAAAGTGGCCGGTCTGATGAACTATTAAGGGAGCCCATCCTGCTGATGAGGTCCATCGACAACCGCCTTGGACAGATGGTGGACCTCATGGGCCAGCAAGTGGCGTTGCAGAGGGACAGGCCTGTGTCCCAACCACCACCTCCGTCCCCTCCTGTTGTGCCGCAGGATGACAGTGCACCATCCTCCCCTGCACCAACAGAGGGGGGCGAGTCCTCTGACGCCGCTGGCCATTCAGCAGGCCCCCCACCGCCTGGGAGTCTCAGGACGCAAAGCACCTGCCACATGCCAGTCACGGAGCCAACCGTGATGGCAACCCTCTTCCCTACTACATTGACTGTTTGGACTGTCTTTCCCCACATTTCCCTGGAAATGGCACTTATCTGTTGGACTGGGTCACCACATCCATGTGGTGTCTACTCTTGCATCTCATCGACCATGACTGTCAACTCACTGCTCATTCCCCACCTTCATGTAAATATTCCTGCACAAATCACATGTCCACTTTTCAAATAAAATACCTGACGCACCAGATTTTGTGCAGTATCGTTTTTAGTGCAATATTTACAGTGTTGAAGATGTCCATGATGTGTCCAAATGATGTACAGTATGTAGGGCAGGATTCTTCTGTAGGACCTAGGGAGACACAACAGAACAACAATCACTGGTCTCATTGTGGCATCACTGACAGAACACTACACAAAACATACATAATTCACTACTGGCATAAAAGACAATGGGCTGCACGTGTGAACAAATAGGGTGACGGATGTCGAGACCAACACCGGTCTCAAAAAGAAATTCACCTTTACCCCTCTCCTTCAGCAGGTACCTCCCATGGTTGGCGCTTTTGAAAAAGCGGTGGTCCATGAGATTGGTTCATTGGACCTTTCAAAACGGGACTCTTTTCAAAATCTCTTGAAGGCAGAAAGAATGGCGATAGACACTCTGTCCAAGGACCAGAGCATTACGATAAAACCTGCCGATAAGGGTGGTGCGATTGTTATTCTTGACACCACCACTTATCGGGCAGAATGCCTAAGACAACTAAGAGATATCAACTCCTATACAGCACTTGACACAGATCCAACAACGAGACTGACAGCTGAAATCAAGAATTTAGTGGAAGAGGCGAGTGCGGAGGGCTGGATAACACCCCAGGAAGCCCAATATCTGGTTATCACCAATCCAGTCACTCCGTACTTTTATGTCCTACCTAAAATACATAAAACCACTAGACCGCCCCCAGGACGACCCATTATTTCAGGTTTGGGGTCCCTGTTGGAACCTCTCTCATTCTTTGTGGACTTTTTTTGTAGGCCTTTGGTGCGGACCATGCCCACCTATCTACAGGATACTAAAGACGTTCTTCGACTTTTGCCTGATGTAGCGTTCAACATCGAGACTGACATCCTCCTCAGATTCGATGTTGATTCACTGTACACCTGCATACCGCAGGAAGAAACATTACTTACAGTGAGGGACTTACTTTAAGCACAAACACATGAGAGTATAACACCCATCAATTTTATCATGGACTTGGCACGAATAGCCATGACTGAAAATTTCTTTCAATTTGAGGACTTACTATATCTCCAAATATCTGGTACCTCAATGGGGAGTATTTTCGCTCCCAGTTTGGCTAATCTATATGTCCATTCCTTTGAGACCCAGCATGTACTCGACCACAATAATCCGTTTTACCATCAAATGATATTGTGGAAGAGATACATTGACGACATCCTGGTGGTGTGGCGAGGGGACACGATTTCCCTACTTGCATTTCGGGATTGGTTGAATACCCAGAACCAATTTCTCAGATTCACGGTGGAACATAGTGAGGTAGAGCTTCCTTTTTTGGACTTACTCATTATTCCCAAAGATGGCCACCTAGCAAGCAAACTCTATCGGAAGCCGATGGCAAGAAACTCTTTGCTTCGATTTGATAGCCATCACCCCCGCTCCCTTCGGGAAAACTTGCCCTTTGGGCAATTCCTTAGGGTTCGTAGGTATTGCTCGGAGAAACCCGATTTTGATGCTCAGTCATATGAGCTTTCTACTAAATTGAGACAACGACAATACCTGAGCGCATTGGTAAAGAGAGCACGCAAGAGGGCTTCAAATAACCATCGCCAGGCCCTATTAGCACCACCCGTCGAGAAACTGCCTCTAGATAAGCTTACCTTTGTGACCACCTTCAGTACGGTTTCCACAAAGGTACAAAAAATTGTCCGGAAGCATTGGCGTATTCTCAACACTGCCGGTGTGACGATTCCGCCTCCACTTTTTTCATTCAAGAGAAGCCAAAACTTACGAGACGATCTTGTACATACCAGACCCCGGTCCCTTCACCAGGACTCTCTAACCACATTGTGGAATCTTCCTCCAGTTCAGGGTCACCATCCGTGTGGTACCTGTTCTGCGTGCCCACAGACGGAGAGGACCCTGACAGTTGATATAGCACACAGCGCCCACGGGTGCTTAAGCGACATACCAACTGTAATAGCGAGAGGGTGATTTATTTAATCACATGTCCTTGCTCCATCCGGTATGTTGGGATGACCTCTAGGAAGGTCAAGCTCAGAATCCTCGAGCACAAAAGTACTATCAGGCGCAACAGACAGGCCACATGATTAAACAACCACTTCCTGACTATGAAACACACTGCTGATGAAATGAAGTGGGTGATCCTTGAACAACCGTTCATTCCCCAGCATGTCAGTGAAAATTCTCGCTATCTGTTTATCAAAGAACAGAAATGGATTTTTAAATTGAAGTGTGACATAGATGGGTTGAACGACAAAATCCCATCGATTCAGATCGGGAAACATCCTTTACAACGCAACTTTTACCACGCAGTGCTTTTACATCACAACTTTTATAACGCAAACCATTACAACGCATTCCGCTGGGGGGCGCTCTAGGATAAGGAATAGATTTAATTTACTATCCAACACCTTCCCTAGTGTCCACGGGGACTGGAGTTGGAATAGTAAATTAAACTATTCACTATCCAGCACCCCAAAGCGCTATGCGTTGTAATGGTATGCGTTGTAAAAACTGCGATGTAAAAGCATGCGATGTAAAAGCATGCATTGCAATGTCATACATCCATCCAGATCTGATGGTTGCTGTTACTGTTGTTGGGTTATGCCCTGTTTAGGCCCACACTATATATATATACATAAACCTTGATTTTTGTATCTCCAGGTCCGGAGGGCTTTGACATCTTAGAGCCATTGTTTTTCATCATAGTTTTACTACTGATGTATTTGGACCTGTATGCCCTACATGGGTCTTTGTATCTTTGTATTTATGTTGAGGAGCCTACACACTATATATGTACTATATTTATTAGGCCCTCGGTCCCAGTAGTTTCTATTTACCGTTGGAACAGTGGATGGATGTGCAGTATGCACACTTCTCCCTTCGGAAATACGAGTGACTTCTAACAATCAAGCTTCCCTGAGAACCTTTTAGCTTGAGGATTTTACGATTGCCAAGATGACCTTTTGATCCCTCTGTTCGTATTTATGAGCAGTTTACTCAAACTGAGCTTTGAGACAATGAGCCAAGACTTTATCAGTATGTTAGACTGTTTTCCTCTTTTTTCCGCTTTTATACATCGACGAATCTGTGTTGAGTCTGTCAGCCGCGCGGAATACCGGAGGAATAGACATCTACTTCCGGTTTCCGTTTATGGGTCGACTAGCCAATCCAAATGCAGGAGCATTGCTCCCCTTTTGGTCCGCAGACTAATGAGGCTTGGGAACCAATGTTCTGCACATCATGCTTTGCTCACTCGTGAATCGCATGTCCCAATTGAGCAGTTGACTCATTTATCTTTACTAGCATTTTCTATGAAAAGAGCAGAGATCTATCCACTGAGTGGGTCCCTTAACGTTTTAAAACACTCGCGAGAATGACCCCGCCTTGTGTTGTGCTCTTACTCAGCCGCGCTGAATACCAGAGCGTTCTACAACTACTTCCGGTTTCCTGTTTCTATGGCTAACCAATCAGACAAGAGGAGCCCTGTCTCCTCTTTGGTCCGCAGTCTCCAGTTTTAAACGGCCGCCTCACCTGTGCCGATACCTTCCCCTCGGCTCAGTTTTAGCCGGAGGTACCGACGGACAGGTGGGTGACTTTCCTGGTTGGTGTTCTGGTGACGTGTTGGACTTTGGATGATTGCCGTTCAGACCTTTGATCCTCTTGGTGGACTCCATTGCCCCTTCATTCACTCGGAGACTCCTTATCCAGCTTGAGTTTCTCTTTGAGCTTTAGTTTCTCTTTGATTTAGAGGCAAATGGCTTCTTCCTATCTGTGGCATATTACCATCTATGGCATCATTCCTACTTTTTTGATGCATGTACCCTTGCTCTGTGCCAGTTGGCAATCCCCCACACTCAGTCCTTCACATTTAGTGGAATTTGCACCAGTATAATTCTGAATACTTATTTTTTTTTTTTTTTGGTCCTCATCTCACCTTTCAAGCCTCTGCGGGTCTTATGAAGCCGCCTTCGTTATCTGTCACACCTACGGGTGACCGCACTCGCTTGGGTCGTCCGACCAGTCCCATTGTTTTGTAAGGGACCATGGTGTAATCATAAGACCAATGATGTTACAGTAATCTTAGGTTCTTACCCCAGATCACATGGGGGTGCCAAATGTTCGAAATCTTATCCTCCACTCCATCATACTCCAGTCGTGCCATAGAGAATGCAGCTTTAAGCCAATCCTCCCTTTGCGGGGATAGGGGGTCTTTCCACCTCTTACACACTTCCCTTCTTGCCAACAATATCAAGTTCAATAGTAAACCCCTATCTTTCTGCGAGAGGTTCTGGCTGAGGCGACCATCATCTCCGAAGAATACCAGTTCCATATTTATCTCGATGTTGGTGTTAAGTATGTCCAGTAAGTGGTCACCCACCTCAGCCCAAAATCTTGTGAGTGTTGGGCACTCATAGAAAATATATAGGTCATTGGCAAGAGGTACTGCACATCTGGGGCATTTAGGGACAGGATAAGGAGCGAACTTTGCAATTTTTGCCGGGGTGTAATAAAGTCTATTAATAACAAAGAAATGATTTTTTTTTAGGCAGGCGGGTTTAACAGATCTGTACAAGGTCTTCAATGAGGATTCATATAAAAGGTCTGCTGGTGGCCCGAGTGGGGTTCCCGTCCACACTGCAACAAGGGCAGGTGTCTCATGGTCTTCGGCCTCCAGCAAACTATTGTACCACATAGAGATTTCCTTATTCAATGGGCATGTCCCTTGCAGCAAGTCTTCAATCTCCCTGTTTCCACTGATCTCCCGCTTTTCTGCCTAATACCATGATGTTAACTGTATGTACTTGAATCTCGAGAGCCCAGTGCCAATCTTGGCCCTCAGGTAATCCCAGGGATATATCCCCCCAGTGTCCAACAGTTCAGACCAAATTTTGACACCAGCCCTCTTTATCGGCAGTGCCAAAGCATCCTGCAAGCAATCCGGGGTTCCTGGGGCATCCCATACAGGGGCATTATCAGAGTAGTATCCAATGCCCCAGCTACGCCTGAGCCTGCACCAAATCTCCAGAGATGCCCTTAAAACCTTCAAACGAACCCTCTTGAAGAACCTAGGTGATCCGAATTTATACAGATATGCTTCACCATCTCCTCCCCCTTCTACCCGCACCATTTCGCCTAGCAGCCTCCCCCAGGCTGATTCCCCTGGTTTTACTAACAGCATCCGTATGCTTTTAAACTGGAACGCTGCTGCATATAGCCTTACGTCTGGGAGCGCTAACCCCCCTTTTTTTAGTCTACGTCTGAGTTTTTTCCACGCCAGTCGAACCCCTTTGTTGCCCCAAATGAAACTGTTGATCTTACTCTGTACTTTAATCAGACTTTTACTCGGAAATGTCAGTGGAATTGAAGAGAAGAGGTATGACAGTTTAGGAAGGATGACCATCTTTACTAAGTTGGTTTTCCCGTATATGGTCAATGGGAGATTTCTCCATCTACTGAATAGACTGTCGATTTCCTTTACCACCCTCTTTAGATTTAACTCAGGAATCTTTCCAATTTCCTTCATTACATAAATCCCCAAGTATCTCATCTCTTCACTTTCTGTCCCTGACCACTCCAAATTCCAACACATCACCTCCGTCTTGGTTCTATTAACAAGAAACCCAGAAAGCAATCCAAACTCGCACATACGCTCTTCCACCCTTGTGATAGCTGTATCTGGGTCACTTGTATACAGCACCAAGTCGTCAGCATACAGAGCTATTTTTGAGCCGTATTGTTCTGATCTGAATGGATAAATTGACTCATCCAATCTAAGCATCTGGGCCACCGGTTCCATATATAAATTGAACAAAAGAGGTGAAATCGGACACCCCTGCCTCGTTCCTCTCTGAATATTAAAACTCGCAGTGAGGAACCCATTCAAACATATTCGGGCAGAGGCACCCTGATAACAATTCTGCAAGGTCTGTATAAAAATAGGACCAAAGCCCATAACCTTCAGAACCTCCCATAGATATGCCCAGCAAACTCTGTCAAACGCCTTGGCCGCGTCGACAGCGACAACGGCCAAGGGTTCTGTCCTCTGGATAGCCAGGTCGATGTTGCCTATAAGAAGCTGTATTTGTTCCTGGATATGTCTACCTGCGACAAACACTTTCTGATCTGGATGTATTAGCTTAGGTATCAGTTTGGCCAATCTCCCTGCTAAAATGCCCATAAAGATCTTATAATCGGCATTCAGCAGGGAGATTGGGCGGTAAGAGTCTGCCTTTTTTGGATCCTTGCCTGGTTTCAATATCAGAACTATTATTGCCTCTTTCCAAGTGTTAGGGACCTTTCCGGCCAAAAGATAGATTGAATTAAAGGTATCTTCCATGGGTTCTAGGAGCTCCTCTTTAAGATGTTTATATATTTCACTCGGGAGTGCATCTGATCCAAGATGATCTAGAACATACAGAAACTGCGTGGGCAGACAGACTTGACAATCCGAATGTAGATATTGACATGAGTCTCTGCCTATCATCACGATTACTTATGTCAGCTAGTTTAAAAGCCCAGACCTATAAAACTATCTATAACCTATACTATACTCAGGCCAAATTATATGCCTGGGGCAAAAGAGAGAACGATCACTGCCCCAGATGTCTTAAAGGCCCTGCAACGCTTATTCACATGTTCTGTGAATGCGACCAATTAACACTTATTAAAAAAATGATCTGTGAATTCTGGGAAGAAGTGTTTGACCATAAAATACCCAACTCCCCTACTCTGTATCTGCTAGGCACTGATAATACACTAAACCTGAGCAGGGAAGAAGAGGACATGCTTTTTATAAGCTCGGCAGTCCTCAGGGTAATACTAGCAGCACGGTGGAAAGACTCAGATCCACCGAGTTTTCAAATGTGGTTAGCACGTCTTCTCGGGGTCTTCAATCAGGAAAGTGCCATCTATGCCACCAGAGAGCTAAGATCTGCTATGCGTGGTATGGCGATCCGGCAACCCATCACTAATTGGAGGAAGAGGCTTAGCACAGTGTGATAGTATGATCATGACTTACTCTAATATCTCGTTTTATATGTCTATTCATTGCCCTTTTTCTTTTCATTTCTTTTCTTTTTTTTCTTCGTTTTCTTCACTTTTATTTCACTCTTCCTCTCAATATGTACCTGTTTGTACCTGTTTTATCTGGTTCTGAAAAATAAAATGTTTTAAAAAAAAAGGGAGTGCATCTGATCCTGCAGCTTTTTTATTCTTGGATTTATTTATCTGAGCTACGATCTCCTCTGACGTAAAGGGGGCATCTAAGTTGTTTTTGCTTTCTTCCGAGAGTACTGGGAGTTGTTTATTACTGAGAAATGACTGAATCAAACATGGTGGGGGAGTCAGGTCTTCCTTGTACAGTTCTGAGAACATAGAGAGAAGACAGGTCTGTATATCTTCGGTCTTATTTGAAATTTCCCTGCCGGTGTTTATTTTAAGTTCTTTTGTGTCATTCCTAGCTCGGTCGGTTCTGGCCTTCCATGCTAATAAAGCACCAGCCTTTTCTCCATATTCATAATTCTGCATCTTACAAGTATCCCACTGTTCCCTACATTTGGCTTCGAGCCTCCCTCTATATTCTGATCTTGCCTCTTCCAACTTCCCCAAGATTTGAGTAAGGTGCTCCCGGTCCCCCTTATTAGCTCCATCTCTTTCTCTCTCCAAGCCACTTATCCTCTCTTCGATACCCTTTAGTACCCCCGCTTCAATCTTGTTCTTATAACAGATGACTCCATGGAGTTTCCCCCTGAGCCAGGCTTTATAGGCGTCCCAAACTACATCGGGTGTTGTTGAGTCGGAGTTCAACATGAAGAACTCCAAGGTCGAGGCCTGTACAGCGGCAATCACATCGGGGTCCTGCAGCTTGGTCCTGTTAATATGTAGAGGTGCATGGTCAGACAGATGGCTCGGGAGAACTGAAATCTCCCCTATGTTGGCTAATGAACCTCTATCTAAAAGAATATAGTCAATCCTGGAGGAATGACAGTACTTTTTGCTATAAAAGGTAAAACCCTTCTCGTTTCCTTTTATTTCCCTCCATAGATCAACTAGGTCCATATCGTGGATCATATTAACTAATGCCCTACGTACCTTCACTGCACCTTTATAGTGACTTTAATTAGACCTATCCTTAAGGGGGTCGATCAGAACATTAAAATCTCCCCCTATCAGGTATGGTGGCGGCTCCAGCATCAATATCGATTGTAATTTATGGATATAATCTGGATCGTCCGAATTTGGAGCGTAAAAAGAGGCACAGACCATATCACGATTTTCAAATGCTAATGTAGCGATCAACCATCTACCAGAAAAATCTGACTGTGCTTTTTTTATATCGCATGGCGTCCCTTTTTTAATTAATATGGCGACTCCTCTATTTTGGGCTGTTTGTTTTGAAGCACCAAAGCTCTTTACCCAAGTAACCTGAGAAAATTGCAACGCTTTCTTCATAGCTCAAATGTGTCTCCTGTAACAGACATATTTGTGCAGTTGACAATTCTAAATGTATAAGGATAAGCCTCTGCCTCCGAGGGCATCTTAAGCCATTGACGTTCCATGAGATAAATATTGCCCCACTATTCCTTGAAGTCACAGCTGCCATCCTCCTCTTTTCCTACCCGTGAGCATCAACCCTTTTTTGAGGCAAGACTTAACACAGTTACATAAAAGGTTTAGATGAGGTTGAATTTTTTTTCCTTTTTTCCCACTGCTCCCCCACCACGTGCCCCCCTCCAACCCACCCCCCCTCCCCTAACCCCGTGCCCCCTCTGCCCATGAGGAACCCTCCCTGCTAATAGGCGAAAGCCTATTTAGCCATCTATCCCCTCCATGGAGCAACTGTATGATCACAGTTATTATTTATAAAAATTCCTACTAGTTGCACATCATTTTAGTTAAAGACCCACCTAATCTATCTTAATCTATTTCGCTCCCTGCCCCTCTTTTCTGTCTCTAATTTTGGCTATAAGAGCGTCGGCTTCCTCCCCTGACCTGATCAGGTGCATGTGGTTGTTCCACATTACTCTCAGCTGTGCCGGACATTTCAACTGTGCCTTAGCTCCTAAGCTATTTAACTCCTCCAGTCTTTTCCCCAACTCCCGCTGCCTTGCTGCAGTGATATGTGAAATGTCAGATCTTATATAAAAAGTAAAGGGGTTGGAACTGTTGAAGTGTATGGAGCCTACTTTTAATGCAGTAGAGAGAATCTGTTCTTTTATGGAGTATGTCAAAAAATTAACCAGAATTTTTCTAGGTTTCTGCTTTGTAAGATTTCTCTTGAAAGGGTCACGGTGCACTCTCTGTATGTCATGGAACAGGTCCACCTCTGGCATAACTTTTAAAACTGTGCCCTTCAGTAGAGCTATGACAAACCCCTTGATATCCCCCCCCCTCCAAAGACTTTGGCACATTCAGGATTCTCAAATTATTCCGACGTGAATAATTTTCCAAGCGTTCAATGTCTTCCTTAAGCTCTTTATTCCTCTGCCTCGGTAGTTCTCACCGACTCCTTAATCTTAGGAAGCTCCAACTCCATTACCTCAGTCCTGAGAGTAACTTCATCTACCCTCTTAGTCAGTTCTTCACACAAAGCCTTTATTGCTGCTTGGTTGGCCTCAGAGACTGTAAATCTGTTGGCCATCTCGGCTTGATTGGTTTCAGATACTTTAAACCTACTAGTAATTTCTTCCTTCATGGCCAATAGAATATCGGCCAGCGAACCTGCATTTGCATCTGGTTTATGTGTATGGAACACAACACCCGTACCCGTACCTGAACTATCAGAGGGGTCAGACCGATATTCAGAGACAACTTGTGCTATGCTCGACATATCTGTGCTTCTGGACGATATTGCGGCGCTCTGCGTGTCCTTTGAGCCTTGCTCCTCTAGAGCCGAATATCGATTATTTAAACCGATGTCCGCATGTACTATTACCTCTACGTCTACTGGGGCAGAACAGTTGTCAATGCTGTTTCCGTTGATACCTCCCTGTATCGGGCCCTTTAAGGTGTTTATCTCTGTGTTTATCTCTGAGATAGCTGAGGTGGACTGAGAGTACTGAGGGGGTTGGGTGCCCTTACTATTCTGTACAGGCTGGATGTTGGATGTTTGCTGGGCTGATCGAGCTTCCAGGGGGAAGCAGCTGGAGGCAGAGGTTGTAGTAATGGTACTAGACATTACTTTATAATAAGATTTAAGTGAGGGGGTAACTTTTATATTTACTTCTGCCACTTTTGCCCCTTTATTTTTCCCCCTGCTTTTGATGGTTTTGGGGCTTAAATACTTTTCAGAGGTGTTTAGCTTGGTTTTCCCTCTTCTTGCCCGCTCCTTCACTACCAAAATAGGGGGTGAAATGCGTGGTGGATAAACAGGTTTTCCCTTGGATGTATTAAACACTGTCCTGGCTCTTAGTGTGTATCTGTTCTTTCTCTCGGGAGACTGGCTTTCCTCGATGCTACTGGCCCCTGTTATGCTCTCTTTGGCGTTTTTGCCCTTGTCACAGCCTCCCTCTACATCCATACACCTTACCAAATCACTTGTGACGTTATTACCGGTGAATTGGTGATAATTTAATCCTTGGAGAGCGCTGGCACGTATATCACTCTCACCCCCTTCTCTCACTCGGTTGCTCTCTGCCTCCTATATTTCACAGCCAGCACTACTGTGCCCCCGTGTCGACACGCTACTTGCTGTTTTTAATTCTGCTTTCCTCGCCGCCTCAGCTCCGCAGACACTCCCGCTGGCTCTGCCGCCGCTGACCCGGAACACCAGCAGTGCGGAATCACGCCTCCTCCTCAGCCTGGCCGCCTCCTCCCACAGCCAGTGTCGATTCCCAGAGACGTCGTTACCGCTCTCAGGCAGTTCGCGGTCACTGCCCCAGCTGCGCTTGTCTTCGCTGATCTCTCACCTCTCACCCTTGCCTGACCGGCGGAAACCAAAGTTCGGGGATTCGGGGGCATACTCGACCAGCCAACCGTAGCTACGGTAAAGTTCGGTGGAGTTCAATTTTATTACGGTACAGGGATATATTGCAGAGTGCAGGATGTAATTATGTAATTATATGGATCTTAATAAAAAAATGCATTTTCTACGCAGGAAAACTAGCTACTACATAGGTAGGGGAAGGTGACCACGGCCGTTCAGATAGCGGCCGCCATGTTCCTCGTAAACCCCAACTTTTTGTTCTGAATACTTTTCAACACTGTGTTTTATATAACATCTTGAATTGAGGTAATCAATCATAGTCGTCGATCAGCCTTGCCGGGTTGCTCAGATCGCCATTCCATTCTGTTCATCATACACTAAAGTCAGCTTTAGAGAGATGGTTAATCACAAAAATGAATGTTATGGATGAAATGAATGTGTCTTTTTCCTCCTCTCTCCATCCTCTCTAGAGCGGGGCCTCTCTACCTGAGCGAGTGCCAGACGAGGTGAGGCTTTTCCCCATCAAATTCTTGGGTGAGTTTCCTTTTTTCAAACAACAATATGGAAATATGTAAAACATGAAATACATGGATGAATCTAGTTTTGATCACAGGCCATTATTTGTTTATGTTTACAAACTCTCTGCTCCTTCTACAAAATTGTTTGTGCATGTATTTGTCTTTCTTATAGGTGAGAATGTTGGTGACCATGTCTTCATTTTCCTACCATTCAATACTTAACACACGGTAGGTTATTCCCGCATGGTACATTTTGGTTTATGGATAGATAATTTCTATTCTGTCCTCACTTGTTGCAGTAGTGTTTCAATACCATAAGGTCCTGAAGAAAGCCATTTTTGGCTGAAACATGTCAACCAGTTCCATCTATTGATAGTAGTATTTGTTGGCACTATCTACACTCTGCTTTTAACCTTGCCGTTGTGGTGGCCCCTACAATAAAGTCATTTCTTGGCACCACACTAGGCAATTTTAATTTTCACTTTTTCATTATTGGTTCACACACCTTTTGCGCACTGCAACTTTATCCCATCTCAGCACCTGTACCACTACTTTCTGGCCTACATCACTGAGGGATCTGTTCTTAGGATCTCTCACGATATTTTAAGTGAGTAAGTTAGCGGATACCAGTCTGATAAAAATCCCAGATGATGAGTTTCCGCCATTTGGTGGGCTGATGGGTATATTTCTATACTGTTTTTCATCGGACTCTGCTTTTACATGCACCCACTGTTTAGTAAGCAGACATTTTTGTGCCGTATTTAGACCTTTAGCATCCCTTGTGTATTTGTTGCTAGTTAGATTAGGGGATAGGATGCAAATAGGTCTTTAAATATAGTTCCCCCATAGACCCTTCTTTATATTCTGTTTTTTGTTAACAAATAGGGTCCACCATACGTCCCCATATGGAACGTCAACTTCACATTTACCACACACAGGTGACTGAACGTGTGGATGTCTGTTACATCCGAGCATAGCCCTTCACAACAACAGCAACCACACCAGACAATGTACAGGTCGTACCACGTCACCCACCTTCAAGTGAAGTAGCGGTCAATGAGCTGCCGGCGCAGATCTACTCCTTCCTCCTCTCCACTGTCCTCATCACTGGACTCAGGTCCTTGAGCAGGTGGTGGCCTTGGTTCCTCACCATCGTCCAGGAGCAGGGGGATCCCATTGTGGATGGCCAGGTTGTGCAGCATACAGCATGCCACAACGATCTTGCACACCTTCCCAGGCGAGGATGCCAGTGCACCTCCTGTCCTGTCAACGCAGCGGAATCTTGACTTCAGCATGCCAAAAGTCCGCTCGATTACATGTCGGGTCCTGCCATGGGCCTCATTGTCAGCCGGGGTCCTGGTATTCCTTAGCGGGCTCAACAGCCATGGCCTACTGGGATATGCAGAGTCACCTGCGAATGACAAACGCCCATTGCAATGTTGCACAGCCAGAGTGCAGCAGGTAACACACAGCACGCCATATCAGTAGGCATACTCACCCACAATCCAAGCACGCTCGGGATGAAGATTTTCCATCATCCGTGGCACCATGCTGTTTCTCATGATGTACGAATCATGTGCAGAGCCAGGATATCTCGCACACATATGGGACATGGTCATGTCCGCAAGGCACACCACCTGCACATTCATAGAATGATAATGTTTACGGTTTCTATAAATGTGCTCTGTTGCCTGTGGTGGCACCAGACCTACATGGGTGCAATCGATGGCACCAACAACATGTGGGATGCGCCCAAGGGGATAGAAGTCACCCTTCACACCGGCCAATTCTGCTCCCCTAGGGAAATGAATGTAGCGATTCCAATATAGCATCATGGCTGCAAGAACATCCCTCAGCACCTGGCTGAACATGGGCTGCGACATCCCTCCAGCGCTAGCCACGGTCTCCTGGAAGGAACCTGTTACAAAAAAGTGGAGTGCTGCCATCACCTTGTATGTGGGTGTGAATGCAGTTGGATAGTGACGACGAGGCTGCAGGTGGGGTTCCAAAAGATCACATAGGATCTTTAGTGTTGGTCTGTCCAGGAGGAATTTCCGAATTATTGCAACATTCTCCATGTCCTCCAGCACTGTCAGGTGACGTAGGAGATTTGGCCTCCTTCTAGTTGAGATGTAAATTTGAAAATGTCAGTGACAACCATCATGAGATGGCCACAGCACATACCATCAATGATGTCATGGAAAAACAAAGACTGCCTGAGAGATGCATGGCACAACAGGTTACATGGGTGGCCTTTTGCTACACACAGAGGGCACACCTCTCCACTGACAATACACAAGTGCCACAAACACATCTGTGAATGTGAATGCACACATAATGAACCACACAATTCACATGTGCACGCAAGGTGCTGCAACACCCGCCAATGTGTTAGAAATTACCATGACTGTATCATACCCATCTGCTGTACTTGTCACACCTCAATGCATCATGTAAAGTCTGCACACATCCATCAACACAATGATCACAGTAGCAGGAAAACTTTCAGTTGTGTGCATGAGCTTTTGTGAAAGCACCAGTCTGGTATGATACCATACAGTGACACAAGCCTTGTCAAGGTCAGCACTGGCCCACAACACATTGATTTCTTCAACATCATTAACACCAGCACAAGAGTGTCAAGCATCATCAACCATCAAATGCATAACCAACATGGCAGGGACCACAGACCAAAGTGTGTCACACAGAACGTACGTCCACCTGTGGATGACATGGAAGAATGGCATTGTGTGTACAATGATGTGCCCTTCACCATGTTGCTGCTGGGTACTGATATAGTGTTCACGATTGACATAGCCATTAAAGGATACGAAAATGGCGGTACCTACCGCCTGGCCCCGGCGGTGTGACACCAGCACCACCCCCTTCACAAGTGCGGTAGCCATTGGCATATGGACATGCGTAGATGGCGGTGGGCATGCTCCGCCGCATGAATCGCGGTACCTACCGCCTGGCCCCGGCGGTGTGACACCAGCACCACCCCCTTCACAAGTGTGGTAGCCATTGGCATATGGACATGTGTGGATGGCGGTGGGCATGCTCTGCCGCATGAATCGCCGTACCTAAGGCCTGGGCCCGCCGGTGTGACACCAGCACCACCCCCTTCACAAGTGCGGTAGCCATTGGCATATGGACATGTGTAGATGCCGGTGGGCATGCTCCGCCACCGCGGAGGCGGTCATTGGATACTTTTGAATGATGCACTATCGCGGTTGCGCACCCCGGGCACCCGCGGTGCATCACCGCCATGGAGCATTGCCCACAGCCAATGGGAGCGATGATCGCAATAGCATGATCCAGATTTGAAAATCGCGGAAGGTGTGCTCCGCCACCACGGAGGCAGTCATTGGATAGTTTTGAAAGAGGCAGACCTGGACAACCAATTGTTGCTGCTTTGCAGCTTGCAGATGACTCCAGGGGGCTATAAATCTGTGGGAGTGAGCCTCACATTTCCACTGCTCACACAGCCTGCTGCCTGGGACCCTCTCCTGCTGCTGCCTGAAGATCCTGCTGCCTAGGACCCTCTCCTGCTGCTGCCTGAAGAGCCTGCTGCCTGGGACCCTCTCCTGCTGCTGCTTGGGACCCTCTCCTGCTGCTGCCTGGGACCCTCTCCTGCTGCTGCCAGTAGTGCCTGCTGCCTGGGACCCCTCACCACTCACTTCCACCACAGGTGTTCCATGTCCACAGGGATGGCAAGGACAGAGAAGATCCGTGCCAGTCCATTCACAAGTGAGGAGTTGGATGTCCTTGTGGACGAGGTGCTGGGACAGTACCCAAGGCTGTTTAGTAGTCCCAATGTAGTGGTAAGTCACCATGAAGGTAGCTGTAGAGCAGGGGGTGTCAGACGTGTAGTTGTTCAGCTTCAGTATATGCCTGAGGAGGTGGGGTTGTGTGAAACACTGACAGGCAAGCTATCGCCAGGGCAAGGGAGTGTGTGTGTGCCAATGTCACTCTTTTGCATGCCTGGACTTGTATGTTTGAGTGATGTGTGTTATATTGTCAGACATACAGAGCCAACGGTTGATAGCCATGTAGCTGCCAGGACACTATTTGCATGTGTGAATATTTCTGTGTGCACCTGTAGTCTGAGTCAGTGTGACCCAGAGGGTAGGTTCAGTGCCTGCCCACCCATACGATTATACATCACCAGACTTACATGCTCCTTGCTCCAGTTCCTTCACACTGAATAATAGATATACCCCATCTGTGCCCTGGATTAATTCAGACTTACACACTTCTGTTGATGCATATTGTGTTGAGGCATCATGCATTTGTGAGAATATCATGGAGCCTATACGCCCCAAAGTGTGCATGCAATCACATATGTTTTGTCCATGCAGAGTGCCCTTGTGAGGGGTCCCCCAGTTTTGGAGGGAGGGAGGTTACAAGTAGTCCTGAGTCTGTGTCTTGCTACGGTACTGATAGATGTTGGTTCCTGACATTGTGTAACTGGACATTTACCCTTCTTTTCTCTCATACTTGCAGCTCAAGGTACACCAGCGTAAGGCCCTGTGGAGGGCCATTGCAGAAAAGGTGCGAGTCCTGGGGGTTTCCAACAGATGACGCACCCACTGTCACAAGAGGTGGGACGAAATCAGCCGGCTGGCAAAGCAAGTGGCAGAGATGACCTTGAGTTTGCTACCATGCACAGGGCGTTTGTCACGGCGCAGCATGACTCCACTGATGGGCCGCATCTTGGCAGTGACTCATCCAGACCTGGATGCACGTCTGAGGGAGCATCGGCACCAAGGCAGGGTTGGTGAGTATCTGGGGAGGGTGACTTTTGCTGGGAGTGTATGCATGTGTACAGGGCCTGTGGCACCGGTGGCCCATGTGATGTGCGTGCGTTGCTGTGATGTGCTGTGTAATGTAAGTGTCTGCTGTGATGTGTGATTGTATCAGGCATTGGCCCACCCTGGCCTTACTGAGCTGAGACTCCCTGCTGTACTTTCGCATTGCCAGATGGGTTAGGCTCTACATGGTCATTCTTCATTGGGATAGTGTGGGGAATCCATAATGGGGTGAACTGCAGTGTCAACTTTCTGAGTGTGACTTCATGTATTCCTACTTTGCATGCACCATGATCGTTGAGGCCCACACATCTGACAACAATGTGCCCCAGGTTACCACATGGTGCTTGCTATGGCCTACTTGGCATTGCAAATGACCTAATAGGTGTGTGTGTTGTCCGCTCCTGTTCCCTGAAGGTCTGTAATTGGTAATAAGTGTTGTACCCACATCATGTCCCTAGGGCAGGGCAAGTTGGGGAGGGGGGGGCACTCCATCTACGGGCAGGGTGTAGTGCTGTGTGGCATCAACATGGCTCAATCATGGCATTTTTCTGCGTTACAGGCACTGTTGTGGTCTATGTTGTGTGTTGCTGCACAGTGATTGCAGGGTGTTGTGGTTACCATGTACATGTGGGCCTCTCCTGTACTGCATTGCTTGTAATTCGTGTGACCAGATGATGACACTTACACAACCCTGTATCTCTCTCTCATGCAGATTCGCAAACCCTGTATCTCTCTCTCATGCAGATTCGCAAGAGACCACGGAGGAACATGAGCCAGAAACCAGTGGTGGCAAGAGTGGCACTACAGCAGCACCGGAGGCCAGTGACACAGAGCCCACCAGTGCATCTTAGGGGGACAGAAGAATGCAGGAGGAATCCATGGCAGAGACACAGAGTACCACATCATCTGGTGCCAGCGGGGATGCATCCGTGTTGGCAGGCACAGGGGATAGGGAGTCTGCATCATCATCTACCACCCAGCGTCCAGTGCCCAGCCTCCCATCCACTTCCTCTGGCGCTGCCCGTATCCGTGTCACTAAGAGGGGAGGAGTCACATTCACACCTGGCACCGCTGCCCCTGCACCTGCCCCCCCTGCTGCCCTCAGTGCAGAGTGTGTTGAGCTCCTGCGCCAGCTTTGTGTGGGCCAGACCGCCCTGCTCAATGCCTTCAGTGACCATAACAAGAAATTAGGCCAGGTGGTTGCATACATGGAGGGCATACACTCTGACGTGGGTGGGCTACACCGTACAGTCCAGGCATTGTCATCCACAGTCACGTCAGCCCTTCAACAGGCACATGCTCCCATTGCAGCTCAGGTGCCTTTGTCCACCTCCCAGTCAGTGGCCACATCAGATGACAGTGTGCACGGTTCGCCTGCGTCAACAAAAAGGTACAGCACAAGGAGCACACAACAGACACAATCCAAACACTCCCGCCCACAGACACCATCCCCACTGAAGAGCATGGCCACCCCAGAATGCACAGACAAGAGCCAGTCAGGGAAGAGCAAGACCAGAAGAGCAATGAGGCAGACATCAGGCTCACATGCTGCAGAGGCATCACCAGCAAAAGTCTCTCCTGTCCGTAACACATCACACAAACCTACCCATGCAGTGTCTGTGCCCACTGAGGAGGTGTTGCATGTCAGGGGTACACCTAGGAAGAGAACAGGGACACATCCACCCAAAGCATCTACCCCAATTCCACGTCCATTGATGCAGGTGGAGGAGGGCACTGTAGAGACCACCCCTGGCAAGAAGGCAAAGGAGGGCACTGTAGGGGGTACACCTGGCAAGAAGGCAAAGGAGAGCACTGTAGAGACCCCCTGGCAAGAAGGCAAAGGAGGGCACTGTAGGGGGTACACCTGGCAAGAAGGCAAAGGAGGGCACTGTAGAGACCACCCCTAGCAAGAAGGCAAAGGAGGGCACTGTAGAGACCACCCCTTGCAAGAAGGCAAAGGAGGGCACTGTAGAGACCACCCCTGGCAAGAAGGCAAAGGAGGCCACGGTAGGGGTACACCTGGCAAAGAGGGGAAGGTGGTCCAGAGAAGTAGCCAGACCAAGCGTTCCGCGGGATCCAGCACATCTCTAGAGGTTGTGCCAGTATCTGCACCTGATGTGGGACAGTTGGGGTGTGTGCCTGTTGTGTCATCACCATTTCCCATCAACCCCAAGACAGGGAAGCCATTTCATATTCCCAAAAAGTGGAAGGGCACCCCTCCAACCTCTCCCTCCCACACTGTGTCAGAGTTCTGCATGACTTCACCTCCACGTGCCACTATGCCACCTGGTCCACACAGCCCTCCAGCTTGCCAAGCCACTGTTAGCCCCACAGCACCAGGGCCTCTGTCACCACAGTCAAGTGGGCCTGCTGTCCCCGACACACAGCCAGGTACAAGTCTGTATGACAGCCAGGAGTGAGTTGACATCACCCTCATACGCCTGTGCCTCATACAGGTGTGCTAGTCCTCAACATTGTTTCGAACATGGGTGTGTTGCTGGCCCTGTTGCTCTGCTGTGCTGTACTCTCCCCTGTGCTATGGACACTGGCCCTGTTGTCTGCTGTGCTGTACTCTCCCCTGTGCAGCCTCTCGTGTACTTGTTGTCTCACCTGCCATGGACACTGGCCCTGTTGCTCTGCTGTGTTGGCCTCCTCCTTGTTGTGTTTGTAATTTTGAAGTGTGCAAAGTGTGTGAGTTGCACATCAGTGTTGTGTTTGATTGATCCTCAATGTGTCTTGGGTGTTTTTATGTAGACTGTGTGGCCCTGCTGCTCCACACTGGCATTGTGTTTGTGTTTGTCATGCATTGCAGGCACATGGTGGTTTTTCGACTCCTGTGTGGAATGGTGTGTGTGGTTTTAGGCCATCCCCTATGTGTGCCACTTGTGCCTGGCCATTGTGGGTGTTCCGTCCCTCTATTTGTGTGTGGCACACCCCTTACATGTCTGCTACTGACATGCAGACTGTTTCACTTTGATGTGAGCTGTCCCCTTGGTTTCCATGTGTGTGTGCCTCCACATCACTTCATTTGTGGGCTTGTGCTTTGTGGTGCAGTTCTTGGGCCATAAGTGTTATTCCACTATGGACATTGCCCCAATGGTTTATGTGTGCTGTCCTTGTGCTATTGGTCATTCTGTGGTGGTCATGTGCACTTCAGCTGTGTGTGCTGGCCAGTGCTCTGGTGGAGGTGGCTAGGCTCTTGTATCCCAGAGTGGTGCATGTGTAGTTGTTGTGTTGGATGTGTGGGTGTTGGATGTGGTATTGCTTCAGTTCCTGGGTGTGCTGTTGTATTTGTGCAGTGCTGATTTGTGGTGTGTGTGATGCGGTTTTGTCAATCATGTGTGTGTGTGGCTGTTGTGCTTGTTATGCACACACTGCTTGTTGTGCATGCAGTGCTGTGTGTATGTGGCCTTGGGATTGCCTGATGTGCATCCCCTGATGTCTTGTGGTGTTTGTTGATTGGGGTTTCATGTGCATCTGTGGTTGATTTGATGTGGCAGTGTGTGTTTGTCCAGATGCACTTCTTGTGTGATTTGTGTTATGGTGTGTGTGTTTTGTTCCTGAGTGATGTTGTTGTGTACTCCTGTTGTGTCTGTGCTCCCGTTGCTTTTCCCCAGTTTGGCTGACAGGGTATGTCTGTTTCTGTTGGAGTTCAGTATGTGTTCCTGTAGTGTTTGTGTGTTGTTCTTGTGCAGGCATCCGTTGAGGCATCCCTGTGTGTGTGTTGTGTTTGTGGCTACACCCAGGGTGTGTGTTTGTTTGTGTGTGTATGTGATGGGAGGGATTGTGAGCCTTCAGTGTGTGTGGCACTGGTGTTGTGTGTTCCTTGTCAGCCACTCCTGCAGTGGCTGTCTCCCTGGTTGTGTGTTGTGTGGTGCAGAGAGTGTGTATTGTGCTTGTTGTTGCAGTGCTTGTTGGTGTGCATGGGGGTGCTTGGGATGGGCACCTGGCCTGTGACTCGTTGGGGTGTGTTGATGTGTGATTGGGGGTGGTGTGTCCCTATGGTGATTGTGCCCTGCCCATGCCTTGGAGTGGCCCTGCCTTCTGCAAAGTGCGCATGTGTTGACTGCGGCGGTGATGTGACCGGGACTGGGACGTTGCTGCTGGTTGGCGGACGATGTGTGTTCCGGATGCAGAGGGGTGCCTTGTTGTCAGGTGGGTCATGTGTGGGTGCCCTTGTGGATGTGTAGTGACCCCCAGCAGGGTGTCTGTGTGGTGATTGGACCCTGTGTCGGCATGTGGGTTGTGTGTTGCATTTGGGTAGTTGCGTACCTGCGGCATCGTCCGCGGTGGCCCATCTGACGATAGTGTTGCAGCAGGGACATCACCGTATGCATACGGAGGGCTGGGTCCATGGCGTTCATGACCGGGTCTCGGCGATCGCGCTCCGCTGTCAACTTTCCACCTGCTCAGGCTGGGCAGTGTCTCCGCTGCGGTGCGTCTGCTTGTTTGGGCCATCCTAATTTGTCGAGCGGGGCGGACGTCATTCGGCACAGCGGTGGGTCTCGATTTGCTCCCGCCGCCGCGGTTGCGGGCGCACTTTGATGGCAGTGCGTGTCGCTCCGCGGCGGATGGGAAATTACCTATGTTTTGCGGGCGGAAAAAGCTGTTTTTACACCCCGCCACCACCGCGGTGGTGCCACCGCCCGACACTCTAATGGACCCCTAAGAGAGAATTCCTATTCATGTTGTATCAAGAGCAGGGAGCAATCCAAAGTCATCCTGATGTTCAAACCATAGGATCGGAAAATTGAGTGAAGTTGCCAATTTCTATTGTGAGAAGGTGGAAACATACTGGAGTTAATTGTTGTGTAGTTCCTGTAAGACCTAAACTGGATCTGGATGTTAGGAGAGCATACACTGCAGGATTGGTGTCAGACTGATTCTGAACACCCCCACCGTGTATGTTGGCCTTTTGTACCCGCTAGCTCACAGTGCCACTAAAATCTCCTCTCACCAAGGAGAGAATAGTTCTTGGCAACCTTCAAACATGTTCTAATCAAAATGAGGGAGGTGGAAAGCCGATCCGTTCAGTTTCCAGGGTACATATACTAATCAATTGAGAAAGGATCACTTGTCCTGCACAACCTTAGGTATGTTGGAGGAACGGGGGGTGTCCCAAATTAAAAGACCCTCAAGCACGTGATGGGTATGGTGGTGTTTGAGCGGTATATCTTGGTTCTCCGCTGTCTAATCACATGTGTGCATAATCATCAGGTCGATCAGGTTATGCAACCTCCACCAGGAGGTTCTTACCCAAGGTTGAAACAGTAGTGAGCCAGTGATAGGGGGTTTTAAAAAGGCCAGGAAAACCAGAAATTGACTTTAATTATGTCTGAGTTCGGGTCTGGTAAACTCTGAAACAGTGCATCTTAGGAACTTTCTTATGAGCAATAGGTGCACTCAGAGTATTGTTGTTAAAAATAGTGAGAAGGGAGGGAATTAAAAATTGGTCGACATGTTTCTGCCTCGTTTGCCTTGATTAGGACTTATGGGCTTTCATCAGGACCGTTAAGTGAATAACGTGAAAAAAAGGGGGGTTAAATAATGTGCTCTCAAAACAAGTGATAAGAATTAGGTATATTGCCCTGTCTCTTTGTAATTGAGGTCTCAGTGTACCTGTAAGGAAAAATTAAACACAAATGCTTTTCAACACATAAGGGAAGGGGTACATGGGGACACACTCCAAGCAGAAATCTGCTTAACAAATCTATCCATTGATAGATTTTCTTAACAACTAAAAAATGGCAATACTTCATAAAGCGGCTGGTATAAATGGCAATGTCAACTCTCTCTTCAAACACTCCAAACTCAAGCAGAGGGCTATGGCATGCTCAGAGGTAGGTGCTGCATGCATATATTTACAGCGTTTTTCTAAGAGTGAAATACACAGTGGTTTTATCCCCCCAAGATTCTATGATAGTGCACTTCAATCGGATTCGTAGTGAAATGATCAATACGTATATCTACACCTTCTCTGGTTCACACGAGAAATATTTCATTATAATGTGATATCGTGCCTATTCACACGTGTTGTTTTCCAATTGTGCCCCCGACAGACCTCGGTCTGTCCTACATATATTGGAAAGTACATATTACCTCGCGCGTGTGACTCACGCGCTCCAGTCGGGTGATGGGCTTCGGGAGGGCTAAACGGAGGGAAAATTTGAGTTAAGACTCAGTTCTACATGATACTTGCGGTTTTCAGCGTTCTTGTCCCCCCGATCTCGCTACCTATTGCGTCCTGTCCTGGCGTCCTCTGTGTACGCGCTGCTCTCATCAACCCGGAAACGATCGATTCTGTTTCCGGGTTGGTATTAAGGGCGGTGAAAACATTGGGAATGAATCTCATTGGTCCTCCTCTATGTCACTATGGCAACCTGGGGGGGCGATCAAAAAACTCCCAGCGAGTTTTTAGTAAGTTCATGATGTACTTACAAATGTTGTAAAATTAAATGAATGTCGAGGTGAAAAGTAGTGGCTTTTGTTTACACAACATATGTACAACAATTATATGAGTTAATGTGTGCTCCGATGTTAAGGCTGGGGCCCAGCGAAGTAGTGTCTGTTGGGAATATAATAGTGATATTTTTCTAGTGATCTATCAAGCTCACATTATGTAATATAGTTCAATGTCAATCACCAGGTTGCGTACGTTTACACATGTCTGTAAGTGTTTTTAAGCTATCGTATCAGCTTGTAGAGAACGAAGAATATCTGTGTGTTCTTGTGTCCATTGCCTAACTGAAAAATCAGGTCTTATTAGATTGTAAAAAGGTTTAACCCTTTCTGCGTAATCCAAAATGTATGTTTTGCCAAAGCTTAGGAATCCGTGTATGATTGTAATTTTTTAAATGATTTTGGAGGTTGCAGTAGTGCACCCATTTCTAAAAAGTTAGCTGCTAAGCTTTTTCCTTCACTTGAAAGCTCATAACCAGAAAAAGGACATTGAGGTGGGCTTGCCTCAGAGGAAAATCCCAATAATATTGTATTTACTCTGTTCAAGTAATCATCCAGGTCATACGTTAGATAAATATCGTCCACGTAGGACAATGCCGCTTCATCCAGATTTTGAAGTAATTCAGTTACTCTTGCAAATAACCCCGGGCTGTTCTTATACTCCTGGGGGGGTCTAAAAAATCGCTGCTGGGAGCCTAACGTGGAGAATGCAGTCAAATACCTGCTTTCTGGCGCTATATCTTGGCAAAAAAATCTATTTGAGATAACTAGTGTTGTTTTGTATTTTTTCCACACACTGTAATTCATTAGTGTGGCACAGTGTGCATTTTGCACTAGAAATGTCTTTGTGCAAGTGTTTAGATGTCTGTAATCTAAAACTAGATGATATGAGTTGTCAGGTTTCATCACAGGAAACAAAGGATTATTCATTTGAGAGGTGCAAGTTTCAATCACCCCTTGGTATTCAAGTTGGTCTAAGATCTCCCTGACCTGTTTTTTAGCTTCTTGCTTTATTGGATATTGCCTCTGTGGAGTCAGAGTATTTTTTAATGGAATAATGTGATGGGTTGAATTCTTATCCCATCCAACATGGTTTTTATATAATGCCAGGGCCGGGGCTACCGCCCACTCCCTTGCATATGTGTGTTTTAGATATTTGGGAAGAGTGTCGGAAAAGGCTGGTAATATTACTGTTTCTCCCCTCGTGCAGGCCATGACAAATGCTGGCAGCCAGTCTTGTTCAGCAAATAGAATGTCATAACCAAATGTCAGGATCTTCCAAAAGAGACTTCTAACTTTCCTTGGCTTGTCCCTCTCCATTTGGAGTGTTAGTACATACAATTTATGTGGGACATTTACCCTAGTGTCAGGTGTTTCCACTGTGATATAATCATTCAAGTCTGTTGTCACCAGTAATTCCGTCAGGTTCTGGCGAGCTATTGTTACTTCTGCCGTACTGCCTAGCATCGTCAAAGCCCATTTCCCGTTCATTAGTTGAGTCCTCAGAATTCTGGGCATGTCTGATCTTTAGACCTGCAACCTTCGTGTTTTTAAACTGAGGCTTTGGTTTCGCTTTATGTTCTTTTTTGGAAGTATAGTCTTGAGCGGACTGCTTGTCTCTGAACTTTGTACACTCTTCTTGTCTGTCTGACCCTCTTTCCCTCTCAGAGTTTTTCATTGGACCCTAAAAAAAAACGAGAGGAACGTGTATCAGTATCCCGATACCTGTCACGTTTCCTAATATTGTCCCTATTCCTAAGGTCGTACCTCCTTTCGGAGGGCTCCTGTGGAGAAGATCTACCTCTGGTTGAGTTCTGTTTTCTTTATTTTTCAGTTCTTTGTTATTTTCCCACTTCTTTTTCGAAGAAGCAGGTACCTGCTTAAAGTTGTCCTTCTCGGGACTACTCATCAGTTGAGGTTAGAATGCTTGCCCACCCAAACTTTCTCTGCCTAACTCTGCGTACACATTCTCAATAATGTTGGGTAATTCATGCTCCTGTTGTAAAGGACTAACTCCCTTAGGCATTGATGGATTGCCACTGACGCTGCTTCCCCTTTAATATTTGCTAATATTATGTAATGTAATGTAATGTAAGGTGCACTTATATAGTGTGGCTGTCACCCCAAGGGTATCCTGGCGCTTAGATTACCGAGCAGCGAGTATCAAGGCTGAGAAAGGCACTGTCTATTCTCTAGGGAACAATCAGATTTTCAATTCCTTCCTGAAGCATGACAAGGTGTTCAGTTGTAGAGCTATTTGGATGAGATGCAACGTATGGGTATAAGTCACATAAACACATTCAATCAGACAATATTAGTTTTGTGCACCAATAACGGCACAAAACTAATATCGTCTGATTGAATGTGTATATGTGACTTATACCCATTTGTTGCCTCTTATCCAACTAGCTCTATTACTTATTTTTGTGATCTATGGGCAGCAGATCATTTGAGGTGGACAATATAGATTCTTAAATCTTGTGACTAGTCCTGGAAGTGCAGTCCTCTAAGAACCCAGCTGCTTGTTCTATAGAAATAAAGGTGTTCAGTTGTCTAAGAGCATTCCAAAGTCTAGATGCTGTGAAGCTAAAGGATCTGCCTCCCATTTGGACTTTCTTGACATTTATTTATTTATGAGATTTATTGAGCGCACAAATACCTTAAGGTGTCTCGACGCTTGGGTAGAGTAATAACTAAGTAGATGATTATTGATTAAAACGCCAGGTTTTTAATTGTTTACGGAAGGGTATTAAAGATGTGGTGATTTTTATTTGGTGCGGCAAAGAATTCCAAAGTTTGGCAGTAGTAATTGAGAAAGATCTGTCACCCCAGGTTGCTTTCTTAGTTTTTGGAACCTCTAAGAGGTTGGCCGTGGAGGATCATAGTACACGTGCTGGTCTGTAGGGACATAGGAATTGTTTCAGAAAAGCAGGTCCAATAGCGTGGATGGTCTTAAAAGCTATGCTTAAGGCTTTGAAATTAATTCTATGTCTCACTGGTAACCAATGAAGTTGTTGGATGGTTTTAGAGATAGGTTTGAACTTGGGTGTTCCTGTGATTAATCTAGCAGCTGCGTTCTGAACCAGCTGTAGTTTGTTCAATACCTTTTCTTGAGCATTGACAAAAAGTGCTTTACAGTAGTCAGTGCGGGATAAGACCAGGGTAGTGACTAAGGTTTTTATTGTGCTTGTGGGAAGATAAGGTAACAGTTTCCTGATCTTTCTTATTGTGAAGAACGCAGAGGAGACCACGGTGTTAGCGTGATGAATAAATGACAATTTGTTGTCGAAAGTCACTCCTAGGTTTCCAACCTTAGTGACCGGGGTGGGGGGAGGTCCAAGATCTTATGGCCACCAAGTGGGGGACCAGGTGGGAGTGAGATTGCGGAAGACCATTACCTCGGTTTTTATCAGAGTTTAGTTTAAGGCAATTCTCAGCCATCCAGTTGCTTATTGCCAACATTTCCTGTTGGAAGTTGGAGGCTACCTTCAGTCCGTTGTTGTTAACCGCCAGGACGAGCTGTGTATCATCGGCGTATGATGTTACCGCTAGATGATGAGCTTTAATGATCCTAGCCAAGTCAGCCGCGTAGATGTTAAAAAGTGTGGGACTTAGCCAGGATTCCTGAGGAACACCACAGGGTAGAACAAATGGTGAAAATGAAAAATTGCCAAATGACACGGACTGCTCCCGGTTGGTTAGGAAGGAGGAAAGAAGGGAGATGGCATTTTTTGATATTCCTGGTGCCATGACACGGTCGATCAGTGTGATATGATCGACCGTGTCTAAGGTCGCGGAGAGGTCCAGCAGTATGAGCACCGCGGCACCTCCACCATCCAGGATCATCCCGATTTCATCGGATGCTTTGATCAAAGCGGTTTCTGTGCCGTGTCCCTTCCTGAATCCAAATTGTGAGTCGTCCAAGCAGTGATTGCGTTCAATGTATTCAGAAATCTGCACGTTCATAATTTTTTCCACAATTTTAGCTGGAAATGGTAGACAGGCTATTGGTCTATAACTGGTAACATTGGCGGGGTCGAGCGTGCTTTTTTTGATGAGTGGTTTAATTATCATTTTTTTCCAGATAGAAGGAAAGACACCTGAGCTGAACATGGCGTTAAAGATGTCTGGGAGTTTGTGGCTGATGATTTCAGAAAATATTTTGAGTATTGCAGGGGGACAGGGATCGTTGGGGGAGCCTGAATTGATAGTTATGAGATAGTTGGAGACCAGTTCCGGTGATAACTGGTCAACGTTCTGAAAAGTAGAATTGTTTTTGTTAACAGATGCTGAGCTTGCAGAATCATGAGTAGATTTAAGACTAGATGGTAAAAGAATCAGATCTGCAGAGGAGGTGGTATGTTTATTGAAATTGGAATAAATGTCGCAGACCTTTTCTTGAAAGTAAGTTGCTAGGGAGTCACACATTGACATGGGGAACACAGACCAGATTTGCAGAGGAGGAGCGCAGGGATCTAACAGGAGAGTACCATACAAATTTCTTTTGTAGTACTTTAGGTCCGATTTTGTAGTACTTTAGGTTGTATTTTATGTACTGCCCTGTAGACAATACAGAGTGCCTTGTATTGTACTCTTTGCACAACAGGCAGCCAATTTAGGTCCTTAAGGGCCAGAGAGGCCAAGGCTCCAAGTGGCCGGTTTAGTGCCAGCTTAGCCGCCATAGTCTGTACTCTTTGTAGTTTCTTGGTCAAAGAGGCTGGGGCACCTAAAAGAAGTGCATTACAATAGTCTATTCTGCTTAAAACACTTGAACCACTTGAGGTCTAGTAATAGTGGGCAATAATGGGAGTATCTTTCGCAAGGCTCGAAGCAGAGATAGACAGGTGCTCACCGTTTTATTCACCTGGGAGTTCAATTGTAAATTGCTATCCATCAGTACTCCTAAGTTGCGCACTGTATTAGCAAGCATTAAGGAGTTATTAGCCAAACCAGGCCAAAAGTCTGCTGGAAGAGGGCACTGAATTCTAACTGCCATACAGCACAGGACTTCAGTTTTTTCCTCATTAAATTGTAAAGAATTCTCTTTCCGCCAGTCCGCGTTCGATGCAGACAGTTGTGGAACTTTTCCAGAGACACTGCATTTTTGCCCTCAACAGTGAAGACAAGCTGAGTGTCCTCCACGTAGTTGATGACATTGATGCCTAATGATTTTATTAAAACAATAAGAGGACGAAGATCTAGATTAAACAGGATTGGGCTGATAGCCGAGCCCTCAGGAACCCCCTGTTTAACATCTCTGTGCTGGGAGAAAAATGGCAATAAAGTCAATGCCTGCTGCCTATTGGAGGGATAGGAATGTAACCAGTCTCGAGCCCTGCCCACAACACCCAATTCCTCCAATCTCTTAATCAGGATCCGATGGTTAACCGTGTTGAACGCGGCTGACATGTCAAGCAGCACTAAAAAGGCTGTCTGACCACTGTCTGCCTGCATTCTCAGGTCGTCCAAGACTGCCACCAAGGCAGTCTTGGTCCCATATGCAGGGCGAAACCCAAATTGGACTTCGTCCAGCAACTCATTAACCTCAACATATTTTGAGAGAGATACCCTCTCCAGAATCTTAGGTGTCGATTAGGATGGCGGACGGATTGCCCCCGCTAGGCTGGCGGTAGCCACCGCCCGCCTGGCGGGGGCAATCCGTCCGCCATCCTTGCCACCGTGGCGGAACAGGGCTAATATGGTGGCGGTGTCTATCAGACACCGCCAGCCATATTAGAATGTGCTTCGGGGAATGCCTTTCCGTGGCGGCAATTCCGCCACGGAAAGGCATACGGTCTTTGCTTTGGGGGCCCGTTGTGGGCCCCCATGGTGAAGGGGGTGGGGGGTGCACATGGGGGGTACCAGTGGTACCCCCCTGCAGTTCAAAGTACAACATGGCAGGCACCGCGTCAGTTGTGCTTTGTAACGCACAACATGCATTTTTGTCATTGCGGCGGACGGTGCTTTCAGCACCGCCCGCCACAATGTTAAAAATGCAGGATGCACCCGCCACTGTGGCGGGTGCATCCTGATTCGAGGCACGGCACCTCCGTCCTTAGGGCGGACGGTCCATGCCCACGACAGGATGGCGGACGGACAAAGTCCGTCCGCCTTCCTAATGACCCCCTTAATTGGGTAGGGTAACAAGGAAATGGGTCTGTAGTTGGAGGGACACTGGGGATCCAGTGTGGCCTTTTTTAGCAATGGAGAGACAACTGCCTTTTTCCAGCAGTCAGGAACTACAGCTGTGGTTAGAGATTGATCGCAGATGTGATATAAAAGTGGAAAGAGTTCACCTTCAAACAATTTCCAAAACTTGTTTGGAAGTGGGTCCATAGCGTAGAAATCCTCTTGTGAGGGCATCGGAAAATGATCCAGAACTGTCATGTGTTCCTTGTCAGTTATACCATAATTTAAGGAGGTATCATCACCTGTATGTTGGTCCCCTTTCCTATACAATGGGGATTTGAGTCCTGTTAAAATTTTACTAATTGTTTCCTCGAAAACAGTTTCCAAATTGTCACAAAGTTGTTGTGAAGCCGGGATATTAGATTCAGCACAATCTGGGTTGGACAAGCCTCTTACTAGGCCAAATAGACTTTGTGATTTGTTAGCTGAGAAAAGAATAGTCTCCTCAAGGTATTTAGTCTTGGCTTTGCCTATTGACTCTTTATAGGTATAAAGCAGATTTTTTAAAGCTGCCTTATCTGACTCTAAGTAGTTCTTTCTCCACTTCCTTTCAGCTTGTTTACAGCTAGTCTTCATCAGTCTCAGCTCTTCATTATACCATAGGGCAGAAGGCTTTTTGCAACATTTAACTTTCCTCAACGGCACTAGTTGATCTTGCGAGTTAGAAATCTGATGACATAGATTTAAATAGTTCACTTCCGCCGAGTTGTGCATGACATAGCTGTCGTTAACAAGCCGGGGGGAGGTTCACTAGTTTGAATATTTTAGACCACTCTCTACTAACTCGAGTAGCTGACATGTAGCCAACTTGTTGATGGCGGTAGTCTACTTTCTAGGAGTAGAGGACCAAGAAATGGTCTGTCCAACATTGTGGGAGTATTTCTTGTACAACTGTGTCATTTTCATCTGCGAAGACCAGATCAAGCACATGAAACTTCTGGTGAGTAGGGTGTAATACCAGCTGTTGAAGATTAACATTCATACAGGCCTGGCAAAGCTCTTTAAAAGCAGTATCAAGAATGCCATTCTCCCAGAGATTAAAATCTCCGAGGATCAGTAGCTTGGAATGGGAATGCGCTAAGCTGTATATCGCATCAATCAGTTCTTGATTGGCATGAGCATCTCCCCCTGGTGGTCTATAGCAAAGTAAGCCTATACATAGAACACCACTGGTGTCTTTGAGTGCCCCAGTGACTGAATCCCCGGGGTTCTCTACGCCCCTCTATGCAAAGAGAGGTGAAGTTCCACATTTCTTTATATATAAATCCTACTCCTCCCCCTCTTCCATCCCGTATAGGCTTATTGCAGATTTTATAACCTGGAGGGCAGGCAAAGCCAAGCTCAAATTCACTATCCACTCACGTCCAGGTCTCCATAAGAAAAAGGACATCGAGGTTATAGTCCTCCAGTAAAATAGAAATCTCCATATGATGTTTGGCCAAAGATCTGGCATTGATCAGCCCACAGTTAAGAATCCCTAATGTAGTTTTCTTAGGGAAATTCTTATCTGACCCAATGCCTGTTTAACTAATCATGGTCCTATCCCTCCGTTTGTCGAGCCGAACAAGCTCATCTCTGGAATAGACCAAGCGAGGGGCGTTTGGGGCAGCATGGCTGGCGCTGTGCCCATCCGGAGGTCGGATGGGCGCAGGCGGGCTTGCCTTTGGCGCGCCCGATGTGCATGCGCGCTGGTCGCTTGCACCACCTCCATTAAATAGGGAGAGTGCAATACAACAACTAGAACGCTGGCCATGCTCCAGTGACTCGCTCTTACAGACGAGTACACCAGCACATCAAGGGAGCGTAAACAGCAGTGACAAAAGAAGAGGTATATAGTGCAGTGATTAAAAGTATCTAGTAAAGAATAATGTTAAAAGCGCACAATGCTCCACTAAACAGTGAACAGCTTTGATGTCAAAGTCACCTACCAGCTATCGCATTTAGAACAATTACATTAGACGCACTGTGGGGTAATCTTGAACTAACCGCCCGCTTGCACCACCTCCATTAAATAGGGAGAGTACAATACAACAACTAGAACGCTACCCAAGATGGCCGTGCTCCGGTGACTCGCTCTTACAGCCAAGTACGCCAGCACATCAAGGGAGCATAAGGAGCAGTGACAACAGAAGAGGTATATAGTGCAGTGATTAAAAGTATCTAGAAAAGAATCATTTTAAAAGCGCACAATGTCCCACTAAAAAATAAACAGCTTTGATGTCAAAGTCACGTAATAGCTATCGCATTTAGAACAATTACATTAGACGCGCTGCCGGGTGATCTTGAATGAACCGCGTGCTTGCACCACCTCCATTAAATAGGGAGAGTGCAATACAACAACTAGAACGCTACCCAAGATAGCCGTGCTCCGGTGACTCGCTCTTACAGACGAGTACATCATCACATCAAGGGAGCATAAGCAGCAGTGACAACAGAAGAGATATATAGTGCAGTGATTAAAAGTATCTAGCAAAGAATAATTTTAAAAGCGTACATTCCCCACTAAAAAATAAACAGCTTTGATGTCAAAGTGATGTAATAGCTATCGCATTTAGAACAATTACATTAGACGCGCTGCGGGGTAATCTTGAACTATAGCTGATACCTGGGCATAATTACCTAGTAATTTCAACTATAAATTCAGAGCAGGTTCTGCGCCGTACTCATTTTGTATTTGGCTTAATGCATCAGGTATTACTGCTAGTGACGGGATAAAATGTGTTCTGGTATATATGGCAGCAAAAACTGTACCCCAAGAGGTACAATTCTCTATCTGTGGTGTTATCCCCATGGGCAAGCAGATTGTCAGCATGTTGTGCTTTACTACCTGTGTTATTTTTTGAGCTACCCAGAATGGCATTTGTTCATGTTTTGCTGGCATTTTACCCATCACTGCGTGTAAAGTTTGTGGTGTTATATTAGTTGCTGTATTTTGAACTCTATTTGTGTTTGTTGTAGCCATTGCTGGCTGGATTGTAAGTGTCCTCATGACGAACTGTGTCATGTTTATGTAAAGTTTTATCAGTTCTTTGTGTAGCATAATTAAGTCTCCTCCTGGCATGTTTCAATGTGAGGATGTGGTGTGCAGGCCACTAATACTGGCCCTGTCGCTCCTTCTCTTCTTAGCATACTGAGTCTTACTCTATTTCTTGTATTGAGGAGTGCGCCTTTAAACCAGTATAAATGTTCCTGGTAAGCTAGTGGAATTTCAATGTCCTCATAGTGACACTATTTGTCCAGTTTTCTACTTTTCATGTAGAAATAAAATGTTTTTGTTCTTGCATTTGCAACTGGAAATGTAACCCATGAATAGAATACCTCTGTTCTATATGATTCATATGCCTCAATCACGAAAGCCACTGGTCCACCTCTGGAAGATAGCCCGTGTGCACCTAGTTTTATGGTAACGGCATTCCTAGTATTTTCTGCAATGTGAATTGGATCTGCATCTTCTTCCTCATCTGAGAGATGCATATTTTGCACAACTCTATCCACATTTTCTTTTTCTTCAGTCATTGTTTTTAGAGAAAAAGAGTTTTTCAAGGGTACTAAGATAAGGTGTTTTGCACAGTGCAGGAAAAAAATTGTCCTTCAAGCTTGATTAACCAACAGCCAATACTTTTGATTTTTCCCTACTCAGCTGTGGTGGAGTTTGTACCCACCCACTCCAGACGTCTCTGGGGAATTGTGAGTAGGGGTCTCTGAGACTAGCACGACTGAACTACTCAGATTCTACTGGTAAATAAGTAACCAACCCACGTTAGCAGCGCCATGTCGAGTAGTTCCTGTAAAACCTATACGGGTTCTTCTAATTCTGACTGTATACACTGCAGGATTGGTGTCAGACTGATTCTGAACACTCCCACTGGGTATGTTGGCCTTTTGTACCAGCTGGCTCACAGTGCCACTAAAATCTCCTCTTACCAAGGAGAGAATAGTTCTTGGCAACCATCGAACATGACAACCCTGATCCCTCAGGACCGTGGAAACAATATACCACTTTTCGCTCAGTCACTTGTGCTTACTTACTCTGTCTTGGAGAGATGCACAGAATAAGCTGAAACAACCATTAGACAGTAACAAATGTAAGTAATTAGAAGTGCTATGAAAGTAAAAGGATGATAGAGTTCTACCATGTTGCGATAATCATGAATACATACAAGTATATAAAATACATGGTAATAAAAAGATGTGTACTCCTACAATGCCTCCCTAACTAGATGTACCTAAGTGTACCTAGCATGTGTGTAGGTGTTAAGCCAAGATTCCCTCTAGAATAAAGTCAAACCCATTACCTGAATTGAGAGACTGTGGGACCCCGTCCCGGCCTCAAGTTGGACACTCCGTGAGGGATGTTGGAACCACTGCGAGCTGGAGTGTCTGCATGCAGGGACCTCTGTGTCTTTGATCAGTGTGTCGGCCGGGAAGTCCTGGTCTCCTCTATCTATCTTAGCAAGATGTGATGTATCAATATCCATGGGTCTCCCCAGGGGTCTTACCTCGCTGTATTACTGTGTTGTACTTAGGATGACTCGGGAATGAACTTTGTACATAGATATTATACAGGGGATGTTAGTCCTGCTGCGCTTCCAAGAATCTTCATGCATAATATATGAGATTTCAAAGTAGGGAAAGCCTGTGTTCTAAATGCAGTGTCGTATGTTGGTAAAAGGTCAGTCCCTGTAAACCGTTATAAGTGTAATGTAGGGAAGAATATAGGTAAAGGTATAGGGTTATCAAGTTACCTGGACCTAGATTGAGGATAGGAATATAACACAATGACATGGAATTCCCAAATTTTATGTCGGTTCAATTGGTGTTCACACTGTTAGCCTTCAGAGCAGATATCTGTTGGACTTTGAGAGGTACAGTCCTCTCTGCTTTTATTCCGCTGTTGACACCGATGGCGTTTCAGCGAGCGCAATGTAATTCGTTTTATTTAGTTACTTATCTCTGTGCAGCCTACACCATAGTTTACTACCCCCCCACCCTGCCCCTCCCCTGCCCCGCCTCACTGCCCGCACTACTCCCTCCAGGAGCCGCTACTGGTCCTTAATGTGTGGCCAAATGGGCTACACTGTAAATTGTATTGTTTGATTGTTATTAACTCCCCTTTTCCTCCCAGGCAACTAAACAAATTAATTTCAGGATAAATGGTAAGACCAGCGTGGTGCTCTAGCACTGATACATACTGTTCTAATTCTGATCTAAATAATTGAATAGTTCCATGCTCTACTCTGTGTACTTTTCGCCAATAGATAGTGAATGCCATCATCCATGTGCCCATATGAGTGGATATTATTGGTTGCTTTGCCAGCTCCCTTTCTTCAGCTTTACACCTCTCTTTGCTACATGTTTCTCTAGGAGAAATTTAAATATACCCATGTACTCACTAGCTCATATTTATTTCTTGGTGCCAGCACAGGTGCTAGCACACTGGTATCCCCCTAACGGTGCCGCTATGCCTATATTGGGCAATTTGACCATTGAGCTTGCCAAGATCCCTTGCTGCTTCTCTTTTCCAATTGTTTCTTTCTCTTTTGTCTGCCAATGCTGTGTGTTGCTCCAGTCGTCCGTGTGTTTCCCCATCCTTTCCACACTCATGTTTCTTCCTTGTGCTCCCACAGCACCTGCCTCTGCTACCCTTCCCTGTTTTCTTGTCATCTATCCCTTCTGCTTTTGAGATATCGCCCGTTGTCTTTTCCTTCCTCTCCAGAAACCTCTTCCACATTTCCAACCACACCTTCTGTAATACTTCAAACATTGCACTCCCACTCACCCTGCCTTGATGTTCACTTCCGGTGTCTCCCTTGTCTCTGTCCTGCTCATCTTCACCACTAGCTCCAGGGGCTGCTCCTCCATATGGGTGTAGGGGGATTGCCCCCCCCCCACTAGGAGCCACTACACCCTAGACAGACTCCATACCGCCATTCATTTGGTTTCTTTACTGAATGGGTGGAGCTACGCTGTTCTCTTACCTGCTAAGGATTTAATAGGAGGCTGTGTTACTGAACTGCACGTCAGACTGGCCAGTGTTTTTGCTCAGGCCAGCCCAACATGCATAGTTCATGCATCCACAATTAACGCAACCTGAGAGCTAGGAGAGCAGAGACACAACCCTATTGGTCTCCAACAGAGCACCTGGTCAGCCAATCCTGTTGCTGCTCTTACGTTGTTTACCATTATATGCAACATGAGAGCACTGCTTGGATTGGCTGTCATGCAATTGGCTAGCATGTGCATCTTTGTAGGCAGCACAAGGCGGGAAGAACAGATCGTTTAGGAATGATAATGCTTATATATTTATATTTACAACAGAAGTCTCAATAAGCAGACAAATGTATTTCGTATTGCAGAGGTGATCAGGGCACATTCTATAAATGTCTGCAATATGAACTTGAGCACATCTATCCTTTATAAAAATATTTAATTCTTACGTGTCTCACCAGTTTCAAAAGTCGCCATCTGCCACTGACTCCCTTGCCCTCACACACTATACAACCCCTTCATACTCACCAATTACTGGCACCATTGGTGTGTCCCGGCCGATATTGGAGGCATATTATCAAGAAACGGCATTAACATTATCGCCGCTTTAGCTGCAGAAAACTGCCGCTAAGGCGGCGATAATGGGCTTGATAATACGCCCTTGTGAATTCCCATAGAAGCCCATGTTCTGGTGTGAACTTGGGCTTCTATGGGAATTCTCTACAGAGTATTATCAAGCCCATTATCGCTGCTTTAGCGGCAGTTTTCCGCCGCTAAAGCACCAATAATGTTAACGCTGTGCTTGATATTATGCCCCTTGGTCTCTTCTCGATCCCATCTCTCTGCTACATCACTCCTTACTTCAACAACTGTCTTTTCTGACCACCGGCTTCGCTGACATCCTAATCATTAGCCCTCCTGTGGCTAGAGTTCATTTTTACTATATAATGGAACATGATATAGTCCTATATTACTGGTGATTTGGTGGGTCAGATTTATTGTAATGTGATTGTGTAAGAGTGGTCCAATCCCGTGTTGCAGTTCACCCTAGTGCAAGGGCCCCATTGGCCCTAATTCAAGCAAAGAATCAAGGCCCAATCATCTAATTTTATAGTAAAAAACACAAATTGGAATGAATCTCTCAGGTCCGTGACCTCTGATGCCACTGCACCTGCTGCACTATTGATAGCTAAGCCCATGGTTGTCATTAGTGAGGCGTACTTTGAGGCACCACACCTGACCTAGGAGACAATGTTCTCGGTGGCAGTGTTCTGAGTAGAATCTAGCCTTTCAAGCTCTTTGATTCGCATACCCAGAAGCTAGTCCAATCTATCACTCGAGTTTGACCTTGGCTTAGGACCTGTGGTGAGAGTTATTCGAATCCTTCAGCGTTGTTGCCATAAAATGTCATTAATATAGCACCATCGTCCAGTAATGCAAATGAAACAGTATAGCATTCAAAGTGAAGTTCTGTTGTTGGATATGTGCCGCCCTGTGCACTGGGATGTCTGGTGTAGAGTCAAAATATCGAGTTTTTATTATCGACTAGACATAACATTGAGTAAAAAATATAGAATAGACATAATATCGACTAGACAGAATATAGACTACCAAAATATCGACTAGAAAATTTTAATATCGAATAAAATGGACATAATATCGAATCAAAAATATAGAATGGACATAATATCGACTAGACAGAATATAGACAACAAAAATATCGAATTTAAGGTAAGTTAATAATAATTTTTGATATTTGTGTAATATAATTCTGTAGAGGGTTGTGGGTTTATAGGGGAATAGGGTGGGAAGTAATTTAATTATAATTAATTAAATATGTTATTTTATTTATTGGTATTTATTTCAAATGAATTGTCAATTAATTATTAATTTGTAATAAATTAAAATATAATTGGTAATTAATTTTAATTCATTAATTGATAAATATGTTAATTTTAGTAATTTATTTTCTGTAGTGCGTTGTGTGTTTATAGGGGAATAGCTTGGGAAGTAATTTAATTGTAAATAATTACATTTTTTAAATATTTTTATTTGTGTCTAATTTTTAATAATTTTTATATTGTAAATTAATGTATTGGTAATTGGTAAATAATTAGTATTAGTAGGTAATTTTTATTATTAGTTAATTTTTATTTGTAATTTTAATTGATGAAGTAATATATTTTATAAAATTGTAAAATATTTCAATTATTTGTAATTGGTATTAATATTTATGTTATTTATATTTATGTATGAAGTATTTATTTTCCCTACTATTGCACTCACTGGAGTGGGAATAGAAATGTTTACCCCTACGCTATCCAACGCTTTCCCTACTGTTGCACTTACTGGAGTGGGAATAGTATTTTTTACCCCTACGCTATCCAATGCTTTCCCTACTGTTGCGCTCTCTGGAGTTGGAATAGTAAATTTTACTCCTACGCTATCCAACGCTTTCCCTACTGTTGCTCTCTCTGGAGTGGTAATAGTAATTTTTACCCTCCCACTATCCAACGTTTTCCCTACTGTGTCACTCTCTGGAGTTGGAATAGTAATTTTTACCCCTACGCTATCCAACGCTTTCCCTACTGTTGCACTCACTGGAGTGGGAATAGTAATTTTTACCCCTACGCTATCCAATGCTTTCCCTACTGTTGCGCTCACTGGAGTGGGAATAGTAATTTTTACCCCTATGCTATCCAACGCTTTCCCTACTGTTGCGCTCTCTGGAGTGGGAATAGTAATTTTTTGTCATGAATCACGCTGCTCGTGACTTTACTCATGACTATTCAGACTCATTTTACTACACATGCCCTCTAGACACATGTAGTATTCCCCTCATTAAAACCCACCCCTGTCCCGTGCACCCCGCACGCTTCTTAGTCAGTGTGGTTGGGTGTATGATACTTTTTATGCTTCAAGCCTTTTCACTTGTATTATGTCCAACCATGCCTTCAACGGTTCTTTTAATATGAGTATTACTTTGGTCTTGTAGCCTGATTTCATAGTGTACCTTTTATTTCAGGGGTTTTGGACATTTGCGCTAGTTTTAAATTGTGACCTTGTGCTTGAAGGTCTTGTCTTTCTCTCCCCGCATCCCTCACACGCACCTTTTTGGTGCGCATCCAAGGAGAAATGAAATCTCCGTCTTTACGCACGTTCCTGTGCGTAGCAGGGAGCGGCTGGGTGCGGTTCGGTATTTAAACCGCACCCCGCCTTCTGGAAGGCGCTTTGCCTTCGGTTTTCTTCCGGCGAAGGTCGCGTCTAGTGGCAGCTCTGCTGAGAACTCACCTGATGGCATTCCGGCTTCGTCAGGACTTCACTGCTGCTCATCTTCAAGGTGGTTCTTCCCTGCACACCGGAATAAGAATCCTGAAAGACTAAAGTTGGAAAGCTAAGTACTTTTGAATATTTAAAGGCGCCCTTCGCAAGAAAGGTCGACAATAATTTTGGGGAACTCTAAAAGACTTGCAGAAAGGATGCAAGGAAGAGACTTTGGACATTCTTGATTAATGTTGAATATTGTATTTCAGATCTTTTGGTTACCGTGAAAGTGTTTGTGTGCTGTGAATAATCTTGATTTCTAGACTAAAAGTGAATATAGCTTTTGATCCTAAATGAAAGATATGTGAAGAAAGACGTCTAGGTTATTGTATTGTTAGGTCTGTGTTATCTTTTATCAGTCACAAGAAAAGACAAGAACCCCCAGGACAAAGAATCTAGAAGTAATATACAAGTAAGTGATAGGTACTAGTGTGAGAAGTTGCGAAAACACTTTTAAAGATCAAAAGTAATCCTTCCTTTTATTTCTTAGCTAAACAACAACCACCTGACAATACAAGCTGACTGCCTATCCTAAGAGGACGTCTGACGACTTCCTTATCGCAACTACCCAAAGAAATACTGGACGAAAGCCAACACTACGCTGATCGCAGGTAGGAGAATATCCGAAAACCCTGAATGACTTTGGTTTCAAGAACAGCTAGATAGAATAGTTAAAGACTTTAAAGATTGTTAGGAGAATCCCTGTTTGCTTAGGTTATTAAAGTCCTTTGTGCTTGTTGCTTCGCAGGTCGACAGCAAGAACAAAACCCTACGCCGCAACGTCCAGTACCGGCCCTCCTCCCTAATCCCTAGTTTAAACCTTGCTGTAAATAAATAGAATCAGTAAGATTTAGTTAGAGGTTTGGGAAGTTGGTCCCTTGCGTCTCTGCGAAATCATCTGCGTCATCCAAGAGGGCTTCATTCACGGACAAGGTAAGGGACGACGTGGACAGGTTTGACAGAAGGCAAAGCCCACGTTGATAATTTCGCCCAGACGCAATGGATCAAGTTACCCTGCAGGAGTTAGCCGCAGTGTTAGATGTAATTAGACAAGATAATGCTGCTTTACGCAGAGACTTGTCCTCTCTTCAAGACTCTGTTCAACAGAAGTCAGTTCTGAAACCAGCCACTTTCATGGGTCCGTCCTCCAGTTCAGGTCCTCAAACACAAATTCAAGTTGTAACTCCGGTTCCAACCCCTTTAGCCCCACCAGAGAGATTTTATGGGGATTGTAACAAATTCTCTGTATTCCTACAACAATGTCATTTACACTTTATTGCAAAAACCTCAGCCTTTCCTGATGACTCCTCCAGGGTAGCGTTTATGTTATCCTACATGGGTGGAGACGCTGCTCTTTGGTCAGTTCCTTTAGTGGAAAACGATGATCGGATTTTGTACAACTTTAAAGACTTCGAAAGAGCTTTGAAAAAGATGTTTGCAAAACATCTTTTTGTTCAGTCAGCTGACAATGAGCTTTTAGGTTTAAAACAAGGATCATCGGATTTATTACATTATATTTCAACCTTTAACCGTTTGGTTTTGGAAGCAGGATGGCCTTACGACAAGAGAGTCTCAATCTTCTACAGAGGATTGAAAGACGAGTTAAAGGATATGGTAACGCAGATTTTAGAACCTCCCGAAGATATAAGTGATTTCATTGATCTAGTGGTTAAGTTGAACCATCGTATTTCTGAGAGAAAAGGAGAAAGAGGGAGGCCTGAGCATAAGTTAGTTTTCCTCAAAGAAAGATCAGTTTCTAACCGTGAAATGAGCTCAAAATCTGATTCAGTAGAACCAATGCAAATAGGTTCTATCCGTGGTCCTTTATCAAAGGAGGAAAAAGAAAAGAGACGGCGTTTAAATCAGTGCCTGTATTGTGGGAAGACAGGACACTTTGTAAAGGAATGCCCCACACGACCAAATAAGTTCAAGACCAAATCATCTGATTTAGCAACCACACAGGAAAAGACGGAAAACTAGAGAACTCGGTAAAAGCAGAGGTCAGTTTATCGAGTTTATTCTCTAGTTTGGCCTCAACTCTCCCTCCCATAGGTTGTAGACACTTCTCCATTCTGGTAGAACTTCGAGGGTTGCTCCCTGACTCTCCCACTAGAAAAGTAGAAGCCATAATTGATTCAGGAGCAACCGGAAATTTTATTGATTCTCATTTCTTCCTCCAGTTAGGTTTTCAGTCTTTATTTAAGGACCACCCTGAAACCGTTAGGGCTGTAGATGGCAAGGAACTGACTTCCGGCCCAGTAAATAGACAGACGGAGATATTGGAAATGGATTGTTCTCCTATACATAGAGAGAAGATTCAATTGGACATTATTGACGCTCCCCAATTTAAAATGATACTAGGAATCCCTTGGTTGGTAAAACACAACCCACTCATAGATTGGGTAACCAAGACGATAACTTTCAGATCTTCTACTTGTACAGACCATTGTTTCCTTCTTAAGAGATCCAAGGAAATGATTCAAGGTTTTGACTTTGGGATAGAGTCACCTAATATTCTAATTTTGGATGGGGTTCCTTCTGTCTATCATGATTTATCTGACGTGTTTGACAAAAAGAAAGCTAACACCCTCCCGCCACATAGAGATTTTGACTGCAGGATTGATTTATTGCCTGGAGCAACCTTACCCTGCAGCAGGATATATGCCCTTACTGAGACTGAAAATGTTCATCTGAGAGAATACTTAGATGAATACCTTGCCAACGGATTCATTAGACACTCTAAATCCCCAGTTTCATCAGCTCTTTTTTTCATTCCAAAGAAGGGAGGGGAGCTGCGCACGTGCATCGATTATAGAGCTTTAAACAATGTTACCATTAAGAATAGGTACCCCCTACCTTTAATTCCAACACTTTTGGACCAAATTAAGAAGGCTAAGATTTATACTAAACTGGACTTGCGAGGAGCTTATCATTTAGTCAGGGTAAGAAAAGGAGACGAATGGAAGACAGCATTCCGTACAAAGTTTGGTCTCTTTGAATACCAAGTGATGCCATTTGGTCTATGTAATGCTCCTGCCGCCTTCCAGTTTTTTATAAATGAAGTTTTACATGAGTTCATTGACATCTGTTGTGTAGTTTATATAGATGATATCCTCATCTATTCTAATTCTGAAGAAGAACATGTTCAACAGGTGCGCGCCATTCTTCAAAAACTACTTTTAAACTCTCTCTTTGTGAAATTGGAAAAAAGTCTGTTTCATGTCTCTAAGGTGGACTTTCTGGGCTATATTATCAGTCCAGATGGAATCGAAATGGACCCAAAAAAGGTAGAAGCTGTAACAACCTGGCCTAGCCCCACTTCTGTGAAACAAATTCAAAGTTTCCTTGGATTTGCGAATTTCTATCGCAGATTTATTCAAGACTTTTCTCAAATTATTACACCCATTACCAAGTTATTGAGAAAAGGGGCGAAATTTTTATGGTCTCCGGCTGCTGATGAAGCTTTCCAGAAGTTAAAAAAGAGGTTTACTATGGCCCCAATTTTATGTCATCCAGACCCCAGTCAACCCTTTATAGTAGAAGCAGATGCATCTCAATTTGCCTTGGGCGGAATCCTTTCACAACGAAATTCTGATACCGGCCAAATGCATCCTGTTGCTTACTATTCAAGAAAATTGTCAGAAGCTGAACAAAACTATGCAATTGCCGATAAGGAGTTATTGGCAATAAAAGCTGTGTTTGAAGAATGGCGTCACTACCTGTTAGGGGCTCGTCATCCGGTAACTATTTACACAGACCACAGGAATCTTCAAGCTTTAAGATCGGTAAAAGCTTTATCTGCTAGGCAATTACGTTGGTCTATGTTCTTCAATGATTACAATTTCGTAATTACTTATCGTCCTGGAAAAGAGAACCTAAAAGCGGATGCTTTATCTAGAATTGGTGACAAGGGCCCAGATCAACCTGAAAAAATTCATCCCGTAATCCCTACTTCTTGTTTTCAGGGGAGTTTATCTGTGTGTGACATTATTAATGACATCAAGGAAGCTTTAAGAGAAAAGGATTCTGAACAATGGAAGAAAGATCATCCCTTTCTTCAAGAGAAAGACAGTTTGATGATGGTCCATGATTTAATTTTTGTTCCTAATGAAAGGATTCGAAAGTCCATAATTCATCTTCATCATGATACAATGTTGTCGGCTCACCCTAGCATTTTGAAAACCATGGACCTAATTAAAAGGAGCTTTTGGTGGCCTTCAATGTCTAAAGACATTCAACAATTTGTAGAAACTTGCAGTATTTGTATTCAGCACAAGACTTCCCATCAAGCCCCTAGTGGATTGTTAATGCCACTACCAATTCCACCTCAACCCTGGCATACCATATCGTTGGATTTTATCGTCGAACTACCTGAAACCAAGAAGGGATTCAATACTATTTTGACAGTAGTTGATCAGTTCACACGAATGGCCCATTTTATTCCATTAAAAAAGCTTCCTACAGCCTTGGAACTCGCTCAGTTAATCATGACCCATGTGATAAGACTACATGGAATTCCCTCGGTGGGGATCTCAGACCGCGGTTCCCAATTTATTTCTAAAGTTTGGCGAAATCTGAGTGCTTTGTTACATATGGAGGTTCGTTTATCTTCTAGTTACCATCCCCAAACAGATGGTTTAACTGAACGAACCAATCAAACTATTGAACAATATCTTCGTTGTATGTTACCTAATGTTTCCGAAGAATGGTCTGATCTTTTAAGTCCCTTAGAATTTGCCTACAATAACTCTGAACATTCTTCCATAAAGATGTCTCCATTCTTTTGTAATTTCGGGTTTCATCCAAAAAGTATCCCTAAAGATTCTAGCAACAATGAGTCTGTACCTGCAGTTTCTGACTATGTTTCTAAGGTGTTCTCCATTCAGGAAGAGGCTAAATTCAACTTGGCGAAAGCTAAGGAATCTGAAAAAGAGGCCAAGGATAAACATCGAACTGAGCAACCTCAATATGAAACTGGAGATAAGGTATGGTTGAGTACAAAGAATCTGAAGCTGAAAGGAAACAGGAAATTTAATCCAAAGTTTATTGGACCCTTTCCTATTGAAAAAGTGATTAACCCAGTTTGTGTAAGATTAATTCTTCCTCGCAAGTATTTGATACACCCTGTCTTCCATGTCTCTCTGGTTAAGCCATTCCATTCTCAAACTCGTACTCCTAGATCTCCAGCTTCCATCATTATTGAGGGTCATCCTGAGTTTGAAGTTAAGTCAATCCTTGATTCAAAAAGAGTTAGGGGAAGGCTGTTTTACCTCATAGATTGGAAAGGCTATGGCCCTGAGGAAAGATCGTGGGAACCCTTAGAACATCTCAAAAATGCTCCCAGAATGGTCCGGTCTTTTCATTTGAGATATCCTGATAAACCGAAGCCCATTACCACGGTTCTTGGGGGGATCTTGAGGAGGGAGTACTGTCATGAATCACGCTGCTCGTGACTTTACTCATGACTATTCAGACTCATTTTACTACACATGCCCTCTAGACACATGTAGTATTCCCCTCATTAAAACCCACCCCTGTCCCGTGCACCCCGCACGCTTCTTAGTCAGTGTGGTTGGGTGTATGATACTTTTTATGCTTCAAGCCTTTTCACTTGTATTATGTCCAACCATGCCTTCAACGGTTCTTTTAATATGAGTATTACTTTGGTCTTGTAGCCTGATTTCATAGTGTACCTTTTATTTCAGGGGTTTTGGACATTTGCGCTAGTTTTAAATTGTGACCTTGTGCTTGAAGGTCTTGTCTTTCTCTCCCCGCATCCCTCACACGCACCTTTTTGGTGCGCATCCAAGGAGAAATGAAATCTCCGTCTTTACGCACGTTCCTGTGCGTAGCAGGGAGCGGCTGGGTGCGGTTCGGTATTTAAACCGCACCCCGCCTTCTGGAAGGCGCTTTGCCTTCGGTTTTCTTCCGGCGAAGGTCGCGTCTAGTGGCAGCTCTGCTGAGAACTCACCTGATGGCATTCCGGCTTCGTCAGGACTTCACTGCTGCTCATCTTCAAGGTGGTTCTTCCCTGCACACCGGAATAAGAATCCTGAAAGACTAAAGTTGGAAAGCTAAGTACTTTTGAATATTTAAAGGCGCCCTTCGCAAGAAAGGTCGACAATAATTTTTGGGAACTCTAAAAGACTTGCAGAAAGGATGCAAGGAAGAGACTTTGGACATTCTTGATTAATGTTGAATATTGTATTTCAGATCTTTTGGTTACCGTGAAAGTGTTTGTGTGCTGTGAATAATCTTGATTTCTAGACTAAAAGTGAATATAGCTTTTGATCCTAAATGAAAGATATGTGAAGAAAGATGTCTAGGTTATTGTATTGTTAGGTCTGTGTTATCTTTTATCAGTCACAAGAAAAGACAAGAACCCCCAGGACAAAGAATCTAGAAGTAATATACAAGTAAGTGATAGGTACTAGTGTGAGAAGTTGCGAAAACACTTTTAAAGATCAAAAGTAATCCTTCCTTTTATTTCTTAGCTAAACAACAACCACCTGACAATACAAGCTGACTGCCTATCCTAAGAGGACGTCTGACGACTTCCTTATCGCAACTACCCAAAGAAATACTGGACGAAAGCCAACACTACGCTGATCGCAGGTAGGAGAATATCCGAAAACCCTGAATGACTTTGGTTTCAAGAACAGCTAGATAGAATAGTTAAAGACTTTAAAGATTGTTAGGAGAATCCCTGTTTGCTTAGGTTATTAAAGTCCTTTGTGCTTGTTGCTTCGCAGGTCGACAGCAAGAACAAAACCCTACGCCGCAACGTCCAGTACCGGCCCTCCTCCCTAATCCCTAGTTTAAACCTTGCTGTAAATAAATAGAATCAGTAAGATTTAGTTAGAGGTTTGGGAAGTTGGTCCCTTGCGTCTCTGCGAAATCATCTGCGTCATCCAAGAGGGCTTCATTCACGGACAAGGTAAGGGACGACGTGGACAGGTTTGACATTTTTACCCCTACGCTATCCAACGCTTTCCCTACTGTTGCACTCTCTGGAGTGGGAATAGTAAATGTAACCCTCTCGCTATCCTACGGAAAAAATATTGTATATGTTTTGTTAATAATATGTATATATATATATATATATATATATATATATATATATATATATATATATATATATATATATATATATATATATATATATATATATATATATATGTTTTAAAATTAAAAATATATTTTTTTTAAAGTTACATTAATTATTTATTAATTTTAAGTTTATTTAAGTATTTTAAGTATGGTAAAATTAATTATATTTATTATTATATTAGTTTTAAATTAATTTTAAGATATTTAAAACATTCGATATTTTGACTGTCTATATTTTTTCCTATCGATATTTTGAAGTCGATATTTTTGCACTTACCTGTTTGTAGATAGGAAGTCGATATTCTGGCAATCGATATTTTTACCTCGATATTCTAGCAAGTCGATATTTTGACTGTCGATATTCTGTCAGTGATCCGACAGCTCCTTGCCACTCGTGGATATGTCACATTTTTTGTGCACTTCCTCTTGTGCATCCTCGTGACTAGCTTGAAGTTCACTGCAGGTCTAAATATCGGCATGCTGCCCTAGCCGTAGAGTGTGTCCATGTGTTGCATGAGAATAGCTCCATTTCATGATACCATATGCCTCTTAGTTGGCGGGTGGGTTTTTAAGCACCTCCAGGACATGGCTCCTATGCATGGTGGTCTCGGTGATACTCACTGCTGTTTAAGGTGAGTTCCATTTCTGTTTCGTTTAAAATATGAACATCTGCACATGTATCTGTCTGCACTGCCTCAGATTAAGTTTTATTGGGATTGGGCCCCTAAAAATGGACCTGCTTCTTTTGGGGCGGGTTGTGCAGGGGTCACGTGCAGAGCAGATAGTTGGGACTGGCATTGTAGCTGCATGAGCACTGCCCTGAGACTGCTACCTGTGCATGACAGAGGAGATGGCGGCTGCCATCACGTGAGCACCCTTAAAGAATTCTGCATTTTGGCGCTTTGGTTTTACTTAGGACCTCATTCTGAGTTACAGAGTACTGAGGAGAATGGTAAACTTCATGTGAGTTTTCAGAAACTGTACAGAAAAAACATCCCAGTACGTAAATAAAATCCGAACCACATGGAACGGGGAATTACTAGGTGAGGCCGATTTCTCTGGTTATAAAACAACACAGAATTTCAAATTCCGTAGGGGATCAATGCATACATTTGCGAGGTGCTCTGATGAGTTGGTAAATGTACGCAGGTACCCCAGGGTTGTAGGGCAGCGGTGGAGGGAAGGGAAAGGTGCTGGGGTTTTCTAGCAGGTGTCCAGAAGCACTCATGGAGGACGCTGCCATTTTTTGGACCTCTGAGTAAATGGTTGTTTTTTTCATCAATTTTATATACATGTGACCCCTTGCAGCCCATATGTTGTGCCTCAACTGCTCTCTTTTACCTGTGAAGCCAGTTTGGCCTCCTTTTTGTCTGGTGCGTTTGGCATGCCTCTCACACCACACACATCACACAAGTCCACTGCATCAGCATCAGAGTGAGGCATCCGGGTAAAGAGTGCTCGGCAAGTTCAGAAATAACAGAAATAATGTTCTGTCGCCAGGGATGCTAGAGAGGAAGATCTGAGTGAAGGAAGACAGAATTGAGTGAAGGCTCGTTCAGCCGAGTTGCCAACAAGCATGTACGTAGGGCAGGTTAGGACCCAGTGTGCTGCCAGGAGGCACACAAGGTCAATCACCAATATAGATGCGAACAAGAGATCCAACATTAGTCATGACAAAGGGTTTGGCACTCCATCACAGCTATTGTAGGATCTGGTTTGTCTCATCCTCCAGTGTCATTTGGCTAGTGTTCATCCACTCCTGGATCACCCTTTCCCTTGTTGCTCTCATTCCCCGACAATAGTCAGCCACGCTATTAGCAAAAATGATATTATCATCACTGACATTCATAACCTTATAGCATCTAATGTGTTCAAAATGTCATGTTGTATCAACTGTTTTAATCTAACATCAATTGATGATATCAAGTCAATTTTTGAAAACACGCAGGCACCATTCAGGTCTGAAAGGATGTCATCAGTAGTGGGCAATGTGTCCTTCCTGCTTGAAAGCTTGAAGTGAAAGACTGTTGGAAAGTAAATTATTAGTAAGGAAAAATATATATCTGCCGCTGGCAATAAGGTCACTGACAGGGCTCAGAATAGGTCTTAGAAAATTATTCCCATGCTCAAACCTTGTTAGCTTGGCTGTGAGCAGGCAGACTTAACTTCAAAGACGGGTATGTAAAGCATTTAAAAACACCAATTCTGTAAATAATTCAGACACAATGCACAATAAAAATCCAACAACAATTTATAAACATAGGTAATAATAATTTTATCTTTAAAATGACACTAAACCGACAAAAATCCAATGGCGGGAACCAGAGATATGAATTTTCAAAGACTTAGCATTATCTAGCACATAGAAAACTATAGCGCTCAGGACATCTAGTAGCAATAGACCACGTCAAGGTCATAGTTTCAGGCCAACCATGATGGAGCCCTGCTCGGCTACCCCTCGCAGTAGGCCTCGGTCAAAGTTTTCACCTTCTGACTTAGAAACTTTTCTAGAGCTTTGCTTCCCGGGGTCTCTTGAAACTCTCAGCCAGTCCGGATTCGGTGAGGGTTCACTAGATTGCCTTGCGACGGGTTCCCGGTCAAACTTATGGAAGTTCGACCTCCGGAGCATTCCAGCTGGATGAACCAAGGATCAAGGCTCAAACACGGTTAAAGACAGGCGTATTGGCTTTCGTTGTTGCTCCTGGTCAACTTTTCTTAGTTCGGACTTAGAAACTTTTACAGAGCTTTTTTACGCTGGGTCCCTCGATGCTCTTCACCAGGCCGGATTTGGTGAGGGTTCGCCGGGCTCAGATTTCACCTACTCCAGGTAAAACTCTGGAAGTAGGACCTACTGAGCTTTTTAGCGGGACAAAGCTGGACGGCAGGCCGACTCGCAGTTGAAGGCAGGCGGCTTGGCTGGCCAGGTTGAATTGGTCCCCTTATGGAGGTTACTTCCAAAGTTCTCCAAACTTCTGGAACTTCTTCCTGAAGTTTCCCAAAGGGTCCCATTGAGAGCTTCAGTTCCCACAATCCACTTGGACAAAACCCTTACAAATCCACTGGTAGTTCTCCACTTTGAGGATTCATGGTGGTGATGTTCCATGTGAGCTCTGTTAACCTGTAGCTTCCAGAGAGTCCACTCTTTAGTAATTTTACAGCAATGTAGTCCACAGAGCTGTAGTTCCAGATGGTGCAGAAGGTGCAATCTTCAGAGTTCAGGCCTTAGGAAATGCACATCAAACTTCTCAGAATGTCCCTTCTTGCTTTCTTTGGTTTCAAGCAGCAGATATGAGAGGTTTTGCCCTTCTCAGATGCTTATTCCAAGTACTCTGGTCACTCCTGTCCAATGGGGTGTAGGGTTCTGCCTCAAGGTCTGATCAATTCCTGCAGAGTGTGGCACTATTTTGTCTCAGAGTGCTCCAATTCTTCCAAATTCATAATGGCTGATTTTCCAGCAGGGAGAGAAGAGCTAAACACACCCGCTAGGATGGATAATCTCTATAGTCTCTCCCCATTGCATCTGCTCATTCCTTCCTTAATCCGAGCATCTGGCTGGGTTCAAAAGAGTAGAGTTGTAAATGACACTGGTGTCTTTCCCTTCCCTTGAAGTCCGCTGTTTACGACTCTTACCCCTGCTCTGGCATTCCTGTGTAACAGAACACTGCCCTCCCAGCAGAGCCGGTCAACACCAGAGGATTTATCACCTCTTCAAAGAAGCCAGGCTAATCCACTTAACTCTGACCAATCAGGACAGACCACTAGAAGGTTGAAGGTTACCAACTGGATCATGTGACCTAATTAACCTATTCACAAATTATATACTTTTATATACAACCGCGGTAAATGAATTCATCATACTTTACAAACCCTACTAATTAATTAAGCCACTGTGGCGATAAATCTAGCTAATGGTAACCTAAACTCATGAAATAACAAGACCAGCTTGTTTTCCAAAGTAAGATTTTTATTAGCTACTCATTTGGAAAATGTATTAGAAATGTTATTAAAGCATTTTTATTTGAATCATTGCAAATGGTTATGACAGTTTTATTATGAATCAAAATATTTTTGCAAATGGAAATTATTAGTCTGGCATTTTCAAAACCTAAGTCCCTAACTAATGCTAACTATAAAAAGAATTAAAGAATGAAGTCTTTGAGGGCTCTTATGTGCTCCAAGGAAAGTTCATCTGCACGACACCCTCATCAAAAGGTCCGCAAGGAGAAGCATAACTCTTCGACGGGGCAAGAGTTTTTATAGCTTTCTACGCTAAGCTAATCTAAGAAAATGTATATTTCTCTGCTGAAATCGGAGTCCCATTGGTCCAAAAGTGACAGGCGACATGTCACCACATTTTAGAATCACAGTTCCGTCACGTTCTTAGAGACCATTGTCTCTAACTTTTCAAACCACGCAGCTTCCTCCAGTTTGCAACATTTGATACAAGGAAAGTTTTAGCTTCCTCGGATACGTAGTTGTTTCAGGCCCTCTTGCCGGTTTCTGGCCTTGGCCTTGCTCGACTAAGGGATTGTCAGCTCAGCACGACAAACTTTTTTTTCAGGCAGGAGAAAGCTGTTGCCAACATGGACTCTCTCTGGCTCCAAGTAGATTATTAGTAAACGTGAATTTTCACTAGGCCCAAAGCTTTTTCAAAAACTAGCATATAAACATACACAAAAGAATAATTAATGCGAGTAATACAGTTCGCTCTGTTGCCACCCTCCATTTCTAATGATTAACCCATTAGTCTAAATTACCTAGCTGAAAGCGTACAAATAAAGCAGCATTTTATATCTACCATTCTTCTTTTAATCCAGCAGGATTCTTTATGCACCTATAAGAATAGAGTGACACCACATAGGCAGGGAAGCAAAATAAGCACATGCCATTTATTCTAAACAGCTGCAATTAATTATGACACAACAATAGACACGATTAATTTATTATTTTCACAAACAAGGAAATGCAACATAATGCACGTTTATGAGCACACATGTTAGTAGCCCTTTATGTAATTTCTCGTGTATGTAACTTAAAACTAGATTGGATTAATACACATATATCACAATTGTTAGCCTTATTATTTCTTATTATGGAAGTGTGACTTCGCGAGTTGAAATGAAAAACATTTCTGAATCTCGCTCCATCAACTCCCTCATCTGGTGATTCCCAAATCACCACACCACACCCAAAAATTTGGTAAATTTTATCTTAAACGAAAATGGTTCAACTTCACTGTGTTAGTATTTTCTAAAGACTTGTTTCAGCAAAATCCTTGCAATTGTCATATTGAGCTCTGTGTAACTCCTCAAGCTCTACCTCCCTCTCTTGCTCCTTCTTGATTTTGTAAATTCTCTTCTTTTCCCTCATGTGCTTCTTTTTCTTGTGTAACATGCAACTGATCTTTGTCAAAACTATCACAAAAATTATCACAAACAAAGGTGTTAGAATCTTGCCAAGAACTGAACCACCAATTTCTTGAAACCAGGTTTTAATAGCTTGGAATCTTTTTGAAAGACGTTCTGAAAAATCATCCTCTTCTAAGGGAACTATTTCTGAGTGCATCTCTGTGATGTTTCTAATATACATTTCAATATTCTTACTCTCATCTGGAATGTAAGTACAGCAGTGCTGTACATGTAAAATGCCACAGACTCCTCCCTCTTTTGCTAGGAGTATGTCTAAAGCAAGGCGATTTTGTATCACCATCGATCTGACCGCAATGACCTCAACATCCACCAACTGAAAACCACCTGCTGTGTCAGTGGACAATCTGTCAACAATTGTGGACAATTTTCTGATTCTTCCTGCATTCAGGGTTATACCTACTAAAGGTATCACTGCCTCAAAAATGTCTCCCAAAATTTCTGAGAAACTTTCTCTTCTAAACCTGTTTGCATGGCTACTGATTTCAAATGAACCTTCTGCATTTCTGTCAACATGAAACTTTTTTGGAAAAACAAGACCAACAAAACATGTCCCGTACCAATGGTCCGGGAGATTATAATAAGCTTTATCTCCACAGACAAAATAGATCCCAGGAAAAATTGGATCTTTGCCACCTTTGAATCCCCAACCCCCCATAATTTGGTAAGTGTCCTAACAATTGCTAGCTCCTACAAAATAATTATCGAAAAGGGTATTATCTCTTCTAATGCAAAGCTTACCACTAATTGGTTTGTCTATGTGAATTGCAACATTGTCAAAAGACTTGCCATTAAGCTTATCATCCTCCTTCTGCCAAAACTTCGATTTGGTCTGTTTGACCATCTCATTTCTTTTATAAATCGCCCTTCTCTCCTCAACAAGGTTCAGGAAAGTCTTTTCCTCAGCTCTCAATTTGCAAGTTAGATTATTTCTGTAGGCGTACTCATAAGTGAGTTCGTTAGTAACTAAAAAGAATTCCCTCATCTGTTTGGCTTTTTTATGTTTATTTAAAGCATTTTCTGTTTTCAAGTTAGCAAAAATCTCGTCATAATTTGAATAATAGTACTCTAAACGACCAGTCTGATAAAATAGACTAGCTATCACACTGCAGGTTATGCCATAAGTAAGAGGAAGCATATTGCACGTCACTCCCTCAGAGACAGAAGCAGGCAACTTTACACAGATGTAGCAATCTTTGACACTCATGACCTTAACATACTCTCCCAAAAGCCTTGAAAATGTATTGCTTGAAAAATCACCAACAGACCTATCCTGATGAACATCTGGTCTGTGATCAATAACCTTGTTAGCTTTGTGTGTTGCACTATGTTTGTCTTGACTAACTGAAGCTTTGCTTGTCATGTTGACCTTGTACCACTCCTTATCGATCCCGAAAGGAAAGATGACAGCTAAAACTAACCAGAGCAGAATTAATATGAGCATACATATCAGAGTCATCTTATAGCATTTTTTGAAAATGCAACATTTTGAAGTACCACGCGTCAAAACAAAAGGCATTTTTTTTAGCCTTATTTATAAAAAGAGAAAACAAAAATTTTCAAAAATTTATAATTTCCCCAAAAAATCTAACACCCCCCTTTTAATATATATATATATTTTTTTAAACCCTCTAACAACTTTTCTTCGACCTTGCGTCACAAGTTATTCCCCAACTAAATACAATTCCTTCGACCTTGTGTCACCTAACACAATTTCTTCAGCCTTATGCCGAAAACAGAAACCTAAACTTAATCCTAAATTCTAGCAGGTTAGTACTTCAATCAATGTCACTATTGTCCTCAATTTCTTCCTGACTACTACTGTTTATCTCAACTACAGGTGGTATAATCAGATGTGCCCATTCAGGACATTTATATTTTTGGTTTGGCCTCAAAACTCTCTTTGTCTTTCTAGTCACTACTTCTATTTTCTTTCCTTTTTCTGCCTTTCTTTCAGGATCCTCCTGACTAGTAATTTCGTTCACCTGCTCTTTCGATCTCTTTATTAACCTGACTCTCAACCCTCCGTTTTCAGTTGGCCAGGTCTCTCCTTTTCTCAGAATCTTTCTTTTCGGCTCAGACACATTAGATTCTGTTTTCCACGATCTTTTCTTCACTCTTTCCCTCTGACACTCTTCATCACTCTCTCCAGAGTCACTGTCAGAAATTTCAATTCTTATCTCAGGATCTTCTCTAATCGGCAGTCTCACTCTGTTAGGAACAGCACTCTTTCTCCCATCACTGGTACTCGGTAATTCGTCTTCCTCCACTTCTTCAATCACCTTTAACTTCCCAGATCCGGACTTCTTGTTCCTGCTTTCAGAGTTTGTTTTCTGCTTTTCGATACTCTCCTGGTCTTGCTTCTGAACTTGATCAGACTCTTCTGTTTCTTTTTCTTTTCTTTTATCTTGATCAGGTTCTTTTACTTCACCTGTTTCCTTGTCCGATTCTTCTGCTGATTCTTTGTCTAGCAGATTATCTTCATCTTCAGAATCTATTTCAATAATCTTCAAGTCTTTTCCAATCAAATCTCCATTCACAGATGGTTTTTCCAGATGTCGACCTCTCTGTCGATCTTCAGAATCTGGATTTCTTTCAACTTCTTCTTCAGAATCTGAATCATCTGTTGTCTCGCTTTCCTCGTCAGAGTTTTCAGGTGTAGGTATCGGAATAGTGTGACTGGGATGAATCCACCTTTTCAATCCTCTACCCTTCACTGCATTCGTTGTCACAAGAATCACCTGCCTTTGTTTCTGCCACCTCGGGACCAAGCAGTTTCTTCTTCGATGAACTTTTGTTCTGACCCAGTCCCCAGGTCTCAGATCATGTGTCTGCACTTTGCCTTTTGATTGTATTTCAGTTCCCACCTGATTAGACACAGAAGTCACTACGTCAGACAGCGTCATTAATACTTAACAGTTTTCCCACTGGTACAAAAGCTTGTCTCATGACTCTGCCCATAAGAATTTCATGAGGACTCAGACCTGTCTTTTTATCTGGTGTACTTCTTAAAGTCATCAGAACAAGTGGAAGAGCATCTGTCCACTTTATGCCTGTATCAAGACACATTTTTCCAATCCTATTTTTGATAGTTCCATTAATCTGCTCAACTACCCCAGATGCCTCTGGTCTGTATGCACAATGTATCTTCTGCTCAATGTATAATGCTTCACAGATCAATTTCATCAGTTTGTTATCAAAATGTCCCCCTCCATCACTCTCAATAGTGACAGGGAAACCGTACCTAGGGATTATTTCACGTAGAAGCAACTTTGCCACTGTAATTGAATCACTGTGACGTGTAGGAAATGCTTCTACCCACCTTGAAAACAAACACACAACCACTAAAACATACTTCAAACAGTTGTGTCTAGGCATTTCAATCAAATCCATTTGTAGTCTGGTGAAAGGACCACCCTCCCGACCTATGATTCCTGTTCCCACAACTGATTTCCTGTTTGGGTTCATTTGCTGGCAAGTCAAACACCTTTGGCAAAGAGACTCTGCAATCGTTCTAAACTTGGTATTGAACCAGGTCTCTTTGAAAAGCCTAATCATAGAATCTCTTCCGATATGACCAGGACCATAATACATTCTGGCCATGTCAGCAATCATGCAATTTGGTAAAACTACCCTGCCATCTTTGTAAGTCCAAACTCCATCTTCATCTCGCTGTCTACATTCTGCTTTCAACCATGTGTCTTTCTCCTCATCATCAGCTTCATTTTGCAAATCCCTGATTTCCTGCCATGTCTCAACAACAGATGTTAGCATCAGTGAACTTGAACCAAATTCTTTGTTTTTCTACCGATTGAGTGCATAATTATTCCTTGCACAATACTTTGCGATTTCATCCGCATAAGCATTGCCTCTGGTGATAAAATCTTCACCCTTTCTGTGTGCTGCACATTTTACTACAGCAATCTCTTTTGGCAGCTGTATGCCATCAATTAGTCTTTTGATAAATTCTGCATTTCTTATTGGGGAACCTGCTGATGTCATGTAGCCTCTCTGAGACCAGAGCTGTCCATAATCATGCACAACTCCGTACCCATACTGGCTATCCGTAAGACTCTCAAATCTTTTGCCAATTCACATGCATGAATTAAAGCAATTAATTCAGTCACCTGTGCTGAACGAATTCCTTCAAGGCATGATGCTTCTTCAACATCTGCTACTGTGCAGACTGAGTACGCTGCTCTCAAAACACCTCCCTCTGATCTCAGACAGGAGCCATCCACAAAGTAGACATAATCTGATCCAGGCAACGGTACATCCTTAATGTCCTGCCTCGGCTTGGTACAGTATTCCATGACATCCAAGCACTCATGTTCCACATCATTTTCATCAATATTCTCAGTGTCAGGTAACAGTGTGGAAGGATTTAAATTCACACACCTTGCTATTGACACATTATCTGATCCCAGAATAATTTTCTCATATTTTGTCAACCTATTGCTTGTCAGGTGCTGCGTTTTACACCTCGTAAGGAGAATTTCAACTGAGTGAGGAACATAGACTTTTACAGGAAATCCCATTATGATTCCTTCACTCTGCTCAAGACTAACACTTGTTGCTGCAACTGCTTTTAAGCAACCTGGTAAGGCTTTTGCAACTGGATCAAGAACTGCTGAGAAGTAGGCAATAGGTTTTCTCATGTTTCCATGTCTCTGAATTAACACAGACAAGGCACATCCTTCCCTCTCACTGCAATACAGCTCAAAACCTTTCTTGTAATCTGGCATGCCCAGAGCTGGAGCTTCACACAAGCTTCTTTTTAGCTTTTCAAAGGCTTCCAATTCAATGTCAGTAAGTACAATCGGGTCTTTTAAATCTGATTTTGTCAATCTTTGCAGTGGCCTCGCAATTACTGAAAATCCACTGATCCATTGACGACAGTAACCAACCATTCCCAAAAACATTCTCACCTGTCTCTGTGTTCTTGGAGGTTGCATTCCCTGAATCATTTTAATTCTCTCAATTGTCACCTGTCTCATTCCTTTTGCAATTCTATGACCAAGGTATTTCACCTCTTGTTTACAAAACTGCAACTTTGCAGGAGACACTTTATGTCCCTCATCTGCCAGATGATTCAAAAGAGTTATTGTATCTGTTACACAGTTTTCTCTTGTTTTTGCTGCAACCAACAGATCGTCAATGTACTGGACTAATGTCGATCTGCCAGGTAGATTCTAATCTTCCAATGATCTCTTCAATAACTCATTAAAGATAGAAGGACTCTCTGTATACCCTTGAGGGATTCTGCACCATGCGAGGGCCCTACTCTGGAACCGAAAAGCAAAGATTTCCTGGCTCTCTGGATGCAATGGAACAGTAAAGAAAGCATTGCAAAGATCAATGACAGTATACCATTCTGCATCATGCGGAATCTGGTAAAGAATGACAGCTGGGTTTGGAACAACTGGGCAACAAGGCACAACAATTTGGTTAATTTTTCTCAAATCCTGAACAATCCTAAATGTTCCGTTTGGCTTTTTGATCCCCATAATCGGTGAGTTACAAGGACTGCTTACAATTTCTTTTAAAACACCTTGCTTAATGAATTTTTCAATTACAGGAATAACACCCTCAATTGTTTCTGCCTTCATCTTGTACTGAGGAATGTTTGGAAATTCTATTCCCTGCTTTACTGGATTGATATGTTTCATCAGACCCATTTTGTTTCCAGTCAAATCCCAAATTTCAGATTTACCTGTCTTTTTCAACTCCTCTGGTAAATTTTCCTTATCAAAGGTAGAAAACAATTTCGTTTCTTCTGCCTCAACCATTAGCATAGTCATTCTGTACAACCCATCTTCCTCCATGGTTTGTAATTCAATTCCATCAGGTGAGCAATATATTCTGCAATTCATTTTGCATAATATATCTCTCCCCAGTAAATTCACTGGACTACTGTTACAAACTACAAATCTGTGTTTGTCTTTAAAACTGCAGATTTCCACATTCAAAGGTTCAGTAAGGTCCGTTTTCATCTGCTGATTACTTACTCCGACTACTTGGATGGTATCCCCAGAGAGAGGTAGGTTTTCAATTTCCACTGATCTAACAGTAGAACGGGTAGCACCAGTGTCCACAAGAAAAGTGATTTCTACATCATTCACCTTTCCATTTACAAATGGACCAGACTGGTCAACCTCAAGAGTGGCTCCAATTACACACTCTTCCCCCTCTCTCGGGCACCGTCAGAAGCAGTCATCAGAATCGCTTCCTTGGTTTCCTGTTAACAAAAATTGTCCTGTTGCATTTTGCAAATTTTGCCTTTGAGCTCTTATTACCTGTTCACCTCCGCTGAATCCAATATCTGGATTGTATTTCTGACCTCCCCCACAACTAGGAAAAGGAGCCAGTGGAATCTGATTCTGCTGTTGTGTCAACTGCTGTTGTAGCCGTCGCTGAAGACTCAGGTCATTCAGTTGACGCTGTAGCTGCAGCTGTTGTTGCAGATCAACGTCATTCTGCATCTGTGGGTTTAATGATGTATTTTTAAAATTTCGGGTGGATTTTTACACTCGTTCTTCCAATGGCCTATCTCGCCGCAAATAAAACAAGGTAACTTTTGTTTTAATTCTTCAATTTTTGCATTAAATTTTGGCTTGTTAAAATTATTAAAATTATTTTTAAATTTTCCCTGACCCTGATTCTTGTTCTGTGCGAAGTTTCCATTTTTATTGTCAAGGCTTGCAATCTGTTGCTCAGCCACCTTCACCTGTGCCCACATTGCCTTTTCTTTTAACTTCTTTTGCTTGGCCTCCAACTCATCACTGCAGTATTTTGCCTTCCTCAAAATATCATCAACTGAGTTTGATTGCCATCCAACAATATTATTCCTGATCATTTCTCCAATTTCTGGTCTAAGACCATAGACAAATCTGTAAATAAAATAGCTCATGTCCTTTTCATCTAATTTTTCATAGCCACTGTATTGTTTAAAAACCAGTAATGACCTTTCATAAAATTAATGAACTGATCCTTTCTGTTCCTGATTTGTTCTGTCTATTTTAACCCAATCAACTTCCTTCGGTGCAATTTTCTTTTTCAACCAGTAAATCACTTTGTTATAAAAATCCATGACCTCTGGTGCTGGAGCACCTGTCTCTTTAATTCGATCTGGCTCAGCTTTTGGCCAACTCACAGCAATTTTGCATTCTGTCCAAAGATCTGATGGGACAACAATGTCGAAAAATCCATCCAGATCAATCCACAGAACTTTTGAAACTTTAATAAACCTGTCTACCTGTCGGTAGCATTCCACAGGCTTTTCTCTCAGTCGAGGGAAATCATTAGTAAAGAGCAGAATGTCCTCTCTTGTCCATGGTACATGTACATACCCTCCGCCTGCAATTTCTCTCATTGGAAACTGTTTAGACAGGTTAGCCAACCTATCCAACTTTTCATCTTCCCTCTTTTTGGTCCATTTTACTCTCCATTTACACAAGTCACCCAATTTTTTAATGTAAACAATTAATTCTTTTATGTGTGTAATTCTCCCTCCTGTATTAACGTTCCCAATGTCCTTCTCTTTAAAGTCTAATCTGTAGTGCTTTCCCAGGTTTTTCTGTTTGCTCAAATCAATTTCTAATTCTGCTGCCAGTTCTTCCAATTGATCGTATTTATTCTTTGTTTTCCATTGAATGCTTTTACTGATGAACAGGAGTTCATCATCTCGATAGAATTTTAAACTGTCAGGACCGATTGTGCCAATTATTAATTCTTCCAAGTCTGCTTTTAATTTTGCAACATCCAGTTTAGGATTTGACTCAGTTTTCTCAAGAGAATCAGCATCTGACTCTGCACCCATTGGTGTCTGGTTAAAAGAACCTTGATTAAAAGTCAAGTCAGGCATTCTTGATTTTTCACGATGTATTTCAGATAAATCTGAATAAAAATTTTCAGCTACTTTTTGAATTTCTGCATTTAATGGAATTGTTAAACCTGGCTGTTTAATTTCTTTTTGATCGAAATCAGGCTGAACAGGACCAATCGTTACTGGAACTGTCACTGCTTCCATGCTTTTAGTTATCTGCCGAATTAATTCTTCTTTTGATCGCAAGTATTCTGAAGTATTTGCAACTTCCTCCTTCCTGTCAGTTCTCATTAAATTTCTAGGGGCTTCCCTTTCCATTGGAAAACTTCTATTTTCAATAAAAGCACTAGAATTCGTTCTTGTCTCAAACTGTTCTGGAGTTCCAAAAGATTCAGAATTATTTGGGTACAATTTTGGGGAATCATTTATTGGAGGTGCACTAGGAGTGGTTCCGGTAGAAACCATTGGAGTGGACCATGAACGAGGCTGTCTCAAAGGGGCATTCTTATTATTTGTCGTATAAATTTCTTCTAAGACTGCGTCTTCTGATTCATTTTCTACAACTGCTTTTTTTTTCTTTTCAGTTCTCTTTTCACCTGGAGACCCTAAAACCATTTCCCTAATTAAATAGAGACCATCGCACATATCTCCCTGTCTCCACATACGCATTCTATCTTCATGCGTTTCCCGTCGGTAACTTGGTATTTTGGAGGTCTTTTTATACCACCTGCTTCTTTCTGAAGTTGAAACATCTCATCCTCCCATTCAACTAAAGCTTCAAATTGTGTTGGTCTGGGCTTCGGTACAAAAGCTAAAATTTTTTCTCTTAAATTTCTTAAAACCTTTACATTAAATGAACCATCATCCAGCCAAGCCAATACGCCATCATCCTTTGTGTAATGCTTCCAAACATCAAACCACAGAACAGTATGGTAACCATATTCACCTTCCATATACGCTGCAGGTGTCTTGTACTTATGAAGTAATTTACCACCTCGCGTCTGTATTTTCTTTTCCGGTGAAATAAAAATTTTAAATTTTTGAAGTATTGAAGTCTTTTTCTCAACATGTTTATAATAATAAGTCATTTTAAATCAAATCCGCGTAATCAGAAATGATCGTAAATGTTTCCTGGTTGTTCCGTAACACCAGCCAATCCGTGCGCGAAACACACCAACAAGCCAATCAGGTTCGAGCTACGTCACCACCCTGCTCGACCAGTAAAAACAGAGCTTCCCACAAAAGCCAATCAACGTTCAGCTCAACAGAGTCACGTGAGCCAATCAGAATACAGCTTGTGACGTATAGTACTCAATCACTGCACGGACCGTGTGACGTACACAGCCGCTACGGTTTCTCGCGTCTCACTCTCAGCGCTCACCCCTCCTTCACAAAAACTTTTCACAGCGCCATTTTAAAGACGCTTTTCTCAATGAAATTCGATTAATCAACAACAAAAAGAACAAATCATTTGTCTGTTTCTCTAAATAAAGCGATAGTTTTTACAGACACACAAGAAATTCTTTGCGTGGAATAGACAACGCTATTCTCACAGAATATACATATGCCGATAAAGTAAACTTTTACTCTACCCTTCACACACGTAATAACGAACGCGCTTCTCTCTGAATGCACCTAAAGTAGCAATTCAAAGTTTGACTCAAATGAAATTACAGAACCATTTTCGCACTTTCAAGCGGAAAGTATCCCTAACCATACACACATGAAATCCTGGCAGGACTCTAACCCACCATAGATAACATGAATCGTCAGTAAAATAAACGACGTTATCTTACCCTTCACTCAAGCTCGAATAAATTCTATTACTTTTCCCAAAGAGAGTTTTAGAATGGGCACATTGTCCCTATACTCAAGGCTTCGATTTCATAGACAATCCTCACTATGCATATACTCCATCTAACATACCCATATCCCTAACACGTGCTGCACGACGAAAACACTTGTGATATACGACGATACCGCTATTCTGAAACAGATCAAATGCACTGTGTGACTCCACTCTTGCCACACTACTCTGTACCGGTACAACTAGGATTTTTTTTTCACACTGCAGGAAAAAACCTTTCGACTAAACGTGACAAAAGTGAACGAACTCAACAAATGTTAAACATCGATCCTATGCAACTACCATGTAGCATGTCGGTTACCATAGCAACCATCAAGTCTGCTACCAGGAAATTGATCCAGCGGGCTATAGGAAATATGTCATAAGCTACGCTACCCAACTCCACAATATACACCATCAATCAGTAATCAATCACAAGGCCCATAAATCTAACATGACATATTTTTACCAACTGAATCATGTGACCTAATTAACCTATTCACAAATTATATACTTTTATATACAACCGCGGTAAATGAATTCATCATACTTTACAAACCCTACTAATTAATTAAGCCACTGTGGCGATAAATCTAGCTAATGGTAACCTAAACTCATGAAATAACAAGACCAGCTTGTTTTCCAAAGTAAGATTTTTATTAGCTACTCATTTGGAAAATGTATTAGACATTTTATTAAAGCATTTTTATTTGAATCATTGCAAATGGTTATGACAGTTTTATTATGAATCAAAATATTTTTGCAAATGGAAATTATTAGTTTGGCATTTTCAAAACCTAAGTCCCTAACTAATGCTAACTATAAAAAGAATTAAAGAATAAAGTCTTTGAGGGCTCTTACGTGCTCCAAGGAAAGTTCATCTGCACGACACCCTCATCAAAAGGTCCGCAAGGAGAAGCATAACTCTTCCACGGGGCAAGAGTTTTTATACCTTTCTACGCTAAGCTAATCTAACAAAATGTATATTTCTCTGCTGAAATCGGAGTCCCATTGGTCCAAAAGTGACAGGCGACATGTCACCACATTTTAGAATCACAGTTCCGTCACGTTCTTAGAGACCATTGTCTCTAACTTTTCAAACCACGCAGCTTCCTCCAGTTTGCAACATTTGATACAAGGAAAGTTTTCCTCGGATACGTAGTTGTTTCAGGCCCTCTTGCCGGTTTCTGGCCTTGGCCTTGCTCGACTAAGGGATTGTCAGCTCAGCACGACAAACTTTTTTTTCAGGCAGGAGAAAGCTGTTGCCAACATGGACTCCCTCTGGCTCCAAGTAGATTATTAGTAAACGTGAATTTTCACTAGGCCCAAAGCTTTTTCAAAAACTAGCATATAAACATACACAAAAGAATAATTAATGCGAGTAATAAAGTTCGCTCTGTTGCCACCCTCCATTTCTAATGATTAACCCATTAGTCTAAATTACCTAGCTGAAAGCGTACAAATAAAGCAGCATTTTATATCTACCATTCTTCTTTTAATCCAGCAGGATTCTTTATGCACCTATAAGAATAGAGTGACACCACATAGACAGGGAAGCAAAATAAGCACATGCCATTTATTCTAAACAGCTGCAATTAATTATGACACAACAATAGACACGATTAATGTATTATTTTCACAAACAAGGAAATGCAACATAATGCACGTTTATGAGCACTCATGTTAGTAGCCCTTTATGTAATTTCTCGTGTATGTAACTTAAAACTAGGTTGGATTAATACACATATATCACAATTGTTAGCCTTATTATTTCTTATTATGGAATCTCGCTCCATCACAAGAACGTCTTATAACTTCTTGTCTGTACATTTTAGGAGAAATTCAACAATCTCATATTGTTGAGTTTTTTTAATACGATTCTGAGAAGTCTTTGAACGGCTTTTTTAGCCTTCTCCTATCAAGAGTTATTAGTTAATAACTTCTTGCCATGTTAACCTATGTGGCAGGGGATTTGCAATGGGAAAAATTACTTGGGTCATTTTTCCAGCACCAGGGCCTAAACAAAATTGGGCCCGATTCACAGAACTAACTTCAGACAAAATCCTAAACTTACTACCATTTTGGTATTCACAGAAGGCACTTACTCATTTCTGTATTCACAGAGGTTAGGAGTCCTAACTTTAGAACTCCTAAATGCCTTCTGTGAATACCAAAAGTCTTAAAGTTAGGATTTTTCTCAGTTTAGGAGTAGTAAAGTTAGGAGTAATACATTTACTGCTCCTAACCTGAGAAAACTCCTAACTTTAGGACTTTTCTTTAAGACTTTCAGTATTCACAGAAGGCATTTAGTAGTCATAAAGTTAGGAGTCCTAACTTTACTACTCTTAAACTGAGAAAAATCCTAACTTGAAGACTTTTGGTATTCACAGAAGGCATTTGGGAGTCCTAACTTTAGGAGTCCTAACTTTTCTACTCCTAAACTGAGAAAAATCCTAACTTTAAGACTTTCGGTATTCACGGAAGGCGTTTAGGAGTCCTAAAGTTAGGACTATTAACTTCTATGAATACCGAAATGAGTAAGTGTCTTCTGTGAATACCAAAATGATTAAGTGCCTTCTGTGAATACCAAAATGGTAGTATGTTAAAGATTTTGTCTTAAGTTAGTTCTGTGAATCGGGCCCATTGTTTACAATTACTCTGCCTATATCTACAGGACCCCCACCCCTTAGGTGAGACTTTAGGGGTTCTGAATATGTAGAAATATTGCAGATCCTCCCTCCACAGTGCTCCTAGCACCAAAGTCGAGTTTCTGCAGTACTTTATCACAATGTGGGGAGTGAAATGTGCAATTTCACTTAACCCAGGGCATATAAAACCCTTTTTTATAATGGTCCGCCTTATAAATACCTAACCCCCTACCCCTGGGGCACCTAGGAGAGTCCCTGGAGTACCTAATATGCCCAAACATTGTAGATTATCCACTTTTAAGTGCCCCAAACACCAAAGTTGAATTTGGGCACAATTTACTTTTTAAAAGCAGTCCTGCAACCCACGGCTACTTTTAAACTGACCTCAGGCTCAGCAGTGCACACATGCAAGTGCAGAGAGGGCTGCTGGCCACTAAACTAAGGGTGGGCGTAGTAGGTGTAGTGGGGCTACGCGAGGCTACGCGAAGTGGGCGAGAAACTACGCCCACCTACGCACTTCGCGTAGCCCCACTACACGCCGTCTGCCCCCCTCCCCTACATACGTTATTTGGGTTTAATAGTCTTAGAAAAGTAAATAAAAAGCACTTACCGTGTCTGCCGCATCCCGGGGCATGCGCATTTCTCGTGAGAAATGTGCATGCGCGGGCGGCCGCGCATGCACATTGGTATCCAAGATCGTGGCGCGATTAGAAGAGGGAGCCCGGGAAGCGGCGGACAAGGTAAGTGCTTTTTATTTACTTTTCTAAGACTATATAACCCAAATTAGCAATGTAGGAGAGGGCGGGAGGGAGGCGGGTGGCGGGTAACTTCGCTACGCCCATGGAGTGGGCGTAGTGTTGCCTGCTACGCCTACTTTGCAAAAGGCGAAGTAGGCAACACTACGCCCACTCCGTGGGCGTAGCGAAGTACTTCGCCCAGGGTTACTCTAAACTGCCCTGCCCTATTATATGCTAGATACCTAGATGTCGTTTCCTGCCCTATTATGTACTAGGGTCGTATAGGGTTGGCCATGACAGTCATAGGGGTACCCCAACCCATAGTATACCTCAGTGTATGTAAGTGTTTTCACTGTATTCTAAGTGTTACTTTCAGCACAGCACTGGCCCTGGGCCTGGTTAGGCAGATCCCAGAGTCAATCGGAGTCAGTTACCACCAGTACCAGTCAGCAAAAAGTTTAGAGGTGCCTAGGGCACAGGATGACTTTGCAACAAAGACAAATGTCTATACAAATTAATTGTCACCACCATGGTGTTGGCCAGGTACTTTATTATTCCTTGTTTTCCATTTATATAGGTTCTGCTTTCATCTGTGCCTTGAGGTTGAAAGGTATGAGTAACTGCTCAATATCAACACATTTTAATGCAATATCGATGTGAGGTTGTATCGTTTTCATCCCGAGACACCCAATTCCCTCAAGTATATGACTGAATTCTCTCAGTAGATCCTTGAGGTCTCTTCTGATAACACTTCAGAAAAAGATGAATTTTAGGTCTTCCTTGTCAGCTCATATCTGTCCTGTTGAAGCAGCATATATTAATGTTCGCGCAAATGTTGTGTGCTCTGTATATTGGCCTAAATGTCCATTCACCCTTATGTAGTATTCTTTGCTTTCATTATATTTTCCATTTGGTTGTTTCTTTGTCCTTTTTTTGCTTCTTTCTCACTGTTTCAACATCGTCAATCATATCTATTTTATTTTCCATGCATATTTTTCATAATGCCTTGTATTTCATCGCCCCTCCCTGCATGCTATTTGGTAAGTTTCCACCGCCATCAAAATATTCTTGATGCACTTCACGGGATGTTCAAAGACGCAGGTGGTACCAGTTAAGCAGCTCTTTATCTCCTGCAGTGTGAAGCTCATGCCAGATGGCCAGCTTGTACTCTGGTGGCCATGATCCACAGAGTAGTAGTACTCAGCTCCCATCACGGATCAGTTCCAGTGGCTGATTGATATGTCAGTGTGACAGGAGCGCAGCCCTGTTTGCAATGCAGGGTACACTCAGTGTTGTCAGTGTAACGGGTAAGGCGGCTAAAAAAATACAGTACATTGGCTACTGGTAGACAATGAGTGAACCTGTGTGACTCATTGTCTGTGATGTCTTAACGCCAGTGGATGAGCTAGAGGGAGCAGGATGGCAGCCATTCTCCCCTCTATCATAACACCAAGGCATTGTGAGCCCAACCAGTCACATGCACTAACTCACACACTTAACTTTATGAAGAAGCCAATGGTACATGGGTAAGCAAATTAGTGATTGACATCTGTCAAAACGCCATTGTAAGACTAAAAGGGCGGCATAAAGCAATTGACTTTTTGCTGAACATGTAGCAAGTAGCTTTTAAATCCTATGATGTTTTGACTAATTAAGACAAATCAGGATGCATAAATAAGCAATCATACTGAACAAGTAGTGCATCAGCCACTGCAATGCAAAAACGCCTGATGCCAAAACAAAATGCATCATTTTAAACCGAAAAACACTGTTAAGAGGCATGATTTTCCCATTTATTTATTTATTCTGTTATGGAACTCCAAGGAGGTCCACAAAAGACACCGACAAATTAAAAAAGACTAACTTTACATACAATTCTTCCTTATACAATGGTGTAAAAATTCTTATATAAAATTTACTGAGAGGTGTGCAAATCGTGCTAAAAATACATGAAGCAATCAAATAACCAACCAATCAATATTATATAATGACAATAGAATTACTGTTAAAAAAATCCTAGTAAATAGGCACAAATATTAAAAAAAAATTATATATCTTAAAACAAACCATTACAAAGGGCCAAAACAAATGACGTGTGTTTAGGGTTGGTCCTTTTGTCAAAAGGACCAACCCTTTTTAACACTGTGATTGTATTTTATTATTATGTTTTGATAGTGTAAATTTTCTGATTTATCTGGGGAACTCTCTTTGTTCGGAGGTTTATTACAGCCCTAAGTGTACCCTCCTCCCCAGAAAAGAGGGAGTTACCCCACCTAAGAACCGCTGCCAGGGATAAAATGAAGGACGAGACTAATCCAAATTCAAGGCGCAGTACATGGGGGGCGGCTAAAGAGTTTCAATTTGCAAATTTGACTCAAGATTCGTCCTTCCGCCTTATCGAAAGAGAGCCAATAATTAATGTCCAACACCTCGGCAGCATATATTAATGAGGGAGGGATTTTGACCTTAAAAACAGATAAAACATGGGCAAAATGGTGTCTCCCGCAAGTTGTATAGAATATGTTTAATGCACTTGCCTGGGAGACAGCTATACTAACACAATGTTTAACATGCTCCAAATCTCCCTAGGTATAGGTACGAGTCAACCAGTTCCAGTTTTTCAGAACCAAGCATCCATCTTAGATATCTCTTTATTCTGAGCCCCTTCTTACTAAAAAACAAAATCTTGCATTTTGCAATATTAATTTTCAAGAAGTGAGCCTCTATATATTTTCTTAGGGCTTGCATTCGATGTTGCAGGCCAATAGGCGTTAGATCGAATATTGCAGCATCATCTGCATATAATAGTGAGCCAATAGGCATTGTACCAATTTTGGGGGCATCCCCCTTACAGAATTCAGAGCGCCGGGGAGATCAGCAATATACAAATTAAATAAAAGTGGTGCTAATAGGCAACCCTGCCTGAGCCCATTATGCATTCTATTTTTACATGATAACCCCCGCAAACCTCCCATCAGAACCTGGCACCAGGTGTCTCTAGGCAATTCCATAATCAAACCCAAAAGATTATATGGTATGCCAAGGAGGACAAGTTTTCTCCACAGCATCTGGTGGTCCACTTTGTCAAACGCCGTGGAAAAAACAACAAAAGCTGTATAAATTGGCATACCTCGGGAGAAAACATATTTCTCTACAATTGTCTGAACAACCGCTATATTATCCAGGGTGCCATGGTTCTTTGTAAAACCGGCTTGTTCCGGTGGAAGAATATTCTGATCATAAACCCATTGTTGTAGATGACATAATATGCTTTTTGCAAATTGTTTGTCTGAGGCATCCAGGAGGGCAATCAGTCTAAAACTAGCCGGCACCGTTTTCCGTCCTTTTTTATGCAGGGGGACTTTAATGCTCCCCTTCCAAGCGGGGAATTTTATTCATAAGAAAAAAATATTTAAAAAGTCGCTCTAAAAAATCACTCCATGCCTCTGGCTCCTTTTTGATTAGTGCAATTGGGATTCCATCTGACCCTTGTGTGCCGGAGGTTATCAGCATTCTGTATATAACTTACCACTTCCTTTCCTGACGGGGGGCCAAATTCAGTAAATTCAGTAGACGCAGGTTTAACCCAATCAGTCATCACAAGAGAAACTGGGCTATTCTTACCATATACCAGATGTAATCCACCCAGTCCTTTTCTGGAATCGGTTTGGGTAGAGCCCTGTGCCTTGAATCGCAGTATTCCTCATTTAAGTGCCAATACTTTCTTGAGTCTTTGGCCCTTGCTGCTTCCCTCAGCCCAATCCATTTGGCATCAAGTTCCCTTCTTTTTTCACTGAGCATAAAACATCTTCTCACTCGCTTAAGGCAATTGATTTCCTGTTGCCGACCAGTGAGGAAATGTATAACTTGTTTTCGGATGAGTTCGTTAATTGCTTGTTTTAAAGATGTCATATGGGACGTATCCTGTTTATACAGGCAAGGTTCAGAAGATGTAGAGCTTAAATTGCAAATCTTTTCCATTTGAGCCTCAAAGAAGGGTACAATATTGGAGTAAGTAAAACTCTGCTTTTCTACATAGGCCATCTTCACAATCGAGCCTACTTCAAAGATGTTTTTTGCGTCCAGAAGGACCAACCATTTGCTTTGTTAAAAGTGGCCATGCCTTGGCCAGCATTGTTATGTTATGTTATGTTAGGGACTCTTCTATAGCGCATGACTCACCCGGGGGTATCTCGGCTCTTTCTTAGCAAAAATGAGGGCAGAAAATAGGAAGCAGTTAATGGATGTAAGTTAGAACAAAAAAGTTTTCAGCTGTTTCCTGAAAACTAAGCAGGAAGTGCATTTACGTAGGACCATTGGGAGCTGGTTCCAGTACTAAGGGGCAACATATGAAAATGCTCTGCCCCCTGTACGGGTAAGACGTATACGGGGGATTTTTAGTAGGGCAATGAGTTGGATCTAAGATTACAGCCCGGAATCTATTTAATGAGCTTCTTTTGAAAGTAAAGAGGACCCTTTCCATTCAGAGCATTAAATGTGAGGCAACAGATTTTAAAAATGTACAGTTTTTTCACTAGAAGCCAGTGAAGCTCTCTCAGTAGAGGGAGTGAAGGAGAGACGGGAGGACGGTTTAGTATCATCATTGCCGCAGTGTTTTGAATTGGTCTACAACCTTTACACCGTGGTCAAAACACCCCGGTGCCTTTACGACGCGTCTTTTACAACGCAAGTCGTTACCACGACTTGCAATGGAGGGCGCTCTAGACTAAGGAATAGTAGATTTACTATTCCAACACATTCCCTGCTGTACGTAGGCTGGAGTTGGAATAGTAAATCTTACTATTCCTAAGTCCAGCACCCTACAGCGCAAGTCGTGTTAACGACTTGCGTTGTAAAAGATGCGTTGTGATGTACCGTTGTAACATCGTACATCCTTTTGAATCACTTGCAGCTTGGCTAACAGTATCTCGCCCACTTCCGCCAATAGAGCATTTTCGTTGTCGAGGTGACTTATAACCATTGCCTGGACCACGGTTCTTCGATGTTTCTCCGGCAAGAAAGGTTGTATCTTGCGCAGAAGGCGTAGACTATAGTAGCAGGAACTAATAGTAGTTGTAATGTGGTCCTTCATCGTAAGGGTTTGGTCCAGTTTGGTCCACTCCTTGAATCCATTGTGGGTAGATCACAAGCCACTGCCATATCCACTATGCTATGGTCGCTCCATATTGACAGGCGAACAAAGATATTATCACAAGCCCCAAACACTTGATAGGAAATATTCGAATAGTCTAAAAGGCTGTGAGTGTGTTGAGTGAAAGGTAAAATGTGCTATTTTATCAGCGGACACTCTTCCAAGATCTATGCTTCTGATGCTATCAAGCAAAAGAAACCCCCGCTTTTCTGTTTTTACTTTTTTTGGTAATAAAATCTCGGGAATGTGCCAAATTTCTTCTTTGTCAGTATTGGCATAAATCCCTGAGGAAGAGTTCAAAATTTCAGGATTAAAGTCCCCTACTAATGTCACTAGGTGGCATTCTTCCCTGATAGCTACATCCTGAATACAAGAGAAAAATACACGCAAAAGATGATACAAATTTTTCCCAGGGGGTATATACAACTTTGCCAGAGGGAAGCAAATGAACCTGCTGGAATCTCCCAGACAGGCCAACTTCACGCATATACAGAGGTTTGAAGGGTGTCAGAAGACCTTCTGATTCCAATTGATGGAGTTTTTAAGCGAAATAGAACCCCCCCACTAGCTTGTCCCCTTTCCGAACGCTTAACATAGCAAGAGTAAACAAAATAGCCATCACATTGAAACTCTTTACAAGACCACGTTTCTTGTAAGCAAAAAATTAAAGGGTTCATAATTTTCAAGAAATTCAGTTTTGTTTCATTGGGACCCAGACCGGCCATATTACAAGACAAGAGTATTCCACCCAGGCTACCTCAATGGAGCACTCCTTACTGCTTCCGGATGAGTGTTATTCAGAGCTCTAGCAACCCAACTCCACTGGGTGAATTCATCTTCTATGTCTGGAATCTGAGGGGCAACTGCTACACTGGACACAACATTTATTGAACCCCCCCTCCAGTCCAAGGAAACCACTATATGGAATTGCCCACAGAATACTCTGTATCGGGGCCGAATGCATCTAGCACCACTGAATTAGTAGCCCTAGAAACTTTCAAATGATGGGCTTTGGGGCCCACAATTTGATATTCCTCATCTTCATAACCAGATGCTATATCAAGCACTTGTTTAAAAAAATGCTCACAATTCTTCAAAACCAAGTTAGCCACTATCAGGGAGCAAAAAGTGACCCAAGAATACGGAACAGTGTCATGTACCTTAGTCATCACGTTTAAAATATCCTTGCTTGCTATCAGTTTTAATGCCTCTAGTTCCAAGAATAAGCTAAGAATATATCCTCTGTTTACCGGAGTAGATTCATAATCAAATAGCTGGATGAAATCCACCATGGGAGATAAACCGGTCTACACCCCACTAGTTTTCTTTGGAGCGTCTCTCCAGGGAATCCATAAAGGGACCCTATTCGTAAAGCTTGCAACTTGTATACCACCATGGTGTTGAATATTCGAGTATGAAACAGTATTGAGAGTTGGGGCCTCAATATTTCTATAATGCAGAGACGAGGTCACTATTTAGGTTCTATTCAGCCCAACCTGAGGAATAATTGGGACTTGGGGCCCTCCCTCTAGGTTACCGTCCACCCTGGGATCAGTGGAGTCAATGGCCCCAGTCCCTGTCTGCAGCGAGGGGACCCCATAACCCATTGGTATTTCCCTCCCGATGGATCTGCTAACTCATTAGAGGAGGGATGGATTACTTGGAGGGACTGCGACAACCGGGTTAGAGGAAATACTCCCGGCCCAGAGTCCCCCAAACTCCCAGTTAATGCCATGGGTGCTCTGATGTATTCTGTTGTGTTGCCATCTGCTAACAGTGTTTTAGGGCCTCCCTTCACCGTTATTAAATGGGCATCACTCTCGCTTTCAAAAATCCGGTGAAAGTTAAATTTTGACACTTTTCGTTTGGAAAATCGTCTCTTTTTTTATGTTTCTTTTTCATATTTTCCCCCTTATGATTTGATAATAGACAATCCGTCTTACCTACTTTCAGTTCTCCCTTCCCTAACAATGTAGGGGAGTACACCTGAGTATTAGGAGAGATTAACGCCTCCCCCTCCCCACCTGCTTAGTTTACTTGGCATGGCCCCTGATATTTTCAACATCTCCGGTGCCCCCCATTCTACCCTTCTCAAACAGAGGGAAGATTTACAAGATGGATTTCTCCAAAGGGGGACTCAGTTCGGCCTCCTCAGATAATGTGCTTAAACATAACTCTTCCTTATAAAGATTACACACAGGAGCCATGGGGGGCACCAGGAAAAGGGGAGTTTCTGCCTGTACGGAGACGTCTCTCGACTCTCCTGATGGAAGGTATGGTGCAGGCCTATTACTTGACCGGTCTCCCATCTGGGAGAGGATCATAGAGAAAGTCTTAGTGGTAACAGACTTATTTACCTTTTGCACTTCAAATAGCATTACAGAAATATTTTCCAGTGTGTGGTCAGAACTCAGTACAGATTTCTCTAATAGGGAAATATGAAATTTAAGATTTTTCAATACAAACAAGATATTCTGAGGGCACACCCTCTCTCTCTCTCATTTCCCCATTTTGGTTGAGAATTAGGTAAGAATACATCATGGGCAGAATCCATAGAGGTACCAATCATATGACTTGTGCTACAGTATAAGAAAGGCATAGAAAGATGCCTAGTAGATGAGCTTACAATTGGAGTGTTTTCTCCGCTGTGTCCACTCATTAACTGATTGTCCTTATGCCTACAGTTAAAATGGTCTCCCCAGTCCCTTTTTTGAGCTTCAATATCAATGTACGGGAGTGTAAAGTCTTCCCCTAGCGATGACTCTTCACCTAACTTTGCCTTCTCCACCATGGGAGTGCCAAGGCGATTATCCAGACCGCCATCCCATCCCATCCTGATCCCTTATGGAAGTCCGCGTGAGCTTGTGAAACCTTAATCATACAGCCATTCCTTGATTGCTTTGACTGCTTTGTCCTATTTACTAAAATGATTAGCTGACTCTGCTGGATGGCAAGAAGATCAGAATCTAAAAGAGTACCGGGAGGTGCGTCAAACGGTTTCTCACTGGAGCCATCCTCCACTCTTTCAGTAATCTGATACTCAGTAACCAGAGACTGGGGCCCTCCACCAGGCTGCACCTGGCACCCAGTGAGGCTACCTTGAAGTTCCAGCGACTCCGTGAGAGGCAATGAAGAAGAGGTTGAAGGCATTACAGGATTGAAATTAAAGGTCTGGCTTTCTTGGACCACAGCTGCCACCTCAGGGTCAATCCGAGGCATTTTACAGAAAAAAACAGTTATAACAGAGTGGGATTTATAGCAAAGATGCTGTACTTGACTAGTGCCACTAAATGATCTTCTTAGTTTATGACTTGATGAGGAGGAGAGCACACGCCCTGAGCGCTGTTTTCTAGAAGCTATCTTGCTTTCCATCTATTCTCCTTTTCACCTCACCTCCTGCCGCAGCTCCGCCGCAGGCCCGCCGCAGCCCCGCCACATCCCCGCCTCAGCTCTATTGCTCACCAGCTGCCTCAGAACACATGACTATCACCTGATGATCACTGCATACTCTCCCCTCCTGGGGAGAGGAGGGGAGAGAAGAGGGTGGAGAGGAGAGGGTGGAAGCAAGAAGGAGAGGTAGGCAGAGAGCGGGGCAGAAAGTGGGGCGGAGAGCAGGGCGTGCTGGAAGCCACAAGCCACCCCTAAGGGTGACCGCGCTCCCGCACCCCACCCCCGCTGCTCACCTGCAACTTCTGCTCCACACTGCAAACCGTGGCTCAAACGACTAGACTCTGAGCCGGTATCTCCCTCTGCCTCTTAAATTCCTCTTGAATTCCCTTGTTGCGCTGTCGCCCTGTCGCCTTGTGAAGCCCTTGCGGTTAGCCAGCGTTTACCGTGTTGCCTGCTACCACTTCCTTGAAATATTGCCCCCCCGCCTCTGGCAGGTCGGTGCAGGTCGGTGCTGGGGAGAGCAAAGCGGCCGCACCACCGGCAGAGCAAAGCAGAGCTGGGCAGGGCAGGGCAGGGTGGCCGCGGCTCCAACCCTCAGGCTGTGGAGATACGGGAATGCAGAGATACAAGCTGCGGGTTCGAGCGTCTTCCTCCTCGCACTCCGCTCTGCTCTGCGCTCCGTGCTTGTCACACCCACTCAGTCCAAACAATGATCGCCGAACAGACTCTAGGTCCAGGACACTCGCAGATACTCTGGGACTCATTGATACAAACATTGGCACTGCCAAAGTCATTTGGTGACATGCTCACTTGATATAAAACCTACTGAAAAATTCCACCCCACTCACCCTGCTGAACCACCATATACACACACTTTGCAACTTTATCTTACTCTTACAGATTATTTTTCATCCAAGCTTTCTCCCTTTGGCACTGCTTTTCCTGTATTTCTCTTTCTTTCTCTCTTTGCTGCATTCTCTCCCTTATTCTGGGTTAAAGTCTGATGATTAAAAATAAGTCCCAGTCCCAGAAAAAGCAGTGCTGGTGGGCCCCACCTGCAACCACCGGCACAACTTAAGTACTGATGGCCTTATTCAAAATGTGTAAGTCAATGCATACTCCTAACTCTATACTAGTTTTCTCTGGACCACAACTGTGGGTGGAACCCATATGGTGGATTTATTTACCTTTATTCTATAATTAATTTTTTACATTTTCTCCAATACGTTTGTTAAATCTTCCTTTATGATTAGTAGCACATCTCTAATCTTGTTTTTAACAGGCAAATGTTACATTTTATGTTTAAACACATGCCTAAAACCTGTATAGGTAAGTAACTTTTCTGGATATTCTGGTTCCAGTACCTTACCACCTGTTGCCCTCCTATGAGTTGTTCAGGGAATTTATCAAACTCACACTGCTCCACCAATACCCTTAATGCAGAGACATACACATCCACATTTTTCCAAGGTTTTGGTTCATGTATATTTTCTATTTTTAAAAAATGGTGGTAAGTGCTCGTAGTTTCCATGCTCACAAACACAAAACCCCAAAATAAGTAGTGATCAACGTACAGATCAGTGGCGGCTTGCAGAGGGAGTGCTTTGGGGCAGGGAGGGGCAGAGTGGGGGTAGTGGAGCCGGACATATGACGGCCAGGAGTAAAGTAAGTAAATTAATAAATAAAACTATTTATCTTGCGCTCACTGCATCGCCGAGTTGGCAATGCAGCGAGAGCAAGGTAAATAGTTACTTAAATACGTAAATATTTACTTTCTTTACTCCTGGCCTTCGTATGTCCGACTCCACTAAACCCCCACCATGCCCCCCCCCCCCGCCCATTCTCACCACCCCACACCCTCTGCGAGCCGCCACTGGTACAGATGTATCACCTATGATCCATATGAAACATTTTGAACTAAGTGAAACACCTGGGATATTTGCATGTAGAGTCTGTACAAATGGAGTAAATTCAACAACAGAATCAGTCCAACTATTAAGGTCACCACAGTAGGTTAAACACTATTTCCTTTGTAGAGCATTAAAACGCACTGTTGCTCTCTTGCTTCTTGAGCACTTACTTTCAGCTATGAAAAAGTATCCAGCCATAATAATTATTGTATATACAGCTCCTGATATTGTATTTGTTGCTGTTTTTGAGTGTTTCCCTGCAAAAATAACAATTAATACAATTGATGACAACACCTGGGACTTGAAGTAGTTTAGTTGTTAATAAGTAGGCAAAGAACATCTTGTATATCTGCAGCTTCATCCCTCGAGTATTCTCAGCAGAATCATCTTTTAAACAAAAGCAACAGCCATTAGTTAGTGAAGTGGAATTCTGGATTGAAATTATAAGTGAGCTAAGGAAATTGTTGTATCAATCCTTCAAGTTGAACTCTGAGCGCACTATTGATACTTAAAATGTAAAAGCTGTGGTCTCCTCTCGTGCTAACATCATAGCACATAACATCACATGTTGGCAAATCCTGGCCTGCCCACAAGCAACAATCCTTGAAAATAAAGCAGACAGCCGATGGACCACCACAGGTTGTTGGCTGTGCTAGCTGAAAAAGGACCTGTCAGATATACCCAGCAACTCTTGGCTTCTCTTGGCTTCACAGAAGCTTTATGTGCATGGCATCCTATGGTGTATTCCTCCTTTCATGGTGCACCCTTTTCGTGGTCACACTCTCTCTGTGAGGGTGACCTGTACCGTACAAAATATTGCTGACAAAATGCATAGCACTAGGTATCTTGGCTTTCTCATCTTGACTTCGAACCCAAAAAAGATTCTAAAGCAGTTGTGTATCCGTCAAGGCACATGAACATTGCCCTCCCTGCTGCCAGCGCAGCAAACTTGAAAAATTAAACGGTTTTATTATTGTTTTATTTTCCAGCGCAGCCTGAGCCAAGTGTTGGAGCGGGGCCAGTACTGCTGCCTGGCAGTAGGGGTAGCGGAATGGTGCACAACCAAAGTTTAAAGTGCGCATGTCACTTTGACTGGCTGCCTTGCGATGGCCAGCCTCACATCCGCACTTTATACCTCTCCACCGAAGCTGTCTTAGACAGTTGAATGTGGAGCAGGCACAGGCCTCCAGTGCCTGTAGGAGTGCTGAGCCAGCCCACTCCAGCCAATCCTGGCACCGCTCTCAGGCTGGTTAACAGCTTGAAAGCAGCGTCTGGATTGGTTAGGGGAGTTGGCTCAGAAAGCCCTTGATTCCGAACTGCAGACCAGAGAGGACTGGATTTGGTAAGTACATTTTATAAAATGTATTTATTTTAATGTTTAATATATTCTCACACACTGCCCTGCAGTGTGAGAAACTCAGGTTGGCTTCAGCCTCAACTCCAGGGCTCTTAATTGTGACCCAATATAAACACTATTTATAGCGGACCATGATTTGGGGTTGTGCCATAGAGCATTCTGGAGTGCCCTCTTGATCGCCTGTTATGTTGTATTTATCGCTCATGCCATGTTTATCTCTCGTGCTTCTTGCTGTCCCCTTGACAATCGGGATGCTTCAGTTTACAGTGAAGCTAATGGAAAATATATATGGACGAGTATTCTTTACATTGCCTCACTACTTTTAAAAGCGACCAGCTGCCAATGAAAAAGGATTATTACATTGAAAATATGATCGCATTGCAAACTAATTTCCCTTGAACACTTGTCCAAAATATTTTTTAAAGGTACATGGTTGCTAATTTAAAAATAAAGTGTGCGATAAACACTGGTAAACTCGTCTAAGTGTATGACTTTGGGAATTCACAAAGGTACTTTTCGAGTACTATTTTTATTTCTCCACTCGGACTGGAGTGCCGACATAAAGATAGTACTCGTAAATGGCCTTTGTGAATTCCTGAATTCGTAAACTTAGACGTTTGGAATAAGTTTAGATCAAACATCTAAGTTTACATTTGTTTACCTCTATCAATAAACCAGTATTTAAAAACCAGCTACATAACTGAAAGTAATACCACAATTTTCTGAGTGTGTGGAGCCCCGTGGGATCTTGCAGCCCAAGACTGCACAAATTATCTTCCTGCTCTCCACGGCTTCTGTCATTTCTCCCAGAGAGTAAACATCTTAGAGTGGTACGAGCCTTGATCTCAAGTGACAGCTGTAGTGACATCTATTGGGAGGGAGGGGTGGGGGGGGGAGCAGACCACCAAACCAAATTGAGAGTGTGAAAAAGGCCGCTTTATTGAAACAGGTGCATATTCACAACAATACAACCCTGGCAAAACGCCTTACAAAACTAACCTCACTAATTAAACTATTACCTTAAAAACCCCAAACGTCAGGCCTGCCCCATATACGTCACAATCCCCGCCCCTACCCTGCACAACATAATTACAATTCAAACAATACAAAAACCTGCATAATCATTTAAACATTATCCCGACCCAAAAGCATAACATCACATTCCCAAATTGCCCACCAACAACTTACGTTAACCAAAACAGTGTAACCACCCCACGAAACATCTATTTAAACTTCTCCAGCCATAGCCCCATTTTAACAAAAACCCAACAACCTTCATGTCCCTGCTGGCAAAGAACCCCCAATTTCCGCACGGCACCTGTTCCAAGCGACAATGTACAATATATAACCCATATCCACCTGTTCCGACAAACGACCAAAATATAAATTGAGAAATTAATAAATATAAAAACCCCAAAGAGAAAATGGAATAAAATTAAGCTAAAAAAAAATATTTTTATTTTTATTTTTATTTTGAGGAGAGGGAGGGAAGGAAAAAATTATTTTAAATTAAGCTAATGAACTCCCGGCCACCAGGTCACCTAGCCTAAAATGGTGGCCGGGAGGAGGAGCCAGGAGCCTATATAATTGGGCTCCCCTAGTAGGGAAAAAAGGAGCCCAAAAGCAGCCCAAAATTAGCCCAAAGGCGCCTGCTCCTTAAACCCCCTCACGTGCCCCTCCCAAACAGCCCGGGGGGGGACCTCCCTCTGGTCGGCTGCCCCCCCCAATCCCCCCTTGGGAGGGAGGGGTGGGGGTGGTGAGCAGACCACCATACTAAATTGAGAGTGTGAAAAAGGCCGCTTTATTGAAACAGGTGCATATTCACAACAATACAACCCTGGCAAAACGCCTTACAAAACTAACCTCACTAATTAAACTATTACCTTAAAAACCCCAAACGTCAGGCCCGCCCCTAATACGTCACAATCCCCGCCCCCACCCTGCACAACATAATTACAATTCAAACAATACAAAAACCTGCATAATCATTTAAACATTATCCCGACCCAAAAGCATAACATCACATTCCCAAATTGCCCACCAACAACTTACGTTAACCAAAACAGTGTAACCACCCCACGAAACATCTATTTAAACTTCTCCAGCCATAGCCCCATTTTAACAAAAACCCAACAACCTTCATGTCCCTGCTTGCAAAGAACCCCCAATTTCCGCCACCCAGAAAAGAGGGGGGAAAGAAATACACCCCTCTCTTTCTGCCCCCCAAAAACTACACCACAATTGACCCCCTAAGCTTCAACCAAGAAAATTCTGAATTTTCAAGCACCTGGAAAGTACCTCTCTCAATTCCAATAAATATAAGTCCATCCCAATTCGAGACAAATGAACTCCATCGCTGCGAAAAAACTCCAGAGTGTCATAACGAATGTCCTTATGAGACACCCGCCCAAAACCTAAATCCCTGCAAAAACGAGAGACCTCTAAATTTAATTTCCTGCGCGCTTTATCAACTGCCCTAGGCTTAATCGCACCCCTCCAAGATCTACGGGGGACCAATTCAGTCCACAAAACATGACAGCCTGACCACTGTTGTTTTATGAGAGAAAGATCTTTCTTCATAGTTCTCAAGAGAACCACCCCTTTTACCCCACAAAGATCATTTTCACCGAGGTGTAAAAGCAAGACATCCGGACAAATACCTCCTACCAACCAGGAATTCAAAGCAGGAATAAGCTCCCTCCAAATCATACCCCCCTTACCCTTCCAAACAACATTAAACAATCGATCATTGAAACCAAGAGTAAGACCAAAATAACTTTTTTGAGCTTGAACTTCCGCACGCCTTATGAAGGAATGCCCAACAATCCAGATCGTCATAACAGATGAACGGGGGCCGGCCACAGAACCTGACAAAGAAAAGCAGCACCAAACTTTAAGAAAACTTATCAGACGCAGGCGCAGCACCAGGATCATTCCGCACATAGCGCTGAAAGCAGTTGGACGACCATCGCCCTAAAGACATAATATCCTGCTGCGACCAACCCCTATTATGCGCCTCCGTTGCCGCCCCAATCCTGAAGGAATGTGTACCATAATGACTTTCATCCAAACCAAGAAAACGCAGAGCTTTCCGCAGCACCATGCGCAGTTGATATTCAGTCACCCTAGAACCATCCAAATGTTGAAAAACAGAGACCTCATCAGTCGCCCCCGAACTAGCCCTCAAACGCCTAGCCCACCGCAAAGGGCACGTCTCAGGAGGAGAAGATGCATCTAGCCAAATACCCTTCCCCTTGCTTCTCTGATCAGTTTTCGCGCAAGCCAGCCAAATATGCAACCCTTTCTGGGAAAATTGGACATCCCCCACCCCACCCCAACAGTAACTTTAGAGCCCAACAATTCCGACACTCTAAAAGCACCAAAAAACATCCACCCCATGAGAGTCGAAAAAAGGCAAACCTCAAACTCATCCAAACAAACAGAGGGCAATGCGTGCAAAACTCGGGCCAAGGTCTGCCATGACAAGGGTTGGCGGACCATCTGCCCCCTCCCCCGCTCCCTGGACCAACCCTCCAGCATACGTTTACCGACCTCCCCTGCAGAAGGAGAATAGCCCCAAAACAATTTGCCCATGAACGCAATACCAGCCAATTTACCTGAAATTGTCACACGAGACAGACCTTTATCCATCAAGTGAAGAATAAACTGCACCACATCCTCAGAACGTCTCCAACCAGGTACGCGCCAGCAAGCTCCAGACTCTAAAAACTCTCTCCAAGCTAATTCATATGCTGTCCTAGTGGAAACTGCCAGTGAACCTACCACCAACTGTAAGACCCTGTCTCGCCTACAGTCCAAAGATGTTCTGGCATGGGGGTCGGCATCCTGTCCGCCTCCGAGGCTAGCCCATGGAATCTCTCCCACTGTGAACGAGACAAAGCATCCGCAATGTCATTGTCCACACCAGGAATGTGCAAGGCCTTAAAACTAATGTCATACTTCAGGCACCCCAACACAAAGACCCTCAAGAGCTTCAAAATCTGGGCATCCCTGGCCGACTGCCTATTGATAATGTCTACCACAGCCTTATTATCAATGCGAAACAAGACTTTTTTGTGAGCAAGCTCATTACCCCACAAAGTCAAGGCAACCACCACCGGGAACAGCTCCAGAAATGCAATACTCCTGCCACCGTTTTTCCACTGAGCAGGCCACTGTTCTGCACACCATCTGCCCTGCCAGTAAAGACCGAAACCATCACTGCCTGCAGCATCAGAAAAAATGTGGACTTCCCAGACCCAATCTTCTTCCCTGTACAGAGGAATTCCATTGAAAGAATGTAAAAAGGCTACCCACATCCGCAGATCTTCCTTAACCCCTGCTGATAAGCGAACATGATGGTGAGGTAAAAAGTGTCCTGATAGAGCCCTACCCAAACGCCTGCAAAAGGTTCTGCCTGCCCTGAACACCCTGCAAGCAAAATTAAGATGGCCCAACAGCACTTGAATCTCCTTGACTGTCACTTTTGACTTAATCAGCATGAAATGTAAGAGTTCCAACATTTTAGCCTTTTTTTCCACCGGTAAACGTGCTTCCATAGCATGAGAATCTATCTCAATACCCAAAAAAGACATGGTCGCGCAGGGGCCCATTGTCTTTTCCGGTGCCAACGGTACACCTAAGAAATCCATCAGAGTCTGGAATATCCGCAAAGCATTTTGACATGCCGAGGAATTGGGAGCGCCCACAAAAAAGAAATCGTCCAAGTAGTGTGTAACGAGCTGGTGACCTGAACAATCAGTGAAAAACCATTGGAGAAAAGTGCTGAAAGTCTCAAACAGTGCGCAGGAGATGGAACAACCCATTGGTAAAGCTTTATCAACATACCATTTCCCATGAAATTGAATCCCCAAAAGATTTTGTACAACCTCCAGAATGCAGCAACACAGTGTGGAACCAAGAACCTGTTATAATGTATATTTCTCTATTTTAAAGTTTGATGACAGTGGTTCTGTCCTGGAATCATTTTGTCTCACCAACAAGTAAAGTCGAGTGCGACACGTTCTGAGTTTATCAGTTGCCTGCTGGTCATTGGTGTGGTATGCTCTCACTATAAAATAACGTTTCTTCTTTGTATTTTTGTGTCTGTTAGTATTCCCAGCACATTTTTTCTTTTCTCCTCTTGCTTGTTTCCTCGTGTTTAGCGGGGCTAGACAGGGTAACTGCCATTTGCTTGTTCTTGTACCTGATCGCCTAAAGATTCAGGCTGTCCTTACATTCTGGAGTTCCACGCCTGTACCATGGTCAGGTGAGACTCAGTTGTAAGTACCTTCAGGACACTTCCATTTAAGTTACAAATAGTTTTATTTAAGAGCACAACTGAGCGCACACCTCGCAAGCTGACCAGACAATCATCTGACAAGGGTATAACACTCTAGTACAAGTTAGAACACTCACAGGTATTCTGAGAGGCTGAAGAGTTGGGAACACAAAGGAGGGCCTAATAGCTGGAGGTGCCCATGTTGAGAGAAGCACAAATATACAACAGGCTAATTATAGTGTGTCTTTCAAGTACGTCAAATCACTTTTCTAGGTATTCAAATTCCTGAAGACAGGAGTTGTATGGAAATCAACTAGGTAGAAAATCTTCTGGATTAGCCACAATCCTCCATTCAAAGATTCCTTGAGTTTGCCAATTTTTACTGTCAGCATATACAAGATTTGCCATAATTTGTTAAATCAATTTCTAGGTCAATCAGAAAGGGATAGCCATTTTATAGGCAGACGAACAAGAGCAAGACTCCCATACCTTAAAGGCAGCTTTTGCATCATTCATTATTGAGGCAGATGCCTCTTCTTATGCTACAAGGCCTGTCCATTCCCATCGACATCTGGCAACTGAAACCCTGCATCCAGGTGACCTTTATCCAAGAACTCTGACAAGTCCACAGGGAAATGGCACTATATATGGCCATAAAAGAGATGTTTTCACATTGTTGGTGCTATTTGAAAGGGACTATATATAAAATAGCGTTGTGGACTGACAACAATAATTTGTTATATATTATGTCCATAAAGTGTGCTAATGCACAAAATACTAGGTGGTCTATATTTTTCTCTTATTTACATTACAAGGTAATTTATTGACCCTGGGAACCACCATGGTAAGACACGTGTTATTATGACCTGTAAAAAAAGGAATAGAAAAGTAAAATCCTCCTGGTATTTTATCTCTAGCTGCTTTCACAGTTCACATACGCTACACCTTAATTTCTAAGATCTGTCTAAATTACTAGAAGACTTGATCAGACTGATTAGATTAGCAAAGAGCCTGCTATGTGACATAAAGATGGAACTCAGTTAATTCACATGAGATGCTGTATACATTCCTGATGAAGAGCTTCAAAGAAAGGTCATGAGTTGGCACCATCAGTATTCAATTGTAGGGTATCCTGGACAAAGGAAGATGAAAGAACTTTATACAAGAATGATCAGCACACACTATTGATTATATACATTGCAAATCAATCCATTTTACATAGTGTACAAACTCCATCCAGTTTTTTTTGTGAACTTCTTTGATTCATATCTTCTTGTTTTTCAATAAAAAGAATTTCGCTGGGGGAGCCCACGCATATCGTTCCATAAAGTGACTCGTATTTCGTATTGTTTTCTTATAATCCAGACTGCGTGGTCATTATTTGCATATATGGTATCCCATCCTATGTCAGCATCAGAATCTATATGCAGAGAATACCACAGACAGTGTTGTGTAGTAAACCATATTTTAAAACAGCTTTCCAGTTTGGCTTAATACACAATGCTATATGCGCATGCTGATACTGATGTCGACATAGAATGGGACAGCCATTTAAGATGGAAAAATGTTTTGGGGAAATCTGGAAATTATGAGTAGAATTATGAGGCAAATGCGGTAATTCCATGATGATGTTGACACCGAATTGAATAATACTCTGGCTTTGCCATTGAAACATTTTTAAGGAAAATGTCATCCATGAGAAAAGAAACCTAAATACTGGTATTTTAATCAGTGCCCACTGTTAACTGCAATTTAGAGTAAACAGCTTTTTTCTAATAAATGCCCCAAAATTAACACGTAATATAAAGGACCATATTGCACAGAAAGATTTGACCATACCTAACTATACCAACTCCTGTGGCCATACCCTGCTACAGTGTCTGTCCATCACGGGGGAAGTGTAATTTTAAATAACGCAGGCCTTCTAGCTTTGTCAAAGAGTCAGACTATCAACATATAAAAGGCATGCCTATTGGCTTTACTTGGAGGTCAACACACCAACATATATAATACCGACCTATTGTTGTCAAAAGGTCATAATTTACCACTAACCATAATCTAATGCATTGTTATTTATACAAGCATGGCAATGCTAAATAATAATAATTGTCACAAAAATATTTTAAATAAAGCATTTTTAATCAAAACAATCATAAACATGTGTTTTAGACTTTCTTTAACACTCTTCAGGCCACATAATGGAGATAAGACCAACAACAAGAGGCTACCTCACTCTAGCTAAGGAGCATAGAGCTCCAGCTCTGAGTAGTTTTAGAAAGATAGAAAAGAATCTGTACTGCTATGGCGCTTGGCCCAGAAAAGTATGGGATGGACTAAGACCATAACACAAATCACCCAATTATTGGAGCCAGAACAATTGAAAGACCTCTGGAAACCGAAGGTATTTGATAAATGTGATATGATAGGGATCTCTCGGGTGGGCAACCTCTGGATAAAGGGAGAGGTGATTCCCTTCACAACCCCCCAACAAAACTACGAGCTTGGAAACACTGAAATATTTCGATATCTACAGGTGCAGCATGCTCTACAGGCTGTCATTCCGAAGGGAGAGACCCCTCCTGAGGCCTCTCCTCTCGCAGATTGGCTTTTGAATGGATACATGTCCAAGAAGGCAATTTCCCTGACATACTTAAAATTGATAAATCACTCACCTGATCCTCTATCGCAACTTTGTGCAAAGTGGGAAGGTGACTTAGCAGAGTTTAAGGAGGAGGAATGGATGGACGCGCTAGCATCCCCAAGGGAGGGGGCGATATTCTCTAAGCTAAAGCTGGTACAGAATTTATGTTACAGGACCAACATTGATCAAGATGGAATTTAGAGATGAGTCTAGTTGTAGACGACTATGTGGCCGAGAAGGCGCATTTTTTTTATTTATTATTGGAATGCCCTTTTATTAGCAGATATTGGAGAGCGATTACCTCATGTATGGGGGAAGTTATGGGAAAGACAATAACAATGGAAATCAAGCAGTGTTTACTAAATATATGGGAGCCACGGACTTGGGTAGCAAAGAGAAAAAGTGGATGATAGTAGGATTGACGGTCGCTAAGAGGATTATTCCAAAGAAATGGGGAGTGTACACAGTGTACACTGAGGGAATAGGAAGGAGACATGGACTGGTGCATGTTTCGAGAAAAAACAGTACACATATCAAGGGGCTGCCCTAAAAAATGGATGCAAATATGGGGGCAATGGAACGAATATAGGGGTAATATATGTGAGCCACCCACATTACCAACAGCCATCCCCGGAAGAACTAACACCCTAGCAACCTAACTTTCAGTGCAAAGAAATATTCACATAACAATATGCAACTGTACGTAATGTGTCACTGACTATCATGCTATTTGAACTATAATACATGTGAGCTGTGATGTTGTTTTTGGTTAACGATAAAAAGAATTAAAAAAAGAAATGATAGAAAGATCTCCAGGGATCTTATATTCAAATGTCACAGGAAACTTACAAAACCTGTTCTTCAAATGTCTCTGAGGGGTTGCTGCTCTCTCTGCATTTTAATAAATCATTGGTGGTCCTCCTGCTCCTCCTTGAGTTTTTTGTTGGGGCTTACCTGTGTGGAAAAACAGCCAATCTTCAAAGAATAACAAAGCTGTTTGGCGCAAGACGCCTCTAATTCCCAATATCGATAGTTACCAAAATAAAGAGACAGGCGCTGGAAACTGGAAAGCAAGAACAAATGTATTTCTCCGGAGGAGAACATGTCGACGCAGACACGCAGAATGGGGAAACATCCTTTACAACGCAACTTTTACCACGCAGTGCTTTTACATCGCAACTTCTACAACGCAAACCATTACAACGCATTGCGCTGGGGGGCGCTCTAGGATAGGGAATAGATTTAATTTACTATCCAACACCTTCCCTAGTGTCCACGGGGACTGGAGTTGGAATAGTAAATTAAACTATTCACTATCCAGCACCCCAAAGCACTATGCGTTGTAACAGCATGCGTTGTAAAAACCGCGATGTAAAAGCATGCGATGTAAAAGCATGCGTTGTAATGTCATACATCCCGCAGAATGTCATTGGGAGATGCTCTAACAATTTCTCTGCTGCCCTCCTTTTTAAACAGGATACAGTGACTTTATTGGTGGTCAAACATCCTAGGAATTCCTGCCTCCAGCCGGTTCCCACACAGACCCACCAGCTGTCATTCCCCCTCCCAAATCTAACAGATGAATGCCATCTTGCAGCTGGACATTCCAACAGGACATAAAAGTGTGTGGGATTGGTCAGATCTAAAGGTTGTGCAAGTGATAAGATCAAGCATTTCTGTTTGTGCAACAATGTCTTGCTGTGTGGGGGCAATAAAGTATGTCCGCAAGGCTTGGTTTACAGCCTGGTACCAGATCAAGTGACCAGGTGCAGTTGGGGATTATCAGAAGGGCCTGCTCGAGCGGGGAGGATGAAAGGACAAACGTTTTTTAGGGTCGGAAGTGGCTCCAGGGCTTTGTCAGGCTGACAAGTTTTTATGACCTTAGTGCATTTGGTCATGCTGAATCAGGGCACCGGGGATGGTTGCAGGGTCAGGGTGAATCATAGGTGACTTGCAAAGCGCGAGATGGCTGCAGCACCTAAAATGGATGCCGTTTACGTGTGGACAGTGGCTTCTTGTTAGGCAAGATGGCGCTTGTGATGTTCATGCTTGTCGATTACTTTTTAACACCTGCTGCTCTGCCAGTTGACACACAGCTCTTCACCATAGTTATTTTAGAAAAAGGAATGTGCGGAATCCCTGGGACAGGGCCAATCCTGGGGCGATTTTCATGAAAAAGGGCATCTGGCTCTTATTTTTCTTCGAGGTACCAAGGTACAGCTGTACCAAAAATATATTTTTGTTTAATTTTGGCCCTAGAGACCTCACAAGTCTGGGTATCCCAACCTCCCAGAGTGCCCGAAGTCTAAGCATGGTAAGGGGCTGGTTCACATATGGTAATAAAATATAACTTTATGTTTAAAGAAAACTTTGAAATGCACCCAAAAAGAACATAGAGGTTAAAGTGACGCCCTCGCCATGCAGAGCCATGCACACGTAATTATCCCACAAATACATCACTTATGACATGTTCTATAACATCATTATTAATATTACTGTAACATTTAAAATAACACATTGATTAGAAGACTGTGCATAGTGAAGGCTCCGGTTATATTTAATAGAGATAACAATAACTGGTGAATTTCAGTGGTGTTTTCATTTAAATATTATGGGGCCGATTAGGATGGCGGTTTTTCCGCATCCTCCGGGCCGGCGGAAGTGTCCGCCGGCCTGGAGGATGCGGAAAAACCGCTGCGGAGCCTCCAAAGACCCACCGCCAAATTAGGATGGCTGGTGGGTCTGGAATTCCGTCCGCCGCTTTTCCGCCGCGGTCGGCTTCCGACCGTGGCGGAAAAGCTATAACATGGCAGGCGGTGTCTATGAGACACCGTCCGCCATATTAGGATGTTCGTGAATACATGCTTTTCCACGGCGGCTTTTCCGCCATGGAAAAGCATACGGACATTCACTTTGGGGGCCCGTTGCGGGCCCCCTGGGTGAATGGGGGGTGGGGGGTGCACATGGGGGGTACCTATGGTACCCCCCTGCATTTGCGTGCACAAAGCAGCAGGCACCGTGCGGTGCCGGCCGCTTTGTGCATGTAAATGTAAAACATGCTTTTTTAACATTGCGGCGGGTGCAGCTTGAAGCTGCACCCGCCGCAATGTTAAATATAGAGGATGTGACCGCCACCCTGGCGGTCACATCCTAATCAGCACGGAGGGAACGCCGCAGCCCCTGCGGACGTTCCCTCCTCCTCAAGGGTGGCGGACGGACGCAAGTCCGTCCGCCATCCTAATCGGCCCCTAAGTTTTTACTGGCATTTTTACCTAAATATAACATCTCTTTAGTGGAGTGGGGTACAGTAGAGTGGCGTAGAGTTCATTGGCATTCAGTTGAGTGGTATACAGTGGAATCCTCTACTTTAGAGTGGCATACAGTGGAGTAGCTAGAGTGGAATAGCATGGAGTGGCGTGGCGTACATTGGAGTTCCTTAGAGTGGAATGGTGTAGAGTGGATTGGCATACCATGTAGTGGTGTACAGTGTAGTGCAATGTTTTAGAGTGGTTTGGCATAGAGTGGAATAACGCAGAGTGGACTGGCATACAGTGTAGTGGTGTACAGTGGAAGTTTTCTAGAGATGACTTGTGTAGAGTGCAGTGAGGTACAGTGTAGTGGCATACAATGGAACAGCATAGACTGGAGTGGTGTATAATGGTGTGGTGTACAGTTTAGTGGGGTGGAGTGGAGTGTTGTAGAATGGAATACCGTAGAGTGGAGTGTTGTAGAGTGTAGTGGGGTACAGTGTAATGGGGTAGAATGTAGTGGCGTACAGTGTAATAGCATACTGTGGAGTGGCTTAGCGTGGAGTGCTGTACAATGGAGTGCACTACAGTGGAATAGGATAGAGTGTGGGGGCAAAGAGTGGAGTTGCGTAGAGTGGAGTGGAATACAATGGAGTAGAGTACAGTGGAGTGGTGTGGAGTGTAATAACTTTGAGTGTTATTGGCATACAGTGTAGAGACATATAGTGGTGTGGAATAGTGTAGAGTGGAGTGGAATAGAGTGGGGTGTCGTACAATGAAATATCGTAGAGTGTAGTACAGTAGAGTGGCGTAGAGTGTAGTGCTGCAGAATGAACTGATGTACAGAATGGTAGCAGACAGTGGATTGTTGTATATGGAGAGGCGTATAGTGGAGTGGCATACAATGGAGTGGTGTTAGGGGCAGTAGCGTACCGAGGTATGGAGTATAATAGAGTGGTGTACACTGAAGTGGCGTACAGTGGAGTGGCATAGAGTGGAATAGCGCAGAGTGTAGTGTCATAGATTCCAGTGTCATACAGTGGAGAGTGGTGCTTAAAACAGGCATAGCATTAAAGCATGTTGAAGGGTGTAGATGTAATGTTGCAGGAAAATGTTTTATTTAGTGCAAAAGTTAATTTTTGGCAGTATGTGTGAATAGTGTAAGTAGTTTTAAAGTTATGATTTTTAAAATACTTGATAAGGTAGTATGTGACTAACGGGTGTGTCTACCAAAGGTAAAAGGCTTCCATGTCATTTTCAGCACATTTTGTCTGGGTTAGGGTGTTACTTCTAGGGAATTAGCAAGTTTCATTGTTGGTCACTAACGATTACCACTTTCATAAAATGTTAATAGGTAGAGAAATGTATTTATAGTTTTCTATATATTTTTACAGCAGACTAGAGAGAACTGCACATTTAAAAGAAAAATCAAATAGTGCTTTAATTTGAGTGTATTACTGCGCTGCTCCGTAGACTTTTTAGCGAAGATTTAAATATGTTAAAAATGGAAAATACTCATTTAATTTTTTTAACATATGTACCTTTATGTAATGTATTTTTTGGTACAGCGGCACTCCTGAGAAAGTGCTGCAGAGCTCCATACTTTTTTAAAAATATATACAAACTTATAAATAATTTTCTCTACCTTTTACCACTTTAACCACTTTGCTGCTAGGCCTTCCTACGTGCTACGCCTTTTTTTGGCGTAGTTCGCGCTTAGGCCCCTGTAACGTTTTGACCACATAAGGTATCCATGCCAAATGTTTCTCCCAACATCATGGGGATTTTAAAGGTACCCAGTGTTTGTGGATTCCCCTGGAGTGGACCCAGACATTAGCCAAAATACAGCAACATTTTTATTGTTTTCGGGAGAAATGGGAAAAAAGGGCTACAGATGAAAGTGTCTGTTTCTTTCCCTGCAAGTGGTATCAACAAAGGGTTTGTGGTGCAGAAATCACCACCTTCCCAGCTTTCCTGGACAATTTGCCTTTTGTCAGAAAGGCAAAAAAATTTACACAGTTTTCACATTTTACTAAGACATAGACTATTTTTGGTATTTTTTGTGCTTTTAATCTCCTTCCAGTTAATGGTAAAAATGGTTGTGAAAGCAATGATGAATCCTGGAAAGCTATTTCTGAAAAGGAAACAAAATCCTACATTCAGCAAAAAGTCATTTGTGTAGATCCTTCAAGGTTTTTTTATAGAAACTAACACTTGAAAATAGGAAATATTGAAAATGAGTTTAAAAAAACAGCCATTTGTGCGAACGTTTGCAACTGTAACTTCTTTTAAGTATGACAGATTTTTTACATCAATATACTGTTACATCCGATGACAGTTCTGATTGTGGGGATATAAAGGACTTGTAGGTTCATTAAGAACCAGAGGAAGATAGAGTCAATAACTGAGCAGTGTCTTGCAATGGTTTTCTTATTGTGTACCGGGTATATAGCAATTCATTTGGGAAAATATAAACTAGGAAGACACCTAAGTATTTCTGAAATGGGAACAAAATATGGAGTTTAGAAACAGTAGCTATTTGCACATTTCCGAAATTGTGGGTACCCATACCAGCATGTGAATTTTTCAAAGTGACTTCGTTTTTACTCATTGTCTTACATTTGGAAGGCAGAAATGCATTGAAAATCAATAGCTAATAATAGTGGTTCTACAATTCTGTGTTCCCCTAAGTCTCCAGATAAAAATGGCACCTCACTTGTGTGGATAGGCCTAGTGCCCATGACAGGAAACGGCCCAAAACGCAATATGGACACACCACATTTTCACAGTGAAAAAAGACAAATTTTTTGTAAAGTGCCTAGCTGTAGATTTTGAACCCTAGCTCTGCCGGCACCTAGGAAAACCTAGCAAACCTGTATAATTTTTGAAAACTAGACACCCAGGGGAATTCAGGAGGGGTGACTTGTATGGCTCTAATCATGGTTACCCAGAATCCCTTGCAAACCATAAACTTTGTAAAAAAAAAACATTTTCCTCACATTTCCGTGGTGGAAAGTTCTGAAATCTTTGTGGATCCACAAAATTCCACCCACCCTGCATTCCCCAAAGTCTCTCGATAAAAATGGCACCTCACTTGTGTGGGTAGGCCTAGTGCCCGCAACAGGAAATGGCCCAAAACACAATGTGGAAACACCACATTTTTACAGTGAAAACTGACCCTTTTTTTTGCAAAGTGTCTAGTTGTACATTTTGAACCCTAGCTCTGCAGGCACCTTTTTTAAAACAACCATGGAAATCCAGGATGGGGTGACTTGTCTGGCTCTCACCAGTTTCCGTTACCCAGAATCCCTTGCAAACCTCAAACTTTGTAAAAAAAAAACATTTTCCTCACATTTCTGTGCGGGAAAGTTCTAGAATCTGCATGAATTCTCAAATTTTCTACCACCCAGCGTTCCCCCAGGTCTCCCAAAAGAAATGATACCTCACTTGTATCATTTTACCCGGTAGAACAAGGTGAACGCTAACTGGTAGGACATTTGTGCCGGCAGAGTGATCCCACACAAAAATGTGTGGAAAAGTTGATTTTTTCAGCAAAATTTGATGTTTGCAGGGGATTCTGGGTGGGAAAACATTGGGGGATCCACGCAGGCCATAACTCACTGGACTTCCCAGTGTGTCTAGTTTTCAGAAATGTGTGGGTTTGGTAGGTTTTCTGTAGTATCCTTTCCCGCTCGCTCCCCCTCCGGTGCGAGTGGCACTATGGTTTGCCCCGCGACCTTCTGTGAATAATGACAGTTGGTTTACTGTGAGAGACTCCTTCGTGCTTGCATGCACGCTGATGCTCGCCTGTGGGATCCTGTTATTCAAATAAACTACAACTTCTGTATTTTGTATCCTGTCATCATTACATCTTTTGAATGGCGACGAGGGACGGGACGGATCCCACAATAACCCGACGTGTGCAAGAAAGGAAAAAGGAATATTACTTTCTATCAAGCTTTTAGGTATTGTGAACAGAATATTCACTATTTACCTACGTTCGAAATTACCTTGTCGGCGAGTGTATTTTCAAAGAAGCCATCTATCACAGAAGACTGTTCCAAGTGATAATAAACTCCCTCTCACTGTCTCAGCACAGCCGTTTGGAGTGTACAGAGGAAACATAAGAACGTAGTGCTTCTTCACACACGTGATTTCCTCACAGAAAATTAATGACGGACTGCGCACCAACGACTCCACCAGAAAAATATCTGCTGCCCCAAGTGTCGAAAGTGGAGCATTCATACTTGATTCTTAAAAAGGTGTTCTCAAAGATTTATAAAAAGAATTGTAGTCTTCGTGGGACAACGTGTGGAAAATCTGAGGTACTGCCTTCCGTTTTATTTCATTTTGGAGGAGAAATATACTATAATACACCACAGATGGTGCGAGTTTACTCAGCGGTGACACGCACACCTCAATATATCTGTGACTGAAATTTCATTGTGAACAGTCCATCACAGATGGTGCGAGTTTACTCAGCGGTGACACGCACACCTTAATATTTCTAAGACTGAAATTTCATTGCGAACAGTCCACCACAGATGGTGCGAGTTTACTCAGCGGTGACACGCACACCTTAGTTTATCTGTGACCGGGACTACGTCAGTTTACATTTAAAAATTTCACATTATTTCTGCGTAGTAGCTCAATTAGCGTGCAATGACAAATCGGTGACACGCACACCATTTTCTTTAAAAATTGAGTGAAATTAACTTTGGGGTCCATTAGGATGGTGGGCGGACTTTGTCCGCCCGCCATCCTAACGGAGATCTGGACCGCCCGCCTGAAGGGTGGGGGTCCCACCATTGGCATTAGGATGCGCCCGCCACAGTGGCGGGCGCATTCCTCAAGTTAACATTGTGGCGGGCGGTGCTCACTGCACCGCCCGCCACAATGTGAAATACAAATGCACGCATTTGCATAATCGAAGCGGCAGGCACCGCGCGGTGCCTGCCGCTGCGATCATGCAAATGCAGGGGGGTGCCACAGGTACCCCCCCTGTGTGCCACCCCCCGTTGGCCGTCACTCTGGGGGCCTACAGGGGGCCCCCGCAGCAATCATCGCCTGCCTTTCCGTGGCGGCATTGCTGCCGCGGAAAGGCCCCTAATTTCAGGCATCGTAATATGGCTGGCGGTGTCCATTGGACACCGCCACCATATTATTCCATCACCGCCGCGGTCGCAAGGCGACCGCGGCGGTAAAGCGGCGGACGGTCTTTCCGTCCGCCGCTGTCCCCTCCGCCATCCTAATCTGGCGGAGGGGAAAACAAGAGTGCTTGTCGGGCGGATTGCCTCCGCCAGGGTGGCGGTGGCCACCGCCACCCTGGCGGAGGCAATCCGCCCGACATACTAATGGACCCTTATAGTTACATATAATAGGAAAAGTTGGTTTTGGCTAATTTTACTGCCTTTGTGTGTGTTTTCACAGTCTCTGTGTTTATTCTTTACTGAAAAAAAACATTAACTAAAGCATATCCATAGTGATTTAGTGGTCTCATACGTTTTTATTATAATATATATATATATATATATATATATATATATATATATATATATATATATATATATTACCTACTGGCGGTCGCCAGTAGGTATATATAGTTAGGATTTTTTCTCTATGGGTTTTTTGAAAATTCTATGTCTAATAACTTTGGCGTTTGTGGACGGAATTGGCTGAAATTTTCAGGAAAATGGCACATTTTGTTTCTGAGCAGCCCTTGAAAATTTGGGGGGGGTTCGTCCAGTGGGGGCCGAGAAAAAAGGGGGGTCCCAAAACGTGTTTTTAACATTGAGTTTTCCATAGGGCGGTTGGCCTCACTTTTAGCCCGAACGGCTGAATGGATTTGCACGAAACTTGGCAAAATTGTAGGGACTGGTAGCCCGATGTGCCTTTTGTAGGTCTCAATATATGTGCTCCAGTGGATTTTGAGAAATTAACGTTTAAAAAAAGATATATATCTGTAACAGCGGACCGGGCAGCGCTCTGGTTCGCGGACTTTTCGCACAACGGAGCTTTGTGAAGCGAAGCTGATTGGTTCTCCGGCGTCTGTCAACATTCCAAACAGTCCGTAGCGGCCGCCATCTTGTCTCTCGGTAGGATCGAGAGACAAGAGGAGGTCAAAACAAAGGGGGAAATAACTATAAGGGGGCATAGTAGATCCTCGCTGACCCCCTAGGTTTGATGTGGAGGTTTTAAAAGGGCCCCGCGGGGCAAAAAAAAATAATAATAATAATAATCGAACGGCTGAATGGATTTGCACGAAACTTGGCAAAATTGTAGGGACTGGTAGCCCGATGTGCCTTTGCTAGGTCTCAATATATGTGCTTCAGTGGATTTTGAGAAATTAACGTTCAAAAAAAGATATATATCTGTAACAGCGCACCGCTTCGCGTACTTTTCGCGTTACGGAGCTTTGCGAAGCGAAGCTGATTGGCTCTCCGGTGTCTGTAAACATTCCAAACAGTACGTAGCGGCCGCCATCTTGTCTCTCGGTAGGATCGAGAGACAAGAGGAGGCCAAAGCGAAGGGGCAAATGACCATAAGGGGGCATAGTAGATCCTCGCTGACCCCCTAGGTTTGATGTGGAGGTTTTAAAAGGGCCCCGCGGGGCAAAAAAAAAAAATAATAATAATAATCGAACGGCTGAATGGATTTGCACGAAACTTGGTAAAATATTAGGGACTGGTAGCCCGATGTGCCTTTGCTATGTCTCAATATATGTGCTTCAGTGCATTTTGAGAAATTAACGTTCAAAAACAAGATATATATCTGTAACAGCGCTCCGCTTCGCGGAGATAAAATTATATCTGTATTACCTAGCTGTTGCTAACACCAGTTAGCGACGGCTAGTAGGAGATAGCGACCATCTTGGGTCCCACTTTGCATGTGAGTGATATTTATCACTAATGACATGCAAAGTGGGCATGCCAAGATGTTAGCGACTGGAAACAGTCGCTAACATCGCTATCTCCTATTATCAACTTTTGGAAATATTCGAGATAAGCGCGAATATCTCCAAAAAGTAACAGCTGCCCTGAGCAGTTCTTAGCCATGTTATCCAATGGGAGGTGGATAACATGGCTAAGAGCATTAGCTCGGTAATGCATGAATATCGCTGACTTTTCAGCGATATTAATGCATTGCGGACGTTTTTTATCGCATTTGCGATAAACCTTGATACTAGCAAGGTTTATCTGCGATAATTTCTGACGATGCTTAGCGGTAAAAAATTTGTTGCTAAGCATCGTTAGGGATAAATATCGCTTAACTTTGGTAATATGCCCCAACGTCTGTTAACGTTCGATTCGAAGGAAATCAGGAATTGTTGAAAAACATTGTGTGCGCCATCTTGTCTTTTTTCAAATGCCACACTTTTGTCGTGCACGGCAGCCATTTTAGATGCCTTGACCAGACCCACTCTGTGCACGCTGTCGATCCTTAGCATGGCTCCCCACCCTCGCAAGCATCTCACCCAGGCAGTGGTCACCCCCGCTCTCTGTCTTATGCATGGGTAATAAACCTCCCCCCATCTGCGCTGCTCTTCCCTGAGAATCACACCCTGTGCCCGCCCGACACCTCCCTTTCGCCCTATTCACTACCGCACCCTCTGACACTCCTTTTCCTCTGTGTCCGATTGTCCAGGCCGGTCCTAGGCTATCAGCTAGCCCTGCAGATGTAGTTTATGGCCACAGCTGTAAAGAATCACCCCTCTTCAAAGGAGTTATAGTAGATCAAGGCCCACACTCGATGAGATCCGTCACAGCAGAAGCGTTGCTATTATCTGAAAACCATCCTGTATTGTGATTGGGGAGGGGACCGAGCGTGAAGCGGAAGATTCCAGGGATGACTCTTTGTACATCAAAGTTTTTACAATTATGTGTCACATTAAAAATACATAGCACTCCGACAAAGTAGTAAGATTATAAAACTTTAATAATTTATAAATATATACAAGAAAACAAAAATAGTAATAACATATAAACATTTTTAGGGAAAAACAACGAAGTAGCGGTCGGCTGTGCGAATAGTCCCAACGCAGCACAACGTCCAGATTTCCGGCGTGGGGCGTCGCGGGGGGTGGGTCATCAGTAGCAAACTGTTGTGCGAATAGTTCCAAGGCAGCAGAACGCGCCGAAATCTAGATGACACGAAAGTGATGTCTAGTAAGTTGCCACCCAGCAAATAACGGCGTGGGGCGTCGCGGGGGGTGGGTCATCAGTAGCAAACTGTTGTGCGAATAGTTCCAAGGCAGCAGAACGATGGCACCAAGGTGATGTCCAGTAAGTTGCCGCACTGGTTTTGGTATCCTACAATGCTGCTCCGAATAACGGCGTGGAGCGCCCCGGGGGAGGCGGCGTGAACGGGCCTCTCCAGGTGGAGTCTCATCTGTTTTAGTGGGGCGCCCCTTTACCGTTTCAGTTGCCATTCTGTCCGCTTTTGGTCCACTGTGTCAAAATCCGCCATTCAGCTGAGTTGCGCCCACTCTTGCGGTGCAGCGATAGGCGGCTGCCACAGGACTCTCAAAATGGCGGCAGGCTCTTTCCTTTTTGGGCGTGGTCCACTGAAATGGCCCTGGGACACCTTGGAAATCGGACGCTTGTCTGCTAGGTCTTGGACCCCATTCTCGAAAGCGTCCCCTCCGCCTTGAGAATTCATCAAAAGTTTTGGGGGCCCCGACTCCTGCAGGCTTCTGGTGGGGAGCGGCTGCCATGATTGCTCGCGGAATGACCACGACGGAGCTACGAGATGGTGGTGCTCTCATGCTGACGCCAGTTTAGTCTGAAACATCCAGAAACAAGGTGGGGCTTTCATCGTTTGGGGGAAAAAAAAAGTTTTCATCCAATGAAAAGTGTTGTTTTTAGGTCATATGATCAAGCCTTCCATCATTCGGAAACCAAAAGTAAAATGAACCAATGAAAAGTTTTATAAACAAGTCACATGACCTGTTATGCGGCATAGGGTATAAAATGCGGAGAAAATACGTTGGCACGTGAGGCGGCGTCAGTAGCGGACCGATGTGCGAATAGGCCGAAGGCAATACAACGCGCCAAGATCCGGATGGCACCGAGGTGGTGTCCAGCAAGTTGCAGCACTGGTGTGGCCATCCTACAATGCTGAAAGTCGGCGTGGGGCGCCCCGTTGGCCTGTGAGTTTGCGTCAGTAGCGGACCGATGTGCGAATAGGCCGAAGGCAGCACAACGCGCCAAGATCCGGATGGCACCGAGGTGGTGTCTAGTAAGTTGTCGCACTTCTGTGGCCATCCTACAATGTTGAAAGTCGGCGTGGGGCGCCCCGTTGGCCTGTGAGATGGCGTCAGTAGCGGACCGATGTGCGAATGGGGCCAAAGGCAGCGCAACAATATTTTCTGACTGACACCACAAGGCGCTGAGATGCCAAGATCCGGATGGCACCGAGGTGATGTCTAAGTTGCGGACTGATGTGCGAATGGGGCCAAAGGCAGCGTAACAATATTTTTTGTATGGAAGATACCACTAGGCGTTGAGATGCCAAGATTCGGATGGCACTGAGGTGATGTCTAGCAAGTTGGTGTGGTCATCCTACAATGCTGAAACTCGGCGTGGGTCGCCCCATTAGCCTGTGAGATGGCGTCAGTAGCGGACCGATGTGCGAATAGGCCGAAGGCAGCACAACGCGCCAAGATCCGGATGTCACCGTGGTGGTTTCATAGTTGAGAGGCACTTCATCTGCAGTGGGGCGCCGAGATCCGGATGGCACCGAGGTGATGTCTAGCAAGTTGCTGTACTGGTGTGGTCATCCTACAATGCTGAAACTCGGCGTGGGTCGCCCCATTAGCCTGTGAGATGGCGTCAGTAGCGGACCGATGTGCGAATAGGCCGAAGGCAGCACAACGCGCCAAGATCCGGATGTCACCGTGGTGGTTTCATAGTTGAGAGGCACTTCATCTGCAGTGGGGCGCCGAGATCCGGATGGCACCGAGGTGATGTCTAGCAAGTTGCTGTACTTGTGTGGTCATCCTACAATGCTGAAACTCGGCGTGGGTCGCCCCATTAGCCTGTGAGATGGCTGTTCTTTGGATTTGGGCCTGGTCCACCAAAATGGCCCTGGGACACCTTAGAACTCGGACGCTCGATTTTTTTTTCCTTTCCTGTACATGCAAAAAAAGGTAAATGCCCGGTACGTTACACGCTTCATCTGCCACGATGAACTCTCCAGAGGAACCGAAAAAAAATATAGTTGTGGTAACTATACCATGCATCGTCATATGGAGAGGTGGCACCAATTAATTATAGTGCTGCATAAAAGAGAGATTTGGAGGAGAACCCCTGACCTGCTAGTACATTCATCAAAGAAGTGGCACTGAGAGCTTCAGAGGCAAGGGAAACGGTCCCAAATATTTAGAAGAACTTTGGAAAGATTAAAATGACATGTTTAGATTGTGGCAAATTAATTTCATGTGGACAGATGAGTGTTACTCTAATAAATACAGCATATGAACATCATCATAGTCGATGGTTGGTAGAGACATTTTGACTATATCCTGGACCTGCCCGTCCTCGCCCAAAATGGCGCCGGAATAAATGGGACTCGTAACTCCTTGTTGTGTACTGGTTGCAGAACCTTGAAATCACGAGATACGTATGCAGTTTTGAAGCACATGGCGGGCGGGGACGAGAATTGATTGAATATTTCGACATCCCTATTGATATTAAGTTCTGATGTGTTATTGATTACTGTACTGTTGAAAGTTCGAATTAACGTCACCCATGGTACTTGCCCGCAAATGTATATCTAGATAATTTTATTGTAACTGGCCCTGTCGTATTTTAATTATAAAATGTACGTCCACCGATTCCGTAACTGTTAGACACCTTAGTTCTTGCAACCTAATGGCCCGCCCGTTACGTTCCTCTACAGTGTAAATGTCTATTCATCATATACGATTACAGTTTGCTCTGTGGCAGGCCCACGTGGTTATAGGCTCGTATTTGTATAATGAAATTTTCACAATAAAGGTTTTTAAAAGAAAACATGGTAGTAGTATATACATTGGTAAAGTTTTTAATAATAGTGACTGTTTTAGAATCATTAAAAGGGAAGTGAAATAAAGCAGACCAATTACATGAAGGGTAAAAGGTATAATACGAAGGAACGCAGTAAAGATAAATGGTCAAGGGCTGTTGTGTTTTCTATTCCTGCAACATAAAGTGATCGATAAGAATCTCATATTCAGGCGTATCGGCGACTAAGACAGCAGGTTGACCCTCTTTTGCTCAACGGCTCCGTCATGGGACGAAGAAACGCTCTTTTTCTCGAAAAAAAAAAGAATATATTTTACTTGCAGGACAGTTGTAAAATTTCCGGGAAAGTACATTAGCCTGGAACATTATAACATATATTTAAGAAAAAATAATGTTCGGAAGTAATGAAAAGCGTAATTTTTAGGTCATATGACCAAGCCTTTCATCATTACAATAAGAAAAGTAAAATGAACCAATGAAAAGTTTTATTAACAAGTCACATGACTTGTTATGCTTACGTTACGCGCTGCGCGCCCCGGATGACTTCCGGATGCGCTAACGCGGCGCGTCATATGACGCATTACGCGACAACGCAGGTACAGAATATAGTCAAAATGTCTCCACCAACCAGCGGTCGGAACACAACCCCTTTCAGCAGGCTAAATAGTTCTGTTAAATGACAACAGAAGGGACAGGCAACAAGAACCATCAGTCAAAGAGGGGAGAGCTAGTTCTTCTCTACCGGGTTACATTGGGGCGCTACCGGAACTGATCGAATTGGTAGTCTACAGTGTTTCTGGATGTTTCAGACTGAAGCTGGGGTTAGCATGAGAGCAGCACCATTTCGTAGCTCCGTCGTGGTCATTCCGCAACCAATCATGGCAGCCGTTCTTTATCGTTATTTTGGGTGGGGTGGGTGGCGGAGCCGAGCTGTTTTGCAGCCATCATTGTGTGGAGTTCAGTTCATCTCACTAGTTTTGTATTTGTCATGAGGGGTTGTTCCTAATGTTTCTATTTTAGCGAGGTCAAAAAGAGATCCCATTAGTGGCCTACTGATTTTGCTCGATTCCTTTTCTTTTTTTTTTACACGATTTTTCGTTATCTGCAAAGACTAAACAGAGTATTGCGACTCTGTGTTTGTTTGTAAATAGAGAATGAACCAAAGAGAACTAATTCTAAAACAGTAAATACTTGGATAACAATCAATCAAATGGAGAGAGAAGCAGGCACGACGGATTACAATGGGGGCAAAGACCTGCGTTAACTACCTTTCACTATCTGCAAAGAGAGAGTACTCCTAATAGAAATCAGGGGGGGGGGGGCACCATTCAAAGCAGATCAGTGTGCATAAACACGAAAATGTTTTCACTTACCACGTACTTGACATTCGACAGCTTATGATATTTGCTATTAAAAAACCATTGAAATTCACTGAAAAACCCATAGGTTATAGACCATATATAGTTAGGAATTAGCATTTACAAAACCTTGAAAATTCACTGAAAAAACCATAGGTTATAGACCATATATAGTTAGGAATTAGCATTTAAAAAACCTTATTTTACTCACACAAAACCATTGAAATTCCATATATAGTTAGTTGCACTAACTATATATCGCGCACCTGCAATCCACTGCTGATCATGTCACATATTACATCATTCATGACATGGTCAGTGACATCACTGATGACATCACTGATGACATCTCAAATGACATCACTGATGACATCACTGATGACATCTCATTTGACATCATTCTTGTGCTAATACGATAAACCTCTTCAGACTCTAATATAACCTTAGATACACTCAGTGTATACAGACACTCACACACTGCCACTCATCCATGGAGTTACTCACACACCCAGTCAGTCATGCAAAGAAACAATCTCATCTCCATTTCTTCAACTATACAGTTAAACACACCTTACTTATTGAAACATATACTAACACATATTTACTCTCTTATACAATCCCTGATACAAGTTCACAATGATCGATACAACCACTCACTCATTCGGTGGCTCTCATGCACAGTTATTTATATATGCCAACTCTCACATGTACTGTGTTTTACATATGTACTTACTATGACATGTAGCATTGAGATATCCATTCACTCATCAATACACTCATGCACACAGTCAACTGCCCATGTAGCTGTTTCCACATGCACTCTTGAACTCATACACCTAGTGAATAAACTGTTCACACATCTATGCATAGAGTCACACACCTTCCAGCCACCCCCACACAAACTCAATCTCCCATAGAAATACTTGGGCAACCAATTAATAACACATATAGCCTCTCGTATAGCTAATGATCAACACATGCAGCAGTTTACAGAACAACAGACATAATGATGCACAAATTAAGACAGTTTAGTCACTAACCCATGCATTCAGTGAGACACATTTAATCACTCACTCATACAGTCAGTCACGCACCTACTAAATCCTTCATCCAGACACTTATACATCCACTCAGTCTTCAATATGTAAGACATATTTTAACTTTACAGAAACATACAGTCACTGGATGTTGTCATCAGTGATGTCATCAGTGATGTCATTTGAGATGTCATCAGTGATGTCATCAGTGATGTCACTGACCATGTCATGAATGATGTAATATGTGACATGATCAGCAGTGGATTGCAGGTCTGCGATATATAGTTAGTGCAACTAACTATATATGGAATTTCAATGGTTTTGTGTGAGTAAAATAAGGTTTTTTAAATGCTAATTCCTAACTATATATGGTCTATAACCTATGGTTTTTTCAGTGAATATATATATATATATATATATTAAATACAGATTAGGCAGTTATGCAGGCAGTTCAGGCTCCTCCACCTATCCTTGACACACCAGGTGAACCACCAATAAAATGGCGGAAATGGTTGGATGCTTTCGAGAATTATCTGGGTGCCATAGGGGCACACAGGTTCAGACCGGAGAGAAAAACATTTCTACTGTTAAACTCATTGGGATTTGAGGGAAGAGACACACTTAAGCATTTACCTGAAGCAGATCCCATTGAAGGGGAAGAACCAGATGAATATGTGAGCACCATAAAAAAATTAGCAAAAAGATACGACAAACAACCAAGCATAGTTGTTCTGAGACATAAATTTTTTAAACATGTGCAAAAAAGTGATGAGGATGTTGACACTTACATTACAGCACTTAGAAAATTGATTGCAGATTGTGGGTATGAAAATTTTAGTGAACAAATTGTACGTGATCAATTCATAAGTCAATGTTCAGACAGGAGCATCCAACAAAAATTACTCACATTAGAAAATCCTCCTTTAGAGGAATGTATTCGTATTGCAAAAAGTATTGAAACATCACAAGAATCTGTGAAGGAATTGGAAAATAAGAACTATGAAAATGTAAATGTTGTGAAATTTCTAGTGTAAAGAAAAGAAGAGATAATCAACAAAACAATTTCTTCAAAAGAACAGATATTTGTTTGAGATGTGGTAACCTACCTCACAAGAGAAATAGTAGGCCGTGTCCAGCTAGTAATGTAGTCTGTAGATCTTGTGGTAAAGTGGGTCATTTTGATAAGGTTTGCCAAACAAAAAAGTTAGAAAAAGTGCGTGTTAGTCATGTAAAGGATTATAGTGACAGTGAAAATGAAGATCCTTTAGAGAAATTAAAAGACATGGTTCTTGTGGTGAATGAGCCTGATATCAAAAGTGGTGACCCCAACGATTGTATTGATCCATATGTTGACATAGTTGTTTGTGAAAAGAGTTTGCTCCTTCTTGTGGATTCTGGTACGCGAATTACTATGATCACTGATGCACTATTTAGGAGTAAATGGAAGAATAGAGAACTCAAACCTCCTGATCGGGCTCCAGTTTCATGTGAAGGACGCAAAATAGAATTGTCAGGGTACTTTGAAGATGTGTTGGAATTCAAAAACAGGAACATTTTTGGTAAAATGTATGTATCTGTACATGGCTTAAATATTCTCGGGTGGTTTCACCAAGGTCTGTTTAATATGATGTTATGTCCTGGTAAGAAAGAACAGGTTCTGGCTATCTGAGATGTTTCACATGTGGAAGAATTACTCAATAATTATCCAAAAGTTTTCTCTGGTGAATTAGGAAAGATTAAGGGGTTCAGACATAAAATAAAGGTTATGAAAGAAGCTACTCCGGTGAAACATAAGATAAGGAGTGTTCCTTTCAGCATAGGAGAAGATTTAGAAAAAGATCTATCTTCCATGCAAAAAAGAGGAGTGATTGAACCCATTGAATTGTCTGACTGGGCATCTCCCTTAGTGATTGCACGGAAAAAAAACAATGAGTTGAGAGTCTGTCTGGACTTGTGCAGTCTGAACATAGTAATATGGGTAGACACACACCCGTTACCCAACATCAATGAGATGTTAGGAGTAGTTGCTGGGGCAAAGATTTTCACAAAACTGGACCTAGCGTCTGCATACCACCAGGTGGAATTAGATAGAGAATCACGTCATCTTACTGCTTTCAATTCACCTAGTGGCATGTTCCAGTTCTGTCATATGCCATTTGGCTTGGCTTTGGCAGCTTCAGTCTTTTAGAGACTCATGGTCAACCTTCTCAAAGGAATTTAAAAAGTAGCAATCCATATTTGAAGAACATGGTATAGTTTTCAAACGTGATAAGTGTGTGTTTTCTAAAGACTCGGTTGAGTATCTTGGTCACACGATATCAAGTTCAGGAGTCACTCCAAAACCTAGTCTGGTTCAAGCAATAGTGGATGCATCTCCCCCTAAGGACAAGATTGGGGTAAAGTCACTGTTAAGGTTGACAGAATTCTATTCTCGATTCTTACCAGATTATGCTACCCGTGTTCGTCCCATATCAAATCTCTTAAAAAAACACACAGAATTTGTATGGGATGAAGAATGTATTTATGCTTTCTCTTGGATAAAAGAAAAATTGTGCGAGGTTCAAGCATTAAAACCTTACGATCCCTCTATACCATGCACATTGACGGTTGATGCAAGCTGCTATGGTTTGGGAGCAGTTTTGACACAGGAGATTCGCATCCAGGAAAATACCATTGATTTTGCTTCAAGGGTACTGAGGGATTCAGAATTCCATTATTCTCTAATAGAAAAGGAATTACTTGCCTGCTGGTGGGGTATTTAAAAGTTCAAAAGTTACTTGTGGGGTAGGAAATTTAATTTAAAAACTGATCATAAACCCTTAGTAAGCATTTTAGGAAACACCAGCCATAACAACACTACACCCCGTATAGCACGCCTAGCATCTAAACTACTTCAATACAATTTTGATATCACACACATTGCAGGTGGAAAGAATATATGTGCTGATGCTTTATCACGTCTTCCTTCTACAATAGATCCATCCACTCTTTGCAAAGATAATTTTGAGGCTGATGAGCAGGAGGATTGCATCATTGCAAGAGTTGAGCTTCAAAATGTGTGCTCAGTGACAGAAAGAAACTGGCATGCAGCGATGGAGTCAGATGTTATTCTGAATGATGTTAAATCTTACATTACTAAGGGATGTCCGAAAGAAAGGAACGCCAATGAAGATCTTCAACCCTATGTAAAAATATGGGATGAGCTATCTTTAGAAGATGGTCTCATTTTGAGGGGAGGAAAAATAGTTCCACCAAATAGTGTAAGAAAGACTCTTTTGAATACGGCACATGAGGGACATCTGGGAGCCACTCTCACCAAAAGAAGAGTTAGGGAGTACTTCTGGTGGCCCAAAATAGACAGAGACATAGATGACATGGTACTTGAATGTCCGATATGTGCTACCAGTGATAAAGGCCTCTGTATTGCAAATCCGCGACTAACTCCCATTCCTTATCCTGAAAGACCTTGGGAGAAGTTGGGAATAGATGTGTTAGGTCCTTTTAACGTTCTACCTCAAAAATCCAAATTCGCCATTGTCCTTATGGATTATTATTCCAAATGGCCAGAGGTTAGATTTGTTTCCAAAGTTGACTCAAAGGAGGTTATTGAATTCACGAAGGAGATCTTCATGAGAGAAGGTTTTCCAAAAACAGTAATCTCTGACAATGGTGTACAATTTTCATCGTCTGATGTAGAAGAGTTTCTTAACCCCTTCAGTGCTAATGACAAGGGTAACTCGTCATGGAGTTTCCATTGATTTCAATGGAAATTACATTGAAGCGGCGCGGGATCCTTAGCATCCAAGTGGTTAAAGACTCTTCCATTTCACATCTCAAAAGCTCACTTTACCGTCCACAGACTAACGGTCTTGTGGAAAGGCTTAACAGAGTCATTGGTGATTGCATAAGATGGGCCTTACTGTAGTGTAGTTCCTATATTCCCAATAGGCTCTGCGCATTGGAATAACATAAACGATAGTTTAGACGTAGGACTGAGGTCGACTAGTTCTCTACTGAATATGTTAGACTTAATTATGAATGTCAGCTAGCTCAGAGGTCACTAGAAACCTTCTCGAATGAACAGGAAGGAGTTAACTTTCCTGATTAGACAAGAAGGGATTCCTTTCTGACAACCGCATAAACATGACAACTTTTCTCCCTCCAGAACAAGGAGTATATCTCCAGAGTCGTGTGAAAACAATAGACAGCTATTTCACTCATTCAATCATGCATGCTTAGTTTCACCAGGAGTGCAGAGAAATAGAGAGACGGGCATTTTCAATAAAAGTTGTTATTTATTGAGCAGTCCTCTTTCTCATGCAAGAGAAGTGAATTGCCACAATTGCAATACTTATCATGAAGTAAAGTACGTACAGTAAAAGGAGTATTATGAAATAATACTGTAAAAGCATTTATATGGTTTCTGAGCCATATGATACTTAAAACGGATAAAATATAAACATACATGAAATCATTGACTAAACGTACTCAACTGGTGCTTCTAGGATACGCCTATCCCGGTGTACCTAACCTAAGCCTAGTACGTGGGAAGGAGTAAGTGAGCTGCAGTTTAAGTTAAGTTCGTTTTTGCTAAGAATCTGATTCAAGAATTCTCTAAGGATCTAATCAGCTCCGTACCTTGGTTATAGAATGAAGGAGGTCTTGTATCTCTTTCTCAGGACTCGATCTCACAGCAACCCGCAAGGGTGACTGGAAACACTGGAGCTGGATTTCTCAGCAGGAGAAAAGACAGCGTCTCTCTCAGTGCGTCAATGGGAGGGTCGGCTTCCTTCGCACTCGCTACAGCTGGGCTTTGGGTAAGTAGATAGCCGATCTGCTCCAAACCACCGTGTGTTTGCTTAAGGCAGATGCTGGTATATTTATACCTGGAAGGTACTGAGTTTGACGTAAGGTTGGACATAAGACGTCACTAAGAACTTACAGTTCTTTCTGGACTCCAGGAGTTCTTGTACAAATCAAAACAAAAGCAGGGGGAATTCCCGGGCTGCTGGAGGCTTGGTTTGTTTAAAGAACGCGTTGTACTTTCTAGGAGTCTATGGGAGTAGCCTTGCCGTATTTGGACTGCATTGGCTATGACTAAATATGGATATGATTCTTATGCCTTTATAAGGATATGATTTGTTATAACCACAAAAGGGCATGAATCGGGAATATTTAATTAGGGTCCTATATACGTTTACAGCACCCACTCCATCTATAATGTCCATCATTACTAAATACTAAGCAATACTGAACATATAACGATGCATGTGTTTTCCAACCCACCCCAAAATACATAAATTGCATTTAAAATGGTGTATGGTATGTACATGAAAATGAGTATTTATACTGTACGTTTTTCAAGCAGTGGGATCATTCAAAAAATGCATATATGGTACGTTTGGCTGAATCATTTGCGAAAATTGCATTTATGAAATGGCTCTTAATACAGAAAAGAAGGTCGAGACCATTTCATCACATATTTATACAATACTGTACATGTGCTAGAGGCTAAGTCAAAATATTGTCTCTAGAGTCTCTAAAAACAGAAGTTCTGTTCTCTAAGAATAGTTCTACTTTAATCAGAGTACCATGTGCCAGAAAAAAGGTAAATATTTTGGAAATGGAAAAAATAATTTCACTTTCATGGGAAAAAATAGTTCCAATTGTTTTCAGTAGTGTTGTTTATCAAAAACTGAAGGCCGAATTCAGAGTTCAGGGAACGCTGTGTGCTCGTTGTTTCAAAAGTTATTCTCGTTGTTAAGAGAGAACATCAAATCAGACAGTCTGGCAAAAAATTTGTCTACAACAGTAGGTGAAAGTTGGACAAGGTCCGAAAAAGTAGAATAGTGCATATGTGCGAAGCATTGCCATCATCGATGTCTGGATCAGCAATGTTCATGGAAGGTTGTACCTGTGTGGTGCTGCTTTCATCTCGTACTTCACCGCCACCTAATCGTAAGGGTGAAGTCTCAACGAATGCCGTCATCAGAATAGGAAGCCGCTGGGGACAACACGTTTCATGAGCCGTTACCAAACCAAGCAAAGTATCGATATCCATTAGTACTGCTGATGGTAGTGTAAGACAGACGTCCAACACGCATTCTTCTCCACATAGCAGACATCAAAGCACAGGTAAGATGCAATCTTGCCAGATTGGTCTGAATAAAAGAGACCAGGTAGTACTCAGATCTCTTAGCCGGGCAAAGCCGAGTACTTTAGTGATCCGTTCTCGGTATCGTATAGCCATGATCATTTCTTCCATTGTAGCCTGAGTTTTGTCTGTGGCTTGACTTGCCATATCGGAGCAGAAGGAACAAAAATAAAATTCCTGCTACGAGTCCCAAAAGAAGAGGCAGGCCGCCGAATACAGAATGCACAAAATTCGGGAAGATGCCAAGAACTGTCTCAAAGGGTGCTAACAGTCCAGAAAAAATTGTCTTAAATACATGTGCGATGACACTGGTATCTGACATGTTTAAGATTTGGCTTAACATTTCTACGAAATGCACGGGGCAATTTGTCGATAATAGGGAATGTATCTCTGCCGCTGTCCTTGCAACTTGCAGATTATACGTCTCTTTGGACGAGGTTAAAGGCACAGTTGTCTGTAAAAGAATAGACTTCATTCTGCTTAAAGTATCAATTTGAATAGAAGAGATATTCAGAGAAGGCCATATTTCTGCCTCCTTGTCTGGTTTTCTGTTTGGATACAATACTTGCATACAGCAAATGACCCTGGAAGTAACGCTCACGAGATAGGCTTTTCCTGGCACCATGCCACAACAGCTGTGGTCACTTATTATAACATAGCTGCTGTTGGAAAGCTGTCTGAAAAAAGGCTCTATCTGTGTTGCAGGAGTGCCGTGCAGGTGACATGAAAGGTTATTTGATGAACCTTCGCAGGCTCCATGCAAGTTAATACCTTGACACAGAAGTGTACCGCTTAGTGATTTTTTACAGTTGTTACCACTAAGAAATACCTCTTTTTTCCCTTCACTATAACATTTATGTGTATAAGGTAAATTCCAGGTTGACTTTATGTATCCTTTACCCAACCTTTCATACAGGCCTGCTGGTATATACTTTTGGCAATACTGAAACTGAAAAGTTGTTATCGGAATTGTAATTGTACCATGTATTATCCATTCAATGACAGGTCTCTCTGACATTGTCAATGGTAATCTCTCAAGTTTTTCAATGCTCAGAATCATATAGTCTTCTCCTTTTTGTGCCAAACTGATTTGTTTATCAGTAAGGTTAAAGATAGAAAATAATGATGTTGTGTTGATTAGACGCCATGGCATGTAGCCTGAACACAGATTTTGTAACGTCCAACCTAACTGTACAATAGAACGCAATTGGGACTGGCCATGTTGTAACATTAGCAAGTCCTGCTCTATTATATCAATAGCAGTTGATGGATGTACGACATTACAACGCATGCTTTTACCACGCATGCTTTTACATCGCGGTTTTTACAATGCATACCATTACAATGCATAGCGCTTTGGGGTGCTGGATAGTGAATAGTTAATTTACTATTCCAACTCCAGTCCCAGTGGACACTAGGGAAGGTTATTGGATAGTAAATTAACCTATTCCCTATCCTAGAGCGCCCCCCAGCGCAATGCGTTGTAATGGTTTGCGTTGTAAAAGCTGCGATGTAAAAGCATTGCGTGGTAAAAGTTGCGTTGTAAGTGATGTTTCCCGCAGATGATGCAATGCTGTCCAGTGAATAAATTCTGGAGGACAGAGTCGTTAACCCATTGTCCACTACAGACAGTGATTTTTCCAAATTAAAACGATCAATTTCGCATATTTTTTCAGCAGTTTCAATTTGCATTACTTTCCAAGCTTCGTTGTAAGCAGCGTATATACCGGCGTATATGAAACATTTTTGACGCTGTTTGTGAGGTCCCATTATGAAATCTCGCAAGTCAGCACCTTCTTTAAGTAAAGTCAAGACATAGCTTTCCTACACTGTATGTTGTAACTATTCCTGGATGTTGTCTCTGGGAATATCTTGGGTCTGGCCTGGTCTGTTTGAACCCCTGTGTTTTGTTCAGGAATCTATCTTGACAGTTATTTGTGTCTGTGGGCCAGATCAACCATTTTTTCCAATCAGGATTTGTTCTGTTTTGGTGTAAAATATGGGATACGTCTATCTCCACATCTGTAGTGCTATTACTATCAGGTATGGGCTTTGGAATAGACGGTTTGTTTCAGTCTTTTATCTTGGCTAGGCCAAGACAGGTTGTTTGTTGAATGGTGTCATTCAGGAATATTATCTGTTCTGGGATCATGCAGGCTCTGAATAATGATTCTAAACCCTGTACCTGCCAGTCTTTTGTACCCCAGATGGTTTTTGTTTCAATGTTGTTTTCCAAAATTCAAAACCAAATGTAGACATTTTTTCATAAAACTTTTCAGAATAAATCAATTTAATATTTGTCAACATGTTTTTAATTCCTGTCTTATTTAACATTTATACTACTATTATAAAGGAAGAACTCTGAGGCTTTGAGGCAGGTAAACTTGGGAACCACAGCGCCAATCCACACACCCGATACATCGTTGTAATCCTCAGGGTGTGCAGATGGACATAGGCTATATAAATTAAAAATAAATACGTTATTAAAAAATATAAGTAAAAAAAAAAGTAGTCCCTTCTGAAGTAGTGCCGCCGCGACGTGCGTGCTGACATCAGGAGCGGCGTACACGCGAGGATCGGCATACAGGAGCAGCGGGGATCAGCGCGGGGAGGAGCGGTGGAGATCAGCACGGCGAGTAGCAGTGACGAGGAGCGGCGGAGATCAGGGGAGCAGCGGACATGACGAGCGGACAGGCGGAGAGGATCAGCGGGCAGACAGTGAGGAGCGGCGGCGGGGAGGAGCGGTCAGCGGCGGATGAAGTAGGGTGCCAAGTTGCCAGTCAGCAACGTGAGGGAGGAGCGGCGGCGGGGAGGAGCGGTGAGTGAGCCACAAGTTAAGGAGGAAAAACAAACGTGTGCAGGAAAAAGTAACGTGGGCAGGTTAACAGGAGGAAAAAGAAACGGGAGGAGCGGTGAGCGAGCCACAGGTACCGGAAGAAAAACAAACGTGTGCAGGAAAAAGTAACGTGGGCAGGTTAACAGGATGAAAAACAAACATGTGCAGGTGACAAAAGCGTACAAAGTAGAGCGGGGAGCAAACGGGCCATTACAGGACGAAAAAGTGAAACGGGGCATTACAGGAGGAAAAAGTGACGTGGGCAGTGACGTGGGCAGGTTAACAGGAGGAAAAACAATTGTGTGCCGGGGACAAAAGCATACAAAGTGGAGCGGGTAGCAAACGGGGCATTACAGGACGAAAAAGTGACGTGGCAAGTGACGTGAGCAGGTACCAAACGGGGCATTACAGCAGGAAAAAGTGACGTGACCAGTGAGGTGGGCAGGTTACACAACGTCAGGGCAGGTGGGGGCCCTGAGCCATAATTGCTCCTGGACAACGTCGGGACGGGCTGCTAGTTTTGAATAAAACCTTTCTGTATCAGTGTTATTAAACCCTGAGAAGTATGGGATTTTTTCATAAAATGTTTTTGAGCTGCCTTTTGGCGGTGTTGGACAATGTTCTCATTGGTTATAAGTAAAAACATTTCTAGGATTAGCAGATTTATGCAAGTAGTGATGACCATAATGAGTATAGCAATACATTTCTTCATAATTTGATGAACCCTGCAAATAATCATGTTCTGTGAATTTAGCTGACATTTCTAAATCTGACATCATATTATTAATATTTTCAAAGTACCAATCATCAGAGAAAGTACTTGGTGTCACAAAGTCACTTAATGAAACCTTGAACTGGTGTAGATATTTCAAGAGCTCAATCGGGCCATAGATTTCGTAATCCGTTTTGTCCCATGCTACACCACCAGGTATTGGAATGGCTGTGAGGTTTACTAATGACAGTTCTCTTTTCTCGATGAGAGAGGATCTGTGTGGCTTTAGGACCAAGTTGATGTTCTGACTTGCTGTGTCCATTGTACTATATTTTCCATCAATAAATCTACCCAAACTTAAAACCAAGATGAGCCATAGAAGGAGGAAAAGTACACCTAACACAATCCATAATTCAATCCATGGTGAAATCAGATATGTTTCTTTGAGTTGATGAAAGAGTTCAGTCATTTTTTCTTTGAAAGTTTTTGTTGCTATCGTTTCTTCATGGTCACTTGGATCATCAGAAAAGTCATCGAAATTGATGAAGTAGCCAGATGCAGTTCTGTCTGTCTGACCTAGTTCTAGGACACCCCCGCGCCGCACGGCCACCAGCTGCTGCGTGTGCCTCCCCTTCCATTGTGCCTCGCTGCCCGACTGCCGCCTCGTGACCACGCCCCCTCCTTCGAGCGGCGTGGTCTGTGATCGGCGCTCCGCACCCTGTGCCCCTGGTGCATTTACTGTGTAGAATTGTTTTTGTTCTGATTGCTGTTTTTCCCGCTGTTTTGCTTGTATTTTTTTCCTGCCTGTTACCGCCCTCCGTCTTCCCTCCCTCCCTCCCTCCCCGCTCGGCGCTCCTCACCCTGTGCCCCTGGTGTATTTACTGTGTAGAATTGTTTTTGTTCTGATTGCTGTTTTTCCCGCTGTTTTGCTTGTATTTTTCCTGCCCGTTACCGCCCTCCGTCTTCCCTCCCCGCTCCCCGCTTCCCGCCACCACCGCTGACCCCGCCCCTTTATTCCTTCTGTTCCCTCCCCGCTCCCGCCTCCCAGCTGCTCCGTCCACCCGCGCACCTCGCCATATATGGCGACCGTGCGAACGCGCAGCGGGCGCGCCGATTGTGCGCCGAAGGCGCGCCAAAGGTAAGCCCGTCTGCGCCCGTCCGCGCCTGGACCGCGCCCAGGGCCAGGACCCCTGGCCCCCACCGACGGAAGCCGACCCGACGAACCTACAACGCCGCCGAACTCATCGCACTCAACACCGGCGCCATCCCGGGATGTCACCGAGCCACCCCGAAGCACACCCACGGACCCTTCAGCTGCCACGCCTGCAAGTTCCCCTGCATCCGGACCAACCCCGCACCAACACCCGCCAAGCCTAACACCAGCAGCAACCACCTCAAGTGCATCCTGCTCAACACCCGCTCCGTCCACAGACACGCCATCGAACTCTGGAACCTCCTCGACACCACAGCCCCTGACGTCGCCTTCCTCACGGAGACCTGGATGAACGCCTCCTCAGCGCCCGACATCGCCATCGCCATCCCAGAGGGCTACAAGATCACCCGGAGGGACCGCACCGCCAACCAGACGGGAGGAGGCATCGCCATCATCCACAGAGACACCATCCGCATCACGACCAACACCGACGACACCCTAACCACCGCCGAACACCTGCACTTCCAGATCCACACCGACCCGAAGACCACCCTCAGAGGCACCCTGATCTACCGACCCCCGGGACCACGCACACGATTCAGCGAGGACATCGCCGACTTCATCAGCCCGCATGCCCTCCCCTCCGCCGACTACATCCTCCTGGGGGACCTCAACTTCCACCTGGAGAACAACAGCGACCGCAACACCATCACCCTGCTCGACAACCTCGCAAACCTCGGACTCAAGCAGCTGGTGTCCACCCCCACCCACCTCGCCGGACACACACTCGACGCCGTCTTCTCATCCAGCAAAGACATCGCCTTCAGCCACGCAACAGGACTCCACTGGACGGACCACAGCTGCGTCCACTTCACCTTCAAAAGAACGACGATCCACCACCACCAGCAACAGGTTGCCCGAAGAAGCTGGAACAAGATCACAGCCGACCAGCTCACCGCCTCCCTGAGCCAGCACCCTCCTGCCGGCTCAGCGAACCCCAGCCAGGCCGCCGACAACCTCACGAAGTGGATCAGCAACTGCGCGGACGAACTCGCCCCTCTGAGGACCCCGCCCAGCAGACCCGGCAGTAGAAAAACCCCATGGTTCACCGACGAACTCAAGAGCTCCAAGAAGAACTGCCGAGCCCTCGAGAAAGTATGGAGAAGGGAACCAACAACGGACAACATGACCACCCTCAAGCTCGCCACCCGGAAACACCACCAACTGATCCGCACCACCAAGAAAAACACATACAAGGACCGGCTGGACAACAACGCACACAACTGCAAGGAACTCTTCAACATCGTGAAAGAGCTCTCCAACCCCAACGCCGGAAACAACGACGTCACCCCGTCGCAAGACCTCTGCAACTCCCTCGCGTCCTACTTCCACAACAAGATCGCGGACATACACAACAGCTTCAGCATCCAACCAACGCACGCCACAACCGCAGCAACGCCACCCACCACCACCCTCCGCGCCTGGACTCCGATCAGCACCGAAGACACCATCCGCACAATGAACTCCATCCACTCCGGATCTCCGACTGACCCCTGCCCACCCCACCTGCGGGACATTATCAACACCTCCTTTGACACCACCACCTTCCCGGAGAGCTGGAAGCACGCAGAACTCAGCGCTCTTCTCAAGAAACCTACAGCGGACCCCACCGAACTCAAAAACTACCGTCCCATCTCGCTCCTCCCGTTCCCGGCCAAAGTCATCGAAAAGACCGTCAACAAACAGCTGGCCGCCTTCCTCGAGACGAATGGATCCCTCGACCCCTCACAGTCTGGCTTCCGAGCCAACCACAGCACCGAGACCGCCCTCATCGCGGCCACCGATGACATCCGAACCCTGATGGACAACGGAGAAACAGCGGCCCTCATCCTCCTGGACCTCTCCGCGGCTTTCGACACTGTCTGCCACCGCACCCTAGTGCAGCGCCTCGGCAACATCGGAATCCAGGAGAAGGCACTGGAATGGATCACCTCCTTCCTCAACGGAAGAACACAGAGAGTCCGCCTACCACCGTACAAGTCAGAGGCCTCCAAAGTCATCTGCGGCGTCCCTCAAGGATCCTCGTTGAGTCCCACCCTCTTCAACGTCTACATGAGCCCCCTCGCGGCCATCGCACGCCAACACAACCTCAACATAATCTCCTACGCCGACGACACCCAGCTGATCCTCTCCCTGACCAACGACCCCGCCGCCGCCAGAGCCAACCTGCACGAAGGGATGAGAGATGTAGCCGAGTGGATGACGACCAGCCGCCTGAAACTGAACTCAGACAAGACGGAGGTCCTCATCCTGGGCTCCTCGCCCTCCGCCTGGGACGACTCCTGGTGGCCCCCCGCCCTGGGCACCGCACCCAAACCGACGGACCACGCACGCAACCTGGGCTTCATCCTGGACTCCTCCCTCTCCATGACCAGACAAGTGAACGCCGCCTCCTCGTCATGCTTCAACATCCTACGCATGCTACGGAAGATCTTCTGGTGGATCCCCACCGAGACCAGGAAGACTGTCACCCAGGCCCTCGTCACTAGCCGACTGGACTACGGCAACGCCCTCTACGCCGGAACCACCGCCAAGCTCCAGAAGAGACTCCAGCGGATCCAGAACGCCTCAGCCAGACTCATCCTCGACATCCCACGAAACAGCCACATCTCCGGACATCTGAGAGACCTGCACTGGCTCCCCGTCAACAAAAGAATCACCTTCCGTCTCCTCACCCACGCACACAAAGCCCTACACGACCAAGGCCCGAGCTACCTCAACAACCGAATCAACTTCTACGCTCCCAAGCGCCACCTCAGATCAACCAGCCACGCCCTCGCCGCCATCCCCCGCATTCGAAGAGCGACAACAGGAGGAAGGTCCTTCTCCTACCTGGCCGCCAAGGCCTGGACCTCCCTCCCGACCGACCTGCGCCTGACCCAAGACCACCTCGCCTTCAGGAAGAAGCTCAAGACCTGGCTGTTCGAGCAGTAACGGCACCCCCCCCCCCCCTCCTAGCGCCTTGAGACCCTACGGGTGAGTAGTGCGCTCTATAAATGTCTTGATTGATTGATTGATTGATTGTCAATTGTTGGAATTGCTTCCGGATTTCCTTTAGTCTTTGGATCCACTTTTGTCACATTAGTATAGTCAGAGGCTACATCATTGTAGACAGGTGTTTCTTGCCGAACTGTTGCAATTTGGATTTCAAGAGGCACAAGTTCTATGGCTTTGTTGCATAGTCCTTCTCTGTTTACTGCAGGTTTATCAAAAGTGATCCTCTTGGATTGTAGCAAGGTTTGGTCTTCTGCTACTTCTTGGGAGTCCACTGGGCCTACTACTTATTATTGGCGACATGATTGTGGTTTTACCAGGTCGATTGATACAACTCTGTTCTCCTTTTTACCAGCAAGGGGTGGTAGTACTACTGATCTTGTTCCGCTGATAGCTAGGACAGGTACTGCTTTTCTGTAAGAAGGCCCAAATTCCTTCTTCACCATGATCTTTTCTCTGACCAGATCCCCAATCTTTGGAATCCAGACAGGTCTTGCTGGGACATGTGGTTTTTCTTCAGTGGCCGTTGGCTTTAGCTTTTTGTTACTTAGACTTCTTCTTGTTTCATTTAAGTCCTGTAAAACAGCCAAACGATCTTTGATATCAAAGGATTTTTCTTTCACCACTGAAGTCTGACGATCTAAATCCTGCATGATCATTCTAGTACCGAACAAAAGTTTGTATGGAGTGATACCTCTTAGAGAATTTCTTGGCAGATTGTTAAGACTACGTTGGACACTTGTTAGATGTTTGACCCACCCATCACCCGAACCTAATACCCTCGCCATTATAGATTGCTTTATCTCACGTTTTTTTTCTCTCCACTACCGCATCTCCCTCGGGATAGAATGGACTAGAGTACCGCAATGCAATGCCCATGCTGGCCATGGCCTCTTTGTATGCTCGAGAGCTAAACGCAGGACCCTGGTCAGAATGTAGCATGCCAATTGCGTATGTGCCGATAAAGACTCGCAAATCTTTTATAACAGTTCTGGCGTCAGCCGAGCGCTGGGGCCACATCCAAATGAATATTGTGCAGGAATCCACTGCGACCATGATATATTTATAGTTGCCATCCCTTTGTAAGGGACCACAGTGGTCGAGGTAAACACTTGCTAATGGTTTATCTGAGATCAGAAGGGGTGTCTGTGCTGGTCATTTCACTGTTGATACTTTCTTTCTTTGGCATATTTCACATTCTAGAACATAGTTCCTAGTTTGTTTTCTCATCCGCGGCCACCAATATCTCTGTTTTAATAATGATACTGTGGCGGAAACACCAGCATGTGCAGAAGTGAGCCCTCCGTGTGCCGCTAAAATTAGTCCTAACCTTTGTTCCATGTTTGGAATTGCCCTATCCCCCACTCCAGGGATTTGAGCAAAAGGAACATTATTCGCATCAGTTTTGTATGAGTACTTTACTGGAAAGCCTATCGGGAGTGTCTTACCACTGTCTTTTACTGAAGCACTGACAGCCTGCATTATTTCGCTGTCTATTTTTGTTTTTGACCGGGTGATGGCAGCTACGGAAGCCGTTTGCACAGCTGCCTTCGCGGCCTCATCAGCCAATGAATTCCCTGCAACGTGAACGCCATCACGTTGATGACTCAGTGTATGTATCACGTGAGTCTTTTGTACTTCTTTCTGTAAAAGAACTACTTGTTCCCAAAGCATTTTATGCTTGATTGTGCCACCTTTTGCATCTTCGAAGCCGTTTTGAACCCAGTTCTGCAAGTATTCCTTGTAAGACTGAACGCAGTAATATGAATCGCACACTATTAGTGTGGGGAATTCGCGATCGGTATTTTCAAGCGCCATCTTAAAAGCCTGTAGTTCAGCTCGCTGAGCTGTACAATCTCCTAGAGATTGAGTTTTAGTGACTAGTGGTCTCACTTTTCCTTTGTGGCAACGACCTTTAACAATCGCGCACGCAGCACTATATGCTTGTTTACCCCCAACTGCGAGTTGTGCTGAACCGTCTGTGTATATTATACAGCCGTAATGTTCGAGAGGCAGGATTTCGGTCGGCAGAGGACATTCATATTCGTATTGGAGAAATTCTTGTGTTTTTAAGTTAGGATCAAATTCGTATACTACGTCTGATGCAGCAAGAGAATTAACCCATTGTATCCATCCCGGATGTAAAGCTTTAGCATTGGGAATGCTTGCTCTTGTTACCGCTTCTAGGGCAGGTACCGGTGTAACGATTATTATACGTTTACCTTGTGCTAGAGCTCTTTCTTTTGCTACAGAAGTTTGAACCGCAGTTAGAATTTTTTCAGTGGAACTGAATTTCATTTCAGCTTGTGTGTACAAGTGTGATTTATAAGCTATTGGTACCGTTTCTCCCTCATTAGAGGTCAGGTATGTGAATCCGCATCTTCCTGGGATGACTCGGATTACAAGGTTGCGTTTGTTTGCGCATGTTTGCAGTTTTGTTTTAGTTAACATGTCTGTTTGTAATGATCGTAAAATTTCTGTGTGTTTCTGAGTCCAATTAATTGGTTTGAAATCAGTTTTTATTAATTCATAGAGAGGTTTAACCTTCTCTGCATAATTTAGAATATATGTTCTTCCGAAATTCAGGAAACCTAGTATTGATTGTAAGTTCTTCAGCGTTTTTGGTGCTTGGAGTACTGCACACTTCTCTAAGAAGTTGTCTGCTAGGCTTTTGCCTTCACGTGATAATTCATATCCTAAAAACAGGACAGTTAGGTGAGCAATTCGTGACTTTATAAAGTTGAATTTGTACCCTTCAGCTGCGAACCCAAGTATTATGGTGTTCACTCTTTTCAAGTGTTTCTCCAGGTCATCGTCTGTAAGATAGATGTCTTCAACATAAGAAAATGCCTCATCGTCATACATTTGTAGTAACTCTGTTACCCTCGCTGAAAAGAATCCTGGGCTATTCTTGAATCCCTGTGGGAGACGACAAAATTGTTTTTTGGGCCCCCATACTGGCGAAAGCGGTCAAATACCTACTTTCTGGTGCAATGTTTTGACAGAAGAAACCATTTGAGATATCTAATGTCGTTTTATATTGTTTGCGCACGATGTTATTCATTAGTGCTGCGCTGTGTGAGTTTTGTACTGCAAATGTTTTGCAGCAGGAGTTTAGGTGTCTGTAGTCCAAAACTAGACGATATGAATTGTCTGGCTTGGAGACAGGAAACAACGGATTGTTCATTTGTGAGGTGCATGTTTCAATCACCCCCTGATATTCAAGTTGATCTAAGATCTCCCTGACTTGTTTTTTAGCTTCTTGCTTAACAGGATACTGCCTTTGTGCAGTAGGTTGTTTTTTTAACTGGATTTTATGGTGAGGAGAATCCTCATCCCATCCTACATGATTTTTATATAATGCAGGGGCTTGGGCCACTGCCCATTTTCTAGCAAATGTGTATTTTTTATGAATTGGAATGTGATTTGAGAAGGCAGGCATAATCATTTCTTTGCCATGTGGGTACTCCCTGACAAACTCTGGTGGCCAGTCTCTCTCAGCTAGCAGGATATCATAGCCTTTAGATAAGTTATCCAAAAAGAGACCTCTTATTTTCCTAGTTTTGTCTCCCCCTATACGCAATGTTATTTCATATAATTTATGGGGTTTGCTAACTCTGGTGTCTGCCGTTTCCACCTGAATGCATTCATTCGTGTCCACTGTCTCCAGAAGATTCATTAGGATCTTGCAAGATATGGTCACTTCTGCTGCGCAGTCTAGCATTATTTGGGCCCACTCTCCGTTTTTCAGTTGAGTCCTCAGAATCCTCGGCATGTTTTATTTTAATACTAGCTACCTTCTTTTTTGGAAATTGTATTTTTTTACTTTGATGAGCAGGTTCCTTGTCTTTGGACTTGACGTGCTCTTCTTTGTGTTTTGACCGTCCTCTTCTTTCCGATTTCTGTGAGGAAGTCTATATAAATATGGACTTTCCTCAGACGATTATTAATATGGCCCTGATCAACTGCAGGTCTCTGCCCAAACATGCCCTTGAAATACACGTACTTATCGAGGAACACTAACTAGAGATCCTGTTTCTCACAGAAACATGGCTTACGCCTGACTCAGATGCCGACATAGTACAGGCACTACCCCACGGATTCCTTATTCAACATCTGAATCGTCCCAAGGGCAGGGGAGGAGGAATTGCTGTTATTTTTAAAGAATCTTTCTCGTGTAGATTCTTTGACATCCCTCTGTTGGACTGCGAAAATATACATTTCACTATCCAAATGTCTCCTGCGCTCTAGTCAGGCCTTCATGGCAACAGTCCCCAGAGTCAAAAGGTCTAGATCTGGCGGAAGGACGTTTGCCTTCAACGCCGCCAAGATCTGGAACTCCCTCCCGTCTCACTTGAGATCCAATCCTGATCTCGTTTCCTTCCGAAAACAATTAAAAACACACCTATTCAACTCCGTTTAATTTAACTCAGTTTCTCCACCTTTTTCTGGCTCTCATCCTCTTTTACCCTCCACTTGGTTTCCTTTTTTAGCGCTTGGACGCCTCAGGGCAGCAATCGCGCTGTTATAAATCCACTTTCATTCATTCATTCATTCATTCCTTGCATCTCCCTCTCAGGACTCCTCATTTACCGTCCACCAGGAGCCATGGGGCAATTCCACAATTCACTTCTGGAATGCTCCTTGGCCATGGCCAGTTCACGGCCCAACCTCCTTATTTTAGGGGATCTTAATGCCCATTTGGACAATAGTAAAGACGAATCAGCCACAGAACTGATTTTAGATCTGGCAGCCCATCAACTCCACTTACAGAACGACCTTCCCACACATAATCGTGGTCACCTGCTTGACCCCATCTTTTGCAACTTTCTTGACCTTGTGGTGGGAACACCTATCCCTGTACCTTGGTCCGACCATCTGCTCATTCCTTTAAGTTGGCAAATTCAGTCCACTCCTCCTCCCGTCCAAGCATCTGGCAGACCATCCCGTCCGTGGGCGAAACTAGACTATGACAATTGGAAACAAGCGTTAGAGGACACCAGACCATATCCCTTATCGAACCCTTATTTAGCAGACAGGGAGATTACATCCTGGATTACTAAATCCTTAGATACAGTCCTTCCCAAAAAACCCCATCGGAAACCTAGGAAAAAAGCCACATCCCCGTGGTTTACCCAGGAGGTTCGCCTCTTAAAGAAAACCTGTAAGAGAGCGGAAAGAGTATGGAGGAAAGATTTCGATCTCAATAGCAAGAATGACTACAAGCGGACTATCCTCAACTATAAAAAGGCTTTAAAAAATGCTCAAATATCCTTTTTTAATGAAAAAATTAGCGAGGCAGCCTGCTCGTCCAGAGAAACGTTCTTGATTGCGAAAAAACTTTTAAAGACCCCAGTACCATCAGTCTCGCACAATCTCTCGGACAATCACTGCAACGAGTTAGCCACATTCTTCGACCTGAAAATACAAAACATTCTTCAACACCTCCCCCCTCCTCCCTGTGGACTACCCTCCTTCTCATTTGCTGCAGCGCCAGGACAGGGATACAGAACTAACCAGGTTTTCCTCTATCAGTGAGGCAACCTTAGAGCCTATATTTCAATCCCTCAAAAGCGGGTCTCCTCTTGACCCAGCACCAGTCAGACATCTAAAACAGGTCGCCCCTACTATCCTAGCACCAATGGTGAACCTAATAAACTCTTCTATAGAAAGTGGAACGGTTCCTGCAAGCTGGAAGAAGGCGGTGGTGAAACCCCTAATCAAAAAACCTAACCTTGACCCTGGCAATCTGGCCAACTTCAGGCCGATTTCCCTTCTCCCTGGCATTAGCAAGATGGCAGAAAAATTCATCAACTGTCAGCTATCAAACTATTTGGAGTCTAATGATTTGCTTAAAACATCACAGACTGGTTTCCGCCCGGGCCAGGGCACGGAAACAGCGATGGTGGCGGTTGTCGAAGAGGCTAGGAAGATCATTAATGCAGGAGGATCAGTGGCAGTGATCCTCCTGGATCTCAGCGCGGCATTCGACACCGTCAACCACAGCATCCTGGCGCAGCGGCTTGAAAACCTTGGTATTTCAGGGCCGGCCCTTTCTTGGCTCAAATCCTATCTCCACAATCGCTCTTTCCAGGTGGCGGAAGGTGATTTCATCTCCAGAGAGACCCCTATACGTTGCGGAGTGCCTCAGGGCTCGTCATTGAGTCTGACGCTCTTCAACGTATATATGTCGCCCCTGGAAAAAATTGTCGTCCCGTATGGTATTAAACTCTTGACCTACGTGGACGACACTCAGCTGGTTGTCTCCCTCTGTCGGCCAGATAATCCCACCATTGACCTGCGCTCCTGCCTGGGGGACATAGTCAGCTGGATGAACGCCTCCCATTTAAAACTCAATGGGGATAAAACGGAGATAATGGTGATGGGCAATCAGTCCCACTACCGGCCGGAGCATCTATGGCCCCCTTGTATGGGTCCTCTCCCAACCCCCAAAACTGACATCAAAAGCTTGGGGATTTGGTTGGATCATAACCTGACCCTAAACACCCAGGCAAGAAAAACGACTGGAATATGCTTTGGCTTACTACGAACCACCCGCAAGATCCTCCCCCTGCTTCCGTTCCAGTCAAAAAAATTACTCTTACAGGGCCTTATCCTGTCTAGACTGGACTACGGAAATGCCCTATATCTCGGTGCACCAAAAAAAGTTACAACCAGGCTGCAGGTGGTGCCAAATGCGGCCGCTCGGACTCTCACGGGCTTAAAAAAACGCTGCTCTGCCAAACCGGCGATCAGAGCACTTCATTGGCTGCCCGTGGAGCAAAGGGTACATTTCAAGGCCATGTGCTTAACCCATAAAATCCTCCATGGAAATGCCCCGCCTATCCTTAAAGACCTCGTGATCCCTCATACCATGACGAGAACCCTCCGATCCTCAAATGCTCACCTTACTCAATTGCCCAGGATTAGGAAGGCACGCTCCGGGGGCCGGCGGTTTTCCTATCAGGCATCCAGGATGTGGAATGCCCTCCCACTGGACCTCTGTGCCCAACCTAACCTTCTGTCCTTTCGTAAGTCCCTGAAGACGTGGCTGTTCCCTTAACCACCTTCCGCTTCCGCCTGACCTGACCTATTTTGATTTTCTGTCAGCGCTGGGACGCTCCTGGGCAGCCATGCGCTTTAAAAATCTCAAAAATAAAAAAAATAAAAAAAATAAGATCGAGAGGGACGTGTATCAATATCTTGATATCTGTCAGGTTTTCTCAATTTATCCCTATCTCTAAGGTTGTATCTTTTCTCAGAGGGCTCCCTTTGGGGAGATTTGCTTCCTCGTTCTGGAGATCTATCTCTCCGTTGAGGAGATCTTCCTCTGGACTGAAACTGTTTTTCTCTGGGAGTGGTTTGTTTATTACCCTCCCACTTCTTTTTTGGAGTGTTCAGATTATTTTTAATAAAGGTTTTTTCAGGATTTTCAGTTAGTTGTGATTTTAGTGGTTTCCCACCCAAACTATCTCTACCTAGTTCTTCATAGGATTTTTCTATGATTCTGGCAAGTTCAAAAGGTTGTTCTGCTATATCTGTTTCTTTCAATTTCTGGCGGATCGCCACAGATGCTGCTCCTAATTGAACTAATTGTCTATATGATTTTGTTAATTCTTGTAGTTGAACTAAAAGTTCTCCGCTTGACATTTTTTCAATGTCGGGATGTGGTGTGTAGCTGGCTAGAACCGGCCATGTGGCTCCTGGTCTGCCTAGTGGACCGAGCCTGGTAATGTGATTTTGATGTTTTAGGACGCCATTAAACCAGAGCAGGCGCTCTTGGTATGTTAGTGGAATTTCAATGTCCTCGAAAGGGGCGTATTCCGTTGGAGATTCCTCTATTTTGTAATAGTGGAAATCGCGTGTTATTGGATTTGCTTCAGGAAAATGTATCCATGAATAGAATACCTCTGTCTGCCGATATTCATGGGCCTCTACCACAAATATAACTGTACCACCTCTTGATGATAGTCCATTTTCTATAAGTTTAATAGTAATTGTTTTTCTTACATTTACCGGAATGATTATAGCATTCGGGTCTTCATCTTGGAGACTTGTGTCTTCCGCTAAAAGTTGAGCTGCTATTCTAGCTCTCTCTCTTTCTTTGTCACTTTCAACCATGTTTCTTGACAGAAAGTTATTTTATTTTGCAGAGCAAGTTTCAAGGAAACAGAGATTAGGAGCACAATATTTTGGAACACTGTATCCTTCAACGTTGACTAAACCAAAAACGAATACATAGGAATCTCTTCCTACTAAGTTCTGGCGGATATTAACCTTTTACCCACTCCAGACGTCTATTGGAGTTTTTACGGGAAAAAGGGGTCTGTGTGAAAAGCACGACTGAGTTACTCTAGTATCTAGCGTTAGATTATCGCCTTACCAAATGTTGGGCGCCATGTAGTGTCCTATATTCCCAATAGGCTCTGCGTATTGAAATAACATAAACAATAGTTTAGACATAGGACTGAGGTCGACTAGGTCTCTACTGAATATGAATGCCAGCTAGCTCAGAGGTCACTAGAAACTTTCTCGAATGAACAGGAAGGAGTTAACTTTCCTGATTAGACAAGAAGGGATTAGTTTCTGACAAACGCATAAACATGACAACTTTGCTCCCTCCAGAACAAGGAGTATATCTCCAGAGTCGTGTGAAAACAATAGACAGCTATTTCACTCAGTCAATCGTTCATGCTTAGTTTCAACAGGAGTGCAGAGAAATAGAGAGACGGGCGTTTTCAATAAAAGTTGTTATTTATTGAGCAGTCCTCTTTCTCATGCAAGAGAAGTGAATTGCCACAATTGCAATACTTATCATTAAGTAAAGTGCGTACAGTAAAAGGAGTATTATGAAATAATACTGTAAAAGCATTTATATGGTTTCTGAGCCAAATGATACTTTAAACGGATAAAATATATACATACATAAAATCATTGACTAAACGTACTCAACTGGTGCTTCTAAGATACGCCTACCCCGGGGGTACCTAACCTAAGCCTAGTACGTGGGAAGGAGTAAGTGAGCTGCAGTTTAAGTTTTTGCCAAGAATCTGAATCAAGAATTCTCTAAGTATCTAATCAGCTCCGTACCTTGGTTATAGAATGAAGGAGGTCTTGTATCTCTTTCTCAGGACCCGATCTCCCAGCAACCCGCAAGGGTGACTGGAAACACTGGAGCTGGATTTCTCGGCAGGAGAAAAGACAGCGTCTCTCTCAGTGCGTCAATGGGAGGGTCGGCTTCCTTCGGCACTCGCTACAGCTGGGCTTCGGGTAAGTAGATAGCCGAACTGCTCCAAACCACTGTGTGTTTGCATAAGGCAGATGCTGGTATATTTATACCTGGAAGGTGCTGAGTTTGACGTAAGGTTGGACATAAGACGTCACTAAGAACTTACAGTTCTTTCTGGACTCCGGGAGTTCTTGTACAAATCAAAACAAAAGCATGGGGAATTCCCGGGCTGCTGGAGGCTTGGTTTGTTTATAGAACGCGTTGTACTTTCTAGGAGTCCATGGGAGTAGCTTTGCCTTATTTGGACTGCATTGGCTATGACTAAATATGGATATGATTCTTATGCCTTTATAAGGATATGATTTGTTATAACCACATAAGGGCATGAATCGGGAATATTTAATTAGGGTCCTAGATACGTTTACAACATTACAACATAACAAAGACATACCTGCAGCAGTGAGAAGCATGTTGTGGTTTTATAGAACCACGCAACACTCATCCACTGGGTCTTCACCTTTCGAATTATTAAGAGGAAGAAAACCTTCCACTGAATTCACCCCTGCATGGATGTCAAAATGGTTTAAGAATAAAGAATCACTCCAGGAATTGGACACTAGAGTTAGAAACAGGGTCCATCAGGTGCAAAACAAGCAAAAATTGTATTTTGACAAAAGAAAACATGCTTCAGAAAAAGACTTGGTAGTAGGTGATGTAGTGAAAATAAAGAAACAGACTTTTGTTAAAAAAGGCATGCCTAAATACAGTGAGCCAGTGGTCATAAACAAAATATGTGGAAGTGCAATACGTGTCAATGGAGGTAACTGGTGGAACATGAACAAAGTGGTAAAGGTTAATGAGAATTCTGGTTTAAGAAAACATGTAAACAATGAAGTGGAACAGAAACGTGCAAGTGTACTTGAGGAGTGTGATCTTGGTCGTCCTTGCGCATCATGCTTGAGGCAAGAAAAAGCTGTAGAGTGATAAAATTACCAGTCAGATACCGTTGATACATTTTCACCATTTTCTATTTGTTCTTCTCTTTGTTCTATTCTGTTCTCTCTCTCTCTCACTCTCTCTTTCTCTTTTTCTTTCTCTCTCTCTTCCTCTTTCTCTATTCTGTTTTCTTCATCTTGTTCTTTCTTTGTCTTTCTTCTTTCTTATCTGTTTCTTATCTTTTCCATTTTACAAAAGGAGATATGTAGTATCCTTTCCCGCTCGTTCCCCTCCGGTGCGAGTGGCACTATGGTTTGCCCCGTCGCGCGCTGCACGTTGGCACGCGACCTTCTGTGAATAATGACAGTTGGTTTACTGTGAGAGACTCCTTCGTGCTTGCATGCACGCAGATGCTCGCCTGTGGGATCCTGTTATTCAAATAAACTACAACTTCTGTATTTCGTATCCTGTCATCATTACATTTTCCTAGATGGCTGCTGAGCCCGGGCCCAAAAACCCACGTGCCCCCCCTTGCAAAACCAGGTCATTTTGAGATAGGTTATTTTGAAGTTTCCACAATACATTTAGGGCTCTTGCCTGTCATGGGCACTAGGCCTACCCACACAAGTAAGGTACCATTTTTCTCGGAAGAGTTTGAGGTTTGCAAGGGATTCTGGGTAACAGAACCTGGTGAGAGCCAGAGAAGTCACCCTAGCCTGTATTGCCCTGTGTGTCTAGTTTTCAAAAATGTATAGGTTTGCTAGGTTTTCCTTGGTGCCAGCAGAGCTAGGGTTCAGAACCTACAGTTAGGCACTTTGCAAAAAAAAGGCCAGTTTTCACTGTATAAATGTGGTGTGTCCACATTGTGTTTTGGGTAATTTCCTGCTGCGGGCACTAGGTCTACCCACACAAGTGAGGTACCATTTTTATCGGAAGACTTTGGGGAATGCGCCGTAGGTGGAATTTTGTGGATCCACACAGATCCCAGAACTTTCCATCACAGAAATGTGAGGAAAATGTATTTTTTTAAAACTAAGTTTGAGGTTTGCAAGGTATTCTGTGTACCAGAATCTGGTGAGAGGCACACAAGTCACCCTATCCTGGATTACCCTTAGTGTCTAGTTTTCAAAAATGTACAGGTTTGCTAGGTTTCCCTATCTGCTGGCTGTGCTAGGGTCCAAACTCCACAGGTAGGCACATTGATAAAAACAAGTCTGTGTCCAGTGGGCTTTCTGCCGCCCTGGGGTGGAATTGGGGGTGGGGGATGCCCCGATATGCCCCCAAGGAGGTAAGAAAGTCTGTGGCTATTATTTTGGGGTGGAGGCATTCGTATGCCCATTCTAGGAAGTCCCCACCCCCAGACATAAAAAACCCCGGGTAATGGCTGATGCCTAGTGGGCTCTCTGATGCCCCCAGAGGGGGCAGATCAAAGGCATCTGCCCCCATCTGTCTCCTGATGGGGCAGAAAGACTGTGGCATTTTTGGGGGCGGTGGGGGGATTGGCATGCTCATTCTGGGCAGCGCACACCCTTGAACTAAAAAATAATGTATTCCCTGATGACAATTGGGCTTTCTGCCACCCCCCCCCGGGAGGCAGATAAGGGGCTTTTGCCCATATACCTCCCGGGGAGGCAGAAAGACTGTTTTTTTGGGTGGGAGCCTTGATTTGCCCATTCTGGGCAGCCCTCGCCCTTAAGTATACAAAAAAACAAAAAAATCAGGGGACATTGCCCTCATCTGCCTCCTGGTGGGGCAGAAAATATTTTGCCTTATTTGGGGGATAGGGAGGGGGCATTGGGATGCCCATTCTGGGCAGACCCACCCCAGGCCTATAGAAAAATAATCCCCAGCATCTAGGGTGCTTTCTGCCCCCCGGGGGGAAGATTGGGGGCTAATGCCCCCATCTGCACCCCAGAAGGGGCAGAAAGACTGCCTGTGCCAAAAATGTATGGGAGAGCAAAGGCCCTTGCCTAAGGGGTCGCTCCCCCCTCCCTGGTGCTAGTGGGCGGATCCCTGCTTTGGGATTGCCCTCCTGGGGTGATCCCCAAACAGGGATCCACTAGGGAAAGAGGAGATTCTCTCCTTTCCAACGATACCTCTCCCATGCGTGTCTGTGCTCAGGGGGCTAAGATAGCCCCATAAGCACCAAAACTGTGAAACTGAAACTAAGTTTTAGTTTAGTTTTCATTGGAATGACGATAGCGCGCCATTCCGTCATGCGCCATTCCGTCATGAGTTCCCAAAGCGTTAACAAAGTGGTAATAGATAGGGGAAAAATATCAAGCCTAATACTCATCTAAGGGTGAAACGCAGAACACAGGCAAAGTGTACCTAAAAATAACATGGCTGCCATTAACTTTTGTAGAGCAGCCATCAACCAATCATATAATGATTTCATCGCTCTATACCATGGTACTACTGCGAAATACCATGTAATACCACAAAATTTTGACAAAAAAACTTTTGCAACAATTGCCTCATAACTTTAAAAATACTTACTCTACCTACCTATGGTGTCTGAAAAGTTAATCTGTGCACCCTATTGTGGCTGATGAAGGTAGGACTGCGACCTTTATTCTGCTGGACCGGCACCGCGTTCGACACAGTTTCCCACTGCCTTCTTTTAGAAAGGCTAATGGAGGCCGGGGTTGGAGGTATTGTGTGGATCTGGGTGAGGAATGTTCTGGCAAATAGATCCTTTCAGGTCTTGCAACATCCTTTCAGACATTGTTCTGAAACATGGAATTCAGCTGGTGTCATATGCTGATGATACTCAGCTAGTTGTGACTCTGGAACAGAAGGAACCTGAAAGGGCTGCCGATTTTAGAACCTGACTGGGGGAACATATGGACTGGATGAGACTGAGCTGTCTCCAGCTAAACGCAGGGAAGACAGAGGTGATGGTGGTTGGGAAACAGCCCTCTCTCTGGTCACAGCACTGGTGGCCCAAAGCAGTGGGAACTTATCCAGTGCCAAAAGCCAAGGGGAAAATTTTGGGAGTGTGGTTCGACAATGGTCTTTCCTTCTCCTCGCAAAGATCAGCGGTGGCTGGGAAGTATTTTGGCATTTTGAGGATGATACGTAAGATCTTGGACTTTCTCCCGCTAAATGCTAAAAGGTCGATTTGTACAGGCGTTGGTTACATCTCACCTTGATTACTGCAATGTTCTGTATATGGGGGCAACGGCTAAAAATCTGAACATCCTGCAGAAAGTTCACAATGCCGCAGCCCGGCTCATCCTGAATGAACCTAGGAGGGCATTGGTGGGAGAAGCCTTAAAGGTACTGCATTGGCTTCCTATTCAGGTTAGAGTTACCTTTAAGGCTCTATGCCTGAGTCACAGAATCCTTGGGGAGAGGGGACCTCGTTTTTTATGGCCTCTCCTTAAAGCTCACCAGCCTGCTCGTAATTTGAGATCATTGGGTAGTGCAAGAGTGATTGTGCCCAGGGTGCGTAAGGTGCGGTTGGGTGAAAGATCTTTTGGCTTCCTGGCAGCTAAGGCCTGGAATGAGCTTCCAGCGGATCTTAGGACAACTGAGTCGGAGTCTCTTTTTTTATAAGAGATTGAAAACTTGGCTCTTCCGTTTTCCCAGCGGAGGAATGTAGTGGTAAGGTGCCATTTTGTTTGGATGCTCGCGTTTTGGTGGCTGCTGGGGAGGGTTGTTGGGGTTCAGTTATGTCCTAGCGCAGGGACACTCCGGTTGGAGTAACCATTGCACTTTATAATCTTACCAATAATAATAATAATATTGTGTAATTGTGCCAAATTTCTTGAAAAGCGGTTCAGCTGTTTTCGCACTATTCGAGATGCAAATGTATAAGAAAAATGCATTGGTGGAAAAAACCCTTTTTTTGGGACTCCTCTATCACCTTTGCACCCCCTTGACCAAGCACCACATAAGTTTGCATCATCAGCCAGTGTAGAGGGAGTAATAGGTGTGCAATGTTTTGTGGCGATTCCTCAAACGGCCCAAAATTATTAATGGTGAAAAATCTGAGGAATTCCTATCTCTGGTAATGCGAACTATAACTATAGAGTGGCTATTGCCACTCTGTAACATATGTTTTAGGTGAAGAGCACCTCCTGTATTTGGAGCAGTCGACAACAGCCATCAACACTCTAAACCTGCATAGAGAGAGAGAGAAAGAAAAAGAAAGAGAGAGAGAGAGAGAGAGAGAGAGAGAGCGATGGGGTCAGGAGTAGAAAAAGAGAGAGAGAGATTTGGACAAGAAATACTAGCTAATCCTGACATCAGGGTTTGAGGCAACATTGCTTGTACACACATTTAGAATTTCCTTTGGGTCTGCGATTCTGTGCCTCTAGGCTGTAACTTAAATGATTTTCAGGTTCGCCAGTCAAGAGTGAAAAAGTGCCAGTGATCCTTCATGTTCTCATTCATAACATGAGACACAGTGAAGGCTGTGTGGCTTTTGTGCATTTCCTGCTGGCAGCCTAAGTCAGAAAGGCAAGCACTCAATTACAGTGGCACCCGCTCCCTGGGAAAGGGGGGAAGTGGTGATCTCATGGCAGCAGGAGCATAGATTGTACTTTGAGAATCTGATTTTCTGAGCGCTCGAATATTTCTGTGCATCAGACATTCAAAAGTAAATTGGCTTCTATTTTATTACAGCAGGTTCTTGATAGCCATGCAGCCTGCCATTTTATAGTTTTGTTTGCTAGGTGCCTCTAATTAATGCTCATCAGAATAAGTTTTTGTGGTGGAAATATATTAATCAATGTTATGTTTCCATACAAAAGGAATTATGTGTCAAATGCTTCTCTTGAGGGCTCATTTTTAAAAGATATAGTAGGGGGGGGAGAGGTTAATTTCCCAAACATAGCCCCCGCAGTATGGGAGTCACTCTTCGCAGCTCTGTGCACAAGCCCGGAGACTGGTGTTGACGTGCATCATAGACAGGCCCAGTTGCCAGGGATAGATAAGACCCTTCGGACCTCCCCGGCCACAGACCCCCCGCACGAGTATCGACTGTCGGGGGCCTCGGGCCTGGGTCGGCGGAGGGGCCCGGTGGGCGATTGGGAGATGACTTCCTTTCAAAACCTAGAGAGTATTTCTCTCAAGGAAGTGGAGTCCACTATAGAAAGATTGCTCCCAAACAAAGCCCCAGGCCTTGACAAATTACCTGGTGACCTCTTTCGCTCCCAGCCCAAAATCTGGACTCCGTATCTTGTAGTCCTGTTTAATGCCATCCTTTGGGGTTCCAAGTTACCGGAAACTTGGTTGGGAGCTGAGATCGTCCCCATTTACAAGAAGGGCTGCCCATTATCCCCGTCCAACTACAGGCCCATTAGTCTTTTAGACACTTCCCCAAAACTAATGGGCCAGATTCTATTGGATAGGATACTGAGCTGGATAGAGGAACACAAAATACTGACCACCCTCCAAGCTGGATTTAGATCAGGCATCTCGACCCTGGACCAGATCTTTAGGCTGCAGGTCCTTTTCTGGAAAACTACAAGAGTAGAGGGTGGCAGCCTCTACCTTGTTTTTGTGGACCTATGGAGAGTATTGGAAGAACTAGGCCTCCCGCTCTATTTACTAGACGTCTTGATCCGACTCCATGCGGGGAACTTCGCCCAGGTTAGGTGTGGAAAGAATGGCGAACTCTCGGCCCCCTTTCCTGTAACCAGGGGGGGTACGCCAGGGTTGTGCTCTTGCCCCTACCCTCTTCAGCCTTTATGTTAATGGCTTGATAGATGAATTGGATGGAGTCAGGGATAATGATGCCCCGAGATTGGCAACTGGAAGGGTGCCTGCTCTGATGTTCGCGGATGACACTTTGCTGTTATCCCGAACATCAACAGGCATCCAGCGGGTTCTGGATGGGTTTTGAACTTTCTGTGCCTCGAGGGGATCGGAGGTTAACCTGGACAAAACCAAGTTTATGGTTGTCAACCCCCCGAGGCACACCCGCCCGAGCCCTGTCTTGAACGGCACCCCACTTGAGCGGGTGAAAACCTTTGTTTACCTGGGTGTCACGTTAACTGAAGACTTTGACTGGGGTCAACAGGTGTCTAGATCTGCCCCGAGACTTTCACAGATTATAGGGGGGATTGGTAAATTTCATAAAACTTCACAATTTAAACCAGTCGCCCCCGTCCTTGAAACTTATAGAGCCCAGACCAGGTCAGCAGCTACGTATGGGGCAGAACTATGGGGGCACAAGAACGTACTGAGTCTACTAAAGGTGGAACAAGCTTTCATGAGAAATTTGGTAGGCTTACCCCAAAGCACCCCTCTCATACCATTGCGGTTAGATATGGGCCTTGAGTCCAGAAAAGATCTAATAGCCGCATGACCCCTGCTCTACTGGAGAAGGCTCTGGACTGTACCGGAACTTGTTGATTACAGAACGGAATTTTCTGCCGTCTGGGGGCAGCTCAAGAACAAAAATATACCCTGGCTATCCCACATCAAGGCCCTGCTTTACCAAATTGGCTTGCCTCAATTGTGGGAGTCCCCGGAGGAGAGCTGTCCTAGGCTCCAGAGGTCAGAACTGTTGGCTATCCTGAGAAACAACAGCCTCAACACGCTACTCAGCTTGCCATCCCAGGGCAGGCTAACAACTGAATTCCTGAAGGTGAAAACTGCGCCCAAGAAGGAGGATTTCTTAGATCTTGTGCAGCCTCCTCTTGCAAGAAAACTATATATTCAAATAAGGCATGGCTGTTTGCCTATCAGGGGGCTGACCTCCAAATGGACTCTTTCAAATGAGGGAAGTCGCCCAGCATGTAACAATAGCACAGAAGATATCGTCCATGTTCTGTTCTTCTGCTCGGCGTATAGCAAAATACGGAAATGCTGGTTGGCCCCTCTGTGCAGAAACTTGGGACTTAGACAATGTGCTCAGGCTTGCAGAATTTTAACATGTGATACCTCCCCCCCCCCATTGTGTTTGCTGTCTCCCGCTTCTTACACGGTATGTGGTGCAGAAGGACTACCTTTTTGATAAGGACCTAATTGGAGCAACCCCCTTTAGTATTCCTTTTTCCTTTAACTCCCCCTTTTGATAACTTTTGATGACTTGTGATTAACTTGTTGTTTAATAATTTTATTACTACTTATATTTATGGATTTTATCACCGTGCTTGTATGTATTTTATCTGCACTTTTATGGTCAATGAGCGAAATAAAGTTATCAATAGTAATAGTAGTAAAGTCTTGGGGGGCTGCAACATGAATTTGGTAGGTTATGTATGCTGTCCAAGCTTAGTTATGGAAGATTAGGCCAAGGAAAACCAGGTTTTTGATTTTTACTAAATAGTGATGGTCCTGGACCACCTAAAACATACATTAAAGAGCGGCAATATCCACTCTGTAGTTTTAGTTCGGGTAACCAGAGACAGGAATACCTTTGACTTTTCACTATTAATAACTTTGCACCCGGTTGATGAATCGCCACAAAACTTTGCAGGCCCATTCTTCCCTCTACATTGGTGGATGATGCAAAGTTTTTCAGTGACTATTCAAGGGGTTGCAAAGGTAAAAGAGGGGTTCCAAAAAATGTTTTTCCACCAATTAATTTTCCTTAGACTTTTGCATTTCGCATAGCGTGAAAACAGCTGAACTGATTTACATGAAATTTGGCAGCATTGCACACTAGGGTGCACAGATTAACTTTCCGGGTACTACAGGTACGTAGATTAAGTATTTTTTAGGCTACGAGGCAATTGTGGCTTCTGTATTTTTGTCAAAATTCTGTGGTATTTCACGGTATTTCGTGGAAGTACCATGGTACATAGCGATGAAGTCATTAAATGTTTCCAGAAGATGGGTCTTATTCCAGAGGTCAGATTCTTGTGGTCCAAAGGCTCTTACGTCAGAGAAGGCTTTCGGGATAATTTGTGAGTGCAAAAAGTTACCAGGTGCATTTCTGCAAAAAGAATAGTATGCCACAAAAAAAACCCTGTGATGATAGCTCTTCTTTTGCTTAATATTGCAATCTACTTCTCAGTGGTCTACAATTTCTGCTGAAAGTCAGACATATCTCCAAGAAGTTCATCTTTATTTTATCAGACATCTCTCAAAGATGTTTATCAATAATACATTTCTTCCATCCTGTTGGGGCTCATCCATGTGATGTAAAGGGTGCCTCATTCTCTGCCGTCGTTTCTCCCGCAGCGAATTTGCCAGACTCCGTTGGCTGGACCACAACCTCCAGCCTCCATGGGCTTGGTGGCACCGGAGTGTCATATTACCGGAGGAGACATCCCACTGCACAGGGCACACCTGGGCATGGCCCAGGCCAAGTACGGGCCTTTATGCACCAGTCTGAGCCCATCTGCCTCTGACCGAGGCTGGGCTCCCCCTCTGAGCCTTTTTGATTCCCGCATTGTGAAACGACCACGGTGGAGGTATGAGTCATTAAATATTGGGCCTGGTATTGTGTCTGAGCAACTGACTTTGAGGAATCCTTTTTGTCTTAGAGTGATATCATGAACAACGATTTGGGAATTGGAGGAACACCCTGAAGCCATATAAAAAGTGCCCTTTTCTGGAAAGTTAAATTTGACCACTAGGCACTGAATATGGGCAGAAAGAGAGAGGTTTGTAGTAGCCCTGCATCTACCCCTCCAGTTAAACTACGTGAAGTGACCACAATGACAAGGTAAGTGGTTACACTTGAAGTTTAATTACTGTTCGTCTCCACAACTTCCAGGGAAATGAGTATCAGACCTTGGGAGTTCAAGTAAATACATTCTATTACCATGGTGCTAGGGAACAAGTTTAATACTTGTGTTTTACAGGCACTGCTTGATCCTTCACCTTGATAAGATGTTTAAACCCTTTCATCAGTCCTAGGTTGTCATCAAACACACTGCTGAACTTTATAGCCCAAGGAGATGGACCATCACTATGTACAGCATCATCCACTACAGACACAGGTTCCTTTGTCCCAGGCCTAAGAGTTATTCCAAATAACGCTTGGTGATACCACCCTAAAATGTTCAACCCTTTATTTGCAACATACACTTTTCCAGTGATACATCTCTCTTTAAACACCAAACTACTCTAAAAAAAACCTTTCAACTCAATTCTCCTGCCCTCATACGAGACAAGATTTCTGTCTGGAGGTTCCAGACACTTATCAGTCCACAAAGACTCAAACAGTTCCTCCGTGATCATGGTCATATGCACACCCAAATCAACAAGTAATTGTAAAGTTTTCCCATCAACAGTGACATCCACAATGGGATCTACACAGTCTTCACAATCATCCTTAACCACTAGCATTAAGTCACTCATAGAACTTACCACAACCACAGACGTGTCGGACTTATCATTGTCAACCCGTACCGCATTAACATTACCTCTGGAATTACACACTTTTGCAAAAGGACCTTCTCTTCCACACTTTTGACAAGATGAATTCCTAGTAGGGTACACGCGTGAGTTGGGAAAATGTGAAGGGAAACCGCACTTTGAACACATATTTCTTTATTAACTCGTTTTTTTTTCTTGCTTGGCAAGAGGTAACTTACTCCCTTCATGTTCACCGGTTCGTTTTTCCCCAAGATCCTTCCCTTCTTTGATCCCTCCCACAGCTGCTTTGTCTGGTTTCAACTCTTACGAGCTATATGGGATAACTCTATACTTTTAACAATAGAGATAGTGTCTTGTAATAAGGGATTTTTTCATGTTAGAAGCTTTTCTTGTACTTTTTTATCGCTGCAACTTACCACAATTTGATCTCCGATCAGCTGCGAAGTAAACTGTTCAAATTCACACTCAGAGGCCAGAATGCGCAACAAAGCCACATACGATACAATACTTTCATCTATTTCTTGCTCTCGGGCAAAGAATTTATGTCTAGCCACAACTTAACTACTCTCAATGTCAAATTGTTTTTCCAACATAGCGACAGCCTGGCCAAATTCATTCAGAGGCTTCTCTCCCTCAAGTACTTTAAGTGGGGGTAAATGTTCCAGAACGGCTTGTCCTTCAAGCCTAAGATTGTGCTCTAAAATATATTTTTTGCGTTCTGCACTAAATCTAATACCTCCAATAGCTCCTAAATAATTTGTAAAAATCCTATACCATACTTTTCACCTTACTGGTGGTTCCCCTGGAAGCTGTAAAAAGGGAGGGGGAGCTTGTACACTCTGCATGTTGATTAAAGAGATAAACACAATTGAGCACACAAAAGCAAAAGTTGTATCTCCTAAGAAAAACAGCACAAATTGAACATGTACATTAGTCAACAATTTGTGAATAAACTACCCCTCTTTAAAAAAAAAAAATGGAAACAAACTCTAGTAAGTCAAAACATCATACTGGATGACTCATCTGCAAACCGCACATCCCACGATGAAAATTTCACCAGTGAAGCGTAGTGGTTGTCCTCAAAATCTTCGCCAGTGAAGCGTAAAAACAGTCCTTAATGATGAACGTAGGACAACTGGTAACACGTTAAAAAATGCCCTACCTGAAGAGAACTGCTCTATCCTTCAAAGTTGAAAATAAATTATCAGGGCCAGGCCAGATTCTTTCTCTCGGAGGTTCAAGCGAAGGAGTTCTTGGAGTCTAATTAGTCTAGTATGGGCTTTATTTCTTTATCATCTCAGGGGGTTGTTTTCTGTGCCTTTAGAGCTGGGGGTTGAGCCATTTGTTAATGCCTTTTTCGTAATTTGTTTTTTCTCTTTGGTCACAATTAGCTCGAAACCTCAAGCGTGGGTAATTATGGGGTGAAGGATCTAGGGGAGAAGGGGGGAACCCAGCCTACTCCATCACAAGGACTACGGTCCTGTTGCCTTATAAGGGGGGTGCAGGGTGTGGGGAGGTTTGGGAGGGGGGGTGTCAGGGGTTAAGGGTTGGGGTAGAGTTGGGATGAAGGGGAGTGGGATGTGGGGGGTTACTATGGCTATGGATTTAAATCATGGTTGTGGTACTGTCATTAGTAGTTGTTGCTTTTTGGTAGAATTTGAGATTAAAAAAGGTCTGCAGTTGAGAGTAGATTTTTTGTTATGTTCAAATGGCGTGGGGTAAAATGCGTTTAAGTTTATGGAATATATGTGGGTTAAACGATGGTAAAAAACATGCTTTGTTTGCTAAAATTATCTCGACTATGCAAGTGGATGTCCTGTGTCTACAGGAGAGACAGATACCATGGGGGAGGAGGGAGTGTCTTAAAATTCCTGGATATGAGTTAATTGCCTGTTCTCGACAGACTTCTATGATTAGAGGGGTTGCTATCTTATTGAAGCAAGGGTTGGGGCTTTTTAAAAAAGTTAAAGAGGATAGGGCTGGCAGATGGGCCTTAGTTGGAATTGTGGTGGATAATAGACCCTTATCCATCTACAGGTTTTATGGGTCAAATCTAGATGATCCCGAAGTGATAAAAGAGTTAAACCTAGAACTAGCAACATGGCTGTATCCAATCTTTTTTTGTGGTGATTTCAATATTAATTTGCCCGGTAATTTTAACCTCTCAAGTGCCTAAAAGTATTTTGGTAGAAAGCCCAGGGTTTTTAAGGCTCTCCGGACTTTAGTTCAAGAGCAAAGACTGGTCGCCATCTGGTATAAGCACAATAAAGATAAAGATGGCTGCACATACTATTCTGCCCCCACAACAAAACGATTTGGTTAGATTATTTTTTTTATGTCTGATCAGGTGGTAGAGGCGGCTTCTGTTGTAATATCGCCAAGAATTCTGTCCGATCACAATCCATTGGTAGTGGAATGTCCCTGGGCTCGGTCTGTTAAGGCTCCAAGGACATGGCCATTTGAGAGAAAATTATTAATGGATCAGTGTTATTTGGACCATATGAGAAAGTGGATAACCGAATTTTTAAATATTAATAGAAGAACTGCCTCAGACTCCATAGTTTGGGATACTTTTAAGGCCGCAGTGCGGGGGGAGACCAAGAGCTTTGAAGCTTTTCGCTGGAAGTTTGCTCAAGAGCAGATTAAGCACTGTGTGGAGGAGTTGCGGTTGGCAGAGTTAGAATTAACACAGAATATTAAAGATGGTATAAACACAGATCAGAGTCAGCAGACAGTGGCTATAATTAAGTCTAGATTACTGGAATTCTTCGGGCAGGATCTGGCTTCTAAGTATTTGCGATATCGTACAACGATGTATGAATTCGATGAAAACTCAGGTAGAATTCCTGCGAAAAGACTCCAACTGAAATGTTTGTCAAACCGAATAATTAAAATTCAAGATCGGCATGGGGACATTCAGGATACACAGAAGGGGTTCATAGATGTCTTTCACGAGTTTTACATCCTACTATATACAGAAGATTGTTCCAGTCCTCAGACTGAGTCTTTGACGGAGGGTTATCTTCGGGATATTGATACTTTTAAAGTCACAATGGGACAGAATGAGGCTCTCTCCTCCCCAATTTCGCTGGAAGAGGTTATGTTGGCAATAAAACTTAGGCCAATGGAAAGGCTGCCAGCTCGGATGCCATTCCTTTAGAATTTTACAGGGTGTTTTACTCAGAGATTAGTCAAGATATGCTAGGAGTCTTCAGGGCAACACGGGGGGGTCATACCGGGCTCATGGCGGAAAACTACTATGGTTCTTTTCAAGAAAAAAGACAAGCCTGAGTTAAACCCCTCTTCTTACCGACCAATTTCTCTTATCAATACCGATAGCAAAATATACTCGAAAATTCCCTCCTCCAGACTCGCAGAGGTTATCACCCGCTAGTTTCTCTGCATCAGCACGGGTTCATCCCAGGCAGGGGTACGGCTGATCATGTTTGCCGGGTCATTGCCTTATTGGATTGGGCTCAGGCTACTGATTCCCCCCTAGGTGTGATCCTGTTGGACGCTGAGAAGGCATTCAACAGGGTCTCCTGGGGGGTTTTATGGGCAGTGCTTCGGTGGAAGGGTTTTAGCACTGAGTTTGTTCAGGCTGTTCAGGCACTTTTTATATCTCCAGACGCAACACTCCGCATCTCTGGTCAGGAGTCAGGTTCTTTTAACATCAGCAGGGGCACCAGGCAAGGGTGTCCCTGCTCGCGCCTGCTCTTTGCTCTGTACATTGATCCTTTTCTTTCTAAGATCGAAGGGAATGCGGATATTGAGCCAATACAGAGTACAAAATGCTAGCCTATGCAGATGATATAATGGTTCTATCCAGTGATGTTGGTCTTGCCTTTGCAGCCTTGAGGACTCTAGCCGAAAAGTACGGCTTGCTTTCACTGTATAAGCTAATGTTTCAAAAACGCAGGTCATTTAATCAACTGCTATGTCTCCTTCTAATGTTCCAGTTGTAACGGAAGCAATATACTTAGGGGTTAAAATCACTGCCTCTGTAGCCAATATTCCTGATCCGAATGTCCTCCCAGTGGTTGAGTCCACTAAAGCTAAACTAGAAAGGCTAGACCACTTGCATCTTTCGTCACATGGCCGTTGCAATGTACTTAAAATGCTGATCCACCCAAAATGTTTGTCTTTATTTAGAACTATTCCATTAGTAATCTCACAAAGGAGTTTGGTTAGGACTGAAAGGATTTGTCAAAGATTCCTGTGGGGATATCGTGGCTCACGCACAGCAGCTAAGTGGAAGTGCTTTCCTAGGGATCGTGGTGGCTGGGCTGGTTACAAATCTTTGATTATATTATTGGTCGTCCATGTTGCAACACTTTGGGGTACCGCTGTTGGGAGATAGGGCAGAGGTTCCGGTATTTAATCGACCCACTATCTATGAGATAGGCCTTGGAGATGCCGCTAAGGGTGTATTAACCCGAATCCTTGAGCTGAGCTATTTCAAGAGAACAAGGTTCAAAGTCATTGCAGCATTGTCTTCAGTCTGGCGCAAAATTTGACATAAATAGACAATATTAATTTCTATATGCCGTTTACAGCTGTTGGAGTGTTGCCCCCTATTTTTCAGGATCAGGTAATTTTTAGATGGCAGTCATTGGGGTTGAATGCTATAGGCGCTTTAGGTCTTGATAGACAAATGGCCTCTTTTTCTTATTTAATGGATAAGTTCCATTTAAATACCCAGGACTTTATCAAATATCTTCAGATTAGAAGTTTTATCGAGAAACACTTACATGACACCCCAACAATGTTTGATAAGGTTACTATAATTGAGTTAGCTCAAAGGAGGACTAGAATTGGTATAGTCTATCAATATCTGTTATCTGGTCTTCTGGATGATCTTGATGTACAGAACCTTAAGTGGGAGGGGAAATTTGGGAAGACTGGTGTGGATATAAGGCCTGCACTGGAATTAGCAAGCTATGTTTTAGTCTCCGGTAGCCTACGTACACAAAGTGATATGGCAATGTTCAACTTATACTACACACCAGTCAAAATTGCAAAGTGGGGTGGTCGTAAGGGAGATTGCTGCTCTAGGTGTAGGCTTCAAGCAGCTAATGTCATACATATGTTTTATTCGTGTCCGAATGTGGGTGGATTCCTTCACGAAGTCGAGTGCTTTATAGTCTCGAAGCTGAAAATTCCGCTTACTATTTCTTTGGAGATGGTGATAATGGGGTATGACAGCACAGCGATGGCCGAAAGATCTAGATCTGTCTCTGCTCTTCTTTTGTTGCAATGTCCATGATTCGGCTCTGTATCACCTCTCAATGGCTAAGTCCCGAAGCACCCACCTTCTATAATTGGAGAGCTAGGATGCTCGCTGTCTATAATTTGGAGTCTTCCGTTTTTTATTGAGGGGTAGAAGGATACGTGAGTTCGCCCTTAAGATCTGGGGCCCATTAGCTGAATGTTTTTTTTAATTTTTTTTTAATATTTTTATTGAAAGTTCATAGCAATATGATATACACTTAACACGACAATATATATACATATAAGAATAAATATACATAGTGTAAGGGCGGGGACGATTGATATATCAGAAAGAGAGAGCATTATATAACACAAAGCAGAGGTTAAAAGAGTGATGATCGTGACAGGGTCAAGGACATTATGAGGCCCCGCTCCTTGACAACCTCCATGCAGCTACTGGCGCCCAGATCCGTATCCCCATTTCCCTAGATTTAAATCCTTGTAAAGCATACAGTTCTGACTCGATATTGTGAATCCCTAGCATCCTGCACATCCACATTTGGAAGGTTGGGACCTCGACATCCTTCCAGACAGCAGCAATTAGTATTCTAAAAACAGCTACTGATATAAAGATGAGCGCCTCAATCTCTGTGCTTAAATCCAATTTAGCATGATCAATGTATCGTCTATTTTAAATGGAATAGACCTGAATTTATATAAAATTTTCGGGAACATTGTCATTTTGATAACATTGGCCCTGCCTATTATAGACAAGTGGAGTGTATCTATCCTTTTTAGATCTTGTTTCATCTTTTCCAATAGCGGTGCAAAATTATCTTTAATGATATCCCTTGGCTGAGCATTGATTGTTATACCTAAGTACACTACTGAGTCCACATATCTATCGTCAAGTTTGACTATATTTCTAGAACATAATACCTGCGTCTTTGCCACGTTTAAGCGATATCCAGATAGTTTCCCAAAGTTAGAAGTAATGCTAACTATTTCCCTCATGGCACTGTCGGGGTCCGTGGTAGTTATAGCTAAATCGTCCGCATATGCAAGGACTTTAATGTGGAATCCATTGATAACAATTGGCTTAATTCTGATGTTATTCATTATGAGAGTTATTAGGGGGTCTATATATAACGCGAAGAGAATAGGTGAGCACGGACACCCTTGTCTCGTGCCCCTTGTTAAATGGATCTGCCCTGAACTCTCACCCATGAGCTGAATACTTGCAGTGGGATTAAAATACATAGCCTGGATTGCCTGCAGGAATCTGGGACCAAATCCTCTGTCTTCCATCACTCTCCACAAAAAGCTCCACCTGACACGGTCGAAGGCCTTTTCCGCGTCGAGGAGGACCATTGCGGCCCCCCCCTCCCCGGCAGCGTGGATGTCAAACAATGTGATGGCTCTTCTTATGTGGTCAGTCGTACCCCTGCCTGGAACAAAACCATGCTGCCAGGGAGAAACCAGAGTCCCAATGATCCTCCCCAATCGTGTCGCCATAATTTTTGCATATAATTTATTGACGCTATTTATTAACGAAATCGGCCTGTAAGAGCCTGGGCTTTCCTCCGGTTTACCTTTCTTGTGGAATACCACGATGTTGGTTTTGGTCCAAGATTCCGGTATAACTCCGGTATTCATAACCCCGTTGAATAAATCCAAAAGAAGAGGTGACGTTTCTTCCTTCAGGTATTTATATACCTCCAAGGGTATAGCATCGGGCCCTGCTGCCTTGCCAGCTGCTAAGTCTTTTAGTGCCTCTAACAATTCGTCCATAGTGATACCCTGTTCCAGGGTTTCCCTTTCACTGGAGGTGAGTTTAATACCGGTTTCCGGCCAATTTACACCCGGGTCATCACTACCCAACACTTCCTTATATAGGTCTTGATAAAATCTTCTAAAAACATCAAGGATTTCAGCTGGTTTATTGAAGGTTCGGTCCCCCTCTTTAATTTCAGTGATGATGTTCTTAGATGTAGACTGCCTTATCCGTAAAGCCAATTCCCTACCTGCCTTTTCCCCAGTTTCATACATCCTGGCTCTCTGGGTTTGATATTCTGCTGCAGATTTCTTAGCCAATTGCCTCTGAATTTCAGCCTTCAGACTGTTCAGCCGATCCAAACTTTGAATGCCCTGATTCCCCTGACATACATCCCTCCTATGTTGTTCCTCTGCCTCTGCCAGGATTCCCAGCAGGCGTTCTCTCTCTTCCTTCGCTCCTTTCCACTTACGGGCCGTATAACTAATTGTCTCCCCCCTCAAACCTGCTTTGAAGCTATCCCAGACAATGACACGGGAGGCACTATATCTATTCGCATCGAAGAATGACTGAGACCATTCCCTTACGTGCGCTATATAGTTGCTATCAACTAGTAGCTTTCTGTCGAACGTCCAGGGTCTGTTGCTTTTTTCGTTTGTTTATTAATGGCAATTGTTAAGACTAGGGGGTTATGATCTGATATTACCCTGGGTAGCATTGCTATTTCCACATTAGGAAGATAAGTAGCTGAAATAAAAAATAATCCAATTTTGTATGCTTATTGAATGGATGTGAGAAATATGTGGGCCCTGGGTAGCTGAATGGTTAAAGCACTGATTTCATGTTTATTGATAAGGCCTAAGCTTATATCATATCTGTAAATGCTGCTATTTGTCGCACCTTGCTCCCTTGCTCTGTTGTACTTATCCCGCCTATTTGAAAGTATCTTCTCTTTTGAGTTCTAGGTGGCATTTCCTATGTATTATGGTGTTTTTGCTCTTGTTTTGTTGTGTTTTTGTTTTGTATATTTCTGTAAATAGTACCTGCTATGACTGGTGTTGGCTCTCATAACAAGAAAATACGTTTTTTTTAAAAAAAAAAAAAGAACATTTCACCAGTGAATCGTAGTGGTTGTCCTCAAAATCTTCACCAGTGAAGCGTAAAAACAGTCCTAAATGGATGAACGTAGGACAACTGGTAACACGTAAAAAGAATGCCCTCACTGAATAGAACTGGAAACAGTATGAGAATGCTAACAGGAGGAATAAAACAAACCCTTGTTCCTTCGGCGCGATGATGTTTCCTTGTGTCCGTAACGGATTACTAAAAGATTAACAAGCCTTGTTGCTTCTGCGCGATGGAGATTCCTTGTGACTGCAACAGATTACAGGAAGATCAACACAAGCCTTGTTCCTTCTGTGCGATGTTGATTCCTTGTGTCTGTAACAGACACGCGACGTCCGACGTAAATGAAGCTGCGTTCATATGCACACCTCTTCTCTTATTATGTATTCTACTGAAGGACAGCGCGCGCAGAATACACTTCAGAGATATTGTGTGCGCCTATGTCATCACTCAACACGCGGCAACTGGAGAATGCAGAGCAGGCGCACAACACCCCCTCCCCCCCTCCCCCCCCCCGTCGTGAATGGCAGCCCGGGCTCAGACAGCTCCGGGCACGCACACAGCCGCACCCGAGCAGTTCACAGGTCTTTAAAAGACCATGTGAAAGTTAATGAGGCTTTGTTGTTGTTTTACCCCTTACAAGAACCCCTGCTACTCCACTCAGCTTATAGTTTCAGCCCCCCCCCGAATTTTTTTCTTAGCCCCCCCGAAATGACGCTCTAGTGCCTCTGGTGCAGACCAACAGTTTCTCCTCCAGTCTCACCGCGTACTCCCCAAACAGAACACAAAAACTGAGATGCGCACCTACTTAGGTTTAACAGGACACTGGAAGAGACTGCAGGCTACTATGTGCCAAGACACAGTGTCCGATCGGCACACAAAGTTCACCTTTCACGTCCCAAATTGAAAAAAATAAATACTCATGTACAACTAAATCGGGTAGAGTTGCAGCTTGTCAAATGTAGTCCATAAAGTTTGAACAAGACTTTAAACTGATGTCCCACATGATGTCGCATCAGCAGTTTCCAGGCAGAAATCTTTGAAATAGCACTTCAGAAAATATCGAGTGCAGGATAAAGTTTGTTCCACTTCTTCGCAGCTACACGCGTGGATGGAGACAATCAACTGTAGACCACCTCATCGCCAATTGAAGTGACCACAATGAAAAGGTAAGTGGATACACTTGAAGTTTAATTCTATGTCAGGACAGGAGGCTCCGATTATGCTTTTCTCATTTCTTTAATGAAATAATCAGCAGCCAATAAACAATAAAAAACTACAGTACCCATGAACACCAGGGTAACAACCATAGAGACCACAGTATAAAAGGCAGTATAGACAGTCTCTCTTCCTCTTTCTTTGCTGCTCCACAGCCAGTTAAGTGCAATTTTGACACTTCTAACCTATTTATGCATGTGGGCTTATGTATTTGGTTTATCTATGCTCTGTGTATTTGTATATCGCTATTGCCGTTTATCCCAGACTTACGATTTTCTTTTGCGCGTTCCCTGCGCTCTGACTGCCTTTGCGGTTTGAATTTTCTTTGCCGCTTTACTTATTTCACCGTTTCCGTGTACCTTTCGAAGGGGAGCGTGGGCTCACCTCCCCTTGTGACCGGGCGCTTGCCGCCCGCGTCTTTTCCCTTCTTGGTGGAGCGGGAGACTGGGATTTGGAGACTCGCGCTGGGTCCGCAAGCTCTTCTTTGACTTTTCTCGAGGATTCCGTCACCGCGCATGCGCGGCGGACATTTTTTTCCCGGCGTTTGTTTACATTGCATCAAAACTCCGGGAGTGAGAAGGTCGTTATTAACGGCAGTGCCCACAGCCTCCAGAATTTAACCCCAATTAACTACTCGCACTTGGTAAGAACTCTATCAAACCCTGCCTCCACACCATAGACCCGGATTTGATACCCGCGCAATGCAAGATATGCTATGTGCCACTTCCCACAGTAAATAATAACGCTGCCTCTACAGCAAAATTAAAGATGATGCTGCTAAACTGCAGATCAATGATAAAGCATAAAACAGAAATACAGGACTTATTAAAAAACAATGATTTCGATGTAATGTTTCTCACAGAAACATGGCTGGAGGATTCATCCTCCCCTGACATTCTAGAAGCCATACCAGCGAACTACAGTCGTCTAAGAATAGACAGGCAAAAACAACGCGGTGGAGGACTTGCACTCATATGTAAAAAGGAGTTAGAATGTACCCTAACTAATAAGGCCATCATTAATAGTGAATGTGGCATATTCTCCATAAAACTGACATCTCTTACTACTATTACAGGCCTCCTGATATATCGTCCGCCTGTTACTCCAGGTCCGTTTTGTAACCAACTCATAGAAGTATCGACCCAGCTAGCTATAAGACATAAAAACCTTTTGATCTTAGGCGATCTGAATCTTCATTTTGAAGATAGCAACGCAAAGGATGCACAGCGCTTAACTCATTAGGTTTAAAACTGCTATTCACTAGTTCGACCCACCAACTAGGACACCTCCTAGACCCGATTTTTGCCAGTTGGGAGGGAATTGAAATTTTTTCCCGCACCCCGCTAATTTGGTCTGATCACTACATGATTGCTTTTGAAATACCAAGTAATCTTAAAAACGCTCCTAATAAAACATTCTCGCATAAGCGTCGCAACTGGAAGAATTACACCCCAGACCGGTTTATCAACGCATTAGATGAACAACCGCCCGCCACAGGTCAATCCTTACAAGAGGTGTGGAACAATTATGAAATATGGCTAGGAAAGGCATTAGATAAAATCGCCCCTTGGACCAATAAACCTCCAGTTAGAAGAACCAAATCAGAGCCATGGTTTACTGAGAAACTTAAACTCGCAAAAGCCCAATGTAAATCGACAGAGCGCAAATGGAGAAAAAGTTACACTCCTGAACTCAAGAAAATTTACAGAACGTAACTAAAAAAATACCAAAAAATGGTAAGAGAGGAAAAAAGTGTCTTTTTTAAAAATAGAATTGAGGAGGCGGACAACCCCACGAAGGAACTGTTCTGTATTTATAAAGAATTAACGAATACCACATGCCTAGACACCCAAGACACATATTCCAACGATATATGTGAACAAATAGCAGATTTCTTCATTGAAAAAGTAGAGAAAATTCATGCTACCTTCCCCAAACCCATTAATTTAGTAAACAATGTAGTTACTAAAGCCTCCCCTATTCAAAATCCCATACTTACCACATTCACTACACCTGACAAAAAAGACCTACTCAGTATCATCAATGGTATTCATTCAGGATCTCCCAGTGATGTGTGCCCACTGGTAAAAAGTAAGGACATCATGGAAAACACCCTTATAGATCACATCAGAAACATGATTATTCTATCCTTTTATGAGTGTAATGTCCCAGAGGCTTGGAAAATAGCTCAAGTCATTCCCTTAAAAAAAAAACTAATATTCCTATCACACAGTTTCAAAACCTTAGGCCTATCTCTCTTCTTCCATATTGTGCCAAAATTATAGAAAAAATAGTCAACAAACAACTTATGGCATTCTTGGAAAAAGAAACCCTACTCCATTCCTCCCAATCGGGTTTTAGACCAGGCTATTCCACCGAATCAGCGGTCCTGTATACTACGGAATGCATCCGCAAGATGGTGGACGAGGGCGAGACGGCAGCGTTGGTCATGCTTGACCTAAGCGCAGCATTTGACACCGTGCTGCACTCAACGCTGCTGTCTCGTCTCTCGGATATAGGAGTGAAGGACCAGGCACTGGCATGGCTTGAATCTTTCCTTACCAAAAGATCGTTCCAGCTACACTGCCCACCCTTCAGATCATCTCCCCGAAGCGTGAGCCATGGGGTTCCACAGGGCTCCAGTCTGAGCCCTACTTTATTTAACATCTATATGGAACCCCTGGCTCACGTTGTAGAGGATTTCGGGGTGGGCATTGTCAGCTACGCTGACGACACTCAATTAATGTTCAAACTAACACCGTAAAGCAAGGAATATGCCACCAATTTCTCAAGCTGCATGGCAGCTGTAGCTACTTGGATGGACAATAATTGTCTCCGTTTAAATGGAGACAAGACAGAGGTGCTGGTGGTGGGGAAAGAAACCTCGATATGGTCCCATGCTTGGTGGCCCTCTGCACTGGGCGAACTACCCAGCCCTGTAGAAACGGTCAGAAACCTAGGGGTCATGTTAGATTCTGACCTGTCGGGCAAATCCCAAGTTAGCAAAATAACAGGAAAGTGCTTCGGCACATTAAAAGTCCTTCGTAAAATCATTGACCTTATTCCCATCGGAGCCAGAAAAACAATAGTACATGCGCTAATAACACCCCATTTAGATTATGGAAATGCTCTCCTGATAGGCCTTAACCAGAAAGGCCTACACCAGCTGCAATGCATTCAAAATGCAGCCGCACGAATGGTGCTGGGTCTTCCTAGAAGAACTTCCTCCAAAGCAGCCCTAGCCAAGCTGCACTGGCTTCCCGTCAGGGAAAGAGTCAGATTTAAAAGCCTCTGCTATGCCCATCGGATAGCCCACCATAAAGGACCCATCTACCTCAGAAGTCTCTTGACCATCCATTGCCCGATCAGAGACTTAAGATCATCTGGCATGATGCAATTTAAACTACCCCGTATCACCAGAGCGAAAATGGGAGGTAGATCCTTCCGCTTTCTGGCGGTTAAATACTGGAATGCCCTCCCACTCCACTTACGGATGGAACCTTCCGAAACACTATTCAGGGCAAAACTGAAAACTCACCTATTCCCGAAATAATTCCAAGATAGCACCTCCCTTTGCCCCTACTCCTCTTGAATATTTTGTAAGCAGTAAGCGCGGGGATACACAGTTTCGTGCAGCCAGGCGCTTTACAAATGTTTTATTATTATTATTATTAATTACGCTTTCTGCTAATAAAATAGCATTAGGCTGCATAACCAGCATAGGCTTTGCCTAGAGTGCACTTTTTTGTGACAGCAAGCCCTGCCTCCACATTTGAACATTAACTGTGTACAGGTTTACCTGCCCTGTTGGCTTGCTGTGGGGTTTTTGTCACTCCCCCTGCATTGTGCCTTTGGCCACATTTATTTTCCGTCATCTTGTGGGCATTTATTTTACACGCAGTGTACTCATGGAAGATTACTATGATGACGAGGATTATTACTATGAAGATGAAGCCTCTGGCTCATTTGAGCATGACTTGGTAGAAGCTCTGGATCAGGGTGTGCAGCACTCAGTGAATACGGCACTTGTACGTGCCATTAATCCTTTGAAACGCCATTTAAGTCAATATGCGCAGCAACAGGGATGGTTGCCTACTTCGCGCAAATCCTCCAAGTCCCCTATCAACCCTCAAAAGTCTGACTTTCAGCGGTTGGCTAAGAGTTTTGCGTCTGATAAATCAAAGCCCGCTGTGGGTGCGAAAGTTTCCGCCCCTCCTCCTACTGATACTGATGACACACATTCCTCCACTTCCTAGGATCATGAGGATCCTCCACCTAGGAAGAAAGTGTGCAAGGAGCATTTTGTGGATGCCCCCACGCATCCTCCTGTTCTAACCTTTGATCCTAGGGACATTTTTCATCCCCACTCGACTTCATGGCTGCCCTCCCCTGCTGTTGCAGAGTTTGTTCAGACCCATATTCGACAACCTTTCGAAAAAGTGTCAGGGCCAGGCTTCGTTCCGACTGCCCTAGGCCGGATCTCGCTGACCATCTAGCGGAGACTCCTGAGGTTGACCCCACGATGGTCACCTACCTCAAGAAATTCACCAAGGACCCGAAAAAGGGCCTGGATAGATCTTGGCGTTCTTGTCAGGACAAACTGCTTGATTTGCTAGGTCCCCTCACCAAAATCCTGGATCTTGGATTTCTAGCTAAGGAGTCATTGGCCCATGTGGACCCAGACGAACTGATTGAGTGGGCGCAAAGGGCCGTTTGCCAGTTGGTTAATGCCAACTGTGCACTTTCATGTGGGAGACGCCGTTCCATTCTTCTGAAACTTGACCCCAAGTTGGCGGAGCTCTCCACCTCGGAATCTGGTCCTGCAGCTCAAGGCCTCCTTTTTGGGCAGCCCCTTTTAAAGGAGCTCACAAAGTTTGTTGCCACCTTCAGTGGTTTAGACAAGGCTCAGGCTTCGCTGCGGCGAGCAATGCGTCCGGTTTTTGCCAGGGCCGGGCAACAGAGAGGACGCTCGTTCGGCCGTGGTTCTCAGCAACAGTCCCAAAGGGGATTCCAGTCAAATAGAGGCGGAAATCAGGACGCCGGTTACTCCACCAGATCCAATTTCTACCCCTCTCGAAAGGGAAGAGGCCAGTACAAAAAAGGAGGTTCCGGAAGAAACCAAGGTGGTTACCAGGACTCCAACACTTCAGGTGAGCCTGATTCCTGCTTGCGATGTGGTTTTGGGGGGCAGGATACGATTTTTTCTCCACAATTGGCGTATGATCTCCAGCGATGCCTGGGTGCTGGAAACCGTACAGGGTTTCAGAATAGAGTTTTATCAGCCCCAACAACAATCCCACCCTACCACTCCTCTGAGTTTTTCCCTTCAGGATCAGGAATTCATTTCCATGGAAGTAGACGCCCTCCTCAAAAAGGGGGCAATAATCCGAACTGTCCGTCATCCGAAGGGGTTCGTCAGCACGGTATTTCTGGTCGAAAAGAAAGGAGGCGGTTCTCGCCTAGTTCTCAATCTGAGAGACTTCAGCGGAGGGGTCGTTTACAGGCATTTCAAGATGGAGGGAATCCATCTGTTACGGGATCTTCTTCGAGAGGGAGACTGGATGGTTCGTCTCGATCTCAAAGACGCGTATTTGTCGATTCCCGTCTTTGGGTCTCATCGTCGGTTCCTTCAATTCTTTTGGAAGGGGACTTGGTTTGAGTACCAAGTTCTCCCGTTCGGCCTCTCGTCAGCACCTTGGTGCTTCGCGAAGCTTCTGAGGCCTGTCGTGGAACACCTATGTGCTCGAGGTGTTCGCCTGATCATTTACTTAGATGACATTCTGATCATGGCAGACTGTCCACTCAAACTCCTGGCGCATCTGGAGTGGTCCGTCGACCTCTTACAATCTCTGGGGTTTCTGGTAAACGTTCAGAAATCCGTCTTAACTCCAACACAAGTGATTGATTTTCTGGCCTTCAAGGTCAATTCACTTTCATGTCAACTTCTGTTGCCCAATCAGAAGATTCAATATATCAAGAGGTAATTGACTTCGGTTATTTCCAAACAGACTGTATCATTGAGATCGTTAGCACGAGTTGTAGGTCTGTTGGCGTCTCCCATTCAAGCGATCTTCCCGGGTCCTCTGCATTACCGGGCTCTACAACGCCTGAAGATCCGTCATCTCCAGAGAGGCCTCAGTTACTCGGATCACATTCCTCTATCAGAGGAAGTGAAGTGGGAGATGCAGTGGTGGTTGGACCACATGGGCGCTTGGAATGGTCGAGCCCCGTTCGGGGTGTCCCCAGATCTAGTGATAGAGTCAGATGCCAGCCTGTGGGGTTGGGGAGCCCGATGCGGTCCTGACTCGACGGGGGTCGTTGGTCCTCCCAGGAATTGTCTCTCCACATCAATTGCCTGGAACTCCTTGTGGGGTCCTTTGCGATAAGGTGTTTCACTCCCCAGCGGTCCACCTGCTCCATAATTCTCCGCATGGACAACGTATCGGCAGTCCGCTATATCAACAAACTGGGCGGAACTCGTTCCAGGTTATTGGCGGAGATAGCCCAAAATCTTTGGCATTATTGTCTGCAACAGAAGATCACTGTTATTGCAGAATATCTTCCCGGCCGCAACAATCAGATTGCGGATTGGAATTCGAGGCATCTTCGGGACTTCAGCGACTGGAGACTACATCCTCGCGTTTTCCGTTCTCTCCTCCGGACCTGGGGTCAGTGTCAGATCGACCTGTTTGCCTCTCGCCTGAACACCCGACTCCCGCTGTTCTTCAGTTGGAGGCCGGACCCGGAAGCCTTGGCCACGGATGCCTTTCTTCAGACTTGGCCGTCGGGTCTGTCCTATGCCTTCCCCCCATTCATGATGATTCCCAGGGTCCTGGCTTACACGAAACGTTTCCAATCGGAATTGATTCTGATTGCTCCTCTGTGGAGGGCGCAAGCGTGGTTCCCGGTTCTCCTGGAGATGTGTTGTGCGGTGCCTCTCCTTCTTCCCCAGAAGTGGAATCTCCTGCTGGAACCTCTCGACGATCTACATCCCCTGATTCTGTCCAGCAATCTTCATCTACTGGCGTGGCGAATTTCGGTGATCGCTGGTCGGTCCCGGGCCTTTCTCGAGATGCTTCCAAATTCATTAGTGAGGCCTGGTCTCCCAGTACTCACAAACAATACAAAGGGTCTTGGAAGCGATGGTGTGACTGGTGTGTTCAACGGGAAGTTGATCCCACTTCAGCGGATGCCTCCATGATCCTTAATTTTTTGGCATCTCTTGCTTCCTCCGGTTTGGCTTACCGGACTGTGAACAATTTTCGTTCCTCCATTTCAGCGGGCCATCTTCATATTGATGGGAAACCTGCAGGTGAGCACCCTTTGATTGCCAAGTTGCTTAAGGGTATTCGTCTAACGAAACCTCCGTGTTCTAAGTACGTCTCGTTATGGGATGTTTTCATTGTTTTACGGATTCTGGAGGCTTGGCTTTCCAATTCTTTATTATCCCGTTAACAACTGTCGGCCAAATTGACTATGTTGTTGTGCCTTGTTTCCTGCAAACGGGTGTCTGATGTTTGTGCTTTGGACCTGGCAGGTCGCAGCTTTACGCCCGATGGTGTTACGTTTCTCCTTTCCAGACGTACCAAAACTAACACTTCTTCGATTACCTATCCTTCCTTTCCCACACACCCCAACCTGTGTGTTGTTTAGTGTGTCAAGGATTATGAAGTAAGTACTGCTCCTTTACGATCTGATATGCAGGGTCAATTGCTGATTGCTTTGCAGAAGCCTTTCCGCCCTGTTACCCCAGCTACATTGGCTCGCTGGGTATGATGGCTCATGTCAGAGGCTGGCATTGATGTTTCTGGTTTTGGTGCTCACTCGGCACGAGGGGCGATGGCTTCCAAAGCATTCAAGTTGGGTGTCACTCTTTTTGACATTATAAAGGCCGCAGATTGGTCTTCTGATTCTGTTTTCAAGACTTTTTATTATAAACCGATTGATCATATTGCTTCTGTGGTGGTGGATAAGCTTTAAAGAAGCATAATCGGAGCCTCCTGTCCTGACATAGAATTCAAAATTTGCGAACATTCGTGACAAGAATTTTCAATTCTATTAAGGACAAGGAGGCGAGGATTATCCCAACCGTTGTTATTTATGCATATATTGCTATTGTAAATATGTTAGTATTTGCTTATGGATTTCTGCAAATCCCTTGTTGTTTTTTCCCTCCCTTATTTTGTTTACATTTTCTGCACTGGATGTGTATTACGGCTCTATGTCTGTTTTCAGGTTCTGACCCAAAGTAACATTTTTTTTCTGTACCATCTGCCTTCGCTTGCCTTCCATGGTTTTCTGGTTCCACGGTTCTTCAGTTGCCTGCGTCCTGGTTCATCTTGACCGTCTGCGACGCTCGTTATCTTATTTCCTGATGTCTGCGTTTGGATATCCTGTTTTAATCTGAACTGTTTCCTCCACAAAGAAAGAGGAAGAGAGACTGTCTATACTGCCTTTTATACTGTGGTCTCTATGGTTGTTACCCTGGTGTTCATGGGTACTGTAGTTTTTTATTGTTTATTGGCTGCTGAGCATTTCATTAAAGAAATGAGAAAAGCATAAGCCTCGCCTCCTTGTCCTTAATAGAATTGAAAATTCTTGTCACGAATGTTCGCAAATTTTGAATTACCGTTCGTATACACAGCTTCCAGGGAAATGAGTAACAGACCATGGGAGTTCAAGTGAATACATTCTATTACCATGGTGCTAGGGGACATTCTAATGAATGGTAGAATACATTACTACACTACATCAATTGATCGGGTGCCGGAACGTGCTGTCAGCGTTTACCAGGATGGTTTTATTGCACAGAAAGCACCTAAAACCCCACAGAAGAAATCTAAACGTGGCAGGGGCTATAAGCAAAAAAGAAGTCCTGCTCCACTTTTTACTGATCAACCTCAAGAGGTAGAGGCAGTTCCTGTCCACAGCCCTCCTAAATCTTTATTGTCATTGCACGAAAAGAATTGGTTCTCAAATACATTGCATGACTTACTTGAGACACAGTTAGAGGCATTTTTGGGAAAAGTATGCGTGGCACTTAATTCAGAACTATCTTCTTTGATTTTGCGATTGGAATCTATTGAAGTTAAACTGACCATTCCTCCATTTACTTCAGGCCCCATGCCTCCTAACATAGTCATCCCCAGTATTGGCATTGTTCAGCCTACTCGCTTGATGTCTGAAAATAGTGTACCTTCGGGGTTTGGCACTTCAGTGTTATCTATTCCCTCTGGTAGCTCCACGGGTGTAGCGCAGTTGTGTCAAGGCTATGTATCAAGTAAGATATGCACAGAGATGCCCAGTACTATGGGGCAAGAGTTACTCAATCCCAGAGGAGGAATTAGAGCAACACCAATGCTGTTCAATCTATCACTTCTCAGCCAGTCATAGGCCTTCCCCCAGCTGCTTGTCCATATGTGGTTGTGTTGACGGGAGTTCCACCTCTAACAAAAGATCAACATTATTCCTATGAAGAGATATACAACAAAACTTTAGACTGGTTAGTTTGCCATAGAGGCCGGCCCTTCTCCAATGCGAGTTATATTCTGCTGGTAAGGTCCGAACCTGGGTAGGCCAAAACTCTCCAGATATCCAGGGAGACTGCATTGTGGTTCACTTTAGATTCCCATGGTTGGCCCATTGAATACTGTTTAACAGCATGCATGACTCTATGACAAAAAGTTCTATGACTTTTGTCCCCCTAGAGTATTTCTATAAACCTACCATTTTCCACAGGCAGAATTTTAACTGTTCAGAACTCGATCAGAGCAAGGCCGTTCTAAATATAGGTTTCTCTCTTCCACATGGTGTAAAACCCTTGTCTCTGGCATGTCCAGACATATCATCAAGAAGTACCATACTGGTTGATAACGCCATAACTGGTTCCACTGACACGGTGAGTAATAGTACCAGTGTCTGTGTTATTCCTACAGCTAATAGATATAAAGCGCTCTCAGATTTGGACTGACCATAGAGTTACAATACTGAAGTGTCTCTTCTGATAGAAGGCATTTCTCAGTTTCAGGGTAAACCTTCTTTTTCCTCCAATTGTCAAAGTAGTAACACTTCTATTGTTACAGGTCTGTTACGACCCTTAATGGCAAAAGGGACTGCTCGCCATATGTGCGGCTGTCCCATGAGGCATATTAAGATGCACCCGCCACACTGGCGGGCGCATCCAGCAATTTTTACATTGCGGCGGGCGTTGCTTTCAGCAGCACCTGCCGCAATGTAAAAAAGGAAAGTAGTGCAGATAAAGCTGGTGTAGTGCAGATCCTCTCAGCGAAAGAAGGATAGCAGGAGGGGACAGTGATTGACATAAAAAGCTACACGAAGGGAGTGCCAAGTCCTGGGTGATGCGAGCAGGGGGGTCCAACCAACAGCCCTCGCTGTCAGCCCAGCCCTTGACAATGTACTTTTAGGGGGCAAAAATATGTAGAACACAGGGTCGGATTAGACAAGAGCACAGGGTCGGATCGGACAAGGATGTCTTACCGCCAGTCCAGATAGCAGTAACCTGTGCGGAGTGACGAATAACCTGTGACGAGAGGAGCAGGTTCCGGAACTCAAGCAAGATGGGGGGCATGCTGCCTCACTGATCACTTGGAGGGCAGTCAGGTACCTGGAAAACACTCGTCCGATCGCCGCACTTTGTGAGCTCCCAATCCGGGTACGACTGTGCCGCTGCGGTCAAGTCCAGCACCGCGCTCAGTGGGTGGCTGGAAGGCAAGAGTCGGCAGCGACTGGGTCTGGGTCCGTTTGAGCTCCGGTGGAGATTCTGATCCCTGCCATTTGGGGGCGCCATCAAGCAGGTCCACAGTCATTGGTGCCAGGGAAAACGTCCGTGAGAGCGGGGGGAAAACTTTGACCACGGAGGGGCCGACTCACCCAAGAGGTCCGCTCCTTGCAGGGACCCTCACCACATGAGAGCCGAGGATGTGTGGGATGGAGGAACAGCTGCAACCAGTAAAGATCCGCGGAGTCGTCGGGGGCTCTCCTCTGCAAGGGAATGAGCGGCCTCGGACTTGTGGGCCCAATCCTGCCGAGAACGTCGATGGATCCTAGGAGATCGTTTTTTGCGGTAAGTGGCGTCAAAATCGTAGTTGCAAAGGATTGCGTGTTGAGTGAAGTAAAGAAGAGATCTTTATCAACAATTTTGCCGATAATCAAACAGGGTGAACATATGTCCCCGAAATGCTATCACCTTATATCACTCATTGATAGTACAGTCAAAATTATAGATAGAGTGAAAATCGATTGGTTTGCTGAGTGGGCAGATAGTAAAGGTATTCTTTCACCTTTTCAATTCGGATTTAGGTCTAGATTTGGAACCAATTAGTAGTGTTTGAATTTAGCTTTGATAATGAGCAAACACATTCATGCTAGTAGCTCTTCCAAATATCTTGATTTCATGGACCTGTCCACTGCTTTTGATTCAGTGAACAGGACCAAATTGTGGCTAATGTTGCTGGACCTAGGAGTGGAACCCCCTCTGGATAATTTTCTCTACTCTTTGCACCCAGGCCCTTTAGCCAGAGTACATTTAAATGCTTCTGTTGAATCGTCATCTGTATTTTAATTGAAAAGGGGAGTACGCCAGGGGTGTATATTGGCTCCTCTGCTTTTTACTAGGCCGAGCATTCAAGACCTCCTGTATATACACTTTAGTATATACTTATATGTGTATGTACTTTGTGGGCTCTAGAGATCAGCCCTAGGACTGGTCTGCTTCCGCTTAGGGACTTTTTTTCTGTTCAACTGCCTCTATTTTACTGTCTTGATAGAAAATGACCAGCAGAGGTCAGTAAAATACCAGAATCACTTTAGCATTCTCTAGATTCCAGTCCATAGGAATTGTCTTCCACGAGCACCCATTGACAATCTTTATTTCAAATCTTTTATTTTCAGTGATATGACCACCGAAGGCCCTTATTTTACATTAAAAACAGAGCTTGGACTATACCATTTCCAGCTGAAAGGCAATATTTCTCTTCATGTGTTCCCATACCTAGCGTGTCATGCTGTTTGGTGTTTACTTTCTGTCTATGTTAACCCCTTGGCCGCGGCGCTGTGGGGTAGGGGGGGCCGCGCGGCGCCGCCATGCTTGTGACTGAACCACTCCGTCACGAGCCACGGGCGAGCTGTGCTTGTGACGGAGTGGTTCTGTCACGGCCCCGCCCGCTCAATAGAACGCTCAGTGCAGGCGCCGAATTGACGCTGCACAGGTGCGGTGGCCGGGCCATGACGGAACCACTCCGTCATTAGCACAGCGCGTCCGTGGCTGGTGACGGAGTGGTTGCTTTTGCTATGTTAGATTTTCTTTCTCTATTCACAGAACCTCAAAGTATTACTAAATCTGGTATGAAAAAGAGTTTAAAAGCCTGTTCTTGGCACACTGTGTAGATACATAAGCTAGTAAAAAGCTCAGTGGTGCATTATTACAGATCGTTAGCCACAGAGGAACCCATCTTGTATCTAACTCCTGATTTTAGTCAGTAGGAGGGCTCACTACTTTTTCATTTTAGTGCTGGTTAAATATATTGGTCCCTCTGTTTTAAAAAAAAGTCACAAATATAGAGGGAAACACACTGTCCACACTTGTCCATGTGATAACCAGTCGGAGCAAACTCTTTTGCACTTCATGTTCTTTTGCAAATTGCACAGTCCATTACCAAAGCACTGTTTGAAGCTGTTGCTTCGCAACTGGGTCTCTCCCAGCGTCGAGTAGCCCTGCTGTATCTACAGTTTTTTTAATTCGCCAGAGGTTTGTTTTTATGTCTGTGATTTTCTGAAGCTGTCTTTTCAGGCTGGAAGAGCAATGATCGATTAGACTGTTGATTGACTCTCTTTATGCATATGATCTTGATGAAGAACGGATATTCTTTTTAAATCAATTTTATGGAATGTTATTTTGATGCATGATTTTATGTATTATATCTATTTTATCACTCTCGAGTATTTTTAAAACTATGATGAGTTAAATAAGTTATGACATAGCACGAGGTATATGTATTATTATATATTTTATTGTTTGCATATGTATTTTCCATTTATGATCTCTATAGATCGAATACATATTTTTCTGATTCTGATTCATGTGATGTAAGGCAAAGCCCTTCAAAGTGCATACTTGATACCAACAGGTTAAATTCAGATACTTGTACGAAATATAAGCGATATGTCTTTCGCAAATTGACTTCAAAACTGGAAGTCCACCTAATTTTTTTCAACTTGCTCCCAGCAAGATGTCAGAAGGCCTCCTACTCACTGTCGAAATTTTCCTTCCAGCCCATGTTCCACTTGGCAATTAAAGTGAAAAAAACTAGAGCTGCTAGCTTATGCAAGTTGAAGACCTTATTTCCACAGGATCCGCGACTTCCCTGGCTCATGCATGCATGAGGAATTCATCACTTTAATGCCTGCTTTGTACATTTTTAATTATCTGTTTTCAGCGCAGAAAGATGAATACGGAGCTGGCATATAGTTCAGCATCTTCAGCTCTTGCAGCTAAAGGGTGTAGACTGCTTTTAGCCTGACCAGCCCACGGCTTTTCCTCTCCGCCGTAAATGTATCTCCTAATGAAGATCAACTTCCTTGGCAAGACTTTTTGAATGAGAAGAGATTGTAATCACATAATTATTCACTGACATCACTGGCCAAATCTACTCATCTGTACAAGATGGTTGAAATACTGATCACTTCATGAAAGTGAGCCACTTTTACACTGGAAATGGTGGTATCTTGTTTGTCTGGTGCATGAAACCTGCTCCATAACACGTGGGCGTTGTATTACAGGGCATCTCTCTGAGAGGTTCTAGAACTGAAAATATGCTAAACAAGCCCATACCTCTTAGGTAAGTACCTCTTCTCCCAATCCCTCAGTTATTCCTCCCATTCATCACCCTCAAACTCTTTGACCTAATTTAGAGATGGGCTGTAGTGGAAAATTCTCTCGTTTCTGAAGGGAATTCTGAATCTGAAGGCGGATGCACCAACCAATACCTATCCTCCAATCGAATCCCAGCCAACTTGAAGGGCCTTATTTCAAGGTGGCTGCTATCAAGATATCTGCCAAACAATGGCAGAAGTCCTGTTCATTTGTATCTGTGTTCATTTGTTTTCTGCTCCGGCTCAGCTATGAACCTGGTAGTCCTCCTTTTTAGGAGGACAACCTGGGGTGGGAAGAGCTTCTTCGGGACTACTGCTGTGCTCTGGAACAGCTTACTGTTGTATGTGTATACTTCATTCAATATGACTACTTGTCATTGGTACTAAAAGCTGCTCCTTCACGACTTGCCTTCAGAAAGGGTTTAAAAACTAAGGAGTATGAGCTATCAGAGTATCTGCAGGGACCTTTAGTTCTGTAAGCTATATCCGTTTCTATAGCGCCAAGACAACCTGGGGCATGAGACTGCACTTTCACTTCATCCATGTGATTTAGAATGTGAGCAAAGAGAACATCCCCGATGGCAAAGTATCCATTCTACAAGCCAGGAAACAACAGAAAGGACACTAGTGAGGCCATTCATTGGGAACCTCTCCAACAGAATTTATGATGGTGTCCCCTGTCTTTGGGATGTATTTATCTAACTAGTAGACCTTTTTTTAACTGATACTTTCACCCAATTAATTACCCAATTACTTTGTTCTCATTGGAATTAATCATTGCTATACGCAGGGATCAGTCAAGGATCACTTCTATCCATTTATATTTGGTTTATTGTTTTTGTAAACTCATATTTAAATATTCACACAACTACTGACGGTTGAGGCCATAACAATGCGTGCCAAATAATGTACTATTTGAGCAGTGAATAACGGTGCACAGAGCAAAGGAGCACTCCCCTCTACACTCCTTATTAGGAAAAAATCCTATATAAACATCACAACAATTGGTTCAGCACTCAATACAGTGTAATCAGTAAAAGTCCATGATAATAAGCACATAAAGAAGAATCCGGAATTCCAAGTGTTTTCTTTTAGTTCCAGTAAATGCTTTCACAATGTTCATAAAACTCAGAAGGACCATAGCTGACACGTTTCGTCTCGAAAAGAGACTTCTTAAGGGCTCAAATAAGTCACAAATTCATTTCACAGTCGTATCATATTATTTTCTTACAGAATTATGTTATACAACTAAAAATTATTCATTCTGAGACTAAAAGCATTCCCACCCGGACACACCATCACACTTACACTTTGCACATTCATCTGGTGAAGAGAGACAAAAGTAATAACAGAACAGAGTAAATGCTGAATCCTGGTTACAAATCCCAGATGTTTCCTCTTCTTCTTAACCACTTATTTTCCACGTGTGAAATTAATTAGGTAATGTTGTAAGTTGTTGATATTTGGGATGTTTGAATGCGACTCCTACCCCGAGATTGAAATTGATCCTTGATCTGATCTGCATTCCTGATTCCTGACACCCATATGAGGTAATGACAGGTCTGTTGGGGTTCCTGAAGCAGTTTTTGCAAATATCAATAGGAAATAGCATTGCACGTGGGTGAGAAAATGTGAACCAATGGGGTGCATATTGGGATTTGTAGTTTGGGGGAGATCACAGTGTCATTAAATGGTCTGAATTTGAATCTGAGTACACCGTGACTTTGATCAGTGTACTTGTTAAGGCTGCAGTTATTGTCAATTTGATGCTTTTTCTCGCATTTTGAAAACACTATTCGAGACATAGCAGACGAGCTTGCGTTATGTGATTTCATTTATTTTTGCTGCATTAATGAAATTGTGATATAAATAAAGTGGTAATTTAAGGATTTGGCCTCGTCGAAGTCTGTGATCTCACGATCTAGTTGATTTGTTGTATTTGTCTGCTTAAAGGTTGAGGTGTGTACTAGGAAGCACCACAGACACACTAGAATAAGGACGTAATAAACTGGTGTGGGTGGATGTGTGCATACTAACCTGGAGCCGTGTTTGGTGCGCAGGTGTAGACCAGCTGTAGCGAAATAGGCTCCTGCAGGGCAAGAGCTTGCTGTAGGGTGGGTCAAGTGGCTCAGTGGACTAATGCGTCCACTGCAAGACTCTGTGTTTGGCCTCGTGGACACGGGTTCAAATCCTGGTGGGTCTGCTGAACCTTTCATCCATCTAAGGTCAACAAAATAAGTACCATTGAGTTTGGTGATAATAAACATATTCTAATCAGCGTCAAGGTGCCTAACGGGGAATGTGTGCTTTACAAACACTTATGTTAGGGTGCCACAAAAACACAATCTGCATCTTTCACCTTTGATTTCATTTATATAAAGCAGATAATAGATGTTAATCTATGTTGCCATTGAAACTATGCTGTATGCTATGCTGTTGCGTCATAAAGTTTAGTTGCCGTGCTACCCCCAGTGTGTGAAGGCACCGCCACTGTAACAGCAACTGCTAGGCAGCCAAGCCACCATAGTTTCATGGCCCTAAATCAAGGTAATAATTACTAATAAATACACCAATGCTTTATGTCAGTGTCACGGTGACAAATGTCTGTGTGTCTTTTAAAGGCCATCAAAACTACCTTCCTTATATTCTTCAAGCTACCCACTTTATATTTCTGCCTTTACTGTATTTTATTTATCAATTAATGCCCTACTAGTTAGTGGTGTCCAATGTTGGATCATGATGGTAGCACCCATTGCAGAATCTTATGTCACAATATTGAGGTTATTAATATCGTACTGAACAAATATCTTTTCCACAATATCATGAAGGACATAGGATGAAGAAGAATGTTTAATTCATAGTTGTCTTGGTGTTAGGGAGATATTAGCATAATATGTATGCTGCTCTTTTATAATATTTTCATATGATGTGTCCATCTACATAGCTGGAGTGGTGAGTGGCTGGGTGGGCTTGCCTCCATCTTGTCCGTCTTCTTCTTCCGAAAATGCACATTTGATGGCAAGATCCTCTATTTTTCTAAATTGGTTGGGTATTTTTCTGGTGTTTTTTTCACTTTATTACTGTCTGAGGTTTCCAAAATACTTTGAACATTGCCTCAAAGTTAAGCTTAACTGCTTTGTGGCAAGCTACCTGAGTGTTAAGCCCAGGTTTATTTGCATTTGTGATTCACCCAAACAAGGATCATAATTATTCCCCCTTCAACAAATAACCCATATTTTTACCTGGTGCACCGAGTTGCCACCTGCTTTTAGGTCACAGTATGTTATTGAGTTAATATCACAGCAATGTTATGCAGCGTTTAGGTGTAAATATGTGTTTTACAGGTTACTGTAAGTTAGCAACGTTTCCCACCTGAAACATATTGCCCCTGGCACCAGGATATTTCTGCTGTTTGCTGCTCAATTTTTGATGGTGCACTGTTACTGTGATCAATAATTCTGACCGTTTTCCACAAACATAGATTTGACATGCTCATAAAAATCAAATGAGAATTGATTGCTGCTTGATTTCGCACACATTTGTGGATACTGCACCAACTTCAATGAAACAGATAGAACAGCATGTGAATAGCATAGCAAGTGGTAGGAGAGTCTTCCTCACTAACTTAATTTCTGTAAGTGGAGTCTGGTAGGTGTAACACTTCCATGTTGTGTCATCGTAGTTTAAATGGTAGGCTATGAAGGAGAGAACTTACCTGTCTTTGGGGCAGGAGTGGCTTCTATAGGATTGCGGATTTTTGGAAGGCGATCACATAGCTCCCTTTGATATAATGTGTGAACGGTTCAGTGTAGGTCCCCGTGACTTTTTAAAATATCTACAGCTAAGGGATTTCCTTTTTAAAAAGCAGGTGGCGCTGCAGGCTTTGGACAGGTGGCAGTAGTTGAATTGCTGACTCGCAGTTCAGGTTACTCTATTTCACAACTCTATAGTTGCCAGCTGGAGGGGCTGCCAGAGGATTTAGATAAACATAGGCAAATATGGCAGGATAAATTGAGGGTTTTGGACTCCCATTTCCTTGAGTCAATTGAATTGGGGAACTTTGTGCTGTGTGCAGCTAATCTGAAATCACAACATTTTAAGACCCTGTTTGACCTATATATTACGTCTGCGAAAATTGCGAAATGGGGAGGTGTGGAAGGAATCCATTGTTTTAGGTGTAAGGCATATGCTGCTAATATAATACACATTTTTTCCACATGCCCCTGCATTGAGCCCCTGCTTGGTCAAGAAATATCTGTTTTTTGCAGCTTGTTTTAAAAGAGGATGTTCCCTTTTCACCACTTCTCATGTTATTGGGGGTGAACCAATCAACAGGGAAGAAGGGAGAAGAGCTGATTTTTATTGCGATGGCAGTTTTAAGACTCTGTGTTGCCTCTGCCTGGTTGGATCCGCAACCTCCGACTTTTCAACAGTGGAAAAGCCGTTTTTTACATATTTATAACTTAGAAAAAGTGCTTTATGAACGTAGCTGGAGAAAGGGTAGGATAAAAGGGAAAAATATCTGGGTCCTGTTAAAAAATTGGGTTACTCCATTTATCCCGGCAGAATGAAATGTGTGGTCAAAACTGTTATGAAATGCTGCTTCTGTGTCTGACTCTTATCTTCTTATCGTATGTGGTTATGTTTATCCAAAGAGTCAATCGTAAATGTCCTAAAGCTTTAAAAATAGTTTATTGCCTGTATATAGACTTCATGTTGCTCTGTTTTTTTTTGGTATATTTGTTTTTAGCTAATGATGGTTTTTTTTCGCTCTATACAGACATATATTCATTATTATAATAATAGAGATTTTAAGCTTCAGCTGTATTTTTCTTCATGATGAAATAATATATATATATATATATATATATGTATATATATATATATATTTATATATATATATATATATATAAAAAAGAACTGACCTGTCTTAAAGTGACCTGTTAATTAACTCTCAGGCTTCCTGGCATCCACAAGTGTAAAACCAGTTTTCCCTTATTTTTTTCTTTTAGCAGTGGTTCTTTATTGAGGTTTTATAAAGCATACACAACAGCCAGTGGAACAAGCAGAAGCCATGTTGCTGTAATGTGAATGGTACAACACATTATATGTAGGCCTGTCTTTGGCAGCAGTTTTGAACATCGGCAATTATAAACAACAATACAATAACCAAAAATTAAAAGTAGCACAAGTGTTGCATAGAACTGTCATTCATAGTGGAAAGCAAGATGGCGGCCGCTTAGGTTTATTGTGGTACAGCTCTTGTTGGGTCCTGCGAGACCGTTCTGGTGTCTCGACAGGCACAGAGTTAGTAGCCACTTCCTATGGGAATGGGCACACTGGCACCTCCACACGCATCCCTCACAGGCATCACGAGTGACGTGAGCCTGCTAATAAAAGGGCCCGAGGCCAGCTCCAGTAACCACCTAATCGGTGCCTGTGTCTTTATTCACTACAACGCAACAGCTCTCAATTCAGCACCCTTCACCCATTCCTACCTCCTACCCTGTCCGCCATACCCTGCTGTTGACTTCCCTATGGTGAAGAAGTATTCTCCTGTTCTCTCGATCTTGAGAGCGGTTCAGCTGGATGCCTGTGGCGACTCTCCTTGTGCGGCATGTTGGCAGAGTTCAGCGCTCAAATTACCTCAGTGTGTGTGTACAAGCTCTGATGGCTATTTTGGAGCTGCTTGCTGGCTCCAGCAGTAGCCTTGTGAGCAAGTGGGTGGATCTACCAAAGAAAGTCTCTGAAGCAGTGGCAGTTTCAGTACCGGGCTCTCTCTTCATGATGACTCGTACCATTATGGTACCCAAATAATGGTATACAGCATAAGGAGAAAGGGGGCACATTGTCTTCTGCAATACAGGCTACTATACAGGTGCACTTTTCAAGACAGGAGTCTCCTCAAGGGGGCGTGGCTAAGCACGCAATGGCGGAGGTCGCACTAGGGTAGAGCTCCGTGCAAAGCTCCCCTTCCCTGAGCCGATTCTCCGCCACACTTCACCGTAGCCGCCCGAAACTGCGGGCGGACCCCCCCGGAACACTTCTCGGCAATCTGGCCGACTCTCACCTTGGGGCTCCGACGAGGCTGACTCCGCCCTTTCCTACGGCCCTCCTGCGGGACCTGCTGCCTCCCGGCCAGCGGGGCAATCAATAGAGGACGCGGCTCGGGCCCAGCACGCAGGCCCCGGCCAGCAAGCCTCACCGCGCTGACTGCGGCCCCCTGGCCGACTGCCGCCGAGCTGGACACACCCTCCGGTGGCCCCGAAAACACCTCACCTCGTTGCTGGACGCCTGCGAGGGGCCCGGACTGGGAGAGGAGCGGATGCCCGGCCCTCGCTTCACGGCCGCCACACGCCTGAGGCCCCGTGAGTGGCGCGAACTCGCTTGGTTTCCTGGCGACGCACCCGGGGCAGGCAAGACACGGAGGACATCACTGGTGAAGCGCTAGTTAGCTGGCGGACCCGGCTGCCGGGGGCTCCTCGCCGGGATGCTGAGCTGAGACCGGAACCACCCGGTGAGTCCCTCTCGTGCCTACCGGCGTAACGGAACCCGCGCGGGGTGGCCGCCTGGAACTTGCGTTGCGGGCCCGCTGCTCGCGGAAGGGCTGCCCGGCCCCCCCACTTAGTCGCCACACCACAATCGGCGGCAGACTGGCCGCCCCCCCGTGACGGAGGCCCACAACAGTGCGCTCCGCACCGGACTCGCCTGCGGGCCCCCCGCGGGGATAGCGGCTGCCTGTGGGACGGGAGACACGCGAGAGGCCGCGGCCTGGACCTGACGACCGGATCTGCCCGTAGCACCTGGACCCTTTGGACCCACGCGCCGCACCGGCCCCCCCGGCCTCCCGCTGCACCTGGGGCGGAGTGGTGAAACCGCGCTGGGAGAGGGCGAGGACCCTCCTGACAGACCCTCCCCCGGCCATAACGACGACGGCCCCGGCCGGAGGGGCGGCTGCAGGCTGATGGACCCCCCGCCTGACGGTGGCGTGATCCCAGAGGTGCTGCTGGAGCGGCCCAGGTGGAGGAGCTGCTGGCCGGGCGATCCTGCCCATGTCCGGAGGGGTGCGGACCCGCACCAGGACTGGTGGCGCACCGCCGAAGGGAAAAACAGACAAGCTGCTAAATAAAATGGCCACCGACCAACTGACTGCGAGGCTGGACAACGTGCTAGCGGCCATGGAGCGCATGGAACAGTCGCTCCAACAGACCAGAACTTCCCTAGAGTCCAAAATAGACGGTGTCGCCGTGGACCTGACCCACCTAAGGGATGACCACAGGAAACTGTCCGATCGGACCAAGACTCTGGAGGGTGCGGTGAAGGAGATTGAACCCAAGGTCGCCCAGACGGACAGGCAAGTGCTAGACCTGCTGAACAGAGTGGAGTTCCTGGAGGATCTGGCCGAGGACGCGGAAGGGAGGGCGAGACGCAACAACATCAGGCTCGTGGGGGTCCCGGAAAAATGGGAAGGGAACCACCCTGCCCAGCATGTTGAAGACTGGCTTAAGACCCTGCTGCCCGAAGGCACGCTATCACCCTACTTTGTAGTGGAGCGAGCACACCGAGTGCCGACGAGGCCCCACACCACCGGCGCTAACCCGAGGCCGTTGCTCTTCAGGATACTGAACTATAGGGACCGGGACACGGTGCTGCGGGAAACCAGACGCCTCGGCGAAATCCGAATAGACAATGCCGTGATAATGTTCTTTCCCGACTACACTGTCCAAGTGCAACGTCAAAGGCACAACTTCATGGAGGTAAAGCGGAGACTCCGCACCGCAGGCCTTAAATATTCCCTGCTCTTCCCGGCAAAACTGAGAGTGGGGGCGGGGGACAAGACCCACTTCTTCAACACCCCCGAGGAGGTCAGTGAATGGCTGGATGAGGGCACGGACACGGCACCCAGACAGGCACGGGGCGGTGAGGCGAGGCCTAGATCGCGCGGGCCACGGCGCCGCCGCAGAAACAAAACACAGCAGTCTCAGCGCCCGGAGGAGGGGTCGCGACACTCTCCCCCGATGGACCAAATGCTCCAGGAACAACAAGATGCGCTCTGGAGAGTCTCCCAGTTGAGCACTTCGCCATCCCAGGAAGCGGCCCTAGACGACGGCCAACAGACAGTCCCTAGCGATGACGACGAAGCCGTGTATGGGATTCCGAACTCTCAGATTTCAGTGGACCTGCCAGATGTCACACCGCAAACTGCTGACCTATTTCATTGACTCCGTAAGAGTCATCTGTGAGGTAGCTGCCATGGCGGGGGGGAAGGCGGCAGGAACTGACTAGACGCTGAGGTGCGGCTGATGCCCGATGCTGCTGGGGGCGCCTTCTCCCCCCCCTGCCTGCCGATTGGACAGTGGACAGCTGGAACAGTGAGTACTGCCCCAATGGCACTGATGGACACAGGGTGTGGTGGCGGTGGGGTTGTCTTTTGGCCCGTACTCATCCTATACCACCTCTGACCGCAGGCCACGGTCAATGGGGAGCCATTCCTGCCAGGGGCCCGGGAAAAGCACCACATTTCATTATACCCTTTCTCTGCTGGGGCCTGCTTGGGCGGGGCCCCCCGTGGGCTGACTGGCGCCACGTTCCGGAACGCTGATGGTGGCTGCCAGTTGCCTATCTCATATGGCTCAGGGGAGGATCTTGATCCCCTTCCTTGACTGAACATCTGAACTGCCGAGACTGTGCTTAGCACACGTTACCCCCTAGACTAGAAAGGTTGTCCCTCTCGATCAAGAGTATCGACGGTGGCCCGTTTCGCCACTGCCCTTTTGGTATTTTAGTGGGGTTCACCCACAACTGGTTATTGTTGTTCTTTGTTTTTCCCCTCCCTAATGTCTTCCTGAACATTGCTGAGTGTACTGAGGGGGGTATATGTGGGAGAGTTGGAAACAGGGATGAGGTGGACCTTGGTGGGGCTGCTGCTCATAGATATGGTGGGGGGGAGTTCACACTGCTAGAATGTCTGCGATAACGATCAGCACCTGGAACATCAGAGGCATGCACACACCAGCGCGCCGTTATCAAATATATTCCTACTTGAAAAGGCAGCAGGTGCACATTGCACTCCTGCAGGAAACACACTTGTGCGGGGTGGAGGTGGCTGCGCTGCGTCGTAGATGGAGGGGACAACTGTATGCCACAGAGTACTCCTCGTTTGCCCGTGGGGCGCTACTGTGGGTGAGACCGGGCACTCCCTTCACAATGTCAGATGTCCTCACAGACCCGGAGGGGAGGTATGTATTGGTGAGGGGCCGCATGGATGGGCAACCAGTAGTTCTGGCGTCCATTTACTCTCTGAACACGGACCAGGGGGGGCTTTCTGGCGCGCATATCGGAGAAGCTGGCACCCTGGCACGGTGTCCCCTGGATACTGGGGGGAGATTACAATACGGTACTGGATCCCATGCTGGACCGCTCGGCCCCACCCAGGCCGGACGCAACATCTCTAGGAGCCACGAGAGCACTCACACAGTGGGCGGCGCAGTGGGATTTAAAAGATGCATGGCGCGCACACAACCCCAACACCAAGATATACTCTTGTTACTCAGGGGCGCACGCGCTACACGTCCGCCTCGACAGGTACATGGTGTCATCGGAACTGCTGCCGCACATCACTGATTCTCAATACCTTGGCCGGACACACTCGGATCATAATCCACACACGCTGCACATGGCCTGGGAACGCCCACATCCGCCCATCCCCACATGGCGTTTACAACCTGCCCTACTGCTAGATGCCCCCTTTCGAGACTCCCTGCAGGCCTGCGTAGCACAATACTTCACAGACAATTCGGGCTCAGCGTCCTCCCCACGGGTAGAATGGGACGCCTTCAAGGTGATGATACGGGGACACTGTCTGGGCACACAGGGGAGTATGCAGAAAACACTAGAAGCAGATCTACGCAGGGTGGAGGCGGACCTGCTCCGCCGGGAGCAGGAAGCGGTGGCCCATGTGGACCATGCGGCATTACTGGAATGACTGAGACACATCATTTATGCGGCCCACTCGGCGCACATACACCAACACAGCGACAAGCCCGGGAGATTGCTGGCTAGTCAGGCAGGAGAACCGCACGGAGCCGGTGTCCGCCATCCGAACAGTTGAGGGAGAGATAGTGTACACACAGAGTAAGATACACCAAGCCTTTGTGGGACACTACCAGGCCCTGTATAAGTCCCAGTTGAGGGTCTCCTCGGCGTCCATTTCAGATTACCTTACAGATGTACAATTGCCTTCCCTTACGAACGCGCAACAGGGGGACCTAGGAACACCATTCACCCAGGAGGAAATGCGCGAGGCCATTTTCGCCCTATCCAATGGCAAATCCCCTGGCCCGGATGGCTTACCTGCCGAATTCTTTAAAGCATGTTCGGACACACTGATCCCGGAATTGCTCAAGGTTTATAACGCCGCGATCGAGGACTCGGTGCTCCCGGACACGCTTAATGAGGCCAGTCTGGTCTCGCTTTTGAAGCCAGGCAGGGATGAAACATGCATGGGGTCCTACAGGCCATTGGCCATGTTGAACACTGACTATAAAATCTTCACCTCCTTGTTGGCCCGACGCTTGGCCTTAGAGGTCCCAAACCTAGTGCATGATGACCAGAATGGTTTCATGCCAGCAAGGAGCACTTCCCGTAACATACGCCGCCTCTTCCGAGTTCAGGAAGCCGCCACGTTGCACTGGCCGAGATCGGGGTGTCTAGTTTTAGACCTTGAGAAGGCTTTTGACTCCGTGGAGTGGCCCTATCTGGGGGGGGTGCTGGACAGATTCGGCGTGGGCGATGCTTTCGCGGACATGGTCGGACTACTTTACCAGCGGCCCAGTGTCCGCGTGAGGACGGGCAGGTTGCTCTCGGAGGCGGTGCGGGTACGCAGAGGCACCCGACAGGGCTGCCCCCTGTCACCCCTTCTCTTCTCTCTGGCCATTGAGCCCCTGGTGGCACTGTTGCGGGACAGGGGAGCAGACTGGGGGATCCCGCTGGCTGACGGGGTGCACACAGTTTCGCTTTACGCGGACGGCCTGCTGCTGTATGTGCGGGACCTCACCGCGGTACCGGGTGCGCTGTCAGACATTTTCCAGACCTTTGAGGAAGTATCGGGTCTCAAGGTCAACTGGACTAAGTCCGGAGTGTATTCGTTCAGTCCGGACCTGCGGGAATGTGATGTGCACCTCGGAGGCACTCGACTCACATGGTATCCCACCACGTTCAAGTACCTCAGAATGTATATATACAGGGACACGCAAAGCATACTGGAGGGCAACCTGGTGCGCGCCATCTCCTCGTTGCGGGCCCAGAAGGCCTTCTGGAAGACTCTGCCACTGAATGTGCCCAGCAGGATCGCACTATCTAAAATGATAGCCCTGCCCAGGCTACTATACCACTTTGCAAACATCCCACTGTATGTCCCCACAAAGATATTCCGTGACCTGGAATCAATGCTCCGCAGCCTGATCTGGAACGCTGGGCGCCCCCGCGTGGCACTGGCGAAGCTGTACTCCCCGACTGCTGAGGGAGGGCTGGCAGTCCTTAACATGGAGCTGTACTACCTGGCCTCACAGCTACAATGGGTGACACACTGGCTTAGCGGCTCACACCTTGACGACACGGCTACCGCTGACTATCAATGGACCCACTCGCAGGTCTGCGCCTTGTTTCACCCCCTGACCAAGGGACCCCACCCTCTACCCCTGCACGTGGCTGTGACCCGTAAATGCTTCATCCGTAGCCTAAAACTGACTCAGGAAGTCCGGCCATATGCCCCTGCACTCCCCCTGATGGGCACCCCCCGGAGGGGTGGAACGGTGACACCACGTATTCTGGAGAGCTGGACTGCGGCTGGGGTGGAGACCATGGGCGACCTCTATGCGGATGGGGCCATGCTCCCATTTGCGGAACTGTCGGAGGGGACGGGTCTGCCGGCGGGGCAATTCCTGCTCCACGCAACCATACTGCGGGCATATACGGAGTCCTGGGGGGATATCCAGGATGAGCCACCGATTCACCACCTAATGCAGTACCTGCATTTTATGGGCAACGGCTCCCACATCATTCGCTGGCTGGCGCAGGCCCTCCTCATGCACACACAAAGACCCACACAACCGATTAGGGACAAATGGGCGGCCCACCGCGGGAGGGATTGGACGGATAAGGAATGGAACCTGGTTCTGGCCAGCCCCGTGAATATCCCACGTAACTCCAGTTTCCGGATCATTCAGTTGTACATACTGCACCAGGCATATTTATCGCCAGATAGAATCAACAGATACTTCATGACCAACACTGCCGCCTGTCCCAGATGTGACCTGCTAGGCGCAGACATCCTACACATGCTCTGGCACTGTCCCTCTCTAGTCACATACTGGAGGGAGGTGACATCTCTCCTGACACATAGCACAGGCCCGGGGTTACCACACACGTGGGAGGCTTGTATTCTTGGGCTATACCAAAGAACCAAACTCAATAAGACACAAGCTCGGTTCTGGGATCTAGGCCTCATCACAGCCAAACGACTGCTCACTAAACACTGGAAATGAAGGGAACCGCCAATCCCCAAACACTGGTATGCATCCTTCACCAACTGGGCTAGAGCAGAAAGCACGGCACCACACCGGGAGGAGATAGCGGGTTTAAGGCAGTTCCCGATAGCACAACTCTGGGACGACATCCTGAGGTCCCTCCAGCGGGAGGGCACGGCCAGAGGGCTCACATAGAGACCGCTGCGTATGGGATAGCACTGCTGGGGTAGTAGTGACAACGACAGGGATACAGGCTGTATCCCCCCCACGACACCCGCCCGCCTGGAGCGCTGGATATGTGGCGCCTGCGGCCAGTAGGCAGCCCGCCTCCCCCCCGGACGCCCTGAGCAGCGGCTGCGCCATACGTCCGACATGCTGGCTATGGGCACGGACGGCCATCCACACGATGACTCACTAATCCACAACGGATTGAAACATACTCCCGGCCCCTCTCCGTGGCATCGCTCTCGCAAGTACACTCTCCCCTCCCACTCCCCATCCCACACATATCTCCATGTTCATTGTTTCGGACTCTTGTTTCCCAAACATAGCCATGACCTCCTTATACGCCACACCTGGAGGATGTACCTGGACACCTGTCCGGCCACGAGACCGGACGCGGGTGCCGTCCTCCGAGAACACAGCGTGGCTATACCATTCATCCGTTAGGCGCTTCACACACTCTGTCGACAGCCCGAGGGGCCCCACTGCTCTCAATGGCTGTCGCACACTATGACAAAGGCAGACTGTGCAAATGCACTGCTAACCCCTACTCCATTGCCGCGCCCCCAAGGACAGACGCTCCGTTCTGTGGGTTTCAGTGTCATGGATGCCGGAAAAATATGCGATGGCGCAGCTAAAAATTGGGACATACCGATGAGAACTGATCTGTTTTGTTTGCAGAGTTAAACTGTTTACTTATAGGAAAAAAAATGAAAAAATAAGACGTCACTTGCAGACATATCTGTATAATGAGCGCATGTGATACGTAAAATGTAATTAAAGTCTCATTCACTGAGGGTACAATAGATGGTACGGTGCACCTTTCTCTACACTCCCCTACCCTCACGTTACATCGAAATGTTGCAGCCGGCCCACAGGGTTGTAGGCTTCGCTATATGTACTGCTCTATTGAATAATAATGTTGTATTTTTAAATACAAATTGCTGATTTAATAGCATTTTGGAAATCGTATTTTTTAAACTGTACTTGCTGGGTTACGCTGCGATTATTGCAAGCGCATTCTTACCTGTAGCATAGTCGCTCGTGGCCCCGTTCCGCCCCGGCTTGTGCCGTTTGTGCGGAGGGCCAGAACGAGGAGCGTCACTTCCTGGTGGCGACAACACTTCCGCCCTGCACCTACTCATTGCAGGTGAGCGGTCTAGTGCTGCCGAGCCTGGGAGTACTTAACTCTCACTACCAGCCCACGCCCATTGACAAACGCGGCAACCTAGGCTGTGGATGTGTGTGTAAGGATGCTGGAGAATCTATAAATATAATCTGCTGATTAAGAGCACTTGAAGATCGTATTTTTTAAATAGGATGTCGTTGTTGTATTTTTAAATACAAATTGCTGATTTAATAGCATTTTGGAAATCGTATTTTTTAAACTGTACTTGTTGGGTTACGCTGCGATTATTGCAAGCGCATTCTTACCTGTACCATAGTCGCTCGTGGCCCCGTTCCGCCCCGGCTTGTGCCGTTTGTGCGGAGGGCCAGAACGAGGAGCGTCACTTCCTGGTGGCGACAACACTTCCGCTCTGCACCTACTCGTTGCAGGTGAGCGGTCTAGTGCTGCCGAGCCTGGGAGTACTTAACTCTCACTACCAGCCCACGCCCATTGACAAACGCGGCAACCTAGGCTGTGGATGTGTGTGTAAGGATGCTGGAGAATCTATAAATATAATCTGCTGATTAAGAGCACTTGAAGATCGTATTTTTTAAATAGGATGCCGTTGTTGTATTTTTAAATACAAATTGCTGATTTAATAGCATTTTGGAAATCGTATTTTTTTAAACTGTACTTGCTAGGTTACGCTGCGATTATTGCAAGCGCATTCTTACCTGTACCATAGTCGCTCGTGGCCCCGTTCCGCCCCGGCTTGTGCCGTTTGTGCGGAGGGCCAGAACGAGGAGCGTCACTTCCTGGTGGCGACAACACTTCCGCCCTGCACCTACTCATTGCAGGTGAGCGGTCTAGTGCTGCCGAGCCTGGGAGTACTTAACTCTCACTACCAGCCCACGCCCATTGACAAACGCGGCAACCTAGGCTGTGGATGTGTGTGTAAGGATGCTGGATAATCTATAAATATAATCTGCTGATTAAGAGCACTTGAAGATCGTATTTTTTAAATAGGATGTCGTTGTTGTATTTTTAAATACAAATTGATGATTTAATAGCATTTTGGAAATCGTATTTTTTAAACTGTACTTGCTGGGATACGCTGCGATTATTGCAAGCGCATTCTTACCTGTACCATAGTCGCTCGTAGCCCCGTTCCGCCCCGGCTTGTGCCGTTTGTGCGGAGGGCCAGAACGAGGAGCGTCACTTCCTGGTGGCGACAACACTTCCGCCCTGCACCTACTCATTGCAGGTGAGCGGTCTAGTGCTCCCTCACCACCAGTATATAATGGCGGCATGGCGGAAGCGCAGCGGACGAGCGCAGCGGGAGCGCCGACTCCGCGCCAAAGTCGCGCACAAGTCAAGCCCGTCTGCGCCCGTCCACGGCCGACCAGGCCCAGGGCCCTGTCGTAATGCCCTTTCCATGTCTTATTCTTCCACTGACCTTAAGCGATTGAACTCCCCAGGGCCTATTCCCGCCCGCACTGCGAGGGCTGCCCACGGGTGTGGCATTTTGATTCCTCCTGTTACTCATGTTTTAGATACCCTTCCCCCCTATGACTCCTTCCCAGGCCCTTCCCCTTCTCCTAAACCTTCTTCACTATTAGTGCACTACTTGAATACTCGCTCTTTAGTACGCCACCAGCTAGAGATTTTCCAACTTTTACACCAGAGCGCCATTGATATTCTCCTCCTTACGGAAATGTGGATTACTGAGGACTCCGCTCCCGATATCCTCGCAGCAATTCCTGCTGGATTTTACATCATGCAGGCCAACCACCCTGCCGGGAAGACCGGCGGCGGTGTGGCGGCTATTATCCGCTCTGAACTTAACTTCACAGAGCTGTCTGCGACTCTCATCCCCAAAACAGACTGCCTTTCTATCAAACTTTCCTCAGTCAAATCTGCTTTTGTGTGCGTTCTCGTTTACAGGCCTCCTGAACACATGCCTCTTTTTCCTAAACTATTTGGTGATTTTATCTCACAACTCGCGATTAATCATGCTCACATCATGATCATCGGCGATTTTAATTACTGGCCATCTGATGCCCGCGAAAGTCTGTCCTCTATGGAGTTTACTGAGCTTCTAACCAGTATGAACTTTTCTCAGCACGTTCATACCCCCACTCATCATAAGGGTCACATATTAGATCAAATTTGGACGTCTAACCTTGACCATTCCCCTCCCTCTGTCCTTCCCTGTTCTTGGTCCGATCATTGCTTTATTTCCTTTCATCTTTACTCTCATATTGCTTGCCTTCCCCCCCCCCTGTCAAGAATATCGCTGCTCGCAACTGGAAAAAAGCAAATCTGGCTGACTTTCACGTTGCACTGGCCTCCTCTCCACCTACTTCCTCGACCTCGCTAGCCGATCAGGCGGCTCATCTCGAGGAATGGCTACTTCGTGCATGTGATAAAGTTGCCCCTTTTAAAACAATTAAAGCTAAGCGCCCTCACGACGCCCAGCGATGGTTTTCAGACCAACTTAAAGCGGATAAACTTGCTCTCCGCCAAGCTGAGCGCCGATGGAGACGCAACTACGATCCCCAGCTCAGAGGCATTTTTGTAGATTCTCTTAAATCTTACAAAAATTCGATTCTGGCAGCAAAAACCGCCTATTTTTCTCACAAGATAATGGCCTCCAAGAATAAAACTAAAGACATCTTTGCCATTGTCAATGAGCTCTCCCTTCCTGACAGGATCACACCCCAACCCCACCCAACCCAATCCTTATGCGACTCTCTTAATGCTTATTTTTCTGAAAAAATTACTATCATCAAAAAGAATATTCCTACTCCCTCATCTCCTCTACCCCTTCCTCCTCCCCCTATGAATACCAGCCGGATGACAGAGTTCCCACCAATCTCACTACAAGAATTTTCTTCTTTGCTCCACAAAGTCACTTCAGGCTCACCCAATGATGTATGCCCCCCTCAGATTCTGAGAGAGGCCTTTTTGGCCTGCCCTGGCCCCCATTAGCCCTGCTCAATCACTCCTTAGCCACTGGAGAAGTCCCTTGTTCCTTTAAACAGGCAGCGGTTCTACCGATCTTGAAAAAGACTAATGCAGACCCCACCGTTTTAAGTAATTATAGACCAATTTCCCTTCTCCCTTATCTAGGAAAGATCCTGGAGACGTATGTCACCCGCTGCCTTAGTACATTCATCGAGAGCTCTTCCTTCCTGGATGCCCAACAAGCTGGTTTCAGACCCCTCCACTCCACCGAGGCGGTCATAGTAGCCGTCATGGATTCCCTCAGGAAGGGTGCTGACAGAAACATCTCCCAGGTCCTTGTCCTGTTGGATCTGTCGGCAGCATTTGACACGGTCGACCATGTGATTCTGATCGACCGTGTCAACAATGCTGGCATCCAGGGGGGTAGCTCTCGATTGGCTCAGATCTTTTCTGGACAACCGCTCTCAGGCAGTTCATTTATCTACTTTTGCTGCACCTCTTTTATCTCTAACCTGCGGGGTCCCTCAGGGCTCTGCGCTGTCACCTTTGTTATTTAATTTGTACCTGCAACCCCTCTTAGCTTCCCTCCGAAATACCCCGGTCACAATTTTTAATTATGCAGATGATCTTCAGTTAATCTTTCCCATTGACTCCCTTCCCTCCTCCTGTCTTAATTTTCAGTCCACCATGATGGCCATTGCAGAATGGATGTATCATAGTCAATTGACATTGAACCCTACAAAAACTGAGTTAGTACTGGTGGGTGGCTCCACTAATCCGTGGAACGCCGCCTTTTGGCCTCCATCTCTGGGGACGGCACCCACTCCTGTGAGCACAGCAAAGAGTCTGGGGGTGATTATTTCTGAAGATCTGTCTATGAGACCACAAATTAACTCTGTCACCTCATCCTGTTTTTTTCATCTTAGGCGGATTCGCAAGATTAGTAGGTTTCTCTCTAGAGAGGCCCTCATTCTTGTCGTCATTGCTCTCATCACCTCCAGACTCGATTATGCTAACATTCTGTATGCTGGGATTCCGGCTTACCACCTCCACCGGTTGCAACTAGTGTAGAATCAGGCTGCTCGCCTGATTTTTCGCCAGCCTAAATACCAGCACGTTACTCCCCTTCTCCGCAACCTCCACTGGCTCCCCGTTTCCAGACGCTGTAGTTTTAAGCTTGGATGTACCGTCTTCAAGGCCCTCTCTGACTCAGCCCCTGCTTTCATTTCTTCCTGCCTGACACGTTACATTCCCCATAGAGCTCTCCGCTCTACCTCTCTCAATTACCTTGAGGTACCTAGATATAGACAGAAAAAGCATGGAGGACTTAGTTTCTCTCATCTGGCATCCTCCACTTGCAATACCCTCCCAACGGCCCTTCGTCTCTGCTCCAACTACGCCTGTTTTCGAACACTGCTAAAAACACTGTTATTTCAGTCAGCATTTGAATAAACACTTCCTCCCTGGTAACCGATTTTGTCAAAGAGCGCCAAGAAACCGTTGGTGAATGTGCGCGGTATAAGTATTTTTAACGTAACGTAACGTAATAATAAACGTCTTTAATAAAAAAATAAAATTAAAAAAAAGACAGGAGTCTCCTCAAGTCTACAATGAGGGGAATGCAGGTAAGCTGACGGACTCTCAAAATGCCTAAGGTCGCTGGAGAGTAAGGGTGCAGGGAGAATGAGGAATCTACCAGATCGCACTCAGATGTTGGTCAAAAAGTCTGGAGCTCCCAATAATGGGGCTCCTGGACCTGGTAAATACAACCAGGTTCCACCCCACCATGCTATCACTGAATTTTTCAGACTAAAGGATGGAGCTGGGGATCAATCCTCCCAGCAAAATATTATGGAGCTAGAAATCAACAAGCCAAATCTGTATGCTGCCCCTGTTCTGGATGATCAGTCTAGGCTGTCTCTGGCATCATCGGAAGAGACAGAGTTGGTGGTTGATGGGGGGTCTCTCTCCTGTGCATCGGGGGAATCCTTATTAAAGGCAATGGGCGAGAAGGGTGAAGCTGTCATCATTCCCAGAGAGAAGACCCAGGGGGCCCGGTCAAAGATCACAGAGCTATGCAGGATTCTCGATCTGTGACTCCTAGAGGTGAGGTGAGGGAGCAGGTCTATGATTTAGAGTCTAACGATTTGGCAGTGCCTGACCTCACGTCGGATGAAGTGGACACATTTTTCTCACTAACAGATGGCTCTTGCTCTGCGGACTCTAATTCTGGTCTCATCAAGGCCAGGGGCAGTTATTCTACTTCAGGCTCCAGCACACTTGAAGTGCCAGAGACAGCCCTCAATCGCCAAAGACATCGGAAAAGCTTAAAGGGCAACACAGACCTGCCAGAAAAGAGAGAAAAAGACATTAATGGCGGAGGATTAAAATGGGACTATTCTCACACGAAAATACAGGGGATGAGAGGGACATCTTTTGCTCAGACAGGGAGTGCAGGCCGTAGAGGCAGCATGTATAGATCCTGCCCTGGCTCTGATCCTGGATCCAATAAAAGAGCACCATGCGGAGACTCACGCTGACAGTAAGAAAGCCAGGCAGGCCACAAAGGAATTGGAAGGTGCGATCTGGAAATTCGGGAAGGCTTGCACTGAGATTGACTGCCCTGGCCCAGATGGTGGGTTGCCTGGGATGTCCATGAGCTGTTGTAGGGCGTCAGAGGTGTGGTGGTCCTCTCCAGCATCACTGATGAGTTGTCTGCTCTGCTGGAGGTGTTGTCTGTCCCTCTGCAATGTGAAGGGGAGATACATGTTGACATTGCGTTGACAGGAATGTTGGCACATTGTTCTTGTGTACATGCAGACTGTATGACAATGTACATTGTGAGTGTTTGGGAGGTGCAGGATTTTGATGCGGGCCAGTGGACATTTGGACTACATGACTGATGTGATGTTGTACGCGTAAATTTCCATGTCACAGTTTCCTGCTCTGTTCGATGTAGTAGGCCTGTTTCTATGCATGGGCGGAGCCAGTTGTGTCCTCAGTTCTTTAGTGTCGGGGTTGCACATTGCACCAGATTGTCGTCAATGTGGATGTGCTGTTTTTGCTATGTGTGTGTGCTGCAGTGTGCCATGGGGTTCAGGGACATGATCCAGGGTCATTGTGGGTGTGCAGTGTACTACACATCATTGCGCATGTGTGCCATTGTGCCCATCTCCCACCGACCCCAGAGTCAATGGTCATTACTCACCCTGTTGATGTAGTGTCAGGTCCTCTCGAGCTGTGTCCGAACTCCCAACTCCTGTCGCCGTTGCTGCCTTCCTGTTGGCAGCGGGTTCGTGCTTGTTTTAGACTTTCACATCATGCCAGCGCCTCTTGGCCTCCTTCATTGGCCTCCTCGACACTACGACTGCATTCACGTTAGTCTAATTGTGGGTTAGTTGATGGTAGTGTTCTGTCACCTCTGTGACGCTGATCTGGTTTTGCTGGGGATTGCACCCCGTCTTCCTCTTCCACTACTCCTTGCCCTTCCCCAACCCCGAAGATCCTTGCTTGTGGTCTGTGGGGCTTGTGGGGTTCGCGTTGGCCTCTTCACTCGGTCCGGGTGCATCCATGTTGCTACGTATTGTTTTTGGTGTGTTCTTTTTGTTGCTTTTATAGTGCATTTTCCCACATGACACGTGGGATTTGCATGCCTGATGCTGGTTTTCGCTGCTTTTTGTATCACAATTGGCCTCATCGCAACTTATTTTGCGTTAGTGTTTCGCATTTTTGAGGCACTGCGTTGACTTTATCGCTGACATTTGACGCATTGTCGTGGGCCTATCGCATGGTGACTCCGTGTTGTGAATACTTAGTTAACACAGCCTTATTTTCCCGCGATAAACTGCGATGTGAAGAATTCCATTAAGCTCAATTTGCTGTAAATATCAAGTGTTCTTGAGAATATCTCCCATTACCTTTTCAATGCAATCTTATAGATAGGTATATATATATATATATATATATATATATATATATATATATATATATATATATATATATATATATATATATATATATATATATATATATATATATATATATATATATGTATATATATATATATATATATATATATTCACTGAAAAAACCATAGGTTATAGACCATATATAGTTAGGAATTAGCATTTAAAAAACCTTATTTTACTCACACAAAACCATTGAAATTCCATATATAGTTAGTTGCACTAACTATATATCGCGCACCCGCAATCCACTGCTGATGATGTCACATATTACATCATTCATGACATGGTCAGTGACATCACTGATGACATCACTGATGACATCTCAAATGACATCACTGATGACATCACTGATGACATCATCCAGTGACTGTGTGTTTCTATAAAGTTTAAATATGTTTTACATATTGAAGAATGAGTAGATGTATAACTGTCTGGACGAAGGATTTAGTAGGTGCATGACTGAATGTATGAGTGAGTGATTAAATGTGTCTCACTGAGTGCATGGGTTAGTGACTAAACTGTCTTAATTTGTGCATCATTATGTCTGTTGTTCTGTAAACTGCTGCATATGTTGATCAGTAGCTATATGATTAACTATATGGGTTATTGATTGATTGTCCAAGTATTTGTATGGGAGACTGAGTGTGTGTGTGGCTGGCTGGGAGGTGTGTGACTCTGTGCAGATCAATGTGTACTTGTATCAATGATTCTATAAGAAAGTAAGTATGTGTTAGTATATGTTTGAAAATGTAAGGTGCTCTATGTTTAACTGTATAGACAAGAAAATGGAAGTGTGATTGATTCTTTACAGGACTGACTAGGTGTGTGAGTAACTCCATGGATGAGTGGCAGAGTGTGAGTGTCTGTATAGATGTATGAGTGCATATGATAGTGTTGTAAAGATGAGTGATTGTATGTATGAATGATTGTATGGGTGAATGAGTGAATGTGTGTGTAGACGTAGGAATCAGTGAGTACGTATGTAGTAACTAGTATTGGTGTGTCAATGGTTTCAAAAATTATACTCTGTTTTTAACACTGGGTGAAACAGAGGTTATATTAAAATGTGAGGAGATGCATTGTATTGTCACATAAATGATATCATCAGTGATGTGGTCATTGATGATGTCATCAGTGATGTCATTTGAGATGTCATCAGTGATGTCATCAGTGATGTCACTGACCATGTCATGAATGATGTAATATGTGACATCATCAGCAGTGGATTGCGGGTGCGCGATATATAGTTAGTGCAACTAACTATATATGGAATTTCAATGGTTTTGTGTGAGTAAAATAAGGTTTTTTAAATGCTAATTCCTAACTATATATGGTCTATAACCTATGGTTTTTTCAGTGAATTTTCAAGGTTTTGTAAATGCTAATTCCTAACTATATATGGTCTATAACCTATGGTTTTTTCAGTGAATTTCAATGTTTTTTTAATAGCAAATATCATAAGCTGTCGAATGTCAAGTACGTGGTAAGTGAAAACATTTTCGTGTTTATGCACACTGATCTGCTTTGAATGGTGCCCCCCCCCTCATTTCTATTAGGAGTACTCTCTCTTTGCACATAGTGAAGGGTAGTTAACGCAGGCCTTTGCCCCCGTTGTAATACGTCGTGCCTGCTTCTCTCTCCATTTGATTGATTGTTATCCAAGTATTTACTGTTTTAGAATTGGTTCTCTTTGGTTCATTCTCTATTTACAAACAAACACAGAGTCTCAATACTCTGTTTAGTCTTTGCAGATAACGAAAAATCGTGTAAAAAAAAAAGAAAAGGAATCGAGCAAAATCAGTAGGCCACTAATGGGATCTCTTTTTGACCTCGCTAAAATAGAAACATTAGGAACAACCCCTCATGACAAATACAAAACTAGTGAAATGAACTGAACTCCACACAATGATGGCTGCAAAACAGCTCGGCTCCGCCACCCACCCCGCCCAAAATAACGATAAAAAGCGGCTGCCATGATTGGTTGCGGAATGGCCACGACGGAGCTACGAAATGGTGCTGCTCTCATGCTAACCCCAGCTTCAGTCTGAAACATCCAGAAACACTGTAGACTACCAATTCGATCAGTTCTGGTAGCGCCCCAATGTAACCCGGTAGAGAAGAACTAGCCCTCCCCTCTTTGACTAATGGTTCTTGTTGCCTGTCCCTTCTGTTGTCATTTAACAGAACTATTTAGCCTGCTGAAAGGGGTTGTGTTCCGACCGCTGGTTGGTGGACACATTTTGACTATATTCTGGACCTGCGTTGTCGCGTAATGCGTCATATGACGCGCCGCGTTAGCGCATCCGGAAGTCATCCGGGGCGCGCAGCGCGTAACGTAAGCATAACAAGTCATGTGACTTGTTAATAAAACTTTTCATTGGTTCATTTTACTTTTCTTATTCTAATGATGAAAGGCTTGGTCATATGACCTAAAAATTACGCTTTTTATTACTTCTGAACATTATTTTTTCTTAAATATATGTTATAATGTTCCAGGCTAATGTACTTTCCCGGAAAATTTACAACTGTCCTGCAAGTAAAATATATTCTTTTTTCGAGAAAAAGAGCGTTTCTTCGTCCCATGACGGAGCCGTTGAGCAAAAGAGGGTCGACCTGCTGTCTTAGTCGCCGATACGCCTGAATATGAGATTCTTATCGATCACTTTATGTTGCAGGAATAGAAAACACAACAGCCCTTGACCATTTATCTTTACTGCGTTCCTTCGTATTATACCTTTTACCCTTCATGTAATTGGTCTGCTTTATTTCACTTGCCTTTTAATGATTCTAAAACAGTGACTATTATTAAAAACTTTACCAATGTATATACTACTACCATGTTTTCTTTTAAAAACCTTTATTGTGAAAATTTCATTATACAAATACGAGCCTATAACCACGTGGGCCTGCCACAGAGCAAACTGTAATCGTATATGATGAATAGACATTTACACTGTAGAGGAACGTAACGGGCGGGCCATTAGGTTGCAAGAACTAAGGTGTCTAACAGTTACGGAATCGGTGGACATACATTTTATAATTAAAATACGACAGGGCCAGTTACAATAAAATTATCTAGATATACATTTGCGGGCAAGTACCATGGGTGACGTTAATTCGAACTTTCAACAGTACAGTAATCAATAACACATCAGAACTTAATATCAATAGGGATGTCGAAATATTCAATCAATTCTCGTCCCCGCCCGCCATGTGCTTCAAAACTGCATACGTATCTCGTGATTTCAAGGTTCTGCAACCAGTACACAACAAGGAGTTACGAGTCCCATTTATTCCAGCGCCATTTTGGGCGAGGACGGGCAGGTCCAGGATATAGTCAAAATGTCTCTACCAACCATCGACTATGATGACGTTCATATGCTGTATTTATTAGAGTAACACTCATCTGTCCACATGAAATTAATTTGCCACAATCTAAACATGTCATTTTAATCTTTCCAAAGTTCTTCTAAATATTTGGGACCGTTTCCCTTGCCTCTGAAGCTCTCAGTGCCACTTCTTTGATGAATGTACTAGCAGGTCAGGGGTTCTCCTCCAAATCTCTCTTTTATGCAGCACTATAATTAATTGGTGCCACCTCTCCATATGACGATGCATGGTATAGTTACCACAACTATATTTTTTTTCGGTTCCTCTGGAGAGTTCATCGTGGCAGATGAAGCGTGTAACGTACCGGGCATTTACCTTTTTTTGCATGTACAGGAAAGGAAAAAAAAAATCGAGCGTCCGAGTTCTAAGGTGTCCCAGGGCCATTTTAGTGGACCAGGCCCAAATCCAAAGAACAGGCCGCCATTTTGAGAGTCCTCTTGCAGCCGCCTGTCGCTGTAGCATCAAGAGCAGCCGAAACTCAGCTGAATGGCAACTGAAACGGTAAAGGGGCGCCCCACTACATTTCAGCATTGTAGGATGACCACACCAGTACAGCAACTTGCTAGACATCACCTCGGTGCCATCCGGATCTCGGCGCCCCACTGCAGATGAAGTGCCTCTCAACTATGAAACCACCACGGTGACATCCGGATCTTGGCGCGTTGTGCTGCCTTCGGCCTATTCGCACATCGGTCCGCTACTGACGCCATCTCACAGGCTAATGGGGCGACCCACGCCGAGTTTCAGCATTGTAGGATGACCACACCAGTACAGCAACTTGCTGGACATCACCTCGGTGCCATCCGAATCTTGGCATCTCAACGCCTAGTGGTATCTTCCATACAGAAAATCTTGTTACGCTGCCTTTGGCCCCATTCGCACATCAGTCCGCAACTTAGACATCACCTCGGTGCCATCCGGATCTTGGCATCTCAGCGCCTTGTGGTGTCAGTCAGAAAATATTGTTGCGCTGCCTTTGGCCCCATTCGCACATCAGTCCGCTACTGACACCATCTCACAGGCCAACAGGGCGCCCCACGCCGACTTTTACCATTGTACGATGGCCACACCAGTGGCACAACTTGCTAGACATCACCTCGGTGCCATCCGAATCTTGGCATCTCAACGCCTAGTGGTATCTTCCATACAGAAAATATTGTTACGCTGCCTTTGGCCCCATTCGCACAACGGTCCGCAACTTAGACATCACCTCGGTGCCATCCGGATCTTGGCATCTCAGCGCCTTGTGGTGTATTCTCTTCAGAAAATATTGTTGCGCTGCCTTTGGCCCCATTCGCACATCGGTCCGCAACTTAGACATCACCTCGGTGCCATCCGGATCTTGGCATCTCAGCGCCTTGTGGTGTCTTCTACTCCGAAAATATTGTAGAAAATATTGTTGCGCTGCCTTTGGCCCCATTCGCACATCAGTCCGCTACTGACACCATCTCACAGGCCAACAGGGCGCCCCACGCCGACTTTTACCATTGTACGATGGCCACACCAGTGCCACAACTTGCTAGACACCACCTCGGTGCCATCCGGATCTTGGCATCTCAGCGCCTTGTGGTGTCTTCAAATCAGAAAATATTTTTGCGCTGCCTTTGGCCCCATTCGCACATCGGTCCGCTACTGACGCCATCTCACAGGCCAGCGGGGCGCCCCACGCCGACTTTCAACATTATAGGATGGCCACAGAAGTGCGACAACTTACTAGACACCACCTCGGTGCCATCCGGATCTTGGCGCGTTGTGCTGCCTTCGGCCTATTCGCACATCGGTCCGCTACTGACGCAAACTCACAGGCCAACGGGGCGCCCCACGCCGACTTTCAGCATTGTAGGATGGCCACACCAGTGCGGCAACTTGCTACACACCACCTCGGTGCCATCCGGATCTTGACATCTCAGCGCCTAGTGGTGTCTTCTATTCCGAAAATATTGTTGCGCTGCCTTCGGCCCCATTCACACATCGGTCCGCTACTGACGCCATCTCACAGGCCAACGGGGCGCCCCACGCCGACTTTCAGCATTGTAGGATGGCCACACCAGTGCGGCAACTTACTAGACACCACCTCGGTGCCATCCGGATCTTGGCGCGTTGTGCTGCCTTCGGCCTATTCGCACATCGGTCCGCTACTGACGCAAACTCACAGGCCAACGGGGCGCCCCACGCCAACTTTCAGCATCGTAGGATGGCCACACCAGTGCTGCAACTTGCTGGACACCACCTCGGTGCCATCCGGATCTTGGCGCGTTGTGTTGCCTTCGGCCTATTCGCACATCGGTCCGCTACTGACGCCGCCTCACGTGCCAACGTATTTTCTCCGCATTTTATACCCTATGCCGCATAACAGGTCATGTGACTTGTTTATAAAACTTTTCATTGGTTCATTTTACTTTTGGTTTCCTAATGATGGAAGGCTTGATCATATGACCTAAAAACAACACTTTTCATTGGATGAAAACTTTTTTTTTTCCCAAACGATGAAAGCCCCACCTTGTTTCTGGATGTTTCAGACTGAAGCTGGCGTCAGCATGAGAGCACCACCATCTCGTAGCTCCGTCGTGGTCATTCCACGAGCAATCATGGCAGCCGCTCCCCACCAGAAGCCTGCAGGAGTCGGGGCCCCCAAAACTTTTGATGAATTCTCAATGCGGAGGGGACGCTTTCGAGAATGGGGTCCAAGACCTAGCAGACAAGTGTCCGATTTCCAAGGTGTCCCAGGGCCATTTCAGTGGACCAGGCCCAAAAAGGAAAGAGCCTGCCGCCATTTTGAGAGTCCTGTGACAGCCGCCTATCGCTGCACCGCAAGAGTGGGCGCAACTCAGCTGAATTGCGGCTTTTAACACAGTGGGCCAAAAGTGGACAGAATGGCAACTGAAACGGTAAAGGGGCGCCCCACTACAACAGATGACACTCCACCTGGAGAGGCCCGTTCACACCGCCTTCCCCGGGGCGCCCCACGCCGTTATTCGGAGCAGCATTGTAGGATACCAAAACCAGTGCGGCAACTTACTGGACATCACCTTGGTGCCATCGTTCTGCTGCCTTGGAACTATTCGCACAACACTTTGCTACTGATGACCCACCCCCCGCGACGCCCCACGCCGTTATTTGCTGGGTGGCAACTTACTAGACATCACTTTCGTGTCATCTAGATTTCGGCGTGTTCTGCTGCCTTGGAACTATTCGCACAACAGTTTGCTACTGATGACCCACCCCCCGCGACGCCCCACGCCGGAAATCTGGATGTTGTGCTGCGTTGGGACTATTCGCACAGCCGACCGCTACTTCGTTGTTTTTCCCTAAAAATGTTTATATGTTATTACTATTTTTGTTTTCTTGTATATATTTATAAATTATTAAAGTTTTATAATCTTACTACTTTGTCGGAGTGCTATATATTTTTAATGTGACACATAATTGTAAAAACTTTGATGTACAAAGAGTCATCCCTGGAATCTTCTGCTTCACGCTCGGTCCCCTCCCCAATCACAATACAGGATGGTTTTCAGATAATAGCAACGCTTCTGCTGTGACGGATCTCATCGAGTGTGGGCCTTGATCTACTATAACTCCTTTGAAGAGGGGTGATTCTTTACAGCTGTGGCCATAAACTACATCTGCAGGGCTAGCTGATAGCCTAGGACCGGCCTGGACAATCGGACACAGAGGAAAAGGAGTGTCAGAGGGTGCGGTAGTGAATAGGGCGAAAGGGAGGTGTCGGGCGGGCACAGGGTGTGATTCTCAGGGAAGAGCAGCGCAGATGGGGGGAGGTTTATTACCCATGCATAAGACAGAGAGCGGGGGTGACCACTGCCTGGGTGAGATGCTTGCGAGGGTGGGGAGCCATGCTAAGGATCGACAGCGTGCACAGAGTGGGTCTGGTCAAGGCATCTAAAATGGCTGCCGTGCACGACAAAAGTGTGGCATTTGAAAAAAGACAAGATGGCGCAGACAATGTTTTTCAACACTTCCTGATTTCCTTCGAATCGAACGTTAACAGACGTTGGGGCATATTACCAAAGTTAAGCGATATCTATCCCTAACGATGCATTGCAAAGATTTTTTTACCGTCATAAATTATCGCACATAAACCTTGCTATTATCAAGGTTTATCGCAAATACGATAAAAAACGACCGCAATGCATTAATATCGCTGAAAACTCAGCGATATTCATGCATTACCGAGCTAATGCTCTTAGCCATGTTATCCACCTCCCATTGGATAACATGGCTAAGAACTGCTCAGGGCAGCTGTTACTTTTTGGAGATATTCGCGCTTATCTCGAATATTTCCAAGAGTTGATAATAGGAGATAGCGATGTTAGCGACTGTTTCCAGTCGCTAACATCTTGGCATGCCCACTTTGCATGTCATTAGTGATAAATATCACTCACATGCAAAGTGGGGCCCAGATGGTCGCTATCTCCTACTAGCCGTCGCTAACTGGTGTTAGCAACAGCTAGGTAATACAGATATAATTTTATCTCCGCGAAGCGGAGCGCTGTTACAGATATATATCTTGTTTTTGAACGTTAATTTCTCAAAATGCACTGAAGCACATATATTGAGACCTAGCAAAGGCACATCGGGCTACCAGTCCCTAATATTTTACCAAGTTTCGTGCAAATCCATTCAGCCGTTCGATTATTATTATTATTTTTTTTTTTTGCCCCGCGGGGCCCTTTTAAAACCTCCACATCAAACCTAGGGGGTCAGCGAGGATCTACTATACCCCCTTATGGTCATTTGCCCCTTCGCTTTGGCCTCCTCTTGTCTCTCGATCCTACCGAGAGACAAGATGGCGGCCGCTACGTACTGTTTGGAATGTTTACAGACACGGGAGAGCCAATCAGCTTCGCTTCGCAAAGCTCCGTAACGCGAAAAGTACGCGAAGCGGTGCGCTGTTACAGATATATATCTTTTTTTGAACGTTAATTTCTCAAAATCCACTGAAGCACATATATTGAGACCTAGCAAAGGCACATCGGGCTACCAGTCCCTACAATTTTGCCAAGTTTCGTGCAAATCCATTCAGCCGTTCGATTATTATTATTATTTTTTTTTTTTGCCCCGCGGGGCCCTTTTAAAACCTCCACATCAAACCTAGGGGGTCAGCGAGGATCTACTATTCCCCCTTATGGTCATTTGCCCCTTCGCTTTGGCCTCCTCTTGTCTCTCGATCCTACCGAGAGACAAGATGGCGGCCGCTACGGACTGTTTGGAATGTTGACAGACGCCGTAGAACCAATCAGCTTCTCTTCACAAAGCTCCGTTGCGCGAAAAGTACGCGTCCTGGGACGCTGCCCGGTCCGCTGTTACAGATATATATCTTTTTTTAAACGTTAATTTCTCAAAATCCACTGGAGCACATATATTGAGACCTACAAAAGGCACATCGGGCTACCAGTCCCTACAATTTTGCCAAGTTTCGTGCAAATCCATTCAGCCGTTCGGGCTAAAAGTGAGGCCAACCGCCCTATGGAAAACTCAATGTTAAAAACACGTTTTGGGACCCCCCTTTTTTCTCGAACCCCCTGGACGAAACCCCCCCCAATTTTCAGGGGCTGCTCGGAAACAAAATGTGCCATTTTCCTGAAAATTTCAGCCAATTCCGTCCACAAACGCCAAAGTTATTAGACATAGAATTTTCAAAAAACCCATAGAGAAAAAATCCTAACTATATATACCTACTGGCGACCGCCAGTAGGTAATATATATAGGTAGCGGAGCAGAGTTTTATCCCCTTCGTGTTCGACAACGTCAAGATTTTTCCTCATTTGCGATCGTCACCTCCAAGTTGGCGAGCACGAGCATGGAAAATCACCCTCCCGGTTAAATTTCTCAATGCAGTCGGTTGGATTTCTCATTGCCATTGGTCGTGTATACTCGAGAAACCATCCATTCACGTTGAGAAAGCTGCAGCATGAGTAAAAAATCTACTCAAGTGGCAGAAAGGAAGCAGCGCTACCTTGCGCTGTGCATGGCACTGTTCACGATGATTGCACAGTGCGGACAAACACCAGGCACAGAAAATCACCGCAAACGGCATTTATCTATCGCACTCCGCCGCTTGTGGAGCTCCCCGTAGCGCTGCAGAGTTTTTTTTGCACTTCGCAGAGTTCCGTGACCTCTGCCCAGGCTTAATGTATTTATATATATATTCACTGAAAAAACCATAGGTTAGAGACCATATATAGTTAGGAATTAGCATTTAAAAAACCTTGAAAATTCACTGAAAAAACCATAGGTTATAGACCATATATAGTTAGGGTTTAGCATTTAAAAAACCTTATTTTACTCACACAAAACCATTGAAATTCCATATATAGTTAGTTGCACTAACTATATATCGCGTACCCGCAATCCACTGCTGATGATGTCACATATTACATCATTCATGACATGGTCAGTGACATCACTGATGACATCACTGATGACATCTCAAATGACATCACTGATGACATCATCCAGTGACTGTGTGTTTTTGTAAAGTTTAAATATGTTTTACATATTGAAGAATGAGTAGATGTAGAAGTGTCTGGATGAAGGATTTAGTAGGTGCGTGACTGACTGTATGAGTGAGTGATTAAATGTGTCTCACTGAGTGCATGGGTTAGTGACTAAACTGTCTTAATTTGTGCATCATTATGTCTGTTGTTCTGTAAACTGCTGCATGTGTTGATCAGTAGCTATATGAGTAACTATATGGGTTATGGATTGATTGCCCAAGTATTTGTATGGGAGACTGAGTGTGTGTGTGGCTGGCTGGGAGGTGTGTGACTCTGTGCAGATCAATGTGTACTTGTATCAATGATTGTATAAGAGAGTAAGTATGTGTTAGTATATGTTTCAAAATGTAAGGTGCTCTATGTTTAACTGTATAGATTAGAAAATGGAAGTGTGATTGATTCTTTACAGGACTGACTAGGTGTGTGAGTAACTCCATGGATGAGTGACAGAGTGTGAGAGTCTGTATAGGTGTATGAGTGCATATGATAGTGTTGTAAAGATGAGTGATTGTATGTATGAATGATTGTATGGGTAAATGAGTGAATGTGTGTGTAAACATAGGAATCACTGAGTGCGTATGTAGTAACTAGTATTGGTGTGTCAATGGTTTAAAAAATTATACTCTGTATTTAACACTGGGTGTAACAGAGGTTATATTAAAGTGTGAGGAGATGCATTGTATTGTCACATGAATGATATCATCAGTGATGTGGTCATTGATGTCAAATGAGATGTCATCAGTGATGTCATCAGTGATGTCATTTGAGATGTCATCAGTGATGTCATTTGAGATGTTATCAGTGATGTCATTTGAGATGTCATCAGTGATGTCATCAGTGATGTCATTTGAGATGTCATCAGTGATGTCATTTGAGATGTCATCAGTGATGTCATCAGTGATGTCACTGACCATGTCATGAATGATGTAATATGTGACATCATCAGCAGTGGATTGCGGGTGCGCGATATATAGTTAGTTCAACTAACTATATATGGAATTTCAATGGTTTTGTGTGAGTAAAATAAGGTTTTTTAAATGCTAATTCCTAACTATATATGGTCTATAACCTATGGTTTTTTCAGTGAATTTTCAAGGTTTTTTAAATGCTAATTCCTAACTATATATGGTCTCTAACCTATGGTTTTTTCAGTGAATTTCAATGGTTTTTTAATAGCAAATATCATAAGCTGTCGAATGTCAAGTACGTGGTAAGTAAAAACATTTTCGTGTTTATGCACACTGATCTGCTTTGAATGCTGCCCCCCCTCCCCCTCATTTCTATTAGGAGTACTCTCTCTTTGCAGATAGTGAAGGGTAGTTAACGCAGGCCTTTGCCCCCATTGTAATCCGTCGTGCCTGCTTCTCTCTCCATTTGATTGATTGTTATCCAAGCATTTACTGTTTTAGAATTGGTTCTCTTTGGTTCATTCTCTATTTACAAACAAGCACAGAGTCGCAATACTCTGTTTAGTTTTTGCAGATAGTGAAAAATCGTGTAAAAAAACAAAAGGAATCGAGCAAAATCAGTAGGCCACTAATGGGATCTCTTTTTGACCTCGCTAAAATAGAAACATTAGGAACAACCCCTCATGAGAAATACGAAACTAGTGAGATGAACTGAGCTCCACACCATGATGGCTGCAAGACAGCTTGGCTCCGCCACCCACCCCGCCCAAAATAACGATAAAATCTATGCAAATATTACAAATATATACAACACACCAGCAAAGTAACAGGGTAAAACATTTTATTAAATAACTATTTACATAACTATTTTATACTTTTTGTTGCCCGATCCGGCTAGCTCAATCGATCGAGCATGAAACTCATGCACTCTGATAATTCAAAGTTTTGAGGAGTGCTTGTAACACTGTCTGAAGCCTATTTGCACTTGCTACAGCTTCACTATTCTCAATGTAAGTGGGGGCTGTTTGAGGACGTGACTGCATTTGAAAACAATGTGATGCGGTGCCACCCTGAACCGCTTGACGGAGGCCCCCGAGGGACGGTGTCATGGCGCGGACTCGGAGGGGGCGCTTGGCTCCGGCCCCCTCCGCAAGTCGTGTTGCCCTGGTGTGGCCTGAGATCGCCCCCGACATAGGTGGCCGGCTCCCGGGGTCAAGCGGAACTTTTTGCCTTTTGGTGACTCTTCCATTCTTGACCTTGTCCCACAATCCGTTTCACCTAAAGACACGCTGTAGTGGGGCGCCCCTTTACCGTTTCAGTTGCCATTCCGCCCGCTTTTGCTACACTGTGCCTCTTCCGCTATTCAGCTGTTTACCGCCTGCTCTTTCGACTACAGCGTCTCGCTCACCATGTACTTGAGTTGCTCCCGCTCTTGCGGTGCAGCGATAGGCGGCTGCCACAGGACTCTCAAAATGGCGGCCGGCTCTTCAGATTTGGGCGTGGTCCACTAAAATGGGCCTGCAACACCTTGGAACTCGGACGCTTGTCTGCTAGAGCTTGGGCTCCATTCTCGAAAGCGTCCCCTCAGCCTTGAAGATTCTACAAAAGTCTTGGGGGCCCCCGACTCCCGCAGGCTTCTGGTGGGGAGCGGCTAGCATGATTGCTCGTGGAATGGCCACGACGGAGCTACGAAATGGTGGTGCTCTCATGCTAACGCCAGCTTCAGTCTGAAACATCCAGAAACACTGTAGACTAGCAATTCGATCAGTTCCGGTAGCGCCCCAACGTGACCCGGTAGAGAAGAACTTGCCCTCCCCTCTTTGACTGATGGTTCTTGTTGCCCGTCCCTTCTGTTGTCATTTAACAGAACTATTTAGCCTGCTGAAAGGGGTTGTGTTCCGACCGCTGGTTGGTGGAGACATTTTGACTATATTCTGGACCTGCGTTGTCGCGTAATGCGTCATATGACGCGCCGCATTAGCGCATCCGGAAGTGCTCCGGTGCGCGAAGCGCAGCTTTCGGGAAGCGATCTGGGGCGCGGCGCGCAGCGCGTAACGTAAGCATAACAGGTCATGTGACTTGTTAATAAAACTTTTCATTGGTTCATTTTACTTTTCTTATTCTAATGATGAAAGGCTTGGTCATATGACCTAAAAATTACGCTTTTTATTACTTTCGAACATTATTTTTTCTTAAACATATGTTATAATGTTCCAGGCTAATGTACTTTCCCGGAAAATTTACAACTGTCCTGCAAGTAAAATATATTCCTTTTTCGAGAAAAAGGACGTTTCTTCATCCCATGACGGAGCCGTTGAGCAAAAGAGGCTCGGCCTGCTGTCTTAGTCGCCGATACGCCTGAATATCAGATTCTTATCGATCACTTTATGTTGCAGAAGTAGAAACACAACAGCCCTTGACCATTTATCTTTACTGCGTTCCTGCGTATTATACCTTTTACCCTTCATGTAATTGGACTGCTTTATTTCACTTGCCTTTTACTGATTCTAAAACAGTGACTATTATTAAAAACTTTACCAATGTAAATACTACTACCATGTTTTCTTTTAAAAACCTTTATTGTGAAAATGTCAGTATACAAATACGGGCCTATAACCACGTGGGCCGGCCACGGAGCAAACTGTAATCATATATGATGAGTAGACATTTACACTGTAGAGGAACGTAACGGGCGGGCCATTAGGTTGCAAGAACTAAGGTGTCTAACAGTTGCGGAATCGGTGGACGTACATTTTATAATTAAAATACGACAGAGCCAGTTACAATAAAATTATCTAGATATACATTTGCGGGCAAGTACCATGGGTGACGTTAATTCGAACTTTCAATAGTACAGTAATCAATAACACATCAGAACTTAATATCAATAGGGATGTCGAAATATTCAATCAATTCTTGTCCCCGCCCGCCATGTGCTTCAAAACTGCATACGTATCTCGTGATTTCAAGGTTCAGCAACCAGTACACAACAAGGAGTTACGAGTCCCATTTATTCCGGCGCCATTTTGTGCGAGGACGGGCAGGTCCAGGATATAGTCAAAATGTCTCTACCAACCATCGACTATGATGATGTTCATATGCTGTATCTATTAGAGTAACACTCATCTGTCCACATGAAATTAATTTGCCACAATCTAAACATGTCATTTTAATCTTTCCAAAGTTCTTCTAAATATTTGGGACCGTTTCCCTTGCCTCTGATGCTGTCAGTGCCACTTCTTTGGTGAATGTACTGGCAGGTCTGGGGTTCTTCTCCAAATCTCTCTTTTGTGCAGCACTATAATTAATCGGTGCCACCTCTCCATATGACGATGCATGGTATAGTTACCATAACTATATTTTTTTTCGGTTCCTCTGGAGAGTACATCGTGGCAGATGAGGCAGGTAACGTACCGGGCATTTACCTTTTTTGCATGTAGAGGAAAGGAAAAAAAATTCGTGCGTCCGAGTTCTAAGGTGTCCCAGGGCCATTTTAGTGGACCAGGCCCAAATCCAAAGAACAGGCCGCCATTTTGAGAGTCCTGTTGCAGCCGCCTGTTGCTGTAGCATCAAGAGAGGCCGAAACTCAGCTGAATGGCAACTGAAACGGTAAAGGGGCGCCCCACTACAGCAGACGAGCCTCCACCTGGGAAGGCCCGTTCAAGCCGCCTCCCCCCCCCTTCGGGCACCCCACGCCGTTATTCGGAGCAGGATTGTAGGATGGCCACACCAGTGCGGCAACTTGCTAGACACCACGTCGGTGCCAACCGAATCTCAGCGCCTTGTGGTGTCTTCTATTCAGAAAATATTGTTGTGCTGCCTTCGGCCCATTCGCCGCAAGTGCGCACGCAACTCAGCTGCATAGCGAGTGAAACACCAAGGGGCACCCCACTGCAGCCGAGGAACCTTCATCTTGGGGGCGACGCACAGCATCACATTGCTTTTCAATGCAGTCAGATCCTCAAACAACCCCCACTGACTGACGCGAACTCACAGGCCAACGGACTTTCGGCGCAGCATTGTAGGATGGCCACACCAGTGCGGCAACTTGCTAGACACCACCTCGTTGCCATCCGGATCTTGGCGCGTTGCGCTGCCTTTGGCCCTATTCGCACATCGGTCCGCTACTGACGCCATCTCACAGGCCAACGGGGCGCCCCACGCCGACTTTCAGCATTGTAGGATGGCCACACCAGTGCGGCAACTTGCTAGACACCACCTCGGTGCCATCCGGATCTTGGCGCGTTGTGCTGCCTTCGGCCTATTCGCACATCGGTCCGCTACTGACGCGAACTCACAGGCCAACGGGGCGCCCCACGCCGACTTTCAGCATTGTAGGATGGCCACACCAGTGCGGCAACTTGCTAGACACCACCTCGATGCCATCCGGATCTTGGCGCGTTGTGCTGCCTTCGGCCTATTCGCACATCGGTCCGCTACTGACGCGAACTCACAGGCCAACGGGGCGCCCCACGCCGACTTTCAGCATTGTAGGATGGCCACACCAGTGCGGCAACTTGCTAGACACCACCTCGGTGCCATCCGGATCTTGGCGCGTTGTGCTGCCTTCGGCCTATTCGCACATCGGTCCGCTACTGACGCGAACTCACAGGCCAACGGGGCGCCCCACGCCGACTTTCAGCATTGTAGGATGGCCACACCAGTGCGGCAACTTGCTAGACACCACCTCGGTGCCATCCGGATCTTGTCGCGTTGTGCTGCCTTCGGCCTATTCGCACATCGGTCCGCTACTGACGCCGCCTCACGTGCCAACGGATTTTCTACGCTTTTTATACCCTATGCCGCATAACAGGTCATGTGACTTGTTTATAAAACTTTTCATTGGTTCATTTTACTTTTGGTTTCCTAATGATGGAAGGCTTGATCATATGACCTAAAAATAGCACTTTTCATTGGATGAAAACTTTTTTTTTTCCCAAACGATGAAAGCCCCACCTTGTTTCTGGATGTTTCAGACTGAAGCTGGTGTCAGCATGAGAGCACCACCATCTCGTGGCTCCGTCGTGGTCATTCTGCGAGCAATCATGGCAGCCGCTCCCCACCGGAAGCCTGCAGGAGTCGGGGGCCCCCAAGACTTTTGTAGAATCCTCAAGGCTGAGGGGACGCTTTCGAGAATGGGGTCCAAGACCTAGCAGACAAGCGTCCGATTTCCAAGGTGTCCCAGGGCCATTTCAGTGGACCAGGCCCAAAAAGGAAAGAGCCTGCCGCCATTTTGAGAGTCCTGTGGCAGCCGCCTATCGCTGCACCGCAAGAGTGGGCGCAACTCAGCTGAATGGCGGATTTTGACACAGTGTACCAAAAGCGGGCGGAATGGCAACTGAAACGGTAAAGGGGCGCCCCACTACAGCAGACGAGCCTCCACCTGGGGAGGCCCGTTCACGCCGCCTCACCCCCCCCCGGGGCGCCCCACACCGTTATTCGGAGCAGCATTGTGGGATACCAAAACCAGTGCGGCAACTTACTTGACATCACCTGGGTGCCATCCACATCTTAGTGCGTTCTGCTGCCTTGGGACTATTCGCACAACAGACCGCTACTGACGAGCCACCCCCCGGGACGCCCCACGCCGTTATTCGGAGCAGCATTGTAGGATACCCAAAACCAGTGCGGCACCCAGGCAACATCACCTGGGTGCCGTCCAGAACTCAGGACGTTGTGCTGCCTTGGGACTATTCGCACAACCGACCGCTACTGACCATTGTTCCTTCTTTTTTCCTAAAAATGTTTAAATGTTTTTACTGTTTTTGTTGCGTTGTTTATATTTATAAGTTTTAAAGTTTTATAATCCTACTACTTTGTTGGAGTGCTATATATTTTTAATGTGACACATAATTGTAAAAACTTTGATGTACAAAGAGGCATCCCTGGAATCTTCCGCTTCAGGCTCGGTCCCCTCCCCAATCACAATACAGGATGGTTTTCAGATAGTAGGAACGCGTGTGGTGTGACGGATCTCATCGGGTGGGGGCCTTGATCTACTGTAACTCCTTTGAAGAGGGGTGATTCTTTACAGCTGGGGCCATAAAGTACATCTGCAGGGCTACCTGATAGCCTGGGACCGGCCTGGACAATCGGACACAGAGGAAGAGGAGTGTCAGAGGGTGCGGTAGTGAATAGGGCGAAAGGGAGGTGTCGGGCGGGCACAGAGTGTGATTCTCAGGGAAGAGCAGCGCAGATGGGGGGAGGTTTATTGCCCATGCATAAGACAGACAGCGGGGTGACCAGTGCCTGGGGGAGATGCTTGCGAGGGTGGGGAGCCATGCTAAGGATCGACAGCGTGCAGAGAGTGGGTCTGGTCAAGGCATCTAAAATGGCTGCCGTGCACGACAAAAGTGTGGCATTTGAAAAAAGGCAAGATGGCGCAGACAATGTTTTTCAACACTTCCTGATTTCCTTCGAATCGAACGTTAACAGACGTTATCTCTCCCACACTACCGGTCCCCCTGGGCTTAAACGCCGAGATGGTAGGGACTGCATCCCGTGGAGATAGGCCGAGACGTCACTCAGCAGAAAAAAAGTTTAAAAAAGTCTATAAACATACAATAAGTTAAAAGTCAATCATTCTTGTTTCCTTGTAGTACGCTCCCCAGTCCGCTTCCCGTTACGCTAACCGGGCGCACCCCACCAAAAAAAACATTTTTTTTTTTTTTTGCCCCGCGGAGCCCTTTTAAAGCCTCCACATCAAACCTATGGGGTCAGGGAGGATCTACTATGCCCCCTTATGGTCATTTGCCCCTTCGCTTTGGCCTCCTCTTGTCTCTCGATCCTACCGAGAGACAAGATGGCGGCCGCTCCGTACTGTTTGGAATGTTTACAGACACCGGAGAGCCAATCAGCTTCGCTTCGCAAAGCTCCGTAACGCGAAAAGTACGCGAAACGGAGCGCTACCCGGGACGCTGTCACAGATATATATATTTTTTTGAACGTTAATTTCTCAAAATCCACTGCAGCACATATATTGAGACCCAGCAAAGGCACATCGGGCTACCGGTCCCTACAATTTTGCCAAGTTTCATGCAAATCCATTCACCCGTTCGAATTGTTTTTTTTTTTTTTTTGCCCCGCGGGGCCCTTTTAAAAACTCCACATCAAACCTAGGGGGTCAGGGAGGATCTACTATGCCCCCTTATGGTCATTTGCCCCTTCGCTTTGGCCTCCCGAGAGACAAGATGGCGGCCGCTACGGACTGTTTTGAATGTTTACAGACGCCGGAGAACCAATCAGCTTCGCTTCGCAAAGCTACGTAACGCGAAAAGTACGCGAAGCGGAGCGCTGCCCGGAGCGCTGTCACAGATATATATCTTTTTTTGAACGTTAATTTCTCAAAATCCACTGGAGCACATATATTGAGACCTAGCAAAGGCACATCGGGCTACCAGTCCCTACAATTTTGCCAAGTTTCGTGCAAATCCATTCAGCCGTTCGAGCTAAAAGTGAGTCCAACCGCCCTATGGAAATTAACATGGGAAAAACGCGTTTTGGGACCCCCCTTTTTTCTCGGCCCCCCCTTGACGAACCCCCCCCCAAATTTTCAGGGGCTGCTCAGAAACAAAATGTTCAATTTTCCTGAAAATTTCAGCCAATTCCGTCCACAAACGCCAAAGTTATTAGACATAGAATTTTCAAAAATCCCATAGAGAAAAAATCCTAACTATATATACCTACTGGCGACCGCCAGTAGGTAATATATATATATATATATTTATCTGAATAAATCTGCTGCCTAACACTTGGTCTCCTTCTGGCTCTTTCCGCATTGGGAAAACTGCACATTTTTGTATATATATATATATATATATATATATATATATATATATATATAACTGCCGATTGCCAGTAGGTAGTTATAGTAAGGACCTAGTTTCCATAGGAAAAGCATTTTGTGACTTGGCTAGAACTTTGGAATCGTTGGACCAATCTGGATGAAACTTTGCCAAAAAGGTTTCACGGTGGCCACTATTGATTGGGAAAGTTTGGGGGTGATTGGTGCAGTGGTAACAGAATTAGACTGGGCAAAATAATGTTGCGTTTTTAATGTTAAATCCTATAGGAAACTTCAGCCGCTGAACGGACTTACCCAAAATTTGGCAGGGAGGTAGATGTTGGTTCAAGGAAGTACCTTCTGCTTATTGAGTATAAATCTGTTCAGTGGTTTTTGAGATATGTAAATGTTTGAAATTATAGTGATATAGCCGGCCGCAGAAATTTGACAGGTTTCGCGATGAATCGCGAATGCATGCTGCAACAGGAATGCTTTGATTGGCTGGACGCAACCTGAATAGAAAGTTGCGGCTGCCATTTTATCAATCGAGAACGGTTACCAGGTCTGAAAATCTGTATGAAAATGCACTTAAGGGGTAAGGGTGGAAATACCTAATTATATAGTTATCATTTTTTAATGTGATGGTGGCTATTGAATTCCTGCTTTTGATTTCTGCTTTCGAGACTTACCTGCGCCGGGATCGCAATGACTGACGTCATTGCGATCTCTGGCCTCACCGTGAGAATGGAAAATAGGTCTTAGAGATGGTTATTCTAGAAATACAGTAAAAAAATTAGCTTGAAGTGAACAGTAATAAACCCTTAGTGTGTAAAATACTGTAATATGTGTGCATATATGTTTTTTCACTTTAAAAAGGCACAAACATCGCGGTTAACGATGTTGTTGCGATGCATTAACCCCATTGATGCTGCGTCGGACGCTGAACGTTCGGAGCACAACCTGGCTGGTGCTGAGAACGTTTAATGGCCGACGTGCCCCCGACCACTTCGTAGAATGCCCAGCGCTGCGCCTAAATAAAAGGATTAAATAACTGTGAAAACAGAAAATAGGTCGGAGAGATGGTTTTTAAAGTAACCTACTACAAAAATAGAAGTTTAAACATGCTTTGAAAGAAGTTTGTATGTAGTAATATGTGTAGAGCAATATTCATAATGGAATTTTTTACATATTATTTTTGGATGAGTTGTTGTCCATTGAATGTCTGCTTTTGCTGTCTGTTTTTGTGACTTGTCCGCAACGCAACGTCGTCGTGAAGATCCCTAAAAAACGAAAGGAAAAAAAAATGTTCTAAAAAACTTCACAATATTTCCAGTACTAGGGTGGCTCTGAAAAAGAGGCGTTGCATTTTTTGTGTGTATATGGCTCTTACATATAAGACCGAATGCAGAGTTTCAGGTTACTTAGAAGCACCCTGTTGCTGTAAAGTGCACTCCATCATTTCTATAAATTTCATGCATATGAAAACGAATATTGTTCTTATTGATACAGCTCATGCTTATTTTTCAACGATATATTTCATAGGATGCAATCAGCAGGAAAGTGAATAATTAGGTAGTGTGTTGGATGCCTTAGCAAGTATTCTTGTTATTGACTGTTTTAAGAAAATAAATGTGATATGCTTTGAAATCTGTGGAATAAAGCATACCTGCAGTATCTTATTTGGAAGTGGCATATTCCTTCTAGAATGTGTTATGAACTTGTGACCTTCTAGTTGCACTGGGTTGCTAGGTGTACTGAGCTAAGAGTGTATTGGGGGGAACGCTGCTAAAGAGACAGATTTTTTTTAGAGTTGAGCAGTGATGACACAACTTGAGTAATGGCAATATTTAATTTCCAACCCAGGACTATGCAATAAGCTGTTGTGTCGTATTTAAATTTTAAACAAATGAAGCTAGATATAGGTTTGGACTCTTACATCACGAACACGAATAGATAGGAATCTGTTTTTGAAAGGGGGAAGAATTAACATATACTAACCATGCACGAGTGGAGATAGTGCATTCTTGTGCTTAGTTTTTATAAAAGCTAACAGTGTCAAAACTATCAAGAAAGCTAAAACTACAATATACATTGAATTCACTGGTATGTATATAACTTTATAATCCTTTATTAATATTATATTAGAAATGAAGATGTATATGGGAGTTTGATAAAAAAGAATATCACAGTGGTATAAAAAATTATATCAGATGAACTGTATGTATTAGAGGCTAAGGGGCCCATTATGATGTCGGGCGGATTGCCCCCGCCAGGCTGGCGGTAGCCACTGCCAGCATGGCGGGGGCAATCCGCCCGACATCCGCATTTGTTTTCCCCCCGGCCATATTAGTATGGCGGGGGGCCTCGGCAGATGGAAAGACTGTCCGCCGTTTTTCCGCCCTGGTCGCCTGGCGGCCGGGGCGGAAAAGGAATAATATGGTGGCGGTGTCTATCAGACACCGCCAGCCATATTATGATGGGCAATTGTGGATGCCTTTCCGTGGCGGCAATGCCGCCACGGAAAGGCATGCGGAGAATCCCTGCGGGGGCCCGTTGCGGGCCCCCAGGGACTCCGGGGGGGTGGTGAGTGCACATGGGGGTACCTATGGTACCCCCTAGCAGTGCCATGCAACACATGGCAGGCACCGCACGGTGCCTGCCATGCTGTGCATGGGAGTGCACAGCATGCTTTCCTGCCATTGTGGCGGGCGGTGCTAAGTGCACCGCCCGCCACAATGGTAGGAATGCGGGATGCGCCCGCCACTGTGGCGGGCGCATCCTAATGCTGCCGACCAGACCCCCGCCCTTATGGTGGGCGAACCCTACTACCGCAAGGATGGCGGGCGGGCAAAGTCCGCCCGCCATCCTAATGGGCCCCTAAGTGTTTTTAGAGCTTAGTGGTGAATGTTTTGGGATGTAAAAGAAAACTTAATTAGTCCCTCTTTATTACACCGTGTACTTTATTGAAACAAAAATAGTATAGTATTGTGGAAAGTTGCAACAAGGAACTAAGAATGCTTTAAATGTTTCAATATTAAGCATGGGCGGATTTAGCGAATCTGGCGTACGCGAACTTGCGTATTTACAGATTCGCAATCCGCAAAATCCGCGAACTCTCACGAATTTGCAGATTTTTGTGTTTTTTTGTGTTCGCAAGGGTTTCTGGCAGTTCGCGAGGTTTGTTTACCAGTTCACAATTGCGAACTTACTTTTCGGCTCGCAACGTCCGCGACTATGTTGTTTCTACGTCTGGTTCATCATCACAGGTTCACAGCACCCTCTGTTTCACCACTGCCACCCTCTGGTACACCCATGCCACCCTCTGGTACATCCTCACTGCCACCCTCTGGTTGGTTTATCACTGTAGATTATGGGGGTGAAAAAAAGCAAGCACACCTGCCATGAATTAATTTGGGGTTGATTAATGTGTCACTGATTTTTAAACTTCCAGTCTGGCTGGCACCTGCTTCCTTCCTTATCTGTAATTTGCTTTCTGTTGCAGTGCATTTTTTTTTCACAGGACCTTCATGGCCTACTTGTAGCTATTGTATGAGCCTGCTGTGAGGGTCAGAGCAGGGTCATAGAATAGTTGCAAATAGGCAACTGAACTCTGGAGGGGCCCCTCAGGAAGCACTAGAGTGAATGGTTACTAATGTTAAGATAGAACTTTTGCACCTGCTGATTGCTATCAGTTTTGCAAAAATCTTTTTTCTGCAATTTCGCGCAATTTGCGAGGCGCGAATCCGTGCGAGATCATTTTCGGAAGCCGCGAATTCGTGCGAATACACGATTTGTTTTTTGCTGCGTGTTTGTTCGCGTGATTTTTTGCATGTTCGCAAGCCGCTTGTAGCGCAACATTTGCGAAGTTACCCTAGCGGTCGTACATGGGCGCGGCCATCTTGTTTGCGTGACATAATTCCGTTTCCGGGCGCTATGTGTAATCTCGCAAAGTGTGCGGCTCGCTCGTACATGTTCGCGTGTGATCGCGAGGAAAATCTCGTGCGAACTTACCCACGCGGTCGTGAACGGGCGCGGCCATCTTGTTTCTCATTCATTGCTATGGTTCTGGGCATGCTCTCTGTATCCTTTCTTAATCTCTGCCATCCTTTGCTTGTTTGAAGTTTATTTTGATCTATTTTACTCATTATCTATCCCTCTATTTTTCTTGCTCTATATTTTTGTGTTTTCTGCTACTTTTTGTTCATTTTAAACTACTTTTTTAAACGCTTTTCTTTTCTTCTTCCCTGTTCTATTTCTTCTTTCTTATTTTGCTTCCTTTCTGCCCAGACCATGGCAAAGGGAGCCGGGAAGAAGCCCGCAAAGGGGAAGGGTCCCGCACCCCGTGCCCGGCTCCCGTGCGGGCGTTTGAGGGGGGAGACAGTTGTAGCTCGGGAGATTTTTAGTGCGGAGGAGGTGGCCGCACTAGTCTTTCACGTCCAGCGCCGCCTCCCCAAGACCATCATGGGAGGCGGCAGGATCGCTACCGGCTACGGGATCCGGGAGCGCCGGAAGCGGTGGGAGAAGGTGTGCCGGGCCATGTTTGAACACTCTGGGGTCCGGCGCACCTATAACCAGGCCACCCACCGCTGGACGGATCTCATGGACCGGGAACGCGACTTGCTGGACGTGCTCGGCGTAGAGATCCCCGGGCTTGGTGAGTAGTAGTAGCTATTTCTATCTATTTCATCACTACTCTGTTTTATCCCGCTCTGTGTGTTATTATATTGCAAATTTTTGTTTTTTACCAAGAGCAATAATGCTGCCGATTACATTGTAGGTAAATTATATTTCAAAATCTTCTATGCATTTCAGGTGCACTGCTCTCCTTCTCAGTAGCCTTGCTACTATGCTTATTTGTTTTCTATTTTGTGTTCATTTCATTGGCCTGAGAAATTATGTATGAGTGTAGTGTAAAGAACTGCGTAATGCTAGACACTAAGGGTCAGATTTTCAATTACCGGCGCATCCCTGCAAAGTAGCAGGGATGCGCCAGTAATTGTGCGCCATGCCACCACCACCCATGGTGCGCCGTATTTACAATGTGGTGCACCATGGGCCCAAAACGTCACAGAAGCCTTACGCATCTGTGCCGTAAAGGCGGCGCATTGCTGGAGTTGCGTGCCAACGATGGCGCAGCTCCAGCAATGCTCTGGGGTGCCCTATCTCCCCAATGCTGCATCAAGCCGTACGTCGGCTTCAAGCAGGCCCAGGGTTTGAGTCACGCATCATTGTCCTAAAAGTGACTGATTGACATCTTGTAGATTTCCCTCAGCCACTTTTAGGATTCGTTCCTGCGCAGGAACGCCCTCCCTTGCGCCGGAACGCCCCCTGATGGCGCAGGGCTTTACAACGTGATGCATCTCCCATATGCGTCACTTTGTTAATATACGCCGCACCATGGCGCCTCTTTTGTTCTGCCGCTGCGTCACAAACGTCACGCAACAATGGAGCAAAAGAGCCGCAAGGGGCTTCTAAATCAGCCCCTACAGACTCAAGTCCAGTCCTTCCTTTAGACACATGGCTATAAGAAGAAATAGTGGTGGTGGTCGGTGTATTGATAGTTTGAGTATTCACTGATCTGCAAGCACGATGGACTTTGTCTGTCACTTCGCGTGCTGCGGACTGCTGCCTGCCAGGCCTAGGCAAACCTTTTTAGTAGTTTGTTTAGTGAGTTACATAGGAACTTTCCAAGTCAATGGTCCGCAAATCAATAACGTAGTAGACCACATGAGATCGGTCAATATATCCCGTGGAATAGTTGTCTATTTGCTATTTCGCCAAAATATTTTGTTATTGTTCTTTTGAAATGTTTGATTTGGTTGACAAATATCATCCATGTTTTCTGGTCTTTCTTTCTTTCATGTTGGACATCAGCTCCCCCCAGGGGCAAGAGGACACAGGAGGAGGAGGAGGGTGCTGTTCAGGATGCAGGCCAGGAGCGATCAGGCGAGGGCTCCTTTGCTGGCCCCAGTAAGTTTAAATTTGAATATAGAGTACCTATTTTTTCCTGGCGTTCCTCATTCGATTTTTTTCTAAATCGTCTTTGATCTTCTTGTAGACTTTTGGTTTGGCTAGTAGGACAATCCATTCTACTACTGTTGCAGGGACAAATCTGCACAAACAGAACTATGGACACTAAATAATGCATTGCTTAGCTTATCAATTATAATAGGTGCTGTTAGACTTTCCACATACCTCAGTGATAACAGACTTTGTAGTTGAACCCCCAATCTCCTTACTGACTAGATAGTGTGGCAGAGTCATTTAGCTCCCAAAGTCACCGATGATTGATCCCCAATGATGATTAGATTATCCAACGCAGGACAAGAGTACGGAGTCAGAGTCAAGAAGTGTCAGAGGCACGGACTCATGCTTGCAAAAATTCCACAACCTTTAGCTCATCCACTCTAGTCTGGAGGACCAAAAACCACAGAGTCTATTTAAGTTTAAAAGCTTTATTAAAAGTAAACACATTTCTAAAAATCAACTTTGTCATAAAACTAAACGTTTAACTGAAAATGGAAAAGTGCTTAGTGCTGACGATTAATTGGACACATTTCTTGTGGTCGAGCCAAGCTCTCACCTGGTGTGAACTTGATCCTGCTCGTGCTCTTAGAAGTCAAGCTTCAGTCTGTTAGGAGAAAAAGTGGTGCGTGTTAAAAATAAAAAGCAAGCATTCATCAGTTGTGCCAAAAAGTGCAGCAAGACAACAGCCTTCCCTGGAAAAAGGGACATTTTTACTTTAGAGTAGACAGACACAAATTATTACATTGTATTCTGGTTTTTTCACATTTCTTTATTCCTCCTAGACCAAATATTATATAGTAGTGAGTGGTGTATTCTAACATTCTTAAATGTACTTTGTAGGTGGAACATCTGGTGGCGGGGTCAGCGCGGAGGTGGTGGTATTAGACGAGGGGGACAACTCTGGGGAGGAGGCGGTGCAAGTGCCGGACGTGCCTGTGAGGGTTCACACGGTGGTGGCGGGCAGAGGTAAGCTATATATTCCTTACTTATTGAGATTGAAGACTGCATAGTGTGCTTTCTGCATGGGTGTATTATAAATCAACCAGGTAGTAGCCTCCTCTAAATGTACTTCGACTTAGCTGTGAAGTTTTTGGCGAGAAGAATCCCAATAAGATCTGAGATGAACTTGATGGATGGGATGAACGAAAAGCGAAAGAAGGGTGTAAGTAAGTGTGGAAGGACGAGAAATTTAATGATGACTGGCAAAGGAGAATGATATGTGTTTGCTTGGTCCCCGAGGTGGCTGGGAAGGAAAGAATATGGTATGGTGCATGGCTGGGTGAATGATGAAGCAAGGATGGGTGGAAGGAGAACAGCCTGGGTGGGTGAAACAGAAACTGTATGTGTGCATATACTTTGAATGGATGGATGCCTGGATCATGGTATTGTGGAAAAGTAAATTTTGCCATGTTCTGTGTCCCTACGTGTCATCCATCATATGTTATGTGTGCATGATTAAATATGCATATGTACTCCCCATGTCCGATTAATGACGCAATTACAGTTGTGTCCACCTCTAGTATGCCAGTTTCCAGTCCTCGTGAATACTACGAATATCAGGCCTATGTAAAGCTACGTTGCCACGTTTCTCAGTGTGCACGTTATTCTATTATAAAGTCCCCGTTTCTAGGCCTCAAAAGGGCCTGGACATCAGATTCAGCTCCTGTCTCCAGAAACCTCGCTGAGGAGCGATACAGCCCCACCTGTATCCTCGACCCTTCACTTACTTCCTGCCTCGCAGTGCCCGGTCCAGCCTGGCTCTGCCTCTGAGTCTGCCAAGAGTATGTTATGAGTCCAGTTATCAGTTCAGCCCTCCTTCTCTGCATTCCTAAGCTACTGAATCGCATCAATGGTTTCCGTCATTGTCTAGCCTTCAGGGCTCCATGTTAGAGAAATACTGCATTTAATGGTCATTTAATATTCTTCAACACGCACTACATGTAGAATAATGCATGGTCCAGTCTTAGAATCAAGTTAGCCTTTCCCCTCCTGACTTCTAGTTTATATCAACATGTTCTCTAAACATCAGATACTAGATACTGTTTAGGTACATGTCGCCCTGACTTTCCAGACTTCAGTCTCTGCTCCTAGCACAGAGTTCATAGCCCCCAGCTTCTCCTAGTAATACGTCATTGCTAGTTTGCGCGCACCATCAGGTTAGAGGTCCCGGCTCCTTAGGTAGCCCCCTCCATGGTTTCCGCCCCATTCATGACATATCCTGTTACGTTTGCATCACATGTCTATGTATACGCCCTGTTACACCTCTTTTCGCCCTTATCTTTCGCGACTGCTACGCGTCACACCTCCTGCTCCACCCACTGCTACGCCTACTGCAATGTAATGCTATGTGTTTGCGTTATGTATATATGCTCATGTATTGTTATTAAAAGTCAGCGCGCTCATCCCAGATCCAGCCCCAGCAGCTGCTGGGCCCTGCCATTCTATTCCTATGCAGGTTGTCCTGTTCCTGTCCTTATGCTGTATTAAACCTGCAAAAACTCCTACTACCTCGAATCTTGACTCTTATTTATTGAGCTATCTGTTATGATATATGTCTAGTCAAAAAGAGAGGTATTATTTATTTATTTACCACATAATGGCGCCCGAACAGGGACTTGCCCTTTCCCCACGCGTCGGTGAAGCCACGCCGACCCCCTGACCCTCTGCAGTCGTGACGGAACTATTCTGTGCACCGGCAGATATTTCTGCTTCAAGTATCCCTCAGGCCCACGGAGGAGACGGAGGAGGCGGTCCAGCATCCAAACGAGACGGTGGAGGAACGCGGCGAGTCCCGACCAGAGCCCAAGCCAAGAGTTCAAGGTCCGAGGTATCCGGAGGCCCACCCGTAACAGAAGTCCGAAGTTCGTCGTCCGTCGTCGTAGCAGTCCAGTCCAGTCCGAGGCTTTCCGTTCTTGCTGCCCGGTGAGTACCATTACTGGGGTAGTATCTAGACAGGGTCAATCTAAATTGACTCTGGTCCGTGGGTTGGTGGTACACAGACTCACAAACGAAGTGTTCACCTAGGTGGATACGGGTCTTGATGCGTCCCTTTATGGGACCGGTATGTTCCGTACTGTTTCAGCAGTGCATCCAGTAACTCTAGTCTGTTCCGTTCTCGAGAAATTCTTGTGTTTCTGTTCTCAGTATTCCAGGTAATATTCTGTCCGAACTGTTATGTTATGATGTTGTTCAATGTATTTCCAATGTCGTGGTATGCCTGAATTGTTTTCCCAGTTGTTATTGTTCCTCGTGTATTGTATTGTGTTCCGATTCAAGTTTACAATGTCTCTCTTTTCGAGATTACGTCAGCTAAGAACTAGAAAAGGTTTGTTAGAAGAAGCAGTTCCTGTTCCGCCGAGGGACAGTCCAGGTCACTTTATGTATCAGAAGCATGGCATAAGCGCCATATTGTATCTAGATTTATGGGTAGAGTATACCAAACAGTTAGAAGAAAAGTATAGATGGCCCGTATCGGGTACATGGGATGCCGAGTGCATCATGCGAGTAGAAGAAGCATTATGGAAAAAGAAAGCCAGACAGTCACAGAAAGATGCCATCGAGTTATGGCGCAAAGAAGCTCATAAAAGAACTGAAAAGGAAATCAGAAAGTCAGAATTAAGTAGAGAATCCTTAGAACGAGCACAAGAAAAAGAACTAATCGAGATAGGTGAACAAGTCAAAGCCGAACAGTCAGACAGACAGAGGCATGCCCTTAATAGGGGTATGTATCCTCTCCTTGCCGAGGGCTTGCCAAAAGCGACCCCAGAGGCATCCAGTAATTTCCCGCCACCATTAGTTCCGACCAAGCTACGTCACAAACAGACCGCAGCTGATATTTTTATTTCGTCCTATTTGGACGACACAGTCCCAGAATATGCAAATCCTGTTCGCGCTCCGCCAGTCCCTGTAAATCAGGCACTTCCCGCTCCCCCAGACACCGGAGTACCTGTTACGGTACCCCCGGTCCAGCCCGCCATACAAGTCCAGCCTGCATTTCCATTTCCCACTCTGCCAGGACGAAGAGCCTCAGTAGACCTAGACTCCAGTTTAGGGGCCGCAGGAGGAGGTCCTCCTCAAACCCCGCCGCCACACAAGCGTTTAACGACAGCCGAATTACATGCACAAGCGTCACAGCGTACGCCCAGACATCAGACTGTAGCAGAAATAAGAAAATCCCTTGCCGAATGCGGCTATGATCCAGTCCCAGGCGAGGATAATATGGTTTTATATTCATTCCGCGTAAGAAAGGTGGCCGAGTATCTAGTCACCTTACCGAATATGAAAGAAGATCTAGACAGAATATATCGTTTCATCCGTACAGGGGATGATCCAGAAAGCATTAGCGAGGCCATGTCTCAAAGGAAAGCCGAGATCCAGCTCATGATATTAAAGTTTCTGATCAATTGTCTAATAAGAGAACAAGATTATCCGTCTAAAGATCAAGCCGAAATGAGAACCCTGACAAGGTGGAGTGATAATATAGCCGAGGGTAAGCACAAGACCGTCGGTGCTATGGAGAGTATGTACAAGAAAATCCGTAGAGAAATAATAAAGATACACGAACAACGTAAAGCAGCACAAGTAAGCGAGAAAGAAAGTAACTCTGATACTGAAGAGATAGAGGACGAGAATCCCGCCAGAATAGCGTATGTAGGAAAATCTAGATTTCCAGATCGCCATTTACGCCTAGAACACAAGTCTATTTTTCATTCTCCAGCACCAGAACAAGGTTCTCTAGAACAAGTATTCCAAGCTACCGATCACATTCTGAAATCACGAATCGGTTACAGTGAGTTAAGTACCATGCATGAACAAGAACTAGCCCGATCAGCAGTCCGATGGATTACTGATTCTACCACTTTTCCAGACGAAATAGTGGCACAAGTGTTTCTGAAAATGCCCCCAGCCGAGCAACGACTGGCGGGTATGTATATGATTCAGCACCTCATTACATTGTATGAGGGTCAACACTCTGATCCAGGTCCGTTACATGATATCCTGAACGAGTTACTCCAGTATAGATGGAAAGGTCTAGGTACCGACTTAATTAGTGTCATTCTAGAACAGCGCCACAAATATAGAACGTTTCTGAACCCGCATTTTGTTCATGTCTCACCCCCAGAAAGTAAACCCTTTTACATGGAGAGACAGAATCCGTTACGAGAAGTCCACCCAGTTAAAGGAACGGGTGGCGAACTAGAACGAGTGTTTGTATACACTCCAATAACAAAGATGGAACTCCTCGAGATGAAGAAATTAATTCCCTGTCATGACAAAGATCCAGCAGGGTTCCATAGAGAATTAAAAGACATGCTCCGTATGGGAGAATACACATACCCAGATATAATTAAAATGTTAAAGGTTCTGCTGCCCGCAGGGGTGTATGAAAAGCTCAAGGAAAAAGAATGGGAGGTGGGAGAGAAAAAGATCGATTGGGCAGTTCTAGAAGCTGAAGACAAGGCACGAGTACCAGGTACCGGTCTTGGAGATAAATGTAAAGAATTACCAGAATTATTAATACAAGTTTTACCCAGATTATTGACAACGAGAAAAGAAGACTGGGATGCAATCTCAGCCTGTAAACAAAAGCAAGATGAGGATATTAGTGATTTTTATTCTAGATTTGAAAAATGTTTCAGTATCAACAGTGGCCTCAAGACAAGTAGTGAGTCATACCCTCACCTTTTTGTTACTAAATTAGTCGAGAATTCAAGTCCACAAATTAAAAATCGAGTTTTGAAAGTCGAAAGTACCTGGCAAGCTAATACCCCGTCCCAGATGTTGCAGATGCTTCAATACCACCAGAATAGAATCAGAGAAGAACAAGAACACGAAAGAAAACGTATGAAAGACACGAAAATGAAAGTACTAGTTGCACAATCTGTTCCTCAAGACAGTCAGAAGAGGGGTCCGAATCAAGCCAGTCATCCTGCAGCTCCCGTTAAAGGGAACTGCAATTATTGTAAACAGCCAGGTCATTTTATAAATGAGTGTGCAGTTCTGAAACACAACATAGCTACTGGTAAAACTAAAGAAAGACCACGTCCGCCTAGACAAGAACAAGTTTCACAGACTCCTCAGCCACAGAATGCACCACAGACAGTTACAGCACCGCAGCCTATTGCTGCAACACAGCATGTTACATCGCAGATGTACCAGTATGCACAGTCTGAGTATCCAGAGTACCAGCAGTATTCATGAAACAGCCTAGAGAGGGAGGTAGGCTTGCCTCTCATCGAGATACCTGTAGATCAAGAAGGTCCCAATGTTCACAGTCAAGTATTAGGGAAAGACAGAAAGTTTTTGATTGATACAGGGGCAAGTAGGACCACAATTAGTCACGCCGAAGTTCCAGGGGCTCCGCTCTCAGGCTCAAGAAATGTTTCCCTTGGATTTTCAGGAAAACCTATCGTAAATGAGATTTCAAAGCCAGTTACTCTAGAAGTAGGTCCATTGTCCCGCACTACTGATCTGTTACTTACTAAGTCATGTCCAGAAAACCTATTAGGCATTAAGACACTGAAAGAGTTAGGTGCAGTTATATGCTGTTCCCCAGAGGGAATACGATTGTTCCTACGTGACTTCAAGGGTCACTATGTATTACGAGATTTTGATTCAAGACTGTCTAATGTTCCGCAGCACTTATGGGCGCAAGGTCCAACTGATGTAGGTTATATGCAAATCACACCCTATCGTGTGACTCTCAAGCCAGGTGTAGTGTTACCACGAATCAGACAGTACAGATTGCCACCTGAGGCTGTAGCAGCCTTATCCAAAATTATTGACGAGCTCATGGCTCAAGGAGTGGTTGTAGAAACTGACTCCAATGTATGTAATTCTCCGATCATTCCAGTCATGAAACGTACTGATCCAAATGCACCCCCAGTATATCGATTAGTGATTGACCTACGAGAGCTTAATAAATGTATTATTCCTCAGTACCCTGTTGTCCCAGATATCTCTTCCCTATTAACGGCCATTGATTCCGAAGCCGCGTTCTTCACTGTCATAGACCTCAAGAACGCATTTTTCAGTGTTCCTATTCATCCAGACAGCCAGTTCCTTTTCGGATTTTGTTTAAATGGAAGGAGCTATATGTTTACACGAGCTCCTCAAGGTTTCACAGAAAGTCCTAGTATTTACAGTCAAGCACTCAAGAGACAACTAGACAACATTCACATGCCAACTGACACTGCCCTGCTCCAGTATGTCGATGATCTACTGATCACAGCCCGTTCTGAACGTGCTTGCGAGCGAGCATCCCTTACAGTCTTGTATTTCCTAGCCGAGATGGGGCACAAGGTGTCCCCTTCTAAGCTTCAATTCTGTGTCCAGCAAGTGGTCTACTTAGGACACTTACTGTCCAAGAGGGGTAGGCAGTTGACACCAGACCGTATCCAGTTAATAGCGAGTCTTCCTCAGCCCAAGACCCAGAAGGAGGTACGTGCTTTTATCGGCCTCACTTCTTATTGCAGACAATGGATTCCTCAGTATGCATTTCTAGCCAAGCCACTGATACAGTTAACGACACAGGAGGCAGCCGTATCGACTGTTCTCCCTTGGACATCTGAACATACACTTAGTTTCAATGAGTTAAAGAAAGCCCTATGCCAAGCTCCAGTTCTAGCGACACCGAACTACAGTAAGCCTTTTACACTTTTCGTTACTGAACGCGAAGGTACAGCATTATCTGTTCTCACACAAGATCAAGCAGGACAATACAAGCCCTGTGCTTATTTTTCGAGCACATTAGATCCTGTAGCCCAGGCTCTGCCTGCGTGCCTCAAGTCAGTTGCAGCCACAGCACTAGCTATCAGACAAAGTGATTCCATAGTCTTAGGACACTCCTTGACAGTACAAGTTCCACATTCTGTGGAAGTTCTTTTAAACCGAACACAAACTCAGCACTTGACAATTGCACGTTTAACAGGTTATGAATTGACACTGTTCCAGCCACACATAGAAATCAGACGCTGCAACATTTTAAATCCTGCTACACTGTTACCATCAGTTAATTCAAATTCTGCCACACATGACTGTGTGGAAGTAGTTAACATTACGACAAAGCCAAGACAAGATCTGACAGATATTCCGTTACCAGACCCCGACCTGACACTTTATGTGGATGGTTCATGCCTAAGAACTAGTACAGGAGAACTAGTCGCCGCGTATGCAGTGACTACTGACACCGAAGTTATTGAGACACACCATATTGACACTCTGTCCGCTCAAGCAGCAGAGCTAGTTGCTCTGACACAAGCCTGTATACACGCCAAGAACTTGAAAGTTAATGTTTACACAGATTCACGTTACGCATTTGGAGTCGTACACGACTTCGGAGTGCTCTGGCAGGAGAGAGGTTTCATGACTTCTCATGGAACCAAGATTCAGCATGGTCTCCTTATTCAAGCTCTGTTAGATGCCATACACTTGCCGACATCTATCGCTATCATGAAGTGCAAAGCACATACGAAAGTTACTGACACTATTTCCCAAGGTAATGATCTAGCAGATCGCACAGCCAAGCTTACAGCACAGACTCTAGACATTCCAGTTAATCAGACACATGCTCCAGATCCGATTACATGTATGACAGTTAAGGACCCTACACAAGATGTCATAGATATACAGTTACATGCTACTCCTGAAGAAATCAAGAAATGGTCCGAACAAGGAGGGGTCCAGACAGATCAAGGATGGTTAACAAAGGGTAGAGCCACATGGTTTCTCCCCGACTCTATGGTTCAAGTCATTATCAATACCGCACATAGTCCAGCACATTTAGGAGAAAAAGCTATGTTAGACAGTATCCAGAACATTTGGTTCAACAAGCATTTACGAGCTGCAGCCAAGCAGAAAGTCCGTACCTGTATGATATGTCGTCAGTTTAATCCAGGTAAAAGTGTCCCGGTGGAACAAGGTGGATTCCAGCCCCCTGACCACCCTTTTGAAGTCCTCCAGATGGACTATATTCAGATGGAGCGATGTCGAGGTTTCAAGTATGTCCTTGTAGTTGTATGCGCTTTGTCCAGGTGGACAGAAGCATATCCAGTCCCAGATTACACAGCCGCGACCACTGCCAAGCAGTTGGTTCGTGAGTTCTTCCCTCGTTATGGACTCCCTAGAGTCGTATATTCTGACAACGGCCAGCCATTCTCATCTGAACTCATGAAGCATGTTTCCCTTTTGCTAGGGTACCAGTGGAAGTTTCATTGTGTACGCCATCCTGAAGCAGCCGGTCTCGTAGAGAGACATAATCAGACTCTAAAAATCCGTATTGCAAAAGTGTGTAAAGAAAAAGGTGTGGACTGGCTAGTAGCTCTGCCAGTCGCTTTATTTTATATGCGCATGGTCGCACATTCCAGATCAGGTCTGTCCCCGTATGAGGTCGTATTCGGCCGCCCCCCTAACATGTGGGGTACTCCTAGACCCCGAAGTATTACCGATGTTTCAAGTAATATGCTGACAGATTACCTAGCTTCCTTCATGTCTGCCCTCAACTCATGTCGTTCACAGGTTGCTGCCGCATTTCCAGACAATACCGAGGTGGCACCGCACGAAATCGTTCCAGGATCCATGGTGATGGTCCGCAACTTTGACAGATCAAGTCCGCTGGAGCCTCGTTGGAAAGAGCCCCGACAGGTCCTCCTCACCACCCGTACAGCCGTGAAGTTGGAAGGACGCAAAGGCTGGGTACACCTTTCTCATATTAAACTTTTTAATGGACTGAAACCCGCCTTAAAGAACATTTCCCAGGATTCAAAGGATTGCCAGAATATTGTTCTCAAGGACTGTCCCGCAAAAGACATTGCTACAACCCCTCCCCTGTTAGAGAAAACTCCGCAACAGGAGTACAAGCTAAAACTCCGGTCTAGTAAAATAAGTCAGTCAGTTTGATTGTCTAAGTCCTCCCCTAGGTGAAACGGTTAGACTGTTTCTGACATGTATAAAATAGACCCCCATAGTGAGAGAGTTAGTCAAAACTCAATCCGATGTATCGTTTTCCTATGTTTCATATTATTTCTCAGCCTTATGATTTCCTGCACCAGTTATGCATTTTTCTTGTACTTCCCAGTTCTTCATGTAAATAAGTCTGCTAATGCTACAGTAGAGCACACGTTTAGTGATCTGCCTCCTCATGAACTCTCTTACCGCCTCGCTATGCGAAATAACTCATTTATCCGCATGTTACATTACTCACACCAGACCAGCAATGCCACTAATTGTTGGGTGTGTGGTCGACTCCCCCCTTTTCCAGACACCGAAGGGAGTTCTGCCACTTTTTCCTTATCCATTTTCACATAATGGTTTGTGTGGAGCATGGTCCACGTTAACGTCATCCTCAACAGATATGTCTTTTCTGAACAGTACATGTTTCCCAGACAAGCAAGGTCTCCCCCACAGAACAGGTTTAGATCTAGAAAATGAAGTGTATAATTTAGGTAATTATTCTTCGAATTTTATGGTCCTGAATGTTCAGTCTGATACTACTCCAGACTTACCTGCTATTTCAGTACTACCAGTCAAAGGCGAATTATGTGTCCGAAATTATGGTTCTGTACATGTAGGACATAGTGAATGTACTACTATTGTCAAGTATAGTGACAGTGGGAAATCTATCTTTAAAGCTTCACGTCATTCCTATTTTATTTGTGGTCAAACTGCATATGTTCGTCTGCCCCTCGATTGGGAGGGAACCTGTTACATTGCCTTCCTACTGCCACCTGTTTTTCTAGCCCCATCTGATTATCATAGAAACACACATCTAGTACACATTAGACATAGAAGGGAGTCCCCAATTGTCGATTATACTGAAACTGCTCTAGAACAGTATACAGATTTCAATAGAGGTTTCTTCTTCTTTATAGGACCTATCCAGAATAGTAAACTGATCCGTAGGTTAACCAGAACCCTCGAAGCTGTAGTAAATGAGACTGCCTCTGCTCTAGGTAACTTAACCGAAGAGCAGTCTGCTATGAGATTTGTCGTTTTACAGAATCGTCTCGTCCTTGACGTCATACTGGCCGATAGGGGCGGGGCCTGTAGAGTCATCGGATCTAGTTGCTGCATTTTCATTCCAAATAACGCGCCGTCTGTTTATTCAGCTATAACCAGACTCCATAAAATTGCCCATCTGATACACCAAGATCCAGGCACCTGGACATGGTCCGGTTGGTTCTGGAATATAATTTCCGCATGGGGATGGAAAATATTGTCCTTCCTAGGTATTGCAGTAGCGATCATATTCAGCTGCTGCCTCTGTATACAATGTGGCCCTGCGATTTGCGGCATTTGTGCTACCTCTTGTATTCCTAGTCCCAAGCCCCGTTCTAAATCCCGTTCCAGGATAATTCGAGACGAGCAAATGATACTGTATGAAATGATAGACGGTATCATGAAAATTGATGTTTCCTGATGGAAACGTAGTGACAAGGAGGGAATGTGGAAAAGTAAATTTTGCCATGTTCTGTGTCCCTACGTGTTATCCATCATATGTTATGTGTGCATGATTAAATATGCATATGTACTCCCCATGTCCGATTAATGACGCAATTACAGTTGTGTCCACCTCTAGTATGCCAGTTTCCAGTCCTCGTGAATACTACGAATATCAGGCCTATGTAAAGCTACGTTGCCACGTTTCTCAGTGTGCACGTTTTTCTATTATAAAGTCCCCGTTTCTAGGCCTCAAAAGGGCCTGGACATCAGATTCAGCTCCTGTCTCCAGAAACCTCGCTGAGGAGCGATACAGCCCCACCTGTATCCTCGACCCTTCACTTACTTCCTGCCTCGCAGTGCCCGGTCCAGCCTGGCTCTGCCTCTGAGTCTGCCAAGAGTATGTTATGAGTCCAGTTATCAGTTCAGCCCTCCTTCTCTGCATTCCTAAGCTACTGAATCGCATCAATGGTTTCCGTCATTGTCTAGCCTTCAGGGCTCCATGTTAGAGAAATACTGCATTTAATGGTCATTTAATATTCTTCAACACGCACTACATGTAGAATAATGCATGGTCCAGTCTTAGAATCAAGTTAGCCTTTCCCCTCCTGACTTCTAGTTTATATCAACATGTTCTCTAAACATCAGATACTAGATACTGTTTAGGTACATGTCGCCCTGACTTTCCAGACTTCAGTCTCTGCTCCTAGCACAGAGTTCATAGCCCCCAGCTTCTCCTAGTAATACGTCATTGCTAGTTTGCGCGCACCATCAGGTTAGAGGTCCCGGCTCCTTAGGTAGCCCCCTCCATGGTTTCCGCCCCATTCATGACATATCCTGTTACGTTTGCATCACATGTCTATGTATACGCCCTGTTACACCTCTTTTCGCCCTTATCTTTCGCGACTGCTACGCGTCACACCTCCTGCTCCACCCACTGCTACGCCTACTGCAATGTAATGCTATGTGTTTGCGTTATGTATATATGCTCATGTATTGTTATTAAAAGTCAGCGCGCTCATCCCAGATCCAGCCCCAGCAGCTGCTGGGCCCTGCCATTCTATTCCTATGCAGGTTGTCCTGTTCCTGTCCTTATGCTGTATTAAACCTGCAAAAACTCCTACTACCTCGAATCTTGACTCTTATTTATTGAGCTATCTGTTATGATATATGTCTAGTCAAAAAGAGAGGTATTATTTATTTATTTACCACAGTATTATCGGTCTCTTAGATAGCATATGTGTATCTAGAGAGAGTAGACGGTCACTGGATGAACTAAGTGTTACTTTGAAGAGCATGTAACACCGCACCCGCACGTCCGTTCCAGTGTAGGAAAGACAAGGAAAAGAAGTTGTAATTTTGTCCAAATACTACCATGAATAGTAGCAGTAGTTTGTATTGCAACTGCAAGCACAGCATATATCCGGTTATTACGGTGGACACTCCCTACCTCTCTTAATAACTTTAGTTTAGTAGTAGTACGTCATTCATGTGTGGGCACACTGTTCACTCAATAATAAGCAAAGCACCTAAAGTCATCCCATATATCATCAAATACATCCCATGTGAAGTGATAGATAATCAGATTATTTAGCTTCTTCATTTTCCTTTTCTAGTACTCATTTGCACTGTAGGGTGAAAGCTAAATTAATTAAGCAGTAGCCCTTTTACCAGAGTATTCTCAGTGCCACCCGTAATAGAAAAGTAAGAGCTTCACCACCTGCATGTACTGGACCGGTACAGTAACGCAAGTCTGTCTCACTCATCATGTTGTGCGTCTGTTTTTCTCGGGTGCAAGTTCACTGCGCTGGCATTATGCCGTCTTGCATAAGATAACGTACCAATTTTCCTAAACAAGAGAGAAGAAGAAGAATAACTGGTGTACTGTCATAGTGGACTGTAATGGAAGTCCATAGTGCTCGTAGAATTTGTTCCTTAAACTCCCACTAATGTTAGAGCAAGGATGAAGAAGTTGGAGGTTAGATAGATACTGTCCTCAATAGTTATGTACTGTGCTTTCAATTTGCTACTTGTACTGTGACACAACTTTCTGCTCAATCATTTTGTGTTAATCTTAAGGAGCATTGGTTACAGAGTGACTATGTCTTTCTTTCTTCATATAGTTGCTCCTTCCAAATCAACCAGAAGACCATCAAGGAGGGAGCTGGCTCAAATGGCCCGGCAACGGAGGCTGGATGCCACTGTCGCCGAATATCGGCGGCTGGTGGCCCTGGAGGAGGAGGAGACGCAGTCTACCGGTACAACATCCACTGGTACAGCTGCATCCTCCTCCGTGCACCCACGGGCTGCCAGCCAGCGCAGTGCTCCAGCGGTACGGAGCCGGGCTACCGAAGCCAACCGCCACCGCCAAGCAGCAAAAACAGCAGCTGCCCCCCACAGGAGTTGCAAGGCACGCCAGCGCCGCTTATCCCTAAGAGTGTCCTACCTGGAGCAGGAGGTCCATACCTACAAGAACTTGGTGGAGGGCCTGCGCTTCGACCATGCCACCCTCCGCAAGGAGTATGATGCCCTGGCCGCTAAAGTCAACAGCACCCTCCCGTAGTGTAGTGTCCCTTGCCCCTTTTTTAGAGACTTTTGGGGGGTGGGAATTGGGAGTTGGGTTGAGGGACTTTTGAAGGACAATCGTTGGGGTTAGGGAGGGTCTTGCGGGAGATTATTTTGTTAGGGCTACAAAAATAAACTTTTTGAAACTTTATCTGACCATATCTGTTTTTTACTGCTTTTGAGTCTGGTGGGTGGGGGTTTAACAGTAAGTTTGTTTTCCTGAAGAGTCCTAGGACTTTAGTAGTACTACCGTCAAGCTCTCGTCTATTCCTAATACTCCATTATACTACCTCCCACCAAACGCTTATCTTACCTGTAATTTGTGTTTGAAAGTAGGGCTAGGCCCAGGGCTGGCTCCACGGGAAATGGCGATTAAGGTTGGCAATCCTGGGCGGATGAAATGTCCTCATTGCGGTGGTACTAGTGGTGTGACACAGTGGCAGTTGCATGCCTATGGAAAAAAAGAAAATGAAACCTGGTTTGTCCTTACTGTAGCATTACAACGGTATGATAGAGAATATAGCAGGTGACAGTACACTAGAACAGTGCCACACAGAGACTAACAAATGGTAAAGTATTGGAAGTATAACTAGTACTTGCATTGAATTTCTTTGACATTGGCTACTACTACAAGAAATAGTACTGAAGCTGAGTAAGTCTAGAATATATCCTCGGATTCCTTCACCAGCCTGTTGCTATGACCTTATCCTCCCCAGCAAGTGTATGGAATTATTGATGTCATTTAGTCACACATCAAGCAAAACCACACAGCCCGGGGAAAGAGGGTTTGGGTTTGGAAAATGGATGGGAATGGGGGTTTCTTTTTGGGTAGGTTTTGTTGAGAGAAAAAAAAAAGCACAGCATGGACAAACAATAATTCAAGATAAAGAAATCTTTGGGTACAAAGCTAACCATAAATCTTTTTAAGTGACATGAAGGAAGTGCATGCCCTACTGCATGCATTGTTACTGAAAAGTAAGTAGTACTAGAATGCGACAGTACAGGGCTGTAGCGTTTTCACTTGCCTATCTCTGCACTCAGAGAAACACTTCTTATTCTTACATTAAATTAGGTTTAAAAATTAGCCGAAGTAAAACCTATAGAATGGCTGTAGGGATCAATTTAGAAGCAGAGAGAGATCCAAGAAATGGAGTCACACTCATAGAAGAAAACAATGGATACTGTATCTGTATGTTGTTGTAGTTGTCCTGTTGAATTTGGTAAGTAAGTTGCATGCAGCAAACAATTCCTCTTATTAGCGGCACTCCTCCATTCCAGCCGACGCTTCGTCCATCAATGTTGGTGACCAGAAGACACCCTGTCCACTGCTTGCCTGGCGGATGCTGAATTGCGGCTCGCTAATGTGAAGCCTGACTCACTCCATCCTTTTTTCCCCATTGCACAGACTGAAACTCGGCCTGTAATTATTGAACGAAAAATAGGAAGTGCTATTACAACACCACTGATAAATAAATACAAGGTGTGTGCGCTGTGTAGTGCAAAAAGTCACACTTTGATTTTCCAAATAGACAGTACAATATTTTTGAAAGTGCGTACTCTGTCTGAGTCACCTTTTGAAGGCTAAATAGGTATGGGCAAATTAATTTAGCGGATCTTTCCCCTCAAGCTAGGTGTACTGTAAACTGTGTTTTAGAACAAAATTAGACCTTCCCAGCAGTGCTCCCGCCTCCCACCCAGACCCTTACTAAAGCCAGTCGCAAAAATGTAGAAGACCCCCAATCAGATCTCAAAAAAAGAGGCCTAGCAGAAAACTGGTGACAAAACGTACTTTGAAAGTACAAGTAGGCCCAAATACCCCCTTACCCACCGTGGATTGTATTTCCAAACCACTTGCAAGCAAGCAAAAGTATCCATAGCCAGCATCGCTCCAAGACTCGAAGGCCCCTCCACCCAAACACATGCAATAGAAATACTGCTAACCCTAACGAGACCTAAGTTAAGAATAGTGGCAAAGGCTTTCTTTAACTATGCCAAATCCCCCCTTTCCCACCATACTACTGGTTTAAAGTCTGGTGGGTGGTGGTTTAACAGTAAGTTAGTTTTCCTGAAACTTAAGTCTGTGTCATTTTCTTCCTTTAAGTGTAAATGGCTAAATGTTTTCAACAGTAAGTGCCTCTCACCGAGTAAGTGATCCCCCCTTTCCACCTTGGATTTTCTTCAAATCGCTTGCAACAAAAATTACACATTCCCACGAGTGCTCTAAAACCCCAGAACTCAGTTGCAAAAATCAAGAACACCCAAACACAGGCAATCCTGCTGCTAGGGCTAACCCTAACGAACCCTAAGTTACAAAAAGTGCCAAAACCTTTTTCCTCATGGATGTTGTTTAAACCAGTTTTATCCGGTATTAGACCTTCCCAACAATGGCCCCAGAGCCGTCAACCCAGGCGAAAACAAGTAGAAGACCCCCAAACAACCAAAAAGCAAACAATGGCCCCAGAGCCGTCAACCCAGGCAAAAACAAGTAGAAGACCCCCAAACAGCCAAAAAGCAAAAGTACAAAAATGTGGACTTTGTCACTTTTGTGAAAATTTCCAAAATCACTCAGCGCGCGCTCTGCAGCTAGGCCCTAACTCCCCTCTGCCTCCATGGATTTCCTTCAAACCTCTTGCTATCTAAACTATCCATACCCAGTAGTGCTCCCAGACCCCGAAACCCACCCACAAACACCAGGAAGCCCCCCAAACAGGCCCCTGAAAACGCTACATTGAGCGAAAAGTCAGAAAAATCAAAACCTTTTTTCCTCATGGATGTTGTTTAAACCAGTTTTATCCGGTATTAGACCTTCCCAGCAATGGCCCCAGAGCCGTCAACCCAGGCGAAAACAAGTAGAAGACCCCCAAACAGCCAAAAAGCAAAAGTACAAAAATATGGACTTTGTCACTTTTGTGAAAATTTTTAAAATCACTCAGCGCGCGCTCTGCAGCTAGGCCCTAACTCCCCTCTGCCTCCATGGATTTCCTTCAAACCTCTTGCTATCTAAACTATCCATACCCAGTAGTGCTCTCAGACCCCGAAACCCACCCACAAACACCAGGAAGCCCCCCAAACAGGCCCCTGAAAACGCTACATTGAGCGAAAAGTCAGAAAAGTCAAAACCTTTTTTCCTCATGGATGTTGTTAAAACCAGTTTTATCCGGTATTAGACCTTCCCAGCAATGGCCCCAGAGCTGTCAACCCAGCCAAAAACAAGTAGAAGACCTCCAAACAGCCAAAAAGCAAAAGTACAAAAATGTGGACTTTGTCACTTTTGTGAAAATTTCCAAAATCACTCAGCGCGCACTCTGCAGCTAGGCCCTAACTCCCCTCTGCCTCCATGGATTTCCTTCAAACCTCTTGCTATCTAAACTATCCATACCCAGTAGTGCTCCCAGACCCCGAAACCCACCCACAAACACCAGGAAGCCCCCCAAACAGGCCCCTGAAAACGCTACATTGAGCGAAAAGTCAGAAAAGGCAAAACCTTTTTTCCTCATGGATGTTGTTTAAACCAGTTTTATCCGGTATTAGACCTTCCCAGCAATGGCCCCAGAGCCGACAACCCAGGCGAAAACAAGTAGAAGACCCCCAAACAGCCAAAAAGCAAAAGTACAAAAATGTGGACTTTGTAACTTTTGTGAAAATTTCCAAAATCACTCAGCGCGCGCTCTGCAGCTAGGCCCTAACTCCCCTCTGCCTCCATGGATTTCCTTCAAACCTCTTGCTATCTAAACTATCCATACCCAGTAGTGCTCTCAGACCCCGAAACCCACCCACAAACACCAGGAAGCCCCCCAAACAGGCCCCTGAAAACGCTACATTGAGCGAAAAGTCAGAAAAGGCAAAACCTTTTTTCCTCATGGATGTTGTTTAAACCAGTTTTATCCGGTATTAGACCTTCCCAGCAATGGCCCCAGAGCCGTCAACCCAGGCAAAAACAAGTAGAAGACCCCCAAACAGTCAAAAAGCAAAAGTACCAAAATGTGGACTTTGTCACTTTTGTGAAAATTTCCAAAATCACTCAGCGTGCGCTCTGCAGCTAGGCCCTAACTCCCCTCTGCCTCCAAGGATTTCCTTCAAACCTCTTGCTATCTAAACTATCCATACCCAGTAGTAGTAGTGCTCCCAGACCCTGAAACCCACCCACAAACACCAGGAAGCCCCCAAACAGGCCCCTGAAAACGCTACATTGAGCGAAAAGTCAGAAAAGGCAAAACCTTTTTTCCTCATGGATGTTGTTTAAACCAGTTTTATCCGGTATTAGACCTTCCCAGCAATGGCCCCAGAGCCGTCAACCCAGGCGAAAACAAGTAGAAGAACCACAAACAGCCAAAAAGCAAAAGTACAAAAATGTGGACTTTATCACTTTTGTGAAAATTTCCAAAATCACTCAGCGCGCGCTCTGCAGCTAGGCCCTAACTCCCCTCTGCCTCCATGGATTTCCTTCAAACCTCTTGCTATCTAAACTATCCATTCCCCTAGTAGTAGTAGTGCTCCCAGACCCCGAAACCCACCCACAAACACCAGGAAGCCCCCCAAATAGGCCCCTGAAAACGCTACATTGAGCGAAAAGTCAGAAAAGGCAAAACCTTTTTTCCTCATGGATGTTGTTTAAACCAGTTTTATCCAGTATTAGACCTTCCCAGCAATGGCCCCAGAGCCTTCAACCCAGGCGAAAACAAGTAGTAGACCCCCAAACAGCCAAAAAGCAAAAGTACAAAAATGTGGACTTTGTCACTTTTGTGAAAATTTCCAAAATCACTCAGCGCGCGCTCTGCCGCTAGGCCCTAACTCCCCTCTGCCTCCAAGGATTTCCTTCAAACCTCTTGCTATCTAAACTATCCATACCCAGTAGTAGTAGTGCTCCCAGACCCCGAAACCCACCCACAAACACCAGGAAGCCCCCCCAACAGGCCCCTGAAAACGCTACATTGAGCGAAAAGTCAGAAAAGGCAAAACCTTTTTTCCTCATGGATGTTGTTTAAACCAGTTTTATCCGGTATTAGACCTTCCCAGCAATGGCCCCAGAGCCGTCAACCCAGGCGAAAACAAGTAGAAGACCCCCAAACAGCCAAAAAGCAAAAGTACAAAAATGTGGACTTTGTCACTTTTGTGAAAATTTCCAAAATCACTCAGCGCGCGCTCTGCAGCTAGGCCCTAACTCCCCTCTGCCTCCATGGATTTCCTTCAAACCTCTTGCTATCTAAACTATCCATACCCAGTAGTGCTCTCAGACCCCGAAACCCACCCACAAACACCAGGAAGCCCCCCAAACAGGCCCCTGAAAACGCTACATTGAGCGAAAAGTCAGAAAAGGCAAAACCTTTTTTCCTCATGGATGTTGTTTAAACCAGTTTTATCCGGTATTAGACCTTCCCAGCAATGGCCCCAGAGCTGTCAACCCAGGCAAAAACAAGTAGAAGACCCCCAAACAGCCAAAAAGCAAAAGTACAAAAATGTGGACTTTGTCACTTTTGTGAAAATTTCCAAAATCACTCAGCGCGCGCTCTTCAGCTAGGCCCTAACTCCCCTCTGCCTCCATGGATTTCCTTCAAACCTCTTGCTATCTAAACTATCCATACCCAGTAGTGCCCCCAGACCCCGAAACCCACCCACAAACACCAGGAAGCCCCCCAAACAGGCCCCTGAAAACGCTACATTGAGCAAAAAGTCAGAAAAGGCAAAACCTTTTTTCCTCATGGATGTTGTTTAAACCAGTTTTATCCGGTATTAGACCTTCCCAGCAATGGCCCCAGAGCCGTCAACCCAGGCGAAAACAAGTAGAAGACCCCCAAACAGCCAAAAAGCAAAAGTACAAAAATGTGGACTTTGTCACTTTTGTGAAAATTTCCAAAATCACTCAGCGCGCGCTCTGCAGCTAGGCCCTAACTCCCCTCTGCCTCCAAGGATTTCCTTCAAACCTCTTGCTATCTAAACTATCCATACCCAGTAGTAGTAGTGCTCCCAGACCCCGAAACCCACCCACAAACACCAGGAAGCCCCCCAAACAGGCCCCTGAAAACGCTACATTGAGCGAAAAGTCAGAAAAGGCAAAACCTTTTTTCCTCATGGATGTTGTTTAAACCAGTTTTATCCGGTATTAGACCTTCCCAGCAATGGCCCCAGAGCCGTCAACCCAGGCGAAAACAAGTAGAAGACCCCCAAACAGCCAAAAAGCAAAAGTACAAAAATGTGGACTTTGTCACTTTTGTGAAAATTTCCAAAATCACTCAGCGCGCGCTCTGCAGCTAGGCCCTAACTCCCCTCTGCCTCCATGGATTTCCTTCAAACCTCTTGCTATCTAAACTATCCATACCCAGTAGTAGTAGTGCTCCCAGACCCCGAAACCCACCCACAAACACCAGGAAGCCCCCCAAACAGGCCCCTGAAAACGCTACATTGAGCGAAAAGTCAGAAAAGGCAAAACCTTTTATCCTCATGGATGTTGTTTAAACCAGTTTTATCCGGTATTAGACCTTCCCAGCAATGGCCCCAGAGCCGTCAACCCAGGCGAAAACAAGTAGAAGATCCCCAAACAGCCAAAAAGCAAAAGTACAAAAATTTGGACTTTGTCACTTTTGTGAAAATTTCCAAAATCACTCAGCGCGCGCTCTGCAGCTAGGCCCTAACTCCCCTCTGCCTCCATGGATTTCCTTCAAACCTCTTGCTATCTAAACTATCCATACCCAGTAGTGCTCCCAGACCCCGAAACCCACCCACAAACACCAGGAAGCCCCCCAAACAGGCCCCTGAAAACGCTACATTGAGCGAAAAGTCAGAAAAGGCAAAACCTTTTTTCCTCATGGATGTTGTTTAAACCAGTTTTATCCGGTATTAGACCTTCCCAGCAATGGCCCCAGAGCCGTCAACCCAGGCGAAAACAAGTAGAAGACCCCCAAACAGCCAAAAAGCAAAAGTACAAAAATGTGGACTTTGTCACTTTTGTGAAAATTTCCAAAATCACTCAGCGCGCGCTCTGCAGCTAGGCCCTAACTCCCCTCTGCCTCCATGGATTTCCTTCAAACCTCTTGCTATCTAAACTATCCATACCCAGTAGTAGTAGTGCTCCCAGACCCCGAAACCCACCCACAAACACCAGGAAGCCCCCCAAACAGGCCCCTGAAAACGCTACATTGAGCGAAAAGTCAGAAAAGGCAAAACCTTTTATCCTCATGGATGTTGTTTAAACCAGTTTTATCCGGTATTAGACCTTCCCAGCAATGGCCCCAGAGCCGTCAACCCAGGCGAAAACAAGTAGAAGATCCCCAAACAGCCAAAAAGCAAAAGTACAAAAATTTGGACTTTGTCACTTTTGTGAAAATTTCCAAAATCACTCAGCGCGCGCTCTGCAGCTAGGCCCTAACTCCCCTCTGCCTCCATGGATTTCCTTCAAACCTCTTGCTATCTAAATTATCCATACCCAGTAGTGCTCCCAGACCCCGAAACCCACCCACAAACACCAGGAAGCCCCCCAAACAGGCCCCTGAAAACGCTACATTGAGCGAAAAGTCAGAAAAGGCAAAACCTTTTTTCCTCATGGTTGTTGTTTAAACCAGTTTTATCCGGTATTAGACCTTCCCAGCAATGGCCCCAGAGCCGTCAACCCAGGCGAAAACAAGTAGAAGACCCCCAAACAGCCAAAAAGCAAAAGTACAAAAATGTGGACTTTGTCACTTTTGTGAAAATTTCCAAAATCACTCAGCGCGCGCTCTGCAGCTAGGCCCTAACTCCCCTCTGCCTCCATGGATTTCCTTCAAACCTCTTGCTATCTAAACTATCCATACCCAGTAGTGCTCCCAGACCCCGAAACCCACCCACAAACACCAGGAAGCCCCCCAAACAGGCCCCTGAAAACGCTACATTGAGCGAAAAGTCAGAAAAGGCAAAACCTTTTTTCCTCATGGATGTTGTTTAAACCAGTTTTATTCGGTATTAGACCTTCCCAGCAATGGCCCCAGAGCCGTCAACCCAGGCGAAAACAAGTAGAAGACCCCCAAACAGCCAAAAAGCAAAAGTACAGGGGATTAAAGTTTTAATTATATTAACTTGTGCAAAACAAAGAAAGACAGAAACACAGGAATAAAAGTCAATAAGTACGAAAAAGAAAATGTCTGAATTCATTGGCTCATTTTCAGGCCTCGGTGTCAGGGAAGAAGAGTTCATCCTCATACTCTGCGAAATCATCAGGCAGGAGTAGGTCAGTGTCACCTAACACAGAAGAAATTCCCTCATCTAAGTTGCTGTCCTCGTCTTCTTCCATCGTGCGATCTGGTACTTTGAAATCTGGTGGTATGAGGTGCTCATTCATCTTGATCATTGTCAATATCTCCACATTTTTGGGCGTTTGCAAGTTACAATGCCACCAGCAGCACTGAAAATACGTTCAGAAGACACGCTTGCGAGTGGGCAAGACAAGTAATGTATAGCCAGACGGGAGAGCTCTGGCCACAATTCTTTTTTCCCATGCCAATACGCCAATGGGTCAGCATTAACATAGACCTCTGTTGAGTCATTCGGATAGTCCTGCACCATCCACTCAAAGTTCTCCACGTTTCCTCCACTTTGCTGAATTTTCGCTCGGACCTTTTCAGAACCATAACCAATCTCAGCTAGCCAATCCTCTTCATCACCCGATATTTCTGTTGTGTCTGGTGCAGATGATGCGGTTGCCGGTGTCTTTAACGGCTGAGATGTCACTTCTGCCACAGCCACAGGTGCAGAAGTGGAGTCTTCTGACTGGGGATGGCCTGCTGATGCTGATGTACTGCCTTTTCCTTCAATTTGCTTCCGTTCTCTTTCAAACCTGATGGCTGACCAGGCTACCCAACGTTTGTACTTTGTAGCATCTTCATCACTAAAAGGAAATAATGCAGAGCCTGCCAGTGCCTTTTTGTAGCGTGGATGCAGAATAGTAGCACAAATGTAATGCTGTTCTGAGTGGATCTTTTGAAGACGTTCATCGCCACGTAGACGCTCGAATAATTTCTCCGCCAAAAGAAAAGCTTGTTGCTTTTCTTCATCGTTTTGAAACTTTGAAGACACCGCCTTCAGTTTGTGCTCCAGCAGGCGCAACAATGGGATAGCTTTTCCCAAATTGCAGTCCTCCCTGCTGACTGCACGCGTGAAGAACTCAAAAGGACGAAGCATGTCTGTCAGGCTTTTAACTAGCTCCCATTGCGCCGCATTTAACCTCAGGTCCTCCTTCTCAGCTGTACCCATTGTTAAGAAATACTGATCGAGTACCGTAAATTGCTCATACAGACGCTCAAGCATGTAGAAGGTTGAATTCCAACATGTTGGCACCTCCTGGATGAGTGCTTTCAATGGCATTCGACGTTCATGTAGCAGGCTCCTCAGATGCTTCCGGGCCTTAAAAGAATGGCTGAAATGGTTGCACATTTTTCGGCAGGTGACCACTAACTGGCATGCTGGACTTTCTTTCTCCAAGAATTTTTTAACAACCAGGTTTATACAGTGCGCCAAACACGGCACTCTGAAATAGTCACCCAGTTCCATGGCCTTAACTACATTGGCGCCATTATCCGTGGAAACATAACCAATGCCGCGTTTTTTTGGAGACAGCCAGTGAAAGACCTTTGTGTTGAACTCATTCAAAATGTTTTCTGCTGTATGACGTTTCTCCAAGCCAAACATGGCTAGTGTTGCATGTTTCCGAGCAGCTTTAAAAACTTGGTCCAGGTCAGCACCTGCGTTTAGCTTTGCTTTAACCCCTGAAAAAGAGACCCAGTGTGCAGTGATGCACATGTAATCAGTGCCCGCGCCACTGGTCCACATGTCTGTTGTGAGATGTATAGTGTGAACAGCACTCTTCTGCAAAGCTGCCCCAATCACCTCCAGCACATCTTCATGTAGTGCTGGAACCGCAACTCGGGCAAAATAGTACCGGCTAGGAACCTTCCATTTAGGGCAGAGCGCTGCCACTAATTCGAGAAAACCAACCCCTTCTACAAAAGAAAAAGATAGAAGATCCAGCGCTAGCATTTTAGCCAGCTTAGTGTTATACAGACGCACCATTGGGTGGTTGCGGTCATATGGCGCGTCTGAAAACAACATTGTTTTAATGTTGCCCTGGACCATTTTACAGAATGATGATGATGACTTCTTCGACCCAGTTACGCTCGCTGATGACCTTTTTCGCATTGGTGTCTCACTCTGTCGCACACTCTTAGTGTGGCTCCCAGGGGTACTGGGTGTAAGTGAAGTGCGTGACACTTCTTCCTCCTCGTCATCATCAGATGGAACATCAACGTTTTCTCGACCTGCAATTCAGGCTTCCTTGATCTGCTTTAGGTGCACCAACCATTGGACAGTGTGCTGTCTCTTAAGATGACCTCTCTGGCCTCCAGTCCCATAGTTGGTACCAAGCTTACCATGACTAACTGCAAGCTTACAAATGCTACAAATGGCTATGTTTTCCCTTTTTGTGGAAACACTAAAGAAGTCCCAAACTGCGGACTTGAAATGTCTGTGGGGGCCGGAGGAGGCAATACTGGTGGTGGCCGTGCTGCTAATGCCAGATGAAGTGGAGGATGTGTATTGCTGAACTTTACTATGTTGTGCACTTTCACCACCTCTAATTGAGGTCGAGGTGGATGGAGGTCCCTTCTGGCGAGTACGAAATATGGAAGCGGCACGTTGTGGTGTACTAGTTAGCATCAATGATTCTGGTGTTCCCATTGCCTCCTAATCGACTTCATCATCACGCTCAGCAGCTTCTCGGGCTAGGGTCAAAATGTCTGTTTGCAGCATGCCCGCTGGGGCTTCAGTGACGTTAGTGATGATGACTGCGTCGTCGTCGTGAGAGTCTTCAGCAGCAGGAGTATACGCCACTTCTTGTTGAGCGTTATCACACTCCATAACTTTGAGAGTTTCGACGACCTTCCTTTTACGCTTTGCTACCTTTGTCAGATCATGGTGTGCCTCCTCAACCTCACTCTCAGACGGCAGTGGTGCTGGTTCCCAAGTAAGATCCATATCATCAGAAGGAGGTGGGCTTGAAGAAGATGTAGACACCAACACCCTTGATCTTTTCCTTGCTCGGGATGTGGACGACAATGAATGATCATCAGGAGGAGTGGCTTCCTCGAATGATACCTCGGCTTGATTGTCGATTTCCAGATGTGCCCCTACTTCTGGAGGAACAACTATTGTGGCCACTTATTGTGCCCCTCCATGCACCTCTGCTTGCTCCTCTCCTTGCGCCGCCTCTCCTACCACATGTACTTGGGCTTGTACTACTTGCACATGTGATTGTTGTTGCGGCTGTGGTTGTTCAACACTCGTCAGATGAGTTACAACAACCTGTCTTGATTCTTGAGGGACATTGCTGCTACTTTCTTGCGATGAGCCAACATCACTGGTCGACGGTGATTGAACGACTATACTGGCTGCCTCTGCAGCCTAAGTTGGAGTGGTGGTGGTGGCACTGAGCCCAATGGAGCGGAGGTGCTGCTCCCAGCTTGGTCCCCAGCAGACCCCGCTGCTGCAGCAGGCGTACTTTTTTTCCCCAAGAAATGTGGCCGTCGTCATCACACCAGTCTCCTTGGCAAGTGGCGCCACTTGCTTCTTCAGCTCCTTACTGGCAACTTTCTTGCTAGAGGAGCTACGGGCAACTTTTTTTGGGGCCATCTTCTTCAGATGTCACTCTGAACAGCAGGCCGCAGTTGCACAAGTTGCAGAGATGTCTGTGGCCACACGTGACGTTGTGCTGCACACACCGCAGCAGGACTTCTTCCTGGCACTGGTGGTTCTCTTGTGAACCTACAAGCAATGGAAGACAGAGGAACATCAGTTATACACCCCAAAAAGTCGAAAAAACACACAAAAATCAGCACAATCCCAGCCCATCCATGGCCTCAATGGTGTTTAAATTCAAGAAGACAACCCACAGAAAGACTAGGCCCATGCACCACTCACTACCCCTGGCCAAAAGGCCCCACTAGCAGCCCCCAAAAAACGACAAAAACACAAAATTCAGCACAATCCCAGCCCATCCATGGCCTCAATGGTGTTTAAATCCAAGAAGACACCCCAGAGAAAGACTAGGCCCATGCACCACTCACTACCCCTGGGCATAATGGATGAAAGCTAGGCAAAATAAGTGCAGGCCTCGGACACTGCCTCTCTTCAAAATGGCCCCTTGCACCCCAAGCACATGTTGCCTGTACCAGCACTCAAGATGGCCACCACCACCACCCACATGGCCAGTCCAAATCAACAGTAGCACCCCAAAAAAAACCAAAAACACACAAAAATCACCACAATCCAATGCCATCCAGGATGTTTACATTAAAGAGAGTGAGACCCCACAGGCAGACTCAGTCCATGCACCACTCACTACCCCTGGCCAAAAGGCCCCACCAGCAGCCCCAAAAAAAGACAAAAAACACAAAATTCAGCACAATCCCAGCCCATCCATGGCCTCAATGGTGTTTAAATCCAAGAAGACACCCCACAGAAAGACTAGGCCCATGCACCACTCACTACCCCTGGCCAAATGGCCCCACCAGCAGCCCCAAAAAAACACCAAAAAACACAAAATTCAGTACAATCCCAGCCCATCCATGGCCTCAATGGTGTTTAAATCCAAGAAGACACCCCACAGAAAGACTAGGCCCATGCACCACTCACTACCCCTGGGCATAATGGATGAAAGCTAGGCAAAATAAGTGCAGGACTCAGACACTGCCTCTCTTCAAAATGGCCCCTTGCACCCCAAGCACATGTTGCCTGTACCAGCACTCAAGATGGCCACCACCACCACCCACATGGCCAGTCCAAATCAACAGTAGCACCCCCAAAAAAACGAAAAACACACAAAAATCACCACAATCCAATGCCATCCAGGATGTTTACATTAAAGAGAGTGAGACCACCACACAGGCAGACTCAGTCCATGCACCACCCACTACCCTGGGCAAAAGGCCCCACCAGCAGCCCCAAAAAAACGACAAAAAACACAAAATTCAGCACAATCCCAGCCCATCCATGGCCTCAATGGTGTTTAAATCCAAGAAGACACCCCACAGAAAGACTAGGCCCATGCACCACTCACTACCCCTGGCCAAAAGGCCCCACCAGCAGCCCCAAAAAAACGACAAAAACACAAAATTCAGCACAATCCCAGCCCATCCATAGCCTCAATGGTGTTTAAATCCAAGAAGACACCCCACAGAAAGACTAGGCCCATGCACCACTCACTACCCCTGGGCATAATGGATGAAAGCTAGGCAAAATAAGTGCAGGCCTCAGACACTGCCTCTCTTCAAAATGGCCCCTTGCACCCCAAGCACATGTTGCCTGTACCAGCACTCAAGATGGCCACCACCACCACCCACATGGCCAGTCCAAATCAACAGTAGCACCCCCAAAAAAACGAAAAACACACAAAAATCACCACAATCCAATGCCATCCAGGATGTTCACATTAAAGAGAGTGAGACCCCACAGGCAGACTCAGTCCATGCACCACTCACTACCCCTGGGCAAAAGGCCCCAACAGCAGCCCCAAAAAATCGACAAAAAACACAAAATTAAGCACAATCCCAGCCCATCCATGGCCTCAATGATGTTTAAATTCAACAAAACAGTTGTATAATGCATGCACCCATAACCAACCCTGGTCCTGCTGAATACTGTGGCTACCCACAATATATTTTATTTAATGTTCTGAAAAAGTTCCAAAATTGTAGTTGCAGCAACTGTAATGCCCCAACAAACTTACTTGTGAAAGTTGATTTCTAATCCAAAAGTGATCCAAAGAAAGTCAAAAAGGCCTCAAATCCAAATATCCAGCAGCACCCACAAAAAGTAATCCTTCCAGGTCAAGGTCCAAATGAAAGTGACCAGCACATGAAGAAAGCACTGGGAGGAGCCTGCTGGACAGGAACAGGAAGTTGGAGACTGTGGTGCACTTCCTTCCTCCCCCCCCCCCAAAATGGACTCCTTGCAACAAAAAAGTGCAGGCAAATGTCAACCTGAGGAGTGATTCTGATAAAAATCATCATTTTCTGAAGGTTTATGCTGTTTGCTGGTGGATTTCTTGTGCAGAATTGCAAAATCTCTATTTCGCGAGTGCGAGATTGTTCCTGCCCGCCGCACCTATGCGATGCGTGCTGTGCAAGGTATGGTGGCAAGCCGCGATGACGTATTCGCGGGCGCCAACTCCCGCGGGATCCCGCAGCAAGATCCAAAATGGCGCAGCACTCGCAAAATATCGAGAAAAACAACTCGACAAACGCTGAATGACGGAAAGTGAACGCCGTGCGCCACGCCGCGCGCCGCAATATTGTATCACCAAGCAAAAAAATCCGCCGCGTGCGAATCGACGGATTTTCGCAAATTCGCTAGAGTTCGCGGATTGCGAAATTGCCGAAAATCCGCAAATTCCGCGAGCGGAACGGATTTTACGCCCATGCTTATTCAATATCATGTGCAAAAGAGATACATCTTAGATTTGCATTCTGGGAGTTGTAGTACTTTTAGAAACATTATCAAACAGGAGTGGTGTAGTCATAAATAAAAGATGAGAACATGTTGTCTACCTGTATATGAATTAGAGAGAAGTAGTACTTATTCTTAGATGTTGAGATATGGTTCTTGGTTGCAGATACCTATATATATGGTGGGACCTTTGAGTTTAGTTAAAGATGCAGAGAGGTATATGTTTTTTGGAAGATGGTTCGAAGGTGTACATCTATTAGGAAATCACGTATAGGTGTACATGGTATTCGATGTTCACTAAGGCTGATGAAAATGTCATGTATATGGTGAAGATGGTGTTTTTTCTTTAAACATGGTTTGTTTAAAATTGAGAAGGATTAATAGTGCAGAATGACTTGACATTTCTTGAACGAGCTTCATTTAGAGTGTAACATTTGTTTGGAAAATGATGAAAATATGTTTTAAAGGCACAATAAGTATTTGAGAAATGATGTAGCTATACCATTCACAAAAGGTATTTTTGTGAATGGTATTTATTTTTATATGTTTAATTTTTTTTAATATGTTGTCCCTTTTAACAACTTACTGATGCATGTGGATGCTCAGTAACAAAGCAATGTATGCTGTTAGAGAGCCATGTATACAATTATATAGCTGGTATGAAATCTAGACTTCAGTCACACATAGTTTAGTAAAAAAGCATATATATAGTAAAACAGGTAGTTTGATAGTGACAGAAGGAGAAAACCAACAAGTCAGATATATAGTCACAACTGTCATGTATCTAACAGTAATGAAAATATTTGAATAGCCAGTCAGAGAGTAGTCAGGTACTTGTGAAATCTGGCAAACACTAGTGAGACAGTCATCAAATCAGTTATTTAGTATCCATGGAGTTATTCAATTACCTAGACACTACACATATACTCTTGCGTTCATGCAGGCAGAAATGATGTAGTCATTCAACTATGGAGGCACTACTTATACATTTATCAAATCACCTAGACAGTGACCATTTATTTATGCAGTTAAGAAGGCTGTAACTATGCAGTCATTGTAACACTTGCGCAGAAGCTATGCAGTCATCTAAGCATACACTTGCAACCCATGCAGTCATTGAAATACTGAGCCACACGCATGAACTCATGCAAACACTCAGGTACTACTCATGTACTCATCTAATTACCCAGGGAGTACCATTGTAGTAAACGTATTATTCATCCAGTAGCTATGTACTCATTTAATTACTGAAGGCCTACTCTTGCACTGATAAAATCACCCCAGCAGTACATTTACTTTCATCGAGTCTCTCAAGGTTTAACAATGGAGTCATGCAATCACTCAGACACTAATCATGCACCCATGCAATCAGTCAGACATTACTGATATACTCATTGAATTATCCAAGCACTACCCATGTAGTTAGCACTCATCTTATCTGCTAGGTGCTATGCATGTACTTAAACAATCATGTATGCACTATCCATGCACTCTATAAATCATGTATATAGTATCTCTGCACTCCTGCAATCATCCAGACACTAACATTGAACTCATGTAATCATCCAACCAATATCTATGCATGTATTGAGTTATGGAACCATTAGGTATGCGCTTATCTAATCATTCAGACACTTCCTTGCACTCATCCAGTCACTCAGGTGTTACCCTTCCACTCATCCATGTATCCAGGCACTACCCTTGCACTCATCCATTCACTCAGGCAGTACACACGTGCTCATCCATTCACCCAGGCACTACCCATGCACTGATTCATTAACTGACATATTACACATGCAGTCATCCAATCACCCAGGCACTATCCATGCACTCCTCCAATATCGCAGACACTGTGAATTCATTCATCCAATCACCCAGACACTATCCATTCACTCACCTAATCACCCAGGCACTAACCTTGCACTCATGCAATTTGCCAGGCACTACCTTGCACTCATTCAATCACTCAGATGCAACCCTTCCACTCATTCATTCACTGAGGCAGTACCGTTGCATTGATCCATTCACTCATGCACTATCCATGCTCTCATGTATTCACCTACATACTAATCATACACTCATGTATTCACCCATGTACTAACCATACACATATCCAATCACCCAGGTACTACCTTTGTACTCATCCATTCACCCAGGCACCATGAATGCACATATCCAATCACCCAGGCACAACCCCTGCACTCATCTATTCACTGAGTCACTATGCATGCACTCATCCATTTACTAAGGCACTACTCACAGCCACGGCCCGTGGAGGGAGTTTCGGTGGGGCGGAGAGGCGGGGCGGGGGTGCTAAAAACCGGAGTATGGATAATTGAAGGTAAGTAAACAATTTAATAAATAAAACGAATTTCGTAGCGCGCCCTTCATCGCAATATGTGATGCCGGGTGCGCTACGAAATTCGTTTTATTTATTAAATTGTTTACTTACCTTCAATTATACATACTCCGGTTTTTAGCACCCCCCACCCTGCCCCTCCCCTGCCCTGCCTCTCCGCCCCACCGAAACTCCCTCCACGGGCCGTGGCTGACTACTCATGCACCCATTCCTTCACCCAGACATTATCCATGCACTCATCCATTCACTTAGGCAGAACCTATACACTCCACAATTCACTCAGCCACTACCCATGCACTCATCCATTCACCCAGGCACTAGCCATACAGTCGTTCATTCACCCAGCCATTATCCATGCACTCATCCATATATCCAAGCACTACCCTTGCACTCATCCATTCACTCATGCACTACCCATGCACTGATCTATTCCATGCAGTCATCCAATTACTCAGGAGCTATCCATGTACTCACCCAATCACCCAGGCACTAACCTTGCACTCAAGCAATTACCCAGGCACTACTTTTCACTCATCCAATTACTTAGATGTTACCCTTCCACACATTCATTCACTCAGGCAGTACCCATGCACTCATCTATTTACCCACATACTAACCATACACTTATCCCATCACCCAGGCACTACCCATGCACATATCAAATCACCGAGGCAGTTGGGTAGTTTTAAGGGTGTTTGTAGTAATATTTTATTCATGAGTTCAGATGTTGAATTTTTTTTTGCAACTGTTCTTTTTTAGAAATATGTTGTTAAAGTAAAGTTAAACCAATATTTTACTAAACAGCTAGACTCAAAGTTTGTGTAAAATATGTCTATATTTCTGTTTTACACTTTTTCATTTGTATTCGTGACTACTTCTGGTATTGCAACCTCCGGTATTGCTGTGAAGAAGGAAGAATGCATTTTTGATGTAGTGATTTCGACAAATGACTACAAAGGGGAAATTTATTTAGTATTTTACTAAATAGCTACACTGAAACTTTATGTGAAATATGTCTATATATGTGTTTCATACTTTGTCAAAAACACGCGGTATTTGCAGTCTATCCTTGGCAATGGTACTCAAAGAATCTTACAGGCACTACCTGTGCAATCATCAAGGATTTCCTTATTGCTTCTCTCTGCAAACGTGACTCATGGTATAGTACTAATTCAGGGATAAAAGTCCCCTTGGCTATTGAGGATATTTGTGGGTCAAGTATCCCTCTTGTTACCTCCAACAAGTTCAGAACAGTCAGTTTGAAAGAGGTGTTCTAAGGCCACACCCCCTTTCTGCACCACTCTGCAAACAAGACTCCTGGCATGGGTCTGGTGGCTCAGTGGACTAATGCATCCACTGCAGGGGCCTGTGCTCGACCTCATGGTCACAGGTCCACTCAGCCTTTCATCCATTTGAGGTCGATAAAGTGAGTACCATTGAGTTGGGTAACAATATACATCTGTTACTTCAGCACCAAGATACCCCGTTGCTGGGGTGAACGTGCGCTTTACAAATATACCTGTTATGTTATGTTATGCTACTTGTTGGGGAATAACATTGTCTTGGATGCTAAAGGGCCTTGGGACCAAGAAGCCCTCCTGGTACTTTCAATAAGTCCTACTCAGTGGGATTAATGAGAGCTGGTCAGAGACCATACCCCCTTTCCACACCATTCTGCAAACACCATTGCTGCTTAAAAAAACATAGAAATTCACTGAAAAAAACGAAGGTTACATGTAAGTTATAGTTAGGAATTAGCATTTAAAAAACCTTAGAAATCCACTGAAAAAAACAAAGGTTACATGATTGTTGTAGTTAGGAAATAGAATTTCTTTTAAACTTAGAAATTAACTGAAAAAAACAAAGGTTACAGGGACGTTATAATTAGGGTCAAGTTTCACTCGTGCAAAACCAAAGAAATTAAGCTGAGCTAACTATAACTTGCGCACAGGCAATTCACTGCTTATGACCTCACATATTACATCACTCATGACATGGTCAGTGACATCACTGATGTCATCACTGATGACACCACTGATTACATCATCCACAGAATCTCTGACTCACCCACTCACACCCTCATGTAACCTTTCATACACCCACTTCAACTTCCACACTACCATTCTCAAAATCTTTTCCTCTGACCACCATGCCTCCTTCGCTTCTGCCTCTTCTTTGATGTTGTTGAGGATGGTTGTTTGAAAAGTGACCCAACCTTTACTTAGCCACAAAGAACTTAGTGAATTACTATTCAAAATAGCAGGACAGAAGTTGCAGAGTTAGAGTAAGGGCAGATTCATCACAACTTATAACAAACATCATAGTAAAGCGAGACTACTCAAAAACAGTGGCATGTAATTCAACAGGATTCTGTAATTGGATTGGAGATTATTCCCAAATCCTTAATCCTTAATCCTGTGGCCATTTTAATTTGGTAGATAAAGTCTCCTTGAATCCTGAGTGTCCCTTGGGTACAACTAGCCCACCATGTATCTCCAGTGATCACCACGGAGCTGCGTTGCAGAGAGGTGTAAAAATAGGCACGGCCTGGACCACCTCTTTGCAACTGAAAGCACCTTGTGAACTAGTTGGCCCCCATGGGCCCTCAGGATTGAAGGGGAATTATTTCCCCAACTTAAAACGCGTCACATGGCGTGTTTGCACACGTCGTATCAAGCCCAGTCCCCTCCCTTCACCACTGTGTAAACACGTCTTGTGGTCGTTTTAAGATTGGGAAATTAAGTTACTTTCAATCCTGAGGATCCCTAGGTTCCACCTAGAGCACTGAGCACCTCCAGTAAGCGCCACAGAGCTGCGTTGCAGAGAGGTGTACAAAATGGTATGGCCTAGACCACTTCTCTGCAACGCAGCACAGTGGTGCTTACTGGAAGCACCTGGTGGGCTAGTTCGCCCCCAGGGGCCCTCAGGATTGAAGGAGAATTATTTTCCCAACTTAAAATGCACCATAGGGCTTGTTTGCACACATCACCTTAGGCCTCGTCCCCTACCCTCCCCACTGTGTAAACACGCCCTATGGCCGTTTTAAGTTGAAAGATTAAGTCCCTTTGAATCCTGAGGGTCCCTAGGGGCAAATTAGCTCACTAGGTACCTCCAGTAAGAGTCATTGCAGAGACGTGTAAAAAGGGGCACGGCCTGCACCACCTCTCTGCAACGCAGCACTGTGGCGCTTACTGGAAGCACCTGGTGGGCTAGTTGGCCCCCAGGGTCCCTCAGGATTGAAGGGAAATTATTTCCCCAACGTGAAACGCACCACAGGGCGTGTTTGCACACTTCACCTCAGGCCCCGTCCCCTCTGTTCACCACTGTGTAAACGCACCCTGTGGCCGTTCTAAGTTGAGAGATTAAGTCCCCTTGAATCCTAAGGATCCCTTGGCTCAAACTAGCCCACTAGGTACCTCCAGTAAGCGCCACAGAGCTGCGTTGCAGAGAGGTGTAAAAAGAGGCACAGCCTCTGAATACCTGTCTGCAATGCAGCTCCCTGGTGCATATTGGAGATACCTGTTAGGCTAGTTGGCCCTCAGGTACCCTCTGTATTGAAAGAGAATTAATTCTACAACTTACAACTCGCCATGGGGCTCGTTTGCACCTTGGTGAAGGAAGGGGACGTGGTCTGAGATGACATGTCTGCAAACCCGCCCTGTGGCATGTTTTAAGTTGGAGAATTAATTCCTCCTCAATCCTGAGGGTCCCTGGCGGGTAACTTGCCCACCAGATACCTCCAGTATGCGCTAGAGAGCAGCGTTGCAGAGAGGTGTTCATAGACCACGCCCCTTTTTACAACATAGCAACGCAGCTCCGTGGCGCTTACTAGAGGTACCTGGTGGGCTAGTTGGCCCCCAGGGAGCCTCAGGATTGAAGAGGTATTAATTCCTCAACTTAAAACGCGCGACAGGGCATGTTTGCACACATGTCACCTTAGGCCCCGCCCCATCCCTTCACCACTGTGCAAAGGCACCCTGTGGCATGTTTTAAATTGGGGGATTAACTCCCCTTGAATCCTGAGGGTCCCTGGGACACAACTAGTCCACCAGCTACCTCCATTAAGCACCACAGAGCTGTGTTACAGAGAGGTGAAAAAAGGGGCGTGGCCTCAGAACATCTCTCTGCAACGCAGCCCCCTAGCACATACTGGAGGTTCCTGGTGGGCTAGTTGTCCCACAGGGACCCCAGTATTCAAGGGGAATTTGTTCCCCATCTGCAAACGCGCCATGGGGCGCGTTTGCAGAGTGCTGCAAGGAGGGGGCATGGCCACCAGCGCGATGCCGGTCTTTTATTTTATTTGTTTTAAGAAGGAGGGCTGTGTGGCCCATCTTATTTTTCTAATTTATTGGCCCCGGGGACCCCATCCCCCAGGGCCTGCCCCTAAATATTTTTTTTAAATAAAAATATTTGGAAGGGGGCCGCATGGCCCCCCTCCCAAGGCCTTAATCGGCCCCGGGGACCCCATCCCCAGGGCATGGCCTTTTTTAAATGTTGATTCTTTTGGAGGGGGCTGCGTTGCACCCTCGTTAGGCCACTAATGACCCGGGGACCCCATCCCCCGAGGCCGGCCTTTGTTTTTTTATTATTATTTTTTTTAATAAAATTTTGGGGAGGGGGGTGTGTGGTCCCCCTCCTGGGCCACTTGTAGCCCCGGGGACCCCATCCTCTGGGGCTGGCCCTCTCCATTGGGGACCATGGGGAGTCCCCAATCCCTCCACGGTCCCGCCCGCTCCCCGTGTCCCTTGGGAGCCAGCATTGCTTTTCCACATGGGGAGCTGCTAAGATGCAGCTCCCGTGTGAAAAAGCAATTTGGTTTGCATTTTGAAAGAGAGAGCAGGTTTCCCTGCTCTCTCTTTCAAAATCCAAACCAAGTTGGCTATGGCAGGGTGGGAGTCGTGAGGCCCTGCCCCTGCCCTGGGCACCCCGGGACACTGCAGGAGCCGGCCCTAGGGGGTGGTGGTCCCCAGCGCCATCAAGGGCTCCAGGAGGGGGCCAGTGGCCCCCCTCCCAACATTTCCAAACCCCGGGGTGGTGGTGGTTCCCGGGGCATGTGGGGGGGCTCGAATCCCAACACAGGTTTATTTCTTTTTATTTTTAAAAGAAACAGAAGCCCCGTGGGGTGGTGGTCCCCGGGGCTGAGGGGGGGCGTGAGTCCCGTGCAAATATATTCTTAAAGCCCCCCATCATTCATTTCATAAAGCCTCAGGTGGTGGTTGTCCCCGAGGCTTGGGAGAGCCTTTGAGCCCCCCCCCCATTTTTTTTAAGCCGCAGGGGTTGCGGTCTCCAGGCTGGGGGTCTGTGAGCCCCTGCACATATTTTATAAAAGCCCCGGGGGTGGCGGTCCTCGGGGCTGGGGGACCCAGCATTACATTAACAATATTGCCCCGGGACTTGCCCCCCGGGGGCTAACTACTAACGAAGCGTGGGAGCCCGCGCTTTGGTTTTTTTTTCACGGCCGGATGCGCAGTTTCTACGCGCATCCAGCGATTTAAAAAATATATATATACATTTTGTGGGAGCTTTGGGGGTCCTTGTTAGTTGCCAAAGTTATTGGAAATAGAATGTTGTGAATTTCCTATGGAAAATAGGTCCTAACTATAACTACCTACTGGCGATTGCCAGTAGGTAATATATATAGCGAAATGTCCTACTAACTATAACTTTCCCTAAAACCTATCGTTTTTTCTGTGAATTTCTAAGGTTTTTTAAATGCTAATTTCTAACTATAAATGCCTGAAACCTATGTTTTTTTCAGTGAAAATATATATATATATATATATATATCATTGAAAAAAACAGTCAGTGATGTCATCAGTGATGTCACTGACCATGTCTTGAAGGTTGTAATATGTGAAATCATCACTGGATTGCGGGCCCGAGAGTTACAGTTAGTACAACTAACTATAACAGAGGAATTTCAATGGTTTTGTATGAGTGAAATGTCCAGCTAACTATAACACCCCTGAAACCTATGTTTTTTGTGAATTTGAAAGGTTTTTTAAAAGATAATTCCTAACTATAACCTGCCTGAAACCTATGTCTTTTTCAGTGAATTTCAAAGGTTTTTCAAATGACAATTCCTAATTATAATGTTGACCACTTCCCCATATTTTCAAAAAGAAACAAAATCTGCAATGCTACCTAGAAAAACTGGCAATAGTTCCACTTACCACTAACAAATTAACATCATCATTTGACTAATGTAAGGACGTTGACTATGTACTGCGTGAATTACATCCAACTCACACCCATATTTAAAGAGCAATACGTGATAGCTGTTCTAATTATACACTTCCGACACCAAACAAAATCACAATACCCAGCGCCACCACCACTACAACCACCCCTCCTAACCTCTCCCCCTCTACTACTTCACAGGCAGTGAAAAACAGGACAAAAAACCTTCCCAAAATAATATATCCCCTCAACAGCACACTAGCTCAATTTTCAGAGATGTGGCAACCAAGTATGTATAAGGGAAAAAACTCACACATCAACAATAATGTACACAACGCCAAGACTACAGGTGAAATGCTATACACAATTCACTATACAAACCAAAAACTTTTCCGTGTGTAGATATACCATTGATACGTGTAGTGTACTGCATAGTGGACGCAACCATATTATCTCAGACACTGTGGAATATTTCGGTCATGTAGCTGTGTTCCCCCCCCCCTTGAAGCAGAAGCGTAGTGGGCTGGTCCAACGTACGCAACATCAGCATAAGACTATAAATAATTAGGCTACGCCTTGGGCGTGGTTCACTTCTGCAAAGAGAAGAGACTCCACCACAGCGAAGGTCCTCACCCTGCCACGTGGTTGCCGCCATGAGCACGTGCCTCCTAGATAAAGGCCGATTGCAAACTCAGCGCCACAGCACCGCAGACTTATTATCTGTATCGACTACTGCCTTCGATCACCACTGCGGACAGCAGGGTTCACAACTTAAATTCAGCTTTGGATCTACACTACGGACAACATTGAAGTTAGCCTTGATTTATGTAAGGCAGAGACAATTATGTTAAATGATGCAACAAAAACATTCCTCAATGTCTGTACTGAGTACTGCTTTCAAATGTACACTGCGATCAACAACTTGCTACCAGGAGCGCATCAGCACTACAGAAAACATTGAATTTATTCTCGATTTATTTAAGGCAGAGACAATTGTACTGTGTCCTCAGATTTTGTTAAAGCATGTGACAACTAAAGCATTCCTTAATGTCTGTGTCAACTACTGCCTTCGATCCACACTGCGACCAACAGGGTTCACAACTTGGTACCAGTGGCGCATCAGCTCTACAGACAATATTAAATTCATTCTTGATTTATTTAAGGCAGAGACAATTGTACTGTGTCCGCAGATTTTGGTGACTGTGACAAAAAAGCATTCATCGATGTTTGTGTCGAGTAGTGCCTTCGATCTACACTGCGGACAGCAGGGTTCACAACTTGAATTCAACTTTGCATCTACACTACCGACAGTAGGGAATTCACCCTTGATTTATTTAATGCAAAGACAATTGTAATGTATGTGTTCAGCTTTTGGTAAAATAAGAAACAAAAATCATTCCTCCATATCTGTGCTCAGTACTGCCTTTGTTCTACAGTTTTTGACAGCAAGGTTCACAACTTCAATTCAGCTTTGAATCTATACTACGGACAGTATGACATTTAGCCTTGATTTATTTAAGGTAGAGATAATTGTACTTTATGTCCTCAGATTTTGTTAAAGGATATGACAAAAATAATTTCTTGATGTCAGTGATGACTACTACCTTCGATCTACATTGTGACGGTTCACAATTCAAGTAGAATGGCGATTGTACATGACACATTGCAGTAGACAAGAGGCATTATACCACTGCAACCCCCCCGAACCACGAATCATTGCAGGGTACGCACACGCATCATTCTTTTGGTACCACTAACTCACTGCACCACAAGTCATCTCCCCGTAGCCTTATTAAGACAGAATTCACTAGGAAAAAAACATTGCTCCCAGTGCAGCCTCCCTGCACTACGCATTATCGCAGGATATGTACAAGCTCAGCGCCAAAGATACTACTAACTCAGTGCACCATAAATCATCGCAAAGAAGAGTGAACTGTTTTATGTCACGGTGAGACATACTGTCCCTTTTAAATGTCCCTGAAACTTACATATTTTAATAATGTATTCTATACATGTTCTATCTTTCATTTCAATCATGATTGCATATGATGCAGTCCACCCTAACATCTGCATTGCGAACAGCAGGGTTTACAACTTGAATTCAGCTTTGCATCTACACTATAGACAGTAGAGAATTCAGCCTTGATTTATTTAATGCAGAGACAATTATACTGTATGTATTCAGATTTTGGTTAAAGAAGTGAAAAAAGCATGCTTCTATAACTCATCTCCCCGTATTAAGACAGAATTCACGAGAAGGAACATGGCAGCCGCTAGCTAGACGGTCGCGGATGCGCTCACCTCATGAATTACGGAATGCAGTTTTGAGGCTTTGGCGATGATTTCTTTATGTGTCTTGCATATTTTTACTGCCCGGACTTTTGAGGGGCCATGCGAGAGGGCGCAAGGGGCTGCCGCAGCGCCGGTGAGGAGTCGGCTTTCTCCGATGGACACGAGCACGAACATATGGACTGGAGGTGGGAGGAGGCTGCACGGCTGCGGAGAAGCCGTGACGCCGCTTGCTTTTGCTCTCACTCTCCGATCAGCGCTGAACACACCGAGCCTGCGTTTGGGGGCTCTGAAGCTGGCCTATTTAAGCTAAGTAGCCCGCTGAGTAGCACGCTGTATGGGGTGGTGGGGGGAGGGGTTAAGAACAGTGCGTTGATCTGGGGGCAGTTTAGTCTTCCTGGAGAGACTCTGAATATTAGCCTTTTTCCCGGTGCAGCCTCCGGTAGATCTTCTCCGTACCTGGGTGCTGGGAGGCTTGCAGTGTTTTCTCCCCGTGTTGTATGGAGGTGGAGGTGGGGGCTATGAGGGCAGAGGTGCCAGATGCGGAAAAAGCAGCAGGAAAAGCGGCAGAGAAGGCAAAAGCAGGTCTTTCCCCCACCCTGCCCCCAAAAGTAAGTCGCTATACTCTAAGGGCCAGGGCAGCACACTCGCTGCAAAATTCAGATATTATTTTACCAATAGTGACCCCAGGAAATCTCCTCCTATTTTGGTGGCAGATGATAGGGGTCCACAGAAGAGACAAGGTGTAGTAACTGGGGAGGCGGAAGTGGAAGCAGGAGCAAGGGCAAGGGAGGCTCCAAAAAGTAGATGGAAAAGTAGGGGGAAGATAACCCCTTCCTTAAAAACGTATCGAAGAGTTATGTCTTCTACAACAAGCTTGAGCGATGCGGCTGAACTAAACACCCAAGAGGAGACGGAAGGAGGGTTGCCTAAAGCTGAGGTTAAATCTAAAATCAAAACTAAGGTTCCAAATGGTGACAGCGAAGCCTCCCCCCTGTTGACTCCGTTTCAGCAATGTAAGCAGAGGGAGACCAATCAGGCTACTGTAAACCCCCCCCCCAGACCCCACCCGGGTCCCACCTAGAAGTAACGCTGTCTAATAGATTTAATGCCTTAGCGGTTCAGGATCTGCATGTTCAGTCTAACCCTCCTTTTGAAGACTTGCGAGAGAAGACGAATGAAGCTGTAATAATGGGGGGTATAACTATGACTAGTGAAATTGGGGCTGCGGAGTCGGAGAATCCTGGAAGTGTAGGGTCAGGGGTGTACACACTTTCGGACATTTGATTGGAATGAAGGGGGAGATGATAAGTCATTTCAAAATCTCAGAGATGAATCAGGTGGATCTAGGGAATAGATTTTTGGTCTCTGAAGCCTATCAGGCGGCAATCAAGTCTTCCTGCGAGGTGCTGGCCCAGAAATTGGAGGTGGTGGCCGCGAGATTGGACCAAATAGGGGCAGAGTTACTAACTATTAAGAAAGCAATCAAGTCTGCCACAACGGACATGGCAAAGTTGGCAACCCAGAATAAGGCACTAAGAGAAGACCTGGAAAGGCTGGGAAACCACTCACGGAAAAATATTCTGAGACTCCTGAACATACCAGAGGACCTTGAAGGGACAGACCTTAAGGGATTCATTATTTCACTGCTACAAGGGACAGTCCTTAAAGGTTTCCCGGATGTAAATTTGACATCAGAGATTCAAAGGGTCCATCGGGATCCCTTAAAGAAAAAACCCGGCCAACATAAGCCTAGAAAGATCCTGGTCAACTTCCTCTCCTACACTGTCAAAGAACAGATACTGTCGGCAGGCCTTAAAGAAGGGTCAGTTTCCTTTTCACTTACAGGCCAAGAGCCATTTGCCTTTAAGATAAGGTCAGACATATCCCACATAACAGCCACTAGGCAATGGGAGTTAGGGTGTAGGATGCCTAGGTGTGAAGGCCCAGTTGAGATTTCCAGCCTAGTGAAGAGCTATGTTTAACAAGCAAATGCACCTCTTCCGTACAATTGAAGAGGTGGACAAATTTATGGAAAAGATCTGAGGGGAGAAATCTGAGAAATAATTATACAGAATTAAAATGCGGGTAGAATAGCAATATAAGAATGTTTTCCATCGCCACATTTTGGACTGTTTATTTTTTTCCTCGCTGTTGTAGAAATTACTTTTTTGTTCTATGAGGTGGGTGCAGCCATAGGTTCACCTATTCTGGAAGGGAGGGTTCCTTATGGGAGTTTAGGGGCACAGGAGGGTGGGGGGGAGTAGGGGGCACTGGGTGGGGAGCAAAGGGATAAAATGAAAAAATACTCATATCACTCTAGGAGTTTACCACATGGGCGAGCTGCTTTGGACAGGAGACTTCTAACCAATGGCAGGGGTAACAGTGCAATGTAGAAAGAAGTGCTTTATCTCCTGGAACGTTAATGGTTTGAGATGCCCAAGGAGGCAGAGGCTGATCATGAAGTATTTAGAGCTTTCCGAAGCGCATATATGTGTCCTACAAGAGACACATTTGACCGCCGATGAATCTAAAAAGCTGTTTTCTAATACTCCTTGGGTGGAGAGTTTTTGTTTTTCTAGTCAAACCATAAATAACCGGGGAGTTGCGATTGTGATAATGTGGGGGTTGGCGTGTTCAATTAAATCTATCCAGACAGACCAAACAGGGAGGTGGATCGTTGCTCGTTTGAATATCGAGGGTAAGAACTTGACTTGTGCTTCCTTTTACGGTCCGAACATGGACGATGCATCCTATATCTCCAAACTTTATTCAAAACTGATTCTGGGGAACCCGCCAATGATTGTGGGGGGAGATTTCGATGTCCTTTTGGATCCCCTAAGGCATAGGTCAAACTAAAGCCAATATATAGGGGCACCCCGTATTCGGCGTGCAATGAAAAACCTGATTCACGACCTAGATTTGGCAGATGCCTGGAGAGGGAAGATGGGTGAGGTAGACGGGTTCACTTTTTATAGTAAAAAAAAATCACTTCTCTAGGATTGACTATATATTAGTAAGTAAAGAACTCCTGACTACAACATCCTCTATATCCACCCTCCTGTTTATTCTTTCAGATCATGCCCCCGTGTTGTTTTCGTACAATGAAATAATTAATTCAACTCAGACTAGGTAGACACTCAATAGGGGAAAATTGGCTGACTCTGACATTGTTCAGAGTATTAAAGCATCCTCCCTAGAGTTTTTTTTAAATCAATATAGGTTCCACGAGTATGGAAATAGTTTGGGATGCCTTTAAGACCAATCTAAGGGGTCGGCTCGATGGCCTTTTATGCTCTAAAAACCGAGCTGATAGTCAGGAGATAAAACAGAGGGAGGACAAAATTAAGAGCCTAGAGGCTGATTTTTCCCGTACAATAGGGGGGCATCCAGTAAGGACGACTAAGGCGCAGGAGGACCTTGACCTAGCCAGGCGAGATCTTAGAGGCAAGTTAGAGGACAAATGTAAGGCCCAATGCCTAAATAAGAGCATGGAGAATTATGAGTATGGGGAGAAGGCCAGTGCCCTACTCGCATGGAAATCTAGATCTGACCGCATTAAAAACAACATTAGCAAGCTTATTATAAATGATGGTGGGGACAAGTCTAAGGATATAGAAGATATAAAGAACTGCCTGCTCTCCCTTTTCTCAGATTTATATAAAGAGAACATAGGTCCCTCACAACATCAAATACGGACATGGCTGAGCGCCAAATCTCAATCCTCCCTCATGCAAGCAGGTAAAGATCTCCTGGATACCCCGATCTCTTTAGAAGAGATAAGAACCCAAATTAGGCAAAAAAATAAGAAAGCATCTGGCCTGGATGCCCTCCCAAATGAGGTTTACAAACATCTGACTGACGAGGTTACCCCAGTCTTGGGAACTCTGTTTCAGTCAATTTACAATCCAACAGGGAAAGTGCCCAGTTCATGGAGAGAGGCAACTATTGTGTTAATACCTAAGGCCGGGAAGGACCCCCTGAGAGCAGACTCCTACCGTCCGATCTTCCTGCTAAATTCCGACTATAGAATCTTTATGGGTATATTAGCAGGGAGATTAGCAAAATCGGCTCCCGGATTGGTCAATTCGGACCAAAAGGGATTCATCAATGGACGATATATACAGGAGCAACCGCAGATTCTCATAGGCAATATCGATCTCGACATAGTTAGAGCTGAACCCTTGGTGGTAATCGCTTTAGATGCCGCCAAGGCGTTCAATAGAGTTTGCTGGTTTTATCTTTGGGAGGTACCAGAGGCAATGGGCTGTGGGCCTGTGTTTATTCACACCCTAAGACAATGTTACGAGGGAGCCTCAGCAAAAATCCTGATTAACGGTTCACTCACTCCTAGTTTTGAGATACAAAAGGGAACCAGGCAAGGGTGCCCCCTATCACCCTTGCTGTTTGGCTTATACATAGAGCCGTTGGCCCAGGCAATAAGGCTAGATGATCAAATTCTCCCTTTTAAATCTCAGCAGTATTCGTCAAAAATAGCACTATATGCGGACGATATTATCCTCTATACTAGTGACCCAACAGCAACCATCCTAAGGGTTGAGACCCTCTTGGGGGGATTTGGCTTAATTTCTGGTTATCTGGCCAATTCCTCCAAGACAGAGGTAATGTGCTGGAATATTGAGCAGTGGAGGGGACAGGCCAGTACGGAATTTAAATATCTAGGCATCACTATAGTTAGAGAATTGGACATGATTGCTCCTTTGAACCTGGGAAAAGTCACTAATGACTTAGACGTGGAGAAGTGTGGCTCAGTGGTTAGAGGCGGCAGACCCGGAATCTGAGATCGACCGTGGACCAGGGTTCGATTCCCCGCCTCGGCGGGTCTCGGGCTCATAAATTCCACGGTCTCGACAATTCTCGCTCCGGTGCCTACTCGACTCACGGGGTCACACTCTGCGACTCTGGGCAATAGCTTGCTTAATCTCCACATCGGCCCTTCGCGGCGGGATGCCTGGCTTTCACCTTGTGGATACCCTGCCGGGGTTTCACACAGGGAAATACCAGGACGGGTTCCCTAAGCAAGCGCGGAGATGCCCCAGGGTAAGTCCTGCGCTATATAACTTTCATAAGTTTCATACATACCGTCTGTTTGCAAGATGGAAGAATCTCCCCCTAACTATATTCGGTAAGGTGAACTTGGTCAAGATGACTATCCTTCCCAAGCAGACCTATATTTTTCATGCCGTCCCTCTGACATTCCCCCAGCAAGGTATTAAGAAAATACAGTCTTTAATTTTCTTTCTATTGTACCTCTGTTTGAGATTCTGCTTTTTTAAAAATAAAAAAAAACGAATATAACGCCACAGGAAGAAAAAAAAAAAAAAGGAAAGTTCTTTCTTATAATAATTACTAAGGAGTATTACATCCCTGTCTCCTGTGTCATTTCATTTGTTATAAAATTTGGAAACATTATGTGGAGAAACACCAAAAGCAGGAGTCTAAAAAAGTGATTGAGGGTTTAGTTTTGCAAAATCATAAAGTATAGAATTGCGTAACATTTCATATTTAGAACTATCTTTTGATGCAAAAAAAATGTTTTTTGCTGTAAATCTAAAGAAGAGAAAAAGGCCTTTTAATTATATATATCTTTTAAATAAAAACAACAAAAGAGAAAAAAAAAAAAAAGAAAATACCGAGTAAGATCGGGAGCTTTGTATGCGGAGACAAAGGAGTGAGATTGTCATGGAAGAAACTAAGGCGGCGGTTAGTTAAGGGTGGGCTAGCTCTTCCAGACATCAGCTGGTATTTGGTAGCATTCCAATTTAAAGCCACCCGGATGCTTCTGGCAAACCCGGCTGGTTCAGCATGGGGAGCATTGCTTGGTGAGCTGGTCAAGAATGAGGGGGGCAACAGTACAGAAAGTTTTCTTTATAAATTTGGGTCATTGAAATTTTTCAAAAATGTTCGTTTGAAGGTCCTAAAAAATGCACTTGAAATCTGGCTTAAAGCAAGGAACAGGTGTGGGATAAGCTACTATTCGGATCATGCCCCTGATTGGGACGCCCCGAGGACCCTTCTCTGTCTTAAAGATGGGTTGGCTGTACCTATTAGGAGAGCTGGGGTCTCTATTTGGTCAGATCTAGAGGATATGAATGGTATACATCCATGGGAGGCATTAAGAGCTTGGATAGGTCCTGTTGTATCCAAGTTTACGTTTTTGCATTTAAAATCTTGGTTTGAGGCGGAGAGCGGGGGGGGTAAGGGGTGACTGAGACACAGAGCTTCTCTTTTTATCACCACAACCGTTGAAGAAAGAAGTTTCAATTTGGTATAGAAAACTGGTAGAAGCAGATGATCAGAATATCCCAACACAGGCCTCTGCATGGACTCAATCCCCCTTTGAGTCTACAATAGGGGATCTCCTGGAACCTTCTTTGAAACTTCTTTATAAATTCACAAAATCAGCCAGTTTAAAGAAGAACCACTTCTTTGTCACCAATAGGATATACTATACCCCTGCTAAAATCGCGAAATTTGCCCCAGCCCCCGAGCCAAAATATTGCAGATGTATGGCCCCGAAAGCTGATGACATTCAAGTTTTTTTTGAGTGTCCGGCATTGGGTTTGTTTTGGAAAGGTATTGGGAATTTTCTTAGCCAGATCTTTGATTTGAATATAGTGGTAAATGGGTCTCTGGTCTTTTTTGCAGACGACTGCGTTTCAACAAAGGACCTGGCAGTGAGGGATAAAGGACTATTACTATGTCTTATTCTGTTGGCACGTAGAGAAATCTGTGCGAAGTGGAAAGACCCTAGCTCCCCAAGAATGGCTCAAATCGGCATTGACAATGGCCCGCCTCGACCTTGCAGGTCCCAGCAGCACTCGGACTAATCTCTGGCAATCCCTTATTAACATGGCCCAAGATCTAAGGTTGCTTTGGTAATTAACAGCGCAGGTACCCGGTCCTATGATTACACCTTAACTCCAGTGTAAGGAGTTGGTCGGGAGACCTAAGCAGTTGCAGTTGGCCGGAGGGAGCCCAGAGACATAACAGCGGCTGTAACACTCAGCTATATGCTTATAGGTGATATTAGGACAAAGAAAAAGACAGAATTCACTAGGCAAAAAACATTGCTACCAGTGCGGGTGGCCCACACCACGCATCATCGCTGGCTGCTTAGACACTGAGAGCCCATCCCTACCACTAACTCTATACAGCTCAAGTCAATGCCACATGGCTGTGGGCCCTACCTGACCACTGCCTCCGATCTATACTGCAGACAGTAGGGCTCACAATTCAAGATTAGTACTGATGCAAATTGTGTAAGAGACTATAATCGGTTAAGAAAACCAAATGCTCCCAATCTGCAACATTGCAATCAGACACACGTCCCCATTTAGAGAAAGTTAGAATGCACTGCGTGAAGTGCAATTGTTTAATTTGTTATGGGGAGCAATCAGTAGACCTAGTTTTCAGAACAGTTGATAACCATCAATGGTAGTTTTTCTTTCCCCCCCTCAAAGTACATGCAATCCAGTATGCAACATTCAATGCTTTGACTGCAGCCCGTTCAGACCACGCATCATCGCAGGGTGAGCACACGGTAAACACCAGACGTACCACTAACTCAGTACACCATAAATAATCGCCCCGAGGCTTTATTAAGGCAAAATCCAGTAGTCAAAAAACATTACCCCCAGTGCGGCATGTCCGGACCATGCATCATCGCAGGTTACCTACACGCTCAGTCCAAAAGGTCCTGCTAACTCAGTGAACCATAATTCATCGCCACGTGGCCATATTCAGGCAGAATTAATCTGACTCTTCATTCATTATTTGCAGAGTTCAGTACCAAACTAAATAAAACATCTATCAAACCCTATACAATATCCCTTTAGTACCTTTCCTTCAAAAACTTTTATATCAGTTTTAGGTTTAGTTGAAAAACAAAATTCACGCTGCAAGTGCAAAGGCACACTCAATGGCAGTCTACACTGCGGACAGCACAGGTCACAACTTGAACTATAATGTCCCTGAAACATACACATTTCGACAATTTATTCCATACATGTTTCATCTTTTATTTCAATCTTGATTACAGATTATGCAGTCCAGTACACAATACGCTGACTACCAGACGTACCACTAACTCAGTGCACCATATATAATCGCCACGTGGCCTTATTGAGGCACAATTCAGTAGCCAAAAGACATTGTTAGCAGTGCGGTCTGCCTGAACCACACATCATCGCAGGTTCCACACAAACTGACCCTACCTTAGTGCACCACAACTCATGAAGCCTTTACGATAGAATCTTCTGTGTATTATTTTACATGTAGTGCTCCTACCTTTTTACAGCAGAAGTCATAAACCATTTACGATTGAATATCTATGTATGATATCATGATTACTATTCTACTTGTTACCAACAGCAACGTAATAAAATGGAGTCGAGCACACGTGCCCGTACACACTTCAACTATCTATTTGTGTCTGTGTATTTATTATGTAAAATGCTGCTCATGCCCCCTACCACAATATATTGTGATATAAATAGCGTATACAACCATCTTTCCTCTGACAGTAAGTGTGGGCTATTCCTCCTTTTTTTTGCATATTTATCTAGCACAAAATCAACCCAAAACTATATCAGCAATTTACATGAGCACCGTATTTACAATACATTTTCAGGCAGGCGTTGATTATGTCATTACTCCACAATAACAGGATGTGGACGCAACTCCGAGCCTCGAACACTGATTTCCAGCACCAAGTTTAACAGTTTACCTGAATGACCACATACGTATATATATTATCTGCCTTTCATGTGCCAAAAACTGCAACTTAAACCTTTAACAGCCCTGTATTACTACAGCTACAACACTCCACTGAATGTACAACAAGCATTTATATCCGCAGAAATGCGTGATGTCCACCATCTTTTATGTGTGCATCTATGGATGAATATAGGATCAGTGATACCCTGTACCTTCCATGTTGGCCATGTTGTGGAACTTTACAGATATAATGACACATTTGCGTTTAAGAACCGGGTGACATCAGCACTACAAAACGGACACCCAAATCACTTGATTTCTCACATAGCTAACGACGGAACCACGCCCATAGCTCCGGAATCATGGTTCAGAGCCTCACGCAGCACTGGCATACGTCAGTCCAGCCCACTCCACTTACGCTTCCAGGAAAACACAACAATGCAACATTGCCCAGATTTCTAATATACTGATTTCTTACTTTCAGGTCTAGTTGTCAGAATGGCACACACACACTCCCTCATGCCTGGTATACACCCACACCACTCCCATCCAGCACATACGTCACTACACATGTGACCCTACCAATAAAAAAGACGAGGAGCACGTGCTCTATGCCATTTTAGAGTTGCTCCCATCGCAAGCGCTGTGATGGCCCGTCCTAGTGATTTGGATGCCTCATGTAGGCCCGAACCACCGAGTACAACGGTCCACCACTACGTGCATGGCCTCCTAGGTCACTGAGTTAGTGGTACCGCAAGGACTGAGTGGGTGAGGAACCTGCGATGAAGATAGGTGCACGAGTATGTCCTTTCACATAACTATATCAAGACTCAGCACCATATGTCAGACTTCTTGGTGGAAGAGCGGGACTGCATGATGTAGAAGGTGTCCTATCCACAAAAGGTGAGCAATGAGGCCTGGGTGCGCATCCGAGGAAGTTGATGGGGTGCAGCAGACTGGATACAAAAAGGCGACACAGCGATTTAGGCGTACGCAGTCCTATATACCGTATCTTATTGCATTTATATATCTTTTTCCAATAGCAGGAACGTTTTTATAATCGGTCAAGTGTCCGACGCTCGTGATGATCGCAACCACGTTTATCACTTTGCACCACTTGCTTTCACAACCGAATAAAAAGATTACTACTATAGAAATTTTTCAAAAATCGAATCCTATTTAACAAGTTGGAACTGTACAAATAGTTGTTTTTAAATGCGGGAGGGAAGGTGTGTGAAAAGGCGATGTTATTCTACTCCACATTAAGATAGTAACAATTACCAATCATAACATCTTTCTTTTACTATCTTTTAGATGTAGAACTTCAGGGTGCATTATGTCCCGGCACGTAGTGAAAGACACACCGGTGACAGAAAGGTGAGCTGCAAATATTCTTTTTAGTCACTCTCTCACTTCCTCTCTCCTTTAATAAAGAAACGACACGCAATGTTAACTTCCTTTTTATCTTACAGGTTGTGTTTCACAAATTGGCGTCCCCCCCAAACACCTCCAAAGCTCAACGTTCGTGCATTCTGCGATGATGCGGGCCATTGAAACAGCGTCTGAGAAGGCTGCTTCGACACATGATGCACCCTCTTTGAATCACGCCAATTGCACAAGGTGAGCAAATAAGCTTGTTTTCGAAACAACGACAAGTCATCTGTGGATGGAGAGTGTGGGTAGTGTGCAGCAGCTTGACTGCGAGGAATGTACAATTACCTCCGAGCAGTGAGAATAGATAGGTTACAACAGTCTGTGGGGCAGATTTACAAGCCCCTTGCACCACTTTTGTGTCACTTTTAACATGGGAAAAGTGGCGCAAGGAGCTTGTAAATCTGTCCTAGATACACAATGCCTCCAATTAAATGCGTTAGAAATAAAGGGGTTTATAAAAATAAAACCCAATGTATCATTCGGTGCTGATGTGGCGTAGGCGGGGCATTTTGTAACTCTAACCGTGCTTTATTTATAAATGATATGGTTAAGGCATGGATGGCCTCTTGAAACCAATATAATATCAGAATCCCCTCAGACGGTGTGGGAGCTCCCAATGACAAATACAGCTATTGGTTTCAAGAGGCCATCCATGCCTTAACCATATCATTAAGTGAAACCTGATTTGCACCTTATCCAGGTTGTTTTAAAGGCGACATCACCATGTTGCTTTTTAAGTATTTTTGTCATCATTCTCTCTACATCTATAAATGAAGCACGGTTAGAGTTACAAAAAGCCCCGCCTATGTCACATCAGCGCCGAATGATACATTGGGTTTTATTTTTATGACGGTATCACCATACCTGCTATTCTCCACTACTTAACTGAGGGTCAGCCATCTCGCTCTGTCAACAGATAAACTGTGATTTAAAAGTGTTTCTCTTACCATCAGTTCATAGATAGCCAGCAGACGATTTATACCCCACACGTTAGGATTCCTGCATCCAGTCAACCCATATATATTCAAATGAATTTTTAGAATTTTCAAGTGGTGCTCCCGAAGAAGGCGTGTGTAACGCCGAAACGCACGTAGAGATTACCTATTCACCCACTTGGTTGTTTTTATGAATGTATTCTGTTTTTTATTTATGTATGTAAATTGATTTTAAATACGATGAACTATATATACTGAAATCTTTCATATTTCATGTTTAGCAATTGATTGCTAAAAGTTTTTTAATAAACCCTTGTTATGTATATATAAATAAATCAGATCCATACCATATTGTTTTTCCATCTATCTGTCCTGTACACTGCTTTATTTTGTGCCCTCATCATTTTTGTGTGTCATTGTACCTGGTATCCTCTCAGGACCCCACTGTTACTAAATCCACCATCCACACATTTATATTTATATATCCACTCATTCTTCAATGCAAAGTAGTGTATTTATAATACATATTTAAATATCGAAGCAAACCAGATTCACTGGATGATGTCATCAGTGATGTCATCAGTGATGTAATTTGAGATGTCATCAGTGATGTCACCGACCATGTCATGAATGATGTAATATATGACATCATCAGCAGTGGATTGCGGGCGCGCGAGTTATAGTGAGTACAACTGACGATAACGGGGGAATTTCAATAGTTTTGTATGAGTAAAATGTCCAGCTAACTATAACTGGTGTGAAACCTATGGTTTTTTCGGTGAATTTCAAAGGTTTTTTAAATGCTAATTCCTAACTATAACGAGTGTGAAACCTATGGGGCCTTATTTACGAGCCCCTTGCGCCTCCGGAATGTCACTTTTTATGACGTTCCGGTGGCGCAGAAGACTGAGTTATATTTATCAGGCAGGACTAAGCCACATTTTGTGGCGTAATCCTGCCTGATAAATATCAGTCCCTTTAACGCAGTGTCTTGCATTAAAAGGGCGTGCAATGGGTGTTGCTGGGGGCGTTCCCAGCAGCATCCATGGACTTGAGTAATTTATAGCATCCTCAAAGTCAGTCTTTCAAAAATTCCAAAGTATAGGACATGATAATCCAAATCCAAATGTTTCTCAAGAAAAGTCATAAACCGTGTCCGTGGGTCATAGCTGCCCAAACGCCGATATTCTGAACGATTGAAAATGACTTTTCTTGAGAAACATTTGGATTTGGATTATCATGTCCTATACTTTGGAATTTTTGAAAGACTGACTTTGAGAATGCAATAAATTACTCAAGTCTGCCCGAATTGTGTGGGTAAAATTGATACCTAGTCACTTTGAATAAGAATGTACTAACGACTCGTCTAACATTTGGAAGAAATATCTAGTTATATGACAACAGGATACCGTCATAACTTGAAGGATATAAGAACGCCCTGAAGAAGTTCTGTTGTACAGAACGAAACGCGTCGGCTTGCTGTGGTACATAAACTTAAGGAAAATAAAAGCATTTGAACATACACCAATATTCAGCGCTTCAATAAGGACTCTAAGTGATATGATTTGCTTGGACTTGTTGTGCAAGTGGTGCTGTGCCAAACTTTGGAATATTCTCCACTACTCTTTACTACTCACTCTCTACTACTCCACTACTCTCTAATACTCACTCTCTACTACTCATTCTCTACTACTCTACTACTCTATACTACTCTCTCTCTACTACTCACTCCCTACTACTCACTCCCTACTACTCACTATCTACTACTCTCTACTACTCACTCTCTACTACTCTCTACTACCCACTCTCTACTACTCTCTCTCTACTACTCACTCTTTACAACTCACTCTCTACAACTCTCTACTACTCACTCTCTACTACTCTCTCTCTACTACTCTCTACTACTCACTCTCTACTACTCACTCTCTACTACTCACTCTCTACTGCTCTCTCTCTACTACTCTCTACTATTCTCTCTCTCTGCTACTCACTCTCTACTACTCACTCTCTACTACTCACTCTCTACTACTCTCTACTATTCACTCTTTATTACTCTCTACTACTCACTCTCTACTGCTCACTCTACTGTTTACTCTCTACTACGCTCTACTACTCACTCTGTACTACTCACTCTCTACTACTCTCTATTACTCACTCTACTATTCACTCTACTACTCTCTACTACTCACTGTCTGCTACTCTCTCCACTGCTCTCTACTACTCTCTACTACTCACTCTCTACTCTCTATTACTCACTCTCTACTCTCTACCTCTCTCTACTTCTCTCTACTTCTCTCTCTACCAGTCTCTACCTCTCTACCTCTACACCTCTACCTCTCTACCTCTCTCTACACGCACACATATATATATGCATATATATGCATATGCATTTATATATATGTATGTGTAAAGCTAGGCAGCCACCACCACCCCCCCTACCCCTTCCCCAACCCCCAAAAAACTCAACAGTATAAACAAACAAAACAATAAATGAAAATACTTGTTTGGTCGTTGCGTGGGGCAATGCAGCCCACGCATAGACTGGTGGGGACTACAGGTCCTGGGACCCAGTCCGCGCAACACATCAGCGGTATCCTCACCCATCGTCGTCTTCAGCGGTGGAGGCCGCACCTCCGGGAGGATCTCCTGATGTACCCGATGAGGGGTCTCCCTCCTCCACTGGCAGACCCAGGAGGTGCAGGCCTTCTCTCAAGGAGGTGAGGTGGTGTCTCTTGTTGTGCAGTTCAAAGCTAAGGCCAAAAGGGTAGTTCCATCTATATTTGATCCCGTCTTCCTGAAGTTTAGTTGTGACAGGGCGCAGTGTTTGTCTGCGCGCCAGCGTAGATGGAGCGATATCTTGAAAAACGGTGCAGGAGAAATTCTGGAAGGAGATGGAGTCCTTGGCCCTGGCCGCTTGCAAGACGGCTTCCTTAGCCTTGTATGAGTGGAATTTCGCCAGAATATCCCGAGGTTTGTGTTGTTCGCCCCTCGGCGGGGGTCCCACTGTGCACCCTGTTGAGCTTTATTTTGAGCACTGTGGGATGTAAGATCTCCGCAAAGAGGCCCTCCATGAACGCCTCCAGGTCAGGTCCCTCCGCGCCCTCTTCCAGGTCTTTGACGCGGATATTCTCCCGCCGAGCACGGTTCTCCAGGTCCTCGGTCTTCAGTTGCGTTTGCTGGAGTTGTTCCTTCAAAGAGCGGACGTCTTCCTGGCACTCACCCATCGCTTGCATGTGTGTTTGGTGGTGTGATTCTAGATCAAGCACTCTCGTGCCTACAGAGTCCACATCGCGTTGAAGAGAGGCCATGCGTTCTGAGATATCCGAACGTAGTTGGTCAATGGAGGATTTTATGTCTTGGCCCAACTCATTACGCAGCTCCGACTTGAAGTCCTTAAGCATGGACTGGAGATCCGCCTTGGAAAGAGCCATGGCTGTCTTCTCCATGGAGCCCCGAAGAGCCGGTCTGGTGTCAGCAGAAGCGACACCTTATACCTTGCCAGTCCCTTTGTTTGAGCCTTTCTTCAGAGGCATAAGGAATCGGGCCAACACTGTCCCGCCGCACAGGTTGAAGGGGTAACAAGATCACAGACCCTTACTAGCCAGTAAGCCAGAGCTTCCAATCTGTTTATGCTTCTGCCCTCAGCAGGGGGACACCCCTCACCCCCTTGTTTGAATAGAGAATTGAAGAGTTGTGCTGGGGCTTGAAGATTTAAATGTTACTTCTTTGGAGTAATTCCAATCAATCGCGTTAATTTGTGCAAAGCGTATTTATTGACACATCAGATGAACAGCCAACACGTGTTTCACCCCTGATTGGCCAGCAGGCCTGGGGCTTCTTCAGGGCAATTGTAATACGATTTTTTAAGTTCCGGCTCTTAACGTAGTCAGGATGGGTAAGGTTCGATCTATAAGTCACGGCGTAACTTATAACTCTTCAACACTGTCCCGCCATCTCAGAGCTTGCCCCGGAAACTCTTGAAATCTCCAGTGCGGTGCCAGGGATAGAGAACTGCAAAGTATAGTCCTCCAGTAGTGGTATAGCGCTTTCCGGCAGCTCCGCTACCCCTGGTAACAGCTTGTATCTCTACACCCCCTTGCTAGAGCTCCAGGAGGAGAGCCCGCTAGGCACGCGATCGCCCGGCCATGACAGCAATGGCCCTCTCTAGCCTCCTCACTTCGCAGACACTATCAGTTAAAGCTGCGGTCCCCGCCTCCGTTGCCCGTCAGTGTTGCTGCTGCCCGAGGACCACATGGAGCTTCTCTCCGGTGTCAATTTGGTGCCGGGCCATGTTCGGAACTGCCGGTGAGTAGGGGAGCCCCACGAGGTCCTGCGCCATCTCAGGGCGTCCCATCCACCGCCATTTTGAAGTCAGGCATCGGATCCGCCGCCCCCAGGGAGTATGAGATCCGATTGTCGCTGGCCGAGCGTCGGGATTCACCCCTCGGGCCTCCGATGCCTCATCAGACCCAGCGTTCCCCTCCAGCGCCGCAGCGGTCACCGGTCACTTCTCCCGGCAGCCGCGCTGGGTCACGCGCCAGCCGCCATCTTGTGTTCGGAGCTCGGCGCCGACCAGAACCGGTAAGAAACAGAGGGCCCGGTGCTTCGAGGGCCGCTCAAAAGACCACCGCTGTGTGCCTCAGTGGTTCCGCCGTCCGTGGACCATCCGTGGCGTCAGTTCACATCTCATTTTCCACCAGTAAAGGTCGCCGAGCGTTACGCGGACCGGGAGCCGAAGCAGGTCACTTCTGCTCGGCCATCTTGCCCGGCCACGCCCCCCCCGGCCTATTCTTTTTAACTATTGATCTAATCTTTCTTTCCTCACTGCTGTAAGTAGTGATCAATCTAGGACCTTACTTGCTAGCTACCTCATCACAACAGGCTAACTCCACTAGTGGGTCTGAAATTTCAGTGGAATTGCTTTTGAATAGGCTCATCCTAGATCACACGCTGGCTTTAGCCATAGCTTAGTTTAGAAAAGTTTCAGAGTAACCACACGCCCTTAATCTGATCATGGTTTCTCTCAAGCTTGTATCAAAGTCTGATTCCAAGCTGCAAATTCTCTTAAATCTTAAAATCTCATCATAGGGGATACTGGCTATGAGATGGTTGTGATGTGCGCTTGTAGCATGGAGCGTCACATTGCCTGCGGTGGGTTTCCTAAACAGTGTTGTTTCAAATTTCTCATTCTTAATATACACTTTTACATCTAAAAATTCAATATTGAACTTGTTAATTTGGGATGTGAAGTGGAGGTTCATGGTGTTATTATTGATAGCCTTTATAAAATATAAAGCTTCCCATTCCTCACATTTCCAAAAAATAAAGATGTCGTCTATATTCCTAAGATAACTAGATATATTTTTATTGAAACTTACACTGTACTCTTTTTTAAGGACCTGTTCCTCCCACCAGCCCACGTGCAAGCACACGTAGCTGGGGGAGAAACAGGCTCCCATTGCCACTCCTCTGAGTTGTCTAAATAGTTCCTTCCCAAAAAGAAAGAAATTGTTATTCAAGCACCATTCAATGAGATTTAAAATCACTTTGTTGTGTTGGTGAAATTCGCATGACCTCTTGTCTAAAAAATATTTGACTGCAGACAACCCTGTGTTATGGTCTATGCTTGTGTAAGCATAAAGTCTTTATCTTTTATATAGCTTGGCAGTTATTTAACTATATAGTATAAAAAATAGTCAATATATTGTCCCACTTGTTCTGCAACACTTTTGATTGCAGATATAATTGGTCTTCCTGTTATGGACATGGTACCTTTATGGATTTTGGGAATTAGATATAACACCAGGAGGACAGGAAACTCATTGTTCATAAACTTATATTCATCCAAAGAAATGAGTCCTTCCCTTCACCAATGTGCTAGTTGCTTGTGTAGAATCTCTTTGGCCTTGATGTATTCCTTCTTGGTAGATTTCTTTGCCTCCTTAACATAATCTTCTTTCGGCCATATAACAAGGTTTCCCCCTTGGTCTGATTCTTTTATTATAATCTCAACCAGCCAGCGACACTCTAGATCTGCTCACCTCAAATATCTGTATTTCTATCAAAGTCTTTAAGCATAGGATTAGCACAGTGCTATCCGTGCCGAGATAGAAAAGGACAAAGTCTTTTGCCATTTCTACAGCACGGCTGTCATTTTACAGCTCGGCAAGGACAGCACTGTGTTAGTCCTATGCTTAAAGACTTTGCTGTAGAAATGGCAAAACACGGTGTCCTTTTCTATCTCGGTGTGGATAGCACTGTGCTAATCCTATGCTTAAAGACTTTGATAGACCTTGATGAGCAGATCTAGAGTGTCGCTGGTGTTGAGAGTGCTCTAACAGGAGCTGCTTTCCACCTAAACTGGAGAACTACCCAGACTACTCTCCTTCTTTTTTGCATAATGTATGCATCACTCTACGCCTGAAAGGGTTTTGTTTTGGTATATATATATATATATATATATGTATATATATATATATATATATATATATATATATATATATATATATATATATATATATATATATATACGTATATATATATATATATATATATATATATATATATATATATATATATATATATATATATATGTATATATATATATATATATATATATATTACCTACTGGCGGTTGCCAGTAGGTATATATTGTTAGGATTTTTTCTCTATGGGATTTTTGAAAATTCTATGTCTAATAACTTTGGCGTTTGTGGACGGAATTGGCTGAAATTTTCAGGAAAATGGCACATTTTGTTTCTGAGCAGCCCTTGAAAATTTGGGGGGGGTTCGTCAAGGGGGGGCCGAGAAAAAAGGGGGGTCCCAAAACGTGTTTTTAACATTGAGTTTTCCATAGGGCGGTTGGCCTCACTTTTAGCTCGAAGGGCTGAATGGATTTGCACGAAACTTGGCAAAATTGTAGGGACTGGTAGCCCGATGTGCCTTTTGTAGGTCTCAATATATGTGCTTCAGTGGATTTTGAGAAATTAACGTTCAAAAAAAGATATATATCTGTAACAGCAGACCGGGCAGCGCTCCGGTTCGCGGACTTTTCGCGCAACGGAGCTTTGTGAAGCGAAGCTGATTGGTTCTCCGGCGTCTGTAAACATTCCAAACAGTCCGTAGCGGCCGCCATCTTGTCTCTCGGTAGGATCGAGAGACAAGAGGAGGCCAAAGCGAAGGGGCAAATGACCATAAGGGGGCATAGTAGATCCTCGCTGACCCCCTAGGTTTGATGTGGAGGTTTTAGAAGGGCCCCGCGGGGCAAAAAATAATAATAATAATAATAATCGAACGGCTGAATGGATTTGCACGAAACTTGGCAAAATATTAGGGACTGGTAGCCCGATGTGCCTTTGCTAGGTCTCAATATATGTGCTCCAGTGGATTTTGAGAAATTAACGTTCAAAAAAAGATATATATCTGTAACAGCGCTCCGCTTCGCGTACTTTTCGCGTTACGGAGCTTTGCGAAGCTGATTGGTTCTCCGGCGTCTGTCAACATTCCAAACAGTCCGTAGCGGCCGCCATCTTGTCTCTCGGTAGGATTGAGAGACAAGAGGAGGCCAAAGCGAAGGGGGAAATGACCATAAGGGGGCATAGTAGATCCTTCCTGACCTCTTAGGTTTGATGTACCATTTTGCCAAGTTTGGTGTAATTCCGTTCAGCCATTCAGGCTGTAGACGTATGTAAATGTCCTATGGAAAATTGCATGGGGAAAACACATTTGAAAGTGTTGAAATTTAGAACCAATTAAAATGTTACTTTGGTTTTGTATTTGTGTGTGATGAAAGTTAATTGGTTATGTATATATGTCAAATGAGAGGAAACCACAGCCATTTTGTGATACTACTGTCTGAGGTACATTTGTGAGGAATTTTTGGTGGTGAATTTCTGGTGTTTGATTTACACAGTACTAACACTTCTCCTACTTTTAAAAAGGTGAGTTGTTAATTTGTAAGGGGAACTATGTTGTACACTTGAAGATAATTTGAAAAATGTTTTCTGTTATTTATTTGCAGTCCTTCTGTTATACTAAATACTTGATAAAGTTAGTTTTATATTATGTATTACTAAAAACGATAAATGAAAGTGATTATTTTTTTCTGCAATTTACAGCAAGCAATTTCAAAATAAAATGGCTCACAATGAAGAGACCGTGGCAATTTCTTTTGAATTGTCCACTACATTGATTGAAATTGAGAGCACCAATAATGAAATATTGTCACAAGGAGGAGATGACTTGTATGATTCCATTAGATTGATTGAAATGGACAGCACCAATAATGAAATATTGTCACAAGGAGATGACTTGAATGATTCCACTACATTGATTGAAATTGAGAGCACCAATAATGAAATATTGTCACAAGGAGGAGATGACTTGTATGATTCCATTAGATTGATTGAAATGGACAGCACCAATAATGAAATATTGTCACAAGGAGGAGATGACTTGAATGATTCCACTACATTGATTGAAATTGAGAGCACCAATAATGAAATATTGTCACGAGGAGATGACTTGAATGATTCCACTACATTGATTGAAATTGACAGCACCAATAATGAAATATTGTCACAAGGAGGAGATGACTTGAATGATTTTTTTGATCAATCTGTTGATGGCGAATTTATCGAATGTTTGGAGACCATAGAGTTACAAGAATCATCATTGCAGACTTTTCATGAGGAAATTGCTGATGAGGACATGTTACTAGTTCTTTCAAATTTAGAAAATTCTGAAGAATAAATTTATATTTAGAAATCAAAAATTGTTTGAGACATTATTCATTTTTATTTTTAATTTATGAGGTTGTAGCGAAGTGATTGTAGTATAAAATGAGACTTATAGTATAGAGTGCAACATTTTTATGTCACATGGTAAGTTTACTCATATTTACTTCCCTTCTGCCACTATATTATCTCCAATGTGTATTTGACATCTCTTCTTCATCTCCGGCCTCCTTTCTCTCACTGTGTGTCTCCGATGCATCTTATCGCTGCTATTTTGTGTAATTACAGAAGAGAGTAAAATAAAATAGTTCGGAACGTGAAAAGGGGGCAAAGTAGAGTACCCCTCACCCCCTAGGCCTTTTTAGGCGGTCCCAAAAGGATCAGTTTCTGCTTTCCTGAGAGATTATGGTATGAGTTCCATATACCACAATAATTTGCATTACAACATGCAAGATATCTATCTCCTATTACCAACTTTTGGAGATATTCGCGCTAAGCGCGAATATCTCCAAAAAGTAACACCTGCCCTGAGCAGTTCTTAGCCATGTTATCCAATGGGAGGTGGATAACATGGCTACGAGCATTAGCTCGGTAATGCATGAATATCGCTGACTTTTTAGCGATATTCATGCATTGCGGCCGTTTATTATCGCATTTGCGATAAACCTTGATAATAGCAAGGTTTATCTTCGATAATTTCTGATGATGCTTAGCGGTAAAAAATTCGTTGGTAAGCATCGTTAGCGATAAATATCGCTTAACTTTGGTAATATGCACCAACGTCTGTTAACGTTCGATTCGAAGGAAATGAGGAAGTGTTGAAAAACATTGTCTGCGCCATCTTGCCTTTTTTGAAATGCCACACTTTTGTCGTGCACGGCAGCCATTTTAGATGCCTTGACCAGACCCACTCTCTGCACGCTGTCGATTCGTAGCATGGCTCCCCACCCTCGCAAGCATCTTCCCCAGGCACTGGTCACCCCCGCTCTCTGTCTTATGCATCGGCAATAAACCTCCCCCCATCTGCACTGCTCTTCCCTGAAAATCACACTCTGTGCCCGCCCGACACCTCCCTTTCGCCCTATTCACTACCGCACCCTCTGACACTCCTCTTCCTCTGTGTCCGATTGTCCAGGCTATCACCTAGCCCTGCAGATGTAGTTTATGGCCCCAGCAGTAAAGAATCACCCCTCTTCAAAGGAGTTATAGTAGATCAAGGCCCACACCCGATGAGATCCGTCACACCACACGTGTTCCTACTATCTGAAAACCATCCTGTATTGTGATTGGGGAGGGGACCGAGCCTGAAGCGGAAGATTCCAGGAATGACTCTTTGTACATCAAAGTTTTTACAATTATGTGTCACATTAAAAATATATAGCACTCCAACAAAGTAGTAGGAATATAAAACTTTAATAACATATAAATATATACAACAAAACAAAAACAGTAAAAACATTTAAACAACGAAGAGACCGTGGCAATTTCTTTTGAATTCCTGATGAGGACATGTTACTAGTTCTTTCAAATTATGAAAATTCAGAAGATGTTGCCTGGGGGTGGGTCGTCAGTAGCAGTCTGTTGTGCGAATAGTTCCAAGGCAGCAGAACGCGCTGAAATCTAGATGGCACGAAAGTGATGTCTAGTAGGTTGCCGCCCAGCAAATAACGGCGTGGGGCGCCGCGGGGGTGAGTGAGTCCAGTAGGCACCACAGCTATTCTTACCGGCATTGCAGAATTACTGCTGGGGACAATGCCTGTGCTGTAGCAGGGTCACAGCAGAAACAAAAAGGATTCTGTTGAAGATGTTGTTGGTTTTCAATTTGAAAACAGTTCTGGTGTCAACTGCTATGCTAATGTAATGGTTAATGTTTTGTTTTCTCTAGAAAATGTAAAAGAGGGGGAGGCAGTCCAAAGTTCCGTTAAAAGGGCAAAGGAAAGGATCGGTGGTTTGAACTATCAGTCAAAAAGGGGAGGGGGTGCAACAATTTTTCCTACCGGGTCACACTGTGCTTTCACCGGAACTGAGGTCTGCAGGATTCTAGTAATTCAAAGTGAGGCTGGTGCCAGCATGGGAGCGCCGACGTCCCGCGGATACAGTTTCGTCACTCCACGGGCGATCATGGCAGTCATTCCCCATCGGGGGTCGGAGACTCCCGCGGCTCCTCTAGAATCTTCAAGGTCGTGGAGGACTACGGTGGTGGAGTCAACCAGTGACCGGGCCATTTCTTTATGCTGGGCCCGCTCTTGCCAGGTCGTCCGCCATTTTGAGAGTTCGGTAGCTACTGGCGATCGCGGGTTCAAATGAGCGGACGGGCTCCACCCTGCCGGGCGAGACGTTGCAGCATGGCCACAGTGGAAGAACCCTTTTCCGGGCGCCTGGAGCGCTGAGGGTGCAGCTGGGAAGCCTCCACCTGGGGAGGCGGGAGAGGCCTGTTTGCACCGTCTCTCCCTCCCAGTGCACCCCACGGCGTCTCGCTTGAGATTTGTTATGGCCGGACCAGGCGATGAGGACGAGGGGGGGGGGTCGGAGGCATGTGCAAGACATCCCCCCCCAGTGTTGTCGCAGCCATTATTCAAGAAAGAAGAAGTGCCCCGTCCGTCTTCGGGCCGGGCTTCCGGTAGATGTCGGCCAGACGCCCCTGGCTCTGGCCCCATGAACGGGTTTCTTGGTTTATCGGCTGCAGCCGGATCCCGTCGGCCTCGGCCCCCCGACCTTTGGTGGCCGGACCGGAAGAGCATGTGGCGGGACTACCTGCAACTCTCAAGGGCCACCGCGGCCGGACTGGGAGAGAGAGGGGAGGGTCGAGGAGACATCCCCCCCCCCTGCAACTGTTCAGCGTTGTAAAGGCAATCCCCTGGCCGGGTCCCGCTGGCCTCGGCCTCTCCTCCGGCTACACCCTACGTTAGGATCTCCTGGCCGAGGCGTGGCAGCAGGACCCGCCTTATATGGGCTGCTCCCGGCTGGGCGTAGCCGCAACCCTGCCCCACCTTGGAAGTTTCCAGAGTGGGGGCGGATGTTCTACTGACTTGCATTTTCCCTAGTCTATCGATTTTTTTGGCGTGGCAGGCGGTGGGACAGCGAGGGGTGATTTGGTTTCTCTTACTGTTTTTCTGGTCTCTCACCACTGGCATATTTTAACGTTTTCTTGTTTCTAGGACATTAATAGGTTTTATCATTACGTTATGTTATCGTTTCTTTGTTCGTTGTTTAATAAAAGTTCATGTTCATCAGTGGCCTACTGATTTTCGTTTTCCTATTCTTTTCTTTCCAGGTTGTTTCATGCTAAAGTTTCTGTTAACAGGATACAGTGATCACTTCGTTATTATTGCATATGTCCTTTTCACTAGGGGTGCTCTCTGGTCGGGCCAGATGACGTATCTCTAGTAAATGGTCCGGGTGAAACAGGTGCATCAATCAGTGGGGAGTAGATAGGCATGACAGATTACAACGGGGGAGAAAGGTCCGCATTACGTACCCTTTCACTATTTGCAAAGATTTTCCTACGTATATTTGCAAACAGGGAATACCTCCAAAAAGAACCAATTCCCAAACAGTCAATGTTTGGGGACACAATCAATCAATGAGGAACGAAATAGGCATGACGTGTTAAAGGTTTGCGTTACCTACCCTTCACTATCTGCAAAGGGAGAGAGAATATTCCTATTCTTCCTCGTTTGCAGGCAGAGAAGATTCTTAAGAGAATCAACTTCGAACAATTCAATGCTCGATTCAAACAATCAACAAGGGGTACTGTGAACACAAATGAACGCCGCTTATGTACATACACATTGGTATTATCAACAGGTTGCTCCTAATGTTTCTATTTTAGGGAGGTCAAAAAGAGATCCCATTAGTGGCCTACTGATTTTGCTCGATTCCTTTTGTTTTTTTACACGATTTTTCGCTATCTGCAAAGACTAAACAGAGTATTGCGACTCTGTGCTTGTTTGTAAATAGAGAATGAACCAAAGAGAACAATCAATCAAATGGAGAGAGAAGCAGGCACGACGGATTACAACGGGGGCAACGGGGGCAAAGGCCTGCGTTAACTACCCTTCACTATCTGCAAAGAGAGAGTACTCCTAATAGAAATGAGGGGTGGGGGGCAGCATTCAAAGCAGATCAGTGTGCATAAACACGAAAATGTTTTTACTTACCACGTACTTGACATTCGACAGCTTATGATATTTGCTATTAAAAAACCATTGAAATTCACTGAAAAAACCATAGGTTATAGACCATATATAGTTAGGAATTAGCATTTAAAAAACCTTATTTTACTCACACAAAACCATTGAAATTCCATATATAGTTAGTTGCACTAACTATATATCGCGCACCCGCAATCCACTGCTGATCATGTCACATATTACATCATTCATGACATGGTCAGTGACATCACTGATGACATCACTGATGACATCTCAAATGACATCACTGATGACATCACTGATGACAACATCCAGTGACTGTATGTTTCTGTAAAGTTAAAATATGTCTTACATATTGAAGAATGAGTGGATGTATAAGTGTCTGGATGAAGGATTTAGTAGGTGCGTGACTGACTGTATGAGTGAGTGATTAAATGTGTTTCAATGGTTTTGTGTGAGTAAAATAAGGTTTTTTAAATGCTAATTCCTAACTATATATGGTCTATAACCTATGGTTTTTTCAGTGAATATATATATATATATATATATATATATATATATTGCTTTTATTATTAGGGGAACTCTTCTAAACTCCCAATTTATTTACCTACCTTTGCCCCCCATAGCCCCTAGCCATCCCACAAAACCCTAAAAACACCCTTACCACCCTATACCCCTAAGCACTCCTAAACCCTAAAAACACCCTTAACACCCAATACAGCTATGAAGTGTGCAGATGAGCAGCTGAGAGGCCTCTAACTGTTTATAAGGTTTAATAAAATTATGAAATCTGATGCCGGAATAAGGAATTCAGGGGTAGATTACCAAGGAGGGCGATAGACGAATATCGCCGCGTTAGCGGCCGTTTTCGGCCACTAAGCCCTATTCAAAGCTGTCGCTAACAGCAGTTAGCGACAGCTTGTAGCACTGATTGTGCCACCCACATGAGTAGCCCACATGAGTAGCCCTGAAAAGAGGTATCAGGTATCAGGCTGCCACACAGTACACCCCTATGGTAGGCCCAAGGTACCCCCTGGGAAGGGTGCACTTTATGTGAAAGGTAGGACATGTGTGTAACATGTCCTGATAGTAAAATTCTACCAATTTCATTAGTCACTATTGAAAAGGCTATCTTGCCTAAAGGACAGAATGGGGAATGCTTTGTAACATTTTACAAGCATATCTTCCCATAGGGATGACATAGAAAATTGGAGTCTGATATCACTGAACTCAGAATTTAATAACACATCTTTTAGTAAGGATGTTTTTTAAATTCTGTGTTTGAAAATGGCACTTTTAGAAAGTGGCTATTTTCTTGTTCAACCTTTCCGTGCGCCTCTGACTGGTAGTGGATTGACTCTCTGGCTTTGGAAGTGAAATGGGCTGGGGAGGTGCCGTGGGTGAGTCGGCACTAGGCTCAATAGGCCTGATCTGCATTGGGAGTGGTGAGAGGAGTAGCATCTGTACCTGAATAGGGCTGTGCCTACCTTCCATAGTGCTGGCTCCGCCCTCCTGTGGTGCATCTGGGACCCCCCTGTGGTGTGTCTGGGACCCTGGCCCACACTAACAAAGGATGATGTTGTGCACTGGCAGAGTGCCCCCAGAACTGGTTTGGACTGGGCTTAGAGTCCCTTGCAAGAAGGGATCAAAAACATCTTGGGGTATAAGTACTAGACCTAAAACCCCTTAACTTTAGACTATTGCTGCAATCAAGAGGAAACTTTACTGAGGAAAAGAGCTGAAGAAACTGAGGAGAAGTACTGACCTTGCTGTGTGTCTGGGGTTGGCCTGCAGTTGCTGTTTCTGACAAAGAAAGGAGATGGACTTTGCTGTGTGCTGTGTCCCCTGCTTGAAGAAGGGCTATACTGTGTGATGTGTCCCTGGCTTGAAGAAAGTCTCCAAGGGCTTGAAGATGAGATTGCCTCCTGTTTTGAAGTCCCAAGAGCAAAGGGACTTCTCCCCCAGCTCCCCTGAACTTCCTTCCCGGGAGTTCTGACCTGCCAGGAGATGCCTGTAACTGTGTTGGGCCTCTGAATGTTGTTTTTGCTGTTGGGAGCTGGAAGAAACTCAAAAGAAGAAATAAATCCTGTTTCCAATGCTGTTGACGCCGCCGCTGTGATGCCACAACCTGCACCGAAACCGGGTTGCCGCTAATGAAGTAAACGACGCAGAACCCTGCCTGCTCCGCAGCCCCAACGCCATACAATGCCCGCCGACGCTGGCAGTGATCGCCCGTGCCCGATGCCAGCGTTCGCATCGACTCCGTCTTCCCCAGAGCCTGTATCTTGTTATCGCGGCACTAATAACTGCCGAGGGTGACTCGAGAAACTTGCCGATGTCGCATCACCACTGGAGCCGACATCTGCCATCTTCGATGCCATGCATCGTCACCAACATTGTTTTCAAGGTACTCTCTGTTTGGGGGTCTGTGTGACTCTCCGATGCCGCAATCCTCTCGGGCGGCGCCTTACTTTGTATCGTTCTGTCCTGGCGTCATGATAGCCCCAGTTGGTGCTATTTGAGTTCTACAAGCTTATTTTTGCAATATATGTTTTAAAGACATTTTCTTGAATATCTGTATGTTGGATTTTTGTTGTTTTGGTCTTGTTTAGTCCAGATAAAGATACTTTATTTTTCTAAACTGGTGCGGTGTCCATTTGTGGTGTTTTCACTGTGTTACTGTGAGTGTTGGTATAAATACTTTACGCATTGCCTTTGGGATAAGCCTGTCTGCTCGTGCCAAGCTACCAAGGGGGTGAGCAGGGGTTATCTAGAGTGTTTTTCCCCCTTACCCTGATTAGAAGCAAGGGTCCTTGTTTGGAAAAAGGTACCTACCTCTGCCAACTAGAGATCCCCATTTCTAACAGTGACCCGGCCCATCCAGCCTATAGTTTTGGTCGCTCTCATCCATGTTGCTAAAGTGACTTGTGTTGCAGGCAGTATTTGGGAGCCCCCCTTCCGCCATAGAGATAATGGAGGTATGTGTGCAGTGACATTTCTTCCCTCTACAGGCAATATGATGGGTGGTCTCTGGCCCTATGTATCCATTAATTTATGGGTACAAGATGGGATGCCCAATAGTAGGCTTCCATGTCTGGTAGGGCGATCCCTCCATTATTGGGATTTCGCTGTAATGTTTTGAGCGCTATTCTGGGGTGATCTTGTCATAATAGAGACGTAAGTCCGCTTCCAGTTCCGCAAAGACGCCCCTGGGTAGAGGATGGAATGTATTTTGGAAGGCATACAACAATTGAGGTAGAGTGATTATTTTAAAAATGGCAGCCAAGCAGAGAGAGGGGGAGGTCCCTAAATCGCTCTGCGTCAAGTTTAAAGTTTCGCAGGACCTTTTCCGAGGTTTAATTGCCTACATTTCTCACAATGTGGGGTTATAAAGATCCCCAGATACTGGAAGCCCTCCTGTGCCATCAGTTTGCCGGGTAGTGGCCAGCATATCTGGGTGCAATTAGGACAATAGAGCGTAGACTTATTCCAATTTACTTTATAACTGGAGTGACTACCATTTTCTATTATGGTATCGAATAGAGCAGGGATTACTGTGTCGGGTTGGAGACAAATGTCATTGGCACAGAGGGACATCTTTTCCTCTCCGTCATCTGTGAGAGCCCTTCGAAAACTCTGGATTTCTTGGTGGTCTCGAACTTTACAGGCAAGGGACTCGAGGGTTAACTCAAAGAGAAGTGGCGAAAGAGGGCAACCTTGTTGCGTCCCTCTCCCAATGGGGAATGTTGCAGATTTTATCCCATTGGCTCGCACCGCCGCTAAAGACTGATTGTAAAGGAGTGTGACCCAGCTAAGGCAATTAGGCCCTATACCGAATTTGGCCAGAGTTCAGTCCAGGAACGGCCATTGTACTGCATCGAACGCTTTTTCTGCATCAAGAGATAGAAATATGTGCGGTGTATACCGGTCCTTCACCTTCATTAACCAGTTATGAGTCCTTCGGAGATTCGGACGGGTAGCTCAGACCATAATGTACCCCGATTGATCATTGTGGACTAGAGATGTGATGTGCTTAAGAAGGCATGTTGCTAGGATGGTGGCTAGAATCTTCACTTCCGTGTTCAGTAGTGAAATGGGCCTGTATGAGCCACATTGGTTGTTAGGTTTACCATCTTTGTGTTTGACCACCATAGTTGCCATTCTCAAATTGGGGGGTGGTGTACCTTCATTGTGTGCATCCGCGAAGAGTCAGAGTAAGTGGGGACCTAGGAGGTCGATACAGCGCTTGTAAAATTCAGCCGGCCACCCATTTGGTGACAGGGTTTTCCCCAGGCTCAGTTTTGCCACTGCCACCTGGATTTCCGTCAGGGACAGGTCTGTCTCTAGTTCTTGGGATTCTTCCCCTCCCAGTGTCGGAGTTATAAATGGCGCTAGATATTCATCTACCTCTGCATGAGATCTTAGGCTGCGGGCCATATAAAAGTCTCTGTAATATTCAGCAAATGCATTCACCACACCTTCAGCTGTGGAGTGGGTGATTTCCTGACACTCAAGAATTTCCCTTACCCATCTTGCATCTCTTTTTTACTTATCCAGGCCAGTAGTTTCCCTGCCTTATCTCCCACTTCGTAAAGTCGGTATAGTGTGGCCAGTCTTTGTTTTCTGACATTATCCATAGCTAAGTCTCTATATTATTGTCTCAGAGCGGTCAGTCTATGGTGGAGTGTTTTAATGTATTGTGTAACTAGTCCGCCTTTGATTTTGTCTCCCAACCCATTGACGTGGAATATTATTGTCTCAGAGTGGTCAGTCTACGCTGGAGTCTTTTAATGAATTGTGTAACTAGTCCCCTTTCGATTTTGTCTCCTAACCCATTGAATTTGAATTTAAAAAGCTTATATAGCGCATCGTACACCATTACGGTTTCTTGGCGCTTTAACGGCTTGCAATAACACAAAAATGGACCATTTAGAGTGGAAAGGCCTGAGCAAACAGAAAGGTTTTCAGGCCCTTACGAAAACCAGAATATTGTTTAGAACTTCGGAGGTGGTCCGGCAGGGAGTTCCAGAATACCGGAGCTAGGAAGGAGAAATTAGAGCCTCCCCATTTTTTTCTGGTGAAACGAGGGACTTGTAGTAGGGACCGATCCGACGAACGAAGTTGTCTGACGGGAACGTAGTTGGTTAGAAGGGATGAAATGAAGGCCGGGGCCGTTCCCTGTCGTGCCTGAAAGACCATGCACCCCATCTTAAAAAGTGAGCGTTGCCGGACAGGCAGCCAGTGTAGTTCCTTCAAAAGAGGTGTAGAATGATGGAACCGGGGAAGGCCATACACCAGCCGGGCTGCTTGGTTCTGCACAAGCTGGAGTTTGCGGAGGCTGTATGCCGGAATGCCGTTGTAAAGGGCATTGGCATAGTCTAGCCGGGAGATGACCAGGGCAGACATAATGAGTTTGAGTGCCAACGGGGAAAAGAAACGGGAAACAGTACGGATAGTTCGAAGCATAAGAAAACAAGAAGAGACAACAGCAGCAACCTGTGAGTGAAGGGTGAGCTGGTGATTAATTTTTATACCCAATGTTTTTACCGTAGAAGAAGGAAGGGGGGGTACCAAGAGTGAGGGGCCAAAAGGAGGAGTTCCAGGGACTGGAGGAGCCACCAGTAAGCACCAACTCGGTTTTGTCCGGATTGAGCTTCAGATGATTGTGGCTCATCCAGTCCCTGATAAAAATCATAATAGACTGAAAATTGGAAATAGCGTGAGGGGAAGAAGAAAGGTCGAAGACCAGCTGGAGGTCATCCGCATAGTTGTACACAGCGACCTCCAGCTGCTGAAGTGCAAAGATCAGAGGATAGATGTAAAGATTGAACAATAGAGGAGAAAGAGAGGAACCTTGGGGAACACCACAAGTGATCTTCAGCGGGTCTGCCATGAACTCTCCCAGCCGGACCGCTTGTGTGCGATCCCGCAGGAAGGACGAGAGCCACACTAGAGCTGACCCCCCGATTCCCGCCACTCCGATACGTGAGAGCAAGATGGAATGATCCACCGTATCGAAAGCGGCGGAGAGGTCGAGGAGCACCAGGGCTTGATGTTTATTTTGGTCCCGACCCTCCCTGAGGGTGTTTAGGACCGACACCACCACAGACTCAGTCGAGTGTTTGGGGCGGAAGCCAGCCTGGCAGGATGCCAAGCCTCCCGTGGCCTCAACATGGGTGCTAAGCACCGAGGCAACATGCCGCTCAAGCACCTTGCCCAAGTATGGCAGCAAAGAGATGGGCCGGTAGTTAGAAGAAATAGCTGGGTCGGCCCCTGTTTTTTTCAGAATGGGCACAATAGTAGCCACTTTAAGGGCCGGGGTCACAATTCCCTGAGAGAGGGAACTATTTAGGAAGATGATCGGGGGCTGTGTGCAGACCGAGAAAATTTGCTGCAGAATACGAGCCGGGCAGGTGTCAGCTTGTGAGCCCGACTTAACTTTTAGCAAAGTTTCCCGGAACCCAGTTTCCGTGATAGGAGGAATTGATGACGTTCTATGTCAATAACGTAAAATCTGGGTGTTAGGCCGTAGTATATCTAGTGCTTGGGTGCGTTTTTTATCCGATACAAAGGGGGGAGAGCAACTCTCCTCTGCATTGGGTATCCTACAGGGGTTCCATTTTCTGATGGCCCATGCGACCGACAAACAACAAAGTAAGCAACTTAACCCAAACTGTGTTCCATCCCAGCTACCCCCCATCCCACCTTCCTCAGTCCCCCCTCAGCATCCTGTCCCCTCATCAGTGGAAGCGACTATCAGCCAGAGAAGGCAGGTCGGTCTGTCGTCCCCCCAACCCAATTTTATACATCAAATCCCCAAGACTTACAACATTTAAATCTGTTTATGAAAGTAATTTTATGGTAGTAGTGTTTATCGCCTTTTAGGGGCACTGTGCTGCACATAGTTACCCTTCAGCCGGAGTTCAAGTGCCAGTTCCCGGTTCTGTTAGGGCTAGATCAGGTGATATACTTTTCTCCATTGGCCTGTCACGCTCCACATTCCTTTCTAAGGACTGTATTTCTGACACCAGTGGGTGCATGGACTCTGGCAATGAGGACATCCCAGTGTCTTCCGAGTCTGTGTGTGCGTCTGAGGATTTGACCCTCGACAGGGCCTTGGTTCCTGATTTGGGTCAGGTGTCCCCCTTTTGGGCATGGCGTCTTTTGTCTTGCGTGTCCTTCCTGAGGGTGTAAGGAGCATCAATGCTGAGTCTTCTGGATCGACTTCCAATAATAATAATAATAAGGAAGTTTATAAAGCGCCTGGTTACGCACACCGGCGTGTCCCCGCGCTATGGTGAGTATCAACGACAAGCCCCCCTCTGTGCTCAAGCACCTGATTATTGTAAAAACAGATGTGTTTTAAGCTTTCCTCTGAACCTGGCCTCCGAGGGTTCCAGACGAAGCTCCAGCGGGAGTTTATTCCAGCTCCTTGCTGCTAGGAGCTGGAGAGATCTACCCCCCATGCGGGCCTTGTTGATTTTGGGGATCATTAACAGGCCAGTTCCGGAAGATCTAAGAGACCGTACAGGCCTGTAGGGTGCAACGAGGCTCTGTAGAGGCCTGGGTGCTTTGCCCCCAATAATACGATGACAAGTGCAGAGGGCCTTATACACAATTCTTTTCCTAACAGGAAGCCAGTGGAGAGCCTCCAAGGCGGCCTTCGAGGCAGCTCTTCTGGGAAGCCTCAAGACCAGCCGGGCAGCGGCATTTTGTAGCACCTGCAGACGATCTAGACTCCTAACCGTAGCACCTAGATATAGGAGATTGCCATAGTCTAGTCGTGAGGTAAGAAGGGCATGCACCAGCGTCCGTCTAGCATCAGTTGGAAAGAGGTCCAAGATCTTCCGTAGACCTTTCAGGATGCCAAAGCACACCCCAACCACATGACCTATCTGCGGTGCAAATGTCAAGCCTGAATCGATCCACACGCCCAGGTTCTTGGCCTGCTGGCATGGCGTGGGAACAGGTCCTAGACAGGACGGCCACCATGCCGAGGATCACACAGACGGCCCCCCCCCACCACGAGCACCTCTATTTTGCTGCCATTCAATTTCAGGTAGTTGTTAGACATCCAGGAGGCAAGCTCCTGCATGCAGGCACTGAAATTGGGTGCCGCCAGGTCGGGTGCCCGTGACAGTGAGATGACCGGCTGTGTGTCGTCAGCATACGACACGATTCGCATACCGTAGCCCTCCACAATATTCGCCACTGGGGAGACATAAAAATTAAATAGAGTCGGACTCAGGGCCGAGCCCTGCGGCACCCCCTGATCCAGGTTGATTGCTCTAGAGTAGTACTCGCCCTGTCTAACCTGGAATCCCCGATTCGTCAGGGAGGACTGAATCCACTTCAGCACCGCCCCTGAGACCCCACCCCTATTTAGACACTGCAGCAGGGTGAAATGTGCTACAGTGTCGAAGGCTGCGCTCAGGTCAAGAAGGATAAGGGCCATAGTCTGTCCCTCATCTACCCCTTGTCTGATGGTCTCTACGGCCATCAGCAGCGCTGACTCTGTTGAGTGGAGAGATCGAAACCCAAACTGAGTTGGGTGGAGTAAGTTGGCTTCCTCCACATAGGCCATAAGTTGGAAATTAACGGCCTTCTCTGCCACTTTGGCTAGGTACGGTAGCAGCGAGATAGGATGGAGGTTATCTAACTTCTCCCAGCTGATATTGGGGGTTTTTCGGAGTGGGAGTACCACCGCCTGCTTCCATCCTTCAGGCACCGTGTGAGTCCTGAATGATACGTCTAAAAGATATCTAATATAGGGTTCAAGGATATCGAGGCTTTCTATGAGCAGTTTCGGCAAGGCGGGGTCCCAAGGAGACCCTGACTTGATCGAACTACAGATCTGCCGTAGTGCCTCAGGGGGCAGGGTGACAAATTCTCCAGCCTATGAGCTCCCTCATCCTCCCGCTTGATCTCCATGAATTCTGACCCCCTTTTTTGTTATCCCGCAAAAGAGCAATATATCGTGGCCACTTTCTCAGAGAAGAAGCCCGCAATGCGGCTGCATGATTCCTCTGAAATATCTGTAGGCTCAGCAGACGGTTTACATAAGGAAATTTCCCTATAGATCTTAAATAGTTCCTTCGTGGAATTTTCTGCTTCGCCAATTCTCCCTGCATAATAGGTAGCCTTGGCCGGTCTAATTAACCCATGATAAACTCTCCGTTTCACTTTATACTCCAATTTAGCCTGGTTGAGGAAGGCTATCCTCCACTGCCTCTCGAGATGTTTGCACTCCGTCTTCGCTCGACGCAGGTCATCGTTATACCAAGGGGCGATTTCTGGGGCCTACTCCGTAGGTTATTCAAACATAACGGGGCCGTGCAATCCAGAGCATCTCTTATGCGCCTGTCCAGACTACAGGACGCGGGTTCTGCATCCAAACCTCCCGGCCACCCTCCTTTAGCCAGAGCTAAATCAAACTTGGACTGGGAAAAGCCAGCCCACTTACGACTAGGATACTTTGGGGTAACCTGTTCCTGAGCTATGAGTTCAGGGAGTCTTAATACAAAGGGCACCAGGAAGTGATCCGACCAGGGTACAGGGGTAGGTGCCTTTACTTTAACTTCCCCCCAATTGGCAAATATAGGGTCTAATAAATGGCCCTGCTGATGAGTAGGAGCCTTAGATTTAAGGTTGAGTTGAAGTGATTGTAGTTCCTGGCATAGATCTGCTGCCCCCTTATCAAGTGATTTCTCTAGATGTATGTTGAAATCGCCTAGCAGCAAGAATGTATCCCTTCGTAGAGCAAATTCCGTCATGCCTTCCACCGGGCTAGCAGTGAAACGAGTATAGGGGCCCGGAGGTCTATAAACCAGGACACCCTTTACCGTATTGCGTGATTTAACCTTAATAGTGAAGGCGCCCGTCTCGCTATCAGATACTGTTAGCTGTTCCAATTGACAGCATAGCGATTGTTTAGATATAATTGCTATTCCCCCCCCTCTCCCGGAAGCTCTGTCCAGCCTCACCATCACATACCCCCCAGGGAGTGCCTCAACTACGTCTGGCTCTGAATCGGAGCCCAGCCACGTTTCCGTGATAAATAAGAGGTCAAATTTTTGGTCAGTGAGTAGATCAAAAATATCCAACTTATGTTTGCGCATAGAACTAGCGTTCAGTAGTCCGCATGCGAGCCTTATTTCCTCAGGCCTCAACTTGTCTCCCACACACCATGTATACTGATGCTCTTTGCAACTCCCGTCCTCCCCAACCTTTAGGCTATGGTAGCACGCATTAGGGATTTTTGGACAGAGTTTGCAGAGTTGATCTGCACTCCACTGTACTCTTGCCCCATTTTGTCCAGGGGTTATGGCCCCGGTCCCCGAACGCCGCGGACGGGCGCAGACGGGTTTGCCTTTGGCGCGCCTTCGGCGTGCCGCCGGCGTGCCTCCTGCGCGCGTCCACTGCGCGGCCGAGTGGGCATCCGTCTTTTATGTCCCGCAGCGTGTATGCCTCAGGAGCACTAGACCGCTAACCGCCCCCCCCCCGCGCACCGGAAGTGGCTGTCTCTACCTTCCTCGCCCTCCGCGCAACGGTGCTAGTCACCGCGTCGGACCGGGGCAGGAAGGAGGGAGAACGAGATCAGCCCCCGGTGTGCGGCCTCTAATCAGGTAAGCCAGTCCTGTGTTTCTTTTGGCATGGTGTTAAATGCCCCCCTTCCGTATTCCACTTTGTGGGTTTGGCCAATGTTAGTACCCCTGTGAGCGAAGAGCTGGCCTTTCTTCCACCCATGTCCATGCCTCTTCTGGGGTTTGAAAGAAGAAGGGTTTCCCCTGGTGTATTACCTTGAGTTTGGGCAGAAAAAGAAGCATGTATTGTATTTGGAGGGCCCTGAGCTTCGTCTTAACTGAACCAAATGTTCAACGCTGTCTAGGTACTTCTCCGCTGTAATCTGGGATGGTCCTTATCTTTGAATTTTCGTAATGGACCTCTCCTTTGTGACACATTTTGCAGAGTATCATGTCTCTGTCCATGAAATTAAGTCGTTTCGCTATCATCGGCCGGTTTCAATATATTGTCCCTCAATATTCTGTCAGCTATATTTTTGTACCCTCATATTCTGGGGACTGATATTCAGCAGTACAATCATGGCAGTTAGCTTCAGTCCAAATTTTACTCTTCATTTATCTAATGCCGGGCGGCTCCTCCGCTATGGGGGAGGAGCGTCGCCCCACTGCTGGAACTAGCAGACACCTAAAATAAAATGATGATAAAGCAGTTAATAAAACTGCTTGATTATCATTATATTTTACTCTGGAGCTGCTGCTGAGTCTTGAGGGTGGGGCTTCTAACAGTAGGAGTGGTGGGCTCAGGGCACTACCAGTACGCATGTAGGTTTGGCCGGCCGTCTAAACCTACATGGGTTCTTGGATATCTCCAAGCTATTGCTGGGAAATATCCACAGGGCTCAGGAGCACAGTGTCCCAGTCCCTGCTGAAGAGTAGAACCAGCCCGCTCCAACCAATCCCTATGCTTCTCCTATGCTGGGTAATACCAGCATGAGAGTAGTGCCTGGATTTGCGCAGGGCACTTTGGGAGCCTGAGTGAGAATCGTCTCGTCAGGGGCTGAACTTAAGCTGCGTACATAGGATTTAGGTACGTTTTTATTTTTCCCCCTGCCCTACCGATTTACCCAGCTTGCTACCACCACTGATCCAATGACAACCTTTGGGCTTTAGAAAGCAAACAATAGGAGTTTGAAATTAACAAACCAAGAATTTAACATGGTCAGTGTCCGACGTACAAAAGGGGGTGGTGATGGACGGAGCATCTGAATCAATCAAACACTCACACCCAGTCAAAAGATCTGGGTGTAATCCATCACCGTTCTTTAGCCCACTCTGCCACCCCAGTTCAGATATGGCTATATGCAAATCAGTCTGACCATGTGCCTCATGGGAACAGTCCAGCCTGAACTACCAAGCCATGTCTTCCCTGGACCGGAAACAAGCTTCCGAGGAGCGGTTTCTGGCATTCCAGCCGTCTTCAGCCCGGCTTGCTTGAATCCAGTGGCAAAGTGAGCAAGGGACTCACGTCTGAGCATACCCTGCCACACGTATGGCGGCCAAAAGCGGTACAAAAGGGGGTGGTGATGGACGGAGCATCTGAATCAATCAAACACTCACACCCAGTGTCCGACGTAGCCTTCCTGCAGCAGGTAAAACTGACTAGCTAATATCAGGGGTTGTAGTCCATTCTTGTTGCTAACACTTTCTAGAAATGATCAAAGCTGGCCTTGGTTTCAGGAGGTATTGAACTTTTTATATGCATTTCTCTTTATGCCGTAGACAGCCTCCCTGAAGAAAAACCAAAGAAGCATCTCATGAGCACTGCTAGACAATAGGATAGGATTTTGTCTGTCGGTCCCTTTGTTTTTTATTGGGTGAACTTCAGAAAAGATCAAGGCCCGGGAACAAGCTGAAACCGACGAGACCAAGGAAACTCCTGGCCACCGCAAACTGTTTGCCCAAAGATGCCATTTCTCATGAGGTTTGCATGACTGCCAAATTTCAATAGAATCTTTGACCCGTAGCATGGGCACTCATTCCTTCCGCTAAGGCACAAAAACGAATGAGTCAGCTGAATTTAGAAGTCAGGGACACTCTTTGTGGGAACACAACCTCCACTCCAAGCAGTCAGGAGCTCACATGGTCCTGGCTTCACAATTAGACTCATATTTCAAAAAGTTTGTGCTATCAATTGGTTCTGCTCCCCTGAAGATGAACAAGCACAGTTTTCCACTCTGGCAAATTGAAGAGTTCTTCGTTCCACGTGGCATTTTATCTTCTTTTTTTTTTCCACCAGTAAAAAATATCTCTATTTCAGGCAAAGCGGTGCTAGAATAAAAGAGCCAATTGGCAGCTATTAAGGGATCCTAGGGAGATGTTGGAGGTAAATTAAGAATGTACAGCTTTGCATGCTGATTATACACAATGATCCGGGCTTATTGGCGGGAGACAATGGTGCCGTTGTGAAGGGACCCAGCAAGACAGCGATGCTTTTCTCCGCTTGAGAAGGGCATTACTGGGCCGGCTCATCAGCATGCGCGTGTTCCCGCTCAAATGCTGGCTCGCTGTTGTCCGGGTGTACGTGAAAGGATTTAGGAAAGCTATTAATTGCGCGTCCTCAGATCAAAGCCTTTTCTGGGGGCCTTGCCTTTCAGACATTATTTGGATTCAACGTTGTCCCGGTTTTTTTTCTGTGCTTATTTTTCAGATGTCATCTTAGTCGCGCAGCAAACCTTTGCAAATATTTAGATGTTATTTAGGACGCCACCGCCAGGAAACATGGGCCAGACGGATATTTCAAGAAGATGAAATCGTCAATTTATCTTAAAATTAATAATGGTAATCAGCACAACTTTTTTAAACTTTCATTATGTTAAAGAGAAGTATGGGAAACCTACACATTTAACTATGCAAATTTAACTACGATGTTTTTTCTGCTCTAGTTTGCTAAATGAAGACTTCGGACCTGTACCTGTATTGATAATTTTATTGAAATGTCTTTAAAATAATTAATGAAATGCAAGGAATCAAATAAAAAAGGAAAAAAAGAGCCAAGCAAGCAGGCAAAAAGTGTGGGGCCTCATTCATGAGGTTTTGGCGAAGGGGAGCGCTGCAAGGACTCATGCTGCGCTGCCCTACGTCAAAAGAAAAGGGCAGGGATGCGCCATATCTATAAGAAACGATACATTCCTGTCCTTTTCCCCTGCACTGATGCACCATGGGATGCCATGCGCCAACGCAGGCACCCTTGCACCATGATGCAAGGGTGCCTGCGCTGGGGAACTGATTGATTTTGTGCAGAAAGGCAACCTTCCTGCACAAAATACATAGGGGCAGATTTATGATGACTGGCGCATCCCTGGGGATGCGCCAGTCATCCTGCGCCGCTGCTCCGCCACCCATGGTGCCCCATCTCCACAATGCTGTGTCAAGACCTACGCCTTTTAGGAGGCGTTCCTGCGCAGGAACGCCCCCCCCCTGCGCCGGAACAACTCCTTAAGGCGCAGGGCTTTACAACGTGACGCATCTCCTAGATGCGTCACGTTGTAAATAGGGCGCATTGTTTGCGCCGCCGTTGCGTCAAATAAAGTGACGCACCGACGGCGCAAGGCCTTCATAAATCTGCCCCATAAATTCAGGCGATTTTCTCTTTCTATGTGTGCGTTATATTCTGACGCATTCCCATGTGTAAGATTCAGATTCCATGGGTGTAGCCTGGGAACACCCACAGCAACACGCATGGAACACCCCTTTCACGCAGTGTTCTGCAGGAAAGGGGCACATATTTACAAGGTCATGAAAAGTCACGTAAAGTGGCTTTACATGGCCTTTTAAATATGTTGTGGCACATTGTGCCACAGGGACGTTAAAAATGTGACGTTCCAGCAGTGCAAATGTTCCGCAGCCATTGATGTGTAAAAAATGCTTGACTACTACTCTACACCACCCGTCTATCCCATTGTGTTTCTGTTTCGTTACTTTAAATGTTGCAACCTTCGCAAGAACCTAGGCCTCCAAAACTCCTATTCTCACTCTGAGTCCCTGAGTACAGGTGGGACAGACAGGTGAGTCTGAAGTAATGTACCAGGTGAAATCCAATGACTCGGAGTTCAGAATTTACCAGGTGTTTTAATTATCTCTAATTCGGAGTTTTCACCCAAAAATGGGGAATAGCATGCAGAATTTGTGCTGTCCCACCAGGTCCTGCACTGCGCAGAATAGGCCAGGCATTTTTGTTCTGACAAAGTATGGTAGTGGTTTGCCCATGGCCCGCAATTAACTTTAACTCTGCCATCAATGTACTCTGCAAACGTATCCTCACAACTAGTTTCTATCTTCCCTCTTTATCTTTCTTAGAGGACCACGCTACTCTCTCCATCTGCAAATCCGCAGGGGTTGCAACAATTTGATTAAATGGCACAGGACACATGCTAATATAGGAAAGCAGTGTGTATGCCAGGAAGAGTCACTACTCGGCTCACCTGCACTTTGAGACAGATGATGATTAGGCAGATCTCCGGTGGCTTTTGGAGATGAGTCCCGTTGGCTTCTTGGTACTCTTCGTCCATGTTGTTGGGCTCTTCAGGCTGGCTGGAAGCTCAAGGTCCTGCTTCAACAAAGGTTCAGGCTTAGCCCTAGTCTTAAAGAAACAAAACAGTATCACACAGCATAACTTTCAGCAAGCACCACAGCGGGGTCAGCTGAGGTCTGTGCTGAGGTGGGTCTTCTCTGAGCAGGAGCCGACTTACAGTTTACATTCCATGTCCTTGACATTTGGGCTGCAGCACAGGACCAATCAGCGCAGGCAAATCTAAACAGTTTTATGCCCATTTTGGGGTAGTTTCCCACCTCAGATAGGCTTCTGGGAACAGCACCTACACTCTTCATCGGACTTCATGAGTCAATAATTGTGTGTCGTCCCCCTAGTCCCATGGTTAGGGGTGTAGTTATTTTATTTATTTTTGTATTTTTTTATTTTCGGAGTTTTGTATGGTGCTGGCTAGACCCGAGGGTATCAGAGCGCTTCACAGCAGGCAACTAATGTGCAAATGGGCAGTACAGAGAATATAGAGGAACATAGCGAATCAGACATATAAACCGTATAGGTTGCCAAGGTAATGGGACCCAATGGTTGGGGACCCAGTGGACCAAAATGATAGCTCTTTTGTACTTCTCCAAATATTAAACGAGGGCCCATTTTCCTTGCTTGTATCAGGCCAGAAGCAAGTTCCACTCTTGAGATTTTGTGATACTTGCTGTATGTAAAGGAAAGAATACAACCTGAGGTGGAGCAAGCACAGACATCTCCCATCAGAGCCTACTCACAAGCTCCATTTTCACTACCTAGCTGCCTCAACAGTTTGGCAGGAAATAATGCCATGGGGGGGAAACAAAAGCACTTTTTATCACAGTCAATCTGTGGGCTCTACTGTGGAACAGTAGTGAAGTATGGTAGTTATGGCCCCCAATCAAAGCAAGGAAAGTGAGCCCTCTCATGCTTGGTTAGTAAGTAAAAGACAGCCAAAATAAGGATAAATTAGCAGCTATGATTGCAACATCTGGCGTAGTAGACCTCTCACCCTACTGTTCCCAGATACCACTGCACCTGTTGCACTAAACATAGCTATACCCAGGCTCCCAGAGCCTTTACGTGCCTGCACTGCATTGCTTCACTCTTGTCCACACACTCTGGTTAACAATATCAACATACACTACTTCTGTTGTCGCACAAAGGAAATCAATGCATTATTATTGGGCTGAATGGATGCTTAACTGTCCATGCATTGCAATGGAAGCAGTCACTTGGCAATGTAAGGAATTATGTGATGGATCCAACAGCTACTTTATGCTGAATGGTCTATTATAGAGAGATACACTCCAATAATTTCTGCCACTATGCCTAACTGTAAAAACAGGAATTGTTAATCTCTTTACACTTGGCTTAGGACAACAAAAGGCCTTGACATCTCTGTTTTCACTTTTCTAAACGGTGAGACTTGCGACCAACCTCAGATAGCAGTTCTGCAAAATCTGTACGGCATAGAGACCTTGGTTCCCGTGGAAACAGGATTTTTTCAGTCAGCACCTCTGACTCACAGACATGAGAAATGAGTTCACTTGGAACAGCCTGATTCCGCTGTAAGTGGTATATTATTCACTCTGAAACACTGGACCTGAACGGTAATCTCTAGGAAGAGAATACAGTGAACGCTCGCTATGTCTTCTTTGATTTGGATGTTGAAAAGTATTCACAATCTGGATTTGTGTTATCTGATGTCTTGAGAGATCATAACAAGTTAGGTTATGTCTTGTCATAGGTTATCTTATGTTAGATTCATTTATGTAGCACACTTTTTCTGCCATTACTATGTTCTTAACAGCACATTAAACATATAATCATATGCAGTGCTCTTGTAGATCGGGTTGGGGGAATCATAGTGCCCATGAAAAGCAGGATCAGTACTGATGTGCAGAAGGTAGGCTTCTTTCTAGAGTGGCACTGTGAGTGAAAAATCCTGGGATGGAATCCTACCTAGACGATTGGTTTAGATTTTATGCAAGCTTTCCTTCCATCACCTTTGTGTGGCTGATGAAATGCCCCAAGTGGTTAAGAGTATGCCCGACATGGATCCCTTGCTCCCTCTGCCGCCGGATCCAAGTTATGACTCACTGAAGAGGCTGAAACTGCTCTGGGGCCTGTTTGTATCCCCTTCTGGAGGGTAACTCGTCTGACAGTTCAGGATGGACTGTTGCCACGAGGAGCAAGGTCAGTGCTACTGGTTTGCATAAGGGGGGCCTTAGTCTAAAGTGGCACAGAGGGTGGAAAAAAAATGGATCGGAATGCTACCCAGAGTTATTGTAAGTGATTTAGACTAATTGCAAGCATTCTTGCCATCACCTTTGTGTGTTTGGGGTTATCATATTACAATGAAGCTAAGGGATTGTTGACACAATCTAAAAGTCAATAACATCGACCTACAATAATAATACATCCAATACGTCATCTACCACTACACCATCAAGCAAAGTATATAATGATTATTCTTACTTATACGTCTAATTAACCAGACTAAACTTGCAATGTTGTGGTTAGGTCAGTGCAGCAGATGCAAGGTTATTGTCACATGACACAATACAACAATGAATCAAATCAACCACACCACAGAACTCAACTGGACTGACCACACCATCGTACACTTCACCATCACCGACACCCAGCACACCATCGCTAGGCTTCAGATCTCCTCCCACCGCAGCAGGAGCAAGGTCACTGAAACTCAGTGTTCACAGGCCCTCACCAACTCCCAACCCAAGGCCTCTAAAGATATCGACCAGGCCAGAACTTTGCTGCCTGGATCACCTACAATGCTGACAGAGTCCCACCATTGAAACCTACAAAATCCAACAAGACCTCCAAACATGCTAGCTGGTACATCCCAGAACTCAGGACCACCAAGCGCAACTGCTAGCAACTGAAAAAATGATGGTGTGCCACTTACAGACAGAACAACTCACAAAACAGTCCTCAGCAACTATCACGGCACATCAAGGAAGCCAAGATAGCTGCCATCACCACGAGCATCGACTCCACATCCAACCACACAAAGAAACTTTTCAAAATAGGCAAATAATTCTCCAAACCTACAGCCCCAGTGAACACCATTCACCCCTCCCAATAACTCTGCAACTCCCTCGCAGACTACTTCCAAATCAAGATCACCAACATCAACAACAATTTCAACCTCCAGCCCGCCACCTTCAACTCCAATGACCTCATAAAACCCGCAAACATCAGCCAAACCATTACCACCTGGTCTCCACTCACCACCCTAACCACCTCAGCCATGATGCCTTCCAACCACTCTGGGGTGTACACTGTCCCTGCCCCCATCAACTCTACAATCTCGCAATGAACCCTCTCAGCACGTAACTCACCAATATCTTCAACTCCTCCATCTCCACTGCAACCTTCCCAGACAGATGGAAACACGTAGACGTCAAACCCCTCCTAAAAGAAAACCTCTGACGACCCCAGCACTCTAAAAAATTATCGCCCGATCACCCTGCTCCTCTACATGGCCAAAGAACTCTAGAAAGTCATCAGCCAGCAGCTCACTTAAATCCTGAAACATAACCATCTACTGAACACCTCACAAAATGAATTCCTTGCTGACAGCAGCACTGAGGCCTCACTGATTGCCCCCATAGACATCAGAACATTTCACAACTGCATAGAAACTGTGGCCCTGATCTTCCTTGATCTCTCTGCAGCGTTCAACATCATCTCTCACAACACCCTCATCAAAAACTCTATAAAATGGGCATACGGAAAGATGCCCTCAAGTGGATCGTCCCCTTCCTGACAGGGTGCACTCACAGCAGCTGACTAACTCCCTTCACCGCGGCACCCAAAGACATAATATGCAGTGTACCAGGGTCATCCCTCAGGCCCACTCTGTTCAACATCTACATGACCTACCTCACAGATGTCTTCAGATTCCACGGACTAAACACTCAGGCTCTCGTCACCAGCCGCCTCAACTATGGCAACGCCCGCTAAGCCATCTCCTCTGAAGACTTCAGACCATACAGAATGCTGCAGACTCATCCTGAACCTCCCCAAACGGACCCACATTGCCCCCTCCCTGAGAGACCTCCACTGGCTTCCCATTCAGAAGTGATGCCAGTTCAAGAATCTCATGCATGCCTACAAAGCCACGCCATGATGTAGAACCTGCCTAAATCAACCATCGACTGAACTTCCACCAGCCCTCCAGACACCTTCACTCCTCTTCACTTGCCCTCACACACACTCCCCGCATCCGTTGCAGCTGCAGCGGTGGCTGCTCCTTTTCCTAAGCTGCCAAGACATGGAACAACCTTCCGCTCAAACTCCGTACAGCCTCCTCGCTGGCAGACATCAGAAAGAGACTCAAGACCTGGCTCTTCGATGAAGAAACAGCACCAAGATACCCACAGGGTGACAGTGCTGCACTTTACAAATGACTGATTGATTGACTTTGCGATATACTGGGTATATACTAGCTATATAAGCAGAGATCGCAAGTTGGCCATTGTCAGGTCACAAGCCTTTATTAAGTCCCAGGATCGTATTATGCAAAAAGGTTTACACAGCGCGTTTTTTTTCACACTCACGTACACGGCTTTAGCAGCATTTGTAAACCATCACAGTGCAGGGATGGGCTAGGAATCAAAAGCCAGAAATCGGAGTGAGCTATACTGGCTAGACTGAGATAACTTTATTTTTGCAATTGTTAAAATTCAGAACACTGTGTTTCACATATTTTAAGTATTTTTTGGGTTTTGTCTGCTCACTCTTTTTTGTGTACTTTTTCACCACAGGTGCTCTCAGGTACTGTGAACCTAAATGTATTCTGCAGCCTGTTATTAGCCTTTACTGTGTGACTTTTAGCTCTGGACTCCACATTTATTACACTAAAACAGGCGTGTTTTCTTTGAAGGTATATACCACAGATAAGTCAGTACAGCTACCACATTTACTGCTGAGCGTGGCACAGACAAAGTTGAAATGTCTGGGGGTCAGAATCATCTATCAGTGATCTGACGTGATTGAAGGTAATTTGAATAGGTCACTGTCTAACACAAGGGCCTCTAACCCAAGAGCCTTGGCTAGGTTTTGATGACATCTCCCACTATCAATCAAGGGGGAAATAGCTATTCTTAAGATGATCTTCCTCCTTTGTTTGCTGTATTTATGACCATTCCTTTATGATAGTCCAACCGAATCTTTAAAGACCTTGATTAACTTTTGCAAGATCTACTCTTGAACAGAAAGAGATATAAGCTGACCCTCAGTAGGCTGCAGTATTCTATGGAGGAGAGGGGGAATAGTTGTGCAAAATTTTGAACATGACTGGGCAACTCAGGTGCAAGTGGTGGCATGCTGGTTATCAAACCAGGTCCTGAGAGATCCTAAGCATATCCGAGGCCCGATTTATGGCAGACTTCTTTTGTCAGTAGTGTTGGTCACTGACCCCCTTTTAGAAGTGGTGCGACATAGCTGGTGTAGAGATTTGTGCAAGACCACCACCATGGCAACCTTTTACCCTAACTTACCATTGCTGCATCTGCTCGAGCTATGGAAAGCGGCCAATGCCTCTGATAGATGTGACTTGTAAGCAGCAGGCATCCCCACATTAGGTGATTTATTTCCAAAAATAGCTCATCAACCTGTTAGGTCTCTGAGGAATATTTAATTACACAATTCATGTGGGGCAGTCCCTGTTTGTTTTTGGCATTAATAAACTTCTTAAGCACCAACAGCCTGAAAAATGATTTCCTTTTAGATACATCTGGTTTTGGCTGTCTTGTTTTATATGGGTGGGTCAAGGAATGGGATCACCAGGTTGTATGCCTCACTTACTCAGATGACTAGGTTTGATTTTGTGGTTTGAGTGCAACCTGGGAACATGACGTTCACATTGCTGTATCTGATCGGCAATGATTGACGTTACTGGGGTATCCTAAATTAGTATCCCAAAATGCTGGTGGTAAAATCATTCAACATAACCTCACCGATCATACATATATAAGATAAATATATAACATCTGTACTCATACATAGACTTTTTTTCTTAATCCTTGATGCATGTTCCAGATGCTTCCATGCTAGCACAAATCCTTTACACATGTTCTTGGAACTGTAGTGTATTACAAAAGTTTGGCGATCATGTTAGAACTATAACTTATTGGATGATTCAGGTCCTGTACACTCCAGGCTTATTCCTATTGGTTAGAATACTGCATCCTAACAAACAGAAGTATGAAACTCGGATTATTGACTTGGCCCTGATAATAGATGTTAGACCTGTCAGCCTTGGGGTATTCTTCTCCCTAACATTTTGCCTCCAATTTTGCTGATCTCATTTTTGTTGGTCTTAGGACTCTGTACACTTTACCACTCCTAACCAGGGCTAAAGTGGGTGTGATCACGCCCTAAAACATGGCACAATTGGCTTAACCCCAACTGGCACATTTAATATACTTGTATATCCCTAGTAAAGTAGTACTACATATACCCAGGGCCTATAAATGAAATGCTACTAGTGAGTTTGCAGCACTTATTGTGCCAACTTCTTAAGTAGCACTTTAAACACGTCTCAGGCCTGACATTTCAGCCTGTGCGTGCAGTTTAAACTGCAATTTCGGCATGGTACAAAGAAACCTGTGGCCATGCCTAAACCTTTGTTTTAATACATATAAGTCACCCCTAGGGCAGGCCCTAAACAGCACATAGGGCAGGATGCGGTGTATTAAAAAAGTTGGACATGTACTTTTAACTTTTGCATGTCCTGGTAGTAACTAACTTTGTATTTGTTTTTCACTACTGCAAGGCCTACCTCTTCCATAGGATAACATTGGGTTACCTTACTACATTTAATAAGTGGTAACGTTCAATTGGGAACTGATAGTAATTTTGAGTTTGGTTTCTAAAGCATTGTAATTTAAAACCCTCTTTACAGGAGCGTCCCATGCAGATAAGAGCAGTGGGGCAGAGTGGGGCTTGGGACTCGACAGACGATGAGGGAAAATGAATTAGTTATTTAATTTTCCCTTGTCGTGGTCTGTGTGGTCCCCACCCGCCTAACTGCTCTTATCTTCATGGGCTATTCCTTCTCTTTAATGGTAAAGTCGAATTGTAAGTCACAATTCTGAAAATGCCACTTTTAGAAAGTTGCCATTTTCTTGTCCCAACCATTCAGTGCCTGCAGCCTGTATCCTGGGTTACATGGCTAGGTGTAGATAGCAGTTGGTCTTTGTGTACTGCGCCGAGACAGTGAGACAAAGGGTAATAGGTGTTGACAGGATTGGAGATCTCTGAATTGACAAGGCGGAGGAGCTGTCACCTACCACACTTGCACCTCGCAAAGGCTCTCCCTGAGCACACTCACATAGGGTTGACACTAGTCTTTTGTAACCCCAGAGAAGCTGGGGCCAGGGCAGGGAGTCAGGAAATTCCAAGCACGTCTGGGGGTGGAAACCTCAAGAACCTTCTCCCACAAAAAATTGGGCACCAGCTATTCATAAAGGACCCTCAGACCCAACTCTTCAGTACACCTCTGGACCTCTGGAAGACTAACAAGGACTGCTGTGCTGCTTTGCAATAAGGACTGCTACTTTGCTGCCCTAATGCTTGAGTGAAAAGGACTGGATCTGCATCTTGAGTCTAGGACCACGAGACTGACTTCAAAGGCTAGTTGTCTGGCCTCCTGATCAGGACCTAAGGGACAAAAAATACTCCAACCTCTTTCAAACCAGGACCTAGACTCTGTCTGCTGCGAGTCTTGTCCTCAAAGTGGTGCTACCTCAGCCCTGGACCCCTGGAAGTGGGCCTGAATGTGCTCTGCCAGCCCAGCTGTGGTCCTGTAAGTAGAACCAAAGGAAAATGAAGCACCTCCTCGCAGCTGTATAGCACCCACCATAGCGCGACCCATCCCCGACGCTGGACCTTGTATTGCAGCCTGCAAGTCCTCGGAACTAATACTACGTGACACATCCTCGACACAGGCCTTCACATTGCAAGCCACTCATTGACGGATTACAGCACAGGAGTTCACATCACTACGTTGTAGCTTCTTCAGAACCACTGCTGCGCAAATCAAACTCTATGTAGGACTTTACATTGCCAGCTCCTTGTCAACGACATCCTCAACGATGAAGTAGGACTCCACATCATGGCCCCGCATGAAACGCTGCTGCTTGATGCATCCTCGATGCCAGATCTTGCAATGCTCTGCACACCAAGATGTAAGGTACTTTGTTCAGCAGGCCTAACTTGGTCCCTGTATCTGATCCATGCTCCATCCTGGTCAGCATGAACTTGTCTCTTTCTCTTGGTTCGTCACAACCAGATACCCACTGTTGGCGCTTTGTTCTTTAGGCACTATTTTCACAAAATTATTTAAAATTGAATGTCTCAGGTTCTAATGATTGGATGTTTGTCATTTTGATCTCAAATGATTTATTACATCACTCTATTTTTTTTAGTTGGTGTGGGATTTTTCTTGTGTTGTGTTTTCACCTAATTACTGTTCGAAGCGCTGCATAAATACTTTACACAGTGCCTCTTAGTTAAGCATGACTGCTTTGAGCTAAGCCACCAGAGGGATAAGCACAGGTTAATGTGGGGTTTGCTTGTGTTCCACCCTGACAGAGACTGTGGTTGCTGCTTGAGTATGGTTACACCCCCTCAACCAGTAACCTAATTCCTAACATTAGTGAAATGGCTTATTGCCAGAGATGAAAAATTCCTGACCCTCCTTCCTTCGAGGGATATATGTAAGTGGGCAGAAGCAGGCGGCAATTAATTTGCAAATCAACACAGATAGCGTGAAGGACATGGGTTTCGTCTCAATGAGATACTATGATGTTCCTTTGCCTAAAGGGAAAAACTATCATAAGTAACCCTGGGCGTAGGACTAAGCTACGCTCGTGTAGTTTGCGTTGTTTGTGCAACTACACGCTACGCGAATTGCACGTAGCACAGTGCAAAAATGCGTAGCGTAGTGTAGCAGGCTTTTTATTGCTTGTTCGCGGCCCTCAAAGTGAAATTGGCGACCGCGAGCGAGCAAAATAGCATCCCTGGCGAGACTTTTCCCTCGTTCGCGTTCAGCAACATCAAGTTGCTGATCGCGAACATGGAAAATAAACCTCCCGGCGAGATTCTCAAAGCGGGGAGCTCAGGTTTCTCATTGTGAGCGGTCGCGTATGCTCACGACCGCTCGCGATGAGGAACTACCAGTCCGCGTTGAGAAAGCTGCCGCTCGAGTAGAAATCTACTCAAGCGGCAGAAAACGACTGCTTGCACTGTGCAAGATGTGGTTTGCAATGATTGCACAGTGCGGACAAGCAGTGCGGACTGTGCAATCAATGCGATCGGAATTTTGCAAAGTGCACTATGCAGTTCGAATAGCTATGCGAAGCTTGCGTAGTGCGAAGTGCACTTTGCATACCTACGTGTAGCGCTACTACATGAACTACGCCCAGTGTTAATCATAAGCCTGCTGGACGTCCTATACCCACCAACCAAAAGGATACGTGGTTCTGGTTCTTCCTCAAAAACCCAGGTGACCGGTATGACTCTGGGGACAGCTGTCTGTTGATTCTTTTGTGTCTTTTATTGCAGAATGGTGGTGATAAAAGTGCAAATGAGCACCAGAACTTTTTATGTATAAATTTTCACTAACGCCTGAACCTCGATTCCAAGTGACATGTGTGTATGACTGATCCCGATTACCACCTAAAAAGAACCTGCTCTAGTTGCTTGTTGATTTCTCAGTTTATTTCTTTAATTCTTATTGTTTTTTTCGCGCCTGCCCCTTTTGTTGATACCATGTTTTACCTCTTGTGGCTACAGTCGTAATGGATTTACAAATCTGCTAATGCTACCTGAACGCCATATTGCAAATATTATTGTTCTAAAGGCTCTAATTTAAGACTAATAAAAGCATCTAAAAATACATTCACCGTGTAACTTTAGAATCTGAATAGAAAATACATTCAGCAGGTAGCTGACCTTAGTTTTGTTATTGAGAGTATATCTCACATAGAATTTTGACACAGCCGACACTATAGTCTAGACCATTCGCTGTAACGCATTTTTTTTGCACAACAATTATGTGCATTTTGCATATAAAAAATTCAATTTCACTCTCTCCTAGTCCCGAAACTCTACATGGGAGTTTGGGATTAGGAGGGTAGTGTTTATCAGGAAAATGTTCCAAAAACTGTCAAGCAGTGCTTTTTGCGGATATCGGCTACAAGGTCAGAGGTTTTACTGACAATTCTGGAGAGATATTGTCCAGTGACTCAAAGTCTGCCAGAATAACAAGGTGCACTTTTTCTCAAGAACTGCAAAATATACATATTCTAATAAACAAAATGTGAGTCTGATTGATATAAAACTCTCTCAATTCCCCCTCACCTGCATTATGCATTCCCAGGGGAAGCCTGCCTATTTGGACAGTTTCCCACTTGTTTATCCACTACACTTTATCCCACAGGAAGCACTGCATGCAGTGGTGTAGCAAGGTTGCCTTAGGCTGTAGGGCAAGCATTAAAAATGTTCCCCTGGACTGCGACGTGGGTAGTAAAATGCAGCACTAATTAGGACGGAAAGAGTCACTCAGGCTTCTGGCCCTGGTACCACTGCACCTGAAGCACTATTGATAAGCTACGAATCTGATTGCCCAACTCCACACTTTCTGAATATTGGTCAAAATACAAACATCTCAGACTTGCGTACAGATGCAAGCAGCTTCTATTTACCTTCAGAAGGACCGTGGTTTCACGCCTCCAGTAGGTGTTTTTTGGCTTGATTCGGGATGGTTTATTTATGTATTTTTATATAGCGCAAACTTTACCTGAAGGTGTGCGAGCGCCTCGCAATACTACCAGGTACATTACATAAGTACTTCAGAGTACATGAATTGCATAAAAGATATGAAACAGATAAACTCTAAACTCATGTAAGAATAGCAGTAAGTATATATGTCTGCTGCAGATACTAGCGGCAGGGGCGGCTCTAGGTTCATGGTGGCCCTGGGAAGGGAGCGTAGGTAGGGGGCCCCGGAAGAGGGGGTCCGGGCGGGGCAGAGCGCGGAGGCCAGTGAAGAGGGGGGGGGGGGGGTCAGGGTGTTTGGAAGTGGTATAGAACCAGAGGCCACCAAATCCCTGCCAGGGGCCGCCACACAAATATGTATCCATCCTCAGAGGATTATTATATTAAGGATATATATTGATGTGGTGGCCCCTGGGATTTGGTGGCCCTGTGCAGGTGCACAGCTTGCACATGCCTAAGGCCGCCCCTGCTAGCGGATAGAGTTGCATACATACAAGTTGTAAATTCACTCAGGATTGTTTTCATTTTAAGAAAAGTTGAAGCGATTATGGTTGGACAAAAATGTATTACATATTTACAAGCATGACCTTCTCGCAATTGTTGGAGTTCTTGCGGTGCTCGTTCAGCCAGGCCTTCAGGGCGTTGTTGTGCTCATGGCAATGATGTTATGCCTGGAGGGATCCCCGAACTGGTCATAACGAGATGTCTGGATGCCTCAACATCTCCAAGTCAGCAGCAGAGTTCCCCGGGGGCCTGTAGGCTGTCATGGGGATACGGAAGTTCGCTTTGTGTTGTGATGTGGGGGTTGAGATGGGGGGAGGCTGAGTGGGACAATCTGCGGGGATGTTCAAGTCAGAGGAGGCTGCAGACTCACCTTTTGTTGCCGAGCAGGTGCCTCCACGTCTGCGTTGCGTGTGGATGGAGCAGAGCAATTCTTGTTTGCCTGCAAAATAGTGATTTATGCCGGGTTGCAGTTTTTTCCCAGGCTTATTTGGACACTTCCTATACAATATTAGCTACTGGTCGTGGATTCATGCTGTTCATCCTCAGTTCATCACTTTTCAGTTCACCCTTATTCCAAGGTGCTAAATAATGTAGTAAGGGTTTCTGACTCACTGCATCACAACTCCTTGACCATCGGGTTCTTCGTTCTTGGATTCCAGATATTCAAACAACTTGCTGTAACTTACCTCCAAGGTGCCCCCAACCATTCAAGGATCCCCCATTCAGACCAAGGCTCGTGAATATCTGTGAGATATGGGAGACTTGGGGTGCCCTCATCGCATTCTGGGGAGGGCGAGCATCAATTTGCTTATGCCACCGCTTACTGCAGCATCCCCGGCTACTCCTGACCTCCTAGTTTCTATCTTTCTGCTCAGTAAGTGAATCCGTGGGTTTACGTTTTAATTATCAGTTACTTCACTCTCTCAGGCTCAGGTAACCACATTTTTCTAGTCCCATTCTGAATAGCACATTCAAAGGTTCTCAGGTAGAAATCATGTTAAAAAGAACTGTCCCAACTAAATGGGATTCGTTATGTTATGCTGGCTAAATAAACAGTGCATATTCTTGTGATGCAGCACTTTCACCAGTCGGCATAATTTTAACATAGTTCTAGGGTTAGCGAGAGAAAGAGTGAGAGAGAGAGAGAGAGAGAGAGAGTGTATTGGTACTCACTCTTGGATGTTTGTTTTTCATACCTTTTTGGTTTCCTCTTCTGATGGTTCTTGACACTACTTTTATAGGGCAGTCCGTGTTTTGCAGTGCAGCATCAAAAGTGGCAGCCCTTTTTCAGTCGCATTCGCAACTCGCAATTTGCGATTCGCAAATTGAGATGCACAACAGTGTCTCAGACACTGTTTGCGATTTCTAATGGGGTTGCAAATTGCATGCCTCATTAATATTATTGAGGCAGGTGCTATTTGCGACCCCATTAGGAATGGCTAGCACTCACAGGGATGGTGGCTTACTGGAGTGAGCAGGCCACAATGTCTGTGACTGCTTTATAAATAAAACAGTTTAAAAAAAATTGCAGCCCGTTTTCCTTAAAGGAAAACGGGATTCATGTATAAAAAAGAAAAATGTTACTTTTCAGTTTCAAGTTTTTAAGGGCAGGCAGTGGTCCTCTTAAAAATATTTTCTCAGAAGGGGTCCCGTTTGCGAGTGGTTTCCCACCTACTTGAAGTAGGTAGTAAACTACGAGTGTTTTGTGACCGCAATTGCATTTGCAGAACATTAGTACATGGCATGGTGTCTCGCTAATAGCGAGAGTTGCAAATGCTATTTTGCGAGTCAGTGACTCACAAAATAGCATTTGTACATTCCATTACCCTTTTCTTTGGTCGCAAACGGGAAGATCTCTCGTTTGCAGCCGCAAAAAGGGGTCGTACATCTGGCCCATAGTCCTGTGCCCACTCTCGACCTGTTGTGATGTTTGACATCTCTGAAAGACAAGTGCAGAACAGCTGTTGAGCCCTCTGCACGCGCACCTATAGGAGCCGCTTCAGGAACCCTGAATCTCCTCCAGTCCTCCCAGTAGCCCCTCACTGGAAACTGCGCCACCAGCCCCGACGCGCAAATAAACTGTCACGCCACTGCTTACGTGAAACTGCACCACCAGACAGGGCGCGCGGATAAACAGCGTGGATTTATTTTATTGTGACAACAGGAGGCATTTGTTCTGGTTTCAAGTCCATCTGCTTCTTCCTTCTGCACTAAGTACTGTCGCTCAGAGTGCAGAGGGATCATTCCAGGTAACAAGATATTTCTGTAATAGTCTGCTGCCAAGCATCTGCATCAGAACCTCGGAGACTTCATTTCAGCTCCTCGCTGCAGTGTGTAGCTAGAGGAGACTGTTCTACATGAAAGGCTGCATTCGCTGTGAAGGGTGAGAGCAACTTCACAGCCATCTATTACTCCGGGGAGACATTCAAAGAGGCAAGCCTTCAGACAAGGGGCCCTGATTCACAAATCACCCTGGAACAGAGCCCAATGCTGCAGCACCTGTGTGCCCGAGCTGTATTTGTGCTTCCTTGAATATTTATTCATTACCACTTGGAATCTATTCAGTAGTCTGCACATGAGTGACGCACCAGTCTCTTTTATATATTTATTGTACAAAGTGTTACAAACTGTAGCGGTATACAAATAAGGAAAGGTGAAATTGAAAAATATTTCCCAGGTCCATGTGAAATATGTGTTTAATTATCAAAGCACCGCTCTGCAGGAGCTTTACCAAAGTTAGGCCTCATAAGATTATAGAGAGGTCCAATCAGGTCAAAACAGGTCTTCTGTTGCTTCTGTTCCGGTTTAGAGAGGACCTTGTTTGGCAGTTTATGCTGGACTCTTCCTATAGGAGCAGGACCAAGACTGATTTGAATATAATTGGGTCGAACTTGAGGTGGCATCATGGGAAAAATAACAATGGGTTGCAATGCTAGTCTGAGACATTGAAGTCAAGCATTCCTCCTATCATCTTTTGTGTGTTTGATATAACACCCTAAGTGGCCAATGGTATGCCCAGACATGGGTCTCATGCTCACTGTGCCAGTGGAACAAAGCTGCACCTGACTGACGAGGCACAATCAGGCTGAGCTGGCCTTGGGTTGCTTGTGTTCTGGGTCAGAGAGGCTTGGTTGTTAGGATTGAACTGTTCTTATTGGAGCAGGACCAAGACTGATTTGCATATGGATGTGTCTCATCTGAGGTGGAATGGTGGGCAAAAGAACAATGGGTTGGATTTCTACCCCACGTGATTGCAGGTGGAGAGACAAAACTGGAAGCATTCCTCCCAACACCTTTTGTGCATTTGATGTGATGCAGTAGCCTTATACACTATGCCGATGGAAGCATGCTACATCTGACTGAATAGGTCCAATCAGGAAAAACTGGTCTTGGAATGCTTGTGTCCAGTTCAGAAAGGACCTGGATTGTCAGTTTGGGTCAGACTGTTCTTATTGGTACAGGACCAAGACTGAATTGTATATAGCTAATCAAAGGTGAAATAGTGGGCAAAAGAACGATGGGCTGTTATGCTACCCATGTGATTGTCAGTATTTAGACAAATTGCACACATTCCTCCCATCACCTTTTGTGTGTTTTTTGGTAGTAAGACACCCATAATTGTCTGGCAGTGATACTGTCTCAACCCTATGCCACTGCAGCTCCTACGTTATTGGCACACCCATGGAACACAAAATGCACCTGGCCTGTCCAGAAATAACTGTGAGGTGTAGCCTGTGCCAAAAAAGTCACAAGGTAAAAACCAGCAAGGTAGAGGTAGCATGTGGCACTAACCAGATGAAGTTAATGGCTGGTTAAAAAGCCCTGTTATTTATTTCCAATATGAAAAGTGAGCATGCACCTCTCTAGGTTTTAAATGGAGTACTAATGTTATGCTATGTTATGTTACATTACTTTATATTATGTTATATTATTAGATGAATTTCGGTTCTGCAGGTCTCTCCTAGGGCTTGATTTAGATCATGACATTTACTCAGCCAGATTTATGGAGAGAAATACTCATTTGACTTGATGAAGTACTTGTCCTCCACATTAAGAGGTAGCCACCGGCTCTGCAGACGTCTATTAACATTGACAGGAACCTTCGTCAACCTTGTCATTGTGTTAAAAGTTTGACTCACAGCTCCATTTTACACGACAACCGCCCATTAAACTTTTAAAATGATTTTGGTTTTTTTCAAAAGCAAAATCCATAAGCAGGATGGGATGGGGTATAATTTAAACATTGTCACTGTCCCTTACCACCAGGTTTTGCACAGCGGTAAGGGATAGTGAAAACTGGCCATTTGACCACCCAGTCGAAATTGGGTGGGAGGTCGAATGGCCAAAACTCCATTGGCCCCGTACTCTTTTGGGCAGTCAGAGGGGTGCTGCAGCAACGAAGCCGCAGGAGGATTAATCACTGACATACTTAAAGTCCACATGACTGTAAATCAGACTCTACATCAGGTCCTAGGGTACTCTGGCTGGTTGCCTTGACCTCATTTGGAGTTTCATGCCTGTTCTCAAGGCCTCATCTAAAGAAGAGTCTGTAGTTCTCTATATCTCACTGCAGTACTGTATCTGGTTCTCTAGGCCTGACCTGGAGTACTGTTTCCAGTTCTCTAGGCATCGCCTGGAGTTTTTCAGCAGTTCTGTATGCCTCACCTGGAGCAATACGGTTGTGTAGAGAAATGTGTGCTGTTTGATATTTTGGATATCATATCTCCAGTGTGATAGATATACCCTAGAGACAGAGAGACCTCTTTCATGTGAGGCACAGAAATGCAAATGTGTGGACTAGAAATGGATTCTGCAGCCAAACCAGTGACTTTTGGCCGGTGCTGTCCACTTAGATTGCAGTAGTCTCTTACTAGCCAAACCATGTACTGTTAGGGTATGCTCTAGATAGAGGGCCTGTCCATTTACCTCTCATTAGTCTAGATGTAAAAATTCCCCATTTGTTTTCAATGTTGTTATTGCTAGCGCGTATCTCATGAGACATGTGCATACTTGTGCCCTTAACGTTCTCTTGGTAACGTATAAAATCATGCCCTTCGTTTAATTATATGTGCATAATTGTGCCCTTTATATTCTTGTGTTGACGTTCAGAATCATGCCCTTCGTTTTGTCATTATCACCGATTTGGTGTAACTTTGCTCCAAGAGATCCCGAACTGGTAAGGCGTCACCTCACGTGTAAACGGAAAGCCGTTTTCTTCCGTCTACACGTGTACAATCCGACACCACCCTCCAGCGTCTATAAAAGACAGCGGAGAACATGAGTCAGCGCTTGTGTTCGCCTACGTTTACCCGCTCACCTGCAATCCAGCGATCCTCCAGGACGACTTACCCAGTGACAATCTCGGCGGCGCTCCTCGGCTGAGGCAGCTTCCAGCGGCTCTGGCTTCTTCTTCCTTTCCCGCGACTTCTGGCTATCACCTCCAGCTCCCTTCACCGTCTTGATCCTTCCGGTCCCCGTCCTCCTGCAACCTGGAAGCAATCCCCTGCAAAACAAAGCAAAGAACGGTAACGATTAGTGGTCTAAAAGTGCACCACACCAGTAAGTACATTTTTACCATATTACAAAATCAATGCGCATTGAGAATTATGGTGAACTCGAACTTCATATTATATCGTGTTTTACAAGACTTAGCAAGAGAATTTAAAGGCGGCATAAAAGATCACAGTTTATGAATAAGACTTTGGACGCTTCGTACTTGCTCCAAATTGTGCTGGACTTTGTTGTTAGTTTTTTTTTAATATGTACATTGTTAAGGATCCTTGAAAGCAGTATGGTATCATGGACACCATCTTTGCATAGTTGGTATATCATTGAAGCCTTCTGGGTGACAAGAGAAGTAAGTTCAGAACAAACTCTATAAGAGGCAGAACCTACATAACGCTGAATGTATATGTTATGTTTTGTTCTTTTCCCTTTCTTTTAGTTTCTTCTAGGAAAGAGACAACCATATCTCTCCCTCTACTTTATACACCCTGACTGGTGACTTAGGAAACGCCAGTTTTGAGAGGTACATTGTTCCTTGTGCTATTGTTTGTTTAAAGAGTGCTAACTAAAGTAATGCCGGCAAATGAGTAACTGCAATGTTTATTGTTCTGTGTTGTTGAAGACATCGTTCTTCGCGGAAGACACTCCTCGCTCACAAGTTTGAAGGTCGAGTGCTAGGAAGAGTCAAGAGAAGCACTGTTCTCTCTTTTGTTATTTTATCCACTTCCCCCTTCCCTTGGGCATCTTTTCTCTTCTGCATTGTGCTCAAAGCTGTGCAATGAGAATAGAGGTTTAAGAGAGGGTGTGAATAATCTTCTCATCTTTCGGGTAGAACAACTGGATGTGCAGGTGAGTGAGGACTTGACATGTACTGCACATGTAAATACTCTCAACTGGACTTTTACATTAGCGCCTGACCCATCTTAGTGCAGGGCTCATGCCAATGGCCCTCGAAAGCATGAAGCCACGCCTGCATGGAAGTAACCGACGTGCAGCATGAACTGGCAGTGCTGCCTACGAGTTTGAGCTGAAACTGCTTTATAATTGGAAAACTGGTGTCAGTGCTTAATTTGTGCTGGTGATTTCCAGCACTTGGCACTGGCACTTAATGGTTAACACCGGCACTGATGACAGTATGCCACATGGTTGTGCTGTTTGACTAATTTAGAGATGAGTAGAACAACAGTTGTTAATTAATTCTAGATACATTAAAAACAAAACGACTAATACCTGCCTCCCAAGCTATTCATATAGCTTTGGGTGGCCTGAAGTAGTTTAAATTATCACATTTGTAGGAATGTGAGGGTTATTAGTTGTATAGTGTTGGTATTTTTATAGGACACCAGGCAAAGTTGGTATTTGCGAACATATATTGATAACAATGGTAGTTCAAAGGGAGTATCTCTGTTTTGGAGAAATTTAACTTATATCCAGAAATACTAGAATACAATTGAACTTCATGTAAAAAGGGAGGTAGGGAAGAAATGGGATTAGACATATCAATCCAAATATCATCAGCATATGCTGATAACTTAGTTTCCGTGGAATTATGTATAAATCCTGTTTGTAGTGCTGGCAGGGTCAATGGGTGTTGCAATCTGCAGAGGCCTCCTGACGAAGGCCGTGGCACTTATTGCTTTACAAATTAAGCACTGCTGGTGCTGCAGTTATGAAATAGCCCTGTTCATGAAAGCTTCAGAATGTATCCTGAAACAAGTGAATTAAGTGAAATAAGTGAATTAACATAGATGCGTTCAAGGAAGGGCTCTAAACACAAGACAAATAACTGGGGTGAAAGAGAACAACCCTGACGAGTACCTCCATACAAGGAAAAGTATTTGGAGAAATGGTTACTCACAAAAATACTGGCACGAGGGGCAGATTGTAACAATTTATTATAAGAAATAAACTTCAGACCAAAACCATACCATTGAAGGGTGCTAAAAATGTATTGACAATTAATACTATCAAAAGCCTTCTCGGCATCGAGGGACAATGCTGCAAGAGGGGACTGGTACTTTTTTCCCAAAAGAGTTAACATTAGAAAGCATTCTAGCATTGTCTGCAGCCAATCTGCCCTTATCAAAACCAGATTGATCAGTTTTAACTAATAATGGGACAATACTCTCAAGTCGAGAGGAAAGAATTTGAGCAAATATCTTGCAGTCATAGTTAATTAAAGAAATAGGGCGATCATTTTTACATAAGGTGTGTTCTTTATCAGGTTTGGGAATAAGAACAATCAAGGCTTCCATAAAGGAACCAGGTGCCTTAGAGTCTTCAAGAAAAGAGTTACATTGAGCAAGAAATTTAGGAGCAAAAATAGAAGAAAAAGTGGAAATAAATTCAGCTGAGAGGCCATCAAGACCAGGTGCTTTAGATGTTCTTAAAGATTTAATGGCATCCATTATTTCCTGAATAGTAATCTCATCTTCTAATGAATAAAATGTGTCAGACAAAGATGGAGGTTTAGGAAGGCCATTAAAAAAGGTGTGTATTTTGACTAGAGGGGTTTGTGTCATCAGAATAGAGTGACTGGTAATAATCTTGAAACATTTAAAAAATATCTTCACCAGGGGATGCCAATTTGTTGGTAAGTTCATTGAGGAGAGGACCAATATTTTTGCGTTCAGATTTAATTTTTAAAAAATTGGGCAACATTTTGCCAGCTTTATTTTGGCCCCCATGTTATTTGAACTTAATTTTAAGAAGGACATTACAAGCATCAATTGTGGCAAGTTTGTTAAGAGTAGACTTGACCTTAATTAATTAATGAAGAGCTATGGGGGAATTTAAAAGAAAAATAATTATGTTCCAGTGACTTGAGTTGTTGCAATAGAGTAGTATACTTGCCCTTGGCGGGTTTCTTCTTTCTGGCAGAGTATGCAATCGTGAAGACACGAAAAGAAGCCTTAAAGGCATCCCAGGTGTTAGGAAAAGAAGTGTCCATAGGGTTATTAATATTAAAAAAACTCATTGATAAAGCCATGGCCTCAGAAATTAAGTTACTATCAGACAACAAAAAATTATTACATTTCCAACAACCAAATTTTGGAGTGTTCAAGGACAGGTCAAAAACGGAAAGGACAGGAGCATAATCAGAAAACAAAATAGACCCAATCTCGTAAGATTGAATGGAAAGGGAGTAAGGATTTGCTAACCAAAATATAATCAATTCTAGAACGAGTAAGATGGACTTTAGAAAAAAATGTAAATTCAGAGGAATCAGGGTTACATGTTCTCCAAACATTAAATAATGGACGCGTGGCAATAGCAGATTGGAATGATCTGTGGGATTTATCGGGATTAAATTTGTATTTAAACTGTCTATCAGAAAATGGGTCTAAACATTGGTTAAAATCACCAGCAACATTAATGTTAGGGTTATCTATGGAAGACAGTAAGATCTTAATATTATTCCAAACGTCTGGATCTAGTTTAACAGGCGGATAAATATTAAGTAAAACAAGTTCTTTATTGTGAATGACCACCTTAGCCATTACCCAGCGTCCATCAGCATCGCACTGTGTAGATAGCATTTTGTACCTGCAAAGGCTTATGAAAAAGAATATCAACTCCACCTTTACGATTAGAAGCTGGAGAATAAAAAACGTGACCCACCCATTGTCTTTTTAGTTTAAGAGATTCTACATCATTAGAATGACTTTCATGCATTAACGCAACATGAGAATTCAATCTAGACAAATGAGAGAGTACCTTTTGTCTTTTAACGGGGTGTCCCAGACCACCAACGTTCCACGTGACAACACTACACATATTGGGAGGAGGGGTAGGAAGTACATGAATGGAGATGATGCACTTCAGGAATACAGCTGGAAACATAAAAACACCATTTATTAAAGAGATACGAAAGACAATATACACAGCAACAAATGACGCAAATGAGCACAAGCAGCACAAGCATCATACAGAATTTAAAACAAGCATTTGCAATGCAATAGGTCTCGCATTCCCCGGAGTGTGAGCTATTGATATTGCAAATAACAATGCCTTTTATTTGTTTTTGTTTTAAAAACATAAATTAAAGGCTTTGTTATTTACAATTCCAATAGCTGAAACTCTTGTAACTGCGAGACCTATTGCATTGCAAATGCTTGTCTGGCTGAGGTCTAGCCAAGGTGCCCTCTACTCAGTTTACAATTTCCTTCAATCCTCTGCAATCGTAGGATGTTGCAGGCATCAGTGAGCAGGCAGATAATGGCTTCTTCTGAATAGGGGTACTTCTTTAAATGCTACATTTGCCCTTCCCGTCTCTCACATTAGAAACTGGTATTGGGGGGTGGGGGGGTCAATGGGCACGCGCCATACATGTGAACAGCCGTGGGCGATAAGGTGGTGATAACAATAATAGTGATATAGATGATGATGGTAAACGTAATGATACCAATGAGAATAACAATTATTTATAACGTTGTATATTATATATTATGTATTGTATATTATATAGTAAATGGTGTAATAATAAGATTAATATAAGCAGCCGTGAACAGTAATATAAAAATTACCTCACCAGGGAGACCTGGGTTCCGGGGTCTGATAGGCAGAGGCAGCGCCTAGCGCACGGAGTCCCTGCTCTAGGAGCCCAAAAGGGAAGGGGCGCAGGTAGAATCGTAGATAGACAGCCCCACCCTGTGTCCCGCCATATCACCTCCTCTCACACGGTCACCCTGTGAGGCCGAGATCACACGGTGCAAGGGAAGCTGTCCCGCAAATGGCTGCAGAGAGCGCGTGTCCATCCCGAGGAGGGCTCTTTCCACACTAAAGTCCACATCGATTGTTCACTGACCTCCATGGGACAACTAAGGGTCTTTTTGTTTTTTGGTGGGGGGGGGTTCAGCGTCTCTCCATGTCCCCCCTCCCCCCTACCAACTGATGGTCACCCAGGCCCTGCACAATCGAGGCTCTTCTACCACTCGCACAGTGAAGCTGTCTTTAAAGCTGGAAGCTGGTGATATAAGCAGTAATCCGTGGATATCCCCCTCTGGCCGTCCGATGGTTCACTAAATCAAACTGGGATTAATATCACAGAGGTACTGTGGGGGAGGGGCAGTGGTAACGGGGAGGGGGGTGGGGGCACCACTTCAAAGCATGAGCACCGAAACACCAAGCACATTTAGCGCAAACGATACCAGCTGCTTCTGGGTTAACAAGCAATGCGCGTAAAGCATTCCTAGGTCTGCATCCCGAATGTCCAAGCTGCCTTTAGCAAACCATACAGCTGAGCTGTCTGGCAAACTTTGACCTAAATAAACACTATTATTACAGATGCAGGAAACACATTTGCTCCAATACATCTTAAAGAAAGAAAATTAATTGAGGAAATGAATTGTGGAAGCTTTATTTAAACATTAATAATACAAATTATAGAACATGAATAATCTAAAGACACGGTGACCTGATTTTGCACTGTTTGCGCTGCTTGTGCAATACCTTTAAAAACTTTCTTGACTCAAATTCACTCTCAATTTTCATATTAGCAAGGTGGCAAACATTTACGTGTTAATACCTTATTATCTAACCACAGCAAACATGGTGAGAATTCCGTTTTCTCCATGTCTTGGCCGATAGTAAAAGTTTAATTTTGAGAAAACCCCATTTGCTCCCCTCCTTAATACAAAAAGACGTCAAAAACCAGTGCCACTGGATTCTACCAGTTTTATTCAGTTACTATTTGGACGAATGGGGGTCTGTATATTGGCACTGGTGAATACCAAGTTATTAACCCATATAATTCTGCTGGTCTCGTGGGCAGAGTTCCAACAGAATTGCCAACTGTCATCAAAGCTTGTGCACCGAGACCAACCCCATGTGTCCCCCATGTCTCCCGTCCCCCCACGCAGTGAGTCTGATTACTTGCCTAGGGCTCGTATCCATCCCGGGGTGCGCGGGGTCCCCTGGCCGGTCTTCGGACAGAATCATTCACCTCCCGGCCCGCGCGGACTGCAGAGCTCCGGCTCGATCATATCTAATGCCCGGATCAGCCGCTCAAGAGCCTTTAGATCGGTGCTCGGACGGATGTTGTTAATCTGCCAGGACGGGAATCAACGGCGAGGCAGGAAAGATATTAGCCAGCTCATGAAGCAGCGTGGAGGAGGGATGACACAGGTTTCCCTTAAACAGGAGCCCAGATAACACAACAAGCATCTGTTTTACAGAGCGAGTCAAAAACACACTACAGCGGGGGTGGAGGGAAAGCAAACTGGGTATTAACAAGGGTAGTCAGGAAACCGAAACCTTCCGTGGGGCGGGACTTCCGTCTTCGGAAGCCCGCGCACGTGCCCACGGAGTGCCTGAGAGCGGGGCTCCCATGCCCGAGGGAGAGCCCAGCGGAGGCTGCAGAAGTCCAGAATGGCGGTTAGTGGGGCTTAGTTGTAGGGGGGAGGGGGTGCGCTTGTGTGTGTGTGTATGTGTGTATGTGTACGGCGGCGGCGGGGGTCGGGGGTCTTTGTATGTGTGTGTGCATGCGTGTGTGTAGGCGCGCTGGTGTGTGTGTGTCTCTGTGTGTGTGTGTGTGTGTGTGTGCGGCGGCGGGGGGGTTCTCTGTATGTGTGTGTCCCTGTCTGTTTGTGTGTGCGCGTCCATATACATTGTGTGTGTGTGAACAGCCTTCCGGAATCGGAGCGCATGTTCACGCGCACGACTTGATCCGATTCCGGCAGGCTGCGTGCGCGTGCCAGTCTCTTGTCTCCAAGTCCTGTTAGTCCTTGAAAGCTGAAACGATCGCAATAGGCTCGCTTTGCGACAGCAGGGGCTTCGTCCCTGCAATCGCAGGCGCGAGACCTAAAAAGGACAAACAATGAAGGAAAGATAAAGAAAAGGAAGTAGTAAGAAAAAGGAATAGATCAAGGAAAGAGATCCAGATCTAAGATGAAGAGTAAACAGATTGAGTATGGGGCGCAACAGCATCGAAAACAGACGGAACGACAGAGACAAAAATATTAGGAAGTAAGAAAATGAACAGCCATAAGGAGTCCAATAAGAACGGAAAAAAAAAATTAGAGACGTTGGATAGAACCATCAACAGGATTCAAAGGGATAATCTGAAGAAAAACTTTCAATTTAACAGGATCATCAAATGAAGGAGTAGAAACCTCATGAGTAATTTTACACAAGCAAGAATGCAAAATGCCATAGCGAATATGCAACTGTCTTATCGCAGGGCGAAGAGCCAAAAATTATTTCCTTCTTTCGTTAATGGCATTGGAGAGATGCTGTGAAAGATAAACGGTGTGACCAGACCATATAAGGTAATGTTTCACTTTTGCTGCTTTAAGAACACGCATGAGATCTGTAAACTCCAGATATAACATTATAATCAATCAATCAATCAATCAGGCATTTGTTAAACGCGGCTACTCACCCTTAAGGGTTTCAAGGCACTGGGGTGTGGGGTTAGCAGGTTCCAGTCCATCAAGAGGGAGGTCCGTCGAAGAGCCAGGTTTGGAGGTTTCTTGCGAAGATGGGGAGCGATGTTGCCTGTCTGAGGTGGAGCGGCAGGGCGTTCCAGGCTCGGGCAAAGAGGAAGGAGAGGCCTCCCGATCTGGTCTTTCTGGTGCGGGGCACCACAGTGTAGGAGAGCTGGACAGATCGTAGGGTCCTCTGAGGTGCGTGGAATATGAGTCGGCTGTTCAGGTATGCTGGTCCGGTGTAGTGGAGGGCCTTGTGAGTGTGGGTTAGCATCTTGAAGGTGACTCTAGCTTCGATGGGGAGCCAGTGGAGTGTGTGCAGGTGCTGGGAGTTGGGGCAGTGTCTTGCTAAGTCAAGGACCAGTCTTGAGGCGACGTTCCGAATTTTCTGTAGCTTGCAGGTGAGGTTTTGGTTTATTCCGGCGTAGAGTGCGTTGCCGTAGTCAAGTCTACTGGTGACCAGGGTGTGAGTGACGGGTTTTCTGTGTTCAAGGGGGATCCATTGAAGGTCTTACGTAGGAGGTGGAGGGTATGGAAGCAGGAGGATGAGACAGAGTTGATCTGGCGGTCCAGTTTGAGCTCGGAGTCCAGGATGATTCCCAGGTTGTGTGCGTGGTCTGTGGGGGTGGGCGGGCTTCCGAGGCCAGGGGGCCACCAGGTGTTCCATACGTCTGGGTTTTTGGCCCATGATGAGTACTTCTGTTTTGTTGGTGCTTAGCTGTAGGCAGCTGTTTTTCATCCATTTGGCGACGGATACCATGCCTTCTCGAAAATTGTGTCAGGCGGTATTGGGTTCATTGGATAGGAAGAGGATGAGTTGGGTGTTGTCTGCGTATGACACAATATTCAGTCTGTAGGTTGTGACGATGTCGACTTTGAAGAGTGTAGGGCTGAGGGTGGACCCCTGGGGGAATCAACAGGTGGTAGGTGTAGGGTCGTAGAGGAAAGGGGGGAGTCTGACCCGCTGTGTTCTGCCAGAGAGGAAGGAGCAGATCCAGATGAGGGTCTTGTCTTGGATCCCTGCGTCGTGGAGTCTGCGTATTAGGGTGCAGCGAGAGACTGTGTTGAACGCTGCTGAGAGGTTGAGGAGGATGAGGGCTGCTGTTTCTCCTTTGTCCAGTAGGGTGTGGATGTCATCTGTTGCAGCGAGGAGGGTAGTTTCCATACTGTGCTTTTTTCTGAAGCCAGATTGGGAGGAGTTGAGGATGTTGTGCGCTCGATTAATGTGGCGAGTTGGCTGTTGATGGCTTTTTCGATGACTTTCACTGGGAATGGGAGCAGGGAGATGGGTCTGTAGTATTTGAGGTCGGTGGGGTCTGCCCAGAGTTTCTTCAGGAGGGTATTGACATCTGCGTGTTTCAAGTAATTGGGGAACGTGGCGGTTGCCAGGGAGCAGTTGATGGTGTAGCAGAGCATGGGTGTGATGGTGTTTGCGGCTCTGCTGAAAATGTGGTGGGGGCAGGGGTCCATGGGGGCCCCAGAGTAGATTGACTTCATCGTCTTCAGTGTGTCTTCGATGGTGAGGGCTGTCCAATTGTTGATTGCTGGCTTTCAGGTGTCGGGTGGTTGGTGAGGGTTCAGTGTGTTGGTTGTCTTCGTCGAAGTTGTCGTAGATGCTCTTGATTTTGTGGTGGAAAAAGTTGTTGAGTTTGTCACAAAGGTCTTGTGAGGGAGGGATGTCGGTGGACTCCCTGGTGGATTGGGTAAACTCCTTGAAGATGTTGAAGAGTTCTTTGCTGTTGTGTGAGTGAGTGGAGATCCTGTTTTCAATCACTTTTCCTCTCATTTTTCTGATGAGTTGGTGGTTGGCGTTGGGGGCGGCTCTGAAGTTGTTGTAGGCTTCTGTGGATGTGGTGTTCTTCCAGGCCTTTTCGAGGCGGCGACAAGTGCGCCTGGACTCTCAAAGTTTGGTGGTAAACCATCTGGCTTTCTTGGCTTGGGTGTTGTTGTTTTTCATGAGGGGGGCTATGTGTTGGCGCTGTCGGAGATCCATCTGTGCAGGGTTCGGGCTGTGGAGTTGGGGTCGTCGTTTTCCGTGATGGTTGGGGTGGAGTTGCTGAGTGATGAGGTTAGCTGGTCGACTGTGATTCTAATTCCTCTAGGTCACGAAGAGTTAGGTTGAAAACGTCCGAGACTGTGTGCATGTTGGATATTTAGTGAAGGTTCTAGTGGAAGATCTAAAAGTTCTGGCAGGAATCTATTTAGAAAAAGAAGGAGGTCTGGACCCTCCTAATTCTCTGGAAATCCATATGGACAAAGGTTATTACATTTATTATGGTTTTCAAGATCTTCACTGTGAAGCTTAAGATATGGGATTTCCTGTTCCAGGATAGTAATCTTGGTTGAAACATCATGTAAATCACTGATGCGTTGTTCCATATCAAACACTTTAGCTGCCATATTGATCCACCTTTCTTAAATTTGTTGGAGCTTCTCATTTGTAGAGGACATAAAAGATTTCAGCGTATCAAAACAGGAAAGAAACCTGCCTGGAAGATTATAATGGAGGCCTAAAATAGGTCCAAAGATTACATATCACTCTGAACCCAGGGGGATATCTCACAAACACATAAAAAAAGGTATTTTATCAAAAAACAATTTATTATAAATTATTACAGTTTATTTTGTTCTCATTTTCATTAGGCATTTTAGGATGTGCACAAAAGTGTTCAGTAATAACAGTTATAAATATACAATAAAAAACGGGAATAGTAGTGAATTTTTCTAAACAGGGCCCATATTCCCACAGTTCATATTACCAACATACACACAGTCATTCATAATCATTCATACTTCACTTCACACGGTAAACACAGATGTACAAGGTGAACAAGGGACAGATAGTATACAGTCCCAGAAAGGTTTTTGGTGGGTTCCTCGGATGGAACAAGCGCTGACGCGCGTTTCGGTGTATAGCCGCAGTCGGGCTACACCTTCATCAGGGCGGAGAAGCGTTGGAGCGAGACGTGGGCCACAGGTAATAGAGAGTTATCTATTGGGGTAATACATTTAAAATGAGATTAAGTTAGTGAGTATCCAAAAGATGGGTTCACAGTGATAGAGTTTCAGGTGATATGATCACAAATTTTCAAGTAAAAATGATAGTTGACATCCAGGGGTTTCGACAATCAAAAAGGCCAAGGTGCACATAGGAACACCACACGTTTATGTAAACTTACACATTCATAACAGTGAGGTTTGTTAAAATAACAGGAATACCAGTTTATGTATAACGGAGGATTTAACTCCTCATGGAAGGGGCCAGTAGAATAAGGGGGATTTTTTTAGAGGCTGGATATATAGCTAAGGGTCTCGAAACCCTTAAGTGTTTAAAGAGCAAAAGAATCCAGCAGATGCAGGGTATGTACAAGTCAGAGTCCACTGGTTGGAAAAGAAGGTAAGCACGATAGGGTGTCTAAATAGGGCATTGGTCCAGGGACATTCCTCATTGAGTCCTTTCGTAACACTGTCAAAGTAGAAGATCCAGAAAACCTCTCTCTGAATCTGCCTACCCTGTTGCTCCCGACCCTTAACCTGTCTCTTTATCCCCTTGCTTTCAGTACTCCCGACCGTTTGGATTCTGAATTTCAACATTACCTTATGGACCTTCCTCCTTAGAAGTCATTCAAGATCGTTCATGGTATGAATATGCCCTCTGCATCCCATATTACTAAAGTACGAGCAAGATCTTATTTTCTAACCTGTAGGTTTTTACCTTATACCCTTTAGTTTCATTTCTTACTGAATCTAACCCTCTGGCGAATCAGACCCTATAGCGAGCAGGGGATCCTCGCTCGCCCTTCCTTCCATTCCTCAGTTTAAAGGTATTCCTGTTATTTTAACAAACCTCCCTGTTATGAATGTGTAAGTTTACATAAATGTGTGGTGTTCCTATGTGCACCTTGGCCTTTTTGATTGTCGAAACCCCTGGATGTCAACTATCATTTTTACTTGTAGAAAATTTGTGATCATATCGCCTGAAACTCTATCACTGTGAACCCCCCTTTTGGATACTCACTAACTTAATCTCATTTTAAATGTATTACCGCAACAGATAACTCTCTATTACCTGTGGCCCACGTCTCGCTCCAACGCTTCTCCGCCCTGATGAAGGTGTAGCCCGACTGCGGCTATACACCGAAACGCGCGTCGGCGCTTGTTCCATCCGAGGAACCCACCAACAACCTTTCTGGGACTGTATACTATCTGTCCCTTGTTCACCTTGTACATCTGTGTTTACCGTGTGAAGTGAAGTATGAATGATTATCAATGATTGTGTGTATGTTGGTAATATGAACTGTGGGAATATGGGCCCTGTTTAGAAAAATTCACTACTATTCCCGTTTTTTATTGTATATTTATAACTGTTATTACTGAACACTTTTGTGCACATCCTCAAATGCCTAATGAAAATGAGAACAAAATAAACTGTAATAATTTATAATAAATAGTTTTTTGATAAAATACCTTTTTTTATGTGTTTGTGAGATATCCCCCTGGGTTCAGAGTGATATGTAATCTTTGGACCTATTTTAGGCCTCCATTATAATCTTCCAGGCAGGTTTCTTTCCTGTTTTGATACTCTGTTTTTTTCCCCGTCTACCTGCCCTGTATCGATGTGGGGTCCCCCCTTCTTTTGAAATAAAAGATTTCAGCCCCTCACCTCATCCAAAATGGTATCAAGATCAGGATTTTGAGAAGACAAGGTGGGAGAGGGGGGTCATTTTTAGCTCTCTTGGGCTTGGTACCAGAAGACGAAGCTCTGACAGGGGTTGGAATTTTTCTAGCCATTGTGCAATGCTGTGAAGGGCGAGGAAGAACCTTTAACCGCTTCAGCGCGGTGCGAATTTTCGCGCTGTGCTGAGCGTACTAATGAGCCAACGGGCTCATGACGGAACGGTTCCGTCATGAGCACATGCCAACCGACGCTCATGACGGAACCGTTCTGTCATGCACATTGAAGGGGTTAAAGGAGATCTCAACCTGCCCATATGCTAAGTAAGCACACTGCAAAAGCAGACAGAGACGCAGAAGAAATATTAGTCAACCAAAGAATAGCATTATCTCACTCTTGTTTTAAGAAAAAAGTTACTCAGCAGACATACTGAAAAAGAAAAAAAAAGAAAAAGTATTTTCCCTTCCCTTTCTTCTTTATAGGGAGAGTCAATGCAGAGAGGAAAGAGTGAAATATGAGGCACTCACATGTCAGTAGATGTGAGCTCAATAAATCCCAATATGCCTTATAAAGTAGGTAAAGGCTAAATATCCAAGTGTTCATGGTGAGAAAGCAGCAATAGCTACATTGGAAATGAAGAGAAAAAAACAACGTTGCTGCGCGTTAGATAACAAAACGCCAGTTTTACCTCAGTAGGAAGACTGGAGCAGCGAGCGGCAAGCACAAAATGGCGGCCGCTCCCGGTTATGTGGGGATAATGACCGCCTCCGCCGCTGGGTCACACAGGGATGCATACGATATCGGAACAGCTCCAAATACCGCTCCGACCATTTAGGAGCATCGGGACAGCGTCTTCTTATCTCCAACGCTGAAGAGAAAGGCTGGAAATACGAAAAGAGCCCCGCGCCCGAGTGGAGCTCAACTCAAAACCAACATTCTGTCACGGCTCGTGACTATGCCCCCTGCATGAGCACTCTCATGGTGTCCAGTAAGAAACATCTCTCCAGGCATTGCAATAAGTTTTAAGAACCATCAAAGTGGCACAGTTTCCTTCTTATTCTCTAATGTTGCAGACCACCCACGATAGTCACCAATGACAAAGGCAAATCACATACTCTCTAAGGTATGCCTCTGCGGTCGGCTCAGCATGACAGCCTCTCCCAGTTATGGTAACCTCGGCTTCCAGATACCCTTTCTTCTATCACTATGCACCCCAACAGCGCACCCCCATATCTCTTTGCGGTGTTTACAGCACACAGTGGTAGCCACAACAGATCTCATTCTTCCTTAAATTTAGAACCCACACATTCAAATCTCCCTCTTTAACTCACTGCGAGCATACTCTCTCACAGCTTCGTGCAGTCCACGCCATGCCTCCCCTCTCTTCTCAGTCACTGCACCTCCACCCTAGCTGCTCGCCACCCCATCGCCTGTAGTGCCCAGGAGCTCCATGGGCCAACTTTACCAGCAAGCTGGGAGGGGGGCAGTACCTCAATCTCAATTATCTGCATGGCACAGCGTTGTGTGAGTCTCTCGTGGACTGATCAGTAGCTGGTCCCTCCCAACCCAGTCCTCTCTCTCCTAGTGTCACGCTGCAGTACTGTTCAGACTAACCTACCCAGGATATCTTCTCTCCACTCCAGTCATTTGCACTGCTCCTATTGTCTCACTCACAGAGCATCCTGGCTGCTTCACGACTGGCACACTACAGGGTCTTCTCACCATGTGATGTGTCCTTACTAATCTGTGCCATTACTAAACAATGGGGAAACCCAGAAAAAGCCAAAGTACCTGGGTATGAATTAGTACAGAAACTATTGGTTCCAACAGGATTATTTTAACGTTGATAGTACCCAAAACATAGAAAACAGACACTCAAAAAGTGCGAAACTGTTGCATTTTATCATAAGTTTGATCATTGATACATTTTTTACTTTTATAATTTTATTATAAAGTTGCTCAGAAGTGGTAAAGAGAGTGCTCGTGAAAAAGATCTAATCGGTAATCACGCTCCTGCTGGCTGACAGACCACCTTCAATTCTTACTTGTGTCCGATCCTGCCGGCTGCTGTGATAGGCTGTGCAATGTCTTACAGGATGAGGAATAACTTTTTGGGGCTTTTCTCAAACACATCTAGTTGTTCACTGTGCTTTGTCTCATTGAGAACCTGTGACACATGTGTTGGATCATAGAGCCCTGGCAGGGAGAAACTGGGGGACCACATTCTTTATGTCTAAGTGGGCACCGAAGTCCTTCTACTGTTGCATTTTATTTTACAAAGGATAACTAGACAGCTGAAGGAAATAAACCTACAATTATCAGTGTCTGTAAACTTACAAGGTGGAGTTTTATTATTTCACCGCAATATTTCTTGTGATTGCAGAAATTGGAAGCAACGAAGGTGCCCAGGGGACCCCTGACAATCGGGCAACACAGGTAATAATGAGCAAAATGTTGTGTAGGTGGGTATTAGTGAGTGACGGTAAACTAGTGTTTGCCAAATCCAATGACAGATTAAATGTGGCATTCCTGTTCATAAAACTCTTCTTCACTAGCAGATGATTGTAGTTAAAACTCACTTACTTATTCAGTACAAACACACCCATGCGTCTTTCTGCCTTGAACCCACACTCATCTATCCATCCACTATTCTACTCACACTCAGTCATGCAGTCATCCATTTGCCGGTCAATGCACAGGCTTTGACCCAATGCTCCACACTAAGGGTGGGCGTAGTTCGCGGAGTAGCGCTACGCGAAGCTACGCGAAGTGCACTTCGCACTACGCGAACTTCATGTAGCACTACGCGAGCTGCGTAGTAGCATGTTCGCACTGTGCAAGATGCGTTTTCAATGATTGCACAGTGCGAACAAGCATCCGGCACTGTGCAAGCATTGAAAACGGCATCTTGCACAGTGCGAGCTGTAGTTTTCTGCTGCTCGAGGAGATTATTACTCGAGCGGCAGCTTTCTCAACGCGAACAGGTAGTTTCTCATTGAGAGCGGTCGCGAGCATGCGCAACCACTCACAATGAGAAACCTGACCTCCTCGCGTTGAGAATCTCGCCGGGATGTCATTTTGCTTGCTCGCGGTCGCGAACATGACGTTCAGGACCGCGAACAAGCAAAAAATGAGCGCTGCACTACGCTACGCTGCACTACGCATGTTCGCACTGTGCTACGTGCCGCTCGCGTAGTGCGAAGTTGCAAAAACTTCGCAAACTCCGCGAGCGGAGCGTAGTGCTTCGCCCAGGGTTACTCCACACTTCATTTATCTACACCTATGCATCCATCACCTAATCCATGTGTCCACCATTCATTCTTACCAAGCATTCCACCCATCCATCCACCCCAACTTGCAGCCTTCCAGCTATGCAACAAACTCATAAATTCACCCACCCACACCCCATCATAGGCAAAGGCACTGATACAATCACCAGTTCTTCCTTGTTTACATCTTCATTAAATCCATTCATGTATTCAATCAACTTCAACTTAGGTCTGCTTGTGTATGTCTGCTATCTAACTGTGTGTGTGTGTATGTATGTGCGTTGTCCTTGTGCTTATATGTGCATCTGGATATTGTTTGGATGCAGATATGAGTATTTATTAATGTTGTCTGCTGGTTCATCCAAGTATATCAATCATAATACGGCTAGTAAAACAAGAACACATACACTCAAAACAAGCCAGGCCTTTTAGCTTTGGTGTTGGAATGCGTGTTGTGATCAGGGGTGTAACTAGACCTGAATTTCCGGGGGTTAAGACTCCCAGCCAGGGCTGGCCCTAGCACTGGTTGTGCACGTTGCAGCAATCATTTTTGGTGTCCCTCCCCCATTTCCTCATTCTCCAAGAATTCCCTCATTACTACTCAGCAACAATGCAAATGAACCTCATCTCTCTATAGCCCCTTTCTGACAAACATTTCATTTTTTATACGGCAGTGTTCTGCTCGATTTTCCCGGCCCTCTTTTGAGGAAAGGTGATTGATGGTGACTTCAGTCTCTTATCATTCCAGTGCAAGGGGTAGAGTAGTGGATAGAGCCTATTTACGAGGCACTTTGATATAATTCCGCATTCTCCTCCCTAGATTAGAGCTTATACATATAGGCTAGGGGATAGATTCGCTAGTATCAGGGGTAATCCGCCCTTTAGTCAGGGTATTATTATACTTTCCATGGAGTTATGCTGAATTCGGGCCTGGTAGGCCTCAAACGGGAGAGACTCCATCTTTCTTTCTGCCCCGGCAGCTTGGGATGCTTCTAGGTCAAGTGTAATGTTTTAGTTACGAGGTGTTGTTCGCTTGGAGAGAACCGGTTCAGGCTGGAGTTCTGGACTTTTTGGTTCCGTCCAGAGGTGTCAGGGATAACACCCGAAGACCCCGGAGTTCCACCTGTCTCGGTGCACAAACAAACAGAAACACGGGCTTCTCGATGGTGGCGTCAAAGACCAAAGGTTTATTACTGCAGGGACACAGAAGTCACAGAAACTACACATGGGCAGTATCTAGGAGCCTGTTCGATTTGTACAAAGAGGGTTGCTCCTTATATACTAAATATTGGGCTTCAGGCAAATTCTTTACATGTTACCACAGTTCTAAACATTCGTGTCTTAAACAATAAATATTTGGCGTTGCACAGGGATCGTCAACAGTATCTGATGTCAAAACATTACAAATGAGGGGTTCCCACTAGTCCATCATAATCCCATGTCAATTCTTCATTCAAGACCCGGACCGCCTCATCGTAAATTTCGTTACCTCCCCCTAATAAAGGCCCAGAAGGAAAGGAGCAGAGCCAGGTGCAGAAGATAGAAAGACAGGATAAGAAATGTTTGTGGGTCGTAAATGGGCACGGTTACCAGCTTCGGCCGCCTAATCATGATCAGGCCAACGAACACAAGAACCAGTATAGCAGGACTGGCCTCAGGCTGGGGAGGCAGTTCTTGCCGAGTCATGCTGCCACAGCGTTGCTGGCCTAAGGTGCACGTGTCACTCGCAAGGTGAATCGCCGGTTAAGGCCTACGTGTCCTTAAATAAAAAGAAGTCATTGCGTGTCCATTGACTATGTGAGGGCAAGGAATACAAAATGGCTTCCGTGTTCTAAGATGGATGCCATGGGTAAATCACAAATGTGTTGGTAACAGGAGTGCTCTTGCTCGTAGCATCGCGAAAATACCAGGGTATACTAAATGGATCATTTGCGGTTCACTGATACCAAAATTATGTATTTACGACAATGTTTAAAAACACGAGTCAAATCGTCACGGAACCTCAGACCCTCCTTTTGCCCTTACATAGGCAATTACTCAGTCTATATCAGAGTCAGAGTCTAATTCTATGCTCATTAGGTCAGTGACATGTTGTTGTATCATCATCCTGTCTCGTGCCTTTTCTCCTAATGCAGGTGGTTTTCTGAAACAGGTTGCAGCACAGAGGCTACACAGAGCGGGACCACATTGGATAATAAGACAGCACGAGAACAGAAATACTAGGATGACACCAATGACCATCAGAACCTTCCATCCCCACGCTGATACCAGAGTCCAAAACCACTCCATGAAGGACCAGTTTCCCTTATCTACGTGTATAGAGTCGGAAATCTTGTGTAGCTTAGAGATTGCTTCATAGACTGTTGGAGCATTATTTGGAATAAAGACACAGCAGCTCGATTGGATCATTCTGCATATCCCACCTCGATCTGCAAGTATTACGTCTAGAACCATACGGTTCTGCAACGTCATGAGACGATCCGCCTGAAGCTCAGCTGTTAAGTTACTAAGGGCACCAGCAGTTTCTGTAATAGTAGATTCAACTACCCGTGTTAGTTGACGAAGATTTCTACTATTGGCCATAGGCCCCCAAAACGGAAGGAAACCTTTGAAAAAGTCTCCAGCTTCTTGACCAGCGGTATCTTCCTTGCTGAAGACACCTCTTGCTACTCTGGTTTTGTGATAATCTGAAGAAGCAGTGTATGTCGGGGGTAACAATCGAGCAATATAACATGAACCTGAAAAGTCAGCAGGCAGCCATGTATATGCTCTGTCCTGACAAATGAAGTAGGTACCCCTAGCAGTCAGAAAGGCAGGGGAGGAATTAGACGGAAATACGTAAGTCTCAACGCACTCACTCCTCCCTAGCTGAGCTCCCGGATTTCTCCCATTTCCTTGCAAACAGACCTGACCTCGGTGAGGCACGACCCAAACTGAAGTGGAGCTTTTACGCTTGCTTTCTCCCAAACTAAGGCGATACTCTGTAGAGTTCCAACTCAAATACACCAGTAATTCATCTCTAGGATAAGATGGAGTATTATTGACGTCTTTAATCATATCAATAATTCCCTGGACTAAAGCTTTGTTGGCTGAGTTGTATTTAGTGGACCGTGGTGGACGCGGAGGATAGGTCTCAAGGGCATATGAAAAAATGGTCTGAAAGGCATGAAATGATCCATTATAGCTGAAAGGCAAGACTAGATAGGGAATGCCTTTATCCATAGTGTGAGGTATCAAGCCACACACCCAGCAGTCTGTAGTATTAACTATCAGTTGGTGTTGATGCAAGAGCTGTACAAATGTATTGTTAATAAATTCTGAGCGTCGAGCTTGTTCGTGTTCAGGAAATGAGTGAAAAGAATGCATAGAAGAAACCGTAGAAGTAGTAGGATCAAGGGGAGGTACTGTAGTTACTGGCATAAAAATCAAATGTACACCAAAGACGATTCCACCCACCAACGTTATCAAAACAATTAAAAATGTAACTGCACATTGCATTAGAAAACATTTGCTGTGTAGTATTCTGTACAGTCTATTTCTGCGAACATAAATTACATTTTCTCGTTGTAGCTCAGGAAGCTCCATCTTCTACGACCGTTCGCGACCACTGATGATGTGTACGTAGATGAAAATGCCTCTATCAGCCCTGGGAGTTCCCAGAACTAACAGAAAGATCGACCTTGTGTCTGACCCCCGCAGATTCAACTAGGCACACAGCCACGACCCTACGGCTACCCAGACGGCAAGGCAATTTTAAAACAAAAAGAAACAATACAAAGTATTAGCAAACTTCCCGGCTGGAGGCAATGTATAGCAAATTCAAATCTGAAAATAGGCAGTTTCCTGCTTTATTTGTCCATATTGCGAGAACGTAAGTTGTATCTCAGTTTTGCAGGAGCTGTCTGATCTGGAAACAATGTATTTTCAGCTGACGTTGCAATGTTCACGTTCGCAGATGGCAAATGTTCATTGGGTGTGGATGACAAATGTTCAGGGTTCAAAAGAGCAGTTTCAGGAGGAGAGTCAGAATTTGGTGAATCCGTGATCAGTTCTGCATCGCTGAAAGGTATGAACCTGGGGATTTGTTCCGTTTCAGAGGCACCGATTCCTTTCTTTACCCAGTTGTCGTAAGGAAGTGGCAGAGGCACACGTTTAGCATGTGTCGTATGGATCCAATTTTTCCTTCCGGCCACACGAATAGCAGTTCTCGTTGCTAGCAGGACTTGGAAAGGGCCAATGAATCTGGGCTGAAGATTTTTTGTTCTTGCAAAATTTCTGATGACCACCTGATCACCCGGTTTCAGCTGATGGCCTGGACTCTCCGGTGGCTTTGGCAATGCATCGAAAACCTGTTGGTGAATAAGACTCAATTTAGCAGTCAAGTCGAAAAGGTAATCAATTAACATTGGGTATTCCAGCTGCTTAAATTCTTTCGGTCTAGGTACCCCCCAAACATTTGCAGGGCGGCCAAAAACTATTTCGTAAGGACTAAGCCCTATTCTAGAATGTACAGTTGCTCTTGTTGATAGCAAAGCCAAAGGCAATGCGTCTGGCCAGGACAAACCCGTGGATGCTTGTATCTTAGCGAGTTTCAGTTTAAGGGTGCCATTGTAACCCTCGACTAAACCCGCGGACTGGGGATGATTCGCACTATGAAATTTCTGTCTAATCCCTAGGCCGGCACACACACTCTGCATAACTTTCCCTACGAACTCACTTCCGTTGTCTGACCATACAATCCGTGGCATTCCGTATCTGGGGAAGTATTCTTTAAGAAGAATTTTGGCAGTGGATAAGGCAGTATTGTCCTTCAGTGGGTATGCTTCGATCCATCTGGAGAAAGCACAAACTACCACTAGGACGTATTTCAGATTATTGCAACGATCCATGTGAATGAAGTCTAGCTGGATCACCTCAAAGGGGCAGGAAGGAGGAGCGAAGTGACCTGCAGGTGTGGGGATTCCCTTGCCAGGATTATGCATCAAGCATACCATACAATTTCTCACCACTCTCTCTGCACACTTACTAATCCCGTCATTCTTCCAGACCGGAGCCAACATCTTACAAATCCCTTTTGAACTGATGTGCGCTGTTCCATGTGCCATCGTTACTACTGCAAGCACATACGCATCAGGCAACATCCAACGCTGTTGTTCCGACAAGTCAATCCAACACCCACTCGAGTCCAATTTACCCGTGCTCTCTCTCCATGCAAGTTTTTCCTCCTCAGTCGCCTCTTTCTGAATTTCCTTCACGCTTTCCACTGTGTTCTCACACATTCCAGACTCAGAAATCCATCTTGCAGACGTTGCAACATACATTCTACTCATCATATTTCTAGCTGTCTGTTTTGCAATCTCATCAGCAAAAGCATTCCCACGACCAACATCATCCGTGATTGCTTTATGAGCACTGCATTTCACAATCGCAACTTCAGTCGGCAAGGTTAGAGATTCCAACAAGTCATTAACTAGCTGACCATGTTGAATCTTAGTCCCATGGGACGTAATGAAACCTCTTTCTTTCCACAAACGGCCAAAACTATGGGCCACGCCGAACGCGTACTGACTATCTGTGAACACATTCACTCTCTTTCCCTTAGCTAAAACGCACGCTCTTGTTAGCGCGATCAATTCTGCAGCCTGGGCAGAATTCTGACTCACTCTTGCAGTTTCCACAATCGTACTCAAAGTTGTTACTGCATAAGCAGCAGTCACATCACCATTCTCCAATTTGAAGCAAGACCCGTCAACATACAACGTGCCATCTGGATCTGACAACGGAGTGTCTTTTAGATCGATTCGTCCTTTTGTTTCTTCCTCAGTTTTGAAACAACAATCGTGTGGTTCGGAATCACTCGACTCTTGGCTAGTCGGCAACAATGTTGCTGGATTCAATACATTGCATCTTTTGATCTGAATATGACTAGCTAATAGTGTCAGTTCATAACCTGATAATCTAGCACTGGTAAGGTGTTGCGTCTTGGTTCGGTTCATGAGTGTATCCACAGCATGAGGAACCATAACTACTAGCATGTTGTTCATTACTAAACCAGCAGATTGTCGAATGGAAGCTGCAGCTGCGGCTGTAGCTCTCAAGCAACTAGGCAATGCTCTAGCTACTGGATCTAATGTTGATGAAAAATACGCACAAGGGCGTTGTTTATCACCAAATTTCTGCGTCAAAACACTCAATGCACAACCTTCTCTCTCGTGGACATAGAGCGTGAATGGCTTACTGTAGTCGGGTGTACCCAATACAGGTGCTGAACACAGTGCATTTCGTAACTCAGAAAAACTCTGCTGACATTCAGCAGACCATGGTACCGGACTCGGAACACCTTTCCCAGTCAAGGCTACCAATGGTTTTGCTAGAAGAGAAAAATTTGGGATCCATTGCCTACAATATGAGGTAATACCCAAAAAGGCACGTACTTCTCTCTGCGTGCTAGGAACATTCATCTGTGTAATTGCTTTTATTCTCTCTGGGGTCAACTTCCTTCCCTCCTTTGACAAGAGATGACCTAGGTAGGTCACTTCTTGGCAGCAGTATTGCATTTTTGAAGGTGACACCTTGTGATTCAAATCTGACAAGTGATGCAATAAAGAAATCGTAGCTGTTTTGCAAGTTTCCTTGTCATCGGCAGCCACTAGAAGATCATCGACATACTGTACTAAAGCAGAACCACTAGGAAGTACGAAGGAATCTAACTGGCTTTTTAATGCTTGACTGTAAATGGATGGGCTTTCACAATAACCTTGTGGAGCGCGTTTAAATCTAAAACTTCGTCCTCCTAGAGAGAAACCGAAGATATCTCTGCTTTCCTCGGCTATCGGAATGCTGAAAAAGGCATTTTTCAAGTCGACAACTGAAAACCATGCTGCTGTAGCAGGAATCAACGTTAACAATGCAGTAATGTCTGGAACCACAGGAAACTGTGGGATCACAATTTTATTAACCTCTCTAAGATCAATTACAAACCTATATACTGGAGGCTTTGTAGGGTCAGTTCGTTTCAAAATAGGCAGTACAGGACTATTACAGACATTACCTCTAGTCTCTTCTACAACATCTTTCTTGATCAGGTCTTGTACTATCAGTAGGAGCGCACGCTCACCTTCACTAGAGATTCTGTATTGTGGAATTCGTGGAAGTTTAACATTTGCTTTCAAAGTTACTACATAGGGTGGAATTTCCAATAGACCTACATCATTAGGACCAGTCGCCCAAAGAGTATCAGGGAGTGAACGCAGCTCTGGTGGGAGCGCATCCATCGACAAGTACATCGGAGAGATTATTCTTTTACCCAACGTAAGCTGTACTCCTGCTGGAGAACAGTACAATGTCGCGTACAGGCGTTTTAACAAGTCTAAACCAAGCAGATTTTCGTTACAACCTGTCGTCAAAATCAGGGGTGCTTTCAATTGACGGGGTCCAACAGAAATAGACAAAGGACCAGAAACAGGGTTGTGAACAGGGGCGCCCGAAAAACCTACTGAAACGTTTGTTGAGCCAGACAAAGGTGCGCCAGGGAGTTTCGCATGTATGATAGAACTTTTTGCTGCACCAGTATCCAACAGAAACGGTTCGACTATACCTGATGTTGCTACTGCGACATAAGGCCCACTCTGATCTACTGGAACTGATACTACTCCCTCTCTTTGTCCATGGCTGTCCTAGTACTCACTTTGCTGAACTTCCTCACTAGCTTCATAATAGTCTTCGACATGATACTGTGGAGACCTATTCTGTTGGGCAGATTGTCCATGTCGCTGGTCGAAATAATTAGAGGGGCGATCACTCGTCTGCGGAGGCATAGCACCTCGTCCTCGACCTCTAGAGTTTTGCATAGAACTACCACGACCTCTCTGAGCTGCCGCAGCATTATTTTGTGTTCGAACTGGACATTCACTTTTGTAATGACCTTCCTTTTTGCAATAAGCACATTGATTCCATTGGTATTGTGGCCTTTGAAAATTATAATCCGTTCTTTGATATGACCCTTGCTGCATATTAGTTTGATTCATGCGAGGCGGATAAGCTTGCTGTAAAAGTACTTTAGTTTTTAAATCTTTCGTCTTTTTATCTGATTTTTCCTTCTCTTCTTTATCCCTATTTTCATAGTACTGAGCAGTCGCAAGTATTTGCGCAGTCGTAGAGACAGCCCACGCACTTTCAGAATTCTTTAATTTACCACTAAGTTCTGGCAACAGATTGTGCACAAATTTATCAACAAATAATCTCTGGCCTCCTTCTGTGCTCATATCCTGACCACTATGATCCACGAAAGTCTCTTCGAATCTTGTGAAAAAGTCGGAGACGCTTTCGTCTTTCTTTTGTTTGCACGCGGACAATTTGTCCCAGTTAACGCGCAATGCTGGCATCAAGGTTTTCATTAAATCGATTATTCTACCAGGCAAATTAGCAATTAAAGGTTCAGGTTTGGAACCACCTATTTGTTGACCATCCGCTGCAATTATAGCTGCCCAGTCACCACCTAGGGCAACTGGATGATTCTCTTTACGAATTTTAGCCCAAATTGGTTGCGGTACTACATTACCAAATAGCAGATCTATGTCAGCAAGATTCAATACACAAGCGTCAACTGTTTGAGCCAACTCTTTGTAGTACCCTGCAGGATTTTTACGCGGATCTGGCAAAGCCTGTTTCACTGCTAATACTTCAGCTCGCTTCCATGGAATATGTATCCAGACTCTCTGGAATTGGGCCGGAGCGGCTGCAATACCAAGGTTTGCATTAGCTTGCACAGCTTCACGCCAAATTGGTGGAACCTCTCTCATTGGATATTGACGATTTTGTTTCGTACTACGTCTCTCTAATTCTCTCGGTGAACGAAGGGATGGGTCATTCCTATAACTTAAAATCAGTTCCATTGCTTCTTTTATATTTTGTCCAACTATCATACCTGCAGCAAACTCTTTCTGAACATTAATTAATTCTCCTAGATTTGATTCAGGGTCATCCTCTTCCAATTCCTCACGTAGAAGGAAACACATTTCATCGAACACATATCGTTGTGTCGGTTCGTTCCATTGCATAAATGTATCTAATACATCTTGTACATTATATCTTCGAACTTTCGAAACCCATCTAAGAGCAGTGGAATCTAATATTCCTCTTTCTTCAGTACTGGGAAGCTGACTACGTCTCTGCACAGAGTCAGAGGTAGGAGTCTTAATCAGAGTTTTATAGAAGGGAGATAGAATATTAGAGACAGAATCAGTGATTCTTCGACGAACAGAAAGCGGAGTCATAATATTAGCAGAGGCAGTGAATAGAGTAGTAGTTGGAACAGATAGATCAGGAACAGTAGGAGTAGCAGGAAAAATAGCTTGTGAAGTAGCAGGTGTGAGCGACACAGGCATAGGTAAAGAAGCCGGCAACCCTAGAAGAGGGGTTGTCGAAGGAACATTAATATTGACCACAGGAGGTACAGGAACTTGATTCAGGGGAGCGGGAACAGGGACACCAGGTTGTCCAGCAACCGGTAATTGAACATTCGGTATAGGTGGAGCCGTAGCACCCTGTGCATACGGTGGGGGTGATCGTAACAAGTAAGACAACAGGGGATCCTTTTCAGGGTCCTCTACTATCTTAGCCGTACTCGATGGCAAAGCAGGATAGCACTTGTCTATCGCTAAATTACGCTCTCTATCGGCCACCTCCATCGCTTTCTCAGACTCGTTGAGTTGCAGCTGCCTAGCAGACTGTTCTAAAGTCAACTCTTGCTCTTTCTGTTCTCTCTTCAACTTTTTAATTTCTCTCTGTTTAGATTCTTTTCGCCAATAACGGAAAGAATCAAACATTGCCGGCCGGGCTTTCTTCTTAAACAACCTTCTTTCTAGATTATCGAGAACTTCAGGTTCAAAACTACCATGTAGTGGCCAACTAAGGACACCATCTTTCTCTGTGTAGCGGATCCATACCTCATTATAAGAGATAGGGCCCACACCAAATTTGCAATATAGATCATAAAGGGGAGTTCCAATCGGAGGAACCAAACACGAGTCCTCCAACTGGGAATCACTGTTGCAACTAAAACAAGACAACATACAATTTTTCCGACTTACCATTTTATAATCCGGAACACAAAACAAACAAGACACAAACAGAAAAGATGCGCACTCGAATCAAGAACTTAGGCCTACCAGAACTGACAAATGTATCGATACCTGAACTGAACAGAATGATTATCGTAACCAGAATAACCAGTGATAACCTTACAGAACTGAACTGAACTGAGAACTAAAAGGATTATCCAAACAGGAGCAACCCTTACAAAATAACCAACTAGCAACCACTGAATACTTAACTGAGGCACTGAAGACGTCACCAAGGAGAAACCCGTCACGTTTCGCCGTACTGAGGACTGCACCTCGGGTCCAAGACAGGGCGACGGTCAAGGCAACGGACCACTGCAGCCGTCTGAACGGGAACCCTCGTGGAAGAGAACGTCGGGGCCACTTTTGCGATATGCCGGGATCGATGAAGTGGGGCGCCTCCCTCTGAAATCTTCACACGAAGCTCCTTGAACTCTTCAGGCTTTTGGACCGGTACCGAATGACGTCGCCCCACGTTGGGCGCCAATTGGAGTTCTGGACTTTTTGGTTCCGTCCAGAGGTGTCAGGGATAACACCCGAAGACCCCGGAGTTCCACCTGTCTCGGTGCACAAACAAACAGAAACACGGGCTTCTCGATGGTGGCGTCAAAGACCAAAGGTTTATTACTGCAGGGACACAGAAGTCACAGAAACTACACATGGGCAGTATCTAGGAGCCTGTTCGATTTGTACAAAGAGGGTTGCTCCTTATATACTAAATATTGGGCTTCAGGCAAATTCTTTACATGTTACCACAGTTCTAAACATTCGTGTCTTAAACAATAAATATTTGGCGTTGCACAGGGATCGTCAACAGTATCTGATGTCAAAACATTACAAATGAGGGGTTCCCACTAGTCCATCATAATCCCATGTCAATTCTTCATTCAAGACCCGGACCGCCTCATCGTAAATTTCGTTACCTCCCCCTAATAAAGGCCCAGAAGGAAAGGAGCAGAGCCAGGTGCAGAAGATAGAAAGACAGGATAAGAAATGTTTGTGGGTCGTAAATGGGCACGGTTACCAGCTTCGGCCGCCTAATCATGATCAGGCCAACGAACACAAGAACCAGTATAGCAGGACTGGCCTCAGGCTGGGGAGGCAGTTCTTGCCGAGTCATGCTGCCACAGCGTTGCTGGCCTAAGGTGCACGTGTCACTCGCAAGGTGAATCGCCGGTTAAGGCCTACGTGTCCTTAAATAAAAAGAAGTCATTGCGTGTCCATTGACTATGTGAGGGCAAGGAATACAAAATGGCTTCCGTGTTCTAAGATGGATGCCATGGGTAAATCACAAATGTGTTGGTAACAGGAGTGCTCTTGCTCGTAGCATCGCGAAAATACCAGGGTATACTAAATGGATCATTTGCGGTTCACTGATACCAAAATTATGTATTTACGACAATGTTTAAAAACACGAGTCAAATCGTCACGGAACCTCAAGGCCGGCCCTTGTCGAAGGATTGTATTTTTCTTCATACCGAAGACACAACATCAGGCCGGCCGGCTGGGAACGTGTCCTTGGTACGGGGAGGTACAAGAATTTGGTGGGCGGCAGGTTACTGGCTGGAATTTTCCATGAAGAAACACGCTTCTATATGAGTGAAAGCCCGAGATAGTTGGGTAGTTAGTTCGTAGGCGGCATCTAGCCGTTAGTAGCAAACCTATTACTTATTCCAGGGAAGACAGACGCCAGTCCAAAGGCGGAGAAGAATCGAGAAACAGATACTCTCCTAGCAGAACAGCCAGGGAAGGAGAGTAGCTGATGAGAGGAAGGTCCCAGGGGCTTGGAGAAAGGTGAAGGGAACAGCGTATAGCGGTGCAGCCGTGTATCCGTGATTGCGGAGGTGTGACTTCAAGACGAGCCAAGGCCCAGACGAGAAGGGAACCTAGATGACTGCTGACTGTGGACTTCATATTAATAAGGTGATGTCGACCCTTTCTTATTAGAGCGTACGACCTAATCTTTTACTTCTCTTTGCAGGTTATGTGTTGTAGTATGATGTTATATGTTTGTTTATCATAAATGGGAAATAAAGTACCCCAGTTCTTAGTGAACCGATATGTGCCGTGTGTTCTTGTATGAGAGGGTAACCTATTCTTCTAGTCAGATGCTGCTATGTGAACAGATGCTAACCCTGATCAGGTAAGTGGTAACTGAATAAGGGAGAGAGGAGCCCCTTGAATTAACGACCATACTGCACATTATCTAAATTGGCAACCGTTGTGTGATCGGGAATACTATGGTTCTATAGCCCTGATGAATAGTGAGATCGACCCCTTTGTATAATGGTAATCATAGGATAAGCTGCCGTCTGGGTAGGTTGTCTGGGTCTGTATGAGACCGCGAGATCGCCGATTCTGATACTGCCGTCTGGGTAGAGAGATCTGGGTTCGTATGGGACCGCGAGATCGCCGATTCTGATACTGCCATCTGGGTAGAGAGATCTGGGTTCGTATGGGACCGCGAGATCGCCGATTCTGATACTGCCGTCTGGGTAGAGAGATCTGGGTTCGTATGGGACCGCGAGATCGCCGATTATAGGAGGTACATGGTATGTATCTTAGGAATTCCCTGTCCTTAGGGGGTAGATACCTGTTGTGAATAGGTCCTAGGGAGGGGCAAAGGGTAACGTTCTGGCTGGGTTAGTAAGGCCCTGATGAGCCGGTTCTATCTAATCTGAGAACCCAAGCAGAACATTTGGCGTCACGAACCGTTTACAAACCTGTGTGCGTCGTTGTTGTCTTTCTATTTGTCCTCGGCGTATACCTGCTTTCGTTTGTGTATTCTTTTTCTATTTTGTATGTGTAGTTTTGTTTTTTCAACATGTTTTTGAGAAAGTCGAAATCTGTTTTTAAGTTACCTGTTGATATTCCCGGCTGGGATTCAACGCCTTATGAGGCCTTGGCCCGCGAGTGGGCTGATTCTACTGGTTTGAGTGAAAATTGGAATTCTTGTCTGGAGCTGGCGGAGCCGGCTGATGTGATTTCCTGTTTGCAGAAGGCGCCAGTAGCGAAGGGTGATGAGCTTCCTATTTTGGGACGCAGGGGTTGGATTGTCTTGTCTGCATACAGGCTTGTACATGAGAGGTTGGTGAAATTGCAGAGGGAGCATGTGGAAACGGAACGGAAGTTTGTTGAAATTCAGAATGATCATACTTTGTTGCGGTGTCGAAATAAATTGCTTGCCGACAAGCTTGAGACGTATCAGACTATCGCCGAAAGGGCGGCTGTGCGGATTGCGCGTTATAAATACAAGAATCGTCGGGGTCACGTTTCTAAACGGAAAGCGCGACTGGTCGTGGCGAAAGCCGGACTGGATTGGAATCCTGATGAATGGGATGGTAATATCTGGAATTCGAGTGACTCTCGTTCCTCGGATGAGGAGTCTAATAATCGCGAGTCTTCTCGCTCTAGACGGGCTTTTAAATCTACTTCTTGTGCTACGGATGTTGAGTCCCGCGACTACGATCGCTCTCTGCATTCTGTTGATACTTCTCATACGGATTGTTCTCCTAGGTTTACTGATCAGGCTCCTTCTGGTGCCCTTCCTGCGGTCTCTGCATATCCTGTTTTTCGTCGGAAGTTGCAGCAGGCTCCCGGTAATCCGAACGGTATTCCTTTAGATTCTTTGGAGGATTTTACTCAACAGGAAATTAGTGATATTTTGCAGCGCTTTCGACAGCGCGCTGGTGAGACCTTGCTTACGTGGATGGTGCACCTTTATGAACTGGGCGCTGCTGGCATTATGTTGGATGCTGGCGATTTTTTAAAATTCTGTTCCTTGAGTTCGGATTCTACTGTACAAGATCATTTTCGTAATTATAATGGTGGTGGTCAAATCAGTTTGCTTCAGTTGGCGACTGAGGGGTGTAATCAAAAGTACCCTACTGAATCTGACTGGCCTGTGAATGACAAGCCGTGGTATACATTGCGCGATGCTGCACAACGTCTCAAAGAGGAGGTGATGAAAACTGCAATTTTTCTGAGTACTGCTGACAGATTGCTTGATGGTTTGTTGACGTCTTCTGTGCGGAATCGTATTATTCGTTCTTCCCCGGTTGCTTATAAGCAGGTCATGATGACCTTATTGATCAATCAGACTGGTAACGCGTTATCTATGGTACTGGAATCTGTGCGCCAGCTCGGTGAGCTGGGTGATTGGTTTAAACCTGAGCGACAGTCTCGGCCTGACATTCGTACTCCTGGTAACAATAAGCTTACTAGACGTGACATGTTTATGGCACTTTTGGCTGATGGTGTGCGGAAGGAGGATATTGATGGTGAAACTACTTCTCGTTTGTGGGACTTGTTTCGAAAGCGCGGTTTAGACCGGAAGGAGGGTTTCCGGCGTGTGCGGACGAATGAGTGTGATCGTGAGTATTCTGATGACAGCGGTGATGACGCCCATCGTGTGCATTCTGATCGTCGTGATGACGGTATGTACGTCATGTGTCCCCTCGTCGTGGAAGAGAGAGAGAGAGAGAGGGGGAGAGAGAAAGGGGGAGAGATGATTATGGTAACAACCGACGTAGAGATGAAAGGGATCAGTCCCCTGAGTTGAGGAGGAGGGAGGATCGACACAGATTTTCCGATCGAAATTCACAGTACAATACGGAGGACAAAAATCCATTTCGTAAGGGAGATGGATATGAACATGATATATTGATACCTGAGAAACGTGAGAACCTTTATCTGATTTGTCCTGGATGATAGAACGCAGTAAAAATGACTAGGAAGTAGGTCAAGCTCCCGTACACAGATGGGCTCACCGAGATAATAGACCCTATGTAGATATTGAAATTTTTTGGAGACATCGTAATATTCAAAGGGCCCGAGCATTGGTAGATACAGGAGCGGAGGCCACTCTTATTCATGGAAAATCAAAGAAATTTAAAGGCCAATTTTTTACTATTACTGGTTTAGGTGGAAAGGAAACTCCCGCAGTACAAACTACAATTGAAATGAGAATAGGTAGAATTCCTAGAAAAGAATATTCTGTATTAGTCGTGCCCTTTGTAGAGTACATCATTGGAATTGACATTTTGAAAGGAATGACTTTACATTTGGATGATGGATGTTATCAATTTGGAACTAAACATTATATATCGTCCAGACCCGTACGGGTTGGTCGTTTGAGAATGCCCCCCATAAAGATTCCCCAGGCGACAAACGTGGTTTGCCAGAAGCAGTATCGTATCGTATCCCAGGTGGCCATGAAGAAATTAGTACCACTATTCAGGATTTGGTGGATGCAGGGGTTATAACTCCGGTTACCTCTGCCTGGAATAATCCTGTTTGGCCGGTGCGTAAGAGTGATAACTCCTGGCGCATGACTGTTGATTATCGAGAATTGAATAAGTATACGCCCCCTTTGACTGTCGCAGTACCGGATATTATTACTTTAATTGAAAGAATTCAAAAGCATCCAGGTACATGGTATGCGTCCATTGATATTGCTAATGCTTTCTTTTCCATCCCGATTGCCCCTGAATGCCAGGAACAATTCAGTTTTACATGGAACGGACGTCAAATGACGTTTAGAAGTCTTCCCCAGGGCTATGTGCATAGTCCTACGATATGTCACCGGGTGGTGGCAGAGCATCTGGCTGAGGTACCTGTACATTCGAAAATTCAGATATGTCATTATATTGATGATGTTCTGATTCAAGGTGAAACACAAGATGAAGTTCAGACCCAATTAGATAAAATCCTTGAATGTTTACGTGAGAAAGGTTGGGAAATCAACCCGGATAAATTACAAGGTCCATCCCAGACTGTAAAATTTTTGGGTATTAATTGGCATGAAGGTCACAGAGAAGTGATCCCACAAGTAAAACAAAAGATTCTTGATTTTGCAGTTCCGAGGAATAGGAAAGAAGCCCAAAGCTTCATTGGCTTATTTGGTTTTTGGCGCCAGCATATTCCTCACTTGAGTCAGATATTGGCCCCCTTGTATCGAGTCACTCGTAAAAAGAATGCGTTTGAATGGAGTAAACCACAGCAAGATGCGTTTAGTTTGGCAAAAGAAGCGATTCAGTATGCCTTGGCTTTATGGCCTGTGTGCGATGGTGATGTGGATTTGAATGTGTCTGTGCAAGGCCTTTATGCAAATTGGAGTTTGTGGCAAAAACAAGGCAGGAGTAAAGTACCATTAGGTTTTTGGACTAAAAAGTTACCTGATGCTGGTGAGCGTTATACACCTTTTGAGAAACAGTTGCTTGCATGTTATTGGGCTCTGGTGGATACCGAGCAAATAACTTTGGGACATGATGTGGTCCTGCGACCTGAAATTCCTATCATGCAGTGGGTTTTGAGTTCGCCGAAAACTCACAGAATTGGACATGCTCAGGAGGCGAGTGTGATTAAATGGAAATGGTACATACAGGACAGGGCACGTGTGGGACCAAAGGGAGTTGCATCCTTGCATGAGCAGGTGGCGCGGGCACCATCGGTTGAGACAGAGAGTGACTGTTCCGTACCTTTAGTACAGGAATCCCCTGTCAAGTGGGGTAAGCCATTTGATGATTTGTCCCTGGAGGACAGAAACCACGTTTGGTTTACTGATGGTTCGGCAAGGTTCATAGGGACAAAACGACATTGGAAGGCAGTGTCCTATAACCCGATCACACAAAAGTTGCTGAGTACAACTGGTGAAGGAAAGAGCAGCCAATTTGCTGAGCTTTATGCTGTTTATCAAGTTCTGAAGCAAGAGTTACCTGGCACATGTCATATTTTTACTGATTCCTGGTCTACTGCCAATGGATTGGCAGTTTGGTTACCGACTTGGCATTCCCATAATTGGGAATTGCATTCGAAAGAACTGTGGGGGAGAGAATTATGGCAAGAGATTTGGGACATGCTCCCGCAGAGTACTGTTACAATCTTTCACGTGGATGCTCATACCCCAATAGACTCCCTTGACAAATTTTTTCATAATATTGCAGATGAACAATCTAAAATTGCTGAGGCAATGGTGGACATGCAGGATTCTGATATGGAAGGATTGGCGAAATGGGCCCACCAGAAAGCAGGACATTATGGAGAGAAAGCCACTAGCAGGTGGGCTGCTGATCGAGGAATTTATATTCCTTTAGATTTAATCAAAGACATTATTTTGCATTGTCCCATTTGTCAGCATGCTAGGCAGCGGAAAGTGCCTCAAATTGTTAAAGGTCATTTACATCGCGGGAAACTGCCCGCTCAAATTTGGCAAATTGATTATATTGGTCCACTTCCTATGAGTAAAAATTGTCAATACATTTGCACCATTGTGGATACATACAGTGGCCTGTTAGTGGCCCTCCCCTGTAAACAAGCTACCCAAGTGAATACAATTAAGACATTGGAATTGATTATGCTTTATTATGGTGTCCCCTTCCAAATTCAATCTGATAATGCATCCCATTTTCGTGGAAGATTGGTACAGGAATTTTGTGTGGAGAATAATATTGAATGGGTGTTTCATATACCATATTATCCTCAGGCCTCGGGTTTAATTGAGCGGATGAACGGTTTGCTGAAACATCAGCTGTGTAAGCTAACCGGAGACCGCTATAGGAATTGGAGGGGCTGTTTATTTCAGGCCTTGTTAATTTTGAATAATCGTCCCTTTCTAAATGCTGAATCTCCATTGATGCGTTTGTTTCCTCCAAATGTCGATGCAAAGCCCAATCAAATTGGGGACCCTGTGATATACTGGGAAATTACCCCCGGAGCACTGGCTCCATGCAGAGCGACCCCGGGGTCGGCAGGTCTAGACCTGCATGCCATGAATGATACTATTATGAAAAGTAAAGATCGAGTCATCATTGAAACCGGTGTTGGTGTCTGTATACCCACTGGAAATTTTGGATTAATCGCCCCTAGATCGGGGCTGGCTGTGAAAGGTATTCAAGTGCTCGGAGGAGTCATTGACAGTGACTATCAGGGAGAGATTAAGGTGCTCCTGCTGAATAGCAGTGAGGTTGATTTACCGATTCATAGAAGTGACCGAATTGCTCAATTGTTGATAATGCCTGTTTTCAGTGGTGAGATCACAAAAGGCACTGCCCCAACGTTGCTAACTGTACGAGGACAAAAAGGATTCGGCTCCACGGATAATCCTGGAGCTAGAGTTTGGGTGCAATCGCCTAAGAATCCCCCTGAACAAGCTGAGATCATTGCAACCGGTCATGATAATACTGTTCTAGTCATGAGACCAGGGAAAGATAGCTGGGAAGCTGTCCCAGCTGACAAGTGTTACCTACGAGAATGAATAATGCCTGTCTTTGATTTTCTTTCAGATCATTCTCTGGACTGTTGCTGCAGGATGTGTCGGCGTTGGACTCCTTTTGGACTGCTGCGACGGGAGAGGAGGGAACCCATCGACCCGGGCTGATTTGAGAACCCGGATGCCGCGTTCCTTTGCTGCGTGGGATTCATCATCGAACTGTTGGACTACTTTGGCCAAGCGCGTGACTAATGCCCCTCATTTTTGTTTAACGCCGATGCGGTCGGTGACTGACATTCTAGCGACTTGTTTAGTTGCTGTCCCTGCTTCATTGGAGACTTTGGCCCATATTTTCAATGTATCGAATGCCCGTCCTAATGTCCTTTTTGGAGACGTTGCTACACATGAATACTGCCCTTTATGTACTGAGTTGTCCGATTCAACACCCTTGACCCAGTCCCAGATAATAACTTATAATATCACGCAGGGTGATTTATGCTTCTTTCTTACTTGTGATCCCAATGCTATTTCTGAGTGTGTGCGTTTAAAATTGAAAGGTGCTACATCATTCACAGCTCATGAAAGGACTTTATGCTTCCGAAGATCACCGAAATTGTGTACCTCTGTTCAAAATAATATGACTTGTAAGAGTTTAGTGGTGACCCCCAGTCATTACCGTACAATGCTGCTACCCTCTGGTTGGCTCTTCTCTTGTGGTAATACATCCTGGCCATATATTCCCGCGAACATTTCCGGAGGCCCTTGTGCCATTACCAGACTGAGTTTGTTGATGTTCTCCTCACATCCCCATGCTAATTCCCGTGTGATCCGAGATGCTGTAATGTTACAGGAGGACTGTGATTCGTCTATGCATTTATATTCCAAATCTGAATACCTTAGCTTAGCTTTCTCAATTGTTGGTGTTCCTGCCTTGGCGGTCTATAATGCCAAGTCTATTGGGAAAATGGCCTGCTGGATGGTAAAATCCATTAATCATACTTCTACGATTTTGTCTGACATACTATTAGACGCCCAGGGTGAACGTAGAGCTATCTTGCAGAACCGGGCGGCTATTGATTATCTTTTGCTTAAACATGGACATGATTGTTCTGATTTTGAGGGTCTTTGTTGTTTTAACCTGTCTGACCATACAAAATCCATTCAGGCTCATATTGACAAACTTCATGACTTGACGGAAGAGGTTAGAAAACACATTAACCAGGGCTGGTTTGACTGGCTCTTTAATTGGCTACCTGATCTACATATGTTGCGTCAAATATTAGGGGGAATTTTGATTACCATTAGCATTTTGATTGCTATCTGTTGCTTTATTCAGTGTATTCCTTCTCTACTTCAATACTGCAAACCTGGTACTAGACATAGATCAGTTAGTTTTGTTTCCTATTATTCCTCCACAGATGTTAGTTCTGTTTGATGAATGTATAATAGACTGAAGTCAAGGGTGAAATGTTCTGCTCGATTTTCCCGGCCCTCTTTTGAGGAAAGGTGATTGATGGTGACTTCAGTCTCTTATCATTCCAGTGCAAGGGGTAGAGTAGTGGATAGAGCCTATTTACGAGGCACTTTGATATAATTCTGCATTCTCCTCCCTAGATTAGAGCTTATACATATAGGCTAGGGGATAGATTCGCTAGTATCAGGGGTAATCCGCCCTTTAGTCAGGGTATTGTTATACTTTTCATGGAGTTATGCTGAATTCGGGCCTGGTAGGCCTCAAACGGGAGAGACTCCATCTTTCTTTCTGCCCCGGCAGCTTGGGATGCTTCTAGGTCAAGTGTAATGTTTTAGTTACGAGGTGTTGTTCGCTTGGAGAGAACCGGTTCAGGCCGGCCCTTGTCGAAGGATTGTATTTTTCTTCATACCGAAGACACAACATCAGGCCGGCCGGCTGGGAACGTGTCCTTGGTACGGGGAGGTACAAGAATTTGGTGGGCGGCAGGTTACTGGCTGGAATTTTCCATGAAGAAACACGCTTCTATATGAGTGAAAGCCCGAGATAGTTGGGTAGTTAGTTCGTAGGCGGCATCTAGCCGTTAGTAGCAAACCTATTACTTATTCCAGGGAAGACAGACGCCAGTCCAAAGGCGGAGAAGAATCGAGAAACAGATACTCTCCTAGCAGAACAGCCAGGGAAGGAGAGTAGCTGATGAGAGGAAGGTCCCAGGGGCTTGGAGAAAGGTGAAGGGAACAGCGTATAGCGGTGCAGCCGTGTATCCGTGATTGCGGAGGTGTGACTTCAAGACGAGCCAAGGCCCAGACGAGAAGGGAACCTAGATGACTGCTGACTGTGGACTTCATATTAATAAGGTGATGTCGACCCTTTCTTATTAGAGCGTACGACCTAATCTTTTACTTCTCTTTGCAGGTTATGTGTTGTAGTATGATGTTATATGTTTGTTTATCATAAATGGGAAATAAAGTACCCCAGTTCTTAGTGAACCGATATGTGCCGTGTGTTCTTGTATGAGAGGGTAACCTATTCTTCTAGTCAGATGCTGCTATGTGAACAGATGCTAACCCTGATCAGGTAAGTGGTAACTGAATAAGGGAGAGAGGAGCCCCTTGAATTAACGACCATACTGCACATTATCTAAATTGGCAACCGTTGTGTGATCGGGAATACTATGGTTCTATACCCCTGATGAATAGTGAGATCGACCCCTTTGTATAATGGTAATCATAGGATAAGCTGCCGTCTGGGTAGGTTGTCTGGGTCTGTATGAGACCGCGAGATCGCCGATTCTGATACTGCCGTCTGGGTAGAGAGATCTGGGTTCGTATGGGACCGCGAGATCGCCGATTCTGATACTGCCATCTGGGTAGAGAGATCTGGGTTCGTATGGGACCGCGAGATCGCCGATTCTGATACTGCCGTCTGGGTAGAGAGATCTGGGTTCGTATGGGACCGCGAGATCGCCGATTCTGATGCTGCCGACTGGGTAGGTTGTCTGGGTTCGTATGGGACCGCGAGATCGCCGATTCTGATACTGCCGTCTGGGTAGAGAGATCTGGGTTCGTATGGGACCGCGAGATCGCCGATTCTGATACTGCCGTCTGGGTAGAGAGATCTGGGTTCGTATGGGACCGCGAGATCGCCGATTCTGATACTGCCGTCTGGGTAGAGAGGTCTGGGTTCGAATGGAACCGCGAGGCCGCCGATTCTGATACTGCCGTCTGGATAGAGAGATCTGGGTTCGTATGGGACCGCAAGATCGCCGATTCTGATACTGCCGCCTGGGTAGAGAGGTCTGGGTTCGTATGGGACCGCGAGATCGCCGATTCTGATACTGCCGTCTGGGTAGAGAGATCTGGGTTCGTATGGGACCGCGAGATCGCCGATTCTGATACTGCCGTCTGGGTAGAGAGGTCTGGGTTCGAATGGGACCGCGAGGCCGCCGATTCTGATACTGCCGTCTGGGTAGAGAGGTCTGGGTTCGTATGGGACCGCGAGATCGCCGATTATAGGAGGTACATGGTATGTATCTTAGGAATTCCCTGTCCTTAGGGGGTAGATACCTGTTGTGAATAGGTCCTAGGGAGGGGCAAAGGGTAACGTTCTGGCTGGGTTAGTAAGGCCCTGATGAGCCGGTTCTATCTAATCTGAGAACCCAAGCAGAACAGGCAGAGTGGGACGACTGAATGTATGGTTAGTGATGGGCTTGTTTGAGCGAGATTGCAGAGTGAGCAGTGAGGGGGAGAGGTGAGTAAAGTGTCACATGAGTGCAGGGTGAGTAGTGTGCTGTTGTGACTGCAGGGTGAGGTACAGGGTAAACAGTACAAGCGCAATGTGAGTGCAGAGTGATCACTGTGAGTGCAGAGTGAGCGGTGTGCTCATGTGACTGCAAAGTAAGTGGAGGGAGGACATTGTGAGTTCATGGCAAGTGGCATAAGTGCAATGTGATCGCTGTGAGTGCAGGGTTAATGGTGTGAGTGCATGGTGATCAGAGTGAGTGCACTGTGATGACTGTGAGTGCAAGGTGAATGTGAATGCGAAGGGCGAGAATGAGGAATGAGTTGTCCGAATGCAGGGTGCATAACCAGACACTTAAAGTAACTCAGCATGTTATTGAGGGCTGCCGTAGGGCTTCAGATATAAGTTAAACTATTGCTATTATGGCATTATTCAGGGTCAGGGCCGGACAGGCCGTAGCGGGCACCGGGCGTTTTCTCGGTGGCCCGGATGCGTGAGGGGCTGGTTTTGGACCGGTTGGGGCCATTTTTGATACAGGGGGACGGTTTTTCATCAGTGCTGCAATATCTGCCCCCCTGTATCCAAAGCTGCTGCAGTGTTTTCCGCAGGATCCCCCTCCTCCCCACCCCCCGGCCGTTCCAACCCAATTGCCAAGGCCCTGTTCAGGGATTGAGGGTGGAGGAAATAAATATTGTGCTCATCCTGCAACAAACTTACAGTCTTGTGCTTAGGGTTGCCAGCCCATTATATTGATGTCCCAGGCTGTACAAAAAAAGCAGTCACCTAAAGCCTATTTTCAGCACTTATCTGTGCATACCTGGAACAGCAAATATAAATAGAAAGCATTTTTTATTGTGTTCTAGGGCTGCCTGAATGATCCATAACGGGTAATTAAAGGGAACAATGACAGAAAAGTCACATTACATATTAATACATATTATTTTGTTTATAACCCTGTCACTGTCAAGAGACCAGGCCTTTGCAGGCTCTTTAAACAACAAATTTCTGGTATGTTCTTTTGGCAACCCTACTTTATATTCTTTTTCATGAAATGCATTCTCACACTACAGCAGTAAATGTTAAATACAATTGTAAGGAATGGACAGAGTGGGGGCCACAGGGGGTACTGGAACCAGAAAAAAAACTAAGCCTTGCTAACCAGTTTATAAAGTTATGAAAATATGCAAATTGCCTTTAAAGACCTGTGCAAAACTCGGGCGAGCCGGAGATGACACTCCAGACACTGCCCAGCCGAGCCCACAGCAGCTCAAGCTGCAACAGTCTGGGCTGAGACACACAACAGGGGTTCTGAAGGCCTTTTAGCCCTATGGGCATTGCGCGCCAGGTTGTGATGGAACTTTCTTTTTTTAACATTTTGAAATTGGGGTATGCGCCCTTCCGTGCACTATGTTCACTGCTATTCTCTGTTTCTTGGCAGGACCTTAACTTCTACTTCTATATCCTATAGACCCTTCTTTTTAGTGATATGCTGGACTGGCCGGCCGTAGCTGGCACCGGGCTGGAAGGGTGGGAGCCGGTTTTGGCACAGGGGGCGTTTTGTAGCAGTGCTGCAATAATGGCGCTCTGTACCAAAAGTAGCAGCAGTGTTTCCCACCAGGACGCCCCCTTCCCCTAATCCACCCAGCCCCCTCCCCCCCCCCCAACATGTCCCCGGCACATCTCTTTTAAATGTCAGGGCCAGTTTTGGTTCTCAGTCTGTGGGTTCTACAGACAAGCTACTATACAGAATGTCCTCTCACGAGCAAAGAAACACGTTCATAGCTAAACATATAATAACAGGAACCGAATAACACGAAAGCCACAATAGAATCACTACTTCGGTGATACATTATATACCTTAAAGGCGCCTAGAGGCGTTTCAAAAATGTACAATATTAAGCCATTAAAATACACAAACTATGTACGCAAGTATAGACAAAGCCAATGGGTCTGGTTTATAAGGGAAACGTGTGTGTGTGTATGACTTGCAAGCAACAGAGCAAGAGGAAGGGGGTCTCTTTCTCTTAAAACCTTAAATATTGTTTGAACGCACAGCTTTACATCCATACAACTGTAAGGCCACATGAATGGATGCCCACCGCAGGTCAAACTTTGCCTTGACGTCATTGCCTATATTATATCAAGAACTAGGTACCATTATGCCAAGGACAGCACGATCAGCATTATGCCTTAGTAGTGGCCACCATGTCATAGTTGCCCAAATTAAGATAAGACGTACCACAATAATGGTGGGGCTTAATGTGAAACTTAGTAAGCCAACATTATGCTGAGAACACAGTTGTGCCAATGCCAGGAGTCATAGCTATCATGCTATAAATGTCCACGGTATGCACAGAAATGCAACCATTAATTAGGCCAGGACCAGCATTTTGCTAGAGGCTTGGACTGTGTCCACACCAGACCCCACCCATTCCGGGGCTGTCTTTTGGAGACCTTTTTTTAAAGCTGCTTTGATTTCTGAATATCTCAATTATTTTGACTCAGCAATCCTACACCTTGAGCCGACAACAGTAGGATAAGAGTTGAACCTGGAATGGCTGGTGGCTCTGATTGTATTTTGGTTCTTATACGTTTCCAACTGGAATTTAGAAGACAAGCACTTAAGCAGGCAATGGCTGTTTTTGGAGATGCTTGTGTGCTTTTATTTTTGTTTCCGAGTGTGTACGCCTACACCCTCTAAGCAAATGAAGACATGGATCTTCTTTCTAAAATGATTCAATTGAACATGTTCTAACACTTTTATAATTAAGAGCAGGTGTAAATATGTTCATATTTTGCATATTACAGCAGCTGAGTAGGAACAGTTTTGGGTCAGGGGTCTGGATTGAAGGAGGTAGAAAGTATGACTGGTAGAGGACATCCAATGGGAACATTGACTAGCCATCATAGTCATGAACAAGTGATGGCATGATGAGGCACAAGTATATGAAGTGGTTCATAGGATTTTTAATCAAATGCCGAATCTGGGACTAGAACTTAACTACCAAGTTCCAGCTTTAGCCATCCCATCAACCCCCTTCTAACAGCCCTATCCCCCATTAGCCAGCTGCATCTAGCTACATCACCGCTGGCAGATAAGTGATCTATCCGCGCATAGGTATGGCGTCACTTAATGCCCCAAATGGAACTAGCAACACCAACCTGAGGGGATAGAGGTCAATCTGCCAGGGATAAACAGACGTACAAGGTGGGCAGAGAGAGTGAGGGTGAAAGAAGAACCTGCAATAAGACACAACTAAAGTAAGTGAAGGACCAGGAATACATTGAACTGGAAGTAGATGATAAGCAGACACTCTACAGGCCTGATTAGGAGTTTGGAAGATGTGTTACTCCATCACAAATGTAATGGATATCCCATACGCGGTACTACAAGTTCCATTATATCCAATGGTACAAATGCAATTTATAATCGGGCTGACGGGATATCCGTCACGTTTGTGAGCTGTTAAATTGAACTAATATCAGGAAGCACAATTTAAGCGATGGCAATACAGGAAGAACTAAACAGCAGTAATGGAAAAACTGCAAAAGGTTGGGAATGGTAATAACCCAATTGAGGAAAACAGAGGAAGTGTAGCAAATTGGGGTTTTCTGCATGGCCATCCAAGATTTTTCACCTTTTTCTGGACCCTGTTTTTGCTAGGTTTAGGATACTGTGCTCTTCACCACTGCTAAACAGTAGTTAAGGGCCTGTGCCTCCCCTCTTAATCATGTGCTGTACGTTGGAACTCCCTATTTTAGCGCCGGGACACTCTGCTAGAGTAGCTGAGCGCTTAATAAAACCTCCGATAACATAACATAACATAACATATTTGGTCTTTTAACTTACCCATATGCCCACTGTACATGGTGCATTAAGTGCACCTGTGGAATGGAAATTTAAAATATAACATGTGGGCTGCAGTGTGTATTTACCCAACCCACATATGATAATAAATAGGGGTGATAGGAGTTACCTAAAAACTCTGCGAGATTCCATGGGCAGTGGAGTTTGAGTACGTTGCGCTGCTTATGAGGATTTTTAGCGCCAGGAGCTTGTCCTGCGCTATACAATCTGTGCGAATGGCACAATGTTATGTGCCAGAGATCGCTGCTTCTTTCTGCTGCTTGAGTAGATTTTCTACTTGAGCGGCAGCTTCCTCAATGAGAGCTGCAGCTTTCTCAGCACGACCGGTATCGACCTGCCGTGACCGCCCATCTTGTGAAATCTCACCGTGAGGCGGTCTAGATCTCCATTGTCTCACTCATGCTCCTCAAATTAATGTTGGCGAGCCACACATGAGCAAAAACTCTGCCACGTGGTGGTTGGCAGAGTTTTTGTACACCTTGACGCTCCATGCAAAGCACGGAGTTGACAAAACTCTTCAAACTCTGCCGGAGGAGCGGAGTTTACTGCCCACCCATAATAAAAATATATTTCTGCTAGGAATACCACTGTGCTGTGGCAAGGCTACATTTTAAATGCACTGCACTGACACAGTGTAGGGAAAACTATGCACTGCACTGACACAGTGTATTCATTACGAATTCATTTCAAAACTACTTTTGCTATGTAGAAAAACCCTTAATTTATACATTTGTAAGTCACTCTGAAAGTGTGCATTGTAAGCCCACATGATAGGGTGCTAAAATATATAAACAGACTACATATGAGCTAACTACATATTGTTTGTGCCCTCACAATAAAATGAAAGCCAAGAGCTAGTTCACTCTGTAGGCTTGGCTAGACCTTTCTCTAATAAGCCTAAATAGGATCAAAATCTTTATTTTCCACCCCTGCTTAGAAAATGGGTAGAACATTGCTCCAAAGTTATTTCCTACTCATTTTTTTAAATCTGACGTAATGATGGAATCAGAATTTTGATATCTTAAACAGAGACCTGATTTTGAAAAATTCTTTAGCCTTCCTGAGCCAGAATTGGCTTAACACCAGTTCTGCCACATATCACTCCTACAGAGCTGGAATATGCATTCTTCGCTGGGAAGATTGATGACTCTGACTCAAAGGATAATGGCTTGCCACTAGGCGCGTGAATGGCCAATGGATGTTAACTTACTTGGATGACTTACCAGGGATGATCTACCTTGGAGTGGACATGAATAGTTGGCAGAACACAAAGCAGCCATAGCACCAACTCTTTTGACTTGGAGATAGCATGGAGGGCTTCTCCTATTCATTCCCAAGACACTCCAAGACAGGCAAGTCCAAGTTACAATAGAGGGGAAAACCAGTTCTGCCACCTGTCACGCCTCTAGGTCTGGAAGGCACATCTTTGTCTGGGAGATGTAACAACTCTGGCTCAGAGGACAATGGCTTACCTATGGGTACAGGAAAGGCCAATAGATGTTAACTGCTGATCATTTAGCAGGAATTAGCCATCTGGGAGTGGACAAGAACAGTTGGCAAACAAAGGGCAGATTTACCTTGGAGATGTCGTGGAGGTCTTCTTCTATTTATACCAAAGACCTTCCTTGATAGGTTGCAGACAAAGTAGGAGGGAACACCACTGCCAAGTATGGGAGTGACCAAGAAGCTGAAGGCAGTCCTGTCTGGTAGCATCTGGGTCTTGCCATCTTGAAACAGGGGCTCCTGGCTGTAATTGCACAGCAAGGCAAAGATCAAGTGCTGCAAAAGTAGGTGGGGGTACTGCAATAAAATTATTCCAGGCATTGGCAGGTGAGGAGGATAAATCCGGCACTTCCACCACCATAGTTGCAAAAATAAGAGTACCCCAGAAAATGAATATTCCTAGGTCTTATATTAGACATGGCTTCCTGATGAAGGCTTTATTGCCAAAACGCGTGTAGGACTCAATTTTCTTCAGCCATGGCAAATATGAATGCTCTTTTCTACTGAAACAGTAGTCAGACTTCAAGAGTGCCTTCATGAGTTAGGCGCTGGATTAATGTGGGAGTATGCCTGAATACATTTATTAGGGACTACTACAGAAATAGACCAATCATGTGATGTAGAATGAATTGAATAAGAGCTTCTGTGTATAAATATAATGAAGTTATATTACTTTTTTACAAAAAGGATAAAAGAACAAAATACTGTTGTATGAATGAATATTTTTGATAATGAACAGCATCTGGGAGTTTACATATTGTTATTGAATTTTTGAAGGTCCATTCTATATTGAATTTCCTAAATGTCTGTGCACACATGACACTTCCGCCACCATACCCTCAGAATATTCCTGGACCTAGGAATACTACAACTGAAGAAGGTGGCTTTCCTGGAAGAAGAAAGGAAAATCCTGACACCTTTTGAAGGAAGTGAACTCATTCAAGGACTTAAGGACTCCCTAATCCTCCTGTCACAGAAGTACTGGAGCTCAGCAAGGATCAAATGGTTGGCCTCCTGTTTACCTGCTTCATGCAAACGAATACATGAAGTATGACTCCAAGAGGGTCAATCTGACTAACAGAGACTAGACCCTGTAGGAAACCTAAATGGAAAAAGATCTGGTGCCCAGAAGTCTGCTCTGAGGATGTAGAGACTGCAAGATTCAACAGAAGAAACTTTGCCAGCAGTTGAAGACTAAGGGGCTGATTTATATATGGGTGGGTGGACCGTTGTTCTGCCAGGGAAATGGAGTTGATTACTCCATCACCCAGCTGGAGGTACCGCTGCCATATTTATTAATGACCGCCAAGCAGGCTGTCATTTATAATGCATTGGCAGGAACCACCATCACAGTGGTTCCTGTCAATGGTCTTTGCTGTTTTTGCACCAAACAGTTTTCTTTTTTATTTTCAAACAGAAAATCCAGAAATTGAATTTTCTTTTTGAAAATAAACAAGGAAATTGACCCCCTCGCTATCAGTCATTTCTAATGTCAAGGGGGGAATTATTTCTTTTTTACTTTCCCGTGTTGCCAGGTTTTGATTGGCAGCGGCACACAGTAAAGAAATGGCTATATGTCCGCTCATCTTGATAGGGTGGGTGGCCATATAGCCATTTCTCCGATGGCCCTAACTCCGTCGGGCCATTGGAGAAGTTTGGCTGTGGAGGTGATGGAGTAGTCAAACTTACCGTTCGCCCACATCAAATCGGCAGGGTGGACCTTTATTTTGGTGGTATGTATACTCCATCAATGTTACGAAAGAGTATACAACCCCTAAGTCTGAAGGTAAAACCTTTGACTGGACAACCTGCATGGTGTATCCGACATTGTGCTCCATTGCGGTCAGCAAACTGTTGTTTTTCAATAGTGCTTGAATTTTTAAGGTGCTTATTGTCTTGAAAGTTTAAAAATTCATATCTCTTATTTCCCTTAAACTATTTTGATGATCTTGGTGTCTTCTCGCTCATTGAATATTTCTCTATTTGTGTATATAAATTTACTTTGGGATTGTATTGTGTTATGTTATTTATTACAAAATTGTTGGCAATGCTTCAACTTTGCACATATTTCTATGAGGATTGCCTGCTGCTTGTGCCATGACTACCGGAGGTTGAACAGAGATTCTCTCCGAACTGCATTTTGGTCTGAGCAGAGTGGGTTGTTGAGTTGGTAGGGGTACCAGCCTTTCAAATTAATAACTCCTTTTCTGACAGGAAGGATTTATTTTTTATGCTGGAAATATGACAGAAAGACGGATGAAAGAAGGGCCAAATGAATGAGAACTGGAAGAAGGGTGCTAAGTAAATAAGTAGGAAAGAAGCTAGCAAATATAGCCTGAAGGGTGAAGGAAGACACGGTGGAAGGAAGAAATGAAAGTAAGTGAGTATGGAAGAAGGGGGTCAGGTAAACAACTGAAGAACAGGGAGGAGAGGAAGATGGATGGAGGAAGACAAGGAAGAAAGGAAAGCTGAAATGGGAGGGGAAGAAGACGGGGGGAGATGAAATTGAAAGGGGGAAATTCAAAGGAAGGAAGGGAATACACTGAAAACCGATACGTAACAGAAGGAAGTGAGGGAAAAAGGAGGGACGGAATGGCATTTAGGCGGAAGAGAGAAAGTATGAGCAGACCTGGGAGGCTGGCGTCATTGCCCCGGTTCTGGATGAGCATCTTTCTCTGGGGCTCATATCTCAATGCCAGAGCCCACCTGCATCTTTTTTAGTAATGTGCTTAGAAAGTGTTTTCAGAGGTGATTAAACATCAAGGCTGTGAGGTGATTTTTCATGTTACAGAGGCAATTCCTCATTCCAGATCACCATGCCTCTTCCATGACTCTCATGCGCTGAAGAGCACGCCAGGCCCGCCTGCACTTGTGAAATGGTTTCCGAGGAAGGTGGGTGACGCCAAGGGCCTTTTAAAAGCAGAGTACAGTCGTCTGGAGTTTAGCACGCCATCAGACCCGTGCTCATTCCGGCAAGCAGGAGCCTGCTGCTAACTTCACCCACACAGACATAGCCGGAATACTCTACAATAGAATTGTAAAGCAACCTGAATGTTATTATTCTGAGAACAGTTCAGTGTCCTTGGTGCTTGCTACCTTATTGGTATTTTAGGGCTCCCCTGGCAGCGGCATTTAATTATTATGCAGTCAGTTACACACTCTGAATAACTGTGGGATATATTCCCTCTTGGTCCCGTGGGGACCAGCACTGGACGCTAATAGTAAATATCCTTGGATTGAAAGTGAGAGTGATAAGGAAAGTGCGAATAACAGCTTGAAAGCAATGCTGCCACTTACAATAAAAGAGCTGACTGGGCTGGAGCTACCTGTTCCCGACCACCATGAGTCTGGACTCATTTCTAATTTCCCCCTTCTTACTCTGCTCCATCACTTTGTACAAGTAGTCTTGTCATTACCAGTGCAACTTCGCCTCACCGACCCCTGATGACAGACCTAGGGGCATATTTACTAACCTTTGACTCAGAGCAGGGAAGAAAGCAAAGGTACTGCACTGGGTGAAAGGGAGACCGCAGGAATGGACCATATCTACTAAGATATGGTGCATTTGCGCTGTGTTCTAGTGATGGCGGACTGGGTGCTTCCGAGCGCCAACATAGGCACCCACGCAGAATGCAGCATGCATAGAATGAAGAAGTAACAGGGAGAAATAAGCCATTTCTTTTTGTTACGTCTGCTTCTAGGGGGTGTAGGTTTTTGGTGCAATCCCAGTTTTACTCACCTTAGTACATCTAGGATTGTGTCTACATCCATCAGTGGATCCATGGGAATTCCCATGCTTCACCCATGCAATGGCTCCCCAACACAAAGTAACGTAAGGCAGGGCTATGTGCTGCCTTGTGTTACTTTGCATTTACTAAAACACACAGAGCAACATAAAGTGGCTTTGAGTGACTAAGTAAATGCTAAAAAGGATTTAGCATTAGGGCTGCGCCATAAAAGTGATGCAACCCTGTTGTAATATCTTATTAAATCTGGGCCTTGTTGTTAGCCTTGAGGCTCAGGGGGCTGAAGATACTGGCCTGAGATCACCCAGAGAATCTGTCTGGTTTACATTGAAGCGGGGCAGGCAGGTATAAATACGTACTTGGGATTGCTGAGTCTGCAATATACATACAGGTTGAGACACAGCCACAGGACATGCGTGGCCTAGAAGTACCAGATGAGCCTGGGGCAAAGGTGTACGAAATTCTAAAATTCTGGGGAGAGGTGGGGTAGCGACATCCAAGGAAAGAGACTACCCAGTCTCAGAGTGTACATGCTAAAATGTGAAGTAGTGGGAAAATTAGAGGCCTTGAAATGAGTAGCCGTGCATTGCAATTGTGGTATTGATATTAGATCAAATTGCTGGGTCTTGAGCAATCATATACTCCCTACACCTTTGTTCCCTTCTCTACCATGACCAAACAGGTGCAGTATAGATAATCAGCAACAAGGTCATATTCGAATGACAGGGCATCAGGGACATTTTATTTATACATCACTTTGAGTTCATCATATTTTCATGGCTAAATGAGGGATTGTTGACGTGGGTAATGTTCGATGTCCTTGCTGGCTCAAGAACGCTTGCTGTACTGCATGTGCACACATTGGAAGTACTATGTGAATGTTGCAATTCCTCCTTCCGAGCACCTCATCCTGATGTGGCCTTGCATGGCACCTTCCGTGATGCAGCAGCTCCAGGTAAACAAATAGGGCTGGCTCTGCTGCACAACTCCTGTTTAAGGTGCTAGGTATGGTACATTCTGCTGGGACTGTCCAGGCTTCAGATGCACCCCTTTTGTTTTACATTGGCCTACTCTGACTGATTGTTGAGCAAATTACCGTGCATTGAAGAAGGCAGTAGCAACTCAATTAGCCTTTATCCCCCCAAGAGAAAGATAAAACAGGACATTTGGTGCCCCACTCCAACTCAGGGCAGGCAATTAGACAATTTAAATGCAGTTAAAATACCAAAGAATCCAAGAGGCTGGTGGCTATAAAAGCCCAATAAATTACACTTTCCATCCACATTGGCATCTCTACAAGTACATTTTAGGATTTTAGGACATTGAGCCATAGGCGTAGATAAAAATGGTGGGGCAATCAGGCTATATATAGATCGCTGATGACATCTCAAATGACACAATTGATGACATCACTGATTACATAATGACGACATCATCCAAGGTTCGTTTGCACACATATTGCTGTACAAATTGCTATTGCGTTACTTGTAGCATAGTTCACATTACCAATCAACCACAGATATTTAACATGGTGCTTAATCTATTTACAACTGTTCAGAGAAAGCCAAAACAGTGAATGCTAATTCCAAAACAAATACCTTACCAAGGACAGCTTTTATCTGTATCAAGCCTCTTACACACACTGAACCTACATTAAGAAATTAAGCTGATATCAGTAAAGAACTGAGGGCCAGATGTAGGTAGGGTTTTACCGGTCGGTAACGGCCGAAATCGGCCGTTACCGACCGGTAAAAGGATTTTGAGATGTAGGGGGTAGAATCGGTAAATTTACCATTCGGTAAATTTACCGATCGGTAATTTTACCGATTCTGTAAATATACCGGTCGGTATATTTACCGACCGGTATTTTTACAGATTCGTTAAAATTGATATGTAGGTGGGACTCTTATGAGTCCCACAAGGCCTAAGAAATCGGTATTTTACCATCAAATTCAATTTGATGGTGAAATACCGATTCAGGTGTGCATGCACATGTGTGCATGCACACCTGTGCCATATGACAGGCAGACCTGCCCTTAGGGCAGGTATGCCTGCCATATGGCCCCCGACCCTTTTTTGGGGGTGCTAGAGGGTGTCAAAGTGACACCCCCTGCACCCTTGTCAAAATCGGATTCGGTAAATACCGACCGGTAATGCCCCATTCATTCCTATGGGCTTCAAAGCCCATAGGAATGAATGGAGCATTACCGGTCGGTATTTACCGATTCGGTAAATACCGATTATTACCGAATCGGTAAAATGCACATCTGGATGGACCTACATGTCCACCCTTCATATTTACCGATTCTTAATTACCGAATCGGTAAAATTCGGTAATTAAGAATCTGTAAATATTTTTTACCTACATCTGGGCCTGAGTTCTGTAAACAGTGTTCACACTACGGAGAGAGTTCATTCTATTCCACATTGCAAACAGCGAAACTCTCATGAGAAAGACACGTCAGAGTATTTAAAGAATCTATTAATAACAGAGTAAATTCTATGCAAGAAGTTGTAAAAAAAAGTATTTGCTAAATATAACCAAGATATGAAAGTGCTTAAAATCATACTAACTGCACCCTTCATACTGAGGGGAACACTTTACAGATAGCCCTTCTTCTGAAGCAAAAAAAGCATGTGTACATATGTTACTATTTGGTGCGCACATCATGCAGACTCAGTTCTCTCTAATAACATAAGGCTGCTTATAAAAGTTAGTATGTACTACATAGAATCTTTCTCCTATTGGAAACTTTTTTGCAGAACCAAAAATATAAGTGAATCATAATAAATACAAGTTAACTGTCTCTTTCACACAGAGATACTCTTGAATGCAAATATTTATTATGTGTTCAATATCTCTATACAGATATGGCGCCCTAGGAGCATATGCATTTTGTAAACACTTACTCACATTAACTGCACCCAAGCTGTACAAAATTACGTAAAAAAGTAATATGGTAGATACTCCCTACTGTCTAAACTGTAAAACAAGCTGCACACTCATTGGATGATGTCATCAGTGATGTCCTCAGTGATGTTATCAATGATATAATTTGAGATGTCATCAGTTATGTCATAAATGATGTCATAGATTATGTCATGAAAGATGTCTTATGCAAGCTCAAAAGCAGTGCATGGCGGGGCACATGGTATACTTAGTATTACAAACTATAACTGCTGAATTTCTATTTTTTGTAGTTAAACATTTTTAGCGTTGTCAGTGAGGAATTCACCTAAATATAACGTTACTTTATTCTTAGTTTTTTCAGTGAATGTCTAAAGGTTTTTTAAATCCAAAACACATATTTTTATTACTCCAAATTATAACGTTACATTAACCTTTTTTTAATTGAATTTCTAGGTTTTTAAAATACATATATATATTTAAAAATACATAGAAACTAACTACTCTGACAATGTTTGCGCTAAGAATCTTTAGCATATTTTTCATAGTCTTTGAATGTATCTTTACGTAAACTTCATATTTAAAAAAGAAACTGAGTAGTTTTTCCTATACTATAAACTATGTATTTTAACTATTTACGTCCATTCTCAAAATGTGTGATCTCTCTCGCTGGAGGCTCGCTGTAGATTTTCGAGATCGTAGAGTTATAAATTACATTCTGATCTATTTTACAGAGATCTTCATGTGGTCAGTTATTATTGTCAGTACAGTACGTATATTGTATAAATTATTTTGTTTACAAAGTTACAGCTTTCAAGAGACACTTGCGGGAGTCGAACCCACAATCTGCTGTGTGGGCTATAAGGGAGCTGTACTTCCTGTTTGGCTCTTGCGATCTGCTCCTGAGATCACACAATTGAAATTAAGTTCATAACAATGTATTTTTGTCATTTTGAAGAAATGAGAAGTGTTGCTTAAAGCAGAAAAACCATTGATGTATTGTTGCATTTGAGATATTAAGAAAGTTATCTGTTTGCACAATGTTAATGGCCTCTCGCGAGACACCTGCAAGATGCCGGAGCGAGGAAAGACATCCCAAGGAAGGATTGTGATCGGGTCATATGGATGTCTTTATTTAGCAAAGAAAAATTCCTTCCTTGTTGCTTCATTTTCCTATTGGGTTTTGCTGTGGTTAGACCTTTTTGGCTAGCTCTGTGACATTGCTGATTTTCAGTCACCAGAATATCATCCTCAGATTCAGATGAGAACCCTGCTGCTTTTCCTGCAGCTCAGCCAGCTCAACCACCCAAGCAGTCCTTTGTGTTGGAATTTTTTCAAAAGAGTCCAGGTGGGATGAACATGTCTGAGAAATATGTGATTTGTAAAATATGCAAAAAGGAGTCCAGTAGGGGCAGTCAGAACAAGCAATACAGCATGAGTACCTCTGAGAAGTGTCGACATTTGTAGGCTATGCAGCCGCAACACCTTGCTCGGGCTGCAGAGCTTGATAACTAATCAGGGGCGTCCACATCTTTTCAACCTGGTGACACTGTGCCTGCCCAGGTACTCACCGCTCATGCAGATAACAACTCTGCTTAGCTGAACAAAGCTCTTTTTTGCTGCTTATGCAAGGAGATACTTTTTTCAACTGAGAGAAACAGAGGTGCATGGGATAGGCTTGTCCAGGATCATGAATGCCCACCTAGGCAGTAGTTTTTTTTTAACATTCTTTTTCCTATATTTTTCTCAGTTTTTTGAAGGAGATGTTGTTTTTCTCACAGTTTCTTGTCTTTGTTCTATTCCTTTTTAAAAAAAAAATACAAAAGAGTTCAAAATACAAAAAAACACTAAAAAAATAGTTGTTGAAAATGTTACTTTACAGAGCTATCCTATGCTTTAATTATGTATGTTATTTGTACAATGTACCCTTTTTTTTAGGTCGAGCCTAGCCGCAACACGCATGCGCTGTTCCCTCTGCCAGACTGCTGTAGTAGAGTATGGGAGGGAAGCCGTGCCCACTCTCTGCCCATTTTTTTCATTGCCTTATGTCATTGTCTTTCGTAAATGCTGGCTACGGATTCGTTAATAGGCTTGTTAGTCCCTCCTTAGTACGGCTTGTCTTCATGTGTAACCCTCCATGGCTACTGGCCCCTTTACTTCAGTTGTTACATAGGACCTGTTATTTAGTCTTTAAGCACTATTTACTTTATTGAGTTTCTCTTACTGCAGACCGGACATGCGCTGCTTCAGCTGAAACCGCGTGTGTTGTTTTTAAGTGGCAGGGACGCCTGAGTAACATGGGTGCCCACTTTCAGTCACTTTAACCCAGTATTATCTTGTGTCTGTTTTAACCCCCCAAGTAAAATGGATTTAGAAATGATAAGCGAATTAAGTCATGTAAATTCCAGGTAGCACACAATCCTGTGCTAATGGACTCAAGCTGACAACAGCACATCTGTGTTACATGTCATCTGCACTAAAGCCACCTGATGAGTTGTATTCAAAGGCCTGTTTTATTAATCAAAGAACACCACCAACCATACCACCACCAGCGCCAATACTTCCACCACCACCATCAATACCACCACCACCTTACCAACGCCAATACCACCACCACCAATACCACCACCAATACCACCACCAACAATACCACCACCACAAATTCCACCACCACCAATACCACCACCACCACCAATACCACCAAAGACACCAACACCACCACTAATACCACCACCACCAATACCATCACCACCACTAATACCATCACAACCAATACCACCACCACCACCAATGCCAATACAACCCTCAATACAATACCTCCACAACCAATACCACCAATACCAATACAGCCTTCAATACCAATACCATCACCAATACCACCACCAATACCACCACCACTAATACCACCACTACCAATACGAACACTACCAATAGCACCACCAATATCCCCACAAATTCCACCACCATTAAAAGCACCACCAATACCAATACCAATGACACTGCCAATACTAATACCACCACCAATACCACCAATACCAATATCACCAATACCACCTCCACCAATACCACCACCACCAATACCCCACAACCACCAATACCACCACCACCACCAATACCACCAATACCACCACCAATACCACCAATACCACCAATACCACCACCAATACCAATGCCACCGCCAATACTACCACCAATACCACCACCACCAATACCACTCCCACCAATACCAACACCACCAATACCACCACCACCAATACCACAACCACCAGTACAGCCACCACCACCAATACCACCAACACCTATACCACCACCAATACCACCACCACCAATACAACCACCATTACCAATTCCATGGCCAATACTACCACCAATACCACCACCACCATTATCACTACCACCAATACCAACACCACCAATACCACCAACACCAATACCACCACCATACCAATGCCACCGCCAATACTACCAACAATACCACCTCCACTAATACCACCTCCACCAATACCACGACCAGCAATACCAACACCACCAATACCACCTCCACCAATACCACCACCACCACCAATACCACCACCTCCAATACCTCCACCACCACCAATACCCCACCACCACCAATACCACCACCAATACCACCAATACCACCAACACCAATACCACCACCAATATCACCAATACCAATACCACCACCAATACTAATGCCACCGCCAATACTACCACCAATACCACCACCACCAATGCCAAAACCACCACCAACAAAAACACCAATAACACCAACACCACAACTACCAATACCACCACCACAACCACAAATACTACCACCACCAATACCACTAGTACCACCACCACCATCAATACACCATCAATACCATGACCACTAAAACCACCACCACTACCCATACCACCATCACTACCACCAATACTACCACCACCAATACCGCCATCACCAATACCAATACCACCACCACCAATACCACCTCTACCAATACCGCCACCAGTACCACCAAAACCAATACCACAACCACCACCACCAATACTACCACCACCAGTACCACCACCAATACCAACACCACCAATACCACAAATACCACCATCACCACCACCACGTACACTACCACCACCACCACCACCACCACCAATAATACCAATACCACCACCACCAACACCACAACCACCAATACCACCACCAATACCACCACCACCAATACCAAAAGTACCACCACCACCACCAATACACCACCAATACCACGACCACCAATACCACCACCAATACCACCACCACTACAACCAGTACTATCACCAATACCACCACCACCACCAATAATACCAATACCACCACCACCAACACCACAACCACCAATACCACCACCAATACCACCACCACCAATACCAAAAGTACCACCACCACCACCAATACACCACCAATACCACGACCACCAATACCACCACCAATACCACCACCACTACAACCAGTACTATCACCAATACTACCACCACCAATACCACCACCACCAATACCACAACCACCAATACCATCTCTACCAATAGCACCACCAGTACCACCAAAACCCATACTACCACCACCAATACCACCACCACCATCACCACCACTAATACCATCACAACCAATACCACCTCCACCACCAATGCCAATACAACCCTCAATACAATACCTCCACAACCAATACCACCAATACCAATACAGCCTTCAATACCAATACCATCACCAATACCACCACCAATACCACCACCACTAATACCACCACTACCAATACGAACACCACCAATACCACCACCAATATCCCCACAAATTCCACCACCATTAAAAGCACCACCAATACCAATACCAATGACACTGCCAATACTAATACCACCACCAATACCACCAATACCAATATCACCAATACCACCTCCACCAATACCACCACCACCAATACCCCACAACCACCAATACCACCACCACCACCAATACCACCAATACCACCACCAATACCACCAATACCACCACCAATACCAATGCCACCGCCAATACTACCACCAATACCACCACCACCAATACCACTCCCACCAATACCAACACCACCAATACCACCACCACCAATACCACAACCACCAGTACAGCCACCACCACCAATACCACCAACACCTATACCACCACCAATACCACCACCACCAATACAACCACCATTACCAATTCCATGGCCAATACTACCACCAATACCACCACCACCATTATCACTACCACCAATACCAACACCACCAATACCACCAACACCAATACCACCACCATACCAATGCCACCGCCAATACTACCAACAATACCACCTCCACTAATACCACCTCCACCAACACCACGACCAGCAATACCAACACCACCAATACCACCTCCACCAATACCACCACCACCACCAATACCACCACCTCCAATACCTCCACCACCACCAATACCCCACCACCACCAATACCACCACCAATACCACCAATACCACCAACACCAATACCACCACCAATATCACCAATACCAATACCACCACCACCAATGCCAAAACCACCACCACCAAAAACACCAATAACACCAACACCACAACTACCAATACCACCACCACAACCACAAATACTACCACCACCAATACCACTAGTACCACCACCACCATCAATACACCATCAATACCATGACCACTAAAACCACCACCACTACCCATACCACCATCACTACCACCAATACTACCACCACCAATACCGCCATCACCAATACCAATACCACCACCACCAATACCACCTCTACCAATACCGCCACCAGTACCACCAAAACCAATACCACCACCACCACCACCAATACTACCACCACCAGTACCACCAGCAATACCAACACCACCAATACCACAAATACCACCATCACCACCACCACGTACACTACCACCACCACCACCACCAATAATACCAATACCACCACCACCAACACCACAACCACCAATACCACCACCAATACCACCACCACCAATACCAAAAGTACCACCACCACCACCAATACACCACCAATACCACGACCACCAATACCACCACCAATACCACCACCACTACAACCAGTACTATCACCAATACTACCACCACCAATACCACCACCACCAATATCACAACCACCAATACCATCTCTACCAATAGCACCACCAGTACCACCAAAACCCATACTACCACCACCAATACCACCACCACCAATACCACCACCAATACCACCAATACCACCAATATCACCAATACCACCACCACCATACTACCACCACCAATACCACCAATAACAATTCCACTACCAATATCACTACCACCAATACCACCAATACTGCCACCACCTATACCACCATCGACACCAATACCAACACCACCAACACCAATACCAATACCAGTACCACCACCACAAATATCAATACCACCACTAATACTGCCACCACCAATACCGCCACCAATGCCACCACCACCAATACCAGCAATGCACCACCACCAATGCCAACACCACCACCAATACCACCACCAAAAACACCAATACCACCAACACCAACACCACAACTACCAATACCACCACCACAACCACAAATACTACCACCACCAATACTACTAGTACCACCACCACCACCAATACCATGACCACTGAAACCACCAACAATACCACCACTACCCATACCCCCATCACTACCACCAATACTACCACCACCAATACCACCATCACCAATACCAATACCACCAACACCACAACCACCAATACCACCACCAATACCAGCACCACCAATACCACAAGTACCACCACCACCACCAATACTACAAGCACCAATACCACCACCAATACCACCACCACCAACACCACAACCACCAATACCACCACCAATACCACCACCAATACCACCACCACCAATACCACCACCACCAATACCACCACAACCACCAATACCACCACCACCAATACCACCACCAATATCACCACCAATACCACCAATATCACCAATACCACCACCACCATACTACCACCACCAATACCAATTCCACCACCAACACCACTACTACCAATACCACAAATACTGCCACCACCAATACCACCATTGACACAAATACGAACACCACCAACACCAATACCAATTCCAGTACCACCACCAATACCACCAATACTGCCACCACCAATACCACCATCGACACCAATACCAACACCACCAAACACCAATATCAATACCAGTACCACCACCACAAATATCAATACCACCACTAATACCGCCACTACCAATACTGCCACCAATGCCACCACCACCAATACCACCAATGCACCACCACCACTAATACCACCAATATCACTACCACCACCACCAATACCAATTCTACCACTGCCAATACCAGTACCACCACCACCAATACCACTACCACCACCAATACCACCAACACCAATACCAATACGGCCGCCAATATCACCACCACCAATACCACCAATGCACAAATACCACCACCACTAATACCACCAATACCAATATCACCCCCACCAATACCACCAAAACCAATACCACCACCACCAATACCACCAGTGCCACCACCACCACCACCACCAGTACCACCACCAATACACCTCCAATAGCACCACCACCAATACCACCACCACCACTAGTACCACCAACAATACCATCAAAACCACCACCATCAATTCCACCAATATCACCAATACCGCCACCACCACCACCACCAATACCACCACCAATACCAGTGCCACAACCACCACCACCAATACCACTAAAACTTATACCACCACCACCACAATACCATTACCTCCTCTTGAGTCCAGAGGTAATCTAAAGTTCTAGGGTCCGGGCCCCAATATTTAAACCACGTTTTCCTCCACATTTTCTCCCATGCTATCCTATGGGACAGATAACCTTGCAATAGTGAAAAAACGAAAGACACAGTTTTTCACTATCAGGACATGTCACACACCCTGTTCATGTCCTACCTGTCACATACACTGAACAGTGCCCACCACCAATACACCACCAATACCACGACCACCAATACCACCACCAATATCACCACCACTACAACCAATACTATCACCAATACTACCACCACCAATAACACCACCACCAACACCACAACCACCAATACCACCACCAATACCACCACCACCAATACCACAAGTACCACCACCACCACCAATACACCACCAATACCACGACCACCAATACCACCACCAATACCACCACCACTACAACCAGTACTATCACCAATACTACCACCACCAATACCACCACCACCAATACCACAACCACCAATACCATCTCTACCAATAGCACCACCAGTACCACCAAAACCCATACTACCACCACCAATACCACCACAACACCAATACCACCACCACCAATACCACCACCAATACCACCAATACCACCAATATCACCAATACCACCACCACCATACTACCACCACCAATACCACCAATAACAATTCCACCACCAATATCACTACCACCAATACCACCAATACTGCCACCACCTATACCCCCATCGACACCAATACCAACACCACCACCAATACCACCACCAAAAACACCAATACCACCAACATTAACACCACAACTACCAATACCACCACCACAACCACAAATAATACCACCACTAATACTACTAGTACCACCACCACCATCAATACACCACCAATACCATGACCACTAAAACCACCAACAATACCACCACTACCCATACCCCCATCACTACCACCAATACTACCACCACCAATACCACCATCACCAATACCAATACCACCACCACCAAAACCACCTCTACCATTACCACCACCAGTACCACCAAAACCATTACCACCAAAAGCAATACCACCACCACCACCACCAATACTACCACCACCAGTACCACCACCAATACCAACACCACCAAAACCACAAATACCACCATCACCACCACATACACTACCACCAACACCACCACCACCAATACCAATACCAGTACCACCACCACAAATATCAATACCACCACGAATACCACCACCACCAATACCACCACCAATACTAATGCCACCGCCAATACTGCCACCAATACCACCACCACCAATGCCAACACCACCACCACCAATACCACCACCAATACCACCACCAAAAACACCAATACCACCAACATTAACACCACAACTACCAATACCACCACCACAACCACAAATACTACCACCACTAATACTACTAGTACCACCACCACCATCAATACACCACCAATACCATGACCACTAAAACCACCAACAATACCACCACTACCCATACTCCCATCACTATCACCAATACTACCACCACCAATACCACCATCACCAATACCAATACCACCACCACCAATACCACCTCTACCATTACCACCACCAGTACCACCAAAACCATTACCACCAAAAGCAATACCACCACCACCACCAATACTACCACCACCAGTACCACCACCAATACCAACACCACCAAAACCACAAATACCACCATCACCACCACATACACTACCACCAACACCACCACCACCAATACCAATACCAGTACCACCACCACAAATATCAATACCACCACTAATACCACCACCACCAATACCACCACCAATACTAATGCCACCGCCAATACTGCCACCAATACCACCACCACCAATGCCAACACCACCACCACCACCAATACCACCACCCAAAACACCAATACTACCAACACCAACACCACAACTACCAATACCACCACCACAACCACAAATACTACCACCACCAATACCACTAGTACCACCACCACCATCAATACATCACCAATACCATGACCACTAAAACCATCACCAATGCCACAACTACCCATACCACCATCACTACCACCATCACTACCACCAATACTACCACCACCAATACCGCCATCACCAATACCAATACCACCACCACCAATACCACCTCTACCAATACCACCACCAGTACCACCAAAACCAATACCACCACCACCACCAATACTACCACCACCAGTACCACCACCAATACAAACACCACCAATACCACAAATACCACCATCACCACCACCACGTACATTACCACCACCACCACCAATACCACCACCAATAATACCAATACCACCACCACCAACACCACAACCACCAATACCACCACCAATACCAGCACCACCAATACCACAAGTACCACCACCACCACCAATACACCACCAATACTACAAGCACCAATACCACCACCAATACCACCACCACTACAACCAATACTATCACCAATACTACCACCACCAATAACACCACCACCAACACCACAACCACCAATACCACCACCAATACCACCACCAATACCACCACCACCAATACCACAAGTACCACCACCACCACCACCAATAAACCACCAATACCACGACCACCAATACCACCACCAATATCACCACCACTACAACCAATACTATCACCAATACTACCACCACCAATACCACCACCACCAATACCAATACCACAACCACCAATACCATCTCTACCAATAGCACCACCAGTACCACCAAAACCCATACCACCACCACCAATACCACCACAACCACCAATACCACCACCACCAATACCACCACCAATATCACCACCAATACCACCAATATCACCAATACCACCACCACCATACTACCACCACCAATACCAATTCCACCACCAACACCACTACTACCAATACCACAAATACTGCCACCACCAATACCACCATTGACACCAATACCAACACCACCAACACCAACACCAATACCAGTACCACCACCAATACCACTACCACCAATACCACCAATACTGCCACCACCAATACCACCATCGACACCAATACCATCACCACCAAACACCAATATCAATACCAGTACCACCACCACAAATATCAATACCACCACTAATACCGCAACAACCAATACTGCCACCAATGCCACCACCACCAATACCACCAATGCACCACAACCACTAATACCACCAATATCACTACCACCCCCACCAATACCAATTCTACTACTGCCAATACCAGTACCACCACCACCTATACCACTACCACCACCAATACCACCAATACCAATACGGCCGCCAATATCACCACCACCAATACCACCAATGCACAAATACCACCACCACTAATACCACCAATACCAATATCACCCCCACCAATACCACCAAAACCAATACCACCACCACCAATACCACCAGTGCCACCACCACCACCACCACCAGTACCACCACCATTACACCTCCAATAGCACCACCACCAATACCACCACCACCACTAGTACCACCAACAATACCATCAAAACCACCACCAATACCATCAATTCCACCAATATCACCAATACCACCACCACCAACACCACCAATACCACCACCAATACCAGTGCCACAACCACCACCACCAATACCACTAAAACCTATACCACCACCACCACCAATACCATTACCTCCTCTTGAGTCCAGAAGTAATCTAAAGTTCTAGGGTCTGGGCCCCAATATTTAAACCACGTTTTCCTCCACATTTTCTCCCATGCTATCCTATGGGACAGATAACCTTGCAATAGTGAAAAAACGAAAGACACAGTTTTTCACTATCAGGACATGTCACACACCCTGTTCATGTCCTACCTGTCACATACAATGAACAGTGCCCATGGGGGAACCTTGGGCCTATTTTAGGGGTGACTAACAGGTAAGAAAAGGGAAGGTTAGGGCCTGGCAAGCGGGTGCAGTTGCCAGGTCGACATGGCAGTGTCAAACTGTGTGCAGACACAGCAGTGGCAGGTCTGAGACACCTTTGAAAGGATTCCTGCGTGAGTGGCACAGTCAGCGCTGCATGCCCATTAGCAGCATCTGATTTACAGGCCCTGGGCACACACTGTGCCATATACTAGGGACTTAGTAGTAATTCAAATAAGTCAAGCATGGAAACACTAATCCATAAACGTAATTTACATGGAGAGCATATGCACGTTAGCACTGAATAGCAGTGGTTAAGTACCCTGAGTCCTAAAACCAACAAAAACAGGGTCAGAAATGGGAGGCCAAGAAGCAAAAACTCAAGGGATAAATCAGCTGAAAAAGCCTGGTCTAATACTCAACAAAGGTCAAAAAGTAGAATTCTAGTAATTACCAAAACTTAAAGCAGTTTCTTGTACAGAGCTGAAGACACCAGTTTGTCTCAGTTCCAAATTCAGTCACATCTGCTGAGCAGAACTCCAACAGGCTTCTTTCTCCTCCAATCTGAGCTATGTCTGGTTCTAGACCCAATCACATCACAGCATTCCTTAAATCATGCAATACGAATGGTAACTATTAGTTGAGCCTTGGCCCTGTTTTTTACTCCCCCATACAATCTCATGAAACTCTTTTGGAATTGTAAAATACCTCATGGAAGGCCCATTCATTTTCCATGGGGTCTCATGAGCCTCTTGCGAGATCGCACATGTTCATGCAACAAGCTTCACTCCCTAAAGCTTGTCAGTTACTGTCATGAGAGTCCGTGGAATCAAATAGTAGTATGGGGGATGGAGTAACCCCTCCACTGAGACCCATCTCCAACATGACTGGTGTGTATAGTAGGGTGTGGGGAGAGACTAGCCCCTCCACAAAGACCTGTGTCTCAGATGACATCTGTGCATAGTAGTGTGTATGGAGCGACTGGCCTCTCCAGTGAAACGCCTCTCTTGGATGATGGGTGCGCACTGTAGGGTGTGAGATGAGACTGACCTCTTCCTCAGACCTCTCTCTTACATGAAATATGTGCGCAGCAGAGTATCTGCAAGGACTGTCCTCTCTTTCCACACTTCTTTCACAGATAGAGGGAGTGCAAAGTAATGTATGTACATGAACTCCCCTCTCCTTCCAGATCTCTCTCTCAGATGGCTTGTTTGCATAGTAGGGCGTATGGAAAGAAACTGCCTCTTGCGAGATCGCACATGTCCATGCAACAAGCTTCACTCCCTTAAGCTTGTCAGTTACTGTCATGAGAGTCTCGCGGAATCAAACAGTAGTATGGGGGATGGAGTAACCCCCCCACTGAGACCCATCTCCTACATGACTGGTATGTATAGTAGGGTGTGGGGAGAGACTAGCCCCTCCACAAAGACCTGTGTCTCAGATGACATCTGTGCATAGTAGTGTGTATGGAGCGACTGGCCTCTCCAGTGAGATGCCTCTCTTGAATGATGGGTGCGCACAGTAGGGTGTGAGATGAGACTGACCTCTTCCTCAGACCTCTCTCTTACATGAAATATGTGTGCAGCAGAGTAGCTGCAAGACCTGTCCTCTCTTTCCACACCTCTTTCACAGATAGAGGGAGTGCAAAGTAAGGTATGTACATGAACTCCCCTCTCTTTCCAGATCTCTCTCTGAGATGGCTTCTTTGCACAGTAGGGTGTATGGAAAGAAACTGCCTCTCTACTAAGTCCTCCCTCTCAGATCACGGGTGTACATATTAGGGTGTGCACATGGACTGCCCTTTTCTATCAGACCTCTGTCTCAGATGATAGCTGTGCATAGTATGGTGTGTACATGGACTACACTCTCCTTCCAGACCTCTCTCTCAGATGACGGGTGTGTGTAGTCGGCTGTATGGACAAAGATTGACCTCTCCAGTGAAACCTCTGTCTCAGATGATGGATGTACTTAGTAGGATGTGTACATGTGTTGCAGGGATTCTACACACATAAAGAACTATGCGCAGGAAACCAGGACCTCGGTAGATAGTGGTGTACCAACCTATCACCTCAGTACCCAAAATCCCCCAAACCGACTAGCAATAGTGTGTCATTCATTCTCCAACAAACAGCAAAGCTACCAATGATTAAACAACCCAGAACACGACATTCTCGACTCTCTCAGGAATCGCGGGAGCAAGACAACTCTTTTGCTCACTCACTCATACTTGTCCACAATAAGAGTATTCAGAGTCACGGTATAGTTTAAAATGTTTATTTTAACTAACGCGCTCTATGGTGCAGTATACGTGCCATTACTAGCAGCAAAATGCATAGAAACAATATTGTAAGCATTTTCACAATTCCATAGAATACAAACGGGGATATCATTTTATAAAGACAGGTGAAAAGGGCTACAGTGCCTAACCACTCTCCTCGTGATTAAAAGTAGTTAATTATGAAAAAGAAGACCTCTGGGCTTTGTCAGCAGACCCCATACCTCATGCCTTGATTAAAGGTTTACATCTCAGGACAAGCGCAGCTCTTCTCTCTGGAAAGGTGTCTCTCCAAGTGCGTTAACAACATACTTCACTGCAATATTAAAGCATACAATTTTAAGTAGTGCAGCTCTGTGTCATGATATGTCTAGGTGCGAGGCACTGACCAGAACAAAATACCGAGTGGCATTGTTTATCGACCTTGTACATCGTGTGCAGACTAAACCTCAGAACACAGCAGAGAATGCAAAAAGTAGATAGTTCTCATCTGAAAAGGGCACAAACAAAGTCTTGCAAAATAAACAAATGTAGTGTTGTGCGTAAAAGCATAATTAGTACACCCTGACAAACACCCTCTCCAGTAATACTAATTCCTACAGTAGCAAGCATGCATACTACAGTCTATTCAAAGTCTATTCAAAGGATACTGTTCACAATACTGCAAGAGTCTCGCACGATTGTAACTTTTTGTGGAAAATATGTAATATCAATCTACTCATCACAGTACTTATCTCTTACACACGATAGCTAAAAAAACAATCACCACAAAATGCATTCCTTCTAATAGAGTGTACTCAGAACTCATCTACCTTTTTACAAATCAGGATTCAGCGAGAGTCCTGTGAGTTTGTAAAAATTAGCTAAAAACAATATACATTTATTTTCTACTCAGTAGTTATCCTTTAGAGTCCTCCTCTCTAAACTTAGGGGGACATCTTGCCTTTCTACTGCCTCCTTTTTTATTCATTTCCACAAGTCCTGGGCAGAGTTTGTGGAGTTCTGCTACGTGGAACCCCGGGAAGTGACAAAAATCTCTTCGGAGTTCTGCAAGTGGCGAAGTGCAGTGAAAACGGCCGTTCCCGCTGATCTTCCTGCCACTCGAGTAGAAATTCTACCGAGCAGCAGCTCACGCTCACCAACTTACTGTTGGCAAGCATGGAAAAAACCCACATCTCTGCACTACACGGAGTGGAGTTTTCTGCACTCCGTGAGCTCCACAAAGTGCGGAGTGCAGAAAACTCCGCAAACGGGGCAGAGTTCTCCACCCAGGACAAATTTCCACAACACCTCCAATTTGTCACAGTAAACCGTAATAGCCAGCATTTCATTTCTAACATTCCAACAACCAGCCAATTAGAGCACTTACTCTTGTGAGACTCATGGGAGCCTACTGCTTCCGCAATTCCTTTTTAACCCTTAAATTCTCATTTACTACTGAACGGATTTACACCAAATGACAAAAAGCACCATCTGCGGACCAAGACCTAACTCCCTGACGAATTTGGCGTCATTCTATTGATAGGGTTTTGCTATAGCAATGTCTAAAGATGTCTATGGAAAATGCATGGAGATTTTACTTTTTGTGAACCCTCCTTTTTTCTCAGCTCCCACTTTATTGATCACCCCAAAACCTCCAGGGAGGAGTTGAGGTGGATGAACTTTTTTGGGAAAGTTTCATGAAGATTCATTAAACAGGGCCAAAGGTATTAGCAAACAAAAATATGCTCCATCTATTGAACAGCAGAACTCACTAGTAATTAATACAGAAATGTGCTTTATGTCCTTTTGTATAAATCGGTTCAGTAGTTAATGAGAATTTAAGGGTTAAAAATAAATTGTATATTTTGGCAGTTGGGCTTACCAGACTTCCACGAGCCTCCGGCAAGAGCACAAAATCAAAAAGAGAGGTGTGTGATTGGTCCAGAGGCCCATTTTTGCCTAAGAGACTTCACACTCTTGCGGAAGCAGAAGGCTCCCATGAGTCTCACAAGAGTAAGTGCTCTGATTGGCTGGTTGTTGGAATGTATATATATATATATATATATATATATATATATACATATATATATATATATATATATATATATATATATATATATACATATATATATATATATTTATCTATTACCTCCTACTGGCAGTAGCCAGTAGGTAGTTATAGTTAGAACCTAGTTTCCATAGGAAAAGCATTTTTTGATTTGCTCATTACTTTGGCGCCGTTTGACGAATCTACGCAAAATTCTCCAAAAACAAAAGTCTTTCCAGGTCAGCTCCTTTCCTGGAGGTTTGGGGGTGATTTGTCAAGCGGGAGCTGAGGAAAAAGGGGGGTCCCAAATCACGTTTTTTCCATGTTAATTTCCATAGGAAACTTTGAGACGAGCTACAGCCCGAACTGCTGAACGGAATTACCCTAAATTTTGCAAAAATGTAGAGCTTGTTTCTGAAACCGACCTTTTTTTTAAATGGTGTAAATCCGTTCAGTAGTTTTTGAGAAATTCAAAAAATAAGAGTCAAAAAATCAATTTCCCATAGGAAACTTTGAGCAAGGCTACAGCCGAAACTGCCTAACGGAATTACCCCAGATTTGGCAAATAGGTAGTGCTTGATTCAGAAAGCGACCTTCTTTTAAATGGTGTAAATCAGTTCAGTAGTTGCTGAATAATTCGAAAAATAAATGTTTTGATATCTCAGGCAGCGGTGGAGTCGCAAACCCTCCTGACCACGAGCTTCATTCTAATTGGCTGCCAATACCACGAGCTTCATTTTAATTGGCTGTCAACACTCCAAACCAGGAAGTGTTGGCAGCCACCTTGTGAATTGGTAGAAGCGAGTCACCAGAAAACAGAGAAACAAAGATATAAAACAAGAGATGGGGCAGGGTAAAAACACCCTGACCCCCTAGGCCTGCTCAGGGGGTCCCAGAAGGACCCCCAGGGCCCCCCCAATTTTTTATTTTTTATTTCTGTGCATACGCTGGGGTTGCGGATTCCGCCGATATTGTTTAAAAACAATGAAGGGCGGGTTCCCACATTTTGTTTTAATGAGGCCCCCGGGTGGGCTAGGTCCTGGGTGCAATTTAAAAAAAATAATAGCAGGGTCCCGCTGGGGCCCCTGCAGCCCCGGGGCTTTACTCATATTGGGAGGGGGGTGCACGGCCGCCCTCCTGGAGCTCATGATGGCCCTGGGGATCGCCACCCAACAGGGCCGGCTCCTGCAGTGTCCCGGGCTGCCCACCCCCAGGACACTGCTGTTTGCTATGACAGGGCGGGAGCCGTGCGGCTCCCACCCTTCCATAGAAACCTTGCTTTGGATTTTGGAAGCGAGAGCAAGGAAACCTGCTCTTGCTTCCAAAATCCAAAGCTGATTGCTTTTCCACACGGGGAGCTGCATGTCAGCAGCTCTCAGTGTGGAAAAGCAATGCCGGCTCCATCAGGACGCAGGGAGCTGGCGGGACCGTGGGGGCATTGGGGCACCCCCCACGGTCCCCAACCGTGAGGCCAGGCTCCAGGGGATGGGGTCCTCGGGGCCTGATTTGGAAACGAGAAGAGGGCCGTCCCGGCCCTCTTCTAATTTTTTTTTTTTTTTAATGAACATGTCGGCATGCTTTGGGGATGGGGTCCCCGAGGCGAATGTAAATTAGTGAAAGTGGAAGTTTTCTTTTTTAAATCGAGTCGCGACTCTGGCGCGGCTCTCTACGCGGACCCAATGTGAAAGCGAGGGGTGCGCGGCTCTCACCGCTGCACTTTATCGCAACCAAAATGGTGATAAATTTAACGCACCATTCACAAGCTGGAGCAAACAGCCCATATCACCAGTTTACCGGGGATAGCAGCCTCAAAAGCATTGTCACGGAGGACCTCGGCAAATATTGCGAATGAAATATAGAGCAGGCGTTCCCGTGCAAGAAGCAGCAAACACATCACTTCGCAAGTTTCTCTACCACCAGCAAGATCTTCGAAGAGAGTACAAAACAGGTGTTAAGGTGTGTTAGTAGCAGGAAGTTTACACCTGCACTGAGCTGGTGTAAAGTCGGACTACAACCTGCAACATGAAAGGGAGCCCAGCCCGAGCCACACCTGAATGACAACAGATGCAATTGACCCAACGATCATGCAGCTTGGACACCCAATACTGCACCGACACCCCCTGCCACCAGCCGCTTGTCCGCTATACCCCTCCCCTCCACCCCCCACAAACAAATGTGACAGCAAACTTAGGAAATCTGGAACGTAACAAATTGCCTGAGGTCACTCAATTATAATTAAGAAGATGCATGTGAGGTTGGACAAATAAGAATCACAGTCATCTATGGATTGCCATATAAAATATTTTATTTAAACAAAACAACAAAATAAAAGTAGGTAGAGGCATGGTGTGTCATCCCTCGACAATTTGTGAATCACAGCCAGCAAGACAAAAGGAAAGATGTGATTGTGCATCATGCATCCATCAAGGGAGAGAGAGAGAAAGAGTGACAGAGAAGAAGAGAGAGAGAGAAAGAAAGAGTGAGAGAGAAATGAAGACAGAGAAAGAAAGAAAGAGTGAGAGAAAGGAAGAGAGAGAGAAAGAGAAAGAGTGAGATACAAGGAAGAGAGAGAGAAAGAGAGAAACAGTGTGAGAGAGAGGAATCGAGAGAGAGAGAAAGAGTGAGACAGAGAGGAAGAGAGAGAGAAAGAAAGCATGAGAGAGAGAGAGAGGAAGAGATAGAGAAAGAGAGAAAGTGTGAGAGACAGAAAGAAGAGATAGAGAGCGAGAGAGAGAAAGAGTGTGAGTGACAGAAAGGAAGAGATGGAGAGGAGAGTGAGTGTTGACACTGTCGAAAGAAATTCCTCACAGCTCACCTTTCTGCCACCGGTGTGTCTCCAACCACGTACCGGGACATAGTGCAGCCCTCAAGTTTAGTCATCTGGAACATAGTATAGAATTAGTAATGGCAGAGTACATACAACTGCAGAAGCGTAATTCTCTGTTTCGCCCATGCGCACCCAGGCTGCTGCATCCTACATCGGTGAGTGGGTGCATGAGTGTCTGAGTAGATCTATGAGTACATGTGAGTGTCTGAGCAGGTGTGTGAGTGGATGTGTGAGTGAGTGGATCTGTGAGTGTGTCTATCAGTATCTGAGTGTGTGTGAGTGCCTGAGTGTGTGAGTGTGTGTCTAAGTGTCTATGTGGGTGTGTCAGTACCTGTGTGAGTGACTGGGCCACAAAAGAACCACACCTGCCCCTTTATCCAACAAGAGTCCACAGTTTTGCACAAAATATCTGCCCAAGTGGAGTGTGTTCTACTGGTTAATTGCTAAGTGCTGCCTCCTTGGGTAAATTTCCAGTACATATTCTACACTACAGCTGCATATTGGAGAATGAGAAAATGTTACCAGTGACCTTGTGTGCGTTTTAGCAAGGTGATTGTTCCTGGTGCGTCTTTATCCTGAAATATGTGATAACATGAATCCTCCTATAGAGAAGGGTTGTATGACATTACAACGCGGGCTTTTACCCGGCGTGCCATTACGACGCTGTTTTTACAACGCAAGTCGTTACAACGACTTGCGCTGTAAGCGCTGGATAGTGGAATAGTTTAATTTTCTATTCCAACTCCAGCCCACGTTACAGTAGGGAAGGTGTTGGAATAGAAAATTAAACTATACCTTTTCCAACAGCGCCCTCCAGCACAAGTCTTTGAAACGACTTGCGTTGTAAAAGCAGCGTCGTAATGGCAGCGCGTGGTAATGCCCGCGTTATGATGGCTGCTCACCATAGAGAAGACAATGAGACTACAAAGTGGTAAATCTCCACAAATCAAGGGTCTTTCTTCCTAACTATATGAAGTAAGTGTTTTTTTTTGTTTGGTGGATATGTCCTCATATTCGTTGGCATCATGAACGGCTCACTAAAATTGGTGGGAAACACGCTGGGGCCTTGTTGGACTTGGCCATTTTTGCAGGGTCATCCCTGAACTTTTTGCCTTCCTCCTAGCCTTTTTTCTGACATGGTGTTGGTGGTTTTAGGACTCGGGGCACTTTAGCACTGTTGTCCAGTGTAAAGTGCATGTGCCTTCTGTGGTAAACATGGTAAGATTGGTCTACACCGGTTTGGCATATTTAATTTACCTGGCAGTCCCTTGTAAAGTGGTATCTCAAATACCCGGGCCGGTAAATTAAATGCTACTGGTGGGCTTGCAGCGCTGGTTGCGCCACCCACCAAGGTAGCCTTTCGAACCTGTCTCAGGCCTCTGCCATTGCAGGTCTTGTGTGTGCAGTGTTACTGCCTCTGTGACGTGACACCTAAAGCGTGTGCCATGTCTGTGACCCTCCTTTTACTGCATGTCAGTCAGCCCTAGGTAGGCCCTAGCTAACCCTATGGGCAGGGTGCATTGTAGGTGAAAGGTACGACATGTACCTTAAGTGTGTGACATGTCCTGGTAGTGACAAACAGCCATTTTGGTTTCTCACTGCTGTGAGGCTGCCGTCCCATAGGAGTGCATTGGAAATTCCTTGATAAGTGTTTCAGTGGTAATTCCTGATATGAGAGGAGCAGCGTGGTTAATTTTAGTATATTCAGAATGGTAATAATAAATGCTGCACAATGGTGTGCGCAGATTTATTATGACTATTTTAGATATGCCACTTTTAGAAGTTGTCAATTCTGTGTGCTATGTGTCTGCCTGCCTGATATGGATTGCATGTCTGGCTTTGGAGTAACATGGGCTGGTGAGGTGTGTGTGGCTCCAGGGAGGGCAGGGTGAACCAGCACAAGGCTGAATAGGGCATCCTCACCTCCTGTGGTGTGTCTGATGATGAGCCCCCACCTGACAAAGGGGAAGAGGAGCCTTATCAACAAAGTGCTCCAAAAAACCCCAGAACCAGTTTAGGCGGGTTCCCCCCAAGCCCTGTGCCAGGGCAGAAAAAGCCAATGTTGATATAAATATTGGGGCTGTGACCCCATGAAGTTATGCTCCCTTGTGCTGAGGGGACCTGCTGATGTTAGGCTCCAGGCGGAACGGCCACAAGGGACTGCCTCCCTGCTGTAGGGCCCTGTGAGCTGACCTGCCTGGGCCCAGCTTTGTGCTCCTAGAACTTTGCTTGCTAGAGCTGTGGCTCTTAGCGCCTCCTGAGAGCTATCTTTTTGTTGCCAGCTCAGTAGGAGCACTGGTGCCTGGCAGCGTGCTGCTGCAAGGACTGTCTGGGGGAATCCGGGCATGGGGACCCCCTGTGTTGCTGTGGGGCCAAGCGGGAGCCCACCCCGCATTTGTGCTATGTATTTAGTGGGAGCCACCTCGCATTTGTGCTCCTTTGATGGGAGCCTACACCGCATTAGGCTGTAATTGCACGCGGTAGCCCACCCCGCACTTGAGGAAGAAACCGAGCGGGAGCCCACCCCGCATCTGTACACTGTCTGTGGAGTGGGAGCACACCCCACAATTTTGTGTTTATTTTTCAGCTTCCCCGGAGAAAAGAGGCCACCGCATTTGCCAGTGGCGACCTGGAAGACAGGCAAGTCGCCTGACCATGGATGGGGCCAGGAAGTGGAAGTTGTAGCTGTTGAAAGAACTGGGCTCCCATGCGCTGGATAGAGCCCAGCGTGTAGTTGAAGCCTGGCAGCAGGGCCACCCAAGGCACAGTGTCCGTGCCTCCCCTGCCGCATTGGAGGAGACCAGGAGAGCCCCGGTGAGGGGGCTCCCATTGGTTTGCATCCTTGTCTGCTGCCTACGATCGAGAGACCGGAGGAAGCAGAGAACACCAGAGCAGCCCTGGTGAGTGGGGGCTGATTCTGAAGTATTGTGGGTGTCGTGAGTGGCACCAGAAGAGCCCCGGTGAGTGGGGCTCCCCCGAGGCACATTGTCAGTGCCTGTAGCCACGTTGATGCTCCCTGGGGCACTGCGGTTCCCGGGCTGATTTCCTTTTTGGGGCCAGTTTGAGTTGCAGAGTCCCAGAGTCCCAGAGTGGGGGTCTCACTGCACATTGGTGCCAGTGTCCTTTTTGCTGACCCTAGCTGCCCTGCGAGAGAGCAGTACAAAAGTGGGTGAGCAGGCAGCTGCCATGTTGGGGGCCATTTTATGTTTAAGTACCAGTGGGGACCCAGGAGGCACAGTGGTGCCAGTTCTTCTTTATGCCAATCCCAGCTGCCCTGCAAGAGCACAGGTAGCTGCAACGTTTGGGGGCCATTTCTCTTCTTAAGGAAGGGGTGAGTTGCACCCCACGCCCCAGCGCATCTGTGCACTGTTTTCGCTTCCAAGGCAGCCAGGGGGGCATTTGAGAGGCCTCATTTCATGCCGGGTATACCCAGACGTGGGTCTCTTGCTCACTTTGCCACTAAATTCAAGCTAGCCTGGCTGATGATGGCTGATTAGCCAGAAACCAGTCCCATGATGCTTGTTTCCAGTCCAGGAAGACATGGCTTGGCAATTCGGGCTGGACTGTTCCCATGAGGCACAGGCTCAGACTAATTTGCATATGGCCATGTCTGAACTGGAGTGATGGAGTGAGCTAAAGAATGATGATGGAATAAACCAAGATCAGTTAACTGGGGATGAGTGTTTGATTTGTTTCAACGCTCCGTCCATCATCCCCTTTGGTATCGCTTGATTCGCCCTAATTTGGCAGGGTATGCCCAAACATGGGTCACATTGCTCACTTTGCCACTGGATTCAAGCTAGCCTGGCTGATGATGATTGATGATTAGCCAGAAACTGGTCCCAGGATGCTTGTTTCCGGTCTAGGGAAGACATGGCTTGGCAGGTCGGGCTGGACTGTTCCCATGAGGCACAGGGTCAGACTGATTTGTATATGGCCATGTCTCAACTGGGGTGGTGGAGTGAGCTAAAGAATGTTGATGGATTAAACCAAGATCAGTTGACTGGGGGTGAGTGTTTGATTTGTCCCAACGTTCTGTACATCATCCCCTTTGGTATCGCTCATTTCACGTCCTGATATTTCTGGACATGGGGCATTGGAGCCCCAGTGAAAGGCCAATTGGCCTGGGGTCAGTTTCCAAGGTGATGTATGCACCTGGTCAGTGTACTGTGGTGCACTGCATTTTTATTGTGTAATGTGTTTATGCTTGTGATGCCTATTGCGTAATGGGGTAATGTGTTTTATGCCTAATGTGATAATGCTGAGGTCATTATTGTACCAGTAGTTACTGCTTTTGTGTTATATTTACAACCTTCATTCTGATGGTTCTGACTGTGGCCCGATTGGTCTGGTCCTGTATATAATCTCCTGTGAATATTGCCTTGTGCCAGTTGGCACAGTGTATACTGTGTCATTATAATTCTAATGTGTTTATGATAATACAAAGGCTATTTTTTATATAATCTTGTGTGGAGTTTTTTTTGTGGTGTCCCTAGCGTGTTGCTGGTGTGTGTGTTGCGCCTTGCACATTGCCTGTGATATAAGCCGGACTGCTCGTGGCAAGCTGCCAAGGGAGTGAGCAGGGGTTATCTTCAGCGTGTAACTCCCTTGCCCTGACTAGAGCTGTGGTTTCTGCCTGGCTTAGGCGCATGCCCTAGCCAACCAAAAATCCCATTTCTAACAGTTAAGCTGTCCATCATCCTGGCAAATGTGGAAAGACCTTTACATACGACTGAGGTGGAGAAGGAGGGGTCAAACATTTGGAGCTCTCAGGTGATTTGCACATTTGCATACTCATAGCAATTTAAAGGGGGAACCATGGACTTTGCACAATGCATTTACATCCACGAAGCATTTCAGAACGACTTTCAATATGGAATTGTCAAGAAAACACTTGTTTTGCCTTTGCCAGGCCCAGGAGTTAGGATACTTTATCCTTTACAGAAGTGGTACTTTAACTGGAACACATGCTAAATTTATATCTGTAAACACATCCTGTTGAAGTTTAATTTCTGTGAAATAAGCATCAGAGCCAGAAAGGCCCCGGGGACCCCACTCCCTGCCCAAAACTTGATGGGGAGGGGGGCTGATTTCCTAAAACTTGCAATGTACAACTAGAATCACTGGAACACTTTTTTTGGAACATTTAGTGAGGATTCGTCATATGGCACAAAAGATAGTAAGTTAAAAGAATGATTTTCCTATGGAAACTGGGTCCTAACTATAATTACCTACTTGCCACCGCCATAGGTAATGATATAAATATATGTGATTTACAAGATGAGCCTAAAACAACTAAAATTGCACTGCTCATTTCTAGTGGATTACCCAAGTACAAAGAAAGTGGTGCATCTTTCATCCTTTTGTAATTGATATATACATTTATACGCACACATTTATATTTTCATTGAAAAAAACAAAGGTTAAAGTAACGCAGGAGTTAGGTGAATATGGCAATGAAAACAGTAATGTTTTGAACTAATCAAGGGATTTCACTTATTCTCTAATTCTTTGTGGTACCTAAGTTATTTATAAGTCAGTGCAATATGATCAGACTCTTAGGTGTCCAGCAGAACAACCAAAGGCAAATATTGCAATTCACAAAGCACAAAATAAAACAAAACAAAAACAAAAACAAAGCAGACGGAAAATCCTAGTCATGAAATGTGAATTTATCTGATTTAAGCATTTTTTTAAAAAAGGAGAAGGGTACGGAAACAACAATAAATATCAGCAGAAATGTTGTGTAAAAGATGCACAAATAAATTTGAACACACAATTCATAACCGACGTCAGCTCCTAGAGGTAACAAAGCCAATATTATCCCAATATCAACAAATATGGCTAAAGAAAAACAATTTTTCTGGAGTTGGCGGGAATGTCGACGTTTCGGTCTCAGTGGCTTCAGTCCGTTAGACCATCTTCAGGACAGACAACTTTATGCAAGATATATAACCTTCTATGTTAGTCACAAGGAAAAACAGATGTTGACCTTGAATCTGTACGGCACTTGCAAACCAGCTTTAAAATCACTCGTGGTATCCAATAACCTAAATGTCTGAACAGTGAAGCCAGCAGCGGGTCTTCTAGTGTTCTTCAAAAATGGAAAGCAACTCCAAATTAATTAAAACGATGTGAGGACACGCAGGAAGAAGTATGGCTGTGTTGCATCAGGGCGTAACGTCGGTTATGAATTGTGTCTTCAAATGTATTTGTGCATCTTTTACACAACATCTCTGCTGATATTTATTGTTGTTATCTGTATCCTTTTCCTTTTTTAAAAAAATTCTTAAATCATGACTAGGATTTTCCGTGTGCTTTTGTAATTTATTTTTTATTTTTTTATTTTGTGCTTTGTGAATTGCATTAATTGCCTTTGGTTGCTCTGCTGGACACCTAGGAGTCTGATCATATTGCACTGGCTTATAAATAACTTAGGTACCAGATAGACTTAGAGAATAAGTGAAATCCCTTGCAGACAACTTGCACTTTGATAATTTTCACTGCCCAAGCCTACAAGGGTTTATTGGGTTCGCCAATTTTTTGAAACACTTGAACTAATCAAAGCACAGAAATTCTCCAATGATAGTTAGCAGAGCTAATCGTAACTTACGGCTCCGCATTGCACCGCTTATGACCTCACATATTATATCACTCATGACATGTTCTATGACATCTTTAATGACATCACTGATGACATCTCAATGACATAATTGATGACATCACTGATGATATCACTGATGAGTTCACCCAAGAGTCTTTTGCCCACATTGCTCTATGAACTATTTAGTCTTAGAATAACAAGAAGCATCATTAATGCCATCACAGATAGCAGCATGTGTTGCATGCACCATTGATCCTATACCATACAATTCATGGGTAGCCTAGTTCACATTTACAAGTTCAAAACAGGAGTTTCATGGGATCGCGGAACAAATTGCTGATTTGTATTTTGGCTCTGGGGGGAAATCCCTCTGCCTCCCGCCCCCATGGAGATTAGGGGGCAGAGTGTCCCTACCCTACCCCCTAATTACACTTTTCACTATTAACTTCAGGACAGGGGACTAAGGGGCCAATTGCGAGTGTGGTGATCCTACAGTGGACAGTGCAACCACTTTATTGCTTCACTGCCACCCTTTTCATGGCTGGTTCACCGCCATGAAAAGGGTGGTGGTGAGGCAACTGCGGCATCACCAGCATATTTCTGTCTGACTGCTGTGCAAACACCACAGCATCCTGGATCACTGGCAGTCGCAGCATTCCAGTGCGGCGGTGGTCGGACCGGCACCACAGGTTCAGCAGTGCTATGGACGGCTGAACTCGTAATCAGACCCTAAGTCCCTGAGTCCTTCAATGGCAGTCAGCAATATTTTTCTCATATTGCTGGCAGCCATTCAGAGTGATCGCTCCCGCAGGAGTTTGACTCCTGTTGGAGCAAATTGGTCCAAGGGAAATAAAGCTCTTGGGCAAACCAGAACACTCTGTTTTTAAACTGGCGCACCAGCAAGAGTCTTCCGAGCCTCTCAAGGACTCAACCATCCAGATATACAAATATTTTAGACCCTTCATCTCTAAAAATCTACAGAATAGATTTACACCAAATCACATAAAGCACCATATGCGGACTAAGATTGAACTTCCTTCCAAATATGGTGTAATTCCATTCAGCACAGCATTTTTTAGCCTTAATTAAAGAAGTCTATGGAAAGGCTTGGGGATTTTGCATATTGGGACCCCCCTTCTTTTCATCCCCTGCTTGACAGATCACCCCGAAACATTTCATGCACAAACTAGTCAAACAAGGCAACTTTTTGGAAAGCTTGTTGGAGATTTGTCAAATGGGACCAAAGTTAGTAGTAATAGAAAAAAAGCTTTACCAATGAAAGAGCTGATCTGATTATAATTACCCCATGGCGATCACCACTGGGAAATATATACGTGTGTGTGTGTGTGTGTTTGCTTGAATATATGATCTTAACAAGTTATGTATATATCTACATATGTATAGTTACATATAGATTTATACTCGTACATACAAAGTCAGTTTTAAACATTTTAAACAAATTACATTTCTTTGTAATGAAAGGTAGTTAGAGAACTTATTCAGAAGCTATGGTGGTGGGGAACAATGAGGGTCAGGCCAAATAGTGTGGGGGCCCCATCTGTCCTCACCTCCAGAGACATCAATATTCCTAAACGAGTCCAGGGTAGAGGGGCTATATCTGGTTTGGACATTTTGCCTGTGTGTGCCCTGCATGTACTTTGCTGCGACACTGAAAAACGCTGAGCCTGCAGGGGCTGGAGAACATCTGGTGTGTGGTAATATTTTACAACTCGGACCAGTTGCACATGCCACTTCAGAGATGATGAACAGTCAAGTCAGTAAGGCGCTTTTTTACTAAGAATGTATGTGGCATACAAAATGTATCAACACCAGTGCAGGAGAGTACGTTTGTCAGCTTGACAGCCCTTGTTTACCATATGATTATAAGGAGGGGCCCCACCATCATATACAAGTAGACTTTCCTTTGAGACAGTTTTTAGGGCTGCCCTTAAACAATGGCCTGCAGACAGACAGACAATTCATCCTTCCGGATGCCACTTTATAGTGTTGTCATTTTCGCAGAGGCCAACCCCCAACGGGGGCATAAGAGGCCGGCGCCATAACAGACACCAAGCCACCCACACCTCAGCCAGAACCGTTTGTGGCACGAAAAGCACGCCCGAATGCGGAAGGAACCCCCCACACTGGGTAGCCTCGGCGGCGCCTACCCCCCCAGGCCAATGGGCCCCCTGCAATATTCGAATGGCCCAATGGGGAAGTATGGCGTGAACCGGGGCCCCCGTCGCTGGGGGGATATAAGTCTGCTTCCCCCAGGATGGCTCCTATCTTTGGAGCGGGGGGAGCAGCATGGACGAAGGAACTGTTGAGGCGGCGGAGACGGCGAAGGACTCACCAGGCTGCAGGAGAGTTCGAGCAACGGGACAGCGGAGGACTCACCGTGCTGCAGGAGAGTTCGATCGATGAAGTGAGGGAGCGTTGGCTGCACCGACAACTGGACCCAGGACTAGGCATCAGGACCACCCAGGCAGATCACCAGCGAAGAAGAGCGGCGAGAGCGCCGGCAACGTCGTACTTCCATGCCGGAAGAGCAGGCAGCAATGCGGAGGACAGCACCTCCACCCCCGACAACGCACAGCTCACCGGAAGAGAGAAGCGGAGGGGTGCCAGGGCATTGAGGTGAGTATCACCAGGGCCTCCCGCTCCATCCAGCACATCCACCCCAGAAGGAGCCCAATTCACCAGCATTGCGCCGCCGCCGGAGGGAAGAAACGCATCAAAGCACAGAGGCAGGTTCCGCTCGGCAACAGCCACGCAGGCCCGGGCGGAACCAGTTGCTAGGCAACGGGAATGAGGGCGGCGTAAACAAACAACCGCGCTTCGAGCCGGGAAGTCGGCTGCCTTGGTTACGGAGCATTAGTAAGCAGGCAGAAGAGAGCAGCTGCACGAGACGGCGGGACAGCAGAGGGGTTGAGGCGCACCAGCGAGTTAACAGCGCATCACTCGCCCCCCCCAGGAGACAGCCTACATTTCATTTGGTGCAGAACATAGCGATGGCAGCACCCCACCAGGGAGACAGCCTACATTTCATTTGGTGCAGGACATAGCGGTGGCAGCACCCCACCAGGGAGACAGCCTCCATTTGGTGCAGGACATAGCGGTGGCAGTACCCCACAGGGATTCAGCTTACTCTTGGTGCAGGACATAATTTCAAAGCTTCAGCGCAGGCGTTGCAGGTGCAGCCCCACAAGGGCAGGAGACAGGACTACCTTGGCATCTCTTAGACCCAGGGCATGCGCGAGTACAGGCGCTGGGGGGTCAGGTCGCAGCAGGGCCCGGGGGAGATGGCAGGGCACCGCTAGTGGCCTGAGGGGACCCGAACTCTCTTGGCAGCAGCACAAGCCTCCCCAGCGGCCGACCCTTACACAAGGCCTTTACCAGGGCCGGCGTCCATGACCATCAGAGCGACATGTCTGGCCTGCCTCATACCATTAGCAGTAAAGGAGAGAATATGGAAGAAAGAGTTTATAGACATATTTTCTCTCCTGGAAATACAGCTAGAGGGCGCCTGATCTATAGGCGACGCTGATTGTCTTCCCTTATGTACTACTGTCCGAAACAAACATGGTTGTATGTCTCCTACGATTGTATTTATAAGATGTATACTGTATTTTCAATGTCTGATTTTATCCTGTTGATTAATGTATTAATGTATTTTTTGTGATACCCGGAACCATCTCAATAAAAAAAAGTTAAAAAAATAAAATTAAAAAAAAGGAAATACAGCTAGAGGGGCTTGACCAGACAACATGCGATAAGAAGGATGAGGACAGACGGGAGAGGCGAAGGGAGCGCAAGGAAAGGAATTTCGACATCTTGCTAGATGCATTCAGAATCATGGCATGCATAATAGTGGATAAATTCCCGTGTTGCGTGGCAGACCTATGGCTTTATGAGACCAAAATTCATAGGGCCCAGAGGCAATTCCCAGGCGAAGCCTGGCTTGAGTATAACAAGGGCTTTAGGCTCAAGATTTAGACACACCCCGAAATGGAGTGGAACGAGGAAGACGTCTCTGGCTTCATACATAAAATGATGATGGCCAAGGAAGCTAGGTCATGGGCAGGGAGGAGTGAGCAGCCCTTTCGGACAGCCTTCCACAAGGGGAGGGGGAGGCCTTTTCAGAGGTCCAGACAGGCCAGCACATGGAAGACAGCACATGCTGGCGAAGCACCTGCAATATGCTGGAAGTTTGAAGCAAATTAATGTACTTATGGAGCGGCATGCAAATCCCAGCACACATGCTCATACTGCGGGGAGGGCACCCAGCTGCGGCATGCAAGCGTAGAAGGGAGCAGAAGGGAGACAAGAAGGAGGCAAAGAAGCAGTAAAGTGCCTGCAGGGGGCGGCTGGCGGGAGAAGGCCGGGGTGGCCCACAAGCTAGCATGGTCACCAATCAACACCCACCAGTTACGCAGGCTAGCGAACAGGTATCACAACAAAACAGACGCAAGGGCGCTAGTCCAGGGTTTTGAAGCAGGGTTCCCCATCTCCTTTTCGGCCCCCTCCCCCAGGGCAGCACCAGGAACTTAAAATCGGCATTACTACACCCAGGGATAGTGACTTAGAAATTGGAGAAGGAAAGATCATTAGGCAGAATAGAAGGCCCTCTACCCCCCAAGTGGTGCAAGGGTGTGGTTGTTTCCCTGTTGGGGGGTCGTACCCAAGAAAAAGCAAGGGCAATACTGGCTGATACACCACTTATCCTTTCCCGACGGCGTGCCAGTAAATGACTGGATTGACGCCGGAGTATGCTCCGTGAGCTACTCATCAATAGACGACGCCATTGACCTGATTAAGGCAACGGGGCGAGGGACACTCATGGCGAAGGCGGATATAGAGTCCACCTTTTGCCTACTCCCCGTCCACCCCAACAGCTTCCACTTGCTAGGTTTCCAGTGGGAAGGGCAGGTGTATTTTGATAAGGCCATGCCAATGGGGTGGGTGCTCAGTCGCCTGTGCTTACTTCGAAATGTTCAGCACCTTCATAGAGTGGGCACTGCATGACAGACACCCGGCGGGTGGGAAATTGCATTACCTGGATGACTTCCTCTTCACAGGCCCGGCAGGGTCAACAGAATGCAAGAGCACACTGTCAGCATTCAAGGGCCTTGCTAGCGAGCTCGGCATCCCCCTGTCAGCAGAGAAGACCACAGGCCCAGCGACGACCATGACATTCCTGGGAATAGATTTAGACACGCTCGCAGGGACAGCCAGGCTTCCCCCAGAGAAGGTGGCTGACGTCAGGGCAGAAATCAAGGGCCTTTGTGGGCGCGAAAAAGCCACCCTTAGGGAGCTACAAAGTCTAATAGGTAAGCTGCATTTTGCAGCTAGGGTGATCCAGGCAGGCAGGGCATTCGCCAGGCGCATGACACAGGTAACCTGTGGAATGACCCATAAACACCATCATGTCAGGTTAGGAGGGGCGGTCAAGAAGGACCTTCTCATGTGGGACACCTTCCTAAAAGACTTCAACGGTACTCTGATTTGGAGGGAAGGCTGGGTAACTAGCAAACAGATTGCACTGTTCACCGACGCTTCGGGCAGCACAGGCTTTGGCGCAATATTGGGCGACAAGTGGTGCGCAGAACAGTGGCCCAGTAGATGGCACAGAGGAAGGGATGACCAGCAATATAATCTTCCTAGAACTATTCCCCATCATAGTCGCGCTCACGATATGGAGGCCCTCCCTGAGAAACATGAAGCTGACACTATGGTCCGATAACAAGGGGGTGGTTCAGGTAATCAACAGGGGGATGACCAGGTGCCCAGACACGTGAGACTAATGCGCCGACTGATTAAATTGCAGTTGGAGAGCAACATAGACGTGAGGGCCCGACATGTCCCGGGAGTAGACAAGACAACGAAGTGGCGGATGCCCTATCCAGAGCAAGAATGTCGAAGTTCAGGGAGCTAACCCCCAGCGTGGATCAGAACATGACCCCCTTTCCCGACAACTCTGGGATCTGGCTGGGTCGACTTATCAGAACTGATCACCCAAGCGCTCGCCCCTGAGGCAGCCAGGAGGTATAAGAAGTATGCCACCACAGTGATGCAAATAGGCGGCATCCGGTCACTGAACGACGCAGGGGCAACGAGCAGGGCAGCCGAGGCGTTCATAAGGTGGGCCTTCAATGCTAACAAATCCAGGTCATGGGCTACCGCCCACCCAGCCGCAATAGCGCACTACAGTAAGATAGCGACCCGATAGCATCCCACTACATTAAGGCAGCCATGAAAGGATGGCGACGCGCTGTGGGTACAAAAAAGGACAGCAGGCGCCCAATAGACTACCCAAAACCGGGCGCGCTACTGCAGGCACTGGAGGGCATCGAGAGAGACACCTTTGAGCTTCGCCTATTAAAGGCAGCATTTTCAACAGCCTTTTTTGGGGCATTCAGACTCAGCGAGCCAGTGGCACCAGCCAAAATAGGGGTGGTAAGGCACTGCCTGCAGGCTGAATATGTGGTACCAAAGGCAGGGGAAGTCGAAATCCTGCTCAGACAATCAAAAACAGATCAGGCTGGCAAGGGGGCGTTAGTGAAGCTGCATTGCATTAGGGACCAGGCTTGCTGTGCTGTTTGTTGCCTGATGGCCTACATGGCAATACGCCCAGCCGGCGACGGCCTCCTTTTCAGGCACAGAGACGGGTCACACCCGAGCAAATTTCAGTTTAAGGCGATCCTGCGATTCACACTCAGCAAAGCAGGCCTGCCACCCGCATGCTTTGGGTCCCATTCTTTCAGGATAGGGGCAGCCACAACAGCCGCACAACAGGGCATGAGCGAGGCAGGGATCCAAGCTGTAGGGAGATGGCGGTCAAGGGCTTACTGTGCGTATGTAAGGCCCCAACTATTATAGGGTAAACGGGGCCTGCTGGTGGGATGGAAAAGAGGTGTGCCACCAAGTGACAGATTTGTGTGTCCTCTCCCCAGCAGGGCAAAGACCACGGCTGGTATGGGTGGTGGGTCACTCCTACATAAGCAGGATGCACACCTGGTGGCGACAAGGGGGCCACAAGCGGGAGGGACGGCGGGTGGACACATGCGTGCGTTGGTACGGCCGACCCGGGATGAGATAGGACCATCTCCCTGCGACCCTGACAGAACTGCTGGCAGAGGCGGCCCGGCACCCGGATATCCTGATCATCCACCTGGGGGGAAACAATCTGGCCAAGTTGGGGAGGCGAGCCCTCCTCCACAACATTCAGAGGGACCACACGGAGGCTGCCAGAGCCTTCAGGCACACCACCGTGATCTGGTCGGAACTGATCAGCCGACAGGAATGGCGAGGGGCGGAATCCGCAAAAGCGGTCGAGAATTCACGGAAGAAGCTGAACATCACCGTGAGCAAATTCTGCAGGATCAATGGGCTGGAGGCAATCAGGCATGGGCTCATTCACACCGGCTGCCCGGAGTTCTACGCACAGGATGGAGTGCACCTGTCCCAGGCCTGCATGCGCATGTTCTGGAGCAACCTGTGGGGCGCCATGACCATGGCAGGGTGCAGATAAGGCGTTACCAGGGGAGGGGAGCCCTCAGGAAGACGGCGTGGCGAGAAACAACGGGGACAATGGTTGGCACAGAAGCACACCGGAGGGCGGTGTTCTTGCGAGGGAACCGAAGGACAGCGGGTAGGACCGTTCACCTTACGATGCCTCAAGGCTGGATGAGTCGGCCTACCAAGAGGGGTAGCAAACGGAGATGGCGCTTTATAGTCCACCCCTTTCGTTTGGCAGGGCACAACAGGAGTCCAACACGGTAGCGAGTTGGGCCTAGCTCCGTTACAGCGGCTACACCCCTCCTTCATGCGGATGTCAAAGCAAATCCAACCAAATCACCTGTCAAGAAAAATAACGTTTACAAATATGTCATGCCACACTGCCATTAACCGCTGAATAAAGACGGTACTGAGTATCCGGAAATTGAGATGTATCCCTAATAAAAACTGCGGCCAAAGAATGACCATCACAAGAAATGTGTATGTTGGCTTATTTTACAAAGAGAAGGGGTACTGTTCACAAGGAACACCATGGCGGGAGAGAGTGGGGCTGGTGCGGGAGTTATGGTCGAACTAGTTACGTTTGTGCTTTCTACCTCCTTAACCAATGAACCACTTTGGTAAGCCAGTCACATTGTCATGTGAAAAGTAAATGGTTTCATGTTTTTTCTAATACAGGCAGCAACAGAATGACATAAACATGTTACAAGGAAATCTGGGCACAGTTTAGCAGTGCATAACCGCAACTTTCAAAGGCCTGAGTGTCTGTCACATAATGTCACACGGGGAAATGTCTTCGATTGTGTCCATCCATTCAGTACATAAAGTGTGGTAAACTATGGCCCATTTTCATCTCACATATCAGCCTCATTAAGTGGAAGCATTCTTTCCGGCCATCCAAAAGACTCTGTAAGGCTACTCAGATTGTAAATGTACACATTGCCGAGTCATCATGTTCGAACGCGGTGTATATCCTTGGTGAGTATGAACTCCTCAAGAGGAAATGAGACTACAACAAGCACTCTTTTACTGCGGCAGCACACAAGGTTCGCCCAATCTAATTAAGTAATTGAGTTTTTCAACATATGGGAGGCCCAACGTTCCTCTGTCAGTAGTGCTTCTTAAAGCTCATATGCGTTGATTACATGACGCCTGCCGACAGCAGCGCTGCCACTCTAGACGCAAAAACAGGGGCCTGCTGCTGAAGGAGGCCGAATTTCATTACAAAACTGTTCATTTTGCTGTAGGCTTTTCCTGAACTCCTGTATACATTCTAATCCTAAATCACTCTCTCTTGTTAGGTCGAGCATTCGAGACCTCTTGTATATACTTTAGTATATACTTTATATATATACTTTAGTATATATTTGAGATTATACTTATATGTAATTTAATGAAAAATGAGATGAAAAATAAATTTATATAGTGAAACATTCACCCGACGGTATAAAGGCGCTAGCTCATCAATCATGACTAACTGGACAGTCCAGAAACACATCAAAGATTTAACAGCCAGGTCTTCAGCGCCTATTTGAAGGCCAACAGGTGAGTTTCTTGTGTCAGCCTCAGTGGTAGAGAGTTCCACAATTTGGTGGTACCGACCAGAAAACTCCTTCCACCCCAGGAACACTTTTTGAACCTGGGAACAATCAGATTATGGGCATGAGATGAGCGAAGAAGAAGAACAGGAATGTCAGGCTGTAGATTCTGTTTAAAAAAGGTGTGAAACTGTGAAGCAGTGTCAGCAGGCGAGCCTGTCACCAAGACTACAATCTGGGTGTCGTCGGCATATGAAATAGCCGAGAAACCCAGGGGCGTGAATAACCTAGCCAGCGGTGCAACATAGTTATTAAAAAGGGTTGGGCTCAATGAAGAGCCCTGTGGCACACCTCATGGCATTAAAGTTCGGTCACTTGAACTCATCAAGAGCCACAAATTGCTTCCGGCCAGACAAGAATGATTAAAGTAAGGCAAACGCTTTCCCTTTAATACCAATCCCCCCCAGGACTTACAACAGTTTTTGATGGTTTACTGTATCAAATGCAGCAGAGAGGTCAAGCAGCACAAGTGCTGCATTGCCTCCTGCATCAACTGTCTGCCTAATTAATTCGGATGCTTTGATCAGGGCCAGTTGGGTGCTATGATGGTTTCTAAAGCCAAACTGAGTAACATACAGGAAAGCATGCTTCTCAATATATTCGGATATAATGCCATGCATGCCTTTTTCCACCATCTTTGCAGGCAAAGGGAGTCTGGAGATTGGGTGGTAGTTGTTAGGATCCGCTTCATCCAAAATTGGTTTCTTCAGAAGGGGGAGAACAGACCCTAGTTTCCAACTGGTGGGGAATTTAAACGAGGTGAACATTTGATAAAAAATAGGAGACAAATGCAAAGCAAATAGTTCCGGTAGAAGATGGGAGATTTTAGTGGGACAAGGGTCCATTGGGGATCCAGATTTAGGTTAATGGTCTCCTCCATAGTCTGTGACGGGAAAGCAGATATATTAGGGAGTCACTGAAATCGAGGGGGGCTGAGGAGATTTCACTAACTACCCTAGATGCGGCTAACACCTCAGGAGAGGATGCAGTCCCCTGGGCTGTAGACCTAGAGAAGCCACTATAGACTGCCTTAACTTTATCTTGGAAAAAAGTAGCCAATGAGTTATAGATCATCTGATTTTTGGGTGAATCTGTTACCTCAGAGCATTTGGCCAACTTTTTTAGCGCCAAAAAAGTTCCTTTAAAGAGTTTTTTGTGGTTATTATGGCTGTAGTGAAATAGCAGGGTTTCTACTCATGTACAGATATTTTTGTATTCGAGCAGAGCTTGTTTATAGAGTGTTTTATCCTTCAAATCATAGGAAGATCTCCACTTCCTTTCCAAACAGCTTCATTTTCGTTTTTGCATTCGGAGCTGTTCAGAATACCAGGGCTCAGTCGGTCTTGACCTATGGCTAATGAAGGATTTAGCTGATAACACCTGATCTATAGACCTCCTAAGCCATTCCTCAAAGGCAATGGCTGCTGCATTTGGATCCTCTGTAGGATTGGTGGATTCTGGGATAGGGAATTTTTAAAAGTGTCTGTTGCCATCTTATTCCACGGCTGGACTTTTTTTCAATTGCTTGTTTTTCAGTTTCTTCACCTGAGTATTTTGGAAGAAAAGTGAAAACATAAAAGTTTTATAGTCTGACCAGACAATTGTCCGCGATGGAAGGCATTGTAAGTACTTATTGCTGGTGAACAATCCATCAAGCAAATGTCCTCCAGAATGTGTGCTGCCAGTCACCTGCTGAGTGAGGCCAAGGCTGTTTGCAATGTCAATAAGTTGTACTGCATCCCTATCTAATGGATCCTCAAGGTGAAGATTAAAATCGCTCAGAAGCGTGAAATCTGGTGACTGGGATGTTACATCCAGTGAACTGCCAATGTCCTTCAGAAAGTCAGCCCGGGGGCCAGTGGTCGGTAGCATGGCACCCTGCTAAAAATATAATGATTATCTATTAGAATTTTGAACAGTAGGGTTTCCAGAGTTTGTCCATTATTTTGGTAAGTAAAAATCTCTTTCCACGAATTTCAAAATACTATGGGCAGCCCACCCGCCTCTTTTGCCTACTCGGTCCTGTCTACACAATGTTTACTCAGTAGGGACCGCCATAGCCAAGTCAGGATCTGAGGAAGCCTCTCCCCATGTTTTGCTGATGAAAGCAACAACAACACTGTGTGCTTCAACAAACAAGGCAATCTCGGATGTGAGTTTACAAAGGGAGTGTGCGTTAATAAGGGTCCCTAACACTGTCCTCGTCCCATTCCCCTTAGTCGGTACATGATCTAGATTGAGTGGTGTCTGGATTAATTTAGCTGGGTGGAAGGAAAAACAACAGTCATGGCACTTATAAAGAGCCTCAGTTGAACAGGTGCCAAAACTGGCTTTCTGACCGCACCTACCACTCTCATGAGGAGCTCAGAGTTGATCCCCGGTATATGAGATCTCTGAGGCCCAAAACCGACAGCATCCCAGGCCCTAGGCACGGGCCCATCGAGGTTGGGCGCAGACGGGCTTGCCTTTGGCTGCTTTGCGGCCATGCTTCTATCTCTCCACCGGCTCAACGCCTATAGCGGTAACCCGCCCTGAATGCTTCCGGGACAGGCGGAAGTACTACAGGACAGGCGGAAATACTTCAATTAGCGCCGTCCCCGTTACCCGTCCAGCGAAGTGCAAATTCGGTGGATCAGGTATGAGCAATTAAAAAAAATATCTTAAAAGATGCAAACTGTTAAAATTTAATTTGACAAAATCCGATTCAATCAAATTAAATTCATTACATTACATCAGCTCCAAAAAGTAAAGTGACCGAGTGATTAAAAAAAAAATCGGGCCATTCAGTTATTCAATGAATGAATGAATCAATAAAAATACAATGCCTACGGACCTGCAATCAAGCTTTATCCTGTGAAGATGAGCATGTGTATGTACTTTGTGGGCTCTGGAGATCAGCACTAGAACTTGTCTGCTTCCGCTCAGGGACTTTTTTTCTGTTCTACTGCCTCTATTTAGCTGCCATGATAGAACACTACCAGCAGAGGTCAGTAAAATACCAGATTTGATTTCTGCTGAAAGACTTTATTTTTTTTATTTTTCTAGCATTTCTAGCACCTGCCTCTTTTTAACTTTCTTGATAGAAAACGACCAGCAGAGGTCAGTAAAATGCCAGAATCACTTTAGTATTCTCTAGATTCCAGTCCATAGAAATGGTCTTCCACAAGCACTCGTAAACAATAATATTTTTTTCAAATCTTGTAGTGATATGTCCACGAAGGCCCTGGTTTTATATTAAAAACAGAGCTTTGGACCATACCATTTCCCGCTGAAAGGCAATTCTCTCTGCGTGTTCCCATATCTGGCGTGTCACGCAGTTTGGTGCTTACTTCCTCCATGTTAAATAACAGTAGATGTTTCAGCACCCAGGCTAATGTGCTGCATAGCTAAATACATATAAGGTACCAAAGGCGAGACCAATTGCATTGCAAATGCTTGTTTTTTGTAGACGGCGTGCTACAGGCAGGCATGGACGGTAGTGTGAGGGGAGTCTAAGGGGCTAGCATCATGAAAACAGTCAGAAAAAGCTGGGCTTTCTGACGGAGTGGCTGGCCACACGTCCCCATCCTTTTGCACATCCCAATGTGGCAGCTGTCTTCGTCCTTCGACAGCAGGCAAAGTACTAGATGGAGAACCTGCCATTACAGTCCTCTGCTCCGACTGGCAGCGATTATGGATAAGCCATTAACATTTCCTGAGGTTTGCAAGCCTGTCATTTGAGCAACCTATTTCCTTCAAGTCTGTCTATTTTGCCCAGAGAGCACGTCGAAGTCTATTTTTAGCTTTCATTGCAGTTCTACATGACCCAGCTCAGCCGTGGAAAACAGGACTAAACACCCGGCCCTGAGATAAACAGAGGAAAAATATTCCTGTAGCCAAATAGGATCTTTGGACAAAATAAAGCAGTTAGATCAGCAGAGCCTAACAGCATCATTTTTGTATTAATTGAGTCCAATTTATCAAGCTATTTGTTTGGGCAACAGGCTCTTTTTCTGACATTAAATCACTTTTTCGAATTCTCAAAAGCAGGTATTGCATTTGTCAAAGGATCTATAGCCACATGTATAAACATTCAAGTTTATAATTTATAATTTGCAACTTTTAGAGAATCACAATTTGCGAATTGCCAAACTGTGGGCCAGATGCACAAATTATTTTTGCGGTTTCAAACAGCCTGATTCGCAGAATCGAGCCATTTGTGACTGCAATTATGCTTTTTCAAATGTACAAAAGGCAAAATGTGATTCAGTGATTTGTTGCTGAATCGCAATTTGTATTTGTGCTTCATTATGTGGAAGGGGCATGTTTAGGGCGTTCCTTCCAAATATTGGATCAGCACGCATGTATCACTGTTTTTCAACTGAATTCCGGTCTCAAAACAGTAATAATTTACCACCAGTTTAAAAGTGATGGAAACCCATTCACAAATGGGAAGGGCTTCCCTAGGGACCCCTTCCACTTTGAGATTGTTAAAAAATTATTTTTAAGAGCAGGCAGTGGTCCAAGGGATTAATGCCTGTGCTTAAAAGATGAAACTTAACTGCCTAATTTTCTGTTTTTTAAACACATATTTTCCTTTAAGGAAAACGGACTGCATTAAAAGTAAAAAAGATTGTTTATTTAAAAATCAGTCAGAGACATGGTTGTTTGTTGACCCCAGCAGGCCATCATCCCTGTGATGGCAGCTGGTCCTAATGAGTTGCAAATTGTGATCCAACTCTTTAATATTCATGAGGTAGGTTGTTTGCAACCTACTAGAAATCGCTATTTGGGAATATAAAAATTCATACAGTATGAATACCAATTTCCTATTTACGATTCAGAGATAATTGCAATTAGGAAATTGCTATTCCTACGTTTTGTACATCTGGCCCTGTGTGTGGTATGTATTTACATAGAATTGTATAGAATAAGACAGCCACGTTAACAGACAAGATGGAGCAATGTAGTCTGGTGCCTTATATAGGACATAGGCAAACTGTCACCAAAGAACATACACAAGTGTATCAACTAGTACATTCACTGTCATGTAGAAAAAAAACTCTAAATTGGTTAAGCGGACACATGGCCAAACCTCCAACGGCCCTTACTCCATCAGCCGTCAGGGGTTTATGTCAACGGCAGAGACAGCGTAGTCTCTGCCATCAACATTATGAAGTTCAGCCCGACTGAAAAGGAAGTGGGGGGAACTGAAGGAGCCAGGTTTTATGTTCTAGATCTGATCTGATCTGCTCTGGATCTCCCAGGTCGATGGTACTTTTTGTCAGCATGAAAAGATGAAGGGGCAAGAAATAGTTAGCCAAACAATCAATGCAGTTCCAACTTAATATGGCGCCTAAGAATCACAGACTCCCAATTAAGTTTAGTTATTTTATTACAAAGCCAAAAACAGCTGGACATACGGGCACCTCAAGGCGAGGGTGTAGAAATACATTGGAACTAATACAAAAACAAATCTAGTGATGAAGTTCAGTCGGTGCAACATGTACAGAACAATCAATTCGAGAATCAGGATACCGAAGATAATTACACAAGCATCGAGATTCCCTTTCATTGAAAGTTCATGGGTATAAAGCATTAGTCTGTCCCTACACTACCACTAGTGTGACATCCGTACATAGCATTTTCCAAGGCAAGATCCATTAAGGTGTCAGACTTTGAAGTCTTCCTAAGAAGTCTCTTCACATCAGATGGTTCAAGTAGCATGAAGCTACAGAGCTTGTTCTAAGATGCTTTCTCTCTCAAAGCAAGGCACTTTCCCTGACTTTAATACACCAATACCACTGGTAGTATGCCAAGATGCACTGCAGAATCACACCATCCAGTCAAGCCAGCTCCTTGTAGGTGATTTTCCATTAGGCAAGAATGCTCCCAGGCCTTTACGAGATGACCTTTATTCCCAGGCTTGCTTTGATGAGAAAGTACAACAGTTCTCCATTATCTGTATCAAAGCTCAATGTATCCTCTTCTGCCTAAGCCTAACTCCAAAAACAAAGACATTATTCTAGCTAACAAGGATGAAGTTTCCACCTGCAATAGAAACGTGAGAAAGAACAAATCCAAAACGCACATGAAATTCAACTCTTAAGTCTAATGCGAGAGTTTCCAGGGAAAAATACACTTCAGGCCCTCAGAAATTGGTCAACATAAGAAATTGCACAGAGGCTTCATGAACTTACCATTTAAAATGAACACTGTTTACTGAGTATTTGTAGCTGAAGAAATAACAAGAGAGGAGTATCACCACAAGGACCTTAAAAAAGGTTCTGAATGGGATGTCCGAGAACAAAAGGGATATTATCCTTTTGTTAAAAAAAAACCTGGTTGGTGACATGCTTCATCATTGGGGTTCCACCCTGACGGCCGAATGCCATCAGGGTGTGCTGCGACACCTGAACTAGAGTGGAGCTGGTTTTTTGAGTGAATAGTGCAAAAAGTGGGGTTAAAAATTGTCCTGGTATGACTTTTTTGAGAAAACTTTATTCATAAGCTACTGGACAATATTAAAAACAGTGAGAAAAAACTGATGGGTGATAATGACCTTGAGTATCTATGTGAATGGTCTACATGTTTCAACCTATAAAAGGTGATTCCCAGGTTTTCATCAGGACCAGAAAGAGGAAAATGGATGGTCTACAGAGACTAACGTGCATCTAGTCCTAGATTCCTGTGGCCTAGCTGCAAAAATAGGCGAGAAAAAAGGGGGAGACCTGTGGGAGGAAGAGAGGGAAAAAACAGTCACAAACAAACAAATTAATTGCCTGTAACGTAGTGTCGAGTCTCACGTGTCTGCATGCTTCATGCGAAGCCCATTCCGAACAGACAACAGACAAATATTGTGCCTCAAGTGAATACATGCTTGTATTCTGGTAATATGGTGCTGGTTCTTCGTATATGAAATGCTCAATGGTGCTATATTGCAGCCATCTAAGGCTCACTCAGACACACTGATCAATAATGGTGTGTATGGTGGCAGTAATCATATATGAAACAAGTCACTCGCACTCCAAATATTGGCTGGGTGACTATCAAGACTCACAAGCATTGTCGTGAGCTGAACGTAAATGCATGCATTTAGAATTATGACACAAAACAAAACACACAATGTCACGGGGAGAGATCTTAGTCATATTGCGGGTCTCGAGGCTTCGAGGGCGCAGAGGGAAGGCTTGTCCAGCGAAGAAACATACTCTGTGGTATAGAAACAAAGAGTCAGACAAAATGTCGACCGCGATAACAACAGGTAAAGTAAAGATGCCAGAGGCTGGGCTGGTGCGTGGAGCAGTGACGTGAGTCCAGGCGACTCGCTAGTGTTGAGAGCGAGCGTGAAGTAACTGGATTGGTATTACTTACAGTTTCGCCGAGTTTCAAGGTCGGTCTACCTACGCACCTCCCTGCTGTCCCCGCTACAATGCCACGGAGCCGGCACACCGTTATACAGACCGTGGCTTCCGGGAGTGGGCGGGGCTGCGTAAGGCACGTGACGACCAGTTGCTAGCCATTAGTATGAGACGCCAGGTCGGCGGCCTCACAGGGACAAAAAGCGCTCCGTTCACTGTGAAGTAAATGCGAGCGGACGCAAGAGACCAAAGTGGTTAGTACAATTCAGTAGCTTGGAAGAAATAGAGATAGAATGGACGCGCAATGATAAGCGTTAGGACGGCAGTGTACCGCCGACGTGTGCATTAAAAGGCGTGATTAGCGTGATTCTCCATAAAAGAGGAGGCGGGGAAGAACTGCCTGAGGAATTATTGAGGGCAGAATGCTGGCTCTCAGTAAAGAGATAGAAGAGATGAGCAATGATGAACGTTCGGGCGATCAGTGTACCGCCGACATGTACATTAAAAGGGCATGATCAGTGGGGGCTTCCATTGGGTGTATTAAAAGAGGAGGCAGGGAAGAGAAAACTGCCTGAGGAATTATAGAAGGCAGAATGCTGGCTCTTAGTATATTAGCAGGCAGAGATCAAAGTGTATAAGCGCCCAGCCCGTGGTGGGTGGTGCTGGGAAATTAACTACAGTGATAATGGCTGGAGGATATTATACAGTGTTTAACGTTTCGAAATGGGCAGTACCAGTGCTAATAAGGATGGTCTCAATGGGGGACGGGCGTTCCACTCAAATTTACAGTACAGAGGCCCAGGGTATGTTATCATTGAGTCCTGATATATGCGTGGATAACCTATAGATCCAGCGCTGTTCCTTCTCAAACAGGCGTTTTTGTAAGTTTGGTCCTGCTTTCACCTGTTCAATTACAGTCCACATCATATCATTGGGGGTATGATGTACTTCAAGGAAGTGATCTGTGAGCCTTGTGGGGAAGTGTGGCTCAATGGTTAGAGCGGCAGACCCTGATGCAGAGGTCTAGCCCGGGACCAGGGTTCAATTCCTGCCTCGGCAGGGTCTTGGGCTCGATTTCCCTGGACCTGATATTTCTCGCCTCAGTGCCTATTCTAATCATGGGTCCCACTCTGCAACTCTGGGCAATAGCTTGCTTAATTTCCACAATGGCCCCAACAATGCTAGGATGCCTGGCTTCACCTTGGGGGTGCCCAGGAGGGGGCACTTCACATGGAAAGCCAGGAAGGGTTCCACAGCGGTATGCGTACAAGTGCCTGAGATACCCCTTCGGGGGTCGATTCGGGCGCTATACAAGTACTAATACATTTACATTTGTGGCACATTTTTTGCAGCGAATGGTGCTGCGATGTTCGTCGATTCGCTGTTTCACCTTCCTTGTTGTCATCCCGATGTATGATTTCACACAGGTGCATTTGATTAAGTAAATCACATTACTGCTGTTGCAATTGGTGTGTGACAGCTGTTTCCAGACCTTTTCTTCCTCGAGATCTAGGGTTTTGGTATTATTAGTTAAATGACAGACACTACAATTTCCACATCGAAAGTGTCCCATGGTCTCTGGTAGTCCCCAGGCTCTAGTGATTGACTGGTCCTCACTCTGTTTCGTTGCCTTTGGTCTAGTGTTAACCAACCTATCCTTCAGGCTGTGAGATTTCTTAAAGGAGAATAATGTTTTTTCCCAATGTAAGTTTCCTGTGTTTAGTATGGCCCAATGTTTGTTCACACTCCTACTCATTTGGTTTGAAATTGCATTGAAAGTCGTTACACAAGTCAGGGGTACTGTATTGTCAGTGATCGTATTGTTTTCCAAAAGTGCTTCTCTTGGCTGATTTCTTGCTCTCTTTTGGCACTTATTGACAATTCTGGTTGGATAGCCTCTAGCCACCAATTTCTCGGTCAAGTCGGCTGCTTGTCTACGGTAGTCAGTGACCGTGCTGCAGTTGCGGCGGAGTCTTAGGTATTGTCCATAAGGGAGGTTTTCCCTTAGAGGGCGCGGGTGAAAACGTTAAAATCTAAGCAGGTTGTTTTTGGAAGTAGGCTTATAGTACAGAAGCACAAAAACTTAGTGACCAATCTATCCACCAGACCTCTCTCTGAAACTGAAGAAACAGTCCTGAATAAAGGACTGGGCTTTGTCCCTACTGCACGCTTAGACAAGTTCCAACTACATTGTGAGCTGGCCAGCTTTTTCAGAAAACTGAGACTAAAAGCGTTCTTCGAGAAACAAGGGGAAACTACCATCACTGAAAATCCTAATGAAACTGGACATAGGGTAAAATTGACTTTTGTACCACCCCCACACACAATCCCAGTGGAGGTGATAGCCTTTGAACAAGCTGTATACAATGACGTTGAAAAAATGACCGTCACATCACAATTTCAAAACATGAGCAGAGCAGAAAACAATGCCTTGTCTGAACTCAGATCCTGCGACACCGTTATAAGTTACGTTACGTTACGTTAAAATTATTTGTCCGCGCACATTCACCAACGGTTTCTTGGCGCTTGGCGCTTATAATAAAACCCGCCGACAAAGGCGGCGGTTTGGTTGTGATGGACAAGACCACATACCGCGACGAATGTTTAAGACTCCTGAATGACACCAGGAACTACAAAATCTTACAATCTGACCCTACATTTGAGCTGCAAGCCGAAATCAAACAACTAGTAGAAACAGCAGAAATGTCTGGAAGAATCTCCAAACAAGAGGCAGACTACCTTTGCAACTCAGAAGGGAAAATCCCTTACTTTTTTATCCTACGCAAGATCCACAAAGGCAAGATCCCCCCTCCAGGTAGACCCATCGTCTCGGGGATTAGCTCCCTTCTGGAACCTTTGTCCAAATTTTGCGATTTCTTTCTGAAAACAATTGTCCAATCAACTTCAACATATTTACAGGACACTAAGAGTCTATTACGACCCTTACAAGACGTCACAGTAGATGAAAATACCATTCTACTTAGCTTTGACATTGAAAGCTTATACACGAGCATACCGCAGGATGACACCATAACAGTACTAGAACACACTCTGAACAATAGCTCCTGGACTTTCAACACACCGAAGACATTTATATTGGAGTGCGCCAAACTGGCGCTCAAACGGAATTTGAAGGCTCCCTCTACCTGCAAACAGGTGGTACATCCATGGGCAGTATTTTTGGCCCTAGTGTGGCTGGTCTTTATGTTTTTGACTTTGAACAAAAATGTATTCTCAGTGACCAAAACCCTTTTTTGAACCACCTAAGCTTCTGGAAACGTTACTTAGACGACATCCTTGCCATCTGGCAAGGACCCCTTGATACCTTACAGGAATTCATTACTCTGATCAACACATGTGACCAAAATCGTAGGTTTACCAACAGTTTTGATAAAGACAAGATGGTCTTTTTAGACATCATTATCACCAAAGATAATAATCGCCTGGAAACAAAAACATACTATAAGCCTACTGCCAAAAACAACCTACTTAGATTTGAAAGTTTTCACCCGCGCCCTGTAAGGGAAAACCCCCCCTATGGACAATGCCTAAGACTCCGCCGCAACTGCAGCAAGGTCACTGACTACCGCAGATAAGCAGCTGACTTGACTGAGAAATTGGTGGCTAGAGGCTATCCAACCAGAATTGTCAATAAATGCCAAAAGAGAGCAAGAAATCAGCCAAGAGAAGCACTTTTGGAAAACAAAACGACCACTGACAATACCATACCCCTGACTTGTGTAACGACTTTCAATGAAATTCCAAACCAAATGAGTAGGAGTGTGAACAAACATTGGGCCATACTAAACACAGGAAACTTACATTGGGAAAAAACATTATTCTCCTTTAAGAAATCTCACAGTCTGAAGGATACGTTGGTAAACACTAGACCAAAGGCAACGAAACAGAGTGAGGACCAGTCAATCACTAGAGCCTGGGGACTACCAGAGATCATGGGACACTTTCGATGTGGAAATTGTCTGTCATTTAACTAATAATACCAAAACCCTAGATCTGGAGGAAGGAAAGGTCTTGAAACAGCTGTCACACACCAATTGCAACAGCAGCAATGTGATTTACTTAATCAAATGCACCTGTGCGAAATCACACATCGGGATGACAACAAGGAAGGTGAAGCAGCGAATCTGCGAACATCGCAGCACCATTTGCTGCAAAAATAGTGCCACAAGACTCACAGATAAGCATGAGCGCAAAATCCGCTCCGATCGCGGATTTTGCGGATTTTCGGTAAATTCGCGGTCCGCGAACTCTCGCGAATTTACCGAAAATCCGCAATCCGCGAGCGGCGGATTCCGCGGTCAAAAGTTCAAAGCCTAATTTACGATGGCGCCGGCAAGCTGCCAGCGCCATCCTCAAATAGTTACGTAATTAGCTTCAACAGGAAGCTCTAATAGATAAGATAAAGCAGGGGCTCGAGCGCCTGCTTTATTTTATCAGTTGGAGCTTCCTGTTGAAGCTAATTAAGTAACTTTTTCAGGATGGCGCTGGCAGCTTGCCGGCGCCATCGTAAATTAGGCTTTGAACTTTTGTTGGGGAAAAACGGTGGTGTCAAACGGTGGTGTCTTCTTGAATAAATATGAAGGGCAGGGTTCATTCTGGCACGACGGTCCTGGCACAAAAAATAAACCTCAACAGGAAACACTTGCAGATATCAATAAAGCATGTGCCCTAGTTAAAGCTTAAATTCAGTGACTCATTCATCAGCCCAAAAACAATCGTGAGCGTTGTGGAGGCTGGGCAGGTGTGCCTTCTTCCCAAATATACCATCGAAAATCCGCTGTGATGCAGGCCAGAGGCATTTGCATCTTTGACTTTCACGAGCGCTATCCCCGTGCTGCTCTGATCGGTCTCTGACCTTTTAGGGTGCCTTCTTCCCAAATATAGTATAATATACCATCGAAAATCCGCTGTGATGCAGGCCAGAGGCATTTGCATCTTTGACTTTCACGAGCGCTATCCCCGTGCTGTTCCTGTGACCAGGAGCTTCTGTCTCTTAATCTGCTGCTCTGATCGGTCTCTGACCTTTTATACACACAAGAGGCATGTGCGCTCGCATGGAAGCCCCGTCCGTTTGGCCCCACCCACACACTCGAGGAAGCCCCGCCCCCAAATCCGCCGATCCGCAAAATCCGCGGATTTTGCGGATCCACGATCCGTGAATCCGCAAATTCGTGAATCGTGGATCCGCAAAATCCGCCCATGCTTACTCACAGATCACTTCCTTGAAGTACATCATACCCCCAATGATATGATGTGGACTGTAATTGAGCAGGTGAAGGCAGGACCAAACTTACAAAAACGCCTATTTGAGAAGGAACAGCGCTGGATCTATAGGTTATCCACGCATATATCAGGACTCAATGATAACATACCCTGGGCCTCTGTATTGTAAATTTGAGTGAAACGCCCTTCCCCCATTGAGACCATCCTTATTAGCACTGGTACTGCCCATTCAGAAACGTTAAACACTGTATAATATCCTCCAGCCATTATCACTGTAGTTAATTTCCCAGCACCACCCACTTGGGCGCTTATACACTTTGATCTCTGCCTGCTAATATACTAAGAGCCAGCATTCTGCCTTCTATAATTCCTCAGGCAGTTTTCTCTTTCCTTCCTCCTCTTTTAATACACCCAATGGAGGCCCCCGCTGATCATGCCCTTTTAATGTACACGTCGGCGGTACACTGACCGCCCGAACATTTATCATTGCTCGTCTCTTCTATCTCTTTACTGAGAGCCAGCATTCTGCCCTCAATAATTCCTCAGGCAGTTCTTCCCCGCCTCCTCTTTTATGGAGAATCACGCTAACCATGCCTTTTAATGCACACATCGGTGGTACACTGACCGTCCAAATGCTTATCATTGCACGTCCGTTCTATCTCTATTTCTTCCAAGCTACCGAATTGTACTAACCACTTTGGTCTCTTGCGTCTGCTCACATTTACTTCACAGCGAACGGAGCGCTTTTTGTCCCTGTGAGGCCGCTGTCCTGGCGTCTCATACTAATGCCTAGCAACTGGTCGTCACTTGCCCTACGCAGCACCTCCCACTCCCGGAAGCCATGGCCTGTATAACGGTGTGCCGGCTCCTTGGCATTGTAGCGGGGACAGCAGAGAGGCGCGTAGGTAGACCGACCTTGAAACTCGGCGAAACTGTAAGTAATACCAATCCAGTTACTTCACTCGCTCGCTCGCTCTCAACACTAGCGAGTCGCCTGGACTCACGTCACTGCTCCACGCACCAGCCCAGCCTCTGGCATCTTTACTTTACCTGTTGTTATCCCGGTCGACATTTTGTCTGACTCTTTGTTTATATACCACAGAGTATGTTTCTTCGCTGAACAAGCCTTCCCTCTGCTCCCTCGAAGCCTTTGAGACCTGCAATATGAGTAAGATCTCTACCCGTGACATTGTGTGTATTGTTTTGTGTCATAATTCTAAATGCATGCATTTACGTTCAGCTCACGACAATGCTTGTGAGTCTTGATAGTCACCCAGCCAATATTTGGAGTGCGAGTGACTTGTTTCATATATGATTACTGCCACCATACACACCATTATTGATCAGTGTGTCTGAGTGAGCCTTAGATGGCTACAATATAGCACCATTGAGCATTTCATATACGATGAACCAGCACCATATTACCAGAATACAAGCATGTATTCACTTGAGGCACAATATTTGTCTGTTGTCTGTTCGGAATGGGATTCGCATGAAGCATGCAGATACGTGAGAGTCGACACTACGTTACAGGCACGTAATTTGTTTGTTTGTGACTGTTTTTTCCTTTTCTTCCTCCCACAGGTCTCCCCCTTTTTTCCTCGCCTATTTTAGGTTTGAGGCATTGCCTACTGCCGATTTTTTCAGCTAGGCCACAGGAATCTAGGACTGGATGCACGTTAGTGTCTGTAGACCATCCATTTTTCTCTTTCTGGTCCTGACGAAAACCTGCGATTCACCTTTTTATAGGTTGAAACATGTAGACCATTCACATAGATACTCACGGTCATTATCACCCATCAGTATCTTCTCACTGTTTTTAATATTGTCCAGTAGCTTATGAATAAAGTTTTCTCAAAAAAGTCATACCAGGACAATTTTTAATACCTCTTTTTGCACTATTCACTCAAAAAACCAGCTCCACTGTAGTTCAGGTGTCGCAGCACACCCTGATGGCATTCGGCCGTCAGGGTGGAACTAACCCTGGGTGTCCGAATCGGCTATGCCCACGGAGTAGGCGTAGTGTTGCCTTCTACGCATTTTGCGTAGAAGGCGTAGCCGGCAACACTACGCCCACTCCGTGTGCGTAGCCGAGTCGGCCGCCACCCGCCTCCCTCCCGCCCTCCCCTAGATACATTATTTAAGCAATTACCCTGAATAAAACAACTTTACAGCACTTACCTTGTCAGGGGCTCGTCCGGGGCTCGTCCGGGGCTCCCTCTTTGAATAGCGTCCTTTCCTGGATACCAATGCGCATGCACGGTCGCCCGCGCATGCGCATTTCTCGGGAGAAATGCGCATGCACGGCCGCCCGCGCATGCGCATTGGTATCCAGGAAAGGACGCTATTCAAAGAGGGAGCCCCGGACGAGCCCCGGACAAGGTAAGTGCTTTAAAGTTGTTTTATTCAGGGTAATTGCTTAAATAATGCATGTAGGGGAGAGCGGGAGGGAGGTGCGTAGTGGGGCTACGCGGAGTGCGGGAGTGGGCGTAGCTTCTCGCCCTCTCCGCGTAGCTCTGCGGAGCCCCACTACGCCCACTACGCCCAGGGTTAGGTGGAACCCCAATGATGAAGCATGTCACCAACCAGGTTGGTGAGTGAGGGTTTTTTTAACAAAAGGATAATATCCCTTTTGTTCTCTGACATCCCATTCAGAACCTTTTTTAAGGTCCTTGTGGTGATACTCCTCTCTTGTTATTTCTATATTTAAGTCCTGGGAACTGGGAGTACTCTCCATTCATATATGTGAAAAATCCCTCACTCTCCCCTTTTATTTATACATATTTCTAAATAAACACATTACATAAGCACATCAAATGTGTGAACAATTGTCAGCGGCAAGTACGAATTCTACGCGTTAATGTTTCAACTAAACACATCTAGTTGCAACGTTAATTTCTTCATGTTTACATTGAAAATATCCCTGACACATCAGCTTTCATGTTATTACAGTGTACGTTCTAATGTCACAGGTTAAAAATCCAGACTACCCATGATTATGATGCACCCTTACAAATCAAAAAGCAAACTTTGTGCTACATCAGAACTTTCAGTTTGGTGGAGAGGGTACTTCACCATTGAGTGTGTACACTCTATGCAAAACTCTAAATCGGGCTAAAGGACTTGAAAGTCACTGTCAAAAACACAACATTACTGCAGTAAACACTTTCATAAACTAAAACACAGGAGCAGATTTCAATAGAGATGTAAAAGTTATATTTGTATAACAAAAGTCTTACACATAGGGGTTGATTCCGATTCGGGAAACAAATCCGTACGGCAATTCGTATTCATAGCCGTTTCTGTATGAATCGTAGTAATCCGTCCGAATCGCATAGTATGATCCGTTGGCTCGAAATACGTACGAATCGCCGCGCACCGTACGAAAGTCAAGGGTAAATCCGTACGACATAGACCCGCACAGTAAACCGTACGAATCGTAAACATACCGTACGACCCGCCAAGTACGATCCGGACTGGAGAATGGGGTGGCGATTCGTACGGATACGTCGGGTATGAGCAATTTGCATGGAGAGCTACACTATCGCATACGCACTGTACCCCTAAATTCAAGGGGTGTACGCACCATACACGTAAGACTTTGGGGGGTACGGAGCGTACCCCTGCGCACCATAGGCCTACAGTCATGGGGGGTATGCACGGGGACATACGCACCGTACCCCTGTATTGGGGTGTACGGACCGTACACAGGGGGTCCGTTTTAAACTCCCATAGCAAAAGCGTCTTACGGATTGATGTCGACACGAATCGTACTTTCTGGGTCGGAAAAAACTGCTTCAATCCGTTCGGACGTCGCGTACTGCATGTTCCGAATACGATTCATACGGATTATTGAGTCGTACAGTCTTTGGTACGAATCGTACGGAGAACTGCTTTGGGTACACATCGTACTACATCGCATGTACAGGTACGGTTCTCCGTACGATTCGTACGAGAAAAAGGCTCCATACGATGATTCGGACGGGATTTTACCGGATCGGAATCGGCCCCATAGTGTCATCATAAGGGGACCAAGACCACTGACCTCCTAGTCAGAGTCACTGCTCTCCCCTGCTCAGCTTCACCACTGTGGGACTGCCCTTAGCGCTGCTTGAGCTCCTTGCCAGGTAGGTGTTCGAGGCTCTCCTCCCCATGCAGGCTCCTGCCTGCGCCTCATCCCTGGTGGTCTGCTATTCCAGTCTATTTGTGTCCTCTTTTGCCTTTTTCCTGTTTGCCTCTTTTCTTTGTGTTTTGCCTTTTTTCTGTTTGCCTTTTTTCTCTATATTTTATCTTTTTTCCTTGCCTCTTGTCTCTTTGCACTTATCTTTAACTATTTTCTCCTTTCCCTAGCACTCCCTTCTGCTGCTGCCCCCGCTGCCTCTCCCCCCAGTGTGTCCCTCCTGCTCCCACCTCCCGCCTCCCAGTTGATTGCCCGACCCCCGACCCCTACCTAATGGTGCCACTGCAATGCAAGAAGAGCAAAACCTCTGACCTCCAAGTCAGAGTCACTGCTCTCCCCCACGCAGGACCACCATGTCGGACTGCCCTTAGCGCCGCTTGAGCTTCTTGCCAGGTAGGTGTTTGAGGGCCTCCTCCACCCACAGGCTCCTGCCTGCGCCTCATCCCTGGTGGTCTAGTCGAAGAGCACCCTGCTCTTCTGCTATTCCACTCTGTTTGTGTCCTCTTTTGCCTTTTTCCTGTTTGCCTCATTTCTCTATTTTGCTTTTTTCCTTTTTTCTCTGTGTTTTGCCTTTTTCGTGTTGCCCTTTTATCTCTGTATTTTGCCTTTGTTCCTTGCCTCTTGCTTTTTGCCCTTCTCTTTGCCTTTTTTTCGGCTTTCCCTTGCGCTCCCTGATGCTGCTGCCCTCGCGGCCCCTCCCCCAGAGTGTCACTCCCACTTCCCAGCTGATTGCCCTCCCTGACCCCTACTCAATGGCGGCAGCTGTGCTGCAAGAAGAGCAAGACCTCTGACCTTCTGGTCAGACTCACTGCTCTACCCCGCGCAGCTCCACCATTGTGGGACTTCCCTAAGTGCCACTTGAGCTCCTTGCCATGTAGGTGTTTAAGGCCCTCCACCGTCTGCAGGCTCCTGCTTGCACTTCATCTCTGGTAGTCTAGTGGAAGTGCACCCTGTTGTTCTGCTATTCCGCTCTGTTTGTGTTCTCTTCTGCCTTTTTCCTGTTTTGCTCTCTTCTCTGTGTTTTGCCCTTTTCCTGTTTGCCTTTTGCCTTTGTGCCTTGACTCTTGCCTTTTTCTCTTTGCCCTTCTCTTTACCTTTTTTCTCCTTTCCCTCGTGCTCCCTGACACTGCTGCCCCAGTGGCCCCTCCCCCAGCATGTCGCTCCCACCTCCCAGCTGATTGCCCTCCCCCGACCCCTACTTAATGGCGGCAGCTGCGCTGCAAGAAGAGCAAGACCTTTGACCTCCTGGTCAGAGTTACTGCTCTCCCCCATGCAGCTCCACCATTGTGGGACTGCCTTTCAGCATCGCTTGAGGTCTTTGCCAGGTAAGTGTTCGAGGCCCTCCTCCACCCACAGGCTCCTGACAGCACCTCATCCCTTTGCTCCTTGCCTCTTTCTCTTTGCGCTTCTCTTTGCCTTTTTCTCCTTTCCCCTTGCACTTCCCGATGATGCTTCCCCTGTGGCCCCTCCCCCCCCCCGGCATGTCGCTCTGGTCTCCCAGCTGATCGCCCTCCCCTGATCTCTACTTAATGGCGGCTGCTGTGTGTGAGTGCTGCTGACGTGTAAAAGCGTGCCAAATGCAAGCCTGTCTGCGGCCGTCTATGACCTGACCGCAACCAGTGCCAGGACCCTGGTCCCCCGGCCCCCACCGCTATGACCCTAGCACTCTCCACACACTCAATCCCAGATGCAACCACAGCCACCAGCTCTCAATGCCGAGCAACACGCAAGGCCCGATCTCCTGCCGACACAGCCGCCGCACTTTCACCCACATCTGGACCCTGGCAGCTACCTCCAAACCACCGGATGCCACAGCACACAAGCCACTGAGCTGCATCCTATTCAACGTACGCTGCCTGCACATACACACGCCGTCAAAATCTTGGACCTCCTCAACACTCACACGTCCAACGTCACCTTCCTCACAGAGACCTGAACGAACACCGGCTCCGGACCCAACATCGCAACCACCATCCCCAACGGTACGAGATCGGGAGAAAAGTCTGCCACAACCGCTCATGGGGAGGCCTCGCCATTGTCACAAAAGCTCCCTCGGTGATCCCTCTGTGCTTCTGCCCCGAGTGGTCGCTCCCCTGCCTCTCCACCGTGAAGCGGTATCGTTGAACTGCGCTGCTTTGAGCGACTGTACCATTTTTAGAACTGCCATTTAATTAATTGTTTTGACCTCGCTTGCCTGCCGGTATCGTGAACTGAGCTGCATTATTTAACTGTGCCATATTACGACCTGCGTATTAACTGCATTGACTGCACCTCGCTTGCTTGCACCTTTGTTGTCTTGCCAGAGTTAACTGCGCGATACCCCCCGGCGCCCTGCTCGACTCCCCCCTCCATTTTGTAGCTGTTGTTGTTGTGCTTCGTGTTGACCTGAGCCCGCCCCGCCTCCCAGCTGAGCCGCCCTCCCACTATCTATTTACAGCGCTCCCTGTACCAGAAGCGCTGTGATCCCTCTGTGCTTCTGCCCCGAGTGGTCGCTCCCCTGCCTCTCCACCGTGAAGCGGTATCGTTGAACTGCGCTGCTTTGAGCGACTGTACCATTTTTAGAACTGCCATTTAATTAATTGTTTTGACCTCGCTTGCCTGCCGGTATCGTGAACTGAGCTGCATTATTTAACTGTGCCATATTACGACCTGCGTATTAACTGCATTGACTGCACCTCGCTTGCTTGCACCTTTGTTGTCTTGCCAGAGTTAACTGCGCGATACCCCCCGGCGCCCTGCTCGACTCCCCCCTCCATTTTGTAGCTGTTGTTGTTGTGCTTCGTGTTGACCTGAGCCCGCCCCGCCTCCCAGCTGAGCCGCCCTCGCCCCTCCCCCTTCCCACCATCCATATATGACAGCAGCCCAAGCGCGCAGCATTTACGCGCAGCGACCGCGCCCAGTCCGCGCCGAAGGTGCGCCAAAGGTAAGCCCGTCTACGCCCGTCCGCGCCTGGACCGCGCCCAGCGCCAGACCCCCTGCCCTTCGCGCTGCCCAGCCCTCTCGCATTACCTACGATGCCGCCACCCTCCTAGCCCTTAACCCCGGTCGCGCCCCCAACTGCGTCCAAGCCGCTCCTGGACACACCCATGGACCTTTCTCTTACTACTCCTGCAAATTCATCGGCTCCGACAACATCTCCGCTACGACCACACCACAGATTCCCGACCCCAATCACCTACAATGCATCCTCCTCAACACTCGATCGGTCCACAGACACGCCATTGACCTATGGAATCTATTAGACACCATCTCTCCAGACGTCGCCTTCCTAACTGAAACATGGATGAACGCCTCCTCCGCCCCAGACATCACCATTGCCATCCCTGAAGAATATAAGATCACACGCAAGGACCGTACCGGCCACACAGGAGGAGGAATCGCTATCGTCCATAAAAAATCAATCCACATCTCTACCAGCTCTGACGTCAACCTCGCCAACTCTGAACACCTTCACTTCCAGATCCACATCGACCCCAAGACCACACTCAGAGGCACCCTCCTCTACAGACCACCAGGACCCCGCGCAAAATTCAGTGAAGACATCACGGACTTCATCACTCCTCACGCGCTCCCCTCCAAAGATTACATCCTTCTGGGAGACCTCAACTTTCACCTTGAAAAGAACAACGACCGCAACACCGCCACCCTCCTGGACAACCTCGCAAACCTCGGACTTAAACAACTGGTCACTTCCCCCACCCACATCGCAGGTCACACACTCGACCCCATCTTCACCTCCAGCAATCATGTCTCCTTCAGCCATACAACGGATCTCCTCTGGACTGACCACAGCTGCGTTCACTTCACCTACAACAAGCCTAAACCCATCATCCACCCCCAACCAACTCTACAAAGAAACTGGAACAAAATCACCATCGACCAGATCTCCTCATCGCTCCTCCTAAACACCCCAGCCCACTCTTCTAACCCAGACCAAGCCGCCGCCAACTTCACCCTATGGTTATGCAACACCGCCGACACCTTAGCACCACTGAAAAAACGTCAAAGCAAACCTGGCAGCAAGAAAGCCTCATGGTTCAACGATGACCTTAAGAAATCCAAGAAACTCTGCCTCTCCCTTGAAATGACCTGGAAAAAAGACCCAACCACTAGCACCAAGGACGCCTTCAAAAACGCCACCCGCTCACACCACCAACTAATCCGAAAGGCCAAGAAAACAGCATTCAAGGATCGACTAGACAACAACGCCCACAACAGCAAGGAACTATTCAACATCGTCAAGGAATTTACCAATCCCTCGGCCAACTCCAACGACATCACCCCCTCCCAAGCACTCTGCGACTCCCTAGCCTCATTCTTCCACAACAAAATTGCAGACATCCACAACAGCTTCGACAACCAACCCGGAGACCATCCCACCCAACCATATGATGAACATTCTCCCTCCTTGAACATCCTTAACGACTGGAACCCAATCTCCACTGAGGACACCATCCGCCTGATGAACTCCATCCACTCAGGATCCCCCACAGACCCATGTCCTCACCACATCTTCAACAAAGCAGACTCCGTCATAGCACCGCACCTCCGCGACGTCATCAACTGCTCCTTCAACTCCGCCACCTTCCCGGAAAGCTGGAAACACGCTGAACTCACCGCCCTTCTGAAAAAACCCACAGCGGACCCCACCGAACTCAAAAATTACCGCCCAATATCACTCCTTCCTTTCCCGGCCAAAGTCATCGAGAAAGCTGTCAACAACCAGCTCGCCGCATTCCTCGAAGCCAACAAATCCCTCGACTCCTCACAGTCTGGATTCCGAGCAAAACACAGCACTGAGACCGCCCTCATCGCAGCAACAGACGACATTCGAACTCTACTGGACAATGGAGACACAGTCGCCCTCATCCTCCTCGACCTCTCTGCAGCCTTCGACACAGTCTGCCACAGCACCCTCTTACAACGCCTCAGAAACATCGGAATACAAGGAAAAGCACTTGAATGGATCACCTCGTTCCTCACCGGAAGAACCCAGAGAGTCCGCCTTCCACCATTCAAGTCCGAGGCCACTGAAGTCATTTGTGGCGCACCACAAGGATCCTCACTCAGTCCCACCCTCTTCAACGTATACATGAGCCCCCTCGCGGGCATCGCACGCCAACACAACCTCAACATCATATCTTACGCGGATGACACTCAACTTATCCTATCTCTCACCAATGACCCCAGCACCGCCAAAACTAACCTACACGAAGGAATGAAAGAAGTTGCCGAATGGATGAAACACAGCCGTCTGAAACTGAACTCAGATAAAACAGAAGTCCTCATCTTAGGTTCATCCCCCTCTGCATGGGACGACTCTTGGTGGCCGGAAGCTCTTGGAAAAGCACCCATCCCGACAGACCACGCACGAAACCTAGGCGTTATCCTGGATTCTTCACTTTCAATGAACAGACAAGTCAGCGCCGTATCCTCATCCTGCTTCAACATTCTTCGCATGCTCAAAAAAACATTTCGCTGGATCCCCACCGAAACCAGAAAAACAGTCACCCATGCTCTGGTCACGAGCCGACTGGACTACGGAAACACCCTCTACGCAGGTACTACCGCTAAACTCCAGAAGAAACTCCAACGAATCCAAAACGCCTCAGCCAGAATCATATTAGACATCCCGCGTAACGAACACATCTCTGGTCACCTGAAAGACCTCCACTGGCTACCCGTCAACAAGAGAATCACGTTCCGAATGCTAACCCACGCACACAAATCACTCTACGACATCGGACCAGAATGCCTCAACTCACGACTGTCCTTCTACACCCCCTCCCGCCAACTACGTTCTTCCAGCCAAGCCCTCGCCACTGTACCTCGCATCAACAAGTCAACCATGGGAGGCAGATCCTTCTCATACCTGGCTGCTAAAACATGGAACTCACTCCCCACCTACCTTCGCCTTACCCAGAACCACCTAGCATTCAGAAAGCAACTTAAAACGTGGATATTTGACAAGTAACCCTCCTCCCCTCCCTAAGCGCCTTGAGACCCTATGGGTATGTAGTGCGCTATATAAATTCTTTGACTTGACTTGACTTGACCTCTGACTGACAATCACCAACTCAGACGGCGCCTACCCCCATGGAACACATCCACTTCCAGATCCAGCCCATCCCCAGAATGACCCTCTGCGGAAGACTCACCTACAGACCATCTGGGCCCTGCACCACCTTCAACAATGTCACCGACCACATCACACCCCACACCCTCGCTTCTACAGACTACATACTACTCAGAGACCAGACCTTCCTCCTGGACAACCACAGCCATTCTAACACCACCACCCTCTTGGAGAACCTCACCAACATAGGACTGAAGCAACTTGTCTCCACCCCTACTCAGACACACTCGACCCCGTCTTCCTCGGAGGAAACAACATTGGCTTCAGCCACACCACACAACTGCTCTGGACAGACCACCACTGCATCCATTTCTCCTTTACAAAACCCACCGTGCACAAGCACATGCATCGCCTCCCAGGCAGAAGCTGGAACAAAGTCTCCGAAGAACACCCAACCTCCGCCCTCACCTGCAGTCCATCCCAACTACGACAGACGCTAACACAGTGGCAAGTAACCTCCTGCAATGGATCACAGACTGACCCAACACTCCCACCCCCTGCCAGAACACTCAAAAATTACCGCCCAATATCACTCCTTCCTTTCCCGGCCAAAGTCATCGAGAAAGCTGTCAACAACCAGCTCGCCGCACTCCTCGAAGCCAACAAATCCCTCGACTCCTCACAGTCTGGATTCCGAGCAAAACACAGCACTGAGACCGCCCTCATCGCAGCAACAGACGACATTCGAACTCTACTGGACAATGGAGACACAGTCGCCCTCATCCTCCTCGACCTCTCTGCAGCCTTCGACACAGTCTGCCACAGCACCCTCTTACAACGCCTCAGAAACATCGGAATACAAGGAAAAGCACTTGAATGGATCACCTCGTTCCTCACCGGAAGAACCCAGAGAGTCCGCCTTCCACCATTCAAGTCCGAGGCCACTGAAGTCATTTGTGGCGCACCACAAGGATCCTCACTCAGTCCCACCCTCTTCAACGTATACATGAGCCCCCTCGCGGGCATCGCACGCCAACACAACCTCAACATCATCTCTTACGCGGATGACACTCAACTTATCCTATCTCTCACCAATGACCCCAGCACCGCCAAAACTAACCTACACGAAGGAATGAAAGAAGTTGCCGAATGGATGAAACACAGCCGTCTGAAACTGAACTCAGATAAAACAGAAGTCCTCATCTTAGGTTCATCCCCCTCTGCATGGGACGACTCTTGGTGGCCGGAAGCTCTTGGAAAAGCACCCATCCCGACAGACCACGCACGAAACCTAGGCGTTATCCTGGATTCTTCACTTTCAATGAACAGACAAGTCAGCGCCGTATCCTCATCCTGCTTCAACATTCTTCGCGTGCTCAAAAAAACATTTCGCTGGATCCCCACCGAAACCAGAAAAACAGTCACCCATGCTCTGGTCACGAGCCGACTGGACTACGGACACACCCTCTACGCAGGTACTACCGCTAAACTCCAGAAGAAACTCCAACGAATCCAAAACGCCTCAGCCAGAATCATATTAGACATCCCGCGTAACGAACACATCTCTGGTCACCTGAAAGACCTCCACTGGCTACCCGTCAACAAGAGAATCACGTTCCGAATGCTAACCCACGCACACAAATCACTCTACGACATCGGACCAGAATGCCTCAACTCACGACTGTCCTTCTACACCCCCTCCCGCCAACTACGTTCTTCCAGCCAAGCCCTCGCCACTGTACCTCGCATCAACAAGTCAACCATGGGAGGCAGATCCTTCTCATACCTGGCTGCTAAAACATGGAACTCACTCCCCACCTACCTTCGCCTTACCCAGAACCACCTAGCATTCAGAAAGCAACTTAAAACGTGGATATTTGACAAGTAACCCTCCTCCCCTCCCTAAGCGCCTTGAGACCCTATGGGTATGTAGTGCGCTATATAAATTCTTTGACTTGACTTGACTTGACCTCTGACTGACAATCACCAACTCAGACGGCGCCTACCCCCATGGAACACATCCACTTCCAGATCCAGCCCATCCCCAGAATGACCCTCTGCGGAAGACTCACCTACAGACCATCTGGGCCCTGCACCACCTTCAACAATGTCACCGACCACATCACACCCCACACCCTCGCTTCTACAGACTACATACTACTCAGAGACCAGACCTTCCTCCTGGACAACCACAGCCATTCTAACACCACCACCCTCTTGGAGAACCTCACCAACATAGGACTGAAGCAACTTGTCTCCACCCCTACTCAGACACACTCGACCCCGTCTTCCTCGGAGGAAACAACATTGGCTTCAGCCACACCACACAACTGCTCTGGACAGACCACCACTGCATCCATTTCTCCTTTACAAAACCCACCGTGCACAAGCACATGCATCGCCTCCCAGGCAGAAGCTGGAACAAAGTCTCCGAAGAACACCCAACCTCCGCCCTCACCTGCAGTCCATCCCAACTACGACAGACGCTAACACAGTGGCAAGTAACCTCCTGCAATGGATCACAGACTGACCCAACACTCCCACCCCCTGCCAGAACACCATGAGAGCACACAACAAGAAAGCCAATGGTTCACCACGGATCTCAGAGAATCCAAGTGCTCCTGACAATGACTGGACAAGGCGTGGAGAAACAGCAAAACCCCGGAAGCATGCTCCACTTACAAAACAGCCATCACAGCACACCACCAACTCATCAAATCAACAAAGAAAAACGTCATTCAAGACAGATTCCTCTCCAACATCCACAACTTCAAGGATAATCATACGGGAATTCGCAAACCCAACAGCAAAATAATTGACGTCCCTCTCTCCCAAGACCACTCCAACAAACTCAGCTCCTTCTTTCACCTCTAGATCAAGACGCTCTACGATAACTTCGATGACTAACACCACAGCACCGCCTCAACTCCCACCACCAACATAGAACACACCTTAAGACAAATAAGAGCATTCACTCTGGAGCACCTTCTGACCCCTGCCTGCCGCACATCTTCCACAAGGCCACCACTGCCATTGCACCCAAGCAACTCCAAACTATCAACTGCTCCCTCAAGACCGACACATTCCCCGACACCTAGAAGTACGCCAAAGTCAACCCCCTCCTAAAAAAGCCCTTTGCAGACTCAAGGGACCCCAAGAACTTCAGGCCCACCTCACTGCTTCCTTTTGCTGCCAAAGTAATCGAAAAGGCTGTCAACACCCAGCTAGCACACTACATTGAAACCAACAGCATCCTAGACACCTCTCAATCCAGATTCTGCAGCAACCACAGCACCGAGACTGCCTTCCTCATCGCCACCGATGACATCTGCTCTCTCCTCGACCAAGGCCACACAGCAGCCCTCATCCTCCTGGATCTATCAGCAGCCTTCAACACCTTCTCCCACCGCACACTAGTCACCAGACTCCACGACGCTGGCATCCATGGAAAAGCCTTAAACTGGATATAATCTTTTCTCTCAGGCAGAACAGAGCTAATAGGAATTCCGCCCTTCTTCTCAGAACCGACAGAAATCAGATGTGGAGTACCCCAAGGATCCACTCTCAGCCCCACACTCTTCAACCTTTACATGGTTCCCCTCGCAACCGTCATTAGAAACCACAGGCTCAACATCGTCTCCTACGCCGATGACACACAGCGCATCCTCCCCCTCACCAAAGAACTCAACATCAGCAGGTGCAACTTCCAAGAAGGGATGAAAGCCGTTGCAACATGGATGAGCAACACTGCCTGAAGCTCAACTCAGAGAAAACAGAAGTCCACATCCTCATCTCCACCCCCTCCGCATGGAACAACACCTGGTTGCCCCCGCCCTCGGAAACCCACCCACCCCAATGGACCATGCAGGCAACCACAGCATCGTGCTCGATTCTATTTCTCACCGTGGATTACCAGATCACCGCTGTATCCTACGCATGCTTCAACACCCCGCACATTCTTTGCAAGACGTTCAAGTGGATCCCCCCCACTCCAGGAAAACCGTCCCCCACCCATACATCAACAGCAGACTGGACTATGCCGGAATCAACAAAAAAACAATCTGCAAACTCCAGGCCAACCAGAAGTCTGCAGCCAGTCTTATCCTCTATATCCCATGACACAACCACATCACCCATCACCTCCTTGACTTCCACTGCCTCCCCGTCGAAAGAATAACCTTCAAGCTAATCACACACGTCTACAAAGCCCTCCACAACCCAATACCTCAATGACTGAATCTCCTTCCACACCCCGAAGAGAAATCTCCGCTCAGCCGACCTCACCTTAGCCACCATCCCTTGTTTCTACAGGACCAGAAAAGGTGGAAAATCCTTCTCCTACCTCGCAGCAAAGACCTGAGACCTGGAACGAACTCCCCCTTCACCTCCACCGAAGTCCGACACTGCACCAATTCAGAAAGGACCTCATGACCTGGCTCTTTGAATGACCCCAACAGAGTTGCTCACACATCCCCCCCACCCCCTCCACCTCCCCTCAGCGCCTTGAGACACTCACGGGTGAGTAGTGCAGTCTACTAAACCCTGATTGATTGATCAACATAACTATTATCTAAAAGCTTTGGCAAAGATTTTTTATTGTTTATCATCACATTACCATGTCAATATGCAAGTATTTTTTTGCACATAGATGGTGTACACTTTCCACATCCCACAGATGAGTATGAGACTGCCCAATGGTTATTGACAGAATAACACCTGCAGAACAAGTGAGGAGACCAATGTGACTCCTTAGTTACCTCAAACACAGCCCATTAAAGTACAGCAATGCCTACATCAAAGGCTGAGTCTACATGCATTTCATCGCTGTTAAAGAAACATTGACATACATGCTGATGTTGATGTTGGTTGATGTTGGGGGTATTTATATAGCGCGCTGTCGCTCCAAGGAGCATCCTGGCGCTGCGATTTAATTGCTGGTAAATTAACAAAGTTTAGCTGATTGTAGATGTTCTGTATACAAGGGGATCAGACAAGTGATTTGTAAACTGATTCGGCTAGGCCATAGATCCATGTTTTAAGAGATTTTTTGAAGGTCTGTTCTGATGTAATTGTGCGCAGATGGGCGGGCAGTTTGTTCCATGTTTTAGCTCCTAGAACTGCCAAAGATTTTCCTCCCTTTGTGGCAAGTCTGAACTTGGGGACAGTCATCAGATTAGCAGTGGCTGACCTGAGTTCTCTTGTGGGATGATATCTGTGGAACTTGTTGAACAGATATTGTGGACCACGCTTGTGAAAAGCTCTAAAAATGAACACAAGAATTTTGAACAATATACGCTTCTGAATAGGAAGCCAGTGCAACATGTCCAAGGCGGCCGATGCTGATGATTTTCTGGGCCACCTTAGAACCAGCCGCGCCACCGAATTCTGTACCATCTGTAATTTGTGCAGGGTAGATTTTGCCACCCCTGCATACAGACTGTTACAGTAATCTAATCTTGATGTAACTAATGCAATTGCTACTGTGCGGCGAGCTGATAGAGGCAGGAGATCAAAAAAATTTCAGAGGCCTTTTATGATATTAAAACAAAAGGCGGCCACTTCTCTAGATTGTTGTTTGAAAGAGAGCATCTCATCAAATTTTATTCCCAGATTTTGTGTTGCACTGAGGGTGTTTGGTGGGGCTTCCGCATCAGATGGCCAGCAAGTATGTGGAGAGAACAAGTTATGTGGAGTTATGTGGAGAGAAGAAGTTATTTTTCCCAAATGATTGCACAACAATCCCTGAACTTGGGTTCACCGGCAATTGCTAGTTCAATTGAGACTGTTGTATGCCACAAACATGCTGAGAAGGAGAATAAAGTCAGTGCCACACAGTATGACTTCAAACTTAACATCTGAGACAGACATCCTTGGACAACTTATCGATGCTGAGGGCATTGTAGTTGAGGCAGTGCAGTCAGTCATTTGCACAAAAGGAGGTTTAAATTCCTTCAAGAAGACCCAACATTCTGGATCATTCACGTTTAAAAAAATATGTTTTTATTGGTTTTTACACTACATAAAATAATTGTAACCTGGAATACCCTCCAAAGTGGCATTCCTATTTGTCATACAGTAGGAGCATACTTTCATGCAGCAAATCATAGATTGATACAGAAACATGTGAAAATCAGCAATAATCATGAAGGTTCAGTTATGGTGAACTAGCGAATATTATCAGCATACTGCCCCAGTGTTGGGGACTGGGGATAAAGCCAAAAACTGGGGCAGGAGTAGGACATGTACCGGGGGCAGCAGTGGCAGGCCGTATTGATTGGAAGAGAAATGCGTAACCGGGGGCTGGTGTGCATGTGGAATTGTTGTAGCACAGGGGCATATTATCAAGAAAGGCGTTAAAATTATCGCCGAACTGCAGCTAAAGCGGCGATAATGGGCTTGATATTATGCCCTGGAGAAGTCCAATAGAAGGCCATGTTCACACCAGAACATGGACTTCTATTGGAATTCACCTTCTCCAGCGACCAATCAAAGCAGATGGGTGTGGTGGCAGGTGAGGGTTGGTCGCTGGAGAAGGTGAGTGAAAGGAAAGTTAATATCTGACAGAAAAAATTTGAGAATGCGGATAGACTGGTGTTTCACCAAGGAGACAACTAATAAGAGGCCCTGCAGTCTCATGTCTCAAACAGAAAACAAAATGATCCCAGTAAATGAGTCATTCATGTTTCTGTTCTTCAAAAGCAAACTCCTACTTAGTGAGTTTGTTTTTGAAAAACGAAAACGTTTGTTGAGGTGGCCACATAAAAACATGGTGGCAACTCAGTGAACCTATAGGGGTCCATTAAGATGTCGGGCGGTGGCACCACCGCGGTGGTGGCGGGCGGAAAAACAGTTGTTTCCACCCGCGAGCAGAGATACTCACGTCCGCCACATTAGGATAGGTAAACATAGGTCATTTCCCATCCGCCGCGGAGCGCCGCGCACCGCCATCAAAGTGTGCCCGCCACTGCGGCAGCGGGAGCCAATCGAGACTCTCCGCCGTGCCGAATGACGTCCGCCCCGCTCGACAAATTAGGATGGCCCAAACAAGCAGACGCACCGCAGCGGAGACACCGCCCAGCCTGAGCAGGCGGAAACTCGACAGCGGAGCCAGATATCCGAGACCCGGTCCCAAACGCCATGAACCCAGCCCTCCATATGCATCCGGTGATGTTCCTCCTACAACACTACCGCCAGATGGGCTGCCGCGGACGCCGCCGCAGGTACGCAAATACACATATGCAACACACAACACACAGGCCGACACAGGATCCAATCTCCACACAGACACCCTGTTGGGGGACACAACACATCCACACGGGCACCCACACATCCCCCACCTCACAACAAGGCACCCCTCAGCATCCGGGACACACATCGACCGCCATCCAGCAGCAACGTCCCGGTCCCGGTCACGTGACCGCCGCGGTCAACACATGCGCACTATGCAGAAGGCACGGCAACTAAAGGCATGGGCAGGGCACAAACACCACAGGGACACACAGCCCCCAACCACACAGCAACACACCCCATCAACCCACAGGCCAGGTGCCCATCCCGTGCACCCCCATGCACACCAACAAGCACTGCAACAACAAGCACAATACACACTCTCTGCACCACACAACACATAACCAGGGAGACAGCCACTGCAGGAGTGGCTGACAAGGAACACACAACACCACTGCCACAAACACTCAAGGCTCACAATACTTGCCAGCACATACACACACACAAACAAACACACACCCTGGGTGTAGCCACAAACACAACACACACACAGGGATGCCTCAACCGATGCCTGCACAAGAACAACACACAAACACTACAGGAACACATACTGACCTCCAACAGAAAAACACATACCCTGTCAGCCAAACTGAGGAAAATCAATGGGAGAACAGACGCAACAGGAGTACACAACAACACCACTCAGGAACAAAACACACAACACCATAACACAAATCACACAAGAAGTGCATCTGGACCAACACACACAGCCACATCAAACCCATCACAGATGCACATGAAACCTCCATCAACAAACACCACAAGACAACAGGGGATGCACATCAGGCAATGCCAAGGCCACATACACACAGCACCGCATGCACAACAAATCAGCACTGCCCAAATACAACACCACGCGCAGGAACTGAAGCAATACCACACCCTACATCCACACATCCAACACAACAACTACACATGCACCACTCTGGGATACAAGAGCACAGCCACCTCCACCAAAGCACTGGCCAGCACACACAGCTGAAGTGCACATGACCACTACAGAATGACCAATAGCACAAGGACAGCACACATAAACCATTGGGGCAAAGTCCAGAGTGGAACAACACTTATGGCCCAAGAACTGCACCATAAAGCACAAGCCCACATATGAAGTGATGGGGAGGCACACACACATGGAAACCAAGGGCAAAGCTGACATCAAAATTAAACTGCCTGCATGTCAGTAGCAGACATGTAAGGGGTGTACCACACCCAAATAGTGGGACGGAACACCCACAATGGCCAGGCACAAGTGGCACACATAGGGGATGGCCTAAAACCACACACACCATGCCATACAGGAGTGGAAAAACCACCATGTGCCTGCAATGCATGACAAACACAAACACAATGCAAGTGTGGAGCAGCAGGGCCACACAGTTCACACAAAACAGCCAAGACACATTGAGGATCAATCAAACACAACACTGATGTGCAACTCACACACTTTGTACACTTCAAACTTACAAACACAACAAGGAGGAGTCACAAACAACACCATGGACACACCAACACACAGCACAGTGCACTACAAACAGCTCACACAAGTGCATACAATCCTCTACCCAGGGCAAGACAAAACAAACAACAGGCACACAACTGCTGGGTGACACATGTGTGTCTCACACAATACAGGGGCACACACACATCCACTACAAACTGACACCCTTCACACTGCACACCTCTGCTACACCCAACACCACGCATCTCATGTAGGCCATGGCACCAGGACCAAGGGCCAACACAAGAATACCATACACATACAAGGCTGGGCACACAGAAAGCAATCCACACACATACTTCATTACATATCCCAGCCAGCTTTGAAACATTTGCACAGCATCACACCCTGTGCTGGCAGTGTCCCCCAACCAGACATGTGAACAGTGTAGGCAACAACAGCAAATCACTAACAAGATGACTGCATGCCAGGTAAAATAGCCATCACAGATCACACAATTTGCAGGCTCAGAATGGACTTAAGACCCTGTCCCCCCTGCCCAAAATTATGATGGCTGCAAAGAGCCTTGCAATGTTGAAGTGATATATGGAGCATGGTGCACAGGCAATCAAATGCGAACAGAAACAGAACTTTAATCAGCAAGGACACTGACAAAACACACACCAGTAGTAACAGTATTTATTCACATACTGCACAGATGCAGCGGTAAAACAATAGTAGACAACAGCAAGGCTCAAAATGATGTAAAAATGCTATATACCATGCACAGGTGAAACACAAACAGGAAGGACAGTGTCCATAGCACAGGGGAGAGGCCAACACAGCAGAGCAACAGGGCCAGTGTCCATAGCACATGGGAGAGGCCAACACAGCAGAGCAATAGGGCCAGTGTCCATGGCAGGGGAGAGGCCAACTCAGCAGAGCAACAGGGCCAGTGTCCATGGCAGGGAAGAGGCCAACACAGCAGAGCAACAGGGCCAGTGCCCATGGCAGGGGAGAGGCCAACACAGCAGAGCTACAGGGCCAGTGTCCAAGGCACAGGTGAGAGCACGACACAGCAGAGCAACAGGGCCAGTGTCCAAGGCACAGGTGAGAGCACGACACAGCAGAGCAACAGGGCCAGTGTCCAAGGCACAGGTGAGAGCACGACACAGCAGGGGAAACATCGTTTAGAACGCGGTGTTTACACCGCAGTGCCTTTAGAACGCTGCCATTACAACGCAAGTTGTTACTACGACTTGCGCTGGATGGCGCTGTTGGGCAAGGAATGTGGTAATTTTACATTCCAACACCTTCCCTACTGTTACGTGGACTGGTGTTGGAATATAAAATTATAAGATTCCAATATCCGCGCCCTCCAACGCAAGTCGTTGTAACAACTTGCGTTGTAATGCCCGCGTTGTCAAGTACCGCAATCTTTTAGATCGCGTTGTACTGACATACATCCCACAGCAGAGCTACAGGGCCAGTGTCCAAGGCACAGGTGAGAGCACGACACAGCAGAGCAACAGGGCCAGTGTCCAAGGCACAGGTGAGAGCACGTCACAGCAGAGCAACAGGGCCAGTGTCCAAGGCACAGGTGAGAGCATTACACAGCAGAGCAACAGGGCCAGTGTCCAAGGCACAGGTGAGAGCACGACACAGCAGAGCTACAGGGCCAGTGTCCAAGGCACAGGTGAGAGCATGACACAGCAGAGCTACAGGGCCAGTGTCCAAGGCACAGGTGAGAGTACGACACAGCAGAGCAACAGGGCCAGTGTCCATGGCAGGGAAGAGGCCAACACAGCAGAGCAACAGGGCCAGTGTCCAAGGCACAGGTGAGAGCACGACACAGCAGAGCTACAGGGCCAGTGTCCAAGGCACAGGTGAGAGCACGACACAGCAGAGCAACAGGGCCAGTGTCCAAGGCACAGGTGAGAGCACAACACAGCAGAGCAACAGGGCCAGTGTCCAAGGCACAGGTGAGAGCATGACACAGCAGAGCAACAGGGCCAGTGTCCAAGGCACAGGTGAGAGCATGACACAGCAGAGCTACAGGGCCAGTGTCCATGCTTGTAAACAATGGTCAGGACTAGCACACCTGTATGAGGCACAGGCGCATGAGGATGTCAACTCACTCCTGGCCAGTCATGCAGACTTGGACCTGGCTGTGTGTCGGGGACAGCAGGCCCACTTAACTGGGATGACAGAGCCCCAGGTGATGTGTGGATAACAGTGGCTTGGCAAGCTGGAGGGCTGTGTGGACCAGGTGGCATAGTGGCATGTGGAGGTGGAGTCATGCAGACTTCTGACACAGTGTGGGTGGGAGAGGTTGGAGGGGTGCCCTTCCACTTTCTGGGAATATGATTTGGCTTCCCTGTCTTGGGGTTGATGGGAAGTTTTGATGACACAACAGGCACACATACCAACTGTCCCACATCAGGTGCAGACACTGGCACTACCTCTGGTGAGGTGCTGGATCCTGCAGAACGCTTGGTCTGGCTACGCCTCTGGACCTCCTTCCCCTCTTTGCCTGGTGTACCCCCTACAGTGCCCTGCTTTGCCTTTTTGGCAGGGGTGGTGTCTACAGTGCCCTCCTTTGACTTGTTGCCAGGGGTGGTCCCTACAGTGACCTCATTTGCCTTCTTGGCAGGTGTTCCCCCTACAGTGCCCACCTTTGACTTCTTGCCAGGGGTGGTCTCTACAGTGCCTTCCTCCACCTGCTTCAAAAGACTCGGAATTGGGGCAGATGTGGTGGGTGGATGTGTCCCTGTGCTCTTCCTAGGTGTACCCCTGATATGCAACACCTCCTCAGTGGACACAGACACTGCATGGTTAGGTCTGTGTGAAGTGTCAGTGACAGCAGAGTCCTTTCCTGGTGATGCCTCTGCGGCATGTGAGCCTGATGTCTGCCTCATTGATCGCCTGGCCTTGATCTTCCCTGACTGGCTCTTGTCTGTGCATTGTGTGGTGGCCGTGCTCTTCAGTGGGGATGGTGTCTGTGGGCGGGAGTGCCTGGATTGTGTCTGTTGTGTGCTCCTTGTGCTGTATCTTTTTGGTGACGCAGGCGAACCGTGGTCACTGTCACCTGATGTGGCCACTGACTGTGGGGTGGACAAAGGCACCTGAGCTGCAATGGGAGCATGTGCCTGTTGAAGGGCTGACGTGACTGTGGATGACAACGCCTGGACTGTCCGGTGTAGCCCAACCACATCTGAGAGTATGCCCTCCATGTATGCAACCACCTGGCCTAATTTCTTATCATGGTCACTGAAGGCATTGAGCAGGGCGGTCTGGCCCACACAGAGCTGGCGCAGGAGCTCTACACACTCTGCACTGAGGGCAGCAGGGTGGACAGGTGCAGGGGCAGCAGTGCCAGGTCTGAATGTGACTCGTCCCCTCTTAGTGACATGGATACGGGCAGCACCAGAGGAAGTGGATGGGAGGCTGGGCACTGGCCGCTGGGTGGTAGATGAAGATGCAGACTCCCTATCCCCTGTGCCAGCCAACATGGATGCATCCCCGCTGGCATCCGATGATGTGGTACTCTGTGTCTCTGCCACGGATTCCTCCTGCATACTTCTGTCCCCCTCAGATGCACTGGTGGGCTCTGTGTCACTAGCCTCCACTGCAGCTGTAGTGCTACTCTCTCCACCACTGGTTTCTGGCTCATGCTCCTCCGTGGACTCTTGCGAATCTGCATGAGAGAGAGATACAGGGTTGTGTAAGTGTCATCATCTGGTCCCACAAATTACATGCAATGCAGTATAGGAGATAGCCAAATCTACATGGTAACCGCCACACCCTGCAATCATTGTGCAGCAACACACTACATAGACCACAACAGTGCCTGTAATGCTGAATATCTGCCATGTTGATGCCACACAGCACTACACCCTGCCCGTACATGAAGTGTACCACACACACAACTTGACCTGCCCACACCTTGGGACATGATGAGGGTAAAGTAAAGTAAAGTCCACATTTGTAAACACTTGTTACCACTAACAGACCTTCAGGGAACAGGAGGGGACAACACACACACCTATTAGGACATCACAGTCCCCAATGCCACGTAGGCCACAGCAAGCACCATGTGGTAATCTGGGGCACTTTATTTGCAGATGTTGGGGCACCAACGCTCATGGTGCCGGCAAAGCAGGCATACATGAACTCACACTCAGCAAGTGGACACTGCTGTTCAACCCATAATAGATTACCCACACCATCCCAATGCTGAATGACCATGTGGAGCCCAACACATCTGGCAATGGGAAAGTACAGCAGGGAGTATCTGCTCAGTAAGGCCAGGGTGGCACAATACCTGATACAAGCACACATCACAGCAGCCACTCACATGACACAGCACAGCACAGCAACACACGCACATCACATGGCTCACCTCTGCCACAGGCCCTGTACACATGCATCCACTCCCAGCAAAAGTCACGCTCCCCAGATACTCACCAGCCCTGCCTTGCTTGCCATGCTCCTTCAGACGTGCACACAGGTCTGGATGAGTCACTGCCAAGATGCGTCCCATCAGTGGAGTCATGCTGCGCCGTGCCAAATGCCCTGTGCGTTTTAGCATCCCCATGTCATCTCAGCTACGGTTTTTGCAAGCCGACTGATGTCGTCCCACCTCTTGTGGCAGTGTGTGCATCGGCGGTTGGATACCCCCAGGGCTCGCACCTTTGCCGCAATGGCCCTCCACACGGAATTACGCTGGTTTACCTTGAGCTGCAGGTATGAGCGAAAAGAAGGCTAAATGTACAGTTACACAATGACAGATAACAACATCTATCAGAATAGTAGCAAGACACAGACTCATGACTAATTGTACCCTCCCTCCCTCCAAAACTGGGGGACCGCTCACAAGGGCACTTTGCATGGCCCACACAGATGTGATTGCATGCACACATTGGGGCGTAGAGGGTCCAGGATAATCTCACAAATGCAGGATGCATGAACATAATATGCATCGACAGAAGTGTGTAAGTCTGCAATTACACAGGGCACAGATGGGGCATATCTATTATTCAGTGGGAAGGAACTGGTGCAAGGACCATGTAAGTTTGGTGGTGTTTTTCGTTTGGGTGGGCAGCCACTGGTCCGACTCTCTGGGTCACAGTGAGTCAGACAACAGGGGCACACAGAAATATTCACACAAGCAATTACTGTCCTAGCACCTACATGGAAAACATTCAGTGGCTCTCTATGGCTGACAATGTAACACTCCCCACTCACACATACAGATGCATGCATGGAAAAGAGTGATATTGTGACACACACGCTCCCTCGCCCTGGAGACAGCTTGTCTGTCAGTGTTTGACACAACCCTACACCCTCAGGCATATACTGCAGCAGCACAACTACACGTCTGACACCCCCCTGCCCGACAGCTACCTTCATGGTGACTTACCACAACATTGGGACCACTAAACAGCCTTGGATACTGTGCCAGCACCTCGTCCACAAGGACCTCTAGCTCCTCGCTGGTGAATGGACTGGCACGGATCTTCTCTGTCCTTGCCATCCCTGTGGGGGGAACATCGTTTACGACGCAGTTTTTACACCGCAGTGCCTTTACCCCGCAGCTATTACAACGCAAGTCGTTACTACAACGCAAGTCGTTACTACAACTTGCGCTGGATGGCGCTGTGGAATAAGGAATCTTGCAATTTTATATTCCAACATCTTCCCTACTGTTACGGGGACTGGTGTTGGAATATAAAATTATAAGATTCCTAAATCCACGCCCTCCAACGCAAGTCATTGTAACGACTTACGTTGTAAGACTTGCGTGGTAAAGGCATGCGTTGTTACAACATGCGTTGTAACAACGTACATCCTTCCCTGTGGACATGGAACACCTGTGGCGGAAGCGAGTGGTGAGGGGTCCCAGGCAGCAGGCTCAGGAGGCAGCAGCAGGAGAGGGTCCCAGGCAGCAGGCTCTTCAGGCAGCAGCAGGAGAGGGTACCAGGCAGCAGGCTCTTCAGGCAGCAGCAGGAGAGGGTCCCAGGCAGCAGGCTCAGGGGGCAGCAGCAGGAGAGGGTCACAGGCAGCAGGCTCTTCAGGCAGCAGCAGGAGAGGGTCCCAGGCAGCAGGCTCTTCAGGCAGCAGCAGGAGAGGGTCCCAGGCAGCAGGCTCAGGAGGCAGCAGCAGGAGAGGGTCCCAGGCAGCAGGCTCTTCAGGCAGCAGCAGGAGAGGTTCCCAGGCTGCAGGCTCAGGAGGCAGCAGCAGGAGAGGGTCCCAGGCAGCAGGCTCTTCAGGCAGCAGCAGGAGAGGGTTCCAGGCAGCAGGCTCTGGAGGCAGCAGGCTCTTCAGGCAGCAGCAGGAGAGGGTCCCAGGCAGCAGGCTCTGTGAGCAGTGGAAATGTGAGGCTCACTCCCACAAACGTATAGCCCCCTGGGGTTGTCTGTAAGCTGCAAAGCAGCACCAATTGGTTGTCCAGGTCTGCCTCTTTCAAAATCATCCAATGACCGCCTCCGCGGTGGCGGAGCACACCTTCCGCGTTTTTCAAATCTGCATCATGCCACCGCGATCATTGCTCCCATTGGCTGTAGGCAATGCTCCACGGCGGTGATGCACTGCGGGTGCCCGGGGTGCGCTACCGCGACAGTGCATCATTCAAATTCATCCAATGACCGCCTCCACGGTGGCGGAGCACACCTTCCGCGTTTTTCAAATCTGTATCATGCCACCATGATCATCGCTCCCATTGGCTGTAGGCAATGCTCCATGGCGGTGATGCACCGCGGGTGCCCGGGGTGCGCTACCGCGATGGTGCATCATTCAAATGCATCCAATGACCGCCTACGCGCTGCCGGAGCATGCCCACCGCCATGTACACATGTCCATATGCCAATGGCTACCACACTTGTGAAGGGGGGGTGCTGGCGTCACACCGCTGGGGCTACGCGGTAGGTACCACTATTTTCGTAACCATCAATGGCGATGTCAATCAAGAACACTGTATCAGTAACCAGCAGCAACATGGTGAAGGGAGCATCATTGTATACACAATGCCATACTTCCATGTCATCCACAGGTGTACGCACATTCAGTGTGACACACTTTGGTCTGTGGTCCCTGCCATGTTAGTTATGCATATGATGGCTGATGATGCTTGACACTCTTGAGCCGGTGTCAACGAAGTAGTACAAATCAATTTGTTGTGTGTCAGTGCTGACCTTGACAAGGCTTGTGTCACTGCATTGTATCGTAACGGACTGGTGCTTTCACAACTGCTCATGCACACAACTGAAAGTTTTCCTGCTGCTGTGATCATTGTGTAGATGGATGTGTGCAGAGTTTACATGATGCATTGAGGTGTGACAGGTACAGCAGATTGGTATGATACAGACATGGTAATTTACAAAATATTGGCGGATGTTGCAGCACCTTGCCTGCACATCTGAATTGTGTTCTCCAGTATGTGTGCATTCACATTCCCCAATGTGTTCGTGGCACTTGTATATTGTCAGTGGAGAGGTGTGCCCTCTGTGTGTATCAAAAGGCCACCCATGTAACCTTGTGTGCCATGCGTCTCTTAGGCAGTCTTTGTTTTTCCATGACATCATTGATGGTATGTGCTGTGGCCATCTCATGATGGTTGTCACTGACATTTTCTAATTTACATCTCAACTAGGAGGAGGCCGAATCTCCTACGTCACCTGACAGTGCTTGAGGACATGGAGAATGAGGCGATAATCCGGAAATTCCGCCTGGATAGACAAACACTGAAGATCCTGTGTGATCTATTGGATCCCCACCTGCAGCCTCGCCATCACTATCCGACGGCATTTACACCCACATACAAGGTGATGGCAGCACTCCACTTTTTTGCAACAGGTTCCTTCCAGGAGACTGTGGCTAGCGCTGGAGGGATGTCACAAACCATGTTCAGCATGGTGCTGAGGGATGTTCTTGCAGCCATGATGCTCTATCGGAATCGCTACATCCATTTCCCTAGGGGAGGAGAATTGGCTGCTGTAAAGGGGGACTTCTATCCCCTTGGGCGCATCCCACATGTTGTTGGTGCCATCGATTGCACCCATGTAGGTCTGGTGGCACCACAGGCGATGGAGCACATATATAGGAATCGCAAACATTATCATTCCATCAATGTGCAGGTGGTGTTCCTTGCGGACATGACCATTTCTCATGTGTGTGCAAAGTATCCTGGCTCGGCGCATGATTCGTACATCATGGGGAACAGCATGGTCCCACGGATGATGGAGAATCTGCATCCCGAGCGTGCTTGGATTGTGGGTGAGTATGCCTACTGATATGGTGTGCTGTGTGTTACCTGCTGCACTCTGGCTGTGCAACATTGCAATGTGTGTTTGTCATTCACAGGTGACTCTGCATATCCCAGTCGGCCATGGCTGTTGAGCCCCCTCAGGAATCCCAGGACCCCGGCTGACATCCGCTACAATGACGCACATGGCAGGACCCGACGGGTAATCGAACGGACTTTTGGCCTGCTGATTCCACTACCTTGACAGGACAGGAGGCGCACTGGCATACTCACCTGGGAAGGTGTGCAAGATCGTTGTGGCATGCTGTATGCTGCACAACCTGGCCATCCACAAGGGGGTCCCCCTGCTCCTGGACGATGGTGATGAACCAAGGCCACCAGCGGCTCAAGGACCTGAGTCCAGTGATGAGGACAGTGGAGAGGATGAAGGAGTAGACCTCCGCCAGCAGCTCATCGAACGCTACTTCACTTGAAGGTGGGTGACGAGGTACAACGTGTACATTGTCTGGTGTGGTTGCTGTTGTTGTGAAGGGCTATGCGCGGATGTAACAGACAGGCACACGTTCAGTCACCTGTATGTGGTAAAAGTGACATTGACGTTCCATATGGGAACGTATGCTGGACCCTATTTGTTCACACCTGCAGCCCATTGTCTAGTATGCCTGTAGTGTCTTGTGTATGTTTTGTGTAGTGTTCTGCCTGTGATGCCACAATGAGACCAGTGACTGTTGTTCTGTTATGTCTCCCTAGGTGCTACAGACGAATCATGCTCTACATACTGTACATCATTTGGACACATCATGGACCTTGTCAACATTGTAAATCTTGCACTGAAAACGATACTGCACAAAATCTGGTGCGTCAGGTATTTTATTTTGACAGTGGACATGTGATTTGTGCTGGAATATTTACATGACAGTGGGGAATGAGCAGTGAGTTGACAGTCCTGTTCGATGAGATGCAAGAGTAGAGTCCACATGGATGTGGTGACCCAGTCCAACAGACAGGTGCCATTGCCAAGGAAATGTGGGGAAAGACAGTCCAAACAGTCAATACAGTAGGGAAGAGGGTTGTCATCACGGCTGGCTCCGTGACTGGCGTGTGGCAGGTGCTTTGCCTCCGGAGACTCCAAGGCTCTTCTTTGGACGCCCCCTAGATCTTTTTGGCAGTGGGGGGCCTGCTGAATGGCCAGCGGCATGAGGGGACTCGCCCCTCTCTGTTGGCGTAGGGGAGGATGGTGCACCGTCAACAGGAGGGGACGGAGGTGGTGGTTCGGACACAGGCCTGTCCCTCTGCAACAACACTTGCTGGCCCATGAGGTCCTCCATCTGTCCATGGCGGTTGTCAATGGACCTCATCAGCAGGATGAGCTCCCTTAAAAGTTAATCCGACCGGCCACTTTGTCCCTGGACCTCTTGGTACACCTCCGCTACTCTGGTGAAGTGGTCGTGACAGCAGGGTCTGCTGAGCTGTTGTTGCAGCAGACGTGGTGGTGGGGAGGATGGGGGCCTGGGACCTCTGGATCTGTGGCACACCAGATGGGCCGGGCTGGAGCTCATCGTCCAAACTGTCGTGGGAGTCCACATCTGAGAGTCCATGTGCCAGGGATGGAGACTTGCTCTGCTGGTCGTTGGTGTGGTCCTCAGCAGTGAGTTCTTCATCACCTGTGGAGTAGATGGGGAATGGTGAGTTTTGGGCACTGTGCAAGTATTGTGTCAGCTGCGTATAATCGACTGTCTGTACACTACACAAATATGAAGTAACCTGTAGTACAATTCATGGAAACACTGTGTGTAATTTCATAGTGCAGAGGAACATCATTTACTCATATATGTTGGATCTCAATGCATTGCATGCAATTGTTGCTGCGTTTAGGAATGCAGGTCTCCCCCACACACACACCAGGAAGAGTTAAGATAGCTACCTACCTGTTAGGTGAGGGTGAAGAGTGCAATGGCTGACACATGCTCCTGGGTGGGGGAGGCCTGTATCCTGCTCAGCTGTGGGCCAGGGGACATGGTGGGAGTGGTAGTGCAGGCCTCCCTCCAACAGACAGACATCACAAGCAAGATAGCTACCTACATGTTAGGTGAGGGTGTAGAGTGCAATGGCTGACACTTGCTCCTGGGTGGGGGAGGCCTCCATGCTGCTGGAGTGTGGGCCAGGGGGTATGCTGGGAGTAGTGATACAGGCCTCCCACCCCCAAACAGTGCTCCAATACAAGATGGTTACCTACCTGTGAGTCTGGTTGTTGAACTGTGAAATTGCTGACACTTGCTCCTGGGTGGGGGAGGCCTGTATCCTGCTCAGCTGTGGGCCAGGGGGCATGCTGAGAGTAGTGATACAGGCCTCCCACCCCCAAACAGTGCTTCGTTACAAGATGGCTACCTACCTGTGAGTCTGGTTGTTGAACTGTGCAATGGCTGACACTTGCTCCTGGGTGGGGGAGGCCTGTATCCTGCTCAGCTGTGGGCCAGGGGGCATGCTGGGAGTAGCGATACAGGCCTCCCACCCCCAAACAGTGCTCCAATACAAGATGGCTACCTACCTGTGCGTCTGGTTGTTCAACTGTGCAATGGCTGACACTTGCTCCTGGGTGGGGGAGGCCTCCATGCTGCTGGAGTGTGGGCCAGGGGGCATGCTGGGAGTAGTGATACAGGTCTCCCACCCCCAAACAGTGCTCCAATACAAGATGGCTACCTACTTGTGAGACTGGTTGTTGAACTGTGCAATGGCTGACACTTGCTCCTGGGTGGGGGAGGCCTCCATGCTGCTGGAGTGTGGGCCAGGGGGCATGCTGGGAGTAGTGATACAGGCCTCCCACCCCCAAACAGTGCTCCAATACAAGATGGCTACCTACCTGTGAGTCTGGTTGTTGAAAACAGTGCTCCAATACAATATGGCTACCTACCTGTGAGTTTGGTTGTTGAACTGTGCAATGGCTGACACTTGCTCCTGGGTGAGGGAGGCCTGTATCCTGCTCAGGTGTGGGCCAGGGGGCATGCTGGGAGTAGTGATACAGCCCCCACCCCAAACAGTGCTCCAATACAAGATGGCTACCTACCTGTGAGTCTGGTTGTTGAACTGTGCAATGGCTGACACTTGCTCCTGGGTGGGGGAGGCCTCCATGCTGCTGGTGTGTGGGCAGGGGGCATGCTGGGAGTAGTGATACTGGCCTCCCACCCCCAAACAGTGCTCCAATACAAGATGGCTACCTACCTGTGAGTCTGGTTGTTGAACTGTGCAATGGCTGACACTTGCTCCTGGGTGGGGGAGGCCTTCATGCCGCTGGAGTGTGGCCAGGGGGCATGCTGGGAGTAGTGATACAGGCCTCCCGCCCCCCTACAGTGCTCCAATACAAGATGGCTACCTACGTGTGAGTCTGGTTGTTGAACTGTGCAATGGCTAACACTTGCTCCTGGGTGGGGGAGGCCTGTATCCTGCTCAGCTGTGGGCCAGGGAGCATGGTGGGAGTGGTAGTGCAGGCCTCCCTCCCTCCCCCATACAGGCCTCCTAAGCAAGATGGCTAGCTACCTGTTGGGTGAGGGTGGACAGTGTAATGGTGTTTAGGTATTGCAAGGAAGTACTTCTCAGTGTGTTGTTTGGCATTTGTGTGTACTTACCAGCCTCCGCTCCCCGGCTACTCCTGTGAGACTCTCAGGAAGCAGTATGGCAAGCATCTTCTCCTTCCATGCTGTGAATGTTTTCGGTGGGATGGGAGGGCCACTGCCAGTCACGTTCGCCAGCGTCCAGTTCTTACTCCTCCTCTCCTTGACAACCCTCTTGAGATCATGCCACTGCTTCATGATCTCCTTCTTGGATCTTGGGGTGGTCCCCACTACATTCACCCTTTGGACTATCCTTTCCCACATTTGTGTCCTCGTGGCTAATGGTGTCTGTTGGACCAGGCTACCAAACAGTTGTGGCTCTACTCTCACAATATCATTCACCATGACTGTCAACTCACTCTCGGTGAATTTGGGCATATATTGTGATGTCATGGTGTGTGGTGTTTGAGGTGTTTGTGATTGCAGGGGTGTGGGTGCAGGAGTATGGTGTTGAGGTGTGAGGTGTGTTTTGTGCTGGGGGATTGTTTGTGCTGGTTTAATGGTGATGGTGATGGTGGTGGTGGTGAATGTGTGTGTGTGCTTTGCTCTTTTGCCTCTCCTGTTAGATATGGGGTATGACCTTCTATTCTGGAGTGTTGCAAAGGATTGTGGTTGGTGAAGGGGGTGGCTTTATACTCAGCTGTGTGGGTGTGTCCAAGTGGATTTTGGGTGTCAGGTGTGTTGTGTGAGTGGTCCTGTTTTTTATTTTAAATGTATTTATTTATTTGTTTTATTTGTATGTGTGTTATGTATTTGGGGGGCATGGCTGATTTTATTTGTGTAATTTTTGGCATTACTGCGGTGTTTTGGCATCGTCCGGCATGTTTTTCATGTCCCGTCTGCTGCTGTGTCTATGCTGCAGCTCTTCCGCTATTTTTCCCATTCACTCCTGTGTGTGACCGCGGCGGTCGGTAACAGCGGTTCCGACCGCGACACCCTCGGGGTTATCTTAATTTTCCGTGCAGTGTGTCCGCTGTCCTTACTTGTTGCTTTTCCGCTGCTTTTCCGACCGCCGCGGTCAGTTTTTAGCCGTCACCTACCGCGTCGGACGGTTTTGCTTGGCCCGCTACCGCCGCGGTCGGTATTTTGTGGCGGTTGATCCTAATGTGCCCGCCGGTGTTTCCGCGGTGCAGGCAGGCCGTTGGTTTCCGCCTCCATGGCGGTCGGGGTGGTTTTCCGCACGCTATCCTAATGACCCCCCATAGTGTCTTGAGAGGAACCGAAATGGCGAGACCCTATGTGAAGGCATAGAGTTCTCCACCAGTCAGACGAAGACCTCTGAACATGTCAATCTGCAGTCTGCTACTGCAGTGAAATACAAACCTCCACTGCTTGTGCAGAAGGAACTACAGTCTGCTAAACTCAAAATAAGCTTCCCGGTTTCGTGGTGCACGTTTTTCTGGAAGAGCACAGGTACATATGGAGCTACGCACTACTGACAAGGTGGAGGTATGAAATGTCATGGAAGAAATATTGACTTACCACAATTTCATAGCGAAAATCTTAAGGACCATTATATTGTCAGGTAAGTATAGGTAGGTCAGTATAGGTTTACTGAACCTAAATCCACATATAAGTACCTTTACAATAATGTCTTCAAGGTAAGTAGATGTTGAGTTAAGAATAGTACATATATAGTTCCCTATATATGCACTTACCTCCTCGATATTTTGGTCCTCAGTAGTTTGTCTATGATATTCTGATATATCCATATCCCTTCCTAATATTCTGGACTACAACCTATTGGAAATAATGTGCATGTATTATGAGTGGTGAGTCATGGAATATTTGGATTTGTCATTAATCAAGCACCTTTGTGTGTATGCGTGCATTGAAAAATAAAATGTAGAATTGTCAGTTAGGGGTCCAGTTAGAGCCACGGTGCAGAGTAGGAATATCGACGAAGAAATATCGAGGGACTTAAATATCATTGCAAACATATTGTGGGGAAGAAATATCGACAACAGAAATATCGTGGACAAGAATATCGACTGACAGGTAATTAATATCGATTTCAAAAATATCAATGTATTAAATATCGTTTACAAAACTATAGTTGACAAAAAATATCGAATTATTAATAATGTTATGAATTTTTGTGGTTTTAATGAGAATTGTTTGGTATTTTATTATATGTTTTAAATTTTTAGTAGTTATTAATTTATTTTAAGTTGAATGTTCTGTTTTTAGTTCCGTAGCGGGTTGTTGGTTTTTAAGGGAATTGGGTGGGAAGTAATTTAATGAGATACATTAAAATTATAAGTTATAGTAGATAATATTTTTTTTAATTACAATTTTGGGTTTTTAGTTCCATAGCGGGTTGTGGGTTTATAGGGGAATAGGGTGGGAAGTAATTTAATTATATAAAATGAATAGAATAATTAATGTGTTAATTGATTAATTAATGATAGTTAATAACTAGTTGTTAATTAATTTCAATTAATCAATTGATAATTAATTATGATAATTGTTTAATTAATTTTCGGTGTGTGTTGTGGTGTTTATATGTGTACATGGTGTGAAGGGTGCTAAATAATTAATTTTGTATTGATTAATTATTAATATTTACAAATTAATTTCCATTAGTAATTATTAATTGTAATTGTGTAAATAATTTTAGATGTGTGTTGTGGTGTTTATATGTGTAAATGGTGTGAAGGGTGGTAAGTAATTAATTTGTTATTGATTAATTATTAAATATTTATAAATTAATTTCTATTAATTAATTAGTAATTATTAATTGTAATTGTGTCATTAATTTTAGGTGTGTGTTGTGGATATTATAGTGTTAATTAATGTCTAATTAATAATTTTTTATTATCTTTGCTAATACTAATATATCTAATGTTATATATTAATTATGTTAATATTGGAAATGACATTAATAAAAATGTTGATGTTTTACATTTTTATTGTTGTGGAATCCAGCACTTTCCCTACTGTTTCACTCATTGGAGTGGGAATCGTAATTTTTACCACTGTTGCAGTCACTGGAGTGGGAAGAGTAATTTTTACCCCTACGCTATCCAGCACTTTCCCTACTGTTGCACTCACTCGGGTGGGAATAGTAATTTTTACCCTGACGCTATCCAACGCTTTCCCTACTGTTGCACTCACTGGAGTGGGAATAGTAATGTTTACCCCTATGCAATCCAACCCTTTCCCTACTGTTGCACTCACTGGAGTGGGAATAGTAATTTTTACCCCTCCACTATCCAGTCCTTTCCCTACTGTTGCACTCACTGGAGTGGGAATAGTATTTTTTACCCCTACGCTATCCAGCGCTTTCCCTACTGTTACACTCACTTGAGTGGGAATAGTAATTTTTATCCCTACGCTAATCAGCGCTATCTCTACTGTTGCACTCAGTGGATTTGGAATAGTAATTTTTCTCCCTACGCTATCCAGTGCTTTCCCTACTATTGCACTCACTGGAGTGGGAATAGTATTTTTTACCCTCTTCCTATCCAACGTTTCCACTACAATTGTGTTTGTTTTGTTATTTTTTAATAGTTTAATGTGTTAATGAAATATAGAATATTTTATTTATTTTAAATAATTTATATGTGTATATTTTATTTTTATATAATTTAAGACGTTTATAAATTAAATAAAGATAATAGTTAAAAAAATGTTTTTAAGTAAATATATGTATATGGACACTTTTTTGTGTTTATATTTATTAAATTAAGTTTATTAGTTATTATTAGTAAAAATATATATAAAATTTATTTTTTTTAGTTAATAATATGGATATTTTTTAATTAATTTTATTTAAGTTATGTAACTTTTTTAAGTCGATATTTTTTACTTCTATACTTTTTACATCGATATTTTTGTGTTGATATTATTGTACTTACCTTTTTATGTATAGAAAGTCGATATTTTTGTTATCGATATTTTCACATCGATATTTTTTTCATCGATATTTTTAATATCTATATTTTTTTAAAGTTTGATTTATTGAAGAAAATAAAGAAGGGGAGGGGAAGGGAGGAAAAAGGAGTAAGAGTTACAGTAAGTAGATAAATAAAATAAGCAATACATTAACAATTTTCATATAAAGTAAGCATAACAAGCATGAGGAATTATGAACAATAGTTTATGAGTATAAATGAAAGGTAAGATACAATATATCGAAAATTATTAATTACAGCAATCGGGTAGTAAGAACATCATGGGGGTTTACTGACTTCAACTGTGGTGGGATCAGGAGAGGGATGTGCAGGAGCAGAGGAGGAAAGGTATGTTACCAAAGGAAGCCAAATCAAGTCACGTTTAACAGCCAGGGATATGGGGGAAACATAATTGGTATCCAGACGATGATGAAAACAAACCGCATTCCACCAAGACTGGTAGGAAATATTTGTAGCCTGTTTCCAATTGGAAGTGATGGTATGGAAAGCTACAGCTATGAAGAGGTCAAGTAAAAGATAGTGGCTGGGAGAAAGGGGAAGTACCGGTGAGAGGGAACCTAGAAAAATGTTTTCCATTTCCAGGTTCCATTTTCCCCTACACAAGTTTTTCTAATATCTATATTTTAACATGGAACCAGAGCCACAGTGTGTATATAGTAGAATGTTCCTACCTCGCGGCCCTAGACTTGGTCTTGCACCACAGTATGGGCCTTCGGGCGGCAGAGAAGTCCAGCCAAGGCAGTCAAGCCTGTGATGGGTCCTCAGAAGATGAAAGGGACTGGAAACTTGGGACAAGGATACTGCTTTACATCTTTAGCGTGAGTTGATTGGAGTTGATTGGAGACCCCCTTGGTACCTGTGTGGGAGGTAGGATACATCCCAATCAGTTTGAAAGGTACCTCCTTGGTAGTGTGGTGTATCATTGTAGAAATGGGTGGTGGCTACTGTAGCCAATAAAGAGAATACAAGAGAGAGTGAGCGAGGCCCTCGTGTGTGACTTATCATTTATGTGCACTCACGGCTCTGGATGGCCGTAATATTTACTATGCCTTTGTATCCATTGTAGTCGTTTCCTCCATCTTATCCAGCAGTTAAGGCCCTGTAGGCTTCCTATGTGTTATGAAGTTAATTGATGTTAACAAAGACATCATGCACATACAGTAACCTACATGATTGTCTACATTTAAGGGTAGCTATTGATTTGATTTGATTATAATTGTATAGAGCGTGGCATATGCCCTTAGGCGTCTTGCCGCTTACCCAGTGCTTAATTTGTGCCGGTGCTTAGCACCGGCACTTATTTGACAGGGCCAGGTCTTCATAACACCACCAGACATCTGCAACCCTGACTCTGCACGTCATATAATTATCTGGTCATATGGTAGGTAATGTGAATGTCAGTACATAAAACTAAATTACCTCAAGCTCAGGCGCGTGTGCATTACATATGTAATCATGTAAAATAGTCTTATTTCAATGATGCCGATGATGCAGCATTTAAAGTTTGCTTTCTGCTGCGCGGCGCCGCAGCAGATGGCCTGCGGCCCTTCATTGTTGCTGTTAGTGTCAATGGGCGGGCCGCGGCCTCGGGATACTGATTGAGTAGGGGGCAGAGTTTGTTTCTGCGGGGAATGGGCTGTGCTCTGCGACAGGCAGCATGTGCGTGTATTTTTAGGGCTCGGGCGGAGCCCGAGATCCTATTACTACAGAAAGAAAAACAAGCATTAGAAATGCAATCGGGCTCGGATTTATTTGAGTTTGAGCTAATGGCATTGTAAATGCCAATGTATTGTTGCTATGTGTTATGGAGTGTGTTCATGTGGTGTGTACTGCCAGTGATCTCCTTGTGAGTGTGAGAATATTGCACCGTTACTGCCTGTGATGTCCTTCTTGTGAGTGTGAGGAGCTTGCACCTCTGCTGCCTGTGGTCTCCTTGTGAGTGCAAGAAGATTGCACTGCTGCTGCCTGTGATGTCGTTCTTGTGAGTGTGAGAAGCTTGCACCGCTGCTGCTTGTGATGTCCTTGTGAGTGGGAGAAGCTTGCACCTCAGCTGCCTGTGGTCTCCTTGTGAGTGTAAGAAGCTTGCACAGCTGCTGCCTGTGATGTCCTTCGTGCGAGTGTGAGAAGCTTGCACCGCTGCTGCCTGTGAGTATGAGAAGATTGCATTGAGCATCTCTGTGCTGTGCCTGTTCTTTGTAAGGGACTCTTGCTCTGTTGCTGCTGCTGCCTTGGCACAGTACCTGCTGTGAGTGTGTAAGGGAAGCTTGCACCACTGCTGCTTGTGATGTCGTTCTTGCGAGTGTGAGAAGCTTGCACCTCTGCTGCCTGTGGTCTCCTTGTGAGTGTAAGAAGCTTGCACTGCTGCTGCCTGTGATGTCGTTCTTGTGAGTGTGAGAAGCTTGCACCGCTGCTGCTTGTGATGTCCTTGTGAGTGGGAGAAGCTTGCACCTCAGCTGCCTGTGGTCTCCTTGTGAGTGTAAGAAGCTTGCACAGCTGCTGCCTGTGATGTCCTTCTTGTGAGTGTGAGAAACTTGCACCACTGCTGCCTGTGAGTATGAGAAGATTGCATTGTGCATCTCTGTGCTGTTCCTGTTCTTTGTAAGGGACTCTTGCTCTGTTGCTGCTGCTGCCTTGGCACAGTACCTGCTGTCAGTGTGTAAGGGAAGCTTGCACCACTGCTGCTTGTGATGTATTTCTTGCGAGTGTGAGAAGCTTGTACCTCTGCTGCTTGTGGTCTCCTTGTGAGTGTAAGAAGCTTGCACTGCTGCTGCCTGTGATGTCGTTCTTGTGAGTGTGAGAAGCTTGCACCGCTGCTGCTTGTGATGTCCTTCTTGTGAGTGGGAGAAGCTTGCACCTCAGCTGCCTGTGGTCTCCTTGTGAGTGTAAGAAGCTTGCACAGCTGCTGCCTGTGATGTACTACTCACTACTCTACTCTACTCACTACTCTACTCACTACTCTGCACTCACTACTCACTACTCTGCACTCACTACTCACTACTCTACTCACTACTCTAGTCACTACTCTGCACTCACTACTCTACTCACTACTCTACTCACTACTCACTACTCTACTCACTACTCTACTGACTACTCTACTCACTAGTCTACTCACTACTCACTACTCTGCACTCACTACTCACTACTCAAAATTACAACTGCCCAATAGCATCAAGACTACTAAAAATACATCACCGCGAACACCTGTAGTGAGGTGAGTAGTGAGTAGTGAGTGCAGAGTAGTGAGTAGTGAGTAGAGTAGTGAGGTGAGTAGAGTAGAGTAGTGAGTAGTGTAGTGAGGTGAGTAGTGAGTAGTGAGTGCAGAGTAGTGAGTAGAGTAGTGAGTAGAGTAGTTAGTAGTGAGTAGAGTAGTGAGTAGAGTAGTGAGGTGAGTAGAGTAGAGTAGTGAGTAAAGTAGTGAGTGCAGAGTAATGAGTAGTGAGTAGAGTAGTGAGTAGAAAGTAGTGAGTAGAGTAGTGAGTAGTGAGTAGAGTAGTGAGTGGAGAGTAGTGAGTAGTGAGTGCAGAGTAGTGAGTAGTGAGTAGACTAGTGAGTAGAGTAGTCAGTAGAGTAGTGAGTAGAGTAGTGAGTAGTGAGTAGAGTAGTGAGTAGAGTAGTGAGTGCAGAGTAGTGACTAGAGTAGTGAGTAGAGTAGTGAGTAGTGAGTGCAGAGTAGTGAGTAGTGAGTGCAGAGTAGTGAGTGGAGTAGTGAGTAGAGTAGAGTAGTGAGTAGTACATCACAGGCAGCAGCTGTGCAAGCTTCTTACACTCACAAGGAGACCACAGGCAGCTGAGGTGCAAGCTTCTCCCACTCACAAGAAGGACATCACAAGCAGCAGTGGTGCAAGCTTCTCACACTCACAAGAACGACATCACAGGCAGCAGCAGTGCAAGCTTCTTACACTCACAAGGAGACCACAAGCAGCAGAGGTACAAGCTTCTCACACTCGCAAGAAATACATCACAAGCAGCAGTGGTGCAAGCTTCCCTTACACACTGACAGCAGGTACTGTGCCAAGGCAGCAGCAGCAACAGAGCAAGAGTCCCTTACAAAGAACAGGAACAGCACAGAGATGCACAATGCAATCTTCTCATACTCACAGGCAGCAGCGGTGCAAGTTTCTCACACTCACAAGTAGGACATCACAGGCAGCAGCTGTGCAAGCTTCTTACACTCACAAGGAGACCACAGGCAGCTGAGGTGCAAGCTTCTCCCACTCACAAGAAGGACATCACAAGCAGCAGCGGTGCAAGCTTCTCACACTCACAAGAACGACATCACAGGCAGCAGCAGTGCAAGCTTCTTACACTCACAAGGAGACCACAGGCAGCAGAGGTGCAAGCTTCTCACACTCGCAAGAACGACATCACAAGCAGCAGTGGTGCAAGCTTCCCTTACACACTCACAGCAGGTACTGTGCCAAGGCAGCAGCAGCAACAGAGCAAGAGTCCCTTACAAAGAACAGGCACAGCACAGAGATGCTCAATGCAATCTTCTCATACTCACAGGCAGCAGCGGTGCAAGCTTCTCACACTCGCACGAAGGACATCACAGGCAGCAGCTGTGCAAGCTTCTTACACTCACAAGGAGACCACAGGCAGCTGAGGTGCAAGCTTCTCCCACTCACAAGGACATCACAAGCAGCAGCGGTGCAAGCTTCTCACACTCACAAGAACGACATCACAGGCAGCAGCAGTGCAATCTTCTTGCACTCACAAGGAGACCACAGGCAGCAGAGGTGCAAGCTCCTCACACTCACAAGAAGGACATCACAGGCAGTAACGGTGCAATATTCTCACACTCACAAGGAGATCACTGGCAGTACACACCACATGAACACACTCCATAACACATAGCAACAATACATTGGCATTTACAATGCCATTAGCTCAAACTCAAATAAATCCGAGCCCGATTGCATTTCTAATGCTTGTTTTCATTATGCCACGCCTCGGCACACCAACGCACGCACACGTCTTTCCTAACCAAGGTTCACAACAGTTAAGTTGCCCAACTTCTAATGCAGGCAACAGCAGGCCTAGGTCGCCTTTTGAATAAAGGCAGCGGCAGGTCACAGCCCGGCCACTCACCACGCCACTACCAGCAAACTGTAAGTAGCAATGCTGCTTTTTTTTGGGGGGGGAGCATGGTGGGTGGAGTAAGTCTGCGACCAACGGTAACGGGCGTGGGTGGTAGGCGTAGGTTAGCTCTGGCTCCCACAGGTGTGATTAAGTCTAGACCTCCGGGGTTAAGGCCCTGCAGGCTGCACCGGCCCTGCTGCCCTGCCTTCATCCAGCAGACCAGCCTTCTCCTGGCACTTGCAGTATGCAGTCAATGGAGACTGTAGTGTTTGCTTGTTTCACTCTCCAGGGCCAGCGGTCCTCCCAGGCAGCTTGGGTTGCAGGGGTACCATAAAACATGGCTGCAGTGCCAGGCCTACTGGGGATCCCTAACTTGGCATGATTGCTCAGGGCAGGCCTTGGACATTGGAATTCACAGTTCACTTCATGCGAGTCCAAGCAGGCATGCCCTGAGCAATCATGCCTCCGGTGCCGGCACCGTCCATGTGCAAGTACAATGCCAAGGTCTACTGTAGCGAACTTTACACTCATCGTACAGTCTAGACACCCTACATGTTGACCTCTTCTACAGATTTTAAATAAAAAGTTAACATAATTGGCACGTGATTTACAAGAAAAAGTTCATATTTAATCGGAATCTTTCGGTGATTGTCCAGTTTTCTCCACGGAAAGCTACTTGGGCCAATAGTATACTTAGGTTAATTTAATTATTCATATATAACAATGCCGGGGTCGGGGGACCCATGGTAGTAGGGGCCCCCAGTAGGCTTTGCAGTCATAACCATATTTTAACGCAGCAAATCCCAGGGGGAGGGGCCCCAATCTCGCACCTATGACCTAACACTAGGAGGCCCAGGTGGAACTGCATGTTTTTCATTAGATTAATAAAGTATAATGCTGCCATACTGGGTGGGTGGTGTTTGTGGTGGTTTTTGCATCGTTATGTTTCTTTACCATTCTATTCTGCCCTGCATTAACTGTTGGAGTTCTATGCTTTTGTTACCAGAGTAAAGCAAGTTTACTCTGGAGGTGCATTAGCACAGAAGCTAAACGTGGATGCTATGTTATGCTGCTGGATACAATTGAGGTGCATTGTTCTCAATGCGCATCTTGTAAAACTTTAGACGCAGGGTCCTCGAGTATTTCTGGGGCCTGTCAGCACAGCCACATGGCAAGGTTGCTTAATTTTCCCTATTCCTCTTTCTGTACCTCGCTCCACTTCTGTTCGTTTCTCGCTCTTGCAGGTGCTCTATTTTCCATTGTCCTTTTCCAATCATCTCTCCCCTCTTCCTTCTCCCTATTCCTCTCCTCTCTTGCTATTTCTGAGGCCAGGGCTACACCTTACTCATTAAAATAAATATTTCTTCACTTGATCTTAATTTAGAATTCTGGAAGGTTCAATACGAACTTGTTTACAGTCCTCTGCATCACCTTTTAAACACGTTTGTTCTGTGTTTATTTGCGCTACTAATCATTTATGGATAGATGAGGTGGGTCTAAAATAGATTTGGAATTGTTTGATTACTATACATATATATTTTTTAAAGTGTATGTTACAAAAGGAAAAACGACGTTTTTGGATGATTTCCTCAGTAGTTTTTTTTTTTCTGTCTCTTTTTTCTTGATTTTTATTTACCTTGAAATTAAAATCCCAACCATGCCGGTAAAATATTGCCCACAAGAGCACAGCAACGGTGTTTAATAAGTCAAAATACATCAAAATAGTCTGAATTGTATCACTTTTAAGACTGAGAAGGTATGTTGTCGTGTTGATACTCTCACTGCTGGCAGGTGCAGTGGGTGGTGCAGGCTGTCGTAATCTCCCGCAAAGGTCCCTGGCACTTATTATTATTATTATTTTTTTACAAATTAAGCACTGGGGTACAGCAACTAGAGTCAGTGGTTGGGGCTACTTTTGACAGTGGGTGGAGCTGAGGGAAGTGGGTGTGGCCTCCTACAAAAATTGGAGCACCTGCACCTCATATTTTACAAATTAAGCACTGCGCTTACCCTTAGGCGTCTTGGCACAGTAAAAGAATGGATGCCGGGACCCGAAGCTTAGCTCAGAAGCCTACGGCCACTGCAATTGAACGGTGACGCACCAAATACCACGGTTACATGGTCTTGAATCCACCCAAGGCCTCTTTGATCCACCACAACACATTCATCGCCCTTTCACCTCAATCTTGCAGGTTCCTGCTTTTCTCCCTTTGTGACGGGTTTGCGGTCTTTCTCTTCCTCCGTCTTTCCGATCTGTGTGTTTTCCATTCTCTTGCACTTCGTAAATATCTGATGCAGAAAAATAAGGGACTTCCCAAAAATAAGTGCTGGTGCCCTCCACCAGCAACCACCAGCTCAAATTAAGCACTGTAGCATTGTTTATTGCTCTATGCTGTAACCCAAGTGAAAGTGCTTTTGTTTCAGTTTATTGAATAATGCTATTACATTGATATCATCTGAACACAATACCGCCTGCTTGCACCATAAACCTGTCCTTTGTACTCCAGAACACAATCCATTTATGATCTCATCCTAGCACAATTGATGCCAATTTATGTATGTCGAGTTAACTATTCCTGGGTGGGCAGAGAAGGATACAGTCACGCCTAGTGCAGGGGTGTTTATCATTGATCCAAAAGTGATGGATCAATGGGCGATTTTGAAGATGATGTTCATGTGAGATAAATGAATAGACAGTTAATATAATAATTTACATAGTTTGCACTCACCTGAAAATATGCAGTGGACTGGGGAGAGCTGGACTACCATTGATGATTATCGTCCTAGCTGGAAGCAAGGAAGAAGCAGCGGCTGTGCTAAAATTTGTTCTTCTAGTAACTCTGGCAACACTTTTTATTGGCATCAAACATAAACAGCAACATGTGAAGCCATAATCTGCTGATGGAGAGTCAACCTTCGAAAAAGGACAAATACAGACATAAATCCCCTCTGGAATGCGAATATGTAACAGCAGAATTCCCTGAAGCCAATCTATAAACCACTATATATCACTTGGGCCGTATGCAACAGGTTTCACATACACGATATTAAATATGGCATTCAACCCAATACATCATGTGCACCAAACACATAGGACAAGAACAATAAAGACACACTAGGATGTAAAATCATTCTTAGAGGCACCATTTTAGAATAATGTCACTGCAGTAGCCAATAAATCTGTGTTTTTGACACTACAATTACAAAAAGTAAAGTGTGTTCTTTTATATATTGCATTAATGGCACCTGAAATGTTACTTCAGAAGGGAAAGGGGAAAGCATTTCCCATTGTTGCCACATGATCCATCATTTGTTTGCAGGTGTGACCTGAAGAGACCTCCACCGTGAGTATGAGATAAATCTGCCTATTACGCTCATGTCCTTAAAATAAACTAGGGTTGCTATGAGGGGCAGTGAATCAACCAATTAATGTATTTATTCTGTTAGGTCAGCAACGATCCTTGCATACAAAAGTGAAAACAAAATTTGAAGAATGAAACAAGACAGGTTAATGAATGAAAGTGTGAAGGAAAAGCAATTGGGACAGGGCGTGCAAGAAAAGCGACTGAGACAGGGTGAAACCTAAAGTACAGCAAAGATGGGAGTTTATGCTTGACAGCGATAGAAATTAAAGTGTGATGTTCTTACAGCGTGGTTTCAAAGATGCCCTTACCACACAACACTCAGCTGATTCTTCCGACAGGTCCACCCTCTTTTTGCACTGTGTGGGTCCCGGATATCTTAAAAGAACTCGAGCAAGATTACTCCCTTACTTTCTATCAAACTGTTTGGGCATTAGAGGTTGGCCAAAAGAAGACTTGCTCTATAGCACCATCTGGTAGAGGACCATATGACGTGCAGAGATGATAAGAGGAAACATTACTACGTTCTAGGGGCTTATCCCAATTGACAATGGTGGGAAAGTATTTCCAGGTTGTCAAGGACTTCATCAGAACTGGTGCTGTAAGAGGGGAAGGGGGACTTTCTTGTGTCCCAACACTAATGGTTCCATCTTCATCGCATGCCCTCTTGCACCTCAGTCCTTTGTACTCTATTCAGGATTCTTTCTTTGATATTTATCTGTTTCTTATTTGGGAAATGTATTGCTTTTATGCTTGCTTTTAGTATTTATTTCTGTTACATGTTTTTTCTTGAGCATTTGAACATTCCGTAGCACCCCTTTTTTACGGTATTGCATTCACCTCTCTTGTTGTCCTACCTTACTGTGAACATCATCAACATCTTTCCGCAAGACAACAGTCTTTTTGGTGCCCTGTCTGATGACTCCGATCTGTTCATCCAAACATTCTGGAGAACTAGAGTATTGTGCCTGGAGAGGGTCACATTTATCACCCTTCCACCAGGAAAAGGGAGGGCAAGTGTGACCCACAGTTGACATATATGCATTGAATGTCAGACCAAAGTTGTCTTCGAGGTATCTGGGATTTCGAGGATGACTCAATTTGTAGCCCACCCTGGATTCCACCATGGTGGGCATTATTTCTATCTTCATTGTCCTTTAATCATGATCTCTGAATGCCATATGATTCTGTTTTTTCATTGGTGCTGATGTAGCCAATCTTCTGGCACTGGATGTTGCTCTTTTCTGGTCAAATTGCCCAACACTGAACAAATTCCAGTTTAAGTACAATGGGGTAACCCAGTATCCCTCAGAACCTGGGCAATCATGTAATAAAATACAATTGGTTCTGTCGGGTGTGAATTATTTCTTTAAGTACTTGGACTACTCAAGAGTCTATTCATAGAAAGACAAGTTAATTATGACACAAACACGAACCATATGGGATATTCTAAGAGCTTTTATAAATTGCTTCATTGTATATACCCTAGTTACATTTGCAGCGTAAAAATGTGGCCCATTTACAATGTGACGCAACTAGGGAGATGCGTCATATTGTAAAACCCTGTTTCACATTATACCTGCGTCAGGTAAAATATATGCAGGGTGGGCGTTCCAATGCAAAAAAGCCTTGTAGAAGTGATGCAGTGAAATCTATAAGATTCTATGACGCCACTGCGTCACATTCTTATGCCTGCTTGAAGCAGGCGTAAAGAGTGACGCAGCACAATGAGGATAAGCCTCCCCCTGCATTTCTGGAGTTGCGTCATGCTTGCAACACAACTCCAGCAATGTGTGACTTTTGCGTCAACAGATGCGTCTGAATTTCTGACTCATCTGTCAATCCTTGCGCCATGGTGCTCTGTACAAAAAATACGGCGCATCCATAGTGGTGCAAGGGTTTCTCAGGGTGGCACAGGGAAAGTGATGCATCTTTACAGATGCGTCACTTTCCTCTTAAATCTGCCCCGCAGTGTATTGGAAATCGGTCACAAAACGCATCCGCACGATGAACTCCATCCACTCCGGATCAGCAACCGACCCCTGCCCTCACCACGTCTTCAACAAGGTCGACTCCGTCATCGCACCCCATCTCCGGGACATCATCAACACCTCCTTCGACACAGCCACCTTCCCAGAGAACTGGAAGCACACCGAACTCAGCGCCCTACTCAAGAAACCATCAGCGGATCCCACCGACCTCAAAAACTACCGCCCCATCTCGCTCCTTCCTTTTCCTGCCAAAGTCATCGAGAAGACCGTCAACAGACAGCTGGCCGCCTTCCTCGAGACTAATGGATCCCTCGACCACTCACAGTCCGGCTTCCGGCCAACCACAGCACCGAGACCGCCCTCATCGCAGCCACCGACGACATCCGAGCCCTGCTCGACAACGGGGAAACAGCGGCCCTCATCCTCCTGGACCTCTCCGCAGCATTCAACACTGTCTGCCACCGCACCCTAGTGCAGCGCCTGAACAACATCGGAATCCAGGAGAAGGCACTGGAGTGGATCATCTCCTTCCTCGCCGGAAGAATACAGAGAGTCCGCCTCCCCCCATTCAGATCCGAGGCCACCAAAGTCATCTGCGGCGTACCACAAGGTTCATCACTCAGCCCCACGCTGTTCAACATCTACATGAGCCCCCTCGCGGTCATCGCACGCCAACACAACCTCAACATCCTCTCGTACGCCGACGACACCCAGCTGATCCTCTCCCTCACCAACGACCCCGCAACTGCCAGAACCAACCTACACGAAAGGATGAAAGACGTAGCCGAGTGGATGATGAACAGCCGCCTGAAACTGAACTCAGATAAGATGGAAGTCCTCAACCTAGGATCATCACCCTCCGCCTGGGACGACTCCTGGTGGCCACCTGCCCTGGGCAGCGCACCCAAACCAACGGACCACGCACGCAAACTGGGCTTCTTCCTGGACTCCTCCCTCTCGATGACCAGACAAGTCAACGCCGTCTCCTCATCATGCTTCAACATCCTACGCATGCTATGCAAGATCTCCCGGTGGATCCCCACTGAAACCAGGAAAACAGTCACCCAGGCCCTCGTCACCAGCCGACTGCACTACGGCAACTCCCTCTACGCCGGAACCACAGCCAGACTCCAGAAAATACTCCAGCGCATTCAGAACACCTCAGCACGACTTATCATGGACATCCCCCGACACAGCCACATCGCCGGACACCTGAGAGACCTGCACTGGCTCCCCGTCAGCAAGAGAATCACGTTCCGACTCCTCACCCACGCACACAAAGCTCTCCACAACCAAGGCCCCAGATACCTCAACGACCGCCTAACCTTCTACACTCCCACCCACCAGCTATGATCGACCAGCCACGCCCTCGCCGCCGTTCCCCGCATCCAAAGAACCACAACAGGAGGAAGATCCTTCTCTTACCTGGCTTCCAAGACATGGAACTCCCTCCCCATCCACCTCCGCCTGACCCAAGACCACCTCTCCTTCAGGAAGCAACTCAAGACCTGGCTGTTCGAACAGTAGAGGATCCCCCTCCCCCAAGTGCCTTGAGACCCTCCGGGTGAGTAGCGCGCTATACAAATGCCTTGATTGATTGATTGATTGATTGATTGTTGAAGTTGCGTCGAGCTTGCAGCACAACTTCAGCAATGCGTGATTTTTCCAAAAGATGCGTCAGAATTTCTGACACATCCGTCAATCCTTGCGCCATAGTGCGCCATATTGTAAATACGGCGCATCTATGGTGGCGCAAGGGTTTTTCACTCAGGCGCAGGGAAACTGACACATCTATATCTTGTAAATCTGCCCCTCAATCTTTGCAGAATTTCTCTGTCGGCTATTTTTTTCAGGGATGTCAGCAGTTACTGAGGAAAATGTCCCTGTCATGTCATTGATCTACAGTGTGAAGGTACGAGGGTCAACAGGCATACTTGTTTCACTACGGGGAATTTTTCTGTTGGTGCCATATCTTACCGAGACTGTGGAATTTTCATAGAGTTCTGTCAATAAACGGACCCGACCGGGAATGATGTCAAGTTTCTATAACATTTCTCATAGTTTCCTCTGTTCACAAGATTGAAAGCAAATGAAAAGTCAAAGTATGCAGCAAACAGGGAGCCTCTCTCCAGTCATGTATATTAGGTAGTGTAGTAGTAGAACATTGTTCTTTGTTGACAAGCCTCCCTGATAGGTTGTGATAAGTTAAATATCTTTAGCCCATTCCTGCAAGTTTTGAAGAAATATTTTGGTAAAGAGCTTGCATTATTCATCAATTAGGCTGATCAGTCTGTATGATGTGGGAATTTGGATTGATCCTTTCTTATAACAGGGGACTATGACACTTTTTTTCTATAAGAGATAGTAAACATCAAATGATATCGATAAGAGGTACATGTTATTCAACGTTAGGAAGGCACCATAGCTGCAGGCATTTGAAGCCAGCGTTTGTTATTATAATAGGATTTCATTAGAGAAAAGCAGTGTATTATTTCTTGCATGTTATGATCAACTATTTGAACGGAGGCTTCAGCGTTCATAGGACTTTCCCTTTTTTTGGGTCGGCACAGGTTATATTTTATCTCTCTTCTTGTTAAGCGTGGGCGTAAAATCCGTTTCGCCGGCAAATTTGCGGATTTTTTGATGATTTTGCGATCCGCGAATTGCGCGTATTTACCCAATAATCCGCAAATTTGCAAGCTACGAATTATTTTGCTTGGTCGCACTTGAAAAATACAATATCGCGCGCGCGGCGTTGACTCTGAGCCTGCCGAGTTGTTTTTCTCTCGGTTTTGGTGTGCTGCGCCATTTTCGATCTTGCTGCGGGATCGCGCGAGAGTTTTTCGAACGCAATTACGTCATTGCGGCTTGCCATCTTGCACAGCGAGAGTTTGACAACGCGAGTACGTCATAAAGGCCCATGACGGCGCGCAGCTGACTTCCGGCGGGAGGTTTGAACAGCTCGCGTTCCCGAAATTGCAAAAATTGCAATTCTGCACAAGAAATCCACCGCAGGAAGCATAAACCTTGTGAAAATGATGATTTTGATCAGAATAACTCCTCAGATTGACATTTGTCTGCACTTTTTGGTGCAGGAGTCCATTTTTTAGGGTGGGAGGAAGGAAGTGCCCCAGAGTCTCCAACTTCCTGTTCCTGTCCAGCAGGCTCCTCCCAGTGCTTTGTCCATGTCCTGGTCACTTTTCATTTGGCTGTGGAGCTGGAAGGATTACTTTTTGTGGCTGCTGGTTGTATTTGAGGACTTTTTGGACTTTGGAGTTTGGATCACTTTTGGACTTGAGATTTTACAAGTAAGTTGGTGTTGTTTGTTTGGGGCATTGCAGTTGAGGCAACTCCAGTTCTAAAACTTTTTTCACAACTTTAACAAAATATATATTGTGGTGGGTAGCTAGCCACAGTATCCAGTAGGCCCAGGGTTAGTCATGGGTGCATGATACAACTGTTTCTGTGATTTTATTTAAACTTAATTCTCATTTATGTCATGGAATTTAAGCTCACTGTTATATTTTTTTTAATTTTGGGGTGCCTGTAAAGCCTCACTAGCCAGTAGGCCCAGGGGTAGTGAGTGGCGCATGGACCAAGTCTTTCTGTGGGGTTTCTTGAATTTAAACATCATTGAGGGCAATGTTGGCATTGGAATGTGGTGATTTTGAGTGTTTTTCGATTTTTTGGGGTGTTTTTGGGGCCTGGCCATGTGGGTGGGGGCCATTTTGAGGGCTGGTACAGGTAGGGCCTGGCCATGTGCTGGGGGTCAAGGTGCCATTTTGAAGGCAGGCAGTGTGCTCAGGCCTGCACCCAGTTTGCCTTGCTTTCAACCATTATGCCCAGGGGTACTCAGTGGTGCATGGGCCTAGTCTTTCTGTTGGGTGTCTTGAATTTAAACATCATTGAGGGCATGGATGGCATTGGATTGTGGTGATTTTTATGTGTTTTTCGATTTTTTGGGGTGTTGTTGGGGCATGGCCATGTGGGTGGGGGCCATTTTGAGGGCTGGTCCTGGCAGGGCCTGGCCATGTGGTGGGGGTCAAGGGGCCATTTTGAAGGCAGGCAGTGTGCTCAGGCCTGCACCCATTTTGCCTTGATTTAATCCATTATGCCCAGGGGTACTCAGTGGTGCATGGACCAAGTCTTTCTGTGGGGTGTCTTGAATGTAAACATCATTGAGGGCATGGATGCAATTGGATTGTGATGATTTTTATGTGCTTTTTTATTTTTTGGGGTGTTGTTGGGGCATGGCCATGTGGTTGGGGGCCATTTTGAGGGCTGGTCCTGGCAGGGCCTGACCATGTGGTGGGGGTCAAGGGGCCATTTTGAAGGCAGGCAGTGTGCTCAGGCCTGCACCCATTTTGCCTTGCTTTCATCCATTATGCCCATGGGTACTCAGTGGTGCATGGACCAAGTCTTTCTGTGGGGTGTCTTAAATGTAAACATCATTGAGGGCATGGATGGCATTGGATTGTGGTGATTTCTATGTGTTTTTTGATTTTTTGGGGTGTTGTTGGGGCATGGCCATGTGGGTGGGGGCCATTTTGAGGGCTGCTACAGGCAGGGCCTGGCCATGTGGTGGGGGTCAAGGGGCCATTTTGAAGGCAGGCAGTGTGCTCAGGACTGCACCCATTTTGCCTTGTTTTCATCCTTTATGCCCAGGGGTACTCAGTGGTGCATGGACCAAGTCTTTCTGTGGGGTGTCTTGAATGTAAACATCATTGAGGGCATGGATGGCATTGGATTGTGGTGATTTTTATGTGTTTTTCGATTTTTTGGGGTGTTGTTGGGGCATGGCCATGTGGGTGGGGGCCATTTTGAGGGCTGGTCCTGGCAGGGCCTGGCCATGTGGTGGGGGTCAAGGGGCCATTTTGAAGGCAGGCAGTGCGCTCAGGCCTGCACTCATTTTGCCTTGCTTTCATCCATTATGCCCAGGGGTACTCAGTGGTGCATGGACCAAGTCTTTCTGTGGGGTGTCTTGAATGTAAACATCATTGAGGGCCTGGATGGCATTGGATTGTGGTGATTTTTATGTGTTTTTCCATTTGTTTGGGGTTTTGTTGGGGCATGGCCATTTGGGTCGGGCCATTTTGAGGGCTGGTACAGGCAGGGTCTGGCCATGTGGTGGGGGTCAAGGGGCCATTTTGAAGGCAGGCAGTGTGCTCAGGCCTGCATCTATTTTGCCTTGCTTTCATCCATTATGCCCAGGGGTACTCAGTGGTGCATGGACCAAGTCTTTCTGTGTGGTGTCTTGAATGTAAACATCATTGAGGGCATCGATGGAATTGAATTGTGGTGATTTTTTTGTGTTTTTCGATTATTTGAGGTGTTGTTGGGGCATGGTCATGTGGATGGGGGCCATTTTGAGGGCTGGGACAGGCAGGGCCTGGCCATGTGGTGGGGGTCAAGAGGCCATTTTGAAGGCAGGCAGGGTGCTCAGGCCTGCACCCATTTTGCCTTGCTTTCATCCATTATGCCCAGGGGTACTCAGTGGTGCATGGACAAGTCTTTCTGTGAGGTGTCTTTAATTTAAACATCATTGAGGGCATGGATGGCATTGGATTATGGTGATGTTTTAGTGTTTTTCGACTTTTTGGGGTGCATAACTGATGTTCCTCTGTCTTCCATTGCTTTTAGGTGCACAAGAGAACCACCAGTGCCATGAAGAAGTCCTGCAGCGGTGTGTGCAGCACAACGTCACGTGATGTCACTTTTGGCCACAGACAAGACAACTCTGCAACTCGTGCAACTGCGGCCTGCTGTTCTGAGTTGACATCTGAAGAAGATGACCCCAAAGAAAGGTGGCCATAGCGCCTCAGCGAAAAAAGTTGCTAGTGCCACTGCCAGTAAGAAGGAGCAGAAGAAGCAAGTGGCACCATCTACCAAGGGGACTGGTGTGCCCACCGACACCTTTTTTGGGGAAGAAAACTACGCCCGCAGCAGCAGCGGTGTCCGCCGGGGACCAAGCTGGAAGCAGCACCTCCGCTTCATTGGGCTCAGTGCCACCACGCCAAGTTAGGTCCAAGACCATGAGTGCTGCTGCGGCAGCCACTTTGGTTGTTCAATCACCATCGACAAGTGATGTTGGCTCATCACAAGAAAGTACCATCCAATCAACGCCGGGTGTAACTCAGCTGACGAATGTTTAACAACCACAGCCGTAACGACAACCACAAGTGCAACTAGTACAAGTGCAAGTACATGGGCAAGGAGAGGCGCAGGGTGCCTGGGCAAGGAGAGGCACAAGTACATGGGCAAGGAGAGGCGCAAGTACATGGGCAAGGAGAGGCACAAGTACATGCATAGGGAGAGGCGCAAGTAGAGGTGCATGGAGAGGTGCAACTAGAGATTCATGGAGCAGCACAACTGCCTTCAATGCTTGTTCCTCCAGAAGTAGGGGCACATCAGGAAATTGATATTCAAGTGGAAGAATCATCCGAGGAAGCCACTCCTCCTGAGGATGATCCATTGTCTTCCAGATCCCCAGCAAGAAAAAGGTTAAGGAGGGGTGCTACTTCTACTACTACAAGTTCTTCTTCAAGCCCCCTTCATTCTGATGACCTTGATCGTGATTGGAACCCAGCAATGCACTCTGACAGTGAGGCACGCCATGAGCCGACATAGGTAGCGAAGCCTAAAAGGAAGGTTCCCGCAAGGCTTCGACATATGGTTGATGACGATGAACAAGAATTGGTGCCTTCTGCTGCTGATGAACAGTCTGACGATGACCCAGTCATCACAGACGTCACTCCAGCCACAGCGGGCATGCAGCAGACAAACATTTTAATCCTAGCCCGAATGGCTGCTGAGTGGGATGTGGGCGGCGTGGCACTGGCACCACCACCAACGCAGTTAACTACAACACCAACACGACCTAAAGCTTCCATATTTTCTCATCAGAAGGGCCGTCAGGGACCTCCATCCAGCTCAACCTCCATTACCTCAAGTAGTGGTGCTGTAAGTGAACAACAGAAACGAATTCAGCCACGCCCATCCTCCACTTCATCTGGCATTGAAAGTCAAAGTAGCACCTCCACCACCAGCAGACATCTCCAGTCCCCAGTTTGGGACTTCTTTACTGTTAGCAAAAAGGCGGAAAACATGGTCATTTGTTCGATTTGTAAAGTATCAGTTAGTCGGGGTAAGCTTGGTACCAACTATGGTACCGGAGGCCAGAGAGGTCATCTCCAAAAACACCACCCCATCCAGTGGTATGCGCACCTAAGTAAGATCCAGGATGTCCAAAGTAGAACTGATCCAAAGGTATCCATTGACATTGCATCGGATGCTGATGAGGGGCCGATTGTGCAGGAGGGAAGTCAAGAACCGACCGACATTTTTTCTGGTACACCGAGTACCCCTGGCAGAAGCACTGCAGTGGTAGCGCCCACACCCTCTACCCCTGCAACATGTATGAGGCACACTAGGAGTCAGGGACAGACAACAATGCAAAAAACTAAATCAATGAGCCTAACTGGTTTGAAGTCTGGATCATCATCATCATCATCGTCACGTAAAATGGTCCAGCCCACCATTAGCAACGTGTTTTGGTCGGATGCGCCATTTGAACGCAACCACCCAACGGTACGTCTGTATAACGCAAAGCTGGCTAAAATGCTAGCGCTGGACCTTCTCCCTTTCTCTTTCGTGGAAGGGGTGGGTTTTCGTGAATTTGTGGCAACAATCTGCCCTAAATGGAAGGTTCCTAGCCGGTCCTATTTTGGCAGGGTTGCTGTTCCAGCACTACATCAAGATGTGCGGAAGGTTATTGGCGCAGCTATTCTGAAGAGTGCTGTTCACACTATCCACATGACAACAGACATGTGGACCAGTTGCCAAGCCCTTGATTACATGTGCATCACTGCACACGGGGTCTCTTTTGCAGGGGTCGAACAACAGTTACAAGCAGGTGTTGACACGGAGGAAGTTTTTCAAGCTACTCACAAACATGCAACAGTAGGCATGTTTGCCATGGAGAAATCTCACACTGCACCTAACCTTTTGGAGGAGGTTGATAGGAAGGTCTCTGAATGGCTGCATCCAAGAAATCGCATAGTTGGTTATGTTTCCACGGATAATGGCAGTAATATAGTTAAAGCCATGCAGCAAGGTGGCTATTTCAGAGTGCCCTGTTTGGTGCACAGTATTAACATTGTGGTGCAAGATTTCTTGAAAAATTAAAACACAGTCAGCAAGTTACTGACCACCTGCAGAAGAATCTGCACACATTTCAGCCATTCTTTTAAGGCCCGGAAGGAGCTGAGGACCATTCAACGTGAACATAGACTGCCAGTCAAAGGACTCATCCAGGAGGTGGCAACACGTTGGAACTCAACCTTTTACATGCTTGAGCGTCTGTCTGAGCAGTGGGAGGTAATAAATGATTATGTCTATAAACTGGTTTCTACTCACAAAGAGATGAGGCTAGAGTTGGAGGAATGGAAGCTAATTGCAAGCCTGACAGACATGCTTCGTCCTTTTGAGCTCTTCACGCGTGAAGTCAGCAGGGAGGACTGTTCTTTGAGCAAAGCTATCCCATTGTTGTGCATGCTAGAGCACTAACTGAAGGACGTGTCTTCAACGTTCAGAGATGATGGTGAAAAGCGAGAAGCATATGATTTGGCGGAGAAGTTATTAAGGCGCCTACTTCTCAATGAAAGGCTTAAAAACATACATACAGAACAACATTACATTTGTGCCACTATTCTGGATCCACAGTACAAAAAGGCAGTGGCTAGCAAAGCATTCATTCCTTTTGATGAAGCAGATGTTTCAAAGTACAAACATTGGCTAGCTGTGTCAGCCACTCGGTTCGAAAAAGAGCGGCAGAACCTTCAAGGAGGCAGCACAAGTCCAACTGAATCAGCCGGCCAACCGGCGTCAAGTTCGACTTCTCAATCCGCGGTCGAAGGGAGTCACTTTCCCTCACGGCCGTTAACGACACCAGCAACCATATCATCATCCTCACCTGCACCAGGCCGCCCAAAACTATTGTCGGAAGGGGATTGGCTAACTCAGCAAGGGTTTGCTCGGTCCACTTTTGCAACGGTCGCAGATGTTACACAAAGTGGATCAACCATGGAGAACCTTGAGTCGGTGGTGCAGGCCTATCTGGATGACCCAACAGAGGTCTGTCATAATGAGAACCCATTGGCATATTGGTATATGAAAAGTTCTGGATGGCGACTGATCACCAACCTGGCTCTAAATTATTTGTCTTGCCCACTCGCAAGCGTGTCTTCTGAACGTGTTTTCAGTGCTGCTGGTGCCATTGTAACTTCAAAAAGGACCCGCCTTTTGCCCAAAAATGTGGAGAGGTTAACAATAATCAAGATGAATCAGCACTTCATACCACCTGATTGCAAAATACGTGAATGCATGCAGGAAGAAGAGGACACCGACTTAGGTGACGCCAACTGAAGTTCTTCTCTCTCACCAGACCTACTCCCGTCTCAATTCATAGACTTTGAGGACGAGCTCTACTTCCCTGACACCGAGGCCTGAAAATTACTTCCTTTTTTCCGTACTTATTCATTTTTTTTCCTGTGTGTCTTTCTTTGTTTTGCAACTTTTACCACAACAAAACTCTAATCACCTAATCACAACAAGTCCATCATCAGCACTGTCTTCATCTTATTTCCCTTATTGATTTGAAGGTGCTGCAGTCTGCATTCCTGATGTTCACAAGTTCACAACTCAATCATGCTCCTCTATCCTCCTCCTCCAGACTCCCCCTATCCGTTTCCCTCAAGGCAGATGGATGGATTATGGAGAAAAAATAAACGTTGTCTTCGTAGACGAGTCCCCTCAAGTGGGACTGAAATAACTGACTGACTACATGCTTGCTGATTGCTGACAGAGTTACTTCTGATATTGACAGGAGAGGCTGCCCTATGGGCCCTCACTTTCCGAAGAAGATGCGGACAAAAAGTAGAACAGGTAATGAATAATTGAGAAGATGGCATGCAGTGGACAGCAATGGCTGTCTGGCTCTGATGAAACCAATTGCTGTTTGTCTTTTGTGCATGAAATGATGATTCATATGTCTTGTCTTAGTTATTATTTAATCTTTCACACAGTAATTGTACCTCATATCAACAACTCTGTTTTTTTACCTTGTTTGATTAAAATTGTACTAAATTCAGGGGCCACTATATTGCATTTCACAAAATATGTAAAATGACCTTGGAGCGGACTCACTTGCCAATATACCATGATGATTGATTAAATTATATATATTTTTTCTTTACAGTCACTCACTTGGATGGATGGATCATCAGCGTCGATTTACGGAAGAACAATGGCCAATTCTTGAGTGGCAAACAGGTAAACCAGTCTACAACAACTACTACAGCAGGACTACATGTCTGTCTATTCGTGGTATGTATTGGTCGAGGGCGATGCAGTGTACTGTTGTTGTTATGCCAGGCAGAGTCCACTCCAGACAGCAGTTCATGTAAAATTGGGGCTATGTGGCTTGCTGCATACAATTAGATAGGCTTTGTCTGTCTGACAAAGCCCCTAGGTATGCTACATCAGGTTGCTTCACTCAGTGGTGCCTGCCTTGACCCTCTGCATGGCACTACCTCAAGCTTGGGCCAAACATCCGTTATGTTTGCAAAATGTGTTGTTTTTCGCAAATCTCGCGAAAGTATCGAAAAATCGCAAATTCTTGAGCGGAACGGATTTTTGGGACATGCTTGCGGCAGGGACATGCAGACGGTCAAGGCAGGCACCACTGAGTGAAGCATCCTCCTGATGTAGCATACCTAGGCTCTTTGACACAGACAGACAAAGCATATCTACGGTTTAGGGTTCAGTCAGTGCGATTTACTAGGGTTTTTGGGATTAAGTTGGTATGGTTCACGTTGATTCTAGGGCTCGAGCCCGATGCAGGCTCGTTCATAATGATGTTGGCAATGTTTTAGGGGGGTTTGGTGTTCTTTGGTCCAGAATTGGCAGAATTTGAGCCTCTTTGGGTGTTTTGCGGGCACGTGTGTTTGGGTGAAAACTAAGTGAAAACTAGTCTTAGACCTTCTTCTTCTTCTTCTTCAAAGAGCGCAGTGGTTCGATTTTGTTCTGCCTTGCTGAGAATCTTGTGAATCGCTGGAACAAGTGACTGTCCAGGTGAGTTTCAAGAGGATCGAAGTAGTGGAAGTGCTGAAAACAGCAATTTTTTGTGAACAGCGCAATTTGCCATGTTTTGAATATACCAGTATTGCATGTTTTTGGGGGGCTGTTTGGGGGGCTTCTAGGTTTTTGTGGGTGGGTTTACTGCTAGCACAGTCTAATGTTGATTGCACTTGTTTTTCAGGAAATCCATGGTGGAAAAGGGGAGTCAGGGCCTAGCTGCGGAGCGTATTTGGACTGAATTGAAGGTAGGCCCATTTTTCCTCTTTGCCTGTTTGGGGGTGTTCTGCTTTTTGGCGGGTGGCTGCAGGGGTCTGGGGGCATAGCTCGGAAGGTCTAATATCGGATAAAAGTGTTTTGGATAAAATCCATGGTGAAAAAGATTTTGCGTTTTTGCTCACTTGCCTGTCTTTGGGGTGCTGTTTGGAGGGCTTCTAGGTTTTTGTGGGTGGGTTTTGGGGTCTGGGAGAACTTCTGGCACAGTCTAATGTTGATTGCATTTGTTTTTCAGGAAATCCATGGTGTAAAAGGGGAGTTAGGGCCTAGCTGCACAGCGCATTTGGACTGAATTCCAGGTAGGCCCGAAATTTGCTAAGTCTCACTTTTTATGGTTTTGCTTTTCGTCTGTTTGGGGTGTTAAACTTGTTTCCGCCTTGGTTGACGGGTCTGGGGGCATTGCTGTGAATGTCTAATACCAGATAAAAGTGGTTTGGAGAAAATCGGAGGTGAAAATGTTTTTCCATTTTCAGGCATTTCGCTCACTTTAGCGTTTTCGGGGGCCTGTTTGGGGGTGTTCCTGGTGTTTGTGGGTGGGTTTTGGGGTCTTGGAGCAATGCTGGGTATGGATACTTTTGATTGCAGGAGGTTTGAAGCAAATCCATGGTGGCAAAGCGGAGTTAGGGCCTAGCTGCAGAGCGCGCACGGAGTGATCTGGGAACTATGCAGAAATTTGTCAAAGTGCCCATTTTTCCATTTTGGCTGTTTGGGGGTCTTCTACTTGTTTTCGCCTGGGTTAACGGGTCTGGGGGCATTGCTGTGAATGCCTAATACCGGATAAAAGTGTATTGGATAAAATCCGTGGTGAAAAAGTTTTTCACTTTACAGAGTTTTCGCTCACTTTTGTGTTTTCGTGGCCCTGCTTGGGGGGTTCCTGGTGTTTGGGGGGTTGGGGGGTCTTAAAGCAATGCTGGGTATGGATACTTTTGATTGCAAGTCGTTTGAAGAAAATCCATGGTGGCAAGGGGGAGTTAGGGCCTAGCTGCAGAGAGCGCACGGAGTGATTTTGGAAATGTGCCTAAAAATGTCTAACTCCCCATTTTTCTATTTTTGGTTTTTGGCTGTTTGGGGGTGTTAAACTTGTTTCCGCCTGGGTTGACGGATCTGGGGGCATTGCTAGGAAGGTCTAATACTGGATAAAAGTGGTTTGGACTAAATCCATTGTGAAAAAGTTTTTCTGTTTTTGCTCACTGGCCTGTTTTGGGGGTGCTGTTTGGGGGGGTTCCTGGTGTTTGGGAGTGGGTTTTGGGGTCTGGGAGCACTGCTGGCACAGTCTAATTATGATTGCATTTGTTTTTCAGGAAATCCATGGTGGAAAAGGGGAGTTAGGGCCTAGCTGCAAAGCGCGCTTGGAGTGATTTTGGAATGAGGCCTAAATATTTGTAAGTGTGAGTTTCTCCGGTTTTGCTTTTTGCCTGCTTGGGGGTCTTCTACTTTTTTTTGCCTGGGTTGACGGGTCTGGGGGCATTGCTGGGAAGGTCTAATACCGGATAAAAATGGTTTGGAGAAAATCCTTGGTGGAAAGCGTTTTGGCACTTTTTTTAACTTAGGGCTCGTTAGGGTTAGCTGCAGTATTGCATGTGTTTGGGGGTGTTCTAGATTTTTACGACTGGGTGGGGTCTTGGAACACTTGTTGGAATGTCTAATTTTGAATGCAAGTGGTTTGAAGAAAATCCATGGTGGGAAAGGGGGGTTTTGGGCATACTTTCTGAGTGCGTTTTGGCACGATTTGAAATTAGGCCTATGCGAGCTAGCGGCAGTATTCTGCATGTTTTTGGGAGGGTAATGTGGGGTGTTCTAGATTTTGGGGGATTGTCATCTCAGAAAGTGAAAGTGTAATTTTTGCACTACACAGCGTGCCTTATATATTTTTTTCTCCGAGGTGTATTTATCACTTACTGTTGTGTTTTTCCATCATCAATTACAGGCAGGCTTTTACCCTGTGCCATCGATGTACTACTCAGGCTTACAATTAGCGATCCGCAAATCCGCATCAGGCAGGCAGTGGACAGTGTGTCTGGTCACCAAGATTGATCGACGGAGCATCCGATGGAATGAAGGAGTACCGCGAATAAGAGGAATGGCTGGATGCATCAACTTCACAAATTCAACGGGACAACTACAAAAAACAGTAACAGTATCCAAAATTCTGCTTATCTTTTAAATGATATTCTTGTGAACTTGAACTTACTTCTACGAGTGTGACTCTGTGCGTTTGTTTGATCTCTGCTTCAAATTCATCCCTCCAGCTATTTGATACGTCTTTGCTATGTTTAACACTAATTTAATGTTCTAAGTGTTTATTCTCTCTGAGGGCAGAGAGGCAAATGAAATTGCATAATGACTGCAGCCCTGTACTGTCAACTTGTTTCTTGATAGTTACTAGTAAGTTGCAGTAAGTAGTAGTACTACTTTTCAGTAACCTAACCATCCATATAGTAAACAACTTCTGGCATGCAGTAGTGCACTTCCTTTATGTCCCTTTAAAGATGTATCAATATCTTCAAATCCAAAGATTTGTTTCTCTTCATTTGTTGTTTGTCTGTCCATGCTCTGTTTTTTTTCATCTCTACCAAACTTTCCCAAAAACCCCCATTCCCATCCAATTTTCAAACCCTAACCCTCTTCCCCCGGGCTGTGTGGTATTTCATTGAGGTTTGACTGACAACAACAATAAATTCCACACATTCGCTGGGGAGGATAAGGTCAAAGCAACCAGAAGTTCATGTGCGCCATCGTGGATTGATAAGAACATCCTCCTCCTACACGACGTGAACAATCAAACGCTTAATGCTTATCTTACTTTGGCACTGCCTAGGCTACAATTTAGGGCACTGTTCTGTACCATACTATCTATTGTACTGTTTCTAATGCTACGCTCAGACCACTCAATGTTTAATTTCCTCTTTTTTTCATATGGTGATACTGCCAGTGTGTACCACTACTGCTACCAACACAACAATGATATTGCATTCGTCGAGGATTCAAGTCAACAACCAACCTTAATCACCATTTGCAATGCAGCCAGCCCTGGGGCTACCCCGATTCTCAAACACAAATCACAGGTAAGATAAGGATATTGGAGAGGTAGTAGAATAATGGGCTAGGTGGACTAAGTTGGGAGGAGAGCAGAGACTGACAGTACTACCAGTAAAGTACAGTAGTAGGGCTACTAAATTTACTAACTCGGTTACTTGCATTTTGGTACATTTCAGGACTAGATGTTTCATTCATGCTGGTAAGTTTGAAGAAAACAAACGTCCAGTAACCACCGCCAACCCCCACACAAAATAATATATGAACGCGTATACTGTGTTTTTGTAAGTAAAATAATTATTAAGAAATATATATTCGTGTTGTTTTCAGCACAATAATAAAATAAATTAACCCGAACTCACCCCCCCAACCCAACCAATCTCAAAAAGTCCAAAAGTCCCCTTTCCCAAACACCCAATTCCCACCCCCCAACAGTCTTTAAAAAAGGGGCAAGGCAAGGGACAGTCACTTGCTCCGGTGGCGTAGTTTGGCAAGCTGTTGCTGCATGTCCCGCTGCTCTTTGCGGAGGTCCCGAAGCTGGCGTTGATGTTTTTCGGCCAACCGCTCCAGGTAGTCCACTCTTCTACGTAGCCGGCGCACGCGAACCATCCAGGATCTGGGGGAGCGCAGATTTTGTTGCTGCTGTGCGGCGGTGGCGGGAGGCTGTCGGGCCACGGCTCCGTTTGGCTGGAGGCTTCTGGCTGGTGGACCCGGGGGCAGTGGAGGAGGATGTAGAGGTTGATGTATCCTCATGCTCCCGAGCCCACAACCGCCGATACTCAGCACAAATAGCCTCCAGCTTACGGGCCTTGGCCCGTACAGCCATCTCCTTGTGGGTGAGCTTTTTGGGAGTAGCATCTATGAAGAAAGAAAGAAAGATACTGTAGCCAATAGTCTTTAACATAAAGTCAAAATAATTCAACGGAAAGTTGACACTCAGTAACACCAGCGAGTAGCAAACACAGTATAACATTTTGGCATGTATCTTTCGGCCGTCTTTGTAAGCCTGTGACATTACTGTGACATTTCAGGAATTCCACTACCAGCACTTTGGGTGGACTCACTACTACATACTTAGTCAGAGAGTACTGAAAAAAGGCCTTTTTTACTTTTTTCTCTTGTTTTGCAAAAGAAATTACTGGTACATGAACTTGTGGTAGCCGCCATAATGGCAGCTCACTCAGCTTTCACCCAAGAAATACAGACACAGGCCATGATGATGCAGACTCGCAGTACTTTAAGCATCACATGCAGGTGGGGATAGGAATGTCTTACTTTTCTATAGGGGTGGCACTGCCACTGGCCATACTTCATCCACTCAGCGTCTGCTCTACTACATCATACACCTCTGCTATCGACGAGGAGGATAAAGAAGATAACATCCAGGCTTCCAAAGTACATCTATGATTCTTCTTAATGTCTCAAATGTACCAAAATGTATTTTTGTCAACAACCAACTAACACCCTTTTCATTATAATTTGGAAACCGCCGTCTTCTTATGTTGAATTGTATTCAACAAAACCATTCTTTACAGTCATAAATATTAAGACTCGCTCGTCCTTCGTTTCACCCTTCTTTAACTTTTCGTTCTTCACATCCCTAAACTACCTCTGATATGACTTGGCTTCCCGATAAAAATTTGCCAGCTGAGTTGGAGTGAAATAGAGGGGGCCATTGGTTACCAGAGAAGTACCGCCGCTAATGCTATTACAAGTCAAGGTTGACTGTCTTCTCCGTGATTGCCCAAAAAGTAGTTCTAAATTAGTAAATGCTCTTAACAGTACAGTCTACTTATACTAGTGTACTGTGTACTACTGTACAGTACATCATACACTCCTTTGCGAGCCTACTAAAAAAAAATTCAATAAGTAAGGAGTATAATAACTTACCAATATGTAAATAACGAGGACCTCCTGTGAAGGTAAATACAATTCCTAGGACAGGGAAAACAAAATATGTGTATGAAACCTAGGCATTCTATAACAACATAGAGGAAAATAGGGATCACAATAAGCGAGAACAAACAAGGCACAACTTAGTTAAAAATTAAATTATTTTTAATCTACACATATACATAAAGAAACAATTTATACATAATCAATCATATAAAAATTCATAACCAGTTTAAAACAAAGCAAACAGTCTAAAAACAACTAGTGGCATTAATAGATGTCTACGCGAGTTTCGGCGTCAAACAAAACGCCTTCTTCAGGAGCCACGTATATTTCTGTGAAAAAACATAAAAATTGTGACTATTAATTCATTACATATATTACACTAACATAATTAGTTACAAGTTTGATCATCAGCCTTATTGTCTAAACATTTATTCTCCTTACTTTACAATGTTTCCCTTTCCCCTTTACGATCAAATAAGCATACTATACCATATTCACAATATGCACTAAAATTAAAATCAAAATTCAAATTAATGAGCATTTGCATTTGTTACCTTCAGTCGACCTTTAATTTCATCGTCTTGATGATAAGTAGGGTGTGGGCAAGGTACCTACATTTGAATTACAACTAGGTATAGCAGTTCTGTGGGTGCTGCCCAATGTCTTTAAGAGATTTTAATTTCTAGAGAAATTCCTCATCCTTTAAGTTTCCATATAGGAATAAAATTGTCATTCAATGGAATAGTATCTCTGAAGAAGGGACAAGGACGAGGCAAAACCGCTGCGGCATAGGAAAGGAGAACATATCAAGTTCACTGACGGCACGGAATTATGCTGTCATATGCCCGTCCATAAGAAATTTTACGTACTTTTAAGACATACTTACAGATTTGGAAAGACGAGTGGAAGCGTCTACATACACGCACAGGGAAGTGGAAAGGCCCTAACAACCCCAGCTGTATAGTTAAAAAGAAGGAAGAACTCTACCTCAAGAGAGAAAAAACATCGAATTGAGGAGATAGATCAGAGCCATACCAGGGGGTGTGCGTCCACCTACACCGTATGGAAAGGGTGTAAAGCATTAGTCTTTGAAGCCGGTGACCCCAAAGAAACGGCAGTCTTGAAGAAGGTGCTACGATATCAAATGCCCACAGCACCGAAACGCGTCGACGCATTTATGTTTTTATGTAGAATCCAAATAGGGTCTGGGGAGCGATAGATACTCATACATGAATGATACTATTGACTGCACCATTGATTTATAAAGAGAGGACCATTGGATCTCAATAATTAGTGTGGCGAAGGAATTTGAAGGCCACAGTGTACAGGGGGTGTTTTATATTTTTGTGTGTTGTATCAGTCTTCTAATACGGTTATATCTCTGATGTATTAAGTTCGACAAATGTTACAGTATTTGTTTTATTGCTAATAACTATTACTTATTAATTTTGAGGAACTTCTGTCTTTCTACTGTATGTGTTCAAAGATCTTTCTTTGAATTTTTAAGTTATTTCATGTATATTTTATATTTTTTAATAAAAAGATTGTGAACGTTCAATTTTAGTGTGGAAATTAACTACTTACGAGTATTGGGAGTGACTGGATTGTAACTACAGGAGAAAGAATGTATAAATGCCTAGACTGATAGGGTTTGAGAAAACATATTGCATGTCCATGATAGTGTTTTACCCAGGGATTTCTCTCTGACTGATTGTCTCTGAAGAAGTTCATCATCATTTTAAATTACATGTGGGAATAGAATTATTATATCCTACCATAGAGAAGATGAGATTCTTATTCCTAACGAATACTTACTCTAAAACTTAGCAGGCGCTGCCTTTCATGACCAATCACTGATGTGATGACGGTTTAACTTTACAGCGCACTATTGTGTTATCTTGATACAACTGTTTCAGATTGCACCTAATAAACGGAGTAGGCAGATTCATGATTACTTCATTTCATGAAGGTTAAACAGTGGAATTCTCGATTTTATTTTAGATATTTACAGAAAGGTTGAAAAAGTGCCTATTAAATGACACTTACCACTTAAAAACTTAAACAACCATTTGTTCTCAAATTCATATTCAACACGATCAGATCTGCAACAACTATGGATTAGTTCTTCCTTTTGATGATGTTTCCTGTTCGTATTCTGTCTGGGGGGCAGATAAGCAATGAATGTTTTTATAGATTATATCCTATACAATCTGTTGTTAGTATTAGCATCAAAGGAATATTTATTCAGTTTACCTTTCCCCTAATTTTCACATTGAAATATTGGTACTCCTTATACTTTCATCAAGGGCGGCCAATTAACGCTCTATTCAAAATAGTCGTGGTATCGGGTACCTAAAAATAATAATATAGATTCATAAACTTCATTTTTGTGAATCTGTCCTAAGGGTCTGTACATGATAACCAAATAATGTGTACTAACCACGAACAATGGTTTTTCAGGTTAGAAATATAAGGACTTCAATAGCTTCATCGAAAACTGTCATGGATCTGGAGCAGAAAAATTCTCTGTCAGAGCTGATCGCTACTTGGCAGGTTCTGTGCAGTCGAGTCTGTATAACAAAAAAACAAAACAAAACACAGAGGCGGAAATTCAGAACCGCTCTTTGTGCTTTGCTCGCACCCTTTCCTTTCCTTAAAATCGGAACAACTAATCCTAGCTACGCATTTTATAGCACTTACCGAGATGAGACCTTCTGCGAACCTGAAAACGGCGGATAACCGACAGCGTCCTCTTGGCGGTTGAAAATGACGACAACTGCCTCAAACTCGATCGCCTTAAATATATTCCTTTAAGTAATCACATGTTATGTTGCACTCTGATTTAAATGGTGCAGAGCAAGATATGGGCTCTTAGCAGGTTAATTGCAACCAGCTGCGCATCCTGCAAAATGTAGCTGGTTAACAGGAGCCGGGATAAGCGATTTCTTGACTGTAGTATTGCAATCGCTAGAAAGCCACTCTGTGTTGGTCTAGGGGAACCGGCACAGCGCAACCACGCTTGAACCACTCCGTGTCCTTCAGGGGTTCGATACCACCTTGATCCGGCCCATATTTCAAATAAGTGCAGATGATGTAGAATTTACTATGTTTTATAATGTGTACACTCAGTACTTTATGTTTTACATCTTTAATTCTTTTGCGACATTGATAATTCTTTAGCGACATTGATTAATATAACCAAGGCGTGTAGCGGCATCAAACACCATGGATACCAATCAATGTAACACATCAGAAATTCAGCAATTACAGCATTTTTGGGCTATATGGGCAGTCGTAATATCACCCTACAGCACGTTACAATATATGTTAAAATATCGCATTTTCCCACGGAATTTCACCGTTTAAACCCTGTTTGAAGGTGTTCAATACAAAAATCCAGTAGACCTCTTTCTTTTTTCGGATGGCGCATCCACCTTTACTTTCTGGTGTCCTAATTCTTTCGAGGATGTGCCAATGAAAGTCCTCTACTTTGTGATTTTTTTTCCAGAAAATGTTTTACTAAGGGAGCTGTAAGTTTTTTAGTTCTGATTGCAGATTGGTGTTCTGTGAGCCGCACCTGGATTGGTCTACAGGTTTCACCGACGTAGCCTAACCCACAAGGACACTTTAAAAAATACACAACATTGGCTGCTTTACAATTCCATAGTTCACATGCTTTGGTTTCAAAGCCATTATGTGAAAATGTTCACCTGCAAGTATGTTACTACATGACTTAAATGCAGAGCATTTTACAGTGCCACGCACTGGAAGATTATTAGTTAAAGATAGCTGGTTGGATCCAAATATGGTAGCATTCTTACCAAATTTGGAGTGGACAATATAGTCCTTGATGTTCTTATTTCTTTTATGTGCAAATAGGGGCTTGGCCAAATTATCTTTAGATGTTGGGTTGCAGTTCAGAATATGCCAATTGGCATTAATCAATTGTCAATTGTCTTACGCGTTCATCCAAGGTGGAATGCCTCGTGACACAGACAAGTTGATCTTTCTTAACGGGTTCTTTTGCTCTCAGTAAAGCATCGCGATCAAAAAATCGCGCTATTTTATAAGAGTTTCTCACGAGCCTATGTGGATAACCACGATTCAGAAACTTTTTTCTCATAATTGATGCTTGTCTATCATAGTCAATAAGGTTAGTACAATTCCTACGGACCCTCAGAAATCGTGAAAAGGGAATGCTTTCACGCTGGCATTTCGGGTGAAAGCTTTGAAAATGTAATAGCGTGTTGCGTGCCGTAGGCTTGACATATAAGTCAACTTCTAAGCCATCGTTTTGAATTTTTATTAGAAGATCAAGGAATTCAACTTGTTCAGTATTGTGGTGAGCAGTAAACCTTAAGTTTACATCAACAAGATTAATCCATTCCAGGAATTCCATCAAAGAATCTCTCCCATTGGTCCAGATAAAGAAGATATCATCAATGTATCTAGACCAATGGGAGATGGATTCAAAAAAGGGGGCGACCTCATTTTCAATAAACTTTTCTTCAAAAGCAGACATGTAGATGTTTGCTACAGAAGGTGCAACATATGCGCCCATGCTTACTCCCCTTATTTGTTGGTATAGTAGATCTCCAAAGGTAAAAATATTTTCAGTTGTTTTTTTTTTTGTTATACAGACTCGACTGCACAGAACCTGCCGAGTAGCGATCAGCTCTGACAGAGAATTTTTCTGCTCCAGATCCATGACAGTTTTCGATGAAGCTATTGAAGTCCCTATATTTCTAACCTGAAAAACCATTGTTCGTGGTTAGTACACATTATTTGGTTATCATGTACAGACCCTTAGGACAGATTCACAAAAATGAAGTTTATGAATCTATATTATTATTTTTAGGTACCCGATACCACAACTCTTTTGAATAGAGCGATAATTGGCCGCCCTTGATGAAAGTATAAGGAGTACCAATATTTCAATGTGAAAATTAGGGGAAAGGTAAACTGAATAAATATTCCTTCGATACTAATACTAACAACAGATTGTATAGGATATACTCTATAAAAACATTCGTTGCTTATCTGCCCCCCAGACAGAATACGAACAGGAAACATCATCAAAAGGAAGAACTAATCCATAGTTGTTGCAGATCTGATCGTGTTGAATATGAATTTGAGAACAAATGGTTGTTTAAGTTTTTAAGTGGTAAGTGTCATTTAATAGGCCCTTTTTCAACCTTTCTGTAAATATCTAAAATAAAATCGAGAATTCCACTGTTTAACCCTCATGAAATGAAGTAATCATGAATCTGCCTACTCCGTTTATTAGGTGCAATATGAAACAGTTGTATCAAGATAACACAATAGTGCGCTGTAAAGTTAAACCGTCATCACATCAGTGATTGGTCATGAAAGGCAGCGCCTGCTAAGTTTTAGAGTAAGTATTTGTTAGGAATAAGACTCTCATCTTCTCTATGGTAGGATATAATAATTCTATTCCCACATGTAATTTAAAATGATGATGAACTTCTTCAGAGATACTATTCCATTGAATGACAATTTTATTCCTATATGGAAACTTAAAGGATGAGGAATTTCTCTAGAAATTAAAATCTCTTCGACATTGGGCAGCACCCACAGAACTGCGTTACCTAGTTGTAATTCAAATTTAGGTACCTTGCCCACACCCTACTTATCATCAAGACGATGAAATTAAAGGTCGACTGAAGGTAACAAATGCAAATGCTCATTAATTTGAATTTTGATTTTAATTTTAGTGCATATTGTGAATATGGTATAGTATGCTTATTTGATCGTAAAGGGGAAAGGGAAACATTGTAAAGTAAGGAGAACAAATGTTTAGACAATAAGGCTGATGATCAAACTTGTAACTAATTATGTTAGTGTAATATATGTAATGGATTAATAGTCACAATTTTTATGTTTTTTCACAAAAATATACGTGGCTCCTGAAGAAGGCGTTTTGTTTGACGCCGAAACGCGCGTAGACACCTATTAATGCCACTAGTTGTTTTTAGACTGTTTGCTTTCTTTTAAACTGTTTCTGAATTTTTATATGATTGATTATGTATAAATTGTTTCTTTATATATATGTGTAGATTAAAAATAATTTAATTTTTAACTAAGTTGTGCCTTGTTTGTTCTCGCTTATTGTGATCCCTATTTTCCACTGTGTTGTTATAGAATGCCTAGGTTTCATACACATATTTTGTATAATAACTTACCACCATCCGCCGCCGCTGAGTCTTCCCCCCCAGCTCCTCCTGTTGGCGCCGCCGCATGCAGAGTGGACCCCTCCGCACTGCTGGCTCCGGCACTGGCGGTCATCTGTGCCGCATCAGATGTTGTGACGTCTAGGAAAAACATGTCATATTTTCAGATGCCATACACAACCCCCTATTTTGTCTCATAATGGAAGAAAATGTTACATAACACATTTTTTAGTACTGGGATTGAAAAAAAGTAACGGTTTTGGGGAGGGTGTTAACCTTTTATATGCTTATTCCATTAAATGCTACACTTCTTCTTATGACAACTGATGAATGCTTGCTTAACGTGCACCATTTTTCTCATTACAGAAAGAAGATTCCATTGCCCTTCTGCCAGACGATTCACCAACTACTAGTAAGTCATCACCAGCAGTACTTTAAGTACTTTAAAGAAAGTGGGGGCTCCCGCACAGTTATTCTAATAATTTCATGTGTCTGTTAACTAATAAGTTTGAGTCATACTAATTTCATTCATGGGAATGTTGTTTGAACTTTAACGTCATCTTCATCCATCACCATTGCTCGCTCAGAATACTAAGCTATTAAAAATAAAGAAATAACATTTTCATTTCTTAATTGAAAATAAAACTTTAAAACTAACAAACACTGTGTGGTTTTTGTTCACGAGTGGGTGAGCAGAAAGGTTTGAACTACTGCACTTGGCAGTCATGTTTCTTTCAGTGACTCAGATAGGCCGGGACTTGTCGGTAGTCTTCTTCTGTTCTTCTGGGTCGTAAAATCATTGGTCAGACACACTAGATAGTCGGTCAGGGGAATGGGGGTTCAACTTCTGTTCGGACTGAGGTATGTCGAAAGTCGAACTGCACCTCTCATCAACAATGTCCTATTTATCTTGTCCATACTTTTTTGTGTGCAGAATAGTCCCTGAAACACTAGCAGTATGGGATGTGCTCCTCTCAAATCAAAAAGGCAACTGATACGTTTTACTTGGTGTAAACAATGACATTTTGTTGTTGGAAATTGTGAAGCACTTACATTAAGAAGACTTGAATAGACAGCAAGAGCAACCCAGAGGACTGCACTCAGTGCCTAGAGCTATTGCTGTGTCAGAGTTTTGTTTGACACCGTTTGCCGAATGGGCAAGCTTAGCTACCTACACAGATCGACTCATAATCGTAAATAGTAGTAGCACAGAGAGTGATGGTAGAGGCAGGATAAGAATGTAGAAAGTAGTCTACATTAGAAGATCAAAGACTATTTTGTAAGACATAGAATTATTAGGAAACAGTTTGTAATGAATAGGAGCTGTAAAAGTTAGGGAAGTATAAGCGTTAATATAACAATAGAACAACTTACTGGGGCCAGCAGAAGAGCCTGCAAGGGACTGATCCTGTCCGGCTTCTGCCACCAGAGTCTTAGTCGCCGCCGGCGCCTTGCCCCTGTGAGTTGCTGGTGATCATGAAATAAAGAAACAAAACTTAGATAATTGTTTTTTGGAAATATTTTATTTCTTTGAACACAATCTAAAATTATGTCGGGGAAACAAATTAACAACAATTGCATCTGATCTAGTCAACTAGGAGGATAGTAGTACAGTATTGCAGGATTCGCAGACCGTCTAATAGGAAAGGTATGTTATTCACTAACTACATCAACAACAAACAGGTTCTACTACGACTGCCATCACTCAGCAGCACGAGACGTCGCGTGACAGACTCAGTCTGTCATCATGATTGCAGACCACTAACAAATGTCCTACAACAAGTAATAAATAATATACTCAACAAATCAATCCACCACTATCTCTTCAAAGTGGCAGCAGCAGGAGTACAAAGAAGTACTAGACTTGATTCTACTGTCTCTAGCATTACGCAGTAATGCTCTCAAATGACTAAAAAGTTGCAAACAAGTAAGCATAGTAGCAAAGGCAATAACCAGGCGAGCACCTGCAATGACAGAAGCTATTTAAACATTAATTTACCTGCAATGTAATCGAATCAGCAGGATTCGTACTCTTCAGGAAAAAAATAGATTAGCAATATAACAGAGCAGAAGGAAAAACAGTAGTTATTAAATAGCTATTTACCAAGGCCAGGGATCTCCAATTCTAGCAGGTCGAGCATGTCATGCTCCCGGTCCAGGATGTCACTCCACCGGTGCGTCACTTGCTGGTAGGTACGCAGGACACCAGACTCCTTACACATGCGCCGGCACACCTTCTCCCACAGCTGGCGACGCTCCCGGAGGCCGTAACCGGAAGCAATCCGCCCACCTGTTGCCACGGTCTTAGGGAGGTGGACTTGAACAAAAACCGCGCGAACACGCAAAAAAAAAGAAATCTGCAAATTCGCACGAATTTGCGGATTGCAAGTTCGATTTCGCACGAATTTCGCGAAATGGCAGAAAAATGAATTTTGGAAAAAAGAAAGCACTTAGCAGGTGCATCAGTTCAAGCTAATTTGTAACCATTCCCTGTAGTGCTTCCTGAGGGGCCCCTCCAGAGTTCAGTTGCCTATTGCAACTATTCTCTGACCCTGCTCTGACCTTCAAAGCAGAGTCAGAGAATAGTTACAAGTATGGCACAATGCTCCCGTAAAAAAAATAACTACTATGTATGTATTTAACTGATTGCACTGTTTTATCTCTTTTAACTTTTTTTTACTCATTTAAAAAAATCTATCTGTAATAATGTTTAATCTTGATTGGAAAAGATGGAATTTTAATTGTGTTTTTATTTATACACTTTTATGAATTGTGAATTCAATTCGAATAAAGTCTTTGAACTTGAAAAACTGCAACAGGAAGCACTTACAGCAAAAGGAGGCAGGTGCCAGACTTGAAGCACACATTCAGTGAGACATTAACCAGCCCTAAATTATTTCATCTCAGTTGAGGCTGGGCAGGTGTGCTTTCCCCCATAATCTACAGTGGTGAACAAGAGGGTGGTAGTGGTGAACCAGAGGGTGACAGTGGTGAACTAGAAGATGGCAGTGGTGAGTGCTGAACCTGAGGGTGGCAGGGGTGAACCAGAGGGTGCTGTTATGAACCAGAGGGTGGCAGCGATGAACCAGAGGGTGGCAGTGATGAACCAGAGGGTGGCACTGGTGAACCAGAGGTTGCTGTGATGAACCAGAGGGTGGCAGTGATGAACCAGAGGGTGGCAGTGGTGAACCAGAGGGTGGCAGTGATGAACCAGAGGGTGGCACTGGTGAACCAGAGGGTGCTGTGATGAACCAGAGGGTGGCAGTGATGAACCAGAGGGGGACAGTGATGTACCAGAGGGTGCTGTGATGAACCAGAGGGTGGCAGTGATGAACCAGAGGGTGGCAGTGGTGAACCAGAGGGTGGCACTGGTGAACCAGAGGGTGCTGTGATGAACCAGAGGGTGGCAGTGATGAACCAGAGGGCGGCAGTGGTGAACGAGAGGATGGCAGTGATGAACCAGAGGGTGGCACTGGTGAACCAGAGGGTAATGTGATGAACCAGACGGTGGCAGTGATGAACCAGAGGGGGACAGTGATGAACCAGAGGGTGGCAGTGGTGAACCAGAGAGTGACAGTGGTGAACCAGAGGGTGCTGTGATGAACCAGAGGGTGGCAGTGGTGAGTGCTGAACCTAAGGGTGGCAGGGGTGAACCAGAGGGTGTCAGTGGTGAACCAGAGGGTGCTGTGATGAACCAGAGGGTGGCAGTGGTGAACCAGAGGGGGACAGTGATGATCCAGAGGGTGGCACTGGTGAACCAGAGGGTGCTGTGATGAACCAGAGGGTGGCAGTGATGAACCAGAGGGGGGCAGTGATGATCCTTGGGGTGGCACTGGTGAACCAGAGGGTGCTGTGATGAACCAAAGGGTGGCAGTGATGAACCAGAGGGGGGCAGTGATGAACCAGAGGGTGGCAGTGGTGAACCAGAGGGTGGCAGTGATGAACCAGAGGGTGGCAGTGATGAACCAAAGGGTGGCACTGGTGAACCAGAGGGGGCTGTGATGAACCAGAGGGTGGCAGTGATGAACCAGAGGGGGACAGTGATGATCCAGAGGGTGGCACTGGTGAACCAGAGGGTGCTGTGATGAACCAGAGGGTGGCAGTGATGAACCAGAGGGTGGCAGTGGTGAACCAGAGGGTGCTGTGATGAACCAGAAGGTGGCAGTGATGAACCAGAGGGGGACAGTGATGATCCAGAGGGTGACATTTGTGAACCAGAGGGTGTTGTGATGAACCAGAGGGTGGCAGTGGTGAACCAGAGGGTGCTGTGATGTACCAGAGGGTGGCAGTGATGAACCAGAGGGGGACAGTGATGATCCAGAGGGTGGCACTGGTGAACCAGAGGGTGCTGTGATGAACCAGAGGGTGGCAGTGATGAACCAGAGGGTGGCAGTGGTGAACCAGAAGGTGGCAGTGATGAACCAGAGGGTGGCACTGGTGAACCAGAGGGTGCTGTGATGAACCAGAGGGTGGCAGTGATGAACCAGAGGGGGACAGTGATGATCCAGAGGGTGGCGGTGGCAAACCAGAGGGTGGCAGGGATGAACCAGAGGGTGGCAGTGGTGAACCAGAGGGTGGCAGTGATGAAGCAGAGGGTGGCATTGGTGAACCAGAGGGTGCTGTGATGAACCAGAGGGTGGCAGTGATGAACCAGAGGGGGACAGTGATGATCCAGAGGGTGGCACTGGTGAACCAGAGGGTGCTGTGAAGAACCAGAGGGTGGCAGTGATGAACCAGAGGGGGACAGTGATGAACCAGAGGGTGGCACTGGTAAACCAGAGGGTTCTGTGATGAACCAGAGGGTGACAGTGGTGAACCAGAGGGTGCTGTGATGAACCAGAGGGTGGCAGTGGTGAGGGCTGAAGAAGAGGGTGGCAGTAGGGGTGAACCATAGGGTGCTGTGATAAACCAGAGGGTGGCAGTGGTGAGTGCTGAACCTGAGGGTGGCAGGGGTGAACCAGAGGGTGTCAGTGGTGAACCAGAGGGTGGCTGTGATGAACCAGAGGGTGGCAGTGATGAACCAGAGGGGGACTGTGATGATCCAGAGGGTGGCATTGGTGAACCAGAGGGTGCTGTGAGGAACCAGAGGGTTGCAGTGATGAACCAGAGGGGGACAGTGATGATCCAGAGGGTGGCACTGGTGAACCAGAGGGTGCTGTGATGAACCAGAGGGTGACAGTGGTGAACCAGAGGGTGCTCTGATGAACCAGACGGTGGCAGTGATGAACCAGAGGGTTGCACTGGTGAACCAGAGGGTGCTGTGATGAACCAGAGGGTGGCAGTGATGAACCAGAGGGGGACAGTGATGATCCATAGGGTGGCAGTGGCAAGCCAGAGGGAGGCAGTGATGAACCAGATGGTGGTAGTGGTGAACCAGAGGGTGGCAGTGATGAAGCAGAGGGTGGCACTGGTGAACCAGAGGGTGCTGTGAAGAACCAGAGGGTGGCAGTGATGAACCAGAGGGGGACAGTGATGATCCAGAGGGTGGCACTGGTGAACCAGAGGGTTCTGTGATGAACCAGAGGGTGACAGTGGTGAACCAGAGGGTGCTGTGATGAACCAGAGGGTGGCACTGGTGAGGGCTGAAGTAGAGGGTGGCAACAGGGGTGAACCAGAGGGTGCTGTGATGAACCAGAGGGTGGAAGTGGTGAGTGCTGAACCTGAGGGTGGCCGGGGTGAACCAGAGGGTGTCAGTGGTGAACCAGAGGGTGGCAGTGATGAACCAGAGGGTGGCAGTGATGAACCAGAGGGTGGCACTGGTGAACCAGAGGGTGCTGTGATGAACCAGAGGGTGGCAGTAATGAACCAGAGGGTGGCAGTGATGATCCTGAGGGTGGCAGTGGCGAACCAGAGGGTGGCAGTAATGAACCAGAGGGTGGCAGTGATGAACCAGAGGGTGGCAGTGGTGAACCAGAGGGTGCTGTGCCCATACACGACCGCATGGGTAACTTCGCCATGCAAGCGGCTCGCAAACACGCAAAAAGCCCCGCGAACACGCAAAAAGCCCCGTGAACACGCAAAAAGCCAAAAATTCGCAATTTCGCACAAATTCGCAAATTATGCGGATCGCAAATTCGCTTTCGCACAATTTCGCGGACCGCGATTTCGCAGATTTTGTCCATACTTCTTGTAAGAAGTTACTTTGGAAGCGTTAAACCCATTCGTCATGGGTTATTGTGTTCAATATCTGTGGGCTTTTGCCTCTGCAACATGTGCTACCATCGGCTAGAACTTCTTAGAGACACTGGTGCATGCTGCTTGAATAAATCTTCCTATTTCTTATTTATAAATTCATCTTTATTTGTGGTTATGAGGTCTCTGTATGCTTTCCTACTCTTCTTGATGTCCTCAGTCTTTGATCATTCGTTAGAAGTATGTTAGCACTCCCTTTTTTATTGCCCAGTCTTCATCAAGCCAAGTAGCACAATATTTGTCTTTGCATCCTTCCTGGATAACTGATGGCCAGGTGGCACAATCGCTGAGTAATGTGGCATATAGTGTCAAACTTTCAGTCTGTGCTATTGGCTGGCGGGTGTTGCTGTTTGTGATAATGGTGTTGATGACTGCCTCTCTCTTTTGAAGAGCCTCCTATGACCCCAGCTTCTCCTCCATTTGCTCTTTCTTTGTTCTGGCTCAATTACTTTTTTTGTTTTTTTTCTTTACAGAGTTTATAGCGCGAACTTAAACCGAATCAGGTATCAGAGGGCTTTACATAGCACCAGTTGCATTACACAAGGACACATTCATTTTTGTGGGGCACGGGGAGATTAAGTGATTTGCCCAGAATCCCAGGATGTTCAGCGTCATTGCCTTGACTCGGACTCAGTTCCCCAGATTTGAGGTCAGTTGCCCTAGCCGTTAGGCCAACTCCTCTCCCCTCTCGTTTAGTGCAGTTTCCCGATATGACTATACTTCTTTGTATTGCTTTTTCCAGGGATCTTTCAATGTGTATAATGATGTTGGTTGGGGTGATCATTTTCTCCCCTATAGAGTTTGTAGTCTTTTTTGACCTGTGTCCTTGCCAACAATGGCACTAGGAGAGAATCTATCAATGAGGCAGGATGGCCATTGCAAAAGAAGAGGGTTAGCGGCAGGTCCTGTGGTACTGTATGCATGGCAGAAATCAAGTTTGCTACAATATAGAAGTTTTGGAGGGCCTTTTCTCTTACATCGACTCCATCTGCCAAAGAGCTGAGCATCATGGTACGACAGCCCGTCTCAGCAGCGTACAGTCTTGTGTTCCCCTTCTCAGTTGCCTGTTCTTGCATTAAAGTCTCCCTTGCCTCTTGGGTTCACTTTCTTTTTGGTTTGTTGCAAAGCTGACACCTAGTCCATCATTTCAGAACGTTGTTGAAATCTAACAATTGTAGGCAGTTTGCATATATATTTATTACTCTCCAGCAGAAGGTGTTTGATATTTAAAGGTCTGCTGCCAGTAGCATGGATTTATATTGCAATAATGGCACTTAAGATGGAAAAGGCAAAAAACATTTCTCGTTGTTGTAGTCACACGATTCATCATGAAGTTTCATGTGTGACAAGAAGTAACCAACACTGCGAATCTGGCTTGCGTATGTCCTTAATGTTTTTCTGTACACACAGCTGAATCATTTTATAGGGCCCCTGGCAAGGTGGGTCTAGGATGGAAAACAGTCCTGAACATGAAAATAAAAGTACACTAGATTAGCGAATCAGACAGCTAAAGTGTGGCCTATATTTGCAAATTGGGGCAGTTTTGAACTACCACTCCGTAAAGGTGTTTTTCAAGGAATGGGGTTCATGCGTGTGCAGCCAACAGTTGTGGTTGTATTAGAAAAATCAACAGTAAAACCGGCCCACCAGACCACAAAACAGGCCACACACTCAGTTGTCAGCAGGGCTGGCCTTAGCGTGTTGGCGTCTTGTGCAACAATCTTTTTAAGCTCCCCTCCCCAATGACTTCCTCCTTCATGGATTCCTTTACTACTACCCCCCAAGACTGCCCCTCTCTCCATACTTCCTCTCTCACATACATATTATTTGTTTTATAACGCTATTCATACCAGGGTACTGTCTCAGAACACTCAGCATCACACATATGCAATACATATGAATCTATCATATGTGTGTAAAGCAGTCTGTAGGAAATGTTACATAAGACAATGAGGCTTACAAGGCATAAGAATCACATGCCATTCATGATAGTAGGCACTATATTTTAAAAGTGTTTGGTCTGGAGAAGCACAAACTCAGAATTTAAAACGTACCTCAGTGGTTGGAGTTGGTTTTACTAATAAGAATGTATTTCTGCCTGGGGGGGCGCTAGAGGGCGCCAGGCCAGATGGCCGCACGAATGTGATGCTCCGCCAGATCGAGCCATAATCCTCTTCAAATCCTGCATATCCTGTCCTTGTAACTCCTTAGCGTTGCGGACCTACCTGCACGGAGTGAGGCGGCATTGTTTGGCTCTGCTTTCGGCTTTCTGGCCGACTCCGATGGTGCCTGCCGCCGCCTGAACTGCCGGCTGGGCCCTGACAACGTGGCGATCCGGGACGGCCCCGCGTCCGATACCTGCCTGCGGTGGGGGAGTCCTGCGGTGCCCAGCGTGACTGCAGAGAGCGACTTGAGCGGCTGGCCGGACCTGTCGAGGCCGGGGGAGAGGCTCTGTGCAGCGGCGGAGGCGAGCGGTCGTTGCCTGGGCCGGCCCCGGCTTCTGCCGGTTGCGGTGAGTGGGGAAGCAGCCTGGGGAGGCCCGGGGCTGCGGTGGTGGCGCTGGGCCACACTGGGCCGCTCCGCGCGAGCTGCGGCTGGTGGGGGCGGGGTGCGCTCAGGCGCGGCTGCGGGGTCTGATCGGGTCTGTGACGGCTCCGCAGAGCCGGGAAGAATCTTGAAGCATACTGCCTGGGTCTGCGGCGGTGTGCTGGCCGCGGGTGACAGCTGAGGACGGACTGCCCTACTGTTCGCTGCCGGGTGGTGGGGCCTATCGGGCGCCTGCTGCTTTGATTTGCCGTCCATCGGCGCCCCGGGGGGCTGTGGTGCTGCTCCGCCGCTACTGTTGCACGGCTTTGAGACTGCCCGTTCCAGCGCCTGGAGGCTTTGGGGAGCCTGTGAATCGATTTGGTGGCTGGGTCTGCTGGAGGCCTGTGGAGGTGGGATTGGAGCCTAGAGGGACACGCGCTGGGCCTTGCCTGTTCGCGTGTCACCGGCTGGTGATACTGTCTGTTGGCTTCTGGAATTCCCTCTCCCTGGCTGGTGAGACTGCTTGCCCATCCTAATTACTGTGCATACTGCTCCGATCAGCTGGTGGTGGCTACTGAGATTTTGTGGGCTGGTAGTGACGGTTTACCGGCACTATGGGCAGGCCTGAAAGAAATCAGGCCAAATTGACTTTTGACGCTAGGAAATCTGCGACGTCGGCCTCGCAGGCGCCGCAGGACACGGAGCCCGCTGGGGCATCTGGGGGTACTCCTAACTTAGAGGCTGTGCTGGTGGCGATGCAAAAAACATTGCAGTCCATAGAAGGTACCATGGAGGCAGTGAATCACAGACTGGACCATATGGCGACGCAATTTGATAGACAGAATGAACGGATGGGAGAGGTTGAACAGAGAGTGTCTGCCACTGAGGATGGTCTGGCTACCGTATTCACCAAGGTTTTCAACATGGAGCGTGTTTTGGACGTCATCCAGGCTAAGAATGAGGAGTTGGAAGGGCGGTCCCTGCGCAACAACATCCGCGTCACGGGCCTGCCGGAGTCTACCAATGTGGGTCGGATGGAAGATTTCATGGAACGCTTGTTGCTGGATATTTTTGGAGCGGATCAGTTATCCCGAGTTATCCCGAGTGTTCATCGTGGAGCGGGCACATCGCTCATTGGCGAAACGTCCAGTGCCGGGAGCAGCGCCCCGTCCCATCATCGCCCGTATACTCAATTATAAAGACAGGGATGTGATTCTGCGCCTGGCCTGGGAGAAGGGCACCATAGACTATCAGGGCAACAAACTCGAATTCTATCCTGATTTCACAGTGGCGGTGTGTTGGAACTGGGGTCACCAGTCCCCTAGGGTAGCATGGCACGAGCGGGTAGGCATCCGAAAGCACATGTGTTAAGCGATCATGCAGCACACACTCACACTGAGACAGAAACCTGGGCACGCAATAAATGACTCCACTCCAGAGCTTGTATAAAAAACAAGTGATTTGTATTAAGATAAATAATCAGATAGATAGAGCAGGATCAGGGAAATCATAAATTCATTTAAAATACATGTGTCTCAAGACTTGCAATCAATATTGGATGAATAAATATCCGTTCTGCAATAAATATTAAATATTGGATCAATAAATAGTTAAATACATTTTTAGTGGGACACAGGCCCGACCTACGCCTTGCTTCTTGGTCAGTACCTGAAAGGAATACATCTCAAAGTCATAAGAACAACACTGCATTAAGCATCAATATCCATTTCCTCAGGTAAACAAAGGGACAGTTCCATAACAGAAACATCTCCCCGCTGTAGGAATAAACAATTTGTTAAGTGTAGTTCAAACATTTCCTTAAATATGAAACATTTCATTTGCCACAAAAGTATGTGGACGTAACTCTCCTCCTGTAATAGGAATTAAACATTTCATTAAGAATAATTATTCCATATAACAAGGTTGGGCATCCCTTTGGGAGAACTTCTCATTGGGCCCAGCTAACCATTGCATTAGCCAGCACTAACTAGGAGAAAACATTGCAAACTAGGTAACCATCCCCTTGTGCAGGTTTAACTGTATCAGGGCTACACCAACATTCCATCAGGGAAGTAGAAATCCCTACAATGAGCAGGTGTAAGTAGATCTCTGTTATAGCAGGGGTATGAGACCCTTCCCTGGGCAGGAATAAACATTGCCTCAAATGAGGTCAACACCTTTCATTAGGCATAAAGTATTTTTTTAGGCATCACACACCATCCTATTACCTGATGCCTGAACAGGCAGGGCCTTCCCCCTATTAATCAGGAGCTTACAGGTAAAACATTTCCTGCAATAGAGATAATCAGTTTAGCAGAAGTAAAACACTTCACTGAGGGTAAAACATTTCATTAACCATTTCCTTAGGCAGGAATGAAACTCCTATGGCAGGAAAAAAAACACGCCACTGCGGATAAAACATCTCATTAGGCAGTGTAACTATATCCTTATAGCATTAACGTTCCCCTACTCAGCAATCAACAGTTTACAACTCTTCAAGGCAGAGATAACCATTTTTAACAGGCAAGCCTGAGCTTAGAAGACTTGGTTTATGCATGTAAAGCCTTTTAGTAAATGTAAACATTTCTTTAAAGCAAGGAGCACCTCACTCCATAACTGTGGGCATGTGCTCCACCTTTCAACCAACATGAATAAATGTTTCATTAGTCAGCAGACACAGTTCATTATGCAGCTGTTGGCGTTTCCACCCCCAGGCCAGGATCAACATTCTAATTCCTACATTAAGCAGGCATAAACCTTTCAGTACCCAAGAGTAATCCTGTAAATAAGTAGAGGTTATAACACTGGGGCAGGGGTGTAATAAAACTTCTATAGTTCAGAATAATCCTGGTTCCAAGCAGGAATAACCACTTCAAAACTTCCCCAATCATAGGTAACATCCCCCTAATCAGGAGTAAACATTACAGGGAAGGAATCAGGCATAGGCATTTCATTAAGTAACTTATAAATAGAACATTACTCATTGCTAGAGAGCAACATCTCATTAAGCAAGCACAGGCCTTGCTTTAGACTAGTAAAACATTTCTGTTAATTAAGGTGAACATTTCAATAAGCAATTCAGTAAAGCATTCTCAATGAGCATTTTACTATGCCTTGGACTCCCCTATGCAGGGCTAAGCCATCGCAGGTCAACTCAGTATGTCTTTAGGCCTACGCCGGAACCAGGGCCCAAACAGTTAATGAATGGCAAGCCTGTCCTCAGGCATAAACAGTAACTTAATGGCCTCCACGTCACTAGAGGCACATAGGGGCCAACAGAATGTGGAAAAGTAAATTTTGCCATGTTCTGTGTCCCTACGTGTTCCCCATCCTATGCTATATGTGCATGATCAATATGCATATGTATTCCCCTCTTATCGATTAAAGACGCAATTATAGTTGTGTCCAACTTTAGTATGCCAGTTTCCAGTTCTCGTGAAAGCTACGAGTATTAGGCCTATGTAAACCTATGTTGCCACGTTTCACAGTGTGCACGTTAATTCAGTAAAAGTCCCCGTTTCTAGGCCTCAAAAGGGCCCGGACCCAGATTCAGCTCCTGTCTCCTGAACCCTCTCCGAGGAGCGATACAGCCCCCACCTGTATCCCTGACCCTTCGCTTACTTCCTGCCTCACAGTGCCCGGCTCGGCCTGGCTCTGCCTCCCAGTCTGCCAAGAGTATGTTATGTTTCTAGTTATCAGTCCAGCCCTCCTTCTCTGCATTCCTAAGCTACTGAATCGCATCAATAGTTTCCGTCATGGTCTAGCCTTTATGTCTCCATGTAAGAGAAATACTGTATTATATTCGTAGAATATTCCTCGCACCCGCACTACATGTAGAATAATGCATGCACCAGCCTTAGTGTCATGTAGCCTTTACCCTGATAACTTTTGGATTCTATCAACATGTTCTCTAAACACCAGATACCAGATAGGTTTTAGGTACATGTCGCTCTGACTCCGCAGACTTTAGTCTCCTCTTCTAGTGCAGAAGTCATAGCCCCCAGTTCCTCCTAGTAACACGTCATTGCCAGTTTGCGCGCACCACTAGGTTAGAGGTCCCGGCTCCTTAGGTAGCCCCCTCCATGTTTCCGCCCCGTTTATGACATATTCTGTTACGTTTACATCACATGTCTATGTATACGCCCTGTACACGCCTCTTGTTACACCCACTTACTGCCTTATCTTTCGCGACTGCTACGAAACCACACCTACTGCTACGCCTACTGTATTGAATGTAATGTGTTCTGTTTAAAGTATATATATTGTGCACCGATATTAAAGTTTGCTCTAGCCATTCCAGATCCTGCCCCCGGCAGCTGCCATCCTATTCCCGTGCAGGTTGTCCTGTTCCTGTCCTTTATGCTTTATTAAAACCTGCAAACTCCAGCTACCTCGAATCTTGACTCTTATTTATTGAGCTACCCGTTTATTGATTATTCCAAAAAATAGAACCGGTATTTAATTATTTATTTACCACATAATGGCGCCCGAATAGGGACTTGCCCTTTCCCCACGCGCCGGAGAAGCCACGCAGGCCCCCTGATCCTCTGCAGCCGTGACGGAACCATCCTGCGCAGCGGCAGATATTTCTGCTTCGAGTATCCCTCAGGTCCACGGAGGAGACGGAGGTTGCGGTCCAGCATCCAGACGAGGCGGTGGAGGAACGCGGCGAGTCCCGACCAGAGCCCAAGCCGAGAGTTCAAGGTCCGAGGTATCCGGAGGCCCACCTGTAACTGAAGTCCGAAGTTCATAGTCCGTCGTCGTAGCAGTCCAGTCCAGTCCGAGGCCTTCCGTTCTTGCTGCCCGGTGAGTACCGTTGCTGGGGTAGTATCTAGACAGGGTCAATTAATTTGTCTCTGGTCCGTGGGTTTGGGTACGCAAATCCAACACGAAGTGTCCACCTAGGTGGATGCGGGTCCTGACGTGTCTCTTTATGGGATCGGTAAGTTTCGTACTGTTTCAGCAGTGCATCTAGTCATTCTAGTAAGTTCTGTTCTCGAGAAATTCATGTGTTTCTGTTCTCAGTATTCCAGGTAATATTCTGTCCGAACTGTTATTTTAATGTTATTTCAATGTGTATTCAATGTCGTGGTATGAATGATTTGTTTTTCAGTCATTATTGTGTTTATCGTATATTGTATTGTGTCTAGATTCCAGACTAAATCATGCCTCTGTTCTCTAAGTTACGTCAGTTAAAAACTAGAAAAGGTCTGCTCGAGGAAGCAGTTCCTGTCCCGCCTAGGGACAGTCCAGGTCATTTTATGTATCATAAGCATGGCTTAAGTGCCATAATATATCTAGATTTATGGTCTGATTATACCAGACATCTCGAAGAGAAATATAGATGGCCTGTATCAGGCACATGGGATGCCGAGTGCATCATGCGAGTAGAAGAAGCATTATGGAAAAAGAAAGCCAGACAGTCACAGAAAGATGCCATCGAGTTATGGCGCAAGGAATCTCATAAAAGAACCGAAAAAGAATTCAGAAAAGTAGAATTAAGTAGAGAATCCTCAGAAAGAGCCCAAGAAAGGGAATTAATCGAAATAGGTGAACGAGTTAAAGCCGAACAGTCAGACAGACAGAGAAATGCCCTTATTAAGGGTATGTATCCTCTTCTTGCCGAGGGCTTGCCAAAAGCAACCCCGGAGGCATCCAGTAATTTTCCGCCGTCACTAGTTCCGACTAAGCTACGTCATAAACCGACTGCAGCTGATATTTTTCTCTCGTCCTATTTGGATGACACAGTCCCGGAATACGCCAATTCTGTTCCACCAGCTCCCGTAAATAATGTAATTCCTGTACCTCCAGCCACCGGGGCACCCGTTGCAGTACCTGTTACGGTACCCCCGGTCCAGCATACAGTACAAGTACCCGCTACATCAGTCACTCTCCCAGCCCGTACAATACCCGTCGACGATTCTAGCCTAGGAGCCGCGGGGGGAGGTTCTCCTCGTACCCCGCCTCAACACAGACGTATGACGCTACATGAGCTAGCGTTACAGCGTACACCCAAGCATCAGTCCGTTGCAGATATCAAGCGAGCACTTACCGAATGCCGTTATGATCCAGTCCCAGGCGATGATGACATGGTCTTGTATTCATTGCGTGTAAGACGGGTGACCGAATATTTGGACACCCTGCCCAATATGAAAAGTTATCTAGACAGAATATATCATTTCATCCGTACAGGAAGAGATCCAGAAAGTATTGGCGACACCATGGTCCAAAGAAAAGTCGAGATTCAGCTCATGATTTTAAAGTTTTTAATTAATTGTTTAATAAGAGAACAAGATTATCCAGGAAAAGATTCAGAGGAAATGAAAGTTCTGACCAGGTGGAGTGACCATATAGCCGAGGGAAGACACAAGACACAGAACAGTATAGAGAGTATGTATAAGAAAATCCGTAAAGAAATAATAAAGTTACACGAGAAACGAGAAGCAACACAAGCAACCGAGAAAGAAAATGACTCTTCTACTGAAGAGGTAGACGACGAGAATCCCACTAGAATAGCGTATGTAGGTAGAACTAGACTTTCCGACCAACATTCACGTCTAGACTACAAGAAAACTGTTCCTTCTCTAGTACCAGAACAGTGTTCTCTAGAACAAGTATTCCAGGCTACAGATAAAATCCTGAAATCACGAATAGGTTATAGTGAACTTAGTACTATGCATGAACAAGAACTAGCCCGATCAGCAGTCCGATGGGCTACTGACTCTACCACTTTTCCAGACGAAATAGTGGCACAAATGTTTCTGAAACTGCCCCCAGCCGAGCAGCGACTGGTGGGTATGTATATGATCCAGCACCTCATCACTTTGTATGAGGGTCAGCATTCTGATCCAGGTCCATTACATGATGTTCTGAACGAGTTACTACAGTATAGATGGAAAGGTCTAGGTACCGATTTAATTAGTATCATTCTAGAACAGCGCCACAAATACCGAACGTTTCTGAATCCGCATTTTGTTCATGTCTCACCTCCAGAAAATAAACTATTATATATAGATAGACAGCATCCGTTACGAGAAGTACACCCAGTTAGGACAGCGGGTGGTGGCCTAGAACGAGTATTTGTTTACACCCCGATTACCAAGATGGAACTCTTAGAGATGAAGAAGTTAATTCCCTGTCACGACAAAGATCCAGCAGGGTTCCATCGAGAATTAAAAGACATGCTCCGTATGGGAGAATACACGTATCCTGATATCATTAAAATGTTAAAGGTCCTGTTGCCCGCAGGGGTATATGAAAAACTCAAGGAAAAAGAATGGGAGGTGGGAGAGAAAAAGATAGATTGGACAGCTCTAGAAGCTGAAGACAAAACACGTGTACCAGGTACCGGTCTAGGAGAAAAATGTAAAGAATTACCCGAGTTATTGATACAAGTTTTGCCAAGATTACTAGCCACGAAAAAGGAAGACTGGGATGCAATCTCAGCCTGTAAACAGAAACAGGATGAAGACACTAGTGATTTTTACTAGTGATTTGAGAAATGTTTTATTATTAACAGTGGTCTGAAAACAAGTAGCGAGTCATACCCTCATCTTTTTGTTACCAAACTAGTCGAGAATTCAAGTCCACAAGTTAAAAATAGAGTCCTGAAAGTCGAAAGTACCTGGCAAGCTAATACCCCGTCCCAAATGCTTCAGATGCTCCAGTATCACCAGAACAGAATCAGGGAAGAGCAAGATCATGAAAGGAGACGTATGAAAGACACGAAAATGAAAGTATTAGTTGCACAATCTGTTCCTCAAGACAGTCAGAAGAGGGGTCCGAATCAAGCCAGTCATCCTGCAGCTCCCGTTAAAGGGACCTGCAATTATTGTAAACAGCCAGGTCATTTTATAAACGAGTGCGCAGTTCTGAAACACATCATAGCTACTGGTAAGACTAAAGAAAGACCACGTCCGCCTAGACAAGAACAAGTTTCACAGACTTCCCAGTTACCACAGAATGCACAACAGACAGTTACAGTACCGCAGCCTATAGCTGCAACACAGCATGTTACACAGCAGATGTACCAGTACGCACAGTCCGAGTATCCAGAGTACCAACAGTATTCATGAAACAGCCTAGAGAGGGAGGTAGGCTTGCCTCTCATCGAGATACCTGTAGATCAAGAGGGTCCCTATGTACACAGTCAAGTATTAGGGAAAGACAAAAAGTTTATGATTGATACAGGGGCAAGTAGGACTACCATCAGTCATGACGAGGTTCCAGGGGCTCCGCTCTCAGGCTCTAGAAATGTTTCCCTTGGATTTTCAGGAAAACCGATTGTTAATGATATTTCAAAACCAGTTACTCTAGAAGTAGGTCCATTGTCCCGAACTACTGATTTGTTACTTACGAAAGCATGTCCAGAAAATTTGTTAGGCATTAAAACATTGAAAGAATTAGGTGCAGTTATATGTTGCTCCCCAGAAGGAGTCCGTTTGTTTTTGCGTGACTTTAAAGGTCACTATGTATTACGTGATTTTGATCCAAGATTACTGAATGTCCCACAGCATCTATGGGCACAAGGTCCAACTGATGTAGGTTTTATGCAAATCACACCTCATCGTGTGACTCTCAAGCAAGGTATAGTTTTGCCACGAATCAGACAGTACAGATTGCCACCTGAGGCTGTAGCAGCCTTATCCAAAATTATTGACGAGCTTATTGTTCAAGGAGTGGTTGTAGAAACTGACTCCAATGTATGTAATTCTCCTATCATTCCAGTCATGAAACGTACTGATCCAAATGCACCTCCAGTATATCGATTAGTGATTGACCTTCGAGAACTTAATAAATGTATCATTCCCCAGTACCCAGTTGTTCCAGATATTTCATCCCTATTAACAGCCATTGATTCTGAAGCCACGTTCTTTACTGTCATCGACCTCAAAAACGCATTTTTCAGTGTTCCCATTCATCCAGACAGCCAGTACCTTTTCGGTTTCTGTTTAAATGGAAGGAGCTATAAATTCACACGAGCTCCTCAAGGTTTCACAGAAAGTCCTAGCATTTACAGTCAAGCACTTAAGAGACAACTAGACAATATTCACATGCCAACTGACACTGCCCTGCTCCAGTATGTCGATGATCTACTGATCACAGCCCGTTCTGAACGTGACTGCGAACGAGCGTCACTTACAGTCCTGTATTTTCTAGCCGAGATGGGGCACAAGGTGTCCCCTTCGAAGCTTCAATTCTGTGTCCAGCAAGTGATCTACTTAGGCCACTTACTGTCCAAGTGGGGTAGGCAGTTGACACCAGACCGTATCCAGTTAATAGCGAGTCTTCCACAGCCCAAGACACAGAAGGAGGTACGAGCTTTTATTGGCCTTACTTCTTACTGCAGACAATGGATTCCTCAGTATGCATTTCTAGCCAAACCACTGATACAGTTAACGACACAGGAGGCAGCCGTATCGACTGTCCTCCCTTGGACATCTGAACATACACTTGCTTTTAATGAATTAAAGAAAGCCTTATGCCAAGCACCTGTTCTGGCTACACCGAACTACAGTAAGCCTTTTACACCTTTTGTCACAGAACGTGATGGTACAGCATTATCTGTTCTCACACAAGATCAAGCAGGACAATACAAGCCCTGTGCTTATTTTTCGAGCACATTAGATCCAGTAGCCCAGGCTTTGCCTGCGTGCCTCAAGTCAGTTGCAGCCACAGCACTAGCTATCAGACAAAGTGATTCCATAGTGTTAGGACACTCCCTGACAGTACAAGTTCCACACTCCGTGGAAGTTCTTTTAAACCGAACACAGACTCAGCATTTGACAATTGCACGTTTAACAGGTTATGAACTGACACTGTTCCAGCCACACATAGAAATCAGACGCTGCAACGTTCTGAACCCTGCTACACTGTTACCGTCAGTTACTTCAAATCCTGCCACACATGACTGTGTGGAAGTTGTTAACACCATGTTATGTTATGTTATGTTATTTATTTATTTATATAGCGCTCGGCTACTCAAAAAGAGTGTCCCGGCGCTTTATTGGAGAAAGGAAAAACTGCGACAGAATAACATAACACCAAATAAAAGAAAAACCAGAGTGCCAGACAAAAAACTCACAATAAACAGACTACTGAGTAAACAGCCAAGTTTTAAGGCCTTTTCTAAAAGCCAGCAGGCTAGTGGCTTCCCGCAGAGCAAGCGGCAGAGAGTTCCACAGCTGTGGCGCCAGCAGTCCAAAAGAGCGGCCTCCGAGGCGCGCTTTCTTTACACGTGGAACAACTGCCAGGTACAGGGATTCCGACCTCAGAGACCTGGTCGGTTGATAAAGGACCAGTCTCTTTTGGAGGTACTTAGCTCCCCCCTTGTGCAGAGCCTTATAGGCCAGAGTCAGAGCCTTAAAGGCGATCCGCTTGCGGATGGGAAGCCAGTGCAGAGTTTTCAACAGGCCCGAGGCACTGGAACGCCTGTTCAGACCATAAATTGCCCTTGCAGCGGCATTCTGCACCACTTGAAGCCGCTGCAGCAAGTACTCTGGGAGGCCCAGGTAAAGAATGTTGGAATAATCCAACCTGGACCCAATCAGAGCCTGGACTGTCAATCTCCTGTGTTCCTCGGAAAGCAGGGGAAGAAACCTCCGCAGCATCCTAAGGATGCCGAAGCAAGTGCCCGACACCCCCAAGATCTGGGATTTCAAGGTTAGCCTATTATCTATCTTGACCCCCAGATTCTTGGCAACCTGGGAGGAACAAGACGGAGGGAACATATTCATTGGCCACCAGGCCTGCCAGTCTGGCTCTGTGTCACACCCAAAGAAAAGTACCTCGGACTTATCGGAATTGCACTTGAGGCTGTTCAGATGGAACCATTGAAAAACAGCCCCAAGGCAATCCCGAATACTCTCCCCATCAAAGTCACCTCCTCTCTTACAAGAGAAGAGGAGCTGGGTGTCATCCGCGTAGGATACGATCTGGGCACCCAGCGACTCCACCAACGCCGCCAACGGGGTCATAATGATATTGAAGAGGGTCGGGCTCAAGATAGAGCCCTGTGGGACCCCGACTCCCAGAGGCGGCATCACGGCGGAATCCGGCGGAGCCCAGATCGTTTGCCGGCGGCCGGCTAGAAAGGAAGAAAACCAGTCGAACACCGTCCCCCGTAGGCCTATCTCAGAAAGTCTGGCGAGAAGACCATCATGGGGAACGGTGTCGAACGCCGCCGACAAATCTAACATCACCAGCATGACTTTGCCCCCCGAGTCCAGAACCCCTTTAATGGTTTCTGAGACCTCAAGGAGCGCAGTCTCTGTGCTAAGATGGGGACGAAAGCCCGATTGGGTGGCATGCAGGATCTCGTTGGTTTCAAGAAAATTGGAAAGCACACCTTGAACGTGTTTTTCCAAAATCTTCATGAGAGCCGGCAACAGAGAGATGGGCCTATAATTGACTGGGGCCTTCGGATCTAGGCCTGGCTTTTTAAGCAAGGGAATCACCATCGCCTGTTTCCAAGCTTGTGGGACCACTCCATGCCTCAGCGAAAGATTTAACAGCGGGTTGGCCAGTGGGTTAATCACCTCCGCAACTTTCGCTAAAAATTTAGCAGGGCATGGGTCAAGAGGTGAGCCCGATTTTAAATTGCCCATTAGAGCTAAAGAGTCAGTAACAGAGATCGGTGGGAACACACTCAGCGTCACACCTGGCCCAGCCTTTGACGATATGGTGATGTCAGGTTCAATCTGGACTGTGGACACTGGTGTCAGGAATGCCTCCTGAATGCGTTGGATCTTGCTCGTAAAGAAATCAGCAAGGTCAGTAGCCCAGGTACCTGATGGCTTCGCATCCGAGGTGTTAGACCATGGAGAAGTGAATTCTCTCACAATGGAGAAAATCTCCTTGCAGGAGTTGGAAGCAGCTTCTATTCTCCTGGCTAGATATGCTTTTTTTTCCAGGCGAATGTCCCGGTGATAAGCCTTAACCACCGTTTTGTAGGTCTGCTTGGCAACAGTATCATATTGTGCCCGCCAGGCTCTTTCCGCTACCTTGCACTTCTGCCGCGTAGCCGACAGTGCAGCGGTGAACCAAGGCGCAGAGACCCGTTTCGGTGTCGGGCGAGATGTCAGTTCCGGGGCGAGATCATTTAGCCTGTCAAAAAGCCAGTCCTGCAGGGTCTGCAGATCCCTATCCAGATCGCCGGAGAGGGGGCAAAGGTGGACCACTGCTGCCTGAACCAGCATCTCTGGGGTTACTCGGTGATATGCCCTATGGACACGACCCTGTTGATGTGCCAGAATAGGCAATGATTTGACTATGCCCTTGACAAATCCAAGACAAGACTTGACAGATATTCCATTACCTGATCCCGACCTGACACTTTATGTGGATGGTTCATGTATGAGAACAAGTACAGGAGAACTAGTAGCCGCGTATGCAGTGACTACTGACACTAAAGTTATAGAGACACACCGTATTGACACCCTGTCCGCTCAAGCAGCAGAGCTAGTCGCTCTGACCCAAGCCTGCATACGTGCCAAGAACCTGAAAGTAAACATATACACAGATTCACGTTATGCATTCGGAGTCGTACACGACTTTGGAGTGCTCTGGCAAGAGAGGGGTTTCATGACTTCTCATGGAACCAAGATTCAGCATGGTCTCCTCATTCAAGCTTTGTTAGATGCAATACATTTACCGACAGCTATCGCTATCATGAAGTGCAAGGCACATACGAAAGTCACTGACATCATTTCCCAAGGTAACGATCTAGCAGATCGAACAGCCAAGCTTACAGCTCAGACACCAGACATACCAGTTAACACGACACTGACACACACTCCGGATCAGACTACTTGTATGACAGTTAAGGACCCTACTCAAGATGTCATAGACATACAGTTACATGCTACTCCCGATGAGATAAAGAAATGGTCCGAACAAGGAGGGGTCCAGACAGATCAGGGATGGGTGACGAAGGGAAAAGCCACATGGTTTCTCCCCGACTCCATGGTTCAAGTCATTATCAATACCGCACATAGTCCTGCACATTTAGGAGAAAAAGCTATATTAGACAGTATCCAGAACATTTGGTTCAACAAGCATTTACGAGCTGCAGCCAAGCAGAAAGTCCGTACCTGTATGATATGTTGTCAGTTCAATCCAGGTAAAAGTGTCCTGGTGGAACAAGGGGAATTCCAACCTCCTGACCACCCTTTTGAGGTCCTCCAGATGGATTATATTCAGATGGAGCGATGTCGAGGTTTCAAGTATGTCCTCGTAGTAGTATGCGCTTTGTCCAGGTGGACAGAAGCATATCCAGTCCCAGATTACACAGCCGCGACCACTGCTAAGCAGTTGGTTCGTGAATTCTTTCCCCGCTATGGACTCCCTAGGGTCGTGTATTCAGATAACGGCCAGCCATTCTCATCTGAGCTCATGAAACATGTTTCCCTTCTGTTAGGGTACCAGTGGAAGTTCCATTGTGTGCGCCATCCTGAAGCAGCCGGTCTCGTAGAGAGACATAATCAGACATTAAAAATCCGCATTGCCAAAGTTTGTAAAGAGAAAGGTGTAGACTGGCTAGTAGCCCTGCCAGTCGCTTTATTTTATATGCGCATGGTTGCACATTCCAGATCCGGTCTGTCTCCGTATGAGGTCGTATTCGGCCGCCCCCCAAACATGTGGGGTACACCTAGACCCCGAAGTATTACAGATGTTTCCAGTAATATGCTGACAGATTACCTAGCTTCCTTGATGTCTGCCCTACACTCTTGTCGTTCACAGGTTGCCGCCGCATTTCCAGACAACACCGAGGTGAAACCGCATGAAATCGTTCCAGGAAACCTTGTACTTGTCCGGAACTTTGATCGTTCAAGTCCACTGGAGCCTCGTTGGAAGGAGCCACGACTAGTTCTTCTGACCACCCGCACGGCCGTGAAGTTGGAGGGCCGCAAAGGCTGGGTACATATGTCCCACATCAAGAAATTCCATGGATTGCGTATAAAAACATTTGTCAAGAGCATTTCTAAGGACTGCCTAAAAATTGACTCTGAATCGAAAGTTCCCCTGTTAGAGGAAACTCCGCAGCAGGAGTATAAAAAGAAACTCCGGTCTAGTAAAATAAGTCAGCCAGTTTAATTGTCTAAGTCCCTCTCGGGTGAAACGGTTAGACAGGTTTCTGACATGTATGAGATAGACCCCCATAGTGAGAGAGTTAGTCAAAACTCTATAAGATGTATCGTTATTCTAAGTTTCTTATTGTTTCTAAGTCTTATGGTTACCTGCACAAGTTATGCATTACATTTATGTTTTCCAATTTCTCATGTAAATAAGTATTCTAATGCTACAGTAGAGCACACATTTAGTGATCTGCCTCCTCACGAGCTATCCTATCGTCTTGCTATGCGAAATAACACGTTTATTAGAATGCTACACTATTCACATCAGACCAGCAATGCCACTAATTGTTGGGTGTGTGGTCGACTCCCCCCTTTCCAGACACCGAAGGGAGTTCTGCCACTCTTTCCTTATCCATTTTCACATAATGGTTCGTGTGGAGCATGGTCCACGTTAACGTCATCCTCAACTGATATGTCCCTTCTGAATAGTACATGTTTTCCAGACAAGCAAGGTCTCACCCATAGAACCGGGTTAGATCTAGAAAATGAAGTATATGATTTAGGTAATTATTCTTCGAGTTTTATGGTCCTGAATGTTCAGTCCGATACTACTCCAGATTTGCCTGCTATTTCAGTACTACCAGTCAAAGGCGAATTATGTGTCAGAAAGAATGGTTCAGTACATGTAGGACACAGTGATTGTACTACTATTGTCGAGTATAGTGACAGTGGGAAATCTATCTTTAAAGCCTCACGTCATTCTTATTTTGTTTGTGGTCAGACCGCATATGTTCGTCTGCCCCTCGATTGGGATGGAACATGTTACATTGCCTTCCTATTGCCACCAGTTTTTCTAGCCCCATCTGATTATCATAGAAACACACATCTAGTACACGTCAGACATAGAAGGGAGATTGAGTCCCCGATTGTCGATCAAACTGAAACTGCTCTAGAACAGTATACAGACTTCAATAAAGGTTTCTTCTTCTTTATAGGACCTATCCAGAATAGTAAGCTAATACGTAGGTTAACCAGAACCCTTGAAGCAGTAGTGAATGAGACTACTTCTGCTCTAGGTAACTTAACTGAAGAGCAATCTGCTATGAGATTTGTCGTGCTCCAAAATCGTCTCGTTCTTGACGTCATACTGGCCGATAGAGGAGGAGCATGTAGAGTCATCGGATCTAGTTGTTGCATTTTCATTCCTAATAACGCGCCGTCTGTTTATTCAGCTATAACCAGACTTCATAAAATTGCCCATCAGTTACACCAGAATCCAGGCACCTGGACATGGTCCGGTTGGCTCTGGAGTATTATATCTGCCTGGGGATGGAAAGTATTGTCATTCCTAGGTATTGCAGTAATGATCATATTCAGTTGCTGCCTCTGTATACAATGTGGCCCTGCGATTTGCGGCATTTGTGCTACATCTTGTATTCCTAGTCCTAAGTCCCGTTCCAAGTCAATTCGAGACGAGCAAATGATGCTATATGAAATGATAGATGGTATCATGAATATTGATGTTTCCTGATGGAAACGTAGTGACAAGGAGGGAATGTGGAAAAGTAAATTTTGCCATGTTCTGTGTCCCTACGTGTTCCCCATCCTATGCTATATGTGCATGATCAATATGCATATGTATTCCCCTCTTATCGATTAAAGACGCAATTATAGTTGTGTCCAACTTTAGTATGCCAGTTTCCAGTTCTCGTGAAAGCTACGAGTATTAGGCCTATGTAAACCTATGTTGCCACGTTTCACAGTGTGCACGTTAATTCAGTAAAAGTCCCCGTTTCTAGGCCTCAAAAGGGCCCGGACCCAGATTCAGCTCCTGTCTCCTGAACCCTCTCCGAGGAGCGATACAGCCCCCACCTGTATCCCTGACCCTTCGCTTACTTCCTGCCTCACAGTGCCCGGCTCGGCCTGGCTCTGCCTCCCAGTCTGCCAAGAGTATGTTATGTTTCTAGTTATCAGTCCAGCCCTCCTTCTCTGCATTCCTAAGCTACTGAATCGCATCAATAGTTTCCGTCATGGTCTAGCCTTTATGTCTCCATGTAAGAGAAATACTGTATTATATTCGTAGAATATTCCTCGCACCCGCACTACATGTACATGTAGAATAATGCATGCACCAGCCTTAGTGTCAAGTAGCCTTTACCCTGATAACTTTTGGATTCTATCAACATGTTCTCTAAACACCAGATACCAGATAGGTTTTAGGTACATGTCGCTCTGACTCCGCAGACTTTAGTCTCCTCTTCTAGTGCAGAAGTCATAGCCCCCAGTTCCTCCTAGTAACACGTCATTGCCAGTTTGCGCGCACCACTAGGTTAGAGGTCCCGGCTCCTTAGGTAGCCCCCTCCATGTTTCCGCCCCGTTTATGACATATTCTGTTACGTTTACATCACATGTCTATGTATACGCCCTGTACACGCCTCTTGTTACACCCACTTACTGCCTTATCTTTCGCGACTGCTACGAAACCACACCTACTGCTACGCCTACTGTATTGAATGTAATGTGTTCTGTTTAAAGTATATATATTGTGCACCGATATTAAAGTTTGCTCTAGCCATTCCAGATCCTGCCCCCGGCAGCTGCCATCCTATTCCCGTGCAGGTTGTCCTGTTCCTGTCCTTTATGCTTTATTAAAACCTGCAAACTCCAGCTACCTCGAATCTTGACTCTTATTTATTGAGCTACCCGTTTATTGATTATTCCAAAAAATAGAACCGGTATTTAATTATTTATTTACCACAAGGTGGGCACTTAAGGTCAAAAATACAGCGTTTCTCTGGGGCCTACAAGAGAGCGCTTGGAGGCACAATTACAGCGCTTCCCTGGGCACTACCTCAGTTCCTCACATGACAGCGCTTGGCCACAGGCAATGCTGGGGACAGCGCTTCAGCAGGCAATCAGGTTTAGATAAAAGCACCCTGCAGGTACAACACTTCACAAGGCAGCAACCCCCTTCAGTACCTCAGCACTCTTCACAGGGACAGCAAAGGAGCGTTGGGGGAGCAGGGAGTCAGCGCTTCAGAAGGCAGCAACTTCTAGAGCCACAGAAGTTCTTGGTGACACAGCGCTTCAGGGGGATAGCGCTTTTCAGGATTCACAGCGCTACGATATAGCAGGCAATTCACAGCAGAGGTAGCGCTCGGCAGACAGTTCATTCCAGGTAGCGCTGCTGAAGGGCACCACAGAATATAGCGCTTCAGGCAGGAATCACGCCCAGGATTCTAGCGCTTCACAGACAGCAGGGTGCAGGGCTATAGCGCTTTGGCCCACACGAGGTGGGGGCAAGACCAGCAGGTCTAATAACATTCAGTTCAGGGTGCTGCAGTTCAGGCAAATATAGCGCTTCAGAAGGCAGCAACCCCCTCCATTACTTCAGCGCTCTTCACAGGGTCAGCAAGGGCAGCGCTAGATATACAGGACAGGTGACACCCCAGTAGCAGGTTAGCAAGGGAGAGCCCAGGTGACATCAGGAAACGCAGGATCAGTACCGCGCCAATACCTGTTTGCTTCTTCAAAAGTCCTGTGATGATTTAATTTCTTCTTAGCGCTTTAGGTTTCTTGCGCCCTTGTAAATAGAGGCTTAGTTTCTTCTTGGCGTGATGTTTCTTGCGCCCTTGTAAATAGAAGCTTAGTTTCTTGTTGGCGTGATGGTTCTTGCGCCCTTTGGTTTCTTGTTTCCTTGAAGGGGGTTAAGTTGGTGGCTGGTGTTAGATCTCCTCAGCCAATCCCCTCAAGTGGTCCCTGGGGGTTCCCTGCCGCGGGGTTAGGTCAGTGGGGGGGGTACAGGATGCCTCAATACTTGTAAAGCAGCACTCTAGGCCCTGTCATTTCCAGCATCATAAGACCTTGCCCTGACCCTCACTGCCTATCCTCCTGCGTAGGTTCTTCCCCAGGTCTTCCCCTCAGTCACTCTGACAGGAAAGTTTTCCTTCCTTTCCTTATACAGTGCCAGTTGACAGTTGGCAGTGGCAGTTGGTGTCACCTCACCTCTTCCAGAAGGTTCCAGGGGGTTCTAGGAGGTTCCACCATTCTACCTGTGGGCAGGCTGGCAGGCTAAGTTGATACATTGTTTGGAGGGTTCCAGCCAGGCCCTAGCCACTAGAATGCGCCCACTAACCCCGCTGCAGCAGCAGTGGTCAGTGGCAGCCATGTTAGGGGTATAAGACACCTGCATCTTAACATCAGTTTCACAGTACACAGGGCTTTCCTCACTACACAAGGCCTATACATTGTTGTTACAATAGGGGCATTCTAAATTAAAAGGGGTAAAAAACGAAAAATTTCTGGGGAAAGGGCCAAGTCCCACACGGTGCAAACAGCGAGGAAAGAATTCCATGTGGTTAAGCAACTGCTCAGGGCAGAGGACATTCCATATTCCATGCTCTATCCGGCCCGCCTCCGGATTGGACCTCGTGCAGATAATAAAATCTTTATATCTCCCAAGGCAGCCATGGATTATGCGAAGAAGCAGAAAAAAAGGAAACGTGACTCCAATGCAGCACAGGACAGGGAGGAGGAGATGCGCGATGAGGCGGCATAGGTCTCCGTGCCTCTTCCATATGATCATCGATCCTGGTTATACTTGTTGGGGCACTGCTGCACGATAACGCTCCACTCTTATAGCTGACTAGTTAGTCCTTTTTCATTACTGCTAAAGGTTGATGGGTCTATGCGTCTCTGCATTCTCAATGTTACTGCAAGTGACCTGGCTAAGTATCTGAGACTAATGTGCTGTTTCTTTCCTATATGTTGGGGTTCGGCGCCCGGACCCCTGTCACTGTTGCTGTTGGGTGGTGGGTCGGGACACTTATGCTGATACGATGGTGACGCTGCGGCCCTAGAGGGGGATTCATGCTGCACTGCTGTTTGATATATCTATTGTGATTTGGCTCCTAGGCCTCTGTGCTGCCTTCTATGGAGGGGTTGCACCTGACTTATGGATGAGGTCTAGGGGATGGCTATTCTCTGGGAAGGTATATGTTTATTTATTTATTTATTTAAAACACTTAGAAAGCGCAACTGTCACCTGGCAGGTATCCTGGCGCTGAAAGCTTACTCCTGAGCTAGAAGCAGTGGGAAACTGTTATAGGGGGGTAGACGTGGCGAGGGGAGACTACGTTTTATTCGTTTCCTGAAAGGCAGGAGCTGTGGAATTTGACGAATGTCGGCGGGCAGACTGTTCCAAAGCTTAGCAGCAGCTACTCTGAAAGATCTTCCCCCGCTCCTAACCTTCTTGAATCTGGGTACCGTCACAAGGCAGGCTGTAGCGGATCGTAGAGTTCTGGTGGGGATATACCAGGAGAACAATTGTTGTAGGGGTCTTGGGCCTGATTCGTGCAATGCCTTGAAGACCAAGCATAGAGCCTTGAAGGCTATTCGTTGCTTCAAGGGAAGCCAGTGTAGCTCGGCTAAAGCAGCTGTGGCCGAGGATCTCCTGGTCCAACCAAGGGCCAGTTTGGCTGCTGCCGACTGGACTCGTTGGAGTCTGTCCAATAGTACCGCTGGAGACTCGAGCAGGAGAGCATTGCAATAGTCAAGGCGACTAAGAATAGTGCACCTGACTATCAATGCTCGGGCCTGGGTGGGGAGTAATGGCAAGATTTTACGCAGTGAGCGCATGAGGGCCGAGCAGGTAGCGACTGTTTTGGTTACCTGCGTTTCCATGCTAAGGTTGTTATTTAGCATGACACCCAGATTGCGGACACTGGTAACCGGATGGGGTTGATCAGGGTTTTCCGGGGGCCAGAATTCCACCGGCAGAGGGCGAGGGATTCGGCTACCGGGACAAAACAACACCTCGGTTTTGGAGGAATTGAATTGGAGGGAATTACAGTGCAACCAGCCTGCAGTGTCTCTAAGGCAGTTGTGAAAAGCTTCCATGGGGATTGAGTTTTCCCCCTCCCATGAAAGAATGAGCTGGGTGTCATCCGCATAGTTTACTGTTTTCATTTTGTGGGATTTAATTAAAGTAACCAATGGTTTTAAGTAAACATTGAAAAGGATGGGGCTGATGGAAGAACCCTGGGGTACACCGTGAGGGACTGGGGAGAAAGCAGATTGAAAAGGGGAAGGGATACAGCTTGTTTCCTATCTCTGAGGTACGAATGGAACCAGAGCAGGGCAGTGCCGTCAACCCCAGCGTCCTTCAACCTCTTCAGCAGAATCACGTGGTTAACAGTATCGAATGCGGCAGACAGGTCCAGCAGGATCAAGGCCACTGCTTGGCCCCTGTCTGCCCGCATACGAAGTTCTTCCATGGCTGTGAGCACTGCTGTTTCGGTGCCATGGGCTGGACGAAATCCAAATTGGAAGTCGTCCAGGACGTGATTCTGCTCAAGATGTGTCGACAGACAGGAGCTGACCCAGCGTTCCACCACTTTCGCTGGAAAGGGTAGAAGCGAGATAGGTCGAAAGTTGGAAAGACACTCCGGGTTCAAAGATGTTTTTTTCAATAACGGGGTAATAAGTGCTTGCTTCCAGGGGGTGGGAACGAGTCCACAACAAAGAGATTGATTACAAATCCTCCGGAGGGTGTGAAAAAGCTCCGTTCCACATGCTTTCCAGGTTTTAGGGGGCAAAGGGTCCAGAGGGGAGCCCGAGGTGATGCCAAGTGCCAGTCTCTCGAATTCAACTTCGGGGATGGGGGGAAAGGCCCGTAGACCTTCCCTAGGAGGGCAGACTGGACTCGGAGGAACCCAGTTGGTGGTGTCGACTCCGGGGGAATTTAGAATATTTTGCGAAGGGGGAGTTGCCAGATTGTTAATGATGGTCTCGATTTTGTCCGTAAAGAACTGTGCGAGATTATCACAGAGGGTCTGCGAGGGGGGGATGGTTTTCTTGGCACAATCCGGGTGTATGAGATTATCGAGGATCTGGAATATACTTTTCGAACTGTTGGCTGCGTTGACTATAGTGGAGCAGTAATAGGACGATTTGCTCTCTGTGATGGCAGATTTGTATTCACGGAGCTTGTTTTTCCAGATGATTTTATTATTGTCACTATATGTTGCCCTGTTGATTTGCTTGTTCCTAGTTATATGCTAGCACATGCTGATAGCTGTGCTGCTGCCTCCTCCACTGGGTGCTGCTGGAATGTTCTGGTATATGACGTAGCGCGGGGAGGATGCGGATGGATGATTAGATGGATTGCTCGATCCCCTCCTGCTTAGCTTGCTAGTGGGAGTTGGGCACCTCTACGCCCCCACGTATGGGAGCTCCCCACATTTTGTTTGGTGCAAAGTTCCGGGTTTGGGCACTGAGGGGTTGGGGATGGCTTTGGCAGGTTGGGGGTGCTGAAGTGGGCGGGGGTGGGGATCTGGTTGCCAGGGATTTCAGTTCTGGGGAGGGAGTTTGACTCATGGGGGTACTTGCATGGAGGATCTGTTTGGTGATGCTGGGAGCTGCCTCGGGTGGGACATGGGAATGGACGCAATTGTCAATGTTTACTGGCCGGAAAGTACATTTGAGACCAGATGGATAAATATATGTATTAACTATCATTCTTTCAAGGGGGGGAACGCTGAATTGGATAACGTGGAATGTGCGGGGTCTTAACAGACCACAAAAGACTAGGCAGATGCTTGCGTATTTGTATAGGCATGCAGTGCAGGTGGCCTTCCTGCAGGAGACGCATCTCAGCGGGCAGGCGGCTGGCGCGGTTGCTTGCCGTTGGACGGGTACCAGAGTGGCCACCTCATACTCCTCCTATGCCCGAGGTGTCATGATTCTCATTAAAAAAGATGTCCCCTTTGTGAGTTTGCATGAAGAGATTGATCAGAAAGGTCGCTATATCATGTTGCATGGAAAACTGTGTGGTACGCTAGTCATGATGGTTAATGTATATGGGCCCAACATCGACGATCCGGATTTTTATGTCACGTTGTGGAATAGGGTCTGTCAGCTGCCTCCCTCGGCGATTATTTGCGGGGGGATCTAAATGTGATGCTGGATCAAGGGTTGGATAAAAAGGAAACGCGCCAATCATCCATGAAGCGTGCATGCGGAGCTGTCAGGGATGGGATGCAGGTGCTGGGGCTGGTGGATATGTGGCGACTGGGACATCCGGGAGTGAGGGAGGGCACTTGCTATACTTCCGCTCATGACACCTGGTCGAGATTGGATTACTGGCTGGTGACGAAGGATGTGAGTGGATGGGTGGCGAGAACTGCGCATTTGGCTCGTACATTATCCGATCATGCCCCTGTGCTGATGGAAGTTCAGCTCCCGACGCATGCGCACGTACCGTTTGCATGGCGGTTGCCTCCTGGTGTTTTGAAAGACCAGGTCCTGTGAGAGAGTTTGCGTGAAGCGATTGAAATGTTTTTCGATAAGAATGTTGGATCGGTGTCTAGTGCGGGTGTAATTTGGGAGGCGTTTAAGGTGACAATGCGGGGCACATGTATCGGTATGCAGGCCGGGGTACTTAAATCGCTCAGGGACTCTATGGAGCGACTGGAGCGTGAGTTGTTATGTCTGGAGCGACAATGTGAGCAGCAGCCCTCTGATCGTCTACTGGCCGACGTGCGCGTGAAGGTTTCTGAGTACAATGAACTAGCAGATCAGGAAGTTCAATATCTATCCAAGCGAGCTAAAGCTCGGTACTATGGAGAGGGTGGCAGGCCTGGGCGGGGACTGGCGGATAGGCTAAGGGACCCCTGGGCTAAACATTGCGCAGTGCAAGAGATCAGGGAGGGCGATAGGACTGTGACTGATGCGGAGGGTATCTTGGACTGTTTCACTCGGTACTATACTAACATGTATGCACATAAAGACACGGCAGACGAAGGGGGAATCGACGACTATCTAGAGGACGTCGCGCTAGTCTGGCTCTCGAAGGGACAGCAGGACTTTCTGATGCGTCACGTCACGGAGGGTGAATTGAGAGATGCGATTGCGGCTCTGCCCAGCGGCAAGGCTGCAGTACGGATGGCCTGCCGCCAGAATTCTATAAGGAGTATGTGGATTTATTGTTGCCACATCTGGGGATGGTGCTGGAAGAAGCCTTTGAAAGTGGGCAACTACCTCCGACGTTGAGGGAGGCTCTGCTGGTGGTCCTCCCGAAGCCAGGTAAACCTTTGGACTGCTGTGAGTCATACCGGCCGTTGTCGTTAATGAACACAGATGTCAAGATCATTGCCAAGGTGTTAGCCACGCGATTGCAATTATTATTGCCGGTAATGGTGTTGCCGGACCAATCTGGATTTGTTGCGGCGCGCTCCACCGCGCATAACCTTAGAGCACTTTTCGCTGTCCTACACCTACTCAAACCTGACTTAGCTGCGGTGGCGGTCCTATTGGACGCCGCCAAAGCATTCGACTCTGTGGCCTGGAGATACATGATGGCCATACTGCATCGCATGGGGGTGCCGTTCTTTTTCACGTCGCTGATAGCTCTGTTGTACACTAATCCTGTGGCACGGGTGCGAGTGAACGGGCGTGTGTCGGAACCGTTCGCAATACAGAGGGGCATGAGACAGGTGTGCCCACTTTCGCCTTTATTGTTTGCCATCATTTTGGAACCACTAGCCTGTATTTTGCGACAGCGGCACGCGTCCTCGGCTCTTTGTTTCCGTCTCCGCTCCCTGGCGGTGTCCATGTACGCGGATGACATGGTGCTCTACATTCGAGAGCCAGACAGATACCTAGATGGGGTGCTCAGGGAATATGTGCGGTTTGAACGTTTCTCCGGCCTGTCGATAAATTGGGGGAAGTCTGTAGTGCTGCCACTGACAGATATTACGCATCCATTTCTGTTAGAATTTCCTTTGGAATGGGCTGAGGAACCTGTCTGCTATCTGGGCATATGGATACATAGAGACGCCCAAGAAATAATCCGGGCTAACAACGGTGTGGCCATTTCTAAATTAGAAGACCAAGTAGCGCGCTGGATTCGGTTGCCACTTTCGTTCGCGGACCGCGTGGCTTTGATCAAAATGGTGGTGCTCCCCAAATTTTTATATTATTTCATCAATATTCTGCTCCGCTTGACATCTAGTTTTTTCACAACATTGCAGTCCCTGCTCATTACCTTGGCTTGGGGAGGGAAGAAACCGCGAGTGAAATGGGAAACCCTGACCAAGCCCTATGAGAGGGGCGGCTTTGCGGTGCCTGACATGAAGCTCTACTATCTATGTGCGCAGGCGCACTTTGCCTCGTACTGGATCTCGGCACCGCCATATACACCGCACATGGCGATCGAGGCGGCGGCAGCGCATCCATTGCCATTGAAAGCGATGATTGTAAACTCACACTCTGTATATGAAAGGGGTGAAGTGGACACGGTGCAGAGCACGGTGAGAGCGTGGCGGGAGTTGGGCCGGCGCACCAGTTCCTTGCCACTCTATGCGCCGGCTATGCCACTGCTCCATCATGAGCATATCTCAGTCTCGTGTGAGATAGGGGCTCTCCACCTACTACAGGATGCTGGTATAACTACAATGGGGGATGTCTTCCCGGCAGGCCGCTTTCTGGATTTACCGTCAATCTTGGACCGAACAAACAATGGCACCATGGCTACCTTCGTGTATGTCCGGTTGAGAGCTGCAGTCCGCGATCATTATCTGACCTTTCCGTTGGAACCGTCCGCGCTGGCTGCGCTGCAGTTCACGTATACTGCTACTTCTAGAGTCAAAATGGTTTCGAGGTTGTACAAACTTTCACAAGATGAGGAGTGTGGTATGGATGTGGCTGCGAAGGCTAGGTGGGATGCTTGTTTGCTGGGGCCGCTCCTGGAGGATGAATGGGTGGAGTGCTGTGCTATGACCGGGAAATTTGCTGTCAATGGGAATTTTAGGCTCTTGCATTATAAATTCTTGCAACCATGGTATTATTCACCGGAACAACTCTTTAAATTTGGCCTGCGTGACTCATCTATGTGTGTGCGCTGCGGGGCTGCTGTGGCTGACTTTCTCCATCTGGCTTGGACGTGCCCGCGTGTGTCTAGGTTCTGGATAGCAGTCACTGAGGCATTGTCTGCTATGACCTCGGTGTCCATTGAAGCGACACCACGTGTATGTTTGCTGGGAATGGTGTCTGGAGTTCCTTTGGGCGTGAGGCGGTTGGTGGTACTGGCGCTACAGCTGGCCAAGCGCTGAGTGGGGACCTGCTGGGGGGGGGAGACGGGCACCGGAAGTAAAGACTTGGTTGAAGGACATGGCATATTGTCGAGATCAATTGACATGCTATTATGAGGAACTACCAGCGGGCTCCCGCCCCCGCGACATCTGGGGACCATATACCACTTATATGCTGGCGCAACTGTCTGACGATGACTAGCTCTGCCTGTATCTCTGTATGAGAGTTGTTGTAAGGGGGGATGCCTGATAGGAGATGGTGTGCTAAAGGCCACTCCTGTTCTTTTGACTGCTGCTCTGTGCTGTTGCCTCTGGACCTGTGCTGGTCGCCTGGCCGGTGTCCTGCCACTGATTGCGTAGCTTCTGCCTGTGGTTGACCCTTCCAACTTATTGCACTTCCTCGGTTCCCTTACTGTCTGGCTTGGCTATCACCCTGCTGTGACTCTCTCCTGTGGAGGGCGGCCCCCACGCATCGTGTCTGTTATACCATGCGATGTTTGCACAATTGCTGTACTACAGCAGGGGGGGAGGATTGGGGGGGTTATTGTTGTTTCTATTGTTTCTTAAAGGAAAAGAAAAAATGAGACCTCAGATGGATTCCTAAATGCTCCCCATATTCGGCTCCGAGCTTTGTGCTGCTAGATGCTGTTTGGTACGCCACCGGGCCTTTGGCTGTCGGTATTCTGGCTGTGTACTATGACCCATATGTGCTTCAGGATTCAACGTTGGCGGCCGGCCCGCTGGGTTGTAGGCCAGAAGCTGTGTAACTGTAATTCAGATAATAAAGGTCTTTCAAAAAAAAAAAAAAAAGAATGTATTTCTGCCTAAATGAACCCTTTTTTGGCAACATTAGGATAATGAAAAACTGGGAAGAAATATAACGTTCTAACCTATGCCACGCAGTTTGCATGCAGCTCCTTCATGCATTTTGTAGGCAACTGTGTCATATTAGGATTGTAACTTATGAACTACAAGTATCACAAGGACTTCTGTGACAAACGCAGTGACTGACCCACTAAGCTATCTACATAAAATACAATTCGCTATTCTGCATTGTACACTGTCTATGCAGCAGGATTCATAATTCTCACTGGCCAAAACTCTGATCTCTTTCCGAAGGGAACATTATTATTGTTGAATTCTATGGGACATACAAGGAACTCTGCAGCAGGTATTTTTTAAACCCATGTTATTTATAAACACAGGGCCCTCCAAAGTTAGTGCCAGGTGCACTTGCACTGGTTGCACCACCCTAAAGCCAGCTCTGGCTGGCAGACCAGCCCTTCTGGCACTGCTAGATTGCCCAGTCTGACCCTTGCACCTCAGGACTTTAAAGATTCAGTTCAAAGTTTGCCAAGCTCTATGTAGACCTACTAAGTTATACAATATTGCCTCCATTCCATACCTAAAAGGTATAAGATAGTAAAAACTGATCAATAACTATGCCTGGGTATGACCCAATTGAGGTGAGGAGAAATATCACCCTGTTGGACCCATGGGAAAAAAAGCATTGGCACATCCAATGGGTATGATGTTGGCTGCTTGCCTTTTCCCTTTGTTAATGCTTTTCTTGATTTGTCAAGACGTTTTCAAACTTATTGTTGGGGAACCTCTGGGGCCCTTGTCAATCTAAAGAAAAACACTGGCAAAAAGCAAAAATATAACTTGGTCTCACAAAAAGCACACACTGTCACATATTGTGCATGTAATGGTAGTAATATCAAAGGTTGTGATTATTGCCACACCTAAAAGGCGCTGCAGAATATCTGCCCAGGACTAAATCTGATACCCCATAGAGTCTTGGATCAGCCAGCATAAACAAAGACGCAACTCTACTAGGTACAAGGCACTGTGGCGCAATAGTGATGCTAACTTCAATTAAAACATCATTTATTTACGCCAAGCTCTTTAGAAGTGGATTAAAGAGCAAACAATTGCTACTGTTCATAGCGCATTCGCAAATATGTAATATTGATGGGTCACTACAAATGTTGGTGAGACCTATCCATGGGTTTGTAAGGAGATATCTCTCTTCTGGGATATTCTTGAGCGTGGAATCTGATAGTAGTGTCTCAAAAGCAGCAGTGACTGGTGGGATTCCATAGTCCAAGAGTCATAGACTAATTTTTTTTTTTCACCTGTCCCTCTGAAAGACATTGTTGTGTGCTGCTGGACACATTTTAGTGTGACCAACTGGCATGGGTGCAAATTAAGGACGGTGAGTGTAAAAATTCAGGAAAAAAATTCAGGACTAAAGGTCAAAATTCAGGAAAAAACTTCGGGACAAAAGGTACGTTTTACAGACGCGTCAGAGGAGGTTGCGCAATAGTATATAAGTAAATAGACTAAGTACAAGTCAAAATAAGTTTATATTAGGTTGAGACAATCGTTCACTTCACGGTTTTTCAGTATGACCGCTGCTTGCTACCTTAGACGATTCAAAACTCGCATCTTGCTCCAGCAGGTACATTAGTCACTAGACGATGGTGAACCACACCAGAATATAAGTGAGGCCGCTTTTATTGTTGATTGAAAACTACTGGATATACAAGGAAATTTGCAGTGCCATCCCCAAGTAACAAAATCGCTCACCCCCCTTTCCAGCCTCCCAGGGAAACTCCTGATGCCCGGTTGGCCAGTCCAGCCTTGCTACCACCCTCCAATGGTGCCCCTCATCTTCTCATAGACCGTCTCTCATGTGTATTTAATTGCTTTGACAGTGTTACTCATCCCAAGTATGTAGGGCAGGGTGTCAGAGTGTGTTACATCACACACACATTATATAGAGACAATGACTCATATAAATGTGAAAGTGAATGTATAGGAAATATTACTTAAGCTAATGGGTGCTACAAGTTGTAATCATTCTTTTATATATCTTCCAGTCTTTCACCATTCATTCTGTCCTTCCATTTATGTGCCCATCTGTATCCAAACGTATTCAACCATTTGCAAACCTATCCACCATGTATCCTTCCATCCATCATTTCACTCATCCATCCCTCATCCACCCTTTCCCTCATCCATCCATTATTCATCCGCTTTGATTTGCCGTCCATCGGCGCCCCGGGGGGCTGTGGTGCTGCTCCGCCGCTACTGTTGCACTGCTTTGAGACTGCCCGTTCCAGCGCCTGGAGGCTTTGGGGAGCCTGTAAATCGATTTGGTGGCTCGGTCTGCTGGAGGCCTGTGGAGGTGGGATTGGCGCCTAGAGGGACACGCGCTGTTCCTTGCCTGTTAGCGTGTCACCGGCTGGTGGTACTGTCTGTTGGCTTCTGGAATTCCCTCTCCCTGGCTGGTGAGACTGCTTGCCCATCCTAATTACTGTGCATACTGCTCCGATCAGCTGGTGGTGGCTACTGAGATTTTGTGGGCTGGTAGTGACGGTTTACCGGCACTATGGGCAGGCCTGAAAGAAATCAGCCCAAATTGACTTTTGACGCTAGGAAATCTGCGACATCGGCCTCGCAGGCACCACAGGAAACGGAGCCCGCTGGGGCATCTGGGGGTACTCCTAACTTAGAGGCTGTGCTGGTGGCAATGCAAAAAACATTGCAGACCAGCCCTTCTGGCACTGCTAGATTGCCCAGTCTGACCCTTGCACCTCAGGACTTTAAAGATTCAGTTCAAAGTTTGCCAAGCTCTATGTAGACCTACTAAGTTATACAATATTGCCTCCATTCCATACCTAAAAGGTATAAGATAGTAAAAACTGATCAATAACTATGCCTGGGTATGACCCAATTGAGGTGAGGAGAAATATCACCCTGTTGGACCCATGGGAAAAAAAGCATTGGCACATCCAATGGGTATGATGTTGGCTGCTTGCCTTTTCCCTTTGTTAATGCTTGTCTTGATTTGTCAAGACGTTTTCAAACTTATTGTTGGGGAACCTCTGGGGCCCTTGTCAATCTAAAGAAAAACACTGGCAAAAAGCAAAAATATAACTTGGTCTCACAAAAAGCACACACTGTCACATATTGTGCATGTAATGGTAGTAATATCAAAGGTTTTGATTATTGCCACACCTAAAAGGCGCTGCAGAATATCTGCCCAGGACTAAATCTGATACCCCATAGAGTCTTGGTTCAGCCAGCATAAACAAAGACGCAACTCTACTAGGTACAAGGCACTGTGGCGCAATAGTGATGCTAACTTCAATTAAAACATCATTTATTTACGCCAAGCTCTTTAGAAGTGGATTAAAGAGCAAACAATTGCTACTGTTCATAGCGCATTCGCAAATATGTAATATTGATGGGTCACTACAAATGTTGGTGAGACCTATCCATGGGTTTGTAAGGAGATATCTCTCTTCTGGGCTATTCTTGAGCGTGGAATCTGATAGAAGTGTCTCAAAAGCAGCAGTGACTGGTGGGATTCCATAGTCCAAGAGTCATAGACTAATAATTTTTTTTCACCTGTCCCTCTGAAAGACATTGTTGTGTGCTGTTGGACACATTTTAGTGTGACCAACTGGCATGGGTGCAAATTAAGGACGGTGAGCGTAAAAATTCAGGAAAAAAATTCAGGACTAAAGGTCAAAATTCAGGAAAAAACTTCGGGACAAAAGGTAAGTTTTACAGACGCGTCAGAGGAGGTTGCGCAATAGTATATAAGTAAATAGACTAAGTACAAGTCAAAATAAGTTTATATTAGGTTGAGACAATCGTTCACTTCACGGTTTTTCAGTATGACCGCTGCTTGCTACCTTAGACGATTCAAAACTCGCATCTTGCTCCAGCAGGTACATTAGTCACTAGACGATGGTGAACCACACCAGAATATAAGTGAGGCCGCTTTTATTGTTGATTGAAAACTACTGGATATACAAGGAAATGTGCAGTGCCATCCCCAAGTAACAAAATCGCTCACCCCCCTTTCCAGCCTCCCAGGGAAACACCTGATGCCCGGTTGGCCAGTCCAGCCTTGCTACCACCCTCCAATGGTGCCCCTCATCTTCTCATAGACCGTCTCTCATGTGTATTTATTTGCTTTTACAGTGTTACTCATCCCAAGTATGTAGGGCAGGGTGTCAGAGTGCGTTACATCACACACACATTATATAGAGACAATGACTCATATAAATGTGAAAGTGAATGTATAGGAAATATTACTTAAGCTAATGGGTGCTACAAGTTGTAATCATTCTTTTATATATCTTCCAGTCTTTCACCATTCATTCTGTCCTTCCATTTATGTGCCCATCTGTATCCAAACGTATTCAACCATTTGCAAACCTATCCACCATGTATCCTTCCATCCATCATTTCACTCATCCATCCCTCATCCACCCTTTCACTCATCCATCCATTATTCATCCACCCACCCTTTCACTTCATCCATCCGTACAGTCATCCATCCACTCTTCTACCCATCCATCTATTCACTCATCTATCCAGCCATTTACCCTTTCACCAATCCAGCCATCCTTTAACTTACTCATCCATCCACCCAGTCACTTATTCTTCTACCCATTAACCCTTTTAGTCATTCATCCTCCCTTTCTCTCTCCTTCCCCCTTTCACTTATCCATCCATCCTTCCTCCCACCCAGTCATCTACTCATCCTTTCATGAATCCATCCATTGACCCATTTACTCATCCATCCACCCTTTCACTTTTTCACTCACCTATCCATTCTTTTGTCCATCTACACCCTTTCACTCACTCATCAATCCTTACATCCACCCTCGCACTCATCCATCCACCCATTCACTCGCCCATCATCAACCCTTTCACTCATCCATCCATCCACCCTTTCACACACCTATACACCCTTTTACCCATCCATCTACCCTTCCACCCATACATCCATCTATTTACCTTTTCTCTCATCCATACTTCCACTCATTCACTCATCCATCCATTCTTTCTTTCATTATCTGTCCATTCACCCATTCATTCTTTCACTAATCATCCAGCCATTCACACATTCCTACACTTATTTACTCACCCACCTTTTCACATTTTGAGCTGAACCTTTGTCTGCAGAGTTACAGACAGAAGAGGCCCATCAAGAACTTCACCTTGCTGTAGTTCCTAAAGCAAGGGGTGGGGTCGGGGGGGGGGGGTTGGGGGAAGGGGGTTGAGTCCCTATGCCCCTGCACATAGGCAACCTGAAAACTAGAAGTCATGAGTCATGCATGATGCACAGTGCCAGGATGTGAGGTGACTGTGACATGGTGTGGTTTCTAGGGCTTTAAGTGGTGTAAAAAAACGGGGTCTCTTCAAAGGGGGTGCTCGATGTAATTAAGGGTGTGGTTTAAAACACGTAGGCTAACAATCTGTGCTTAGCATAGTGTTCCGCCCGACTGGTATTATGTTGTTTCTGTCATTGCATCCATATATCTAAAAAAAAATCAGATTTTTCACACATTTCTGTGTGGGACAGCGTGGCATCACTGGGCACACACAAATTTCCTCCCACCCAGTGTTCCCCTAGGTCTCCCGATAAAAATGGTACCTCACTTGCGTGGGTAGGCATAGTGGCTGCAAAAGGAAAAGGGCCAAATCGTATGGTGGAGACTTAAAAAATATCTTTAGCAAAACTATTTTCTTTTTTTGGGGGTGAAACCTGAGTTTTTAGCCCAGGGCTCGGCGGCCATCTTTGGAAACTACCAAACCCAAACAGTTCTGAAAACTAGACACCCGGGGGAGTCCAGGGAGGTATGGCATGCGTGGGTCCCCCAACGTTTTCCTACCCAGAATTCCATGAGAAGCTTAAAATTATGTTAAAAAAACACTTTTCCATACATTTGTTCGTGGGATCTCCGTGCCGGCAAAAATTACCTACCACCCAGCGTTCCCCTTGTTCTCCCGAGTAAAAGGATACCTCACTTATGTGGGTGGGCCAAAGGCCTGTGACTAGGATGACCCTAAAACAGTAGAATTCTATGTGCTTAATTTGACAGCCCCAATAACTACAATTTCTTAAAACTACACTTTTGGCCTGTTCCGCTTTGGCCCACCCACACAAGTGAGGTATCATTTTACTCGGGGGAACAAGGGGAACGCATGGTGGTAGAATATTTGTGTCGGCACGGAGATCCCACGAAAAAATATATGGAAAAGTGTTTTTTTACCTAATTCTAAGGTTTGCAAGGAATTCTGGGTAGGAAAACGTTGGGGGACCCACGCATGCCATACCTCCCTGGACTCCCCCGGGTGTCTACTTTGCAAAACTGTTTGGGTTTGGTAGTTTCCAATGATGGCCGACAAGCCCCGGGCCAAAAACTCAGGTGCCCCCCCTCCAAATACAGGGTAGTTGTGCTAAAGGTAATATTTAAGTCTCCACCATACGATTTGGGCCTTTTCCTCTTGCAGCCACTATGCCTACCCACACAAGTGAGGTACCATTTTTTTCGGAAGACCTGGGGGAACGCTGGGCGGGTGGAAATTTGTTGATCCACGCAGATTCCAGAACTTTCCAACACAGAAATGTGATGAAAATGCATTTTTTTGTCAATTTTTTAGATTTGCAAGGGATTCTGGGTAACAGAACCTGGTGGGAGGCAGTCGAGTCACTCCATCATGAATTCCCCTGGGTGTCTACTTTTCAAAAATGTATAGGTTTTCTAGGTTTCCCTAGGTGCTGGCAGAGCTAGGGTTCAAAAACGAAAGGTAGGCTCTTTGCCAAAAAAGGGCACGCTTTCACTGCAAAATTCAGGTGCGAACACGTTGTGTTTTGCGCTATTTTCTGTCGCAGGCACTAGGCAGACCCAGGCAAGTGAGGTACCATTTTTTCAGGGAGACCTGGGGGATTGCTGGGTGGGTGGAAATTTGTGTGAGCCCAGTGATGTCACACTTTCAAACACATAAATGTTTGAAAAAAATTAATAATTTCAGCTACATTTAAAGTTTGCTAGGGATTATGAGAAAAGGAACGTTGGAGGATCCATGCAAGCCATACCCCCTTGAAAGCCCCCGGATGTCTACTTTCGAAAAAAGTTGGGGAAGCTAGGTTTCCCTAGATGGCAACCGAGGAAGGAGTGAAAAACTCATGTGAAACCACCTAGCTAAACCAATTAGTTTTGACAAAATTAGTTGTTTACTTGTGCAGCGTGACAATTTGTGCGCAATATTGCAAGGAAAATATGACGGACATTGTGAGTTTTGCAGGATATTGTGGATATAATTAATTGTTAGATTTCACCAGAGAGACATCACCATGTAGTCCCTTGGGTTTTCAAGAATATCTACAATTGGCAGGTTATTCGTAAGCGGAAGGTACACCTTGGCACAGAGACTAAGAAAAACAAGATCCCTACACAGCCATCTATTCCTCAAACACACACACATACTGGTTGGATTTAGCACGAGGGCGAGTGATGGTTCAGTATATATAATTTTAATAACAAGAGATTTCACAAAAATGAAATGCACTGTCAATTACATGGACAAAGAAACTGAACCAATGACTCGCAGCTCGTGAGCTGTAAAGCCACTTCAAGGCACCAACCGCTTTACAGGCCATTCACACACCTTTCATACCTGACAAACAGAAGACCATTCACACCACCAGGCACAAAAGCAACACATCACAACATTTACAAAAAAAGTGAAAAGGTGTTTCCTGCTTAAAAAAAAAAAACTACACAGACATCAAGTTTTCAAACACACACATACTGGTTGGATTTGGCACGAGAGTGAGTGATGGTTCAGTATATACTATTGTATTAGCAAGTGATTTCACAAAAAATGAAATACACTGTTAATAATGGAAAGGACAAGAAACTGAACCATTGACTCACAGCTCGTGAGCTGTAAAGCCACAACAAGGCACCAACCGCTTTACAGGCCATTCATACACCTTTCATACATGTGACACATACAAAGCATTCGCTCGGCCAGCCGCGGACCCATCACATTACTACACTTCCACCCGCAGACATCGCCAATCAAGGGCCCATCACTTTCACACGCCCACATTCCTGACACAGCAACTACACAAACTCATGGATTACATTGAGTGGCGCTCAACTAGCACTGTGTGTAGTAACCAGCATTAAGTCACTTCCCACACACCGCCAGCCAAGCACCAGTCCACGCACACCACCAGCCAAGCACCAGACCACACACACCGCCAGTCAAGCACCAGACGATGCACACCACCAGCCAAGAACCAGTCCACACACACACCGCCAGGAAAGCACCAGTCCACAGACACCGCCAGCCAAGCACCAGTTCAGGCACACCACCAGCCAAGCACCAATCCAAACACAACACCAGGCAAGCGCAAGAGCACGCACACCGCCAACCAAACACCAGACCACGCACACTGCCAGGCAAGCACCAGTCCACACACACCGCCAGGACAGCACCACTCCACACACACAGCCAGCCAAGCACCAGTCCAGGCACACCACCAGCCAAGCACCAATCCAAACACACCAACAGGCAAGCGCAAGACCATGCACACCGCCAACCAAACACCAGACGACACACACCACCAGCCAAACACCAGTCCACACACACCACCAAGCAAGCGCAATACCACGCACACCGCCAAACAAACAACAGACCACGCACACCGCCAGCCAAGCACAAGTCCACAGACACCGCCAGACAAGCACCAGTCCACAGACACCGCCAGCCAAGCGCCAAACCATGCACACCGTCAGACAATGGACACTACACGCAAACCAACATCAAACTTTAGTTTTTTTTCAAAAATAATTAAAAAAATAAACAAATTGCAAATTGATACAAATCTACTAACACAACAACTAAAACTAAAAACACTACACAAATGCCAACTTTGAAAATGAACAATAAGTTTTAAAGATTAAAGAACAACCAGTTCACTTTAACACTCATGGATGCTCCCAAAAATTCTTTTGCGTGTGGTACAATCTAAAACAAGCAGGTACACACAGGCCAGGGTTTGAAGGGCAGTCGGGGCAGTACATACGAACCTCCTTCCGCAAACCTCTTCGCCAACAGACTCTACATCTCCGACTGGGAAAGTCTTTTGAGGTTGTAGGAGGAATTTGATCAGGAAAGTGGCGATCTTTCAATCTGGCAACATACTCCACCACTCCAACTCTAGGAACACTTGCCTGTTCCACTAAAACAAGGCTGCCTATTACAGACTCCTGAAACTTTACAAAAGTCATCTTTGACTGAGGACAAGATTGCTGGAACACAACAAAAGCATTAAAGGTTGCCTAGTGGAAAAGATGGATAGCCAACTTCTTGTACCAAATGTAAGCCTTACGAAGAACAGCATACGGTTCCAACCTCTGATCTACTCTGTCAACACCACCCATGTACTTATTATAGTCCATTATGCACACAGGTTTGCGCGCTTCTGCAACCTGACCCCAAATAGTCACCGGTTCAGTGCTTTCATCATGTATGGAAGTCAACATGTAGACATCTCTCCTGTCTGAAAACTTCACAGCTAGAAGCTCCTCACAACGCAATGCACTGCACTGTCCCCGAGCAAGCTTTTGACAAACAAGTTCCTTTGGGAAACCTTTACGGTTTGAGCGGATTGTGCCACAAGCAACAATGTCCACTTTGGCCAATACCCTGAACAACCGCACACCAGTGTAGAAGTTATCTGCATATAACTGATGGCCTTTGTTAAAAAATCCATGACCAAGTTCCCACACAATTTTCTCAGTCACTCCAAAAGTCGATGGACAACCAGGGAGGTTAATCCTGGATTCCTTACCGGTGTACACCCTGAAATTAGAGACATATCCAGTCCGACTGTCACACAGCATATAAAGCTTAATTCCATAGCGTGCCCTCTTACTAGGAATGTATTGCCGAAATACCAAGAGGCCCTTGAACAACAGCAAAGACTCATCCACTGCAATTTCTTTCCCGGGATAAAGGATCTCAGGAAATCGATCAATGAAATGATCAATGACAGGCCGAATCTTGAAAAGATGGTCACAATCAGGGTGATCTCGTGCCAAAGCAGAACTATTGTCAACAAAATGCATCATCCGAAGCATAAGCAAATACCTATCACGACTCATGACTGCGGAAATATAGCTGTTGCCATCAAGGGACTAGTAGACCAATATGAAGCCATTGATGGTTTCCTAAGCAAGCCCATCAAAAAAATTAAACCCAAAAACTTTTTCATCTCCTCCAAATTTGTGGGAGTCCACCGGGTAGCTCTAGCGTGGGGCTTAAGGCTGGCACTGTTCACCCTCAAAAACATTTCTGCATACAAATTAGTCTGCTTTACAATCTCAGCCAAAAACACATCATCCATAAACAACTTGAAAAAATCAATTGGCAAAAAGTTTTCAGTGTTCACCCTACACCCTGGAACACCAGTAAATTCAGGCAATGCCGGCTGCACCATGCCTGGTGCAACCAAGGGTCAGAACTTACAACGTCAAGTCTTGCAGACGCAGGCTTCCGCCCAGCTGCCTCCTGTCTCACTACACCAACTGGAAGTCTAGCAGCCCCAGGCTGCAGCCCAGATGCCTCTTGCCGCACTATTGGCACAGCAATGTCCTCCGCAACCACAGGCACTTCAGCCACACCAGAAGTAGCTTCATCAGCACTCAGAGTATCTTCATCATCAGATGAAGCCATGTGTAGAGAAAACTCACTACCTGAATCTTCACCTCCCACATCTGGCTCAGAATCAGAGTCAGTCTCTGGACCATGGTCAGAGGAAGAATCAAAAAGCATTCCAACAACTTGCTGAGCAGTAATCCGGCGGCTAGCCATTATCCTTACAAATAAAGGAGTCTTCACAAACAACTCAACAACCCCAACACTGGGCAAAGTAAGTAAAAAAATGTAAGCCTTTATCACAAATATTTATATATTGAAAAAATATACAATTCGCATACAAAAGACAGCTACACTCACCAGTACCTACTTTGCAAAGACACAGCAAATAGGCAACGATATCCCACTAGAAAGAAGAAAAAAAAACATCTACAGAAGTACACATCAAGAACAAATGCAAAACATGTTTTACAATCACAAAAAACAGAAACCAAACATACTCGTATTATTACACACTTTGCAAAAAAAAACAGTTACATTACAATTGAACAAAAAAAGGTCTCTTACCAAACACATGCAACTACACAAACAGCAGAACAACAGAACCACCAGTAACGGAACCGCACACTGCAACAATCTAAAGAGAAAAAAAACAATACTGTCAGGACTCGGGTGGCTTGCGGTCTAGGGCCCGCCCCACTCGGCAGACGGGGGCGTCTGTGTGGCAAAGTGCATCGGTCGCCCTTGGGAGGGCGTTGGTGGCTGATGTGCTCTAAACCTGCTTGTGCTTCTGTTGTGCACCCGCGCTAGGCTGTCTGTGAGGTTTGCCTTTCTTTCATATGCTGTTTTATGCTGTTCCGCCTAATGCGTGAGGTTTGGCACTTGAAAAGCGTCCGCCTAATGCGTGAGCTTTCATTGCCTGGTCGCATGCGTGAGCGGCGTGGTCACGTTCACTTACGCGACCGCGCCCTGCCTTCTGTGCTCACTATTCTAGACGTTTTTCAGTAAGCAGCTGTGGGTTCCTTTGCTCCGCAATTCATTTCTTTACAGATCTTGGTTTTGGAAGACGAATTCACCGGAGGCTTTCGGTGAGGATCCCTGGGGGCGTGTCTACTTCCAGTTTCCTTCGTTTTGAGGATTCCAGTGCAGAAGGATCGTTTTTGAGTGTCCAGAGTGAACGAGGAGACCTTAGGAGAAAGTAGAGTAGGTCGTACTCTACAGGTAGGGAATAAGAAATTCTCTATCCTTGGCGCAAATTACTTAAGGCAGAAATTCCTGATTTTAGAAAGAGACTATAAGCTAATTAGTCTTTGTTTATTAGAATACACAGTAGTACTGAATCCTTTCATGTTTTGCTTTGTTCCTAGAAATGCTTCTCATTGCTGGCAATGCTAAGGTTATGTTTATTGAAGCGCGCAGTGCTAAAAACGGCGTGTGATACTTTATTCATCATTGAATATTTTGACGCAATTCTTTATTGAAGCTGTTATGCAAAGATGATGTTCTAAAGCTTATGTAAACACAATTATATGATGTTGTGAGTGTTCTCTTCAACCTTTGGTAAAGGAGTCATTTGCTAAGGTGTGCTGTTCTTTCTTTTAGAGAAGAATCTGTCGCTATTCACAACAAAAGATAAGTGAATAAGAAATGTGGGTTTTGTTTGTGAATTACAAAAGCCTTTGGGTATCTTAGAGAGAGCGAGTATAGAGGCTAGTGTTTAGTGATTCCCAGTTCTGGGTTTAAAGGTCAATAGACAAACTTTAGTTTAGAAGTATTGTTTTAACTTTTCCTTTTCAGATCTCCTTTCCAGCTGTTCCCTTTCTAATTCCCTTTTCCCCCCCGCTTGATCACTCCAAGATTCTGTGTAATAATTACATTCGGAATTGGAGGTATCGAGAGGTGGGTCCTTATTACTTCACGACAGACCCTGAGGAAGACTTCGCCTGACAAATACACATTAGAAGAAACAAAAACAACACACATTACAACAGGCTATGTCACAGGGTATGTCACAAATGGGGTGTCTGTCCCCATGGGGGGCAGAATAAAAATCATTATAAACGTGGGCCCCCTGGACGAACCCTACAGAGGACAGAGAGACCAAATAAAGACACTAATCTGCCCCCAGAGGGGGCAGAACATACTTTTGAAAATAAATGGGCCCAAGGAAGCGACCCTTGGCCAAGGGGTCGCTTCCTATAAAAAAAAACAATCCCTGGAGTCTAGTGGGCTTTTCTATCCCCCCCTGGGTCCAGAAACGGTAAAAAAACAGCCGATCTGCCCCCAGTGGGGGGCAGAAGAGTCTTAAATATTCATTTTGCCCCCTGGAAGCGACCCTTGCCCAAGGGGGTCGCTTCCTTTATAAAAAAAAAAGTCTCTGGAGTCTAGTGGACTTTTCTGTTCCCCCCCCCCCGGGTCCAGATTCGGTCCAAGAACCGGCCTATCTGCCCCCGGGGGGGGGGGGGCAGAAAAGTCTAAAAAAAATTGTTGGCCCCTAGGAAGCAACCCTTACCCAAGGGGTCGCTTCCTTTATAAATAAAATACAATCCCTGGTGTCTAGTGGGCTTTTCTGCCCCCCCTGGGTCAGATTCGGCCCACAAACCGGCCGATCTGCCCCCAGGGGGGGCAGAAAAGTCTAAAAAAATTGTGGGCCCCTAGGAAGCGACCCTTACCCAAGGGGTAGCTTCCTTTATAAATAAAATACAATCCCTGGTGTCTAGTGGGCTTTTCTGCCACCCTGGGTCCAGATTCGGCCCGGAAACCGGCCGATCTGCCCCCAGGGGGGGCAGAAAAGTCTAAAAAAAAAATAGGGCCCCTAGGGTCAACTAAAATACAAACCCTGGTGTCTAGTGGGCTTTTCTGCCCCCCCCCCCCCCGGGTGCAGATCGGCCAAAAAAATGGCCGATCTGCCCCGGGGGGGGGGCAGAAAAGTCTGTAATTAAATTTGCCCCTAAGGAAGCGACCCTTGCCCAAGGGGTCGCTTCCTGCACACATAATTTATTCAAAGAAACAATCCCTGGTGTCTAGTTGGGGCATTTCTGGTGCTGGATCACGACGCTGTGCGCGATCCTGAACCAGAAATACCCTGCATTGGGACATCAGGGGAGAGGAAACACTGTTTCCTCCCCCCGATGCCTCAAGGCACCGAGAAACGGGCCACCGGAGCAGCAAACACTTACCCTTCCTCTGGACGCGCTGGAAACAAATGGCTTCCAGCGCGTCCAGCGCTTCCTGATGACGTCGGCGCTCGCTGTGCGTACTGACGTCACCAGGAAGCGTGGGGATGGTCAGGGGGTGGCAGCGGAAAGTCTTCCGCTGCCACCCCAGCTGAAATCTACAGGATCGATGCCCCAGGGGGGGAGCGCCAGCGCTCCCCCCGAGGGCTGTGCTGATGACGGAGCGGTTCCGTCATCAGCACAGCCCAACCAACGCTGATGACGGAACCGCTCCGTCATCAGCGTCGAAGGGGTTAAAATAAAAAAGCAGTAACCATTGCTTTGTTAAATGTAATATTAAAAATACTTCTGTTCTAAAAATGATGAGATAGTGAAAGAACATAACCTGTTCTTTTTAACTTGTTTCACAGGCTTCTTTATGTAAACTGTTTTCTAACATTACTGCTTGGGCGTTTTACCTTTTATCTAACAGAATGCCCCGCTGTACACTGAGGCAGGAGGAGGCCACCACATGCTGTCACACCCCAGACTGCCCCATTGTCATTCTGTATGTGGCAATTACCCGGCATACAGAATGGCAATGGGCAGGTGGGCTGCTCTTGTGCTCGAGGAGGAGCGCGAGGCGCCCCCATCAAGGGGCTGAGGCTTATCACAGGGGAGTAGTGCTGCTCCCTGTGATGGCCAAAATTACGGACAAAGGGCATCCCTAAAAGGGATCCTCATGGACAACGGACGTGAGGTCCAAATTATGGGCGGTCCATGAAATTTACGGACGGTTGGTCACCCTACCCATCGCACACACATCAAACACAAGCATCACTGGTCAGGTGACCCTGCCTATAAAAGAGCCCGAGTGCACGTGCTCGTAGCCAGCTCTAAGTACCATATACTATTTGTATGTGTCACACTTATTCACAAAGTATATGGGCTTAAAGCCAATGACTTTACAGGCATGCAAAGAAAAATATCGTTGTATGTTGCCTTGAGTAAAGGTTACAGCTTCAGAACCCATGCTGAGGGGTGGAAGAAAAAGAGTCTCACAAGAAACAAATGAGAAGTGTAGGAAGAGAGGAATGGAGGAGTGGATTTAATTACTGGACCCTGACATATTGTGTTGTATGTCCCACCTGATTGAGACAGTGTAGGAACAGTTTGATGATGTTGGACATATGTTTACTTTTTCTGTAGTCACAGTGTTGTATAGCTCCTATATATCCTTATATCGTGTTAAGTTAGCATAGGTACATTTGAGATTTAAACGCCATTTTTCCTTTCTTGCAACTTCTGCACACGACCCTTAATTGTTGACTTAGCTTTCAACCTAGTGGTTTGCCGTGGTGTATGTGAGAATAATATGTTATTGCTCTGATATCAGTTTTGTTTAATAAACCATGTCTGCACGGAGAGTGCTGAAGTTACAGGAGCAACACGATATGGAATTGTTATGAGGTCTGATCTCCACGCCTTCATAGTCATAACACAAGTGCAGCCTTTGCCAACTTGGGCTTGAGGCGTGATTGATATTGCTTTGCACGAGAATTGTTAACACTCTTGATGCGGTGCACATGCAGAGAGAGCTGGTGTATGCTGATGTGATTCCTTCATGCTAGGACACTAAGGTATGGGCCCGCCCTAAAACAACCCAAAGAGACCTTCTTAGCTAATAATATAATATATGTGTTAGGGAGGGTGAGATATAAGTGTTGTTAACTCTTATTCATTACAGCATGTTAACATGCTGTCACCATTCGCTTTTTATGTCTTAGTAACTATGCTGATAATTTTGATACTGATAATAAGTATACTTGTATTATCTAAGATACTGCGCCTGAGAAGACGGCATTAGTAAATAAACATTTCAAATGCACATGTGTCTTCTTTACTCCATGTTCTGGTTTGTAATGATAATATAACGAAAGAGTGTTCATGAGTCCCACGTACCCTGAGGTACTGTAAGTTCATGTTCTGGTTTGTCTAAACATTGGGAGTTTGATATGTCCAATGAGACACTGTAGCTAGCTCGGTAAGGGGTGAGTTGGTTGCTAAGGTAAGTTTTGGGACACCCTAATTTGCCGAGGTTCCACTCCTCTGTGCACAGTTCTGTGTGAGTACAGAAACCCTGCAACATGGCGCCCAACGGTTTCGGTGGTCTTATATCATGACACTCGAGTAGTTTATCGTTCATGCCTTAACCCCTTCACATCCGTTTCCGGAAAACGGGGTGTCGGTGAAACCTACCTATTTTTTGAAATAGGTCTTTATTCAAGCTTGATTCTTTCTCAAACGGTTTCTTTGAATTACTACCCAGTTGTGCTACAAAGTATTCTTTGTTTTTTCTTGTTTCCAATTCTGTAATGGCGGCAGCGGTGGCTATTGCACAGCATAGTCGCGTAGCGGTACGCAACCATCTTCAGACGTACCAGGTCCCAGTAGATGGGATGGCTGTGATTTTCGTGGTATGTGCAGATCCGGCGTTTCCTTACGAGTTGTTTTACTCTTGGGTTACGTTTCCGGCTGTGGACGCTAATTCTGGTTTGTTCCACTCCTACACTGCCTCGGATGTCCCAGCTGAATATACGCCATACAGGGCATTGGAAATACCTATTGATCATTGGCAGCATCGAGTTTGGTTTGATGGCGCCCTCCCCCACTCTTTGTCACCTGCGAGGTTAGGTCCACTCTCAATTCCAGGTACAAATTGGCCTGCGTTGGGTGGCTTTACCCCGCACCCGAATCACGGGGCTTGTACCCTGGCAGAAATTCGCAGGCTACATGTAGTTTCCATTTCCGTGATTCGTGCCTTAGTGCAATACATCGGTCGACATCTTCCTGGTGGTCCCCAGGGGGGTGCGGCCGCTCCCATGGAACGAGGCGGAATGCGTCTCAATCCAGTGATGGTTAATTCGGTTTTTGGTGCGCGTCCAGTTGACAACGATGACTTCCCATTCTGGCTAGCAGAGAAGTTTGATCAGCTGGAGGCGGTTTTTCCGAATTCTACTCCTGCTGATAAGCATAGAATGTTAACGATTACTCTACCGAAGGATATAACTCCTGAACTTGCTGACTGTGAGAGCTGGGGAAAAACGTTTGCTGCAGTTTATACGAGATGCTTCGGCACCCCGTCTATGAATGCTCTGCCTGAAATCATTAGACGTGTTCAGAATGATCACGGTCCAGAGGCAGCGGTTGAATTGGGTATGCGCCTGTGTGGTTCTTTTGAGATTGTAAGTGATCTCATTCTCTCCAATGTTAAAGGAGATGCAGTTAACTTTCAGGTGTCAAATGCTTTGGCTGCTCTGCCCGATGCCGACAAACCCCGCCAGTTAGCAAAGATTGTGGTGGCCGCTTATAAGACAATTGGCCGCACAAGTAGAGGTCTGAAATATTTTCCAGTGAAGGATAAAAAACAACCTCAGGGACAATCTGCAGTGACAGATGTCCAGCCCAAGTCCAAAAAACAGAATTGGCCTAAAAAACAGACACAGGGGAAGCAGACAACGCAGACTCAGGGTACTTTTCCTGCAATACAAGCTCCTGCGCCACCCGAAAAAGTTTATGATTTGCGCGACCGCGCGATGATTAAATCGCCTGATCGTTTTCAGGGTTCTGATCAACGCTCTCCTCGTTCCTTTCAGGACACATCGGCCCCGAAGACCGGTGGAGGAGGAGGGGGTGGACGTGGACGTGGTGGCCAACAAGGACGTGGTCAGTCCCGCCAAACGGACGGCGCAGTGAAGCAGGAGGATTCTACGCCTAGGCGTCCGCAGTTTGCGAAAAAGAAAGTCGCAGCCTTAACAGCGCATCGATATGCCACAGATAGTGAGAACGCGGCTTCGGAATCTGACGTGGGCTCTGACCTTGCTGGACAGCGCGGCGGAGATAACCATAGTCAGAGAGGCGCTGCGTCCACTACTGAGGGTGACAGCGACTGATGTCTACGTTGTGATAGAAACAGCGGATACGAGACTTGCTCCCCCTGAAAGACTATATGAAATTGTCCTGTTAATTGAAGGTGACATACAGCGTACCGTTAAAGGTGTATTTTGGGAGAATCTGTCTTCTACATATGATATTTTACTTTCGGAGGCTGACTGGCCCCCACCTTTTGTGCTCGCGGCGCCGCGAGGGGAGGAGGTGATCCTACCCAGTTTCGCGAACACTGTCTCGAAAGAGCATGCGCAGCATTTTGCAGAAGAGTGGGCTCGGGCTCTCGCGCCGGCTTTGTACCGTAACCAATGTGGTTGGGATAGATTATCGCCTTGCCACGAAATTCCGTTGCGGTCTCAGCCGCAGCCTCAACCTCAATATCCCATACGGCGTGAAGCAAAATCTTCCGTCGCGGAAATCCTTGAACAATTGGAATATCAGGGAGTTATTGAAACGTGTGTGTCACCGATGAATAATCCCCTTTTTACTGTGAACAAACCTGACGGATCATATCGTTTGGTTTTGGATTACCGGCATTTAAACTCGCATTGCCGTAACTGTGCTGTACAGAATACCCACGGCTCTGCCCTAGTGGATAGTCTCGTGCGTAAGCGTTTCAAGACAACGCTTGACATATCCAATGGTTTTTATGCCCACAGATTGGACAGCTTTAGTTCCCAATGGACCAGTTTTACGAGCGCTGGAGTCCAAAAGCAATTCCGGCGTCTTCCAATGGGCTACAAGAATAGTCCTGGTATATTTACCGCTCGAATTGTCTCTATTCTGGAGGCACTCGACCCTGATGCTTTTTCGTATGTGGATGACATATATCTCACAGACGACGATATTTGGGAGCATCTGTGTCGTGTAAATTCTGTTGTTTGCAACTTCGCAGACATGGGTTACAAATTTAACTTTGCAAAATCGCACATTGCTGAACACACAGTGTTGTTTTTGGGCTATGAGCTCAACAATGAAGGTAGAGGTTTGGCTCCTCACTTCTTAGAGAAGTGCGCACAATTGCGCGCTCCAACAACACTGAAAAAATTACAGTCTTTACTGGGCTTTTTGAATTTCGGCAGAACTTACATTCCGGAATATGCCCAGCGTATCAAGCCTTTGTATACTTTGATACAACCAACTTTCTCAAAATCATGCTGGCTGCCTGAGCATTCAGCCATTTTGCTATCCTTGCAGGCTGATCTGCTCGCTTCTAAATATTTACTGACTCGTGATAACCACACCAACCTGGTAATAAGAATAATTCCCGGGACGGTGGGTTTCACATACCTCACTTTTAATGAAGGTGACACAGTACCTATCGCTTACAAGTCACACTTGTACACTTCGGCTGAGATGCGGTTTCCCACGGTGGAAAAAGTTTTAACTGCTGTACAGATGGCAATTCTAAAAGAACGAGCACTGTCACAGGGGAAACGCATGCTGGTGGTAACACCCTGTCCTCATTTGGAGGCAGTCACGAAAGCCAGTGTACCAAATTCAAAGGCTTTGCACCCTCGGTGGATTCAGTGGGCTGCGTCATTGTCATCCGCGGATGTCATGTTTATTTTTGACGCTTCCTTACGGTCGCAAGAGTACTTGCAGTATGAATTCGTTCATCCTGCTCCTCTGGCGATGCGACCTTTGGAGGACTTCCATTGCATCATTTACACTGATGGGTCGGCGCAGGTTGCGCATGGCTCTAAACATGCCTACGTTTCCGCATGCGCCATTGTGGTCGGTGCTATGTTGAATGATGAGTTCGTTTCCAGGGAGGTACACACGTTGCCCCTGGGCGATTGCACCGCACAATTGGCAGAGCTTCGTGCTCTCTTACTAGCTCTGGAGTACGCAGATCCAAGTGTTACTACTCTAATTGTAAGTGATTCTTACTACTGTGTCCAGTCTTACAATGAAAACTTGTTCTTTTGGATTCAAAATGATTTTCATGATTCCAAGGGTAGCACAATAAAACATAAAATGATCTGGGTTCGAGTGGCAGAGCTTAAGGCTATGTTGCCACTCGTTTATGTGATTCATACTCTCGGTCATCAGCGCGTAGGAGTTCACGCTGTTGGCAACTCGCTTGCTGATGAAGCAGCGAAATCAGCAGTATCTACATACTTAGTTGCAGCAGTTACTAGGTCTAAAACCAAGATTGATAGCGACATCTTGGCAGCGATTGCTGCCTCTGAGAAGGGAAGTAAACATCCTGCGGGTTTCCCTTCGAAGTATAAATACCACTTAAGTCCCGAAAAGGTTCCTTTTGTGACAATTCCTGATGTTGGGGAACGGCTGATTCCCAACTCGGATCGCAGAACAGACTTGATTACAGCGGCTCATGAAGGTGTGGCGTCTGCGCATGCGGGCGTCTCAGCCACTGTAACGCAACTACAACAACGTTTCTGGTGGCGGGGACTTTACAAACAGACGCGTGATTATGTCCTTCTTTGTGACATATGCCAGCAGATTAAACCTTCAACTGCTACGCGTCCGCCACAGACTCAGTTGTACATTTCTAATAAACCGCTAGGCTGTGTTTATTTAGATCACTGCGGTCCTTTTTCATCTGATACTGCGTATAAGTACATCTTAGTAGCAGTTGACTCATGCACACGCTTTGTGTGGGTATGGCCACATCGCAGCGCTGATTCACGGACTGTCATTAGAGATTTGCGTATCTTTATAGGGATTTTTGCCTGTGGTACCTTCCATTCGGATCAGGGTCCGGCTTTCGCCTCTAAGGCGTATAAGGATGCCATGACTTCGATGGGGGTCCAAGTCAAGTTTTCGTCACCCTACAGACCTGAGGGTAATAGTGTAGTTGAACGAATGAACCGTGATTTAAAGCAATCTTTGACAGCCCGAGTTATAGGCACTGGCAGAAACTGGCTGGCTCACCTCAATGGCGTGCAGCGTGCTCTTAATAATCTCCCTAGAAGGTCTCTGGGTGGGCGGACCCCATACGAAATGCTCTTTGGCATCAAGATGTACGTCCCTGACCTTGACGGTCTAGACTCTGTGGTTAGCGCCACTTCCTTTGACGCAGATGAACATTGCAATGTTTTACAGAATCTACAAAAGACCAGAGACAGTCTTGCAAAGGAACATTTGCCCTCCACATCGGATGATGCGTTGCAGATCCCGGTAGTTGGCTGGCTACCCCAAATTGGAGAACTGGTTCGGGAGAAGATCGACAACAAGAAAGAGTTTGGTCCCTCCTATCGAGCTCCAGTCCCAGTGCTTGGAGTGAAGGGCACAAGAACAGTCATTTTACCACCACTTCCGGGTCGTAAGGAAAACAGGTTTATTTCTATTGACAATGTCAAGATACACAGAGTGGCCGATTCTTCTTAGCATGACACCAGCTGTTTCCTGTCCTTCCATTGTGAGAAATTCAATTATGCCCACTGCTTCTAATAATGAACCTGAGGTGGCCATCGAATTACCTGCTGTTTCCAGTCCATTATTGAATAATTTACCAGGAACTAACCTTGATGAGACAGACTATACATACCCCACTGATTTGTCCATGCCTGACCTGCAAGCTCGTTTAGCCATGGAATCCAGATTTTCATTTGACTCTGCTTCCCTTGCCTCGAAAAAACCCTCTCAAATTGCAGTTTATGCTAGCATGTTTAAAAAACATTTTTTGATACCTCCTTGGATATACATTTGGCTGGTCCTTTTTTCGGTTTACCTTTTTATGTCAATTGGTTTTGTGTTTTATTTTTTTCGAATTATGAATGGACACTATGTCGAGGAGAGAACTTGCATTACTCATTTAAATGGAACTTTGGCACCACTTTCCTCTTCACATTCTACACACAGATTAAAGAGAGACTTGACTTTGGTTAACATCACAGCATGGCCTGTTCTGGATGGAATCGCGTGGGATGCAGTTCGGTTTCAAATTCATGGCCCAACGGAAGTCGTTAATGTTCCTAATGTTCTTAGAGTGAATATGGGGGATGTGGTGAAACAAAACATTCGTTCTGATGATTGGGATGTTAATGCTGTGGAAAGTTTATTTTCTGATTTGAAATACTATGCTGCTTTTGATGCTGAGGATTTATATTTAGAATCTGCTAATTATGGTGAATTGTTCTGTTACCAACATTATGGCAATCACTTCTTACACAAAACATCTTCCCGAAGGGATGCTGTTAATTTTACTCAGTGGGAACATTGCCCGGCACCTACACAAGGGAGTTCAGAAACATTTCTTAAAAAGTATACTTATTTCACTGACTTTAATCAGTCCAATCCCGAGTCCTTTTATTTTAAATTTCAAAAACAGCCACTGTCCAAGGTTAGACTTACTGATACCAAATTGTTGTATTCGAAGGCCTTCCTGGATCAATTAGTTACTGGGGGCTATGAGTTATGGAAGGAAACAATAGACCTTAAATCGGTTTGGGGTTCAAGGGCCTGGCAGGTACGAGGCACTGAGGCTTTGCACCGTGCATGTCTCATCCCGAATCATATGTTGTTTTTAAATGAAACCATTTCCCAGACCACATGCTTTGGATTGGCTACATCTAAAAGGTTAAACACCCCGTCTTTCCCAGAGTTGGAGGAATATCAGAATTGGAGTAATTTTACTCAATTGTCCATTAAAGATATACAGGCTCTGCTTCTTAATTCCTCCTTTAACATTTCCAGTATGAATCCCAGAGGTTGGCTGCTTTGCCAAAAAAGGTTTTTGAATATATCTGACGGTTTTAAGACTGTTAGATCTGATCCCCGGTTTGATTTGAGTCATACTGTCACCTCTTACTCTGTGGGCAAGCTGTGTCAAGCTTGGCTGAAACATTCAACTTTACCTGCGGTTAAGTATCACCTTTCCAAACTGAATGCAGACGTGGATTTGAATGATTTCATTAAAGGCCCAGCTAGTGGCAGGTCGAAACGGTGGTTATATGGGGTTTACAATGAAATTTGGAAACTCTCACAGATTGAGGCTGCTTCACGCCTTAGGGCTATTGATCAGGCGAATCTTGAGAAAGTGCTTGCAGTTGTTGACAATAGCATTAACGTGCTTTCCTCTAGAATTTACACATTGGATAATATTGTGTCGTCTGTTGTTGATATTGTGCATGATGAAGTGTCAGTATTATACCATGGTCAAAATCAATTACGGTCAATCATGCAGTTTGCATGGACACTTCAGACTCTGAAAATGGCTAAAGTTCCCTGTTGATACATGAACGTTTCCTCTTTATTTTCCCCGTTTAATTTGACAGACAAACAACGCTTGCTTTCAATGCGTGATGCTTCCTTTTCTATGCTCCATATTGAAAGATTGGAATCTTTACCTTTTTCTGTGGCAGAAGCCACTGCTGCTACGTGGCTTATCCACGGTTTAATAACACTGCCTTTTGCTTTATATAAGTTTTCAAATTGTATGAAATATGTGCCAATAGGTCGTTTTGAACCCTTAGGTAGCGGTTTTCTTCATGAGGTCTGGTCACTCCCATACACATACAGATGTTTCAAGGATGAACAAGAAGTTTATCTAACAGGGGATGAGTGTACTGAGACGCCAGATCATTCTTTAATGTGCAGACACATACAGTTACACGGTTCATGTAACAAGGACCGACCGAATATGGCTTGCGTTTTACAGGGCACGCCAGTTCCTGCTATCATCCCCACGTTTAAATTGTTAGAGAATGGTAGTTATTTAATGCTCAATAATGAAAACTGTTGTGGTTTAATTAAAGGTATAGCTTTCATAGTAACGGTTAGTGAGCGAGTTATTTGCTGCAGAAATGTTCTTTATCCTCCCACACGTGAACATAGGGAGTCTTCCATTTGGCCACAGATACCGACCTTGGGAGCAGAATTCAGCGGCATGGCTAGAATAAGAGCTCTATTGTCCCAGAAAGAGGTGGCCTTGAGCTCGGCCCGTGAAACTTTCGTGCTTCACATTGCTAACACCCGTACGGAGGTTCAGGCTCTTTTAAATACTGATTTGCCTTTGCATTTCGGAGCCATGGTCCGTTCTATCTTTAACGCATCCTCCACAACGGGCCTAGCACATTTTTTTAAAGTTGTTAGCGGTGGTCTCGTGACTTCCTTTGAGAAGATTTTTGGAGTCATCCCTGCCTTCTTCCATTCTATTTTTTCATCCTTATTTGGAGGGTTCCCATTTTTACTTGCATTAGCGGCTGGCGCATTGGTGGTTTTCTGCCTTTTTAAATATGGATGCCCTTCCTGTGCAAGACCACGCTCGGCTGCTACTGACGCGGTTTCGCAACCGCATGCTTAATTATTATGGCACACTGCCGTTGGCGACTCTAAGCACGGCGTTTGGATTATCTTTTCGGTTCTCCTATTTCACCGGTGTCCAGCCTGTATTTCGCTGCCTGACCTGTGATTTCCTTTGGGCCATTGATTTGTGTCTCTGCGGACCAATATCTTCTGACGTCGATTTTGATCAACTGATGAGTCCTATCATTGCTCACGAGTTGGTTTGTTCTGACGAAAGGATTATGGCCTTGGCGGTGGCACATGGACTAATGGGTCCCTGGGATGTGTTGTCGGCAGCGCAAAATTTCTTGGAACAAAGTTTTCTTGAAAACCCACCGAGCTGTCCTCTGATGGTTATAGAGGATCCGGTGCTGGAAGATCACGTATGTTCCTTTCATCTTTTAAATTGGATGGCTGAACTGTTTTCGGATGAGGACAGTGACTTCCTCCTGGAGGCTGTTGCAGCTTACTTTTCATATACAGTCTTATCATAGACACTGCCTCAAATTGACATGCTGATTGATAGCATTTCCTTGATTTTATTGACTTTTGGTCAAGACATTTTATTTTTGCTTGCCTATTGGCTTGAGCCACATTATACTTGTGGGCTATTTTTTAGCATTAGTTTTTATAATTGAATTTTTATTCATGCTCGTTTATAATTGGATTCTGCTCTCATGTGATGGCACTTCTGTTATCTTATTTAGTCCGTTCTCGGATCATGGGGGGGTGTTGTATAGCTCCTATATATCCTTATATCGTGTTAAGTTAGCATAGGTACATTTGAGATTTAAACGCCATTTTTCCTTTCTTGCAACTTCTGCACACGACCCTTAATTGTTGACTTAGCTTTCAACCTAGTGGTTTGCCGTGGTGTATGTGAGAATAATATGTTATTGCTCTGATATCAGTTTTGTTTAATAAACCATGTCTGCACGGAGAGTGCTGAAGTTACAGGAGCAACACGATATGGAATTGTTATGAGGTCTGATCTCCACGCCTTCATAGTCATAACACAAGTGCAGCCTTTGCCAACTTGGGCTTGAGGCGTGATTGATATTGCTTTGCACGAGAATTGTTAACACTCTTGATGCGGTGCACATGCAGAGAGAGCTGGTGTATGCTGATGTGATTCCTTCATGCTAGGACACTAAGGTATGGGCCCGCCCTAAAACAACCCAAAGAGACCTTCTTAGCTAATAATATAATATATGTGTTAGGGAGGGTGAGATATAAGTGTTGTTAACTCTTATTCATTACAGCATGTTAACATGCTGTCACCATTCGCTTTTTATGTCTTAGTAACTATGCTGATAATTTTGATACTGATAATAAGTATACTTGTATTATCTAAGATACTGCGCCTGAGAAGACGGCATTAGTAAATAAACATTTCAAATGCACATGTGTCTTCTTTACTCCATGTTCTGGTTTGTAATGATAATATAACGAAAGAGTGTTCATGAGTCCCACGTACCCTGAGGTACTGTAAGTTCATGTTCTGGTTTGTCTAAACATTGGGAGTTTGATATGTCCAATGAGACACTGTAGCTAGCTCGGTAAGGGGTGAGTTGGTTGCTAAGGTAAGTTTTGGGACACCCTAATTTGCCGAGGTTCCACTCCTCTGTGCACAGTTCTGTGTGAGTACAGAAACCCTGCAACAACAGCTTTGGAGTGTCTTTTACCTTCACCCACAAACACATGCTTGTTAATTCATTCCAATGCCAAGTATGATCGTGCCATCTCCTTCTACACTGGCCTGCACATTCTCAAGGTCAACCGGCCTAAAACAGCATTGACAGACTCATAGCGGCCCCAAAGCATAAGAGTCTCTATTTCATCTTCTATTCCTACAAAGTAACATGTAGTAGTCATAACAATTGCCAAAGTGGAACAATTGTGCAGAATTGTACCTACAACCCAGTGAAAGCCGATGTTTACTATAATTACAACTATAAGGGACAACCATTGTTAATCTGTCTAAACGGACACGCTCTCAAATGGGTTTTCTCTCAAAATTAGAAAACTCTCTTCACCTATCTATTTAAGAAAAGCCCCCATTAACTGCCTACTCTAGTAGATTCACACTCAGCATGATAGATAACTGCCCTCGCCTCTACAAGTTTGTTCTTATTACATAGAGGGTGGTCAAGTGGCATATATGTTTTATCTCAGTGCTTAATTTGCACCAGTGGTTGTGGTAGTTGGCACTGAAGAAACTGATTTTTCATCACCATACTTTGCTCCAGTGGAAGAGAGAAAGAAAGGTAGAAAATGTTGAAAAAGTGAGGTAGACAAAGATAGGAAACAGTGACAATGGAAAAAGCAGGTATGAATATGCAAGAGTGAGATAAAGAGACATGAATTGTAGAGTATCATAGCGAAGAGACATGAGGTGGAATCAGGACTTGGCATGTTTGGCGCTCATCATTACTGGCATTTGACAACACCTTTGACAGTCTCCTAAGAAAAGCAATGGCCCCAGAACTTATTTCTTTACAAATAAAGCTCTGGCAGCTTTTTCTCATTGTTCCTCACTGCAGCTCGTCAGTGCTGCTCTCTGGTTGGGGTGTGTATAAGAAAGTCAGCCATTAATTGGGGTGGACAGCAGTCTACCATAAATAATAAAATCACTAAACTGTTAGGTCCGGGCAAATGTGTCAATAATTTAAACCTGATCTTAACCCCTGGTAGCTGTGGCACAGGCAGACATCCATAACTTTGAGAAAATATGTAAAGACTTTAGAAGTAGTAAAAGAGTTATACAGTAAACAATACAACACAATAAAATCCCACTCCAATTTATAAAATAAAAAATTGAAATAAACAAATTACACCAAAACAACAAAAATCCATTATTAGTAACCGGAGATATACATTTTTATAGAGAAAAAAAGCACCAAGAAAAAGCAAAATATCAATAGAAAATACTGTTCACATGTAATTGGGACCTTGGCATGATTTCAGGCCAACTGCGATGGAGCATGGGTCAGATAAAACAAGACCATCCCATTCAAAGACTTTACCTTCCTTTTTGTCTCTGAAATCATAGTCCTACAGTGGGGAAAAGCAGCAGGGTGTATTCAGCAAAGTCCCTTCAAATTTGGATAGGTGTTGAGCGAGGTCCCACTGAAGAGGTTATTTTTGGCAGGAAAAGCTTTGAGCAAAAAATTAAATTTTACACCCAGGGAAGATTAACTTCGGTCTATGTTTTGCAGCTCAGAAACCTCCAATGAGGCAAGGCTGCAGGCAGGATCAGACAATGAGTTCAATAAGGAGAGATACCTTCTTGCAGAGGACTAGCTGGAATGGATTTGCTGTGCGGAGAAGCTCCAAGCAGCAGATTTGGTTTTGCTAACATTATATGCATAATATACTAACATATCCAGGGAAGTTCCAAGCAGGATAAACCTGATTTTCTTGCTCAGTGAGGTAAGGATGTGCCTAGAGCGGATTAACTTAGGTGATTAGCCCTGCTCCTCATGAGGTAGGTCTGGATGTCCAAACATTTTCTACGTCCAGATTTTTCAGAGATTACAGTATAAGTCTTCCTGTGCACCAAGAAGTCTCCTAGGACCTCTAGGATTTCACTTGGGGTCAGGACTCCTTTCTGCAGAGGCCATTAGAAGGGTCCACTCCTCTCTCAATTGCCACTGGTCACTTTAGGAAAAACCCTCTTGCAGCTTGTTGTGTACCTGTCGCCACATATAAGGTCAGCCAACTGACCTTTGGAGTCCTCTTCTTAGTCGTCCGGGTATAAATGGGAGCAGGTCCAGCCTTTCAATACTCACAGATCTCAAACAGCAGGTACAGTCTTTGGAGTATTCTACCTCAGGTCCAGAAAGTGTTCTAAGGAGGGTGCCTTGTGGTGCCACATTGGGTGGGGGTGACTCCTGACTCTTCCCTGACCAATGGTGCAAAAGTTCCCAGGGGCATCTCTTTCTACTTTTTTCACAAGTGCTGTTTGCTCTACATCAAACATTCTCACAGTGCACCGCACTGCTAAAATCTACTGTGTGGAATGCCTTTCTCCTTTTTACAGAGCCTGTGTGCCCATCCAGAGGTGTGGCCAGGGAAATGCCCTGGCCCCTCCTCTGTGTTCACTTAAAACTGGTTCTAGGGTTAGATTTCCTCCCAATGGGATTTGAATCAGCTTGGCTGGTGAAACAAAGGTTTTCTTTCTTCAGGTCTCACCTCACATTTATTTGTGAAAGAGCTGACCCTTTTTCTAGTTAATGAAGATCCCGGGTCCACCCTAAAAGACCTCTCCACACCCAGGGCATTATTTCTGCTCTGGGAGCTGTTTTCACACTACATTAATGTCAAGCACTGGCTGGGCTGTTGCTGGAGAACTAATGTGCATTATCCACCATGAGTATTGGTAGTGAAAATTATAACTTTCTAAAAGTTACTTTTCCTAAGTATTTACTAATGAAATCTGAATGTACTATTAGATTGGATTTTTAATAAATATAAAAAATTGTGTTTGAATAATTTTTTCAAATGGTCCCAAACCTGAGATAGCACAATTAATATTTTGAGTTCAATAATTTTATTAAGATTTTAAAAATATAAAAACAGTTAGGTACAGTTCATAATGATACCAATATGAAAGATAAGGAAAGATCCATAAGTTCATCAGAATATGTCACTAATAGCAGAGAAATTGCCACAACTCATATTTCTTAAAACAAAAATGAAAAGCAAGGAACAGAGTGGCATTAGTGAATCAGAGGAACCCATGAACGGCATCATTATTTACAAAACAGAAGATAGAAAGATAGAGGAGAAAGAGAAAAGGGAAACAGGTCAGAAGAAAGGAAAGAAGGATGAAGAAGGAAGAAAGAAGAAAGAGGAACAAAACACTACAGACAACAGTCAGTCAGACATAAAAAAGGGCTCATCTCACTCCTACTATTTCTTTTAATGTATGGAGAACTTTAGCAGAATTAATATTTTAATCTGTACTCTAGTTTTCCTCATAGGACAGCCAGAGCCTGCCAGAGTGCAAATAGCATTTGGGGCATTGTCTCTTCACTGAAGACACGTGGTAATATTTCTACATGCCACACTTTAAATACCGTGCACTACCATGTGGACTTCAAGCCTATTTAGGGGTGACTTATTAAAATTTAAATGGAAGGTTTTTCTCAGTCAAAAAGTATTGTTTTGACAGGTCAAACAACAGGTTTAAACTGCAGCCATTACATGTTTTCCATGTTACATTAGTCAATGCCATAATAAGAACTACAGTGTAAAGGTGACGTTTAACTTTCCATGGGATGGATGAATTTCTGCACTGTATACTATTGCCTTATAGGAAAGTTAAGTAAGCCATTTAGGATTTAGTCAATTTAACTGTGCTTTAGGGTTGGCCAGCGATCCCCTCATTTAAAACAGAGAAAATTGTAGTGTCACAGATGCTAGAAACCTACTTAGAGAAAGGCATCTCTCACTATTCTACACTATAATGTGCATGGGCGCATTTGGCACCACAGTGTCACTCTCTAAGAGGCCATCACAGTCAAGAAACTGACAGCTAAGTGAAAACAGAATTATAAATCACACATGCTTAACTTGTTAGCTCTGACAGCCATATTGAAGCATACGTGCTAGGATAATTTGGGTTCTGGGCATGCACAGCCAGCAACACAATGTTCATTTGTTGCAGCAAATAATAGTTATTTCTAAGTGGCAGACAGCTCCTTATTGTGGTGTCGCCATTGCTCTGATGCTAAAGTGCTCCATTACCGCGCCTGGGTCCGCCACAGACCTCAATGCATTTCCTAAGCCGCAAAATTAATCTGATGACTGCCTAATGGGCAACAATCTTTCACTTTGTCTCCTGGCATGCCCATTTCGTTTACTTCGTGTTTACTTCGTAGTGGGGGAAGTTAATGAATATTGAATGCTGTGACATTCCCACTGACTTTGAGACCGTCAGATCCCCTCAACTCCTGCGACTGCAATAAGGAATAGAAGAAACAATGGAAAAAAATCCAATATAAATTAATTTATGCCACCTTTCCGTAATGGTTTTTTATCCTCAGACGTGTTGGGCCCATTTCAAATTTTACTGGTACAGAGCAGACAAGAGTCTATTGTTTATTTACTGTTACATATTTTAAAATATTTGTGTTTTTACTTCCTATGTCCCACACGCTTAATTGTCATACATCTTTGTATTAGGACAAAATAAAAATCCAGGCACTGAAATAAATGTGGCAACACATTGAATTGTGATTCATGATGCATTGTTCGATTGGTATGTGTGGGTGCACATTTGGGGACACTTGTGGCAAACGGTGCACTTTGAAGCTCATTGATGATGAAGTAGAGTGGTGTGGCTCACTGGTTAGAGGCGGCAGGCCTGGAAGCAGAGAACGGCCCGGGACCAGGGTTCAATTCCTGACGGGGCAGGGTCGTGGACCAGGGTCAGCAGACTTGATAATTCTCGCCTCGGTGCCTACTCTAACCAGGGATCACACTTGGCACCTCTGGGAATTAGCTTACCTCATCTCTACAACGGCCCCCCACATTCGCCGGGGATGCCTGCTTTCACCTTGGAGATACCCAGTAGGGACCATCTCACAGGGATAACCAGGACGGGTTCCCCAGCGGTCTACAGCGCCAAGACGCCTCAGGGCAGCAGTGCGCTTTACATTTACATGATGGGGGACTGATGGATATGCCCTAAATATATGTAGAATGAGTTGTGGCAAATAGCACATTTCAAAGAAGACAGGTCCAGTAACCTTTTTTCAACACTGGACTCAAAACTAAGCATCCAAAAATGCATATTTCCAGGCGATATTGACTGATAAACTTCAATGCAGTGTAAACTCCCTGTGTCTGACTGCAGCCACCTTAATCCTTCTATTCATGTCCCACTCTCTTATCAAGGAGAGGCTAAGGCATCTATGTGCCTCATACCTTTTCTGAACATAGGAAATGGCTCATGCTTCCTGCTTAATTTGTGATCTTGTGTAATGTAGCAGGCGCTCATGTGAAGCAACCCAATACCTTCGGGTCGAGTCTGCGCTATATAAAAAAAAAAAAATTCAAACGTTTCACGAAGAGGGTGGGAGCCCATTCAAATTCAACAGCTGAGTGGGTGGGTTAGAGAAGGGAAAAGTGCAGCCAGCCGCAGAAGAAATTTAAAGTGTTGTGCCGAATGTTAAATTTACATCAATATTCAGATTAAAAGAAGAATCATGGCTTTGAAGTCACAAACTGCTCAACACTGAGCAATTGATAACCATGCTTATGGACTCATATGCTGATTTTCCAGGGATAGACAGAGGATGTGACATGGGATTACAGCAAAAGGCTACCACTGAGCATTCATTCCCAGCTACCAGGCTATCACTGACACCAAATTTGCAACCGCTATCACCAAATGAGGACCCCCCGCCCATTATCAATGTTTCAGACACTGTAGAGGGGTTAGATTTTCAGTCTAATCCTAACACTGATGCTGACTCAATACGTAAAAGGGAAAATGAGATTCCCCCCCAAAAAACTAGAGGGCATAAAACTAAATGTAGACAAGCATGCAGTAGAGGCAAGCAGCCTGTCTTTGGAGTAAGGGGGAAAAGTAAAGGTAGTCGAAGAAGAAAGGTTCAAACCTCAGCTGGGCAAGAGGGTTTTATGAGTTCAGACCAACCAATAGAGGTTAATACCTTACAAAATGAAGAGAGAAATAGAGGCCAGTCAGAAAAAACATGTATAAATTATGAGGGCCTTATGATACATATGGAGCAATTAATGAAATCTCTCATTCTACCAGTGCTAGAAAGAATTAAGACCCTTACTGCTAAACTAGGCAGTTTAGAAAATATGATTATTGCTAACTCTGAGGTACTGAAACAATTCAACTTGCATGGAAAAAGTGTAATCATGCACAATTCTAGTTCGCCCTTAAGTGCTACTAGCAGTGTCTTAAAGCCAAACGTTAAAACAACTGTATCATAGACAAAGGAGGTTAACCATTCGGGGCAGCATAGTCCGCCCCAAAGTAACAGAGCACAGGCTCATAAAAATACCAAAAAAATGGGACCTACGAGGGAGCCTGAAAAGGTACGGTTAGGTAGTGAGCAAATTAGGGGCCCCAGTAACATTGATTCAAAAAAGAATAAAAGCAATTTTGAGAGGACTGGTTATCCGCGTATTGATCTTCCACCTCAGTCCCTGCCCTATACTGTGGTATTAACGGGGATGCCAGAGTTAAAAAATGAAAGGGAGGAATCCCACTCTGAGCTAAAGAATAAGGTAGTTTTTTGGCTAAATGCCAATAGGCCACTACCTGGGTATGTACAGGCTGAAATTATATATGTCCGCAGGGTACGCTGGATGGGGCATAGATATAAAAATCTCCCTGAGGATTGCATAATCATTCATTTCAGAGATAGGCGCGTTGTGAGATTCATTCTTGATTGGAATAACGAGAGAAGGAACGGAGAAATCCAAACCATGGACCTGACCTATTTCTATCCAACTATGAATCTCACAGCGAACCCATCCAAAGCATGGCAACACTGCGAAGTCAGGGCACAAAATACAATTGAGTATAATTTACCGATTTCTAATCGTTACTGTATAATGCTGGGCCTGGAGGATATCCCAAACAAGTAAAAAAAAACCTGGCCAAAAGTCAGTGCTTGACGATCATGGTATACCCATGATTAATGATAATGATAAGGGTAAGGTTGAGGTAATTGCCTATAACCGCATTGTACAGGGTCCTAAGAATGTGAGTTCTCCACATGAGAGATCACCTATTGGGTCTCTCTCGCGGAACCTACCATTAGTACAAACATCTCGGATAAAATACAAAATAAGGAATCATGGTCCTTTTTAAGTTGGAATATTGCAGGGATAAGTTCCAAATTGGACAATGAAAACTGGGTAAATAAGTCTGATGTTGTCAGTTTTCAAGAAACTTGGACCACGGTCCCTGTCCACTCAAATGGCTTTAGGACTTCTTGTACGCCAGCCATTAGCTCTGCTCGAGGTAGGGCTAAAGGAAGTTTGTGCACTTATGTCTCAAATATGTGGGATTGCGCTAAAGTAGAAATGGTTCGTAATAATACTTACTATCAGATTATAAGGCTTACAATTGATAGCGACTTTTCTTTAGTTTTGGTGAATTTTTATAATAATGTTTTAGATGAAGATATCAATCAATCAATCAATCACAGCATTTATATAGCGCACTACTCACCCGGAGGGTCTCAAGGCGCTAGGGGGGGGGTTCCCTACTGCTCGAACAGCCAGGTCTTGAGCTGCTTCCTGAAGGCGAGGTGGTCCTGGGTCAGGCGGAGGTGGGTCGGGAGGGAGTTCCAAGTCTTGGCGGCCAGGTAGGAGAAGGACCTTCCCCCTCTGGTGGCTCTTCGGACGCGGGGGACGGCGGCGAGGGCGTGGCCGGTCGATCGAAGCTGGCGTGTGGGAGCGTAGAAGTTGAGGCGGCTGTTGAGGTATCCGGGGTCATGGTTGTGTAGGGCTTTGTGTGCGTGGGTGAGGAGACGGAAGGTGATTCTCTTGTTGACCGGGAGCCAGTGCAGGTCTCTCAGGTGTCCGGAGATGTGGCTGCGACGGGGGATGTCCAGGATGAGTCGTGCTGAGGTGTTCTGGATCCGCTGGAGTATCTTCTGGAGTTTGGCGGTGGTACCGGCGTAGAGGGAGTTGCCGTAGTCCAGACGGCTGGTGACGAGGGCCTGGGTGACCGTCTTCCTGGTCTCGGTGGGGATCCACCGGAAGATCTTACGTAGCATGCGCAGGATGTTGAAGCATGACGAGGAGACGGCGTTGATTTGTCTGGTCATGGAGAGGGAGGAGTCCAGGATGAAGCCCAGGTTGCGTGCGTGGTCTGTTGGTTTGGGTGCGCTGCCCAGGGCGGGGGGCCATCAGGAGTCGTCCCAGGCGGAGGGTGAAGATCCCAGGATGAGGACTTACGTCTTGTCCGAGTTCAGTTTCAGGCGACTGTTCATCATCCACTTGGCTATGTCTGTCATCCCTTCGTGTAGGTTGGCTCTGGCGGCGGTGGGGTCGTTGGTGAGGGAGAGGATCAGCTGGGTGTCGTCGGCATAGGAGATGATGTTGAGGTTGTGTTGGCGTGCGATGGCTGCGAGGGGGCTCATGTAGACGTTGAAGAGGGTTGGGCTGAGCGAGGAGCCTTGAGGAACGCCGCAGATGACTTTGGTGGCTTCTGACCTGAACGGGGGGAGGCGGACTCTCTGTGTCCTTCCGGCAAGGAAGGAGATGATCCATTCCAGTGCCTTCTCCTGGATTCCGACGTTGCTGAGGCGCTGCACTAGGGTGCGGTGGCAGACAGTGTCGAAAGCCGCGGAGAGGTCTAGGAGGATGAGGGCCGCTGTTTCTCCGTTGTCGAGCAGGGCTCGGATGTCATCGGTGGCTGCGATCAGGGCAGTCTCGGTGCTGTAGTTGGCCCGGAATCCAGACTGCGAGAGGTCGAGGGATCCGTTCGTCTCGAGGAAGGCGGCCAGCTGCTTGCTGACGGTATTCTCGATGACTTTTGCAGGAAATGGGAGCAGCGAGATGGGGCGGTAGTTCTTGAGGTCGGTGGGGTCGGCTGATGGTTTCTTCAGTAGAGCGCTGAGTTTGGCGTGCTTCCAGCTCTCCGGGAAGGTAGCGGTGTCGAAGGAGGTGTTGATGATGTCCCGCAGGTGGGGTGCGATGACAGCGTCGGCCTTGTTGAAGACGTGGTGAGGGCAGGGGTCGGTCAGAGATCCTGAGTGGATGGAGTTCATCGTGCGGATGGTGTCTTCGGTGCTGACCGGGGTCCAGGCGCGGAGGGTGGTGGTGGGGGGCGGTGGTTCGGTCGTGGCGTGCGTCGGTTGAGTGCTGAAGCTGTTGTGTATGTCCGCGATCTTGTTGTAGAAGTAGGAGGCCAGGGAGTTGCAGAGGTCTTGTGAAGGGGTGATGTTGTTGTTTCCGCCGTTGGGGTTGGAGAGCTCTTTAACGATGTTGAAGAGTTCCTTGCTGTTGTGTGCGTTGTTGTCCAGTCGTTCCTTGAATGCAGTTTTCTTGGTGGCGTGGATCAGTTGGTGGTGTTTTCGGGTGGCGAGCTTGAGGGCAGTCATGTTGTCCGGTGTTGGGTCTCTGCGCCAGGCTTTCTCGAGGGCTCGGCAGTTCCTCTTGGAGCTCTTCAGTTCGTCGGTGAACCATGGGGCTTTCTTGCTGCTGGGTCTGCTAGGCGGGGTCTTCAGAGGGGCGAGGTCGTCTGCGCAGTTGCTGATCCACTTTGTGAGGTTGGTGGCCGCCTGGCTGGGGTTCGTTGCGCCGGTGGGAGGGTTCTTGCTCAGGGAAGTCGCGAGCTGGTCGGCTGTGATCTTGTTCCAGATATAGACAAGGTTTTTAAATCTTTGGGAAACAACATTAAATCCATACAGGAAGAATATAAAAGAGAAGTCTGTGTTATATGGGCAGGGGACTTTAATTGCCTTCTATGCAGTAGAGGAGAGAGAGGAACTTGCGGAGTGATGTTGGACAAGGATATTAGCTTTAGTCACTTTGAACATACTAAGGTGCTCATTAGGATCGCGGAGGCACCTGCGTCCGTCCGCCACCCCAGAGTAGGAGGGACCGTCCACAGGGGCAGCGGCGGTCCCTCCGTGAAAATTAGGATGTGACCGCCACCCTGGTGGTCACATCCTGTATTTTTAACATTGCGGCGGGTGCTGCTTAAAGCAGCACCCGCCGCAATGTTAAAAATGAATGCTGTGCATTTGCATGCACAAAGCGGCAGGCACCGCGCGGTGCCTGCCGCTTCGTGCACGCAAATGCAGGGGGGTACCATAGGTACCCCCCATGTGCACCCCCCACCCCACCTTCACCCAGGGGGCCTGCAACGGGCCCCCGAAGTGAATGTCCGTATGCTTTTCCACGGCGGACAAGCCGCCGTGGAAAAGCATGCCTTTCACGCCATCCTAATATGGCTGGCGGTGTCTGATAGACACCGCCAGCCATGTTATAGCTTTTCCGCCGTGGTCGGAAGGCGACAGAGGCGGACAAGCTGCGGACGGAATGCCAGACCCACCAGACATCCTAATATGGCGGTGGGTCTTTCGAAGCTCTGCAGCGGTTTTCCCGCATCCACCGGGCCGGCGGTGGCTTCCGCCGGCCCGGAGGATGCGGGAAAACCGCAATCATAATAGGCCCCTAAATGTGGGGAATACTTAAACAAAGTTATTTTTGGATGTGATATGGGCTTTGTTAATAGGCTGACTGGTCACGAGATCCCATTTCTCCCCACTTTTAATGGTAGAGGGGCAAATACAACGATCGACTTTATAATTATGACTGCAAGACACGGGGAAATGATCCAGAAATATAACACACTTGATAATTCACTGAGCAACCATTTTCCCTTTAGCCTAGTCCTAAAAGGTAGAGTAAAAGCTACACATAGAAAAGCCATACCCGAAACGTGTGTAGAAAACATTTCTATGGCCAGGAAAAATGGATACTCTTTAAAATGGACAAAAATCGTCCCTGACGATTTCCTATACAAACTTATCAAGAGTACTATCCCTCAAATCTATGCCTGTACAGATATAAATACCTCCGACCCTGACATTATTAAAAATTTCTTAATAATCACCAAGCAAATGAAGAACTTGTTATGGGTTGAACTTAAAGGTGACAAAAAAGTAAAACAGGGTTGGTTTGACACGGCCTGTACTAAGGCCTACTCACAATTGAAACGTGCCCTACACGCTACAGTAAAGGATTGTTCCTTAATCGGAGCCTGCAGAAATTCTTATAAGCAGGCGCAGAAAAGAAGGCAAGAGGCCTTAAAAAAGGAAGCATGGGACTCATTGTGTGAAGCTTCTTTGTCTAGAGATTCCTTAGCATTTTGGAAAGTTATTAATTCCCCGTTCCTGCAACATAACATCACAGCAAAAATTGAAATAGCGCTACCCGGGAGGGAGTGGGTAAATCATTTTTCACAATTATATTCTGCTGAGTTGCAAGAGGATAAAGCTGCAGAGATAGCTTTAGCTGGGCACTCTTTACATTCAAAGAGTAACTCAGCCCTTGATATACCTGTCATAGAAGTAACTGCCAGCATCAATGCAAGTTTGGGGGGTAAGGCACCGGGGCCGGATGGGGTCCCTGTAGACCTATTCAAAAATAACACAGGCCTTTGGGAACCGATTTTGACACAAGTTTTTAACACCACACTTAAACATGGCTTACTGCCCTCCTGGTACAAATCATTGATTGTCCCCATATGCAAAAAAGGAGACAGGACAAACTGTCAATGTTATCGTCCCATATCACTCCTGGACTCTACTAATAAAATTCTCAGGCGGGTAGTTCTAAACAGACTGCAATGTTGGGCAGACGAAAATAAAATTATCAGCGATTTACAGTATGGTTTTAGAAAAGGGCTCGGCACAATCGAACAATGTTTAAACTTGTACATTTTAACAGAAAAATACACAAAAGCCAAGGCCGGTCGGATGTGTTTAACTTTTGTGGATTTAAGTACTGCATTCGACTGTGTGTCGCATAGTAAACTTTGGCTGGTGATGACGAAATTGGGGGTAGACCCCTCAACATTAACTTTCTGAGTGAACTTTACTCTGGCGCAACCGCCAGAGTCAGGCACGGAAAAAATGGCGAGTGTACTGACTCCTTTGGCATTGCCAGGGGAGTACGCCAGGGCTGCGTTTTGGCCCCGTTCCTCTTTTCACTCTATATCAATGATGTGGAGAACACTCTTTTGAAGGAATGTAGGGACGTGCCGATGGTGGGGGCAAAACCGATTCCAGCATTGTTGTACGCCGATGATGCCGTCCTGATGGCTAGTATTCCTATGGCGCGGCAGAAGTTAGTTACGTCCTTTGTGGATTTCATGACCGGGTTGGATTTAAGGATAAACTGTACAAAGACTTTCACCATGACCTGCGGTTCGGGTGCGCATGAAAGAAAAAGGTGATAGTTATTGGCTCTTCCCCAGTCGATTTTACTGCAACTAACTTTTTCCTATTTAGGAGTTTTGTTTGATCAGACGGGCCTATGGAATACCACAATCAACACTAGAAAACTCTTGTACTGTAAATCCATTATGGCTTTGAAACATTTTAGGCAAAAAATAGGAAGAAAACCCATTGGAGAAATGTTGACTGTGTATAAAGCCACTTGCGTGGCAATTGTGACATATGGCGCAGGTTTATGGGGCTATGCAAATGTAACATCTTTACTGAAGGTAGAAAATCGCTTTATGAAATATCTTCTAGGAGTACCTAAAAGTGTCTCCACATACGTCTGTCATGTAGAACTTGGAGAACCATACCTAGAGGATATCATAAAGATCGCCCCAATATTATTATGGCACAGAATTTGGATGTCCGACGAGTGTGGGCTAAATCGTTTGATCTTGAATAATGTGGTCAGTTTAGAAAAAAGCAATAAAGTAAAGTGGCTGTGTTACGTGAGGAAATTCCTCACTGACCTGGGTATGGGGAATTACTTCTCCGACCCGTCCGCTCTACGTAACATCTCAAGGAAGGCTTTGAAAGAAAAATGTATGCTTTATCTACAGGATCACAGATCAATGATTGAAATGAAGAAAGTGTCTGTGGTAGCCCATGCACAGATTGTAACTTTAGGAAAAATTCAGCCATATACTATATTGCAAATGAGTGACCATGACAGTTTTAATTAATTTGTTTCAGATTTAATTTATTGTTTAGATTACTTAGTTTTCCTGTAACAAATGATTGGTCCAAAAATGTGCCTATGTGCCCTTGTGATGATCAGTCAGAGCAGTCGGACATGCATATTTTCTTCTTTTGTAAATTTTATACTATGCCGCGTCATAAATGGGTAGTTCCACTATTGAAAATAATGGAAATTAATCGCTGTCGTCCTGCCTTTTTAGCTCTACAGAAATTGGACAATATCTTAACAATCGTATTTATTTCCACATTTTTAAAGAATGTTTTTAAATCACGTAAATCAATTGTAACCTAAACTGAGTTGAACAGACCTTTTAGTGCATTGGATGATGTTATGTATTTTTAAAATTGTGTTTTTATATGTACTTTTATGGTTATTCTGTCTTAATAACCGAATAAAGAATATTGATATGATATATGATATGATAACCAGATTTAATGAAATCGTTCACGGCAGTAACAGACACGTCACGTGGTGTGCCTTGCGCAGCCGGGAGGCAGAGGTCACCCAGAAGAATTACTTGGTGGTGCTTGAGCAAAAATCGACATAAAAATGTAATGAAAGGAAATTAGAGCCAGAATACACGCGGAGCACCAGGAAGAGAAAGAGAGAATTCAGCATAAGTGTAAACGGGCGTGGGGGAGAGATAACACGTCAAAAATGGGCGGTATAGGGAGATTAATTAATTAATTAATTAATTATGTGCTTATATAGCGCTGGAATCACTCCCGAAGGGGTACCTCCGCGCTTCGACCGCTGCGAAACCCTTCCTGGCTTCCCTGAGAGATGGTCCCTTAATGGGTATCTCCAGGGTGAGACCAGGCATCCCCGGTGGTCTGGTGGGGCCGTTAGTGAAGATGAGGCAAGCTAGTGCCCAGAGTTGCCGAGTGTGATCGCTGATCAGAGTGGGCACCGAGGCGAGAGAATTATCGAGTCCGCTGACCCTGGTCCAGAAACCTGCCGCGTCGGGAATCGAACCCTGGTCCCGGGCCGTCCTCTGCTCTCGGGTCTGCCGCCTCTAATCAGTGAGCCCCACTTCTCTCACATGCGACCTCTGTGGCAACCATTCGAAGTGAAGGAAGTTAGACCCGCAAACACCCACCTGAGCACTTTGACACCAATAGAGGACACTTCCAAAAACAAGCATGGGAAGAACAACTTCGAAAATAGAGAAACCCACACCCACATTACCCCCTAAGTATAAAACTGGCAGCACTATTGTAATAGTAACTGCGTATTTTAAATGATTTATTAAGTTACCGTTTTTTATATGATACACAAGGGACATTTATATACTCAAATGTTGAAATGTTCTGGCTCTGTATATAGACCTGATTAGAAGTTGGTCGGTATATTCGGACCCGTTTGTGAACGGGAGTGAGCGGGGCGCAGGCGGGGATGAGGAAATGAAAAAAAAAGCACCTGGGCCGGATGCTGTCTCAGTCCTCCTTCTTCCTGTATCTGATGGCAGCAGGAAGCACCCGGGCTCCCACAATGCTGGATCTATGCAGGTTCTAGAACTTTCCATCACAGAAATGTGAGCAAAATGTGGGCTTTTTGACAAAGTTTGAGGTTTGAAAGGGATTCTGGGTAACAGAAACTGGTGAGAGCCACACAAGTCACCACATCCTGGATTATCCGGGGCGTCTAGTTTAAAAAATGTATAGGTTAGCAAGGTATCCCTAGGTGTCGGCAGAGCTAGGGTTCAAAATCTACAGCTAGTCACTTTTCAAAAAGGGTTCAGTTTTCACTGTAAAAATGTGGTGTGCCCACGTTGCGTTTTGGGCCGTTTTCTGTTGCGGGCACTAGCCCTACCCACACAAGTGAGGTACCATTTTCATTGGGAGACTTTGGAGAATGAAGTATGGGTGAACGTTTGTGGACCAACGCAGATTCCAGAACTTTCCATCACAGAAATTTGGGGAAATGTGTTTTTTGTTAGCTAGGGCCATATGTATTAAGGTAAATTGCATTTGCAAACGCTGAAATTCGCTTTGTGCTATGTAGGTAAGTTTAAACGTACTCGCAAAATAAGGAATCACAAAAATTGTGATTCCTTACTTTGTGCAAGCATTTAGAGAATCGCAATTTGCGATTCTCTAAATGCAATGCTAGAAAGCATTGCAAATTGCGATATTGCCTTTCCTTTAAAAAAGCACTTTTTTAAAGTGCCATGTGTCACACATACATGCCCTTAGAGCATGTATGTGCGCCACATGTGCATACATGAACATTTCAGTGGTGCAACAGGGTGTCCTTTTGGCAACCTTGAAATTGCATTTTCAATTTGCGATTCTCTAATTGGCAATCGCAAATTGAGAATGTCTTCCCATTCATTCCTATGGGCCCCCTAGCCCATAGGAATGAATGGAAAGGTATTCCTTATTTGCGAATCTCAATTTGCGATTCGCAAATATGGAATATGTAGGATTCGCAAAATTTTTAGCGAATCCTACATACATTGCATTATGTGATTCTCTAATTGCGATTCACTAAAAATCGCAATTTGAGAATCGCAAAACTCTGTTTTGGTACATATGGCCCATAGTTTGAGGTTTGCAAGTGATTCTGGATACCAGAACCTGGTGAGAGCCGTACAAATCACCCCATACTGGATTCCCCTGGGTGTCTTTTTCCTAAAACTAGGGTTCCCTCGGTGCCAGCAGAGCTAGGGTTGAACATCTACAGCTAGGCACTTTGCCAAGGAAGGAGCAGTTTTCACTGTAAAAATGTAGGGTCCACGTTGCGTTTTGTCCGTTTCCTATCACGGGCACGAGACCTACCCACACAAGGGAGGTACCATTTTTACCAGAAGACTAGGGAATGCGGGGTGGGTGGAATTGTGTGTACCCATGCAGAATCCAGAACTTTCCATCACAGAAATGTGAAGAATTTTTTGTTTGTTTTACAAATTTGGCGATTTAAGGGGATTCTGGGTAACAGAACCTAATGAAAGTCACAATCACGCCATCCTGTATTCCCCTGGGTGTTTAGTTTTCCAAAATGTGTAGGTTTGCTAGGTTTCCCTAGGAGCCGGCAAGGCTAGAGTTCAAAATCTACAGCTAGGCACTTTGCCAAGAAAGGGACAGTTTTTACTGTAAAAATGGGGTCTGTCCATGTTGCGTTTTGGGTTGTTTCCTGTTGTGGGCACTAGGCCTACCCACACAAGTGAGGAATTATTGTTATCAGAAGACGTTGGGGAATGGTGGTGGGCGGAATTTTGTTGATCCACGCAGATTCCAGAACTTTCCATCACAGAAATGTAAGGAAAATAGTTTTTTTTACAACGTTTGAGGTTTACAAGGGATTCTGGGTAACAGAACCTGGTGAGAGCCACTCAAGTCACCCCATCCTCGATTCCTCTGGGTGTCTAGTTTTCATAAGTGTATAGTTCTGCTAGGATACCCTAGGTGCCAGCTGAGCTAGGGTTCAAAATCCACAGCTAGACACTTTGCAAAAAAAGGGTATGTTTTCACTGTAAAAATGTGGAGTGTCCACATTGAGTTTTGGGCCATTTCCTGTTGCGGGCTCACACAAGTGAGGTGCCATTTTTATCGGGAGACTTAGGGGAATACAAAATTGTAGAGCAACTGTTATTACCTATAGACTTTGGATGCATTTCTGTCTTCCAAATGTAAGACAATGTGTAAAAGAAAAGTCACTTTAAAAAATGTCCTATTATTTACATGCTTTTGTGGGCACCCACAATTTTGGATATGTGCAAATAGCGACTGTTTCCTAAATCTATATTTTGTTCCTATTTCAGAGATACATAGGTGTCTTTCATACTGATTTTTCACTGTTTATTTTTTCCCAAATGAATTGCTATATACCCAGAACACAAGAAAAAAAACATGGCAAGACACTGCTCAGTTATTGGCTCTGGGTTCCTCAGGTTCCTCGGGTTCTCGGTGAACCTACAAGTCCTATATATCCCCACAAACAGAAGGGTCCAGCGGATGTAACAGTATATTGCTCTCAAATATCTGTCATACTTAGAATGGCAAAACTGTGTAAAAAATGTTGGTTCACTGACAAAGGTCTGTCAGTCCCTGAAAGCTGGAAAGATGTTGATTTCAGCACCACAAACCCTTTGTTGATGCCATTTGCAGGGGAAAACAGATGCTTCTTCTACAGCACTTTTTCCCATTTTTCCCTAAAAAACTCAAATGTAGCTGTATTTTGGCCAATTTCTGGGTCTCCTCCAGAGGAATCAACAAATCCTAGGTGCCTTTAAAATCCCCTTGATGTTGAAATAAAAGGATGCAAATTTGGCGTGGGTACCTTATGTGGTCGAAACGTTACAGGGGTTAACTTGTAATATGTGTTATTTATTGAACTCGATAAATAACGTACACCTTGGTATCGTTATTTATCAGGTATGAAAAATAGCAAATAAACTTGTAATCAGGCCCAACATAACTAAGAGATGCCAAAATGTCACATGGACTTAAATGTGTTATTTACATGTACAGAAAAAACCACATAAATATTTGAAACACAATGTTAAACTATCGTTGTCAAGACTATTGTTTGTTTCCGGTAAGCAACATCCTTTTCAATAATATAGTTGTGAAAATATTGTTTTTTAAATATCTTCATTTCTTTTTTGAGTCATATATGAATGTTATGTGTTTTTAATGTTTGTATATTTGTTAATAATATTTTTTAATATATTTGTCTTTTTCAGTGATTAATTATTTTTATCTGAACGCTAATGGTACTTTATAGTGTTGCAGCAGGTTGCCAGGTTTGCAGGGGTGTAGGAGGAGGAATTAAATAAGTAATAATTAGTTAACAATGAATTATTCGTTTATTATTAATAATTTAATTGATTACTAAGTATGTATATTGTGTAATACTTATTTTTTTGTTATATTTTAAGTGTGGGCTGCTGGCTTTTAGGTGTATAGGGTAGGAATTTAATTAAGTAGTAATGAACTAATAATCAATTATTCACTTAATATTCATTATTTAATTGATTATTAATTATGGAAATAGTGTAATCATTATTTTTGTGTTATATTTTAGATGTGGGCTGTTAGGTTTGTATGGATATAGGGTAGGAAGTTTCCCTGTTATATGCTGTGTTGTGATTTGTTGCATGATTTAATTGACTCCTTGTGATTTCGAATTTCTTGGCGAGAATGAGGATCCATCCTGATATCACGCTGGTCTCTTGCGAAATTACTTTGTTTTCGCTGCTTGATTGTATTTTTGTACTCTAATAATCATTTTTTCTTTTGTTGTCTTAGCTCTTCACTCGTTTGTGCATCTTTATAACTGTGCTATTTTCTCTTCAATCTTTTTTATTTCATCCAACAGTTGGCTTGGTCACTCCATGCACATTTAATATGGATTTTGACCATTCCTTTTGCTGACTCCATGGTGAATTCTGCTCATTCCTGTAAAAGCAGGGGGTTCGTATTTTCATAAGACGTAATGGTATATATGCTGACTTTTCGAGTTATGCGTTTTACATCTAAATATTTTTTAACTGAAGTAGTTTTCCACAACTTCCTGATCTCTCTTTCATATGTTTTGTCTAAACATTGATACATTTTTCTTAAACTACTTGGGGGGTGTTTTGCTGCATTTGACATTTCTCGACTCATTGTTAACATCCCGTGATGCATTACCAAAGATGTTGGCTGCTACTTCCTGACGATCGATGTCGCTAAACATATCCAAATTCACTTTTGGCAAGTGTGTAATCACAGTATACAATAAATGAATTTCCTTGCTGCTGCGTGTTGTATCAGTAACTGTTCTTAAAGAGACACTCACCAAGGGAGTTGATCCAGTCAACAACATGGGTCTTCCGACTCTGTGATTCCGGATGCTCTTTTGTATGGATGCTCTCTCCTCCACTTGATACCAATCGCCGTTTTCCTAACCCTCCATCTTCGAGATGGGTTTAGTTTTCACTTGAATGGGTAGGCAGCATCAAACATTCATCCATCTTGATCCACCAGCTGCTGAACCACTCGCAGGTGCCGCTCCCACTTGTGGGTGGTCTCACGTATTATACACTGCCACTCGCTTACAATAGTCGTATGCAGGCAACAGTGAAGCGCACTCTCAGGAAACCTTTCATTCGTTTATTGGCAAATATTGGCAATAAATGAAAGAAAGCATTACTGAGAGTGCGCTTCATTGTTCCCGGCGTATGGCTATCGTTATCGTTGGGGAATGGAAGTGTATATATGTATATACCATGAACCTAGTGGCTTAAATTCAGATGAAGAATTAGGGGTACATCTCAGTTGACCTAAAATGTATAGATATTTTGTGTGATATTCATGTTTCCTCTCTTTTGGAATATATTGGTCATGTTTTCATATTTCCCACGCTTCTGAAGTATTACATTTTGCTTTGTTATGATAAGAAATGGGAGCAATTTAGTTGTAATTGTTTTTAAAGTGTTATCCTTACAGGTGATGTAAAAGGGTGTGTAACATCGGGATAATATAGAAGTCAATTTTCTATTTATTTTTATTTTCATTTTGCCAAACACTGAGGACTGTTGTGGTGAGGCTCATGCAAGGCCCACCTGGGCTTAATTAATTAAAAAATTGATTATTTTTTGTTAAATAGACTTTTGGCATTTGATATTATGTCAATTATTTTATAACATAGTCTATGATTTAGACTTGGAAATGATTAGTGTTAAAGTAGGTAGCATCCTTCTTTTGATTGTACAGACCAATCCATGTCATGTTTAGGCATCTTAAGTCCACTTGGGTATCATCAGCTTTTGTTTCTTTTTTCCTCAACCATAAAAATGAACCACACGCATATTAGGCCCAGTGGGGCACTTTTTAGCAGTGTAATGTTTCGAATTTTGATGTTAATTGACATAATTCTTTCTCCAAAACCAGTATGATGCTTTATTAATTGTGGTTTAGCTGGAAACTAAGCTAAACCAGTCCTGGGTTACCAGTTGAAGATGGATGCTTCGGCAATACTCAGCGGCCCATCTTCATCTTTATCAAGTGACCTCGGTGGCATTGACAAGACGTGTTTAATTTACTTTATTTAATTTGATTTCCTCTTTACATATGCATGTTTGGCATATGTTGAAATGCGTGAATTAACTGTTTACAAAAGATCGGGTACGCTCTACAATGCCAGTAAAAGTTTCATGTCACAAATTTGCATGCGCCTAATCAGTTATACTAATTATCAAAATGTAATGTGTTGGCATTTCAAAATGTCACCTCTGTAAATAACTTTATCTACGCCAAAATGTAGTCCTTATCTAATATTCACATGCACTGCCTTTTAAATCATGGTGTGAGTCGCTCTAATACTTTTAGTACCGCGTTCAAGCGGATTCTTCCCCGAAACCCATTGGGCATATGTCTGTAGCCAAATAAATCACATTTGCAACACTAGCAAGAAATCTTTTTTTTATGTTTGGGAGATAAACACAGTGTCACTGCAATTTGAAATTTGGGCTTTATCCACAACAGCTACACAAACCGCCATACATAAAGGCGAGAGGGAGCAGTGGAAACCTTTTTGGTTTGCATATACATATATATATATATATATATATATATATATATATATATATATACATATATATATATATATATATATATATATATATTACTTACTGGCGATAGTAGGTATATATAGTTAGGATTGTTTTCCATAGGGAAATCGCAACATTCTATTGGGAATAACTTTGGCGCCGGTTGAGGAATCTTCCTGAATTTTTCCTTAACTTTGCTTCGCGGCGCTCCGGTCCTTCCCTGAAAGTTTGGGGGGGATTCGTCAAGCGGGGGCCGAGATAAAAGGGGGTCCCAAAACGTGTTTTCCCCATGTTAATTTCCATAGGGCGGTCGAACTCACTTTTAGCTCGAACGGCTGAATGGATTTCCACCAAACTTGGCAAAATTGTAGGGACTGGTAGCCCGATGTGCCTTTGCTATGTCTCAAGATATGAGCTCCAGTGGATTTTGAGTAATTTAGGTGCAAAAAAATTTATATATCTATAGCAGCTTACCCGTGAGCTTACCCGTGCGCGTACGGTACGCGCACGTACGCGTACGGTACGCGTACCTCTAGTGCACGAGCTGCATGCTGATTGGCTGCCAATGTCTGTCAAAACAGAAACTGTTGGCAGCCATCTTGTGCCTCGGTAGACTGAGGCACAGGAAAGCAGAAAAACAAACGTGTAGAACTCAAAAAGGGGGCAGGGTAGAAGCACCCTGACCCCCTAGACCTGCTCAGGGGGTCCCACAAGGACCCCCAAGGCAAAAAAAAAGAAAGAAACATTTTTTTTTTAAATCGCCGGGTACGCGTACCCCGACTTTTAGAAAAAAAAAAGAAAAAAACATTCTTGCCTTTGGGGTCTTTGTGGGACCCCCTGAGCAGGCCTAGGGGGTCAGCGTGATTCTACTCTGGCCCCTTTGCGAGTTTCACACCTTTGTTTCACTGCTTTCTTGTGCCTTGGTTCTAACAAGGCACAAGATGACTGCCAACACTTCCTGGTTTTGAGTGTTGACAGACAGTGGCAGCCAATCAGCATGCCTTCCCGAGAAAGCTGCATGGTCATTGGCTGTCAACACTTCTAACCAGGAGGTGTTGGCATCTATCTTGTGCTAGTGTTGACAGACAGTGACAGCCAATCAGCATGCCTTCCCGAGAAAGCTGCATGCTCATTGGCTGTCAACACTTCTAACCAGGAAGTGTTGGCATCCATCTTAGGTCTTAGTAGACTGAGGCACAAGAAACTCCATGGATGAGTGAAAGTGTGTGAGTGTCTCTATAGGTGTATAAGTGCATATGATAGTATTGTATTGATGAGTGACTGTATGTATGAGTGATTGTATGGGTGAATGAGTGGATGTGTGTGTAGACCTAGGTTATATTAAGGTTATATTAGAGTGTGAGGAGGTGCATCGTATTATCACATGAATGATATCATTAGTGATATGATCAGTGATGTCAAATGAGATGTCATCAGTGATGTCATCAGTGATGTCATTTGAGATGTCATCAGTGATGTCACTGACCATGTCATGAATGATGTAATATGTGACATCATCAGCAGTGGATTGCGGGTGCGCGAAATATAGTTAGTCCAACTAACTATATAGGAGCAATTTCAATGGTTTTGTATGAGTAAAATGTCCAGCTAACTATAACACCACTAAAACTTATAGTTTTTTGAGTGAATTTCAATGGTTTTTTAAATGCTAATACCTAACTATATATGACCTGAAACCTATGTTTTTTCAGTGAATATATATATATATATATACACATGTGTGTGTGTGTGTGTACAACATATTTATCTATAGATATATAGTGATGCATAAATTATGCAAAAAAAATAAGCAGAGAACTCTGGTTAGTTCTCAAGTTTAGGTTGAAAGCAGCTCCTGTATAGAACACCCTCAACACCAAGGACACTCTAGATCTTCTCACCTCAGATGTCTGCTTTTATAGCAAAGTCTTTAAGCATAGGATTAGCACAGTGCCATCCATGCCATGATAGACAGGGACTAAGCCTTTTGGCATTCCTACAGCAAAGTCTTTAAGCATAGGACTAGCTGTCCATGCCAAGCTGTAAAATTACAAACGCAATTTACCACTCAAGGCACAGTATTACAGATCTGAATTGGTAAAATACTTTTGGACTTGGCCCTTTTTGCAGGGTCATCCCTGAACTTTTTGCCTTCCTCCTCTATTTTTTCTGACCTGTTGTTGGCTGTTTTATGACTCTGGGCACTTTACCACTGCTGATCAGTGCTAAAGTGCATAAGTTCTCCCTATTATAAATTGATGTATGAATTAGTGATTCCATGATTGGCTGGTTTGGTTTACTTTTCAGACCCTAGTACAGTCCACTGAGTTTGCCCAGGGCTTGTACACCAAATGCCGCTGTTGGGCTTGCAGCACTGGTTGTGCCACCCACAGAAGCAGCCTTGTAAAATGTGTCTAAGGCCTGCCATTGCAGAGCCTGTGTGCAGTCTGGTACTGCCATGTTGACTGAGCACGCGCACCCACTTGCCAGCCCCTAAACCATCCCTTTTCTTCATGTCAGACACCCCTATGGTAGGACGCCTATGCCAGGCATGGTGCATTGTAAGTATAAGGTAGGACATGCCCTGGTGTGTGTGGCATGTCCTAATAGTGAATTACAGCCATTTTCGTTTTTCACTATTGCAAGCCAACTGTTCTCCATAGGCCAGAATGGGCAGTTAGATTATTACATTTTATAATCCTAACGGACTCAAAGAACATGGTAGAAATTCGAGTTTAGTATGCCTGAACTCAGAATGATAAAATACATCTTTTGGTAAAGTTGGTTTTAACACTCTGTGTTTGAAAATACCACTTTTAGAAAGTAAGTATTTTCTTGTCTAACTATCCAAACCTGCCTCTGCTAGGTTGTGTGTTCCTTGTCTGGGGTTTGAGTTACAGGGCTGGGGGATTCCAAGAGACAGGGTGAGTCCGCCCAGTGGTGAATAGAGAGATCTGAATCTAGATGGGAGGAAGGAGTTATACCTGGGACCTGAATAGGACTGTGCCTGCCCCCCACAGTGCTTGCTCCACCCCGTGTGGTGCGTCTTATGTCTCTGCCATGCACTGTGAATGGAGAGAAGGAATCATGTCAACAAAGTGCTTCAGGGCAGTGCTTTCCCTACACAATGCTGGCTCTACCTCCTGTGGGGCGTCTGATGTTTCTGCTCTGCACTGTTAAAGGAAAGAAGGAGTCATGTAAACAGAGTGCTCCAGAACTGGTTTGGACTGGGCAAAGGCCCCCCTGCCCTCAGAGGACAAAGGATTTTGGGGTATAAATATTGGGACCCTGATCCCAAGAAATGAGATCACTTTTGGACCACAAGAAGAAACCTTTGCTGAGGAGAGGAACCTGAAGAAACTGAGGAGAGACTATCCCAAGCTGAAGTGCTGCTTGGGGGATTGGCCTGCAGTGGTTGCCTGACTGCCAAAGGAAGGAGAAAGGAACTTTGTGTGCTTTGTTTTCAACTTGTGAAGGATCTCCAAAGGCTTGGAAAAGAGCTTGCCCCTGACCGAAGTCTCAGGACCAGTAGACTTCACCAGCCTTTTTGGATTGCTGCTGGAAACGCTGTTTCAGTGGCTACAGAGGCAGGGAGCTGTGACCGACTCTCACAAATGGCCCGGTGTCCTGTAAGCACCGCATCGAACAACGTCCGCATCGAACAACGCAAGCTCTGAGCTTACCGACTTCGTCCTGATGCCGTCACTGAGCCGTTGCCTGCACCACAACTTGTGGACACCGCGACTTGCAACACCTCACTACACCAACTCGTACTGGTCTGACTGACCTGACACAGTCACTGCTGCTGACTTCGAGTCCTGTGACTGCACTGGAGTTGGGCAACGCTCGCACACTTTGCAATGCACCGCCTGACTCGTACCGCTGTCCGGACTGATCGACGCTAGCTCCCGAACTCTGGCTCCGTCGCTTTCCTTTCTGCAATGCGGCGAACGCTGGAACCGGCTCGCACGCCCGTGCCTGCCTCATAAAAGATACTTATTTTTATAAATATACAACCTGTGTGGTGTCCATTTGTAGTGTTGTCACTGGATTAATGTACGTGTTCACAAATGCTTTACAAACTGCCTCTGAGAAAAGCCTGTCTGCTCGTGCCAAGCTACCAAGGGGGTGAGCAGGGGTTATTTTAGGTAAATGTATTATTCCCAGACTGCAATACTTTTCCTAATATTTTTTAAATATAGCTACTTTATTTGTTTGTTTATTTTTTAATTTTATATTATTTGTTTATATATATATATATTAATATATATATATATATATATACATATATATATATATATATATATATATATATATATATATATATATATATATATATATATATATATATATATATATATATATATATATATATGTTTTTTAATTTTTATAATATGTTTGGTAAATGTATTTTTTGGGGGGATTCAAAATGCTTTATATTTTATTTATTTGGTATGTTTTTTTTAATGTTTTGCAATTGATTTGGTAAAAGTTTTATATATTCATAAGTATATAATTTACTGTATATATATATATATATATATATATATATTTATATTTATATATATATAAAATGTAAAAAAATAACAAAAAATTTAATATAACGTAAAATATATATTTTTAATATCAGTGTTACATTATGTCTATATAAATATACACCCACTCATATATATATATATACAGTCTGTGAGTTTATATAAGCATATATATATATATATATATGTATATATATATATATATATATATATATATATATATATATATATATATATATATGCATACATATATATATATATATAGTATAAAATATTTAAATGTTTACACTTTACATTACCTTAATGTTATACGGTTTAAGTGTGAAATTATACCTTTTTTATATATTTTTGTACTTACCATTATAAGTATAGGGAGAGGACATTTTGACAAACGATATTTTAGAAAAGATATTTGTGTTACACAATATTATTGTTCTAGATATTGTTTCAATGATCCCCTCAAGAAATGTTTAGAAAAATATGTGGTAAATGTTGCTAGCCAGCAACACTGGTCAAAACCTGGCAAAATTCAGACAAAAGTCAGAGGCAATTTTGCTAGCAATTTCCAGAAAAGGTTGAAGTTAATGGTGCATCATTTTAAACATTTTAAAGGGCAGTGGAAATGCAGCACTGGATAGGATTAAAAGACAGTGTTAATGTATGGTTTGGGTAAAATCCATGAGCCCTTTGCCCCAAGCTTCAAATAATCACAGTTTGTGGGCCAACCCTTTCATCCAAAGAGGGACGAGTAGGCTGAAGATTATGGCAGGAGAACCCAAAAACCACTATCCAGGAAACACAGTACTAAAAATTATTTGATGTTGACTGGAATAGGGGCCTTTCTTGAGCATTCACAGGAAATGTAGGACCCCCCTACATTGAAGAGGAAACACCAAAAAAGAAAAGGATCCTGCTCCAGATGAAATCCCAAGAGGACTGCTGCCTGAGACGCAGACCTAGATGGAGAACCACTCTGGCAGGAAGCGGAGGATCATAAAATAGAAACTCAATTCTCCCCACGTCACAGCAGAAGTGAATATCTTGAAAAATAGAACTTTGAAAAGCAGATTGTGAAAAGACCGAAGGCATAATGAAATAACCCCTGAGGAAATCGAAGACAGGGACAGGAGTATAACCAAAGGTAACTTTGAATCAGTCTTAGAATGTACGGCAATAGACTCGGCGAACAACTTCAAGGCTCCCGGGACACCCAGATGTCTGACCAGTAAATCCATAGGGATAAAAATATTGAATCCCTGTCAACCAGAGGCTCAATTGGTATGGAAGGGTTATTATTTAAGAAACAAAACTTATTTGACACAGTCTACCAATGTTCTATAGGACCAAGGATACAATAGCCGATGTAAAGAAGGAATCAGTTTCAAGGAACTAAGGTTTGAAAGCTGTCCAATTAACGTATACTCTATGTTTGAGGGAGAAAGGATACTAAATTCAGTTTAGCGAGTTGAGATGGAATATATACCCCCTGCCAATATTAATCTGATTAAAACAAGAGCAAAACAACAAAAGTCCAACATACACAACTCACGATATGAATTTTCAAATTTAAATAAAGTTGTAGTTCTTAGAAATCAATGGTTGTGCTTGACAAGGACAATGCGTTGAATTCATTAAAAATCAAAGATGATGCATGGCACAGTGGCTGTCAGGCATTGGAAAACCCAGTGAAGCATCGGTTCCTAACCGCTATGCAGGTCATTGGCACGGTGATGCTTGAGGACAGTGCATTGCGCAGAGTAAGTGATGCGTCACTTTAGACGGGGATGCGGCAGTTCCTAAAGGTAGTGTAGAGTCGTTGAGTCATCCATGTCTGGCCATAATGCTTGGCACAGGGGAGGTGATGCATTGTTTGCTGGCACAATACCTCGGTGTCGATGATGAAATTGGCACCCAGAGACAATGCGTCAAAAGTAAAGTTGCGCTGTGTCAATTTTACAGCGTCACAGCCAGCGCTGCATCGGAATCCAAGCAATGCATTCACGGACTTCGGTGAAGCGATTCTCAAGACTCACGCCGCGGTGGCTCTTCAGAGGAGCTGTATCTAAAGGGTGGAGGAAAGCTGTAGTCATTACTTCAAGCAGGGATCACGCTTCAGTGCATGCAGTGGCGATAAAACAAGTTTTGCTATGATTCTGAATGACGCTTGGAGTCGACGTATTGATTTATCATCTTGTTGTACCAGAACTCACTTCCAAGGGCCGAGAAGTGGAACTGGCATCACTTAGCACAGCAGGGCTCTTAGCACAGCAGCCCAGGTGCTAGCAGATTAAGTCTTTTATGGCCCTCAGACTTACAACAGGAGGCATGCTCAACACAAGCCCTTGGAGAAACTTGGAAAGCAGTATGTAAAATGCAAAGGTCCAGTCATTTCATTACCAGGAAAGAAGCAGCAAGCAGCAGGCCAGCACAACAAAGAAAACAGCAAAGTGGCAGTCCCCAGTGACAGCAACACAACTCTTCTCCCTGGCAGAATGTCCTCAGTCCAAACTGTTATAATCCATGGTGTCACAAGCAGAGTACTTATATCAATTTCAGCAAAACACACAAGATGATGGACGGAATGTTGCACAATGGCAAAACATTCACCCCCAGTCACAGATCTGGGTTTAATCCATTGTTATTTTGCTCACCAAGCCACCCCAGTTCAGACAAGGCCATATGCGAATCAGTCTTGACCCTGTGCCTCATGGGAACAGTCCAGCCCGAACTGCCAAGCCATGTCTTTCCTGGACTGGAATCAAGCATCCTAGGACCGGTTTCTGGCTATCAGCCGTCTTCAGCCAGGATAGCTTGACTCCAGTGGCTTAGTGAGCAAGGGACCCACGTCTGGGCATACCCTTCCCACATAGGGTGAACAGCAAAACACACAAGATGATGGACAGAATGTTGCACAATGGCAAAACATTCACCCCCAGTCACAGATCTGGGTTCAATCCATCGTTATTTTGCTCACCAAGCCACCCCAGTTCAGACATGGCCATATGCAAATCAGTCTTGACCCTGTGCCTCAGGGGCACTGTCCAGCTCGAACTGCCAAGCCATGTCTTTCCTGGACTGGAATCAAGCATCCTAGGACCGGTTTCTGGCTATCAGCCGTCTTCAGCCAGGATAGCTTGACTCCAGTGGCTTAGTGAGCAAGGGACCCCCGTCTGGGCCTACCCTTCCCACATAGGGTGAACAGCAAAACACACAAGATGATGGACGGAATGTTGCAAAATGGCAAAATATTCACCCCCAGTCACAGATCTGGGTTTAATCCATCGTTATTTTGCTCACCAAGCCACCCCCGTTCAGACATGGCCCTATGCAAATCAGTCTTGACCCTGTGTCTCATGGGAACAGTCCAGCCCGAACTGCCAAGCCATGTCTTTCCTGTACTGGAAACAAGCATCCTAGGACTGGTTTCTGGCTATCAGCCGTCTTCAGCCAGGATAGCTTGACTCCAGTGGCTAAGTGAGCAAGGGACCCACGTCTGGGCATACCCTTCCCACATAAGGTGAACAGCAAAACACACAAGATGATGGATGGAATGTTGCACAATGGCAAAACATTCACCCCCAGTCACAGATCTGGGTTCAATCCATCGTTATTTTGCTCACCAAGCCACCCCAGTTCAGCCAAGGCCATATGCAAATCAGTCTTGACCCTGTGCCTCATGGGAACAGTCCAGCCCGAACTGCCAAGCCATGTCTTTCCTGGACAGGAATCAAGCATCCTAGGACCGGTTTCTGGCTATCAGCCGTCTTCAGCCAGGATAGCTTGACTCCAGTGGCTTAGTGAGCAAGCGACCCACGTCTGGGCATACCCTTCCCACATAGGGTGAACAGCAAAACACACAAGATGATGGACGGAATGTTTCACAATGGCAAAACATTCACTCCCAGTCACAGATCTGGGTTTAATCCATCGTTATTTTGCTCGCCAAGCCACCCCAGTTGGGGGTGAATGTTTTGCCATTGTGCAACATTCCGTCCACCATCTTGTGTGATTTGCTTACATCAATTTCAGCCTTTGAAGTAGGCAAACTTCAAAGAAAGGTCTTTGTAGTGACAAGACCTTGCCCTTCCTTGCCCTTGCCCCAGACACACTACTGGGGGTGGAGATGTCTTTGTTTGAGGACAGGCACTGTTGTGTAGCATTTTAGAATCCAAGCATAATTTACCGATTCATGCCCTTATATAGGTATAAATCACATTGCCCTTATATAGGCATAGAAATCATGCCCATATTTAGACATAACCCATCCAGTCCAAATACATGCATGGCTTCTACTAGTTCCAAAAACCACAATGATTTCTTGGAAAACTCAGCTTCAGCAGTCAGGGACATCCCCTTGCTTGAATATTGATGTGTCCTAGAAATCATGGAGTTTTCAAAGAACTACCATTCCCTTGGGGTTCTTTGATGACATTATTATGTCCGACTTTACGTCAAACTAGGCACCTTCAAGGTATAAATATGCCTACACTTGCCCTAGCAAGCACACGGTGGTTCGGAGCAGCTCGACTATCTACTTGCCAGACGCAGCTCGCTACAGCAAGTGCTGAAGGAAGCCGACCCTCCAGCTGACGCACTCATCGAGAGGCTGCCTTTCTCTACCTGAGAATCCAGCTCCAGTCTTTCCAAGCTCCCCTCGCGGGGTGTTGGGAAATCGAGTCCCGAGACAGAGATACCAGACCTCTTAAATTCTAAAACCAAGGTACAGAGCTGATTAGACCCTAAGAGAAATCTTGGATAGATTATTGGCAAAGAAAAAGTAAACCTATGCTACACCTCACTTGCTTCTTCCTTCGTACTAGACTTAGGTTAGGTACATTGGGGTAGGCGTATTTTAGCAGCACCAGTTGAGTACTTTTTAGACTTTGTTATTTATGTATGTATTTTGATGGCTTAGAAACTATACCATGCTTTTACAGTATTATTTTATAATACTCTTCTTACTGTACGCATTATACTTTGCAACCAGTATTACGCTTGTAGCAGTTCATTTCTTTTGCATGAGAAAGAATACTGTTCAATAAATCCTTTTATTGAAAATGCCCGCCTCTCCATTTCTCTGCACCTCTGATGAAACGAAGCATGCACAATTGACTGAGTAAAATATCTATCTATTGTTTCCACGACTCTGACGATCAGTTTTATTCTTGGGGGAACAAAGTTGTCATGTTTTTGCGGTTGTATGAAACGAATCCCTTCTTCTGTATTCGAGAAAGTTTCTAGTGACCTCTGAGCTAGCTGGCACTCACAATTACGTCTGATATATTTGATAGAGATCTTGTCAACCTAAGTTCTACGTCAAATCTATGGGATATATTATTCCAATGCGCTGAGCCTATTGAGAATATTGGAACTATACTACAGCACAGCCCTATTCTGGTGTCGGTGTCAACTCCTCACACCACGCTAGCTCAGGAAGGCCTATCAGCCGGGTGATGAACGATCAGTATATGCAGGGCACACCTCAACTCCCTTTGTGTGACTGTCTAGAGTGAATGCACAAACAGCCCAACTGCCATCCTGACCCAAACGTGTATTCAGAGACAGGCACAGAATAGTTAAAGAAAATGCCAACCTTCTATAAGTTCCTTGTGTGTGGTGGATCTGCACACCAGTATTCAATTGTGAGAATAGATTATGTGGATTTTTAAGAAGTCTTAGCGTGCTTACTAGTGTGAGGGTTGTGTGCCTGACTCCCTCCTGAATAACAATCGTTTAAATATTAGCCCAGGGAGACCCTGAGCTACTAGAAGCACAGCTGCTAGGCATTAAGCCTCTGTAAATTCAATGGAGTTTTAACACGTGTATTTAGATTTCAGTATGTACATTTATTTATCAAAGGTAGCATACTTTTCTCTTTAGCAGTAATCATCAAAATTATATTTGCACAAGGTTCAAAGGACGTTCATAATCAATGTCAAACAATAAGCACATGAAAATATTAACAAGACATATTTTCAATTCCTGTGCAATGGTGTTAACAGTTCATCAATAATTGATATTCAAAAAACAATAACCAGCATCCCAATGCATTTCGGGTTACGTAAAGAACCCTTCTTCAGGGGATTAATTATATACAATCGAAAAGTTCAATCTTCCTTGAGTGATTGGTCTCTCAAATTACAAATTCGACAGGATCTAAAAGACAACAACATACCAAACTACAATGAGTTTTTCATATGTACAAATGTTCATCACAAAAGAACATTCTGGAGTAAACATTCTGGAGTAAACACTGAGGAAAAAGAGCCACAAGTCCACGCCACCAGAAGTTAACACCCGTGACTTGCAAAGCGGTCAATAAATATAAGCTACAAAAATGCAAACCGACTCATCAATGAAGAATAATGTGGATTAAACGTGCTGCACTCCCAGAGGTGGGAAAAAGACTACAAACCGTGACGTCAAAAGCATGCTAGTGACAATATCACCAAGTGAATAACAGTACTCATTTATCTGCCCTTAAGTGAAAAAGCACTACTTCAATGTAAAAAATACATACACTCGTTTAAACACTCTCTCGTTTATCCAATGGCTTCTCCAACGCAAATAGCCCTTTCTTTGCCAAAACCTAAACAGCATGTAAGCAAAAAGCCTTTTATAACTATTGTGCGCTGTGTTTTTAAATATCGGCATGGATCTAACATCAGATATTGTCTTACCGCCAACTTGAAAACGGGTTTGCGCGCTGTTCAAAAGTCGCCCAGCAACATTCTGTATATTGAGAAAAAACTCGTAGTGAGTTTAAAACTGTGGGTCTGCCAACCTTACCGAAAGACACTGCTATGGTATTCGTAAACTGACCTGCCGCCTCCAGCAACGGCGTCCTGTGAGAGTCTACCGGTGCGAGTCCGCCCAACCGATCACGTGGTGCGGAACTCGCCCGGTGGTTACTATCTTAATCGACACTAAGAAGGGACAGTAGTCCCACAACTTAGTTTTTCCTCACTGATCATGGCGGTTGTAGTGCGCCCTGCAGCCTTCGCGCTGTAAACAGTAAGTGTGTTTATCTAATGGGTCATAAATGAACCTGAGCAAAGATTACTTAGAAAAACGCTAATTTCTACAGGGCAGTACCCCAAATTCAATTCAAAAGAGTAGCGGTGAAGTCCACGCATATATAAGATTCTTCACAAATGTGTGTAAAAATAAACTCAGAGGCAACCTGAGCCATGCTATCCTTGATTCTTATTGTGTACCTACGTGGAATAAAAAGTGCCTGAGGTGAAAAGGTTAAGGTGAAAAAACTATAACATAACACAATGAAAAGGACGGAAAAAGGGTGAGAAAAGAAAAGAATAAGTGCGTACCAAGACTCAGTGTTCCCCCTCACAATCTGAAATACATCATCACATGGAATTTAAAGAAAGCACAAAAGTTCATAATGATCATTTAAACCATTTGGATTAATCGTTCCTAAGAATTTTATCCAGTGTGTTTCCCTTCTAGCTAGAAGTGTGTGCAAATCCAATCCTGGGGAACGTTCTATGCGTTCTAAGACTGTGTACCTGAGTTGGGGAATTGTGTGATTAGCTTCTACCCAGTGTCTGGCCAATGGGGAGGTTGTAGTGCGATTCCTAATTCGGCTTTTATGCTCTACTATTCGAGTCTTTATTTTTCGACTTGTACGTCCCACGTAAACTAGTCCACAGAATTAGAAAGTATGTATTGGTCCTCGAAATGAGCCATGTAAGTATTAGCGTATGACGGTGCTCCGGGAAAACTTATCGAAAATGAACCTGATTTTACATCAGTATTCCAAGGTAGTCCCCTTTTCGCACATACCAGAACTAAGAATTTAAGGGAATTCTTGAAGCCTCAAAAACTAACTGCAAGACAAAGAGAGAGGGGCATGTTGAAATGCTACAACTGTGGACAATGTGGTAACGTTATCACAGGTGATCAATTTACTCACCCGCAATCAGGTGTGAGTATTAAACTAAGACACAATGCAGATTGCAACACGGAAGGAGTTGTATATGCGATTAAGTGTCCCTGTGGACTAGTTTACGTGGGACGTACAAGTCGAAAAATAAAGACTCGAATAGTAGAGCATAAAAGCCGAATTAGGAATCGCACTACAACCTCCCCATTGGCCAGACACTGGGTAGAAGCTAATCACACAATTCCCCAACTCAGGTACACAGTCTTAGAACGCATAGAACGTTCCCCAGGATTGGATTTGCACACACTTCTAGCTAGAAGGGAAACACACTGGATAAAATTCTTAGGAACGATTAATCCAAATGGTTTAAATGATCATTATGAACTTTTGTGCTTTCTTTAAATTCCATGTGATGATGTATTTCAGATTGTGAGGGGGAACACTGAGTCTTGGTACGCACTTATTCTTTTCTTTTCTCACCCTTTTTCCGTCCTTTTCATTGTGTTATGTTATAGTTTTTTCACCTTAACCTTTTCACCCCAGGCACTTTTTATTCCACGTAGGTACACAATAAGAATCAAGGATAGCATGGCTCAGGTTGCCTCTGAGTTTATTTTTACACACATTTGTGAAGAATCTTATATATGCGTGGACTTCACCGCTACTCTTTTGAATTGAATTTGGGGTACTGCCCTGTAGAAATTAGCGTTTTTCTAAGTAATCTTTGCTCAGGTTCATTTATGACCCATTAGATAAACGCACTTACTGTTTACAGCGCGAAGGCTGCAGGGCGCACTACAACCGCCATGATCAGTGAGGAAAAACTAAGTTGTGGGACTACTGTCCCTTCTTAGTGTCGATTAAGATAGTAACCACCGGGCGAGTTCCGCACCACGTGATCGGTTGGGCGGACTCGCACCGGTAGACTCTCACAGGACGCCGTTGCTGGAGGCGGCAGGTCAGTTTACGAATACCATAGCAGTGTCTTTCGGTAAGGTTGGCAGACCCACAGTTTTAAACTCACTACGAGTTTTTTCTCAATATACAGAATGTTGCTGGGCGACTTTTGAACAGCGCGCAAACCCGTTTTCAAGTTGGCGGTAAGACAATATCTGATGTTAGATCCATGCCGATATTTAAAAACACAGCGCACGATAGTTATAAAAGGCTTTTTGCTTACATGCTGTTTAGGTTTTGGCAAAGAAAGGGCTATTTGCGTTGGAGAAGCCATTGGATAAACGAGAGAGTGTTTAAACGAGTGTATGTATTTTTTACATTGAAGTAGTGCTTTTTCACTTAAGGGCAGATAAATGAGTACTGTTATTCACTTGGTGATATTGTCACTAGCATGCTTTTGACGTCACGGTTTGTAGTCTTTTTCCCACCTCTGGGAGTGCAGCACGTTTAATCCACATTATTCTTCATTGATGAGTCGGTTTGCATTTTTGTAGCTTATATTTATTGACCGCTTTGCAAGTCACGGGTGTTAACTTCTGGTGGCGTGGACTTGTGGCTCTTTTTCCTCAGTGTTTACTCCAGAATGTTTACTCCAGAATGTTCTTTTGTGATGAACATTTGTACATATGAAAAACTCATTGTAGTTTGGTATGTTGTTGTCTTTTAGATCCTGTCGAATTTGTAATTTGAGAGACCAATCACTCAAGGAAGATTGAACTTTTCGATTGTATATAATTAATCCCCTGAAGAAGGGTTCTTTACGTAACCCGAAATGCATTGGGATGCTGGTTATTGTTTTTTGAATATCAATTATTGATGAACTGTTAACACCATTGCACAGGAATTGAAAATATGTCTTGTTAATATTTTCATGTGCTTATTGTTTGACATTGATTATGAACGTCCTTTGAACCTTGTGCAAATATAATTTTGATGATTACTGCTAAAGAGAAAAGTATGCTACCTTTGATAAATAAATGTACATACTGAAATCTAAATACACGTGTTAAAACTCCATTGAATTTACAGAGGCTTAATGCCTAGCAGCTGTGCTTCTAGTAGCTCAGGGTCTCCCTGGGCTAATATTTAAACCTTCTATAAGTGCCATTTTCAGACTTGCAATTTAAAAACCAACTTCACTAAAAGGCTTATTTTTTAAATTGTGAGTGCAGAGTAGGCCTGGGCGGAGCTCGCAGAGTTTCACTATGCGGAATTCCGTGGTGTCACTGGAAAACCCTGTGGAATTGTGCGGAGTTTCACAGGGGGGTAGAGTATAGCTCAGCCACCCCTAGGGACCTGTATTAATGATAACAGCAATATTTCTGGTGCAGTGGAAACCATAAATTTCAGCGAGCACCTTCAATTATAGCAAAACTTCACCCTCGGGTGCGGGCAAACAAAGGAATGCTGACTTCAACTTCAGTCACTCCAGTATGAGAGCGACTCGTCAAACAATGCTACTCAAGCACACATAAAACTAGAGGCAAATCATCTATATCTCAAAACAGTTCAAAAAATAATGCAGAGTGACACTCTCATTGCTACATACCTTGGACAATCGAAATATGAATACAACACAGAAGATACATACAGCCTTCCAGTGACTGAGTCTGGTTCCAAGTGAGTGAAGGAGTGGTAGTGGGCGCAATGTGAACAGGATTTGGCATCTGTGCAAATTGGAAGCATGCTAGCAGGATTTGTGTTTGCTAAGTAAATACCACTAGCACTTTTACTGCTGCTGGCTTTGGATTGGCGGACATTATCTGTAATCCTCTCCATGGGAACAAAACACAATAGAAATAGAACATGAGAATGTGGCAGCAAGTGAAAAACTGGAAGTCGGGTTCTATGAAAGACAACTTTGATACGGTTTTGTGAGAGTCTGGGGTAGGACCAGATGCTGCTAATCTGTTCTCGAAGTCCAGCTCCAAGCTTTTCCAACTTTCCACTTAAGACCAGGCCATACACACCCCCCTGCAGCTCTCCACAATGTCCTACCTACATCCTTGCCCTCTACCCTCCTCTCACTTCGTAAATCACCACCTGCACTAAGTTACATCCGTGACTCAACCTCCACCAGCCAGGTCATGGTGGGGAGGCTGTCCAGTGTCCATGTTCAGTTCTCTGTCCACTATCAATGGCTTGGGGGCTCTTGGCCTCAATCTAGTTTCCAGGCCTCCCTCCACACCAAACAGAAAACAGCAGCTGCGCCCAACAAGGCAACAGTAGCCACAGCCAACACATAGACCACGCCCAGAGATAATGCGCAGTGAAGGTGAGCAGCCATTATCGATGTGGCAGTCAAGCCACAGATGCGCCGGCTCGCTCTTTTTTTGCGCATGTGCCTTATTTCCCATTAAACTGAACCTGGAAAAAATAAGATTGAGGTAGTAACAGACTTCATGATGGAGTTAGGCAAAAAAGCACAATAGTGGAGCACCAGTGTCCCAGCGACTGAGCGTGTCTGCAAACTCGCATCTGCCGGTAGCAGGTGGAGCTTTTTTTACCAAACTCTGTGCTCCAAGTGGAGGTCAGAGTGGAAAAACTCTGCAAACTCCACCGGCAGGGCAGAGTTGCCGCCCACCCCTAGTCTAGAGACACAAACCTCCAATTTTCTATCAGCTCCCATTTGGAAGATACACTTGTAAAATGTTACAAGGCAGCTCCAATGCTAACCTATTGGAGAGATAGGCCTTGTCGTAGTGAAAAGTAAAATTAGTAGTATTTCACTATTAGGACATGTAAAATACAACAGTATGTGCCCAATTGTTTTAATACACTGCACCCTACCCATGGCACCCTGCCCATGGGGCTACATAGGGCCTAACTTAGGGGTGCCTTATATACAATGAAAGGGAAGGTTTGGGCCTGCCTAGTGGGTGGCAGTTTAAACTTGCACACAAAGACACTGGAGTTGCAGGCCTCAGACATGTTTGAAGGGGTATACAACCTTTACAACGAATCTTTTACCACGCACTACCATTACAACGCGGTCATTACAACGCATACCATTACAACGCATTGCGCTGGGGGGCGCTCTAGGATAGAGAATAGGTTAATTTACTATCCAATAACCTTCCCTAGTGTCCACGGGGACTGGAGTTGGAATAGTAAATTAAACTATTCACTATCCAGCACCCCAAAGCGCTATGCGTTGTAATGGTATGCGTGGTAAAAACCGCGTTGTAATGGTATGCGTGGTAAAAGTATGCGTTGTAACGTCATACATCCGTTTGAAGGGCTACTCATGTGGGTGGCACAATCAGTGCTGAAGGCCCACTATGAGCATGTGACTTACTGGCTCTGGCACACCCGGTGCACTATACTAGGGTTACTAATAAATCAAATAGGCCAACCATGGAGAAACCAAATTCTATAACATGTTAGACAGAGAGCACTTGCACTTTAGCACTGATCAGCAGTGGTAAAAAGTGTCCAGGGTCCTAAATACAGCCAAAATAAAATCCAGTACACAGTCAAAAACAGGAGGTCAGAGGCAAAAAGACTGGGGAAACAGTGCCAAAAGAAGTCAGGTCTAATACAGTGCGATACATTTTTAGGAACGGAAACTAACCACCCTTCCATATATCCTACACTCCTTTGTACTTCTATAGTGGTGAATTGCAACCTATATTAGGTAAAAAATGAAACACGCACTCTGTGAACATGGGAAACACAACATACAGTTGAACATCTAGATCTCCAAGAAAGCACACAACCTCTACCCTTCTCCAGCTGAAAACCCAAGGACTCTTACATGAACTCTCCTAAAAATGAACCCCAACACCTTATGGCTATGCATGTGAGAGAGGACTCATGTTGATTGCTCTATTTTTTTGTCCGTTAAATCAAAGAGGGGACAGAAGAGTGCCAGGACACCCTTGGGTAATTGCCGCACTTTAGAAATAGCTATAACATAACATAACAAGAGCAGGTTATTGTGAGAGGACCTACTCCTATGCTCCTCCAAGTACTCATGTATAACACGGGAAGCAGATCGTTGCTCTATTAAGCTGGTGCACTGGGGGTGCTACCTGGCTGGGTATTAATTCGCTGGGAGATCTGAATGTCAGATCATAATGCCCGTAAACACCTGTTAGGGTGTCATGCTTCATCATAGGGCGCTCCTCGCCAGACCGGCGTTGCAATGTCTGACGGTCCTGTTGCCTTCTTTGGCGGAGTTCTTTAGATCTGAGGATGCTGTATGTGATGGGTGCATGTGGGAAAAATGCATCAAATTGTAACGTGAAAAGGGTGGTATAAAATAGGCACCGGAACCCAGAAATGTTTTCATTCAATATGGGTCCAGGACCAGGTAAAAACATTGGCGCTATCTTGCGGTCCCTAAGTACCAGGATAGCTTTTATAGGTGCATGCTCGACATGTTTGGTGCCATTCAGGCCCAACCGCAGGGCGGCACTTCTTCGGGACCTTAATGAACAAAAATTCCCCCTAGTGGGGTGGGGGACTCCCGAGATTCAAGGATGTCCGAATTAAGTGTGGTTGGTCCCCAATGGGGAACCAGTTTGATATCTCCACCTCACTGGTTGGAGTCAACTACTCAAAGTCAAAGGGGAGGAACCCGACCACTGTAGGGAACACTTGGAAGAAGAATTGGGCAGTGCCGTCTCACCTCCACAGCTCCCACGCGTCTGCATATTATTATTTATTTTTATAGTGCAATATAAAAGCTAAGGATGTTTCCCTTGCTGGAGTGATCATTGAAGCACTTTCATACTGACCAGACCATCAGGCAGACATAGCACTGACTTGAACCCTTAGGCTGAGCCTTAGAGACCTTAAACACTAGGTCCCAAGTGGTTTTCTTAATCTTCTAAAAATATCAGTACTACTGAACCCATGAACTCCATATGACCTAATTTGTGTCAAATACTTACGCCTTTGATCCACCCTTCTGGTTTGTCTATGTACAGTGCCCCATTATCATAGAAGGATGTACGACATTACAACGCATGCTTTTACACCGCATGCTTTTACAACGCGAGTTTTGCAATGCATACCATTACAACGCATAGTGCTTTGGGGCGCTGGCTAGAGAATTATTTCATTTACTATTCCAACTCCAGTCCCCGTGGATAGTAGGGAAGGTGTTGGATAGTAAATTAAATATATTCCCTATCCTAGAGCGCCCCCCAGCGCAATGCGTTGTAATGGTTTGCGTTGTAAAAGCTGCGCTGTAAAAGCCCTGCGTGGTAAAAGTTGCGTTGTAGGTGATGTTCCCCTCTTAGAAAGCCACCATGCAGGACCCAGAGGACACTTGGGCATTGTGTGTTAGCTGCAAGGTCACCAACAATAGGAGGGCAAGATTCCTGCCCTGAGAGGTGGAACAAGGAGCTGGAGCACGAAGATCAATCTCCCATGCATATTACAATGGTGGCTGGCGGCTTACCCATAGAGCAGAATCAACAGCAATCAGCACCCTCACATGAAATTACAATAGAGGATGTGGCCAGAAGCCCAAGAGAACTGGAAAACTGGGGAAAGCTGGAATATTTTTATTATCACCCCCAGACTCCTCTGATCGCAGCACGTCTTTATGCTGGTAATTTTTAAGTCAAGCATTCGAGACCTCTTGTACATATTTTAGTATATACCTTAGTATATATACTTTAGTGTATACTTTAGTACATACTTATATGTGTATGTTCTTTGTGGGCTCTGGAGATCAGCCCTAGGACTTGTCTGCTTCCGCTTATAGACTTTTTTTTTTTGTTCAAGTGCCTCTATTTAATTGTCTTGATAGAAAACAACCAGCAGAGGTCAGTAAAATATGTTATGTTATGTTATGTTACTGTGGATTTATTAAGCGCGTTATCACCCAGAGGTCTCTAAGCGCTGTCAGCGGACATCCAAACTGGTTGAGAACAAAGTGAGTGATCCCCATGCCTCTAAGAACAATACAGTTTTCAAACTCTTCCTAAAGCGGAGGAGATTTGTTTCCTTTCGAAGTTCAGTTGGGAGACGGTTCCATGCCTGAGGGGCTACGGTCGAGAAGTCTTGCCCACCCAAGGACGACCGATTGTACTGGGGGCAGGCCAGACTGCATGCATCAGCTGACTGGAGGGCCCTACTCGGGCAGTAATTAGTCAATCGGTCCTTAATGTAACTAGGGGCTGAGCCATGAACAGCCTTATGCACAATACAGAGGCGTTTAAATTGAGTTCTCTGTAAGATAGGGAGCCAATGTAAGTTCTGCAGTAAGGGCGTGACCTGTGTATGTCTGGGTTTTAAAACAAATTGTCTCGCCGCGTCGTTCATTACCACCTGAAGCCTGGCCAAAAGATTTTTGGGTGGACCAAGATATGGAGCGTTCCTGTAATTGAGACGTGACAGGATCAGAGCTGAAACTGCCAGTCTAAGGGTACTGAAGTGGAGACAGTTTCCGGAGCTGACGCATTAATCCCACAGTGGTTCCAACCACCGCCGATACTTGCTGTGTCATGGATAACAAGGCATCAATCTTGATACCAAGGTTTTTTACGTCCGCGGCCGAATCGGGAAAGGGCCCCAGTTCTCCAGGCCAGAACCTCAAGGGTTTGAGGTTGTAGTAACCGCTAAAACCTCAGTTTTCTCAGGGTTGATTTTTAGCGAGTTTGCCAACATCCAGTTGATGGTGAACTTGAGAATATCTTGCATTATCAGGTAGGCCCTAGGTGAGTGGTCGATCTGGATCAAAATTTGGGTGCTGTCGCATAGTTATAAACCCTGCAATCCATCTGATTCAATGCAGCAATTAATGGCTGCAGATAGGCATTAAAAAGCAGGGGAGGCACAGCTGAACACTGGGGTATTCCACAAACCAGCATAGCTGGATGGGACACCAGATCTCCTAATTGTACTCGCTGGGAACAGTCCCTAAGAAATTAGGTCAGCCAAGCCAGAGCCGTGCCCTGGATCCCTAGATCACTAATCCGCGCTAGTAGTTGGCAAAGATCGACAGTATCAAACGCCGCGGATAGGTCTAGTAGTACCAGAGCACACAGCACTTTTTTGTCTGCCCTAAGTCTCTGATCGTCCAGTATGTAAAGCATGACCAATTCCGTGCTGTGATGGTCTCTGAGCCCCGACTGATTAGGCTCCAGAAGCTGATTGGTCTCCAGGTGGCGAGTAAAAGATTGTAATACATGTTGTTCGATAATTTTTTGCCAGAAAAGGTAACTGAGAAATTGGCCTGAAGTTCTTAACGTTTTTAGGATCGGCACCAGGTTTCTATAAAAGTGGGATCATTGAGCTTTCTTAAAATTGGGGGAGACCAGCCCTGTTTCCAAGGAGCGATTCAGGAGAGAGAGTACCTTGTCCTCAATGCCCGGCAAAGCCATTTTAAAGATTTTAGGGGGGCAGGGATCAGCTGGGGAGCCAGATTTCACCCATCCCACTAAGATACACAGAAGCTCCTTAGTAAGTAAGGGTAGGGTGGTCAGTAAATTCGTCGGCCTAAGGTAGGGGTAAGGGGGCTCCATTGAACAATGCAGGGTCGGGATGTGCTGAATTTCTGTCATCAGATCGTCGATCTTACCCAGAAAAAAGGATTGAAAATCATAGCAATCCTTTTGACTGAAGGTGGGTTCTTGCAACTTAGCCTTCCTTAACTCATTTAGGATCCTAAAGACCTTTTTCTGGGGGTTGGCCGCCTGTATGATGGCAGCCTCATATAATTCAGCCTTCCGTAATTGGTTGGCTTTTTTGTAAGCGGCAAACTTCAATACATATGCAGAGTGGGCACAGGGGTCCTGATATTTGCGCCATGCCCTCTCACACTGACGTAGTGCTTGTTTTAATACTAGAATTGCTTTCTACTGAGGGACTTTCTTTTTTAAATTTTTCTGGCAACTGCCTCTATTTAACTTTCTTGATAGAAAACGACTAGCGGAGGTCAGTAAAATACCAGAATCACTTTAGCTTTCTCTAGATTCCAGTCCATATAAATTGTCTTCCACAAGCACCCGTAGACCTTAATATTTTTTTCAAATCTTGTATTTTCAGTGATGTGACCACCGAAGGCCCGCTATTATATTAAAAACAGAGCTTTGGACTATAACATTTCCCGCTGAAAGGCAATATTTCTCTCCATGTGTTCCCATACCTGGAGTGTCACGCAGTTTGGTGCTTACTTTTCCTCCATGTTAAAAAACAGTAGATGTTTCAGCACCAAGGCTAATGTGCTGCATAGCTAAATACATATAAGGTCCCAAAGGCAAGAATGATTGCATTGCAAATGCGTGTTTGACTTACAGCTGTTATTCCCCTGCTAGTAAGTAGCCCACATTGTACACTGAACTGCTGCCAAACATTTAACCCTAGCGAGGAGGAGGTGGGTCAGAGGCATCTGTCTTAGATGAAGACTGTCAAGCTAACAGCAAATGGTGTCAGTTGGCATACTGTTTATACTTTCTTACCAGAGGGGAGAAGGTGCATTGGATAATATTAAAATAAAATATTTATGTTTGCGTAAGAGATGCCTGACTGGAAGGTAAGTGACTTCAGTTTGTTCGGAAGGGGCTGATGAAGTGGCGCCTACAAGTAATTGATATACATAAGAGCCACGGGGCATATTTACACAGGCTTTATCTCCACTTTTTGCATAATCGCATGTTAGCACCCTTTTTCCCAGCGCCTCCCTTTGCATCTCTAATGAGATGCAAAGTGGGTGTCACTGGGCGTACCCCGGATGGTCACTTACTGGATGGAATTTTTACTAATATCCCTGATATTAACTTTACCCATACTTTGCCACGTATTTGGATTGATCATTTTGCGGTAATGTGGGACCTACAACTTCACCACATCTCCACCCCTAGATTTCAGAAACTATGTCAAATGGCCAGAGCATGGAATAAAATCCAAGCCTCTGATCTCGACACCCTACTATCCAAATCAATCATCACTAAGGAGTCCAATCCCACCCAGGCTGCTGAGGAGTATCATAATTGGCTTCACTCAGCCCTAAATGTGGTGGCTCCTGCCATGAATTTGAAAATGAAGGGGCCTATTAGGATCTCGGGCGGATCGCCAACGCCGGCCCGGCGGTGGCGATCCACCCGCCAAATGTTACTGTTTCACCCAAGCCATATTAGTATGGCGAGGGGTACCGTGGTGGACTGAAAGACCGTCCACCGCTTTTCCGCCGGTCAGATTGCCGGCTGGGCGAAAAAGGCACACAATATGGTAGCGGTGCTGTTCAGGCACCGCCATCCATATAATGATGCCTGCGGTGGAATGCCTGTCCATGGCAGAGACTCCGCCAAGGAAAGGCATGTGGGAAATCACTGTGGGGGACCATTGCAGGCCCCCGGGGAGGTCGGTGGCTGCACTGTGGGGTACTTATGGTACCCTCCATCATTGCCATGCACAAGGTGGCAGGCACCTCGCGGGTCCTGCCATGTTGTGCATGGCAATGCACAACATGGGCTTTAACATTGCGGCGGGTGCTGCAAACAGCATCTCCCGCTGCAATGTTAAAGTCAAGGATGCACCCGCCAATGTGACAGGCGCATGCTAATTGGCCTGGTGGGACCGCCGCACCTCTAGCAGTCGGTCCCGTGTTCCATTACGGTGGCGGGTGGACAAAGTCTGCCCGCCATCATAATAGGCCCCCAAGTAAGTAAAGATCTCTCAACCATGGTTCATGGACTCGCTCAAAGCACTTAAACAAGAGTGCTGGAGACTGGAACACTAATGGCCCTCCAAGTATTGTAGTGAGGAACAAGTGAAATATAACGCCTGTCTCAATAGGTATAGAGAGACCATGCTGTAGGCCAAAACCATATTCTACATAGCTCAAGTCAGTCTTGCCACTAACACATCTAAAACCCTTTTTCTAACCATAAACAAACCATCCCAAGTGTAGCTGAAAAGACCTCTGCCTCCTTAGAGCTCTGTAATTCTCTTGCCAGGACCTTTCAGACAAAGGTCGTAAATATTTTTAATAATTTTAACATTAGTGGCTCAGCTAACATTCTCTCAAATGCAAGCCCTAAGCCAATCAGCTTTAGGCAATTTTTTTCTCCTCCGGCAGGACATATTGCTGAACTCATTCCCAAGTTCAAGGCAGGATCCCCTAGTGATCCATGCCCCCCTATGGTGGTTCATATGGTACCGGAAGTTATAGCTTGTTACCTTGCAGTTATCTTTTCTACCATATTCAAAACCAGCATTTTACCTATCAGCTGGAAAGCTGCATCAGTGCTTCCTCTTCTAAAGAAACCCACCCTAGATCCCCCTTAAGGCCAAATTACCGGAGAAAATCATGAACATGCAGTTCGCCTCCTTTTTGGAGGACAATTGTCTCCTAGATGAGTCGTAGCATGGTTTCAGAGAAAAATACAGTGCTGAATCTGCATTGCTCACAGCCACAGAGGAAATCAGATCATCTCTCGATAAGGGAGGCAATGCAACGCTAGAGCTGCTCAAATCCTTTCTCTATTGACACCAACAAAAGGTGTCACTAGGGAGTTTTAACTCAGGAACTTTCTGCATGCCTTGTGGACTTTCTCAAGGATCTTCTCTGTCCTCAGCCTTATTTAATCTGTACATTACTCCACTTGCGGCTTTGATTAGATCATTTGGGCTATCGTTGGCCTCGTATGCTGACGATACTCAGATTATATTCTCAATAGCTAAAAATGAAATGGGGGCTGGAGAGACATTCAATATATGTATGAGCTCAGTCAAAAGCTGGATGACCAACAACTGTTTTAAGCTTAATTCCTCTAAAATAGAGATCATTCAATTCTGTAACAATCCAGCCCTCTGGTCCCCTGAGTGGTGACCATCAGATTTGGGTACAGTGCCCACGCCTACATCCAAGGTAAAAAACCTGGGGTTTATACTTGACAATGAACTAAAATTTAAAGAACAAATCAACGTAATCACCACTTGCACCTTCGATTGGCTTAGAATGGTCAAGAAAATTGGAAATTTCCTGCCAGCTGACTTACTGAAATCAGTGGTCATAGCCTTAGTCCTTTCACGTTTGGACTATTGTAATAGTCTTGACATCAGCCTTCCCAATGGCTCACTTAAAAAATTACAGACCATTCAAAATGCAGCAGCAGAGCTTCTCATTAGCGTTCCCAAACATTAGTCTGCAAGGGCCCCTATAAGGCAATAGCACTGGCTTGCAGTCCATCACCGAATATCTTTTAAGTCTCTCTGTCTTGCTTACAAGACAATGTACGGAAAGGCACCTGCTTATTTGAAGGCTGTGCTACTTCCCCAGCAGAAATCTTTGGTCTAGCTCAGCAAAACTGTTGAGGGTTGCTCCTTTCAAACGAGTAACATGGGGGGGTAGAAGCTTTTTTAGAATTACAGCTCTTCTCTGGAATCGCTTTCCTTTGGAATTGAAATTAGCAGCCAAGCTCATGGTATTCAGAAGGAACCTGAAAACGTGGTTATTTAAGCAGTGATTCAGAGGAATATGACCCTCTTACCGCTCCCTCTTGACTCTCAGCGCCAAGACCCCTCCTGGTATTCTTGCGCTTTATAAGTTGTAGCATTCACCATTCATAAGGCAATGGGGGCTCCGTGTAGGGTCGTTAGGTTTTTAAGTTCAGAAACAAGCCCTCATTATTGGAGTCTGTTTCTGAGAAACAAAAAAGTAAAAACGTTTGGTGAACGGCCATCAGAAATAATGGTGGTAGTCCACCAAATGTTTTGTATTTTGAAAGAAACCCCTGCAATTGCAGTTACTTTCAAGGTACAGAGATGAACACTAGGCCTGCAATCATTTTTTCCACCTGGAGGATTGACATAAGGTACTGAGGCCGGCTCAGTGAAAGTTCCCTTGTGCTAGGAAAGAAAATCAAGCGCCTCATTTATGAGGCCTTGCGTCAGTTTTGCGCTTCTGAGACGTCACTTTTAGTGACGCATCGGCAGTGTAAAACATGCCTCCTATTGCGCACTATTTACAAAGTGACGCATCCAAGCAGATGCGTCACTTTGTAAACCCCTGCGCTACATTATACCTGCGTCAGGTAAAATGTAACCCCGTTATCATGCAGGGACGCTGATGCCGCTACCTGATTTCGTTACTTCTCACATTTAGAAGGTGTTATACAAGATCTCGGGGTCCATTGAACTTACTCCTTATTTGGAGCAATAGTTACACTAGATTATCAACACAGACAAACACCACTCACGAACTGATACTGTTGTCACATTTTTATCCTTCAAGTGGACTAGGATTTTTCTTAAGGCGGTTCCAACGTACAAGATCAGTAAAGTACTTCATGGAGTGATACGCCCTACTGGACAGTGGATGTGGAGTTATAAGTACGCCTTGTTGTTAATCTGCATATGACATTTTGGATTGAAACTCTGCCTGTATGGTCATCGGCATACTGGTTCCCTGTGGGCCGTGTTCGAATATATGCCCTGACGAAGTTACATACTGTAACGAAACGCGTTGGCTGTTTTATCTGGTATAATTACCGAAATAAAGAAGAGAACCTTTGGAATAATAACATCGCCTCCTTGATCTTTTTGAGTGCGCCTCCGACCTTTTGCTTAAATATCAGGTAAAATGTATGCAGGGGGGGCGTTCCCCCGCAAAAAGCCTCGTAAAAGTGACGCAGTGAAATCTATGAGATTTCACTGCATCACTTCTGGGACGCCGTTGCGTCAAAATCTTATGCCTGCCTCACAGCGGGCGTAAGACTTACGCAGGCTCTTTCACATGGGGCTTGCCCCATGTGAAAGGACACATTGCTGGAGTTGCGTCACTTTTGTGACACACTCCAGCAATGCGTCACTTTTGCGCCATACATATACGTCAGAAATACTGACGTAGCTGTAACTCCTTGCGACATGATGCGTCATACAGTAAATATGACACATCAGGTATATCGCAAGGAGTGAGCACTGAGAAGTGACGCATCACTGCTTTCACACAGCGATGTGTCATTTCTCATAAATGAGGCCGCAAGTTTATTGTACTGGTAGCTTTTTGTCGCACTGAATCTGATTCACCATGACTTTGGCATAAAGGTATTTGTCCTCATTGAGCCCTGTATGGCTACAGCTTTTAACCTTGGAACGCTGGTGGAGTTTGAGAACTAAAGTTGTAATCAAGCCTGAAGGTATATCATTTTGGCCATAGAGAGGTGTCAAATCTATTGCAGCTACAAATCTACCTCATTTATTTTTATTGCTTTGGTGTCTTTTTGCGCATCACTTTTTTTCTGCATTCTTCTAAATTGGTTTGCGAAGTGTATTGTGTTGTTTCTTGACTTTGGTGGTACAGCCTGAACTTGGCCCACATTTCTCTGGAGAGTTGCCTGCTGCTTGTGTCACACCTACCATGGACTCAACAGAATCTTTCTACAAGAATTGTGCTTTAGCCTAACCAGAGTTTGTTAATTAATAATTCACTTTATGATAGTTTGGTTAGAAACAGGACAGTTCTCCACGCATGGATAACAGTGATGACTTTACTTGCCTTGCAAAACACCAACATATGTGAAAACTACCGAGAGGGTGCTGAGATTATGAGTGTGGCAGAATAAAAGATTTTTCACCCTAAAAAATGTCGGCTGTGCAATTGCTGTCATTGATCACACTCAAAAAGTAACGACCCCTAGTGTATCGTAACAGGAGCAGCTCGTGCAGGTAAAAGTGGTATGGCTGGGTGGGAGGGACTCGACAGACAACGAGGGAACATTAATTATTTATTTAATTTCACCTTATTGTTGTGTGTTGCGTCCTCCCCCACCCTGTCACACCGCTCTTACCTGCACGAACTGCTCCTGTATCGTAATTTTTCAGACACAATGAACTGCAATGCAATCGCGATGCACTCATAATTGAGCCTTAATACATTTACCATACTCCTATAACATGAATACTTCGACCTGATGGCAGTCTTTCATTTACGCTCTGTTAAATAAAATTTTTGATTAATTCACCTCATGTGTGTCTGCTTTCCATAAAGCTATTATTCTCCTCTGCTGGCACCTCACAGATAGTATCATCTTGGGAGTGGCAAATTCCTGCAGATGCAGACATTCTGCATTATATAGCAGCGTACCATGACTGAACACACCTTGGTCCTGCTGCACCAAAATGAAATGGGCTGGAGCACATCTTAAAAACTCAAGATTCGTAAAATGATTGTAGTGCATGATGTTCATCTAAAATTTTATTCAGGTGTAGCAAGTCGCTCAGAAATTAGCCAATTATTTTTCAAACAGCGATTTGTTTCTTTGTGAACCACACACAGTTGTGAAACACATCGGGATCTGAGGACCTCACAGAAGAAAATAAGTTACAGGGATAATGGTGAAGTTCTAAAACAGCACTACACAATCCGAATCAGTCGTCCTGAACAGTGGCCACAGGCGAGGTCAGTAACAATGTTGGACAAAGTTGTTCATTCAGGTTGAACTGAATGTGGAAGACAGTCATAAAACAGTTTGTTTTGTAAAGACTACACTGCGAATCACAGACCATGATGTAGAACAAACTATAAAGTGGTTGTAAGACTTCATCTGCTCCAAACAGAACCTTTCAACCAATGTACGCAGGGCTAGAGTGACAGGTGGAGCACATCCTCTGCAAGATCTCATACACCCTGGGTAGTCGCTTGCCTGGAGAAGTGCAAGTCTGGTGTGGACTCATCTGTTGAAAAAACACAAACCAAAAACACAACCAAAGTGCATCAAATATAAGGTCATGAGTAATGTGTGTTGCATATGCTTACTCATCACTTGAGTGAATGTCCTGTGTAACTGGAGTGCTGGTTCTAAGGTGCAATGGCACTAGAGGAGCGCATTCTGTTTTTTGAGGACCCAGGAAACAACTCAGAAAAATACTATATTGAATGCATGTACAAAGATTTTCAAAGGTCAAATCATACATTATGCTCATTTATGCTGTAAATAGTTTGTGTGCCACCCAGAATTTAAAGACTGGTGTGATGTGCATCCAAGCAGAACCTCATGCTTGAGGGTTTGCCAAGGAATGGGGCCCTGGAGGAAATGATCCTGAAGTGAGAGGACATCACTCCACTATGATCAGGCCAATTGCCTATAACCCCTGAATGGAGGCATGGGGTGGACACACCACAAGCGGCACACAGCGGAAACCACCCACGTTGTTGAACTATTGCACTCACCTTTGTGTCACAGATGATTGGCCATCCCAATGAAATCATGCACTACATGTGTCTGTGAATATATAGTACAGGGCAATGGAAAAGGCCCATACAGTACACGTGCCAAATGAGGGGAGTAGAAGCTCACAAAGTACTTTGGTGTGTAACTTTGAGAAATGAGATGCGATCCTTAGCAGAAGTACTGCCCTGCTCCACCTGGGAAGGATGAGAAGTGACAATCATCTTGCTCAGAGTTTGTTAAAAGTGTTGCCTGTAATGGCCAATTTACCCCAGCAACCGTGTGATAAGTAGCACTCCCTCTACTTCAATCAGAACTGAGCGACTGTACAGCCAAACAGTCCACTCATGACAGTCTGCACAGTCCACTGATGGAAGGCTCATTGAGTCTTTCTTCTCTGAAAGAAGGATTAACAGAAGCATTAAATATCTTGTATCTTTTAGAAACTTTTTAATAGTCAAGTGTCATGTCACACTGGGATTGAAATATACTTTACATTTCGGCTCTTAAACCCATCTATGAATGAGTGCATGCCCTACCCTAATGTTTCTGTAATAATTTCTGCATCTGTTGGAGAAGCACATAAAAAGTTACAGCATGTCTCAAATATATATCAAAGCTAGATTCACTCCTCATCCCCACATACATAAGGACTAATGAAAAATGTCCTAGCTATCGTGAAGGAAAGTTTCAATTCTATTAAGGATGCGGAGGCGAGGATTAGGCTTTACTTTCTCCTTTTATTTTGCTCCAGCAGCTTTATTAAGAAACATCAACAATAATAAACTACATTTCCCATGATGCAAAGGGAAATGGAAATCGAAAAAGTCCAACAAAGTGTCCAATCCTGAAACAGGGTATCCAATACCGTCCCCCGCGGACGCTCTACCCTCCTCTTTCTTCCTGCGACCACATCAAGCCAGTCTTTTGTTATACCTGTTTGCTGGCATCCGTACCTAAATCAAAGAAGGTTAGTTGTAACTCTGAGAATGGGACACAACACGTTCATCTACAGGTAACAGTAAGTTAACATTTTGAGTGAGAACAAACATCAACTGGGCATTGTCAAAAAGATATAAATGAAAGCATTTTACTCACAACCATATGTAGGAATTCTGGGAAGGTCAACTGCATGGGTGGGCTAATCCTTGCCTCCTCGTCCTTAATAGAATTGAAACTTTCCTTCACGAAAGCTAGGCAATTTTTTATTCTATGGCAGGACCGGAGGCTTTGGATTAGACAAGTTGAAAACTTACCCACCACCAAAGATGCCAGTGATACCACTGGTTTAAAAGAAAATCTTTTGAAGGTGGAGTCTGAGGACCAGTCTGCAGCATTAAGGATGTCTTCCAGCTACCCCCCCAGGGAAAAAGCTTTTGATGCCATTGCACCCCAAACAGGATGAGCCCTGAAGCGGGAGGTATCCATCCCTGCCTCCTGCATCACCCAGCAAACCCATTTTGCAATCGTAGGGGATGAGACTGCCCCGTGTGGTTTAGTGCGGTCTATGAATAGTTGTCCGACGCCCTGTGGGTGTATGCCTATTGTCGCCACTTCATAGGTCTTGAGCGCCCTGACCACACACAACTTAGGGACATCAGGAAAAGTAGGATAGGATACCGATCTTGAATTTCATTTGGTTCTTCTAGAAATATGAAAAGTAACCCCTTCCAGGGTGAAGACTCGGCCCGTAAGATCCAGGGTCCTCACGTCGGAAACTCTGTGACGGGATATCAAACATAGAAGGGTTTCTAATTTCGCCGACATCTGTTTCCTGAACAAGTACTTATTGGATGGCCAAAATCAGGGCAACTATAAGACTTTGTTAACATCCCATACAACTGAATACCGAGACTCCGTGGGCACGGAGAGTCTGATTTCCCTCAGTAGCTTACACACTAGCGGATGCTCGCCTACTGGATGACCGTCTACCGGAATATGGCCCACTGATATCGCTGACCGAAATGTATTGATAGACCTATAAGCCAGGCCCTCCTTTGCCAAAGAGGCTATGAAATTAAGGATGTAGACACCATCTGCCCCCATCGGATCCACCTGCTGTTGAAGACACCAACTCCCCCATCGAGACCAGGTGGAACGGTAACTCTTGTTAATGCTCTCTGCCCTAGATTTTGAGAGCAAGGAGGCAGCGTCTGTGGAAATGCCTGGCACTTTCCATTGTTGCCTGTAACCTGCCAGGCCATCAGGTGAAGACCGCCCGTGAGAAGGAGGTGATGGGGATTCCCTTGAGGATCTTGGAGGAGACCCTAACCATGAGGTACACGGATTGGAAAATCCCAGGAAAGTTCCATCAGAACTGGAAACCAGGCTTGTAACCTCCAAATCAGGGTGATCACCACTAGATCTGCCTGTTGTCTCCTCACCTATGTTGACACTCTTATTCTCATTGCGAAGGGGGGAAATGCGTAACCCCGATCCGCACTCCAGTACTGATGGAATGCAAGAAACCGCCAACGCTTCCGGATCCGGACGCCAACTGAAGTACCTCTCCAGTTGTGCATCCAGACAGGAAGCAAAGAGATCAATTGAAAAGGGGCTTCAACAACATTGGAGTTCATGGAACACCTTGAGATGTAGCTTCCAAAGACTGGTGGCATTCCAATGGTGGGAACACCAGTCCGCCAACTGGTTGGACGTTCCCGGAAGGTGTTCCGCCTATAGTGATATTTGGTTGGACAGAGAGTACTCCCGGAGATCCCGTGCCAGGTTTGATAGAGCCCTGGACTTCGTCCCTCCTAGATGGTTGATTTAGCGAATCGCTGCTACGTTGTCCATCTTGAGTAGGACACAACATTGGACCTTGTCTCCAGTCCAGCACGTCAACGTGGACAATCGTGCCATTAATTCCAGGCAGTTTATGTGAAGACCATGTAGAAACATCCGCCGGTAGAAATATCTCCACAACGGGCACCCCAGCCGGAACAGCTGGTGCCTGACTCTACCACAAGATTGGGTCAAGATCCAAAGATGGCCCGGCTATTCTAAGCTTCCATGTTATGTTATGTTATGTTATTGTAATTTGTAGAGCGCGCGTTTACCCGTGGGTGTCTTGGCGCTATAGACGGGCGGGGAAGTCTGCACTGACGGCTAATTCTGGAATAGCCAGGTCTTCAAGCCTTTCCGAAAGCCGATAAGAGAGGGAGACTCTCTAAGCTCAAGAGGGAGCGAGTTCCAGAGTTTGGAGGTGTAAAAATTAAAACTACGCACACCCCATTGCATGGTGCGGGTTTTTGATACCTGGAGAAGTTTAGAGCCCGAGGACCGGAGATTCCTGGTAGTTTCATACCTGGCCAGCAAGTTTTGAAAGAAGATCGGCCCTTTATTGTTAAGGGCCTTATAAGCTATGGACAGAGCTTTGAATTTAATCCGTTTCTCCACCAGAAGCCAGTGCAACTTGTGGATTTTGGCGGTGACTGAGTGGGTTCTGGGAATATTGAGAAGCAATCTAGCGGCCGGGTTCTGCACAGTTTGGAGTTTTTTGAGACACTGTTTTTGGGCATTTCATAATAATCCATTGCAATAGTCCAGTTTGGACTGGATCAAGGCTGTGACAACAGTTTTTCTGGCATCTACTGGAATGTATGGGAGAATTTTTCTGATCTTTTTGATGAGAAAGTGACTTGCTGACACAGTAGCGTTGGTGGGAGATCTTCCATTGTAACTCGGTTTTGGCCTCCTCTGAGAGGGTCACAAACTGGGAGTAAGTGAGACCCTTGCGAAGGTGAGAACATTTGAGGCGTTGGAGGGCCCTGAAATGGATGGGACCCGGAAATATGGGCTATATTGATTATGATAGAAGGCCCAACACTCTGGCCAGGTGGCGCAATGAAATTATGGGTTTCACCAGCGTACACCTCAGTTCGTGTCTGATCTTGGATAACTTGCGAGAAGGAAGGGACAGAGTTGCGCTGTCATGAAACCCAGGAATTGCATCCTCTAAGATGGGTAAAGGTTTGGTTTGGGTTTGTTGATCACAAAACCTAGAGACTCTAAAAGGCTTACAGCTTGTTGCAACTGAACGTGGGAATGATCTGGAGGGGTAGAAGTTGCCAAATTTCTCAGGGTCCTGCCACTGTGCTTTACGGGGAGGAGGCTTGTTTGAAGGGATGGCCAGTAGAGCACCCCCTGTCACGATTGATTGCGCCAAAAACATGTTATGTTATGTTATGTTAAGCTGTTTTATAGCACACACTGCCGGAGTATCCTGGCGCAAAGAAGAGGAAAAAGAAAAGTGTAGCAGCAGAGCCCTGAAGTAACATAGCAAATTAAACAGCTAATCTAAACAAATGGGTTTTTAATGCTTTCTTAAAAGCCGTGAAGTCCACAGTACTGCGCAAAGAGACAGGGAGCACATTCCATGCACGCGCTGCTCTCACTGTCACAGAGTGCCCTCCCAGCCGGATGCGCCGAAAACGCGGTACTTGCATGAGATGTTGAGATGCTGAACGCAGATCTCGGTTGGGAGTGTACCGCAAGAATCGTTTCCTCAAATAGGCGGGACCGCGCCCATTGATGGCTTTGTGGGCCAAAGTCAAGATTTTAAAAGTGATTCGATGCTGCACCGGTAGCCAGTGCAGACTCTCCAGGTAACTCCTGACGCTAATCCGCTTGGAGATGTTCCCCAATAATCTAGCGGTAGCGTTCTGAATAACCTGGAGCCGCCCTATCAAGTAAGCAGGAGAGCCACTAAACAGAGCGTTGGCGTAGTCCAGGCGCGAGAGAATTAAAGCTCTCGCGACTGACTCGCGGGCAGAGGCCGGCAGAAGCGGAAAAAACTTTCTGAGAGACTTCAGGGTCCCAAAGCAGCCTCCAGTGAGCCTCTTAATGTGCCCCTCAAATCGGAGGTCCTCCCCAAACCAGACCCCGAGGTTCTTGGCCAAGGTGTTTGAGGCACCTGGAATGGGGAAGCCATCTGGCCACAATAGTGACCTAAAGTCAGGAGGAAACTGGCCATAGAGCAGGATTTCCGTCTTGTCCTCATTACACTTCAATTGGGATGACGCTAGCCAATTGAAGACTGAGGACAGACAGTTCTGGATCTGCTTTGTATCCAGAGCCTCGCTTGGCCAAGTGAACAACAACTGCGTGTAGTCCGCGTATGCTATAATTTTGGCTCCCCAATGTTCGGCCAGTTCAATCAGGGGGGTCAGATATATATTAAAGAGCAGAGGGCTCAATGTCGAGCCCTGCGGGACCCCTGTCCGGAGTGGTCTAGCCGAAGATGAAAACGGAGGGAGCCAAACCTGTTGAGATCTAGCCAACAGAAATGAGCTCAGCCAGTCCAAAGCAAGATCGCAGATAACGATGTCGGCGAGCCTGGACAGGAGGCGTTGGTGGGGAACCGTGTCAAACGCGGCAGAGAGGTCCAATAAAATTAGAGCCGCTCTGCCGCCCCCATCCAAACATTCCCTGACCGCCTCAGAGACTTCCACCAGGGCCGACTCCGTACTGTGGGCAGTGCGGAACCCGGATTGAGCCTCGTGAAGAGCTCCAGATCCTTCCACAAACTCATTAAGCTGCTGGAAGGCCAGCCTCTCACCGATCTTAGCCAAGGCAGGAAGCAGCGATATAGGCCGATAATTGGTCAATACCGCCGGATCAGCGCCGGCCTTTTTCAGCAAAGGTAGGAGCTTAGCTTGTTTCCACTCTGAAGGCAGACTGGCTGCTTTGAAGGAGAGGCCGACTAAGTGCGTCACCTCCTCAGCCACCACATCAGCAACAGCGGCCAACACTCTTGCTGGACAGGGGTCAGAGGGAGACCCAGATTTCAAAGATTTGATCACGGCAAGAGTGTCAGTGATAGAGGGTGGGACAAACTCCGTCAGCTTGGCCGAGAGAACCTTCCGAGGGAGAGAAAGGTCCTGCGGGTTAACAGACGGACTGGTAGCAGCAAAGTTTGACTGAATAGCCGCTATTTTGTCCACAAAAAACCCAGACAGGCTCTCACACCAATCTTTCGAAGCTGGAACTATCCGCTGCTCCGCACAGGGGGCCAGGAAGCTATTCACAATTGAAAAAATCTCCCGACTGTTATTATTAGCTTTAGCAATTCGGTTGGCGTAATAGACACCTTTGGCCTTTTTAATACTGGCATAATAATTTCTCTGTTCCTTACGCAGTATTTCCTTGGCCAGAGGGCAGTAAGAATGACGCCAATCCCGCTCGAGTCTTTTACAGGACTGTTTATGGAGACGTAACTCCTGGGAAAACCAGGGTTGTGAGGCGGTGGAGCGCAGTTTACCTCCCCTTCCTTTAGAAGAGGTCGAAACCCCCGCAACCATCCACTCATTGAAGGACAACACTGCTGTGGTGAGATCATTACCCAACGCAGGCCGATTCTCAGCTAGGGTGGCCGCCAGAGTTTCGTTATTAATTTTATTGGCACACCATGATTTAATCCTCACAGAGGAAGTACCCTGAGATGACCAAGCAAATCTGATTAGCTGATGGTCGGACCACGTCAAAGGTTCAGGAGCATCAGCCTGGAGGAGAAAATTGGAGCAGATCACATCCAGGGTGTGCCCTCCCGAATGCGTGGGTAAGGAGACCCACTGAGACAAGTGCACAAAATCCAGAAAATCTTGAAAGCTTTTGCTCTCCGGGAGACCCACCTCATCAACATGAATGTTGAAGTCGCCCAGAAGCAAAAAGCTCGGAAATCTGAGGGCTCGGGGGGTACAAAGCTCAGTCAGAGCCGTAAGAAACGCACCCACAGGTCCTGGGGGCCGATAAACCAGGGAACCCCCAAGGGTAAGGTGCGGGGAAAGAACCACAGAAAAATTCATAACTTCGCCCACCTCCAGGGTTATCGGGGGGTCTACCTGAAGAGTTAATGAATCTCTGAGAATAATAGCAATGCCTCCCCCTCTTCCCAGTGCTCTGTCCCTCCTATATATTTTGTAGCCGCGTGGGACAGCTAGCTCGACATCCGGGGCACTGGCCTCAGTGAGCCAGGTCTCCGTCACAAACAAAAAATCGAGCGGGCTGTCGACAAGCAGCTCGAAAATATCAGCAGCATGTTTACACATCGACCGCGCGTTAACTAGGGCGGCCGAGAAAACATGGGGGACTGGCTCCCGTGCAGAAGGGGTGGAGAGAGTATCCATACAGCAAAAACCACAGATCGAACACGGGTTGAGCCATGGACAATTCACTACAGCGCCTCCCGCATCCAAACATCCTGCAGGACGTAAAGACAACAACTGCTCCCTAGTATACCTGACTACAAGATCCTGCACAGTCCAAGGCTGTTGAGCAGCCCGCCCTGCGTCCATCACGGCCGAGGCGCGGACGGGCGCAGACGGGCTGACCTTTGGCTTACCTTCGGCGCGCCCGCCACGCGCGGCCGCTGCGCGACAGGAAAGGCATGGTAATTTATGGCAGAGCGTCACTCCCCCAGCTAGACCGCTGCCACAGGTTCAGCCGGGGAGAGGACTCCTGGTAAGATGGCCGCCCGCCCTCCACACAAACGGCACACAGCCGCGATGGAACGGGGTCGGGTAGGCTCACCACAATACACAGCAACTGTCAGGTAAGATTAAAACAGCCCCACAGCGTTTCTGCAATTTTTTAGCTGCCCCCAGCAGAGAAACAAACAGACTCGAAAAGCGAGTCAGATGAATGAGAAATAAAAACCCCAAAGTCACAATCACAGTGGGTTTCAAAGTGAGTTTGGGGGGTGAAGATGCATTTTATGGATGTTTGTCCAGAGAGTTAAATGTATTTACAAACTTACCTAAATCCTTTACAGAGGGGTCTACAATGAGATTACCCTCAGCTACTGGACCAGCCTCTGAGGTGACCAGTCCCCTAACTTAGGGTCTGTCTTTATCAGTAGAGATCTGCGACGCTCCATAGAGATTGCCGCATTCGCGTTCCCTAAAATAATGTTTGCTCTCTGAGCTCTGCTAGAGAGGATCTTTGGGGAAATAAGGCTGCTCGAGGCTTTGGCATCTTCCGCTATGTCTAGTATCTTAACCAGGGGGCCCGCTGTGTCCAGGAGCTTATCCTGGCACGCCCTCCATGAGTGGTCTATGCCTTTCTTAGGACCACAAATTAACTTGGGCCAAAAAAGGCAATTTTAGGGTACACCTCCAGCGTAACGGCATCTTTCCCACCATGAGCCTGGCTTGGACACTCCGCTCTTAGACACCTCCTAACCTCTTTGTCCAGAGGTTTACGTAGCCTAGCCACCATATACGCTGCTACCTTAGGGGCTGGGATCTATTCTGCTGATCTTGGATGTAAGAGATCAATGGGGTTCAACCTATAGTCTGCAGCGGGATTTACCGTGTGGTCTACCTTTGGCGGGCGCCATGGCCTGCCGGAGTCACCATCCCCATCAGAAGTCTGGGGGGACTCGTAAGGGTCACCCATGGGCACAACATCCAGGTAACTTGAGGGTCCAGCCAGGTCCTCTGAGGGTTTAGCGGGAGTTGAGTGGGGCTAGGCATCCATGAATGCCTTCTTAAGAAGCGCAAAAGCATCGGTATCAACTCCAACGTCGTCGGTGCGCTTTCTTTTAGGATCTGTGCCGTTAGTGGAGGACTGACCTGGAGGTGAGATGTTCTGAGCCACAGACGTGTCTTCCCTCGGTTCAAGGGGTTGAAGGCACTGGGCCTGAAGATGATCTATTTTCCTCTCCAGGGGCGCAACCACTTGTGTAACTGCCTTGAGGATAGAGATATCCAACACCTGACAAAAATTATCGTCAATGGGAAGGTAGGTAACTTCCTCCTCTTCCTCCTTATAACAGTCCTCAAAGTCCTCCATTACTCCTTACAGTCAGGGACTATGAACGGAAAGAAGGGGAATTAAAGTAGGGCAAAACACTAAATGTATTTGTCTTGAAATTTGAAATGTAGGGCTCAGCCTTGGGACAACTGCTCCCTACTGGTATTGAGGGTGCTGTCCTGCCTGGGCTGGTCCCTACAAATATGGCACTAATCTTACCTGATTCTCGGGTGTCAGGCTCCAGGCTGGGGTTCTCTTGTTTAATGGCCCAAGTGTTAAACACTGAAAAAAAGATTTATTTTATCTAATCTTCCCCGCGTAATGACAGCTGCACGGCCATGCGAGTCTCTCCGTAACTGATACTGATGACAGAGACTCGCCGGCCCGCAGGGGGTAGAGATGTGCAGAGGGCACAAAACAGGGCGCGCGGTCCCCTGGTAGCGGGAGGACCGCACCGCGCCGAGAGCCTAACGAGAGAAGAACGGCCGCGGAGGAGCAAGAGACACTCCTTCAGCCGTGAATAATGAAACAAATATTGCTGCACGCGTCGCTTGAAGCATACATTACAGCAATACTCACACAAACACAAGAAACACCAATTTAGCGCAATTATCGCCCAAAACAATACAAGTATAAAGGGAAGAAACGAAGCACTTATCTTGATGCTGCTGGAGCATCGAAGAAAGAGGAAGGTAGAGCGTCCGCAGGGGAAGTTATTGAATGCCCTGTTAAAGGATTGGACGCTTTGTTGGACTTTTTCGATTTCCATTTCCCTTTGCATCATGGGAAATGTAGTTTGTTATTGTTGATTTTTCTTAATAAAGCTGCTGGAGCAAAATAAATGGAGAAAGTAAAGCCTACTCTGAAGCCTCTGGTCCTGCCATGGGATTGTGTGCTCCTTCACTCCTTTTAGTTCATCCTTGCAATGTTTCAGCATCATCCTGCACTAGTGGTGGGTTCCATTTTCCTCTTCCACCATTCTTCCCCACAACTTTGATGCCTCACACATTGCTCTATAGTGTAACATGGGAAATGAAACAGGCACATACTTTGAAGTCTCTTCAGTGATGGTAATATGCTTAAATGTGGATTTCAGGACACACTATGTTTACATCTTCTGTGTACACTGTCATACCTGTGCTGTCTATAGTGGAGGCACATAGGCGAGTTGTGAAGAACAACTCTTTTACACTGTCAGCTTAGAGGTTACATCTGCCGTAAATACCTTTCGCTCTTACTGAGGAGGCATCCGTCACCAGCTTCACTCTTTTCCAGTTGCTGAAGAATATAGCTGTACCTAGCCTATATCTGTAAATGTGGGCATCACGTGTGCTTGCTATACAAATTAGTAACATATTGAGGTAGAGTTATCTTTCCTATTTTGTACATGTTTTGTGTGGTGAATTGTTTGTCCAGCAAAATATGTGTGCCATCAATGGCTCTACGCACACTGGAGAGGTTTGTAAAGTTGAAAATGACCTTCTGCACACTCTGTAAATCATCAATTGTCTCAGCTGAATGAATGTGTGTTCTCGGGTTTGTAACCGTGGCACTGATGAATTACATGCACTTGTGTTGGAGGTGCTTGTGTACTCTGAATGTAGGAAATTAATGTGCTCAACATACACCTGCCAAATGGGCCTTGGTTATAGGTATTAAACACTATCTTCAGTTGGCAAAAGGTACATTAATAGGGGTAAATAGTACCCTGATACTTCAGTGAGATTAGTTTTGAGTATTATACACTACATCATAAATAGCTGAAAGATGCCAGTCGTTGCTGCACTCCATTTACTGAGACCACTATTCCAGTGTTAAAAAAGTCGAAACATTCTAAGGGCCTGATTACGATGTCGGGCGGACGCAACACTGTTGCAGATAGGAACCGCCTGACCATAGGTCGGAGGTTTCGACCTCACAATTCGGATGCGACAGCCCCATGGGCAGTCGGAAACATACATTGAAATGAAATGAAATGAAAAACATATTTATAAAGCGCTAGCAGTTGCCCTGAGGCTTCTTACGAAAACTCAGGAGGTTAGGTTCTGATCTGAGATAGAGTGGCAGAGTGTTCCAAATCTTCGGGGCATTATATGCAAAGGAGCGGCCTCTGGCCCTTGCTCTATAGATTCTAGGAATGTGAGCTAAAAAAGCATGTGAGGATCGAAGAGCTTTGGATGGTTCATATGGAGATACCAGCGAGTGATTGATCTCTGGGCCTGATTTCCAGTTTTTCAATGGCAGCTTGTGAGGCAGGCTGAAAGGCCCACATCACAAGCGTCGATTGAAATATTTATGTTTTTAAACATCCCTGAAAGGTTTGGCAGGCACCATGTGATGGCGACCACACGTTTCAGAGATCTTTTGGGGCCGCATTGTGGAGGGCCAGGAGGTAAGGGGGCCATGCTAAGGGTCCCCAAAGTCCCTTTCCAAGTCAGAAAGGGCGACATAAAAAGGCTGTTGGAAAGTGACATCATGATCCAGACGGCGGACCGACATCGTAATCGGGCCCTAAATTTATAATCAACAAACAAAAGTTCAGTCCAGTGTAGCAGTTTGCGCGAGCACTACTGCTTCACAGAACACAAAGCAGGAAATATGTGTGTTAATGTTGTAGTAAAATCCCTTTTGTCTTTCGCTCTATTGGAAAGGGTGCATGCTGAAAAATGTCAAAGTGAAGAACAGAAAATAATTTAACAGTAGGTGACAATGCAATCCTGGTGTTGTTTTAGCATCCCTTTTGTTTCACGTCAATCTAAATTGGTTTTACCAAGCTTGTTAGAACGTATTTGCGTTACATGTCAAAAACCCTTCTGTTTTGTGCATATTCTCTCCTTTCTTTGCCTTTCCATTTCTTTGAAGTTTGCAATTTGCTGACTAAATTATGTTGCTCCAAGTCCCTGATTTTGTGATCTTTTACATTTGATTACATCAAAATTCACACAGCGGAGCTGAAACGCTAAGGGTTTTAGCCTGTAACTGGCTGCTTGAACACCAATCCGGAGAGTCTGAGTGACTCACAGGAAAGAGGTCAGAGAAACTGTTGCTGTTACTATACTGCGTTTTTTAATCAAACACACTGTTATCTTTCTCTACTCAGTTTGCTTAAATTATTTTGAGGCTGAAGTTCAGAATAAGATACCTCTTTTCCTCAATTGATGGAAGAAAAAATAAATTCCTATAAGAACTACATCCACGAGTATGACCAATCATCAGATAATGAGGAAAAAGTTGCTCAGAAATGACGGAAATAAAGATTCGCTATAAGTGGCCTGAAATCATTGAGCCATACACATGATAGATGTTCACCATATACCAACCATTGATTACACTATAACGTAACATAATGTAGCATAATATAACATCACACAATAGGTGGATTGTCCAGTGACGTCTATTAATTTAAAAAGTACTTGAACTTTTATTCTGTTCTAAGTTCAAAAGCAAAAAGACAATAGCACAGAATTTAAAACAATGACATCAAGGTCAACCAGCAGCCGCCTGTCCGTATGGGCTGAATGACCACCACCCCCCCACCCTTTTGCTTGTAAGTAGACTTTCAGTCAGAGGGACCAATGGTCAGCCTGACAGACACTCTTCTGGTTAAGGTTAGGCAGCGAAGTACAAGAAATGCTCCTAATGCGCAGGCTCCTGACTGCCTGAGCTGAACTTTGCCAGTCTGTGGATTTCACAGCCCTGTGGGCGTGACTTTCTCTCCTCAGCCTAGCAAAAGTGCCTCAAGGCCCTCCCCCACATGACAAAGGGGAGCATCACCGATTGTCTTGGACCTTGGCGCTTAAGTTTTAAGCCATGCAGTGCCCTGGGCCGTGTGAATCAGTGACACTTCATCACAGAGTTGGGTGGGTTCAGGAGTCTTACTGACACCATCCAACTCTGTGGCGAAATTGGGAGTGCTGCCTTCCAGCCAATCAGGAAAGGCAGCAGTCCTAATCCTCCTGGAACCTCTAAGGCGTCCCTGTAGGAGAGCTGCTGTTGAGGTAAGTTTTACGTATTTTTGTTTGTTTGGTGTGTGCGTGTATGGTTGAATGTATGTGTTTTTGTGAATGGGTGTGTGTGCATGTGAATGAATGGGTGTGAGTGGGGTGTATGTGTGTGCCCCAACTACTCCCTGGTAAAATTACTGGCCGCCACTGGTTAAGTCACATCACATGAGATACCTTTCTCAGTGGGTTTGTTCTAATAAATAGGGACTGGATGCAGGCTAGATGGTGCGTGTTTGACTAGTTTGTTAGGATGTGCAGCTTGACCTGCATGTGCTGTGGCTGTGCTTAGGTGTCCAGGTTGAATCACAGGATGCCGATTTTCCCCCCAATTTACTCTCAGCATTTTACTCTAGTTTCTTAGTGCACAATGCACCCTCCTGTCCAAAATGGAAGCAAGGATGTATTTTGCACTAAGAAAAATAGTGCTAAATAGAGCAGAACATAAACAGCAGTACGGGCAGCCACTCACGCTTTTAAATGTGCTCTTGCAGTAAAATTATTTTCCCTTAAAGTACTGTAAAGTGTGTGAGTAGGTGTAACCACGTCAAAGAGTAATGCAGAATTACCAAAACAACTCTGAGTACTCTGGACTGATAAAAATTCCTCCCAGGCCTAGTGGCAACCCATTCCCGCGGATGCCTCTGGCTGAGAAGTGCAATTGGTAGATGCAAAGTTTTCCAGTCCTCTTGTCTTTGTCTTGTCTTGCCTTTGGTCACTAATAAGCCTTACCTGTTGGAACTCATTTGTAAACTCCTTTGACTGATTTTTTGTCTGACCCAGATACCAGGTGTTAGCAGAGGTAGAGGTCAAAACAATGCAGGAATATGAAGTCAGTTAAAAACAGATAGTTACCAGCAAGGTCTACAGCTGTCTCAGTGGTGACCTATAAAATAGGAGACTACATACTACATGGAGGCTCAGCCAAGATGTTCTAAATGATTTGTGGGGTATTCTATCAGAATATTACGTTTTTAAATATCATACTGTGACTTCCAAGAATTTGTGTACTGTTCTCTACATATTTTCCCACTTTTGATTTACATGTGGCACACCATCAGATTTGTTTATCTGGCATTCAGCATTCTGTCCATCAATTGTTCTTTCTGCATTTGTCACCCTGAGTGAGACAGGTATGCCCAGACCTGTGCCCCGAGCTCGCAGTGCCACTGGATTCAAGTTATCCTGGCTGATATGGGGTAATACCCTGAAACCGGTCCTAGGATGCTTGTTTCCGGTCCAGGGAGGACCTTGCCTGGCAGTTTGGGCTGGACTTTTCCCATGGGAAGCAGGATCAAGCCTGGTTTGCTTGTGGCTAGATAAAACTTGAATGGAGTGGTGAGAAAAAAAAACATGGATTTAGGCCCAGATCTCTGAGTGTTTGACTTTGTTCACCATTCCGTCCATTAAGTATTCTTTTTGTGTTAAATTAAATAATAGAATTGTGGGGGAATCTTGGTAGAGTTGCTAAATGTATGCAGTGAGTAAGTGGGTCCGATTTTTTGTATGAGGACATTTTGTGTGATTCTCCCATACCCAACGTGCACGTGAATGACCCTGATATTCGCCAAGAGATTAGTTTTGGTAATAGCGTTACACAGGAAGTTTTCATCTCATCCTCAAAGTATTTGTGGCCACAATGAATTGTTAGATAGTGTTAGTCACGCTCTTCCTTTGGCTCTAGACCAAACAAAAAACAGCACACCTCAAGTATTTTATTTAGCTGTTTTTAACATTCAGAAAAGGATGTGTTTTAACTATTCATGCTAAATTTGCCATGTCATACCCATGTGTTGCCTTTCCTCTCCTTGACCTGTGCATCTTACTTTATTTGTGCCTTCCCTTCACAGTGCCTCCAGCCCTTACATTGTTCTGTCCCCTGTGTGGTCACCCCCAACATTCCATTCATGTCCTTTGGTGTTTTTGCTTGTAGCTGGAGACTGACCTAAAGAACCTTCACTTTTTCATTTAACATCCGGCCAAAACAGCACATATATATAAAGTTAAGAATAGTAAATGTGTACTTACTCTTGCCAATAGTTGTAGTCCTGACATTGTGATAGTTGATATTTTCGCTGCAGTATTTTGGCAGAATAATATTTTCTGCTCGATATTCTGATATTCAACCCCTAATGTAAACTACAATGTGATAGTCACGCGCATACTCCACACTGTTGGGGATGTGATGGGTCATAGTCATGACAGACTACATTGATTCACCTTGGAGCAGTAGACAGCTTTGTATACCTAGATTATAGGCTAAAACTCCCAAAAAAGAAATCAGGGGGTACCAAACTCAGTCATGACTTGGGGACACTAATCACCTTTGGTATGCTTGGGGTGAATCCTGTCTCCAGTAGAATGTAGTACTCTCCTGAGAAACAAGTTTTACAATTAACATGTGGAGCACCTGAAAGAGCCCCTGCTACTGAGTCAATCGTAGATGTTTAAATGATTAGCAGATCAGCAAAGGACAACTGCATAAAGCACTTTAGACCCAGGGCTGGACCAGCCATTGTTTCACTGTGGCATTTCGCAAGTGGGCTTCAGGTTTGAGAGCTGCTTTCAAAGCAGAATGGACTAACTTAGCCCAGTAGCGCTCCATTCACAGCCTCCTGGAGGGTGGGGCAGGTTTTACCATATCTACCAGGGCTGATTGAGAATACCTGACCAGCTCTGTTTGTCTGCGGTGTACTACAGCCCTATTGTGCGACCTCACCCTAGGATAAGGACTCACACACATGCTCTAGGCATGAAAATTCCAACTCTTTAGCATTCACAACCCTAGTCAAAAAACTGTAATGATATAATGTAAATACTGTATCTTGTAAAATGACTCTGTCAGCTGATGACAGACATCTGTCAAACTTGGATAATTACCTTCCCACATCTAATGGCACATAAGGGCCCCAGGGAATCCAATAATCAGTCACAAGGATCTTCTGTGTCATAATTCCTTTTTCGATTAAATACAATGAATTCTATTTCCTGTATAATAAATATTGCCTGAATTTGTGCAGGGACCTTGAGGAGGCGCTAGAAATCACTCACTTCAAACCACTAAGATAAACCTATTACCAATATTACCGAAATGCAGTGGTGCAAATGAAGTAGACCCTCCTGTTGCAAAGTTGTCCACTGGGTGATGACAACACTGTGCTCTCCAATGCTGGGTGGGAGTCTGGATTCCAACAGATCGGATGAAGACAAAGCATAAATCTCTTCTAGTCGGTTGGTCCTTGTCATCGGAGAGCAGGCTGGGACGTGCCCTTGTGTTCTAGGTTAGTTAAATTGAGAGTTTAAAAGTGCCTGTGCTAAGTAATGTTGAGTCAGTAGAAGGATAGAGAATCTGACAAGGGTCCTGATGAGGAGCTACAGTCTTGATTAGGGAGGTGGTTATTCTAACAAGTTCAAGTGAGCCACATTTTACTATAAAGGAGACAAGGGATCTGTCTATGCTTGGGAGATCTAATTTGGAAAGAGCTGTGCCTTCTGCAATGTTTAGATTTCTGGTCCTACTTTCCTATTTTGGTTATACATTATGAAGATAAAATATGTGAATCATTCTACCCCTTAAGGTTTAAGTTAATTTATAGGGAACAACAGATTCAAATGCGTATCACTTTTCTCTGCAAGATTTCAGCCCAGAAATTAACCACTGCCTGTGCCTAATGCAGCTGCACATGCCAAATTAGTATTGCCCACCCCTCCAGTCACAGAGATTATTTTGTTGCAGTTTACGAATTTATGTTGCTTATCTGAATAGGCATATATGAAGTTTAAACTTCACCCATGAAACTGTCTGAAGTTATGAAACTTTGCACTTCACAACGGCAGGTGACGATTTGAGAGTTGGACGTTGTGAATTTTAGCTTCTCTAGCCCAAAACCATGATTTACTGGACATAAGGCTGCAGGGAATTAGCGCTCCAGTTACACAAACATAACAACCAGTTTCTGTAGACAGGAAAATGCAGGCCAAGTAGAGAATCCTTAGGATTTGAGCACCCTTTTTGTAAATCGTCACCTATTTGGCCAAAGGACAACAATCCTTTGTGCTATAATATTATTCTCTCAAAAGAACGCTCTGATCTTATTCATAATGTTTGGGGGCATGTAAAGATCTTCATCACGCTGGTTTTGTTAGTTTTCTCCCAAAATACATTATGTTTCTCTGTATTCTCATGTGGATTCTTTGCTATCTCTGAAATGAGTTCTTTAACATTAGACTAAAACGTGGACTCTTTGTAGAGTTGCTCATGCAAATCTACAGAGGCCTAACAGCCTCAATTTCTTCTTGGATAGGTAATTCTGTATACATAACTATGTATAATCTACAGACGTGGGACATGAAAGTAACAGGAACACAAAATGGGTCTCTGAAGGACTAATTCTATGATCTCTGGCCCAGAAACATTGGCTGCCATGACAGCAATTGGTTTGCTCAAGGATAATATAGATCTATGCGCCACGGTAACAGTCAGTGTGCTGAGGAGTGCAATACTTGCTGGCCCTCCCAATTCGCGGTTCAACTCAATTATCGTCCCCATCTTTAAGAAGGGGAACCAAGCAGACACCTGTTGCTATTGTCCAATTTTCCTCATTGAGTCTACAGCCAAAGTGCTTGGCAGAATTTTATTAGATCGACTAGAGATCTGGGCTACTGACAAAGGTATACTTTCAGAGCAAAATATGGCTTCAGACAAAGGCTGGGGACTATAGAACAATGGTTGAATCTCCACCTCTTATCAGAAAATATACCACGGTGAAGAAGGGCTGTATCCATTTAGCATTCATGGATCTTAGTTCCACGTTTGACTGTGTAGACCGAGTCAAGCTATGGGGTAGGCTTTCAGAAATGGGAGTGAATGCCCCCGATGGTGCATCTGCTGATTCAAACATATGCGGATGTGACAAAGTAACTTAGGTGCTGCCTCAAAAACAATTGCACTTCATCAATCAAGATCAGGCAGGATGTCGGACAAGGTTGTGTTCTGGGCCTTTTTTATCTTCTGCCTCTACGTTACTGATCTTGTTTCATCATTGTTACCTGCAGAGGCAGATATACCCAGGTTGGGAGCAAGAGGTTTTCCGGCTTTGTTATATGCTGATGATTGTGTTCTACTCTCCAGGAAAAGGGTAGGTCTACAGTAGTTATTGGACACCTTTGCTTTGTTTGTAAACCAAGTGTGTCTGTCCATCAAGAACTCTAAATGTTATATTATTGTATGTGGGCGGTTCCCTAGCAAGTTGAGATCCGATCATGTTAATAAGACCAGACTCCTTTGTATGCCGATTTTCACGTACCTGACCTGGGGGTTTCCGCTCACAACAAAGGCACCTGGTGGCATCTGCTGAAAGTTAGGAAGACACAATTTGATCTAATCCTACAGTTTTTAAATTTGCCTACAAATTAGGTTCCAAACCCCTGGATGCACTGATAAATGTTTACAAAGCCAGATGCATCTCTGTAGCCACATACAATGCGGGTATTTGGGGAGTCTCTGACATAGCTAACTTGTGAAATTTGTGAAGCTCAAAGGGAAAATGCCTTTTTTAGAAAACTGCTATCTTTTCCAATTGGTGTATCCACCTATGTCTGCCATATGGCATCCTTTCAAACATTGACAGAGGAGAAACCGCTGCACTTATCCTGCTCCACCTCTTGGCAGCGTTCAACGCTGTCTCCCATGGCATCCTTATTGCCAGACCTCTGGAATCCAGGGGCGCACCCTAAGTTGGATTTCCTCCTTCCTCTCCAACAGAAAACAACAAGTCAGGTGGAACCTATTACCTCACATCTATTGAACATACCGCTCTCACATGGCAGCAGTCGACGAGCCATAACAGTCATATACATCTCCATTAGACTTGACGACTCTCCTGCATTGGCGACACTACGTGCATACTGGGACAGCGAACTGTCCACTATTCTGTCAGATAAACAATGACAGAAGGGTCTTAGCCAACCCAATGACAGAAGGGTCTTAGCCAACCCAAAACTATTTCAGTTAATACCAGGGTGAAATATGCTCAATTTATTTACCTTCACCATACATACCTCACCCCTCACAGACTGGCATGCATGCACCCGACTGCCACGGAGGTATGCCCCAGATGTAGAGACAAGGGAGCTACTTTTACACACATGATCTGGACTTGCACCACCATACATGTATTTTGGTCGGAAGTGGCACCTGTGCTTCAGCAGCGACAGACGTGCTGGTGGAGGTGAAACCCCTCCATTTCCTGCTGGGAGTCACAAGTCCCATAAGAATATGAATACATTTCTAGATCACTGGTAGACCTACGGAGAGCACTGGTCTCAGAATGCACAAATCAATGAGAGGTTGTGGCAAGGTGTGGTAAATAAATAATTAATTACCGGTACTATTTTTGACGAGATATAACAATAACAGATAGCTCAATAAATAAGAGACAGGATTCGAGGTATCTGAGTCTAACAGGCTTTAATCAGGCAAAAAGGAAGGGACTGGAACGGGACAGCCTGAAATAAAATAGGAAGGAAGGAAGGCAGCTGCAATGCTTCATCGACAGTGCAGCATATATATAGTATAATACATTACATTACATTGCATACAGTAGGCGTAGCAGTAGGCGTAACTCGTAGCAGTCGCGAAAGATAAGAACAAAATGGGTGTAACAAGAAGGCGTGTACAAGGCGTGCACTGAAACATGTGGTATGAACGTCATAGAAGTGTCATGAATGGGGCGGAAACATGGAGGGGGCTACTCGAGCAGCTGGGACCTTTAACCTAGTGGTGCGCGCAAACGGGCAATGACGTGTAACCAGGGAGAACTGGGGGCTATGACTTCTGCACTAGAAGTGGAGACTAAAGTCTGCGGTGTCAGGACGACATGTACCTATGGCATATCTGGTATCTGGTGTTTGGAGTACATGTTGATAGAATCCAAAAGTTATCAGGGCAAAGGCTACTTGACACTAAGGCTGGTGCATGCATTATTCTACATGTATTGCGTGTGCTAGGAATATTCTATGAATATTAATGCAGTATTTCTCTTGCATGGAGACAGAAAGGCTAGACCCTGGCTGAAACTATTGATGCGATTCAGTAGCTTAGGAATGCAGAGAAGGAGGACTGGACTGATAACTAGAAGCATAACATACTCTTGGCATACAGGCAGGCAGAGCCAGGCCGGGCCGGGCACTGTGCTGCGCGAAAGGAAGTAAGTGAAGGGTCAGGGATGCAGGTGGGGGCTGTATCGCTCCTCGGAGAGGGTTCAGGAGACAAGAGCTTGAATCTGGTGTCCGGGCCCTTTTGAGGCCTAGAAACGGGGACAATTCAATGAATTAACGTGCACACTGTAAAGCGTGGCAACATAGGCCTAATACTCGTTGCTTTCACGAGAACTGGAAACTGGCATACTAGAGCTGGACACAACTATATTTGCGTCTTTAATCGATCATAGGGGATACATGCATATCGATCATGCATATATAGCATAGGATGGGGAATACGTAGGCACATATGACATGGCAAAATTTACTTTTCAAACAGAAATTGTTATTAGGATGGATGCACAGCCTTTAAATGAAAATTCATCTGGTTGGGTTCACCTTGGGTGGCGTAGATACCCCTAAAAACGCCAAATTAAAGCTTAGAATGTGGTACCAGTGGGTCACTGGGACCATCCCCTTAGGAACACCTTGTTTTCCTCTTATCAACAGAGGATTCCACAACTGTTTGACGTTTCAAATTTCTTTTAATTCATCATTGTTCAACGAATGTTAGTTCAAAGTATTTTTAGTCATTAGTTTCACTCATTAATGAGCATGAGTGGCATGTTAATCCATGAGACATCATTATAATTCAAAATATCCAATGCATTTCGGGCTGTAGAGTAAGCCCTTCATCAGGGAATAATGCTGTAACAAGAAATAATAATATATCACCATCTTACACGTAACCTTACAGAGTTCATTCAGATAGCCATCTTACATTTGTCAAAATATCTGTCATGGTGCACGGGGCCTATTTATTTGCATAAAACTACATGTGAAAATACAATTAAGACTGAGATTGGGGAACTTACATGTCTGTTGAATATTTCTGGTGTCTGTTCGACCAGTGTAGCTGGGCTGTTTACAAAAAAGAAAAGCGCGGGTTGTTTTAAAATGATTCAACGCGGTATGTGAAATGCAGCGTGGCGGGTGAGTTTCAATGAATACACTAACCTTATGCTCGGTGAAACGGGTTTAGTCGAGTGCGAGAATGCTGGCTCTTCAAGGGGTCGGCGTTCTCGACAAGTTAGAGATTTCTCACTGCAACATTGTTGCCGTTAGGTTAGTTACTTAAAACGCGATCCCGGTCACGTGATTACTAAGGTTAAAAGAAAGACTATCGGACTTTGGATAAATGCGACTCGTTATCATTACTGGGTTCAATCGTGTCACAAAAAAGTAAAGGCTTAAGATAACGATTATATAAGCATCAAAGGATGTTGGTGAGGGCAACTAAGAAATATGTGTAGAAAAACGGTAAAAACAAAAATAATGATCGAGAGCATGTGGTCTCGAACCGGTATACTTAAAACAGTAGTCTGTGCAGAGACGTGCTTGAGAGTGTTGTGCTATCGGAGAGTTACATTGAGATGAACGCTGTCATGGGTATAGTTGGTGCTAAGCAGGAGAACCAAGCTAGAAAACACAAGGGCAAATTTACAATGTAAGATGGAATTCATAGGTAACATGAAAATTCACTTCTTTCATTCAAACCATATGGCTTATGCGTGCACAATTTAAAAATCCAATAGTTCTCTCTTTGTAGTATGTATTTAGTATTGTCTCTTCCTTCTATTTTGTTGATGGTTTCTAGAATCATAAACTTCAGTTGGGCAATGCTGTGTTTAGCTTCCATGAAATGCATTGCAACAGTCGATTTTGCATTCCTCAGCCGTACATTAGATTTGTGCTCAGTGAGTCTTATTTTCATTTTGCGTTCGGTCTTGCCGATGTATAGTTTGCCACACGGGCACTTGAGGGCATATATAATGTTAGATGAATCACAGGTGGCATTAACTCTTAACTTGATTTCCTGTCCTTTCATGGGGTAATTAATTTTATTTCCTTTTATTACATTATTGCAGTGTCCGCAGTTGTAACATGGTCTGGTTCCATGATAGATTTCAAAAGTGGAGGTTCTGGGTTGAATCATTTCCCCTAGATTCCTTGATCTCGTAAACGCAAATAGTGGAGGTTCTTTGAAGCTCTGGTTGAAATCAGGTTCTAGCATGAGCATTTGCCAATGTTTAAGGATAGTCTTTTTGTATTTGTAACTTGTTGTTGAGAATTTGGAAATGGCAACTATTCTCGTTTGCTCATTCTTTTGACTAGGTTGTAGTAGTGAGCTTCTGTCTTTTAGATCAATTTTCCGTTTGGATTCTTCCAAAATGTGTTGTGGGTATCCTCTTTGTTTGAATTTGTCTTCCATCTCATTTAACCTTTTTTGTAGCGTGTTGGGTTCTGACGTTATCCTTTTGATTCTGGCCATCTGAGAAAAAGGTAAGAATTTCTTTAGGTTGTGCTCATGGAAACTGCTATAGTGTAGCATGTTGTTACGATCTGTGCTCTTGGTGTGTAGATCGGTTTCAAGGCCCTTGTTGGTACGAATGATTTTCACATCTAAGAATGAAATGGTAGTATCTGACATTTGAATATATAGGTGGGGGTAGAAATTCTGCTCCCGATTTCAAGGTGTGCACATTTTGCTGTGGACCTGATGGTCCTGATCTACATCAAAATCCATTCACAAATTCATCCAAGCCATTTGTAGATCATGATTATGTGCTTTTTATTAATGAAAATTATGTTCTCATCATTTCATTACGGTTTTTTTCAAAGTATCCACAACGTCCTTGTATTAAAGGATTTTACATCAAACCCAATGCATTTCGGGTACACCTGGACCCTTCATCAGGGGTCTCTATGGAGAGAGCCAAAGGAAACAATATGAGCCCAGAGCTATGTTAAATCTGATCAACAAAACAGTATTAAACAAAAACAGCCTTCTTGACTTTGTACGATTAAATGCGTTCTCACAACTTATATCTAAACCTTTCTACTTATTGTCTGCCATGTCTGTGATCAAAGTAACATTAATATCGCTATGCATTTCTAAGATCAGAACGACCGGCGTTCTGTGTCAGTTACTCACGGGAATTAGAATGTAGCAGCCCGCTTCAACTCCTGTCCAATAGCATTCGGGTAAACATCACGTTCAACAGTCTTCATTGCTAGTTCAAATCTTATACGCTGTCGACATGGTCACGTGCCCGCCACCCTTTCGGAAATTTTAACAATGTTCAAATACAATCATGCTGTGTATAACAACTATGTGTACGCCGCAGCATTAATATTTTACATCCTCAACTCGCGAACGAGTTTTTAAACATAATGCATAAATGGCAAAATAGAGCGTGAAAATGTAAAATCAAGGTAATTCGAGCTTCATGATTACAACAAACATGCGGATAACCCCCCCATTTTAGTTGTGTAAAGATTAAACCATGTAATGAAAAAGTTCACGAAACGCTGTATATAGATGTATTCGAAGCATGCAAGTGGTAACTAGTCGGCCATCTTGGAGTGGAATGTAACAGCGATGTTCAGCAAATGTCAAATCAAATAAGACATGATAGCAATAATTTTAAGGTTGCCGCCTGGTGGCACTAATCACCAAGGCCAGTACAGGGACAATACAAAACACATGTTCATATTTACAAGAAACAAGATAATTCCAATCTGTCATTGAGCCCGTATGGTTGTGAGCTTGCCATCTTTTTGATCCAAAAATATTCAGATCTTAGTCTCATTTTATGAGTGTCTACACCAGGTCGTGCACTCACCACTTCAAGTATTGTGAATCTCAACTGTGCGATGTTGTGTCCAGATTCAACCCAATGCGCTGCCACAGTGGATTTCAAATTTTTTTGACGGATGTTACTTTTATGTTCGGTAATTCTAACCTTTATCTTGCGCTCTGTCTGCCCTACATACAATTTTCCACATGGGCACTTAATGCCATAAATAACTCCTTTGGTGTCACATGTACTTGAATGTTTCAAAGGGATCAGTTGGCCCGTTGTGGGATGTGTGAAAGTGGATCCAATTATTACGTTGTTGCAATGTGTACAATTCTCACATTTTCGCATGCCTTTATGCTTTGCCTTAGTGACATTTGATTCTTGTCTCTTCAGCAATTCTTTAAGATTTTTAGATCGATTGTATGCAAAAGTAATTTTGTCTGCAAATAAAGGTTGAAGATCAGGTTCCTGAGTGATTATAGACCAGTGCTTCTTCATGATATTACTAATTTGAGTTGACTGCATTGAATATTTTAAGACACACACTGTACGTTTTTCATCAGTTTTATCCTTTTTGGTAAGTAAAGACTCTCTTGTCATGGCCATGACTTTCTCTTTTGATTCTTGTAGTAGTTGATTAGGGTACCCTCTTTTCTCGTACTTTTTGATCTGTCTGTCAATAGTTTCAGAAACGTCCAAGGCCTCTGAGGTGATTCTCTTGTAGCGAATGAACTGCGATAGCGGTAAATGTTGTTTCAAAGCCTGATGATGAAAACTGGAGTAATGTAATCCACTGTTCCGATCTGTTTCTTTAATGTGCACATTAGTGCATATTTGTCCCTGTTTTATGGATACCATGACATCCAGAAATGAAAGTTGTTGCTGATCAATATTGTAGGTGAATTTTATCCTTTCATGGATCATGTTCAGTCTCTCTATGTTGGCTGTTAGTTTTTCTTTCTTACCACGCCACATGATAAAAATGTCATCTATGTAGCGTTTAAATACCATCAATCCATCAGTCCAATCTCGGTTGTTCAGTATATGATCACTTTCAAATTTAGACATAAAAATGTTCGCGTACGACGGTGCGCCCGCAAAACCCATACTGGTTCCGCTACATTGTGCAAAAAATTCTTCATTCCATTCCAGGTAGCTGTGGAAAAGTGCAAAATGCAAAATTTCCAGTAAAAAGATTTTTTCTGGGCCTTCAATCTCATTGTTAAGTAAACACCACTCCATTGCTTCAAGACCTTCATTGTGAGGGATCGAAGTGTACAAGGCAGTTACATCGATAGAACTAAGCCAAACTTCTTCATTCTCTGGGATGTTTACTTCCTGTAGAATGGTTAAAAATGCTGTCGTGTCTTTTATGTGGGTGCACCATTTCTGGACTAGAGGCTGTAAGAACCAGTCTAAATATTGTCCGATAGGTTCCGAAAGAGATCCGCAAGCTGATACTATTGGTCTGAATGGCGGTCTTGTAAGGTGCTTGTGCACCTTGGGCAGCATATAGAATTGTGGCCTCCTTGGATGTTTAATGTTCAGAAATTGGTAAGTCTTGTTGGTAATCCATTTCATTTCAAGAGCTTTGTCTAGTATTTCTTTTAATGTTGCTGCAAAGGTTTCAGTGGGATCATTCTCAAGTTTATGATAGATATTGGTGTCCTGTAGATGTTGGTTGACACTTTCTTTGTAGAAACTAGAGTTCATTACTACCAATGCTCCACCTTTATCTGCTTTTTGAATGGTTATTTCTGTCATGTCTTTCAACGATTTTAATGTGTTCCACTCATTCTTTGAGAAATTACTCTTGGTTCCACTTTTGTAATTGAGCATCTTAATTTCTGAGGTGATCACTCTCTCATAAGCATCAATTGTTTTGTGCGATATTGGGGCACAGAACGTGCTCTTAATTCTGAATTCTTTTGCGCTAGTTTTTTCTCCCTGTTCTGTGGGTGGAAGAGTATTGAAAAAATTCTTTAGTCTCAGTGTGCGGAAAAATTTGAATAACGCAATTTCTGTCTCTTCCGGGTTCGATTTGTACACCGGGACAAATGTAAGACCTTTGTTGAGCAGATTCATTTGAGCTTTACTTAATGTATTGTCAGAAATGTTGATTACAAGTTCGTTTTCTTTTTCGATCTCAGCTCTCGGTCTGCTGCCGACTCTTTCACTTTTTCTTTTTCTTTTTCCCCGCCTTGTTTTGGGGGTTCCGTTGTTCCTGATGTTGTGGGAACGTTGTTGGCGGCTGGGCTGACCTCTAAAAAAGCCTTATCAGTTGTTGCTTTTTGTCCTACTGGTAAATTCTTATTAATTGATCCTCTATTTTGAGTAGTGTCTGAATCTGATACCACGCTTTCCTGGGATGAGGTGATGTTCGTAGGTGGTTTTTGCCATTTTCTTTGATTGTAGACTTCCGCCCAACTGTAAACTTCTTCCAACTTGTAGTCTACAGTATCTCGCAAGATAAAGGTTAGAATTACCGAACATAAAAGTAACATCCGTCAAAAAAAATTGAAATCCACTGTGGCAGCGCATTGGGTTGAATCTGGACACAACATCGCACAGTTGAGATTCACAATACTTGAAGTGGTGAGTGCACGACCTGGTGTAGACACTCATAAAATGAGACTAAGATCTGAATATTTTTGGATCAAAAAGATGGCAAGCTTACAACCATACGGGCTCAATGACAGATTGGAATTATCTTGTTTCTTGTAAATATGAACATGTGTTTTGTATTGTCCCTGTACTGGCCTTGGTGATTAGTGCCACCAGGCGGCAACCTTAAAATTATTGCTATCATGTCTTATTTGATTTGACATTTGCTGAACATCGCTGTTACATTCCACTCCAAGATGGCCGACTAGTTACCACTTGCATGCTTCGAATACATCTATATACAGCGTTTCGTGAACTTTTTCATTACATGGTTTAATCTTTACACAACTAAAATGGGGGGGTTATCCGCATGTTTGTTGTAATCATGAAGCTCGAATTAACTTGATTTTACATTTTCACGCTCTATTTTGCCATTTATGCATTATGTTTAAAAACTCGTTCGCGAGTTGAGGATGTAAAATATTAATGCTGCGGCGTACACATAGTTGTTATACACAGCATGATTGTATTTGAACATTGTTAAAATTTCCGAAAGGGTGGCGGGCACGTGACCATGTCGACAGCGTATAAGATTTGAACTAGCAATGAAGACTGTTGAACGTGATGTTTACCCGAATGCTATTGGACAGGAGTTGAAGCGGGCTGCTACATTCTAATTCCCGTGAGTAACTGACACAGAACGCCGGTCGTTCTGATCTTAGAAATGCATAGCGATATTAATGTTACTTTGATCACAGACATGGCAGACAATAAGTAGAAAGGTTTAGATATAAGTTGTGAGAACGCATTTAATCGTACAAAGTCAAGAAGGCTGTTTTTGTTTAATACTGTTTTGTTGATCAGATTTAACATAGCTCTGGGCTCATATTGTTTCCTTTGGCTCTCTCCATAGAGACCCCTGATGAAGGGTCCAGGTGTACCCGAAATGCATTGGGTTTGATGTAAAATCCTTTAATACAAGGACGTTGTGGATACTTTGAAAAAAACCGTAATGAAATGATGAGAACATAATTTTCATTAATAAAAAGCACATAATCATGATCTACAAATGGCTTGGATGAATTTGTGAATGGATTTTGATGTAGATCAGGACCATCAGGTCCACAGCAAAATGTGCACACCTTGAAATCGGGAGCAGAATTTCTACCCCCACCTATATATTCATTTTGGAACAGTGTTCTTAGACAAAACACTAGACAAGGGAGTCGCACACAACTAACATTTTGTTGAAAACTTCAGAAATTTGAGAATTTGAAAAAACGTGTGCAACTGACGGCTTAAGAATTTCAATTATACTGTCTACCCTCCGCAGTTGGCACCAACTTTGAACAAGATGAATTTAGAAGATATTGCCCAGATCACAACAAATAAGGCTGAGACCTTAGCATATACCACACAAGAGGCAGAACAAATCTATGGACTGATCAAAGAAACAAGAGTCTTCAGCCCACAAATAAACACAGCTAACCAACTATTGAAACAACTCGAGTATATGAGTAAACGAGAGATCAGTAAACGATTACATGCCACAACTTTGATTCACTATCACCGCAATAAAAGAATCCCAAGAGGCCTACGGATTGCGCTAAAACCAATGTTATGCAGGAACAACAAAGCCTTTCTGAACAAATGGTATCAAATACTTAATAAATGCAGTCTGGATCTGATCCTGCTGATAGTAGAGGAACTCTCCAAGGAACTGAAAGAAGTAGAGGAGGAATTGGAAAGTATCAAAAAAGAACTCGATAAGCATGAAAATTTAGCATCTTTAATTGATGATATCAACACGAAGTTAGAGAAATACTCCAAAGAAATTGAAGATAGGAAAATCAAGAAGTATAAAAGAGATACTGTAGACTACAAGTTGGAAGAAGTTTACAGTTGGGCGGAAGTCTACAATCAAAGAAAATGGCAAAAACCACCTACGAACATCACCTCATCCCAGGAAAGCGTGGTATCAGATTCAGACACTACTCAAAATAGAGGATCAATTAATAAGAATTTACCAGTAGGACAAAAAGCAACAACTGATAAGGCTTTTTTAGAGGTCAGCCCAGCCGCCAACAACGTTCCCACAACATCAGGAACAACGGAACCCCCAAAACAAGGCGGGGAAAAAGAAAAAGAAAAAGTGAAAGAGTCGGCAGCAGACCGAGAGCTGAGATCGAAAAAGAAAACGAACTTGTAATGAACATTTCTGACAATACATTAAGTAAAGCTCAAATGAATCTGCTCAACAAAGGTCTTACATTTGTCCCGGTGTACAAATCGAACCCGGAAGAGACAGAAATTGCGTTATTCAAATTTTTCCGCACACTGAGACTAAAGAATTTTTTCAATACTCTTCCACCCACAGAACAGGGAGAAAAAACTAGCGCAAAAGAATTCAGAATTAAGAGCACGTTCTGTGCCCCAATATCGCACAAAACAATTGATGCTTATGAGAGAGTGATCACCTCAGAAATTAAGATGCTCAATTACAAAAGTGGAACCAAGAGTAATTTCTCAAAGAATGAGTGGAACACATTAAAATCGTTGAAAGACATGACAGAAATAACCATTCAAAAAGCAGATAAAGGTGGAGCATTGGTAGTAATGAACTCTAGTTTCTACAAAGAAAGTGTCAACCAACATCTACAGGACACCAATATCTATCATAAACTTGAGAATGATCCCACTGAAACCTTTGCAGCAACATTAAAAGAAATACTAGACAAAGCTCTTGAAATGAAATGGATTACTAACAAGACTTACCAATTTCTGAACATTAAACATCCAAGGAGGCCACAATTCTATATGCTGCCCAAGGTGCACAAGCACCTTACAAGACCGCCATTCAGACCAATAGTATCAGCTTGCGGATCTCTTTCGGAACCTATCGGACAATATTTAGACTGGTTCTTACAGCCTCTAGTCCAGAAATGGTGCACCCACATAAAAGACACGACAGCATTTTTAACCATTCTACAGGAAGTAAACATCCCAGAGAATGAAGAAGTTTGGCTTAGTTCTATCGATGTAACTGCCTTGTACACTTCGATCCCTCACAATGAAGGTCTTGAAGCAATGGAGTGGTGTTTACTTAACAATGAGATTGAAGGCCCAGAAAAAATCTTTTTACTGGAAATTTTGCATTTTGCACTTTTCCACAGCTACCTGGAATGGAATGAAGAATTTTTTGCACAATGTAGCGGAACCAGTATGGGTTTTGCGGGCGCACCGTCGTACGCGAACATTTTTATGTCTAAATTTGAAAGTGATCATATACTGAACAACCGAGATTGGACTGATGGATTGATGGTATTTAAACGCTACATAGATGACATTTTTATCATGTGGCGTGGTAAGAAAGAAAAACTAACAGCCAACATAGAGAGACTGAACATGATCCATGAAAGGATAAAATTCACCTACAATATTGATCAGCAACAACTTTCATTTCTGGATGTCATGGTATCCATAAAACAGGGACAAATATGCACTAATGTGCACATTAAAGAAACAGATCGGAACAGTGGATTACATTACTCCAGTTTTCATCATCAGGCTTTGAAACAACATTTACCGCTATCGCAGTTCATTCGCTACAAGAGAATCACCTCAGAGGCCTTGGACGTTTCTGAAACTATTGACAGACAGATCAAAAAGTACGAGAAAAGAGGGTACCCTAATCAACTACTACAAGAATCAAAAGAGAAAGTCATGGCCATGACAAGAGAGTCTTTACTTACCAAAAAGGATAAAACTGATGAAAAACGTACAGTGTGTGTCTTAAAATATTCAATGCAGTCAACTCAAATTAGTAATATCATGAAGAAGCACTGGTCTATAATCACTCAGGAACCTGATCTTCAACCTTTATTTGCAGACAAAATTACTTTTGCATACAATCGATCTAAAAATCTTAAAGAATTGCTGAAGAGACAAGAATCAAATGTCACTAAGGCAAAGCATAAAGGCATGCGAAAATGTGAGAATTGTACACATTGCAACAACGTAATAATTGGATCCACTTTCACACATCCCACAACGGGCCAACTGATCCCTTTGAAACATTCAAGTACATGTGACACCAAAGGAGTTATTTATGGCATTAAGTGCCCATGTGGAAAATTGTATGTAGGGCAGACAGAGCGCAAGATAAAGGTTAGAATTACCGAACATAAAAGTAACATCCGTCAAAAAAATTTGAAATCCACTGTGGCAGCGCATTGGGTTGAATCTGGACACAACATCGCACAGTTGAGATTCACAATACTTGAAGTGGTGAGTGCACGACCTGGTGTAGACACTCATAAAATGAGACTAAGATCTGAATATTTTTGGATCAAAAAGATGGCAAGCTTACAACCATACGGGCTCAATGACAGATTGGAATTATCTTGTTTCTTGTAAATATGAACATGTGTTTTGTATTGTCCCTGTACTGGCCTTGGTGATTAGTGCCACCAGGCGGCAACCTTAAAATTATTGCTATCATGTCTTATTTGATTTGACATTTGCTGAACATCGCTGTTACATTCCACTCCAAGATGGCCGACTAGTTACCACTTGCATGCTTCGAATACATCTATATACAGCGTTTCGTGAACTTTTTCATTACATGGTTTAATCTTTACACAACTAAAATGGGGGGGTTATCCGCATGTTTGTTGTAATCATGAAGCTCGAATTAACTTGATTTTACATTTTCACGCTCTATTTTGCCATTTATGCATTATGTTTAAAAACTCGTTCGCGAGTTGAGGATGTAAAATATTAATGCTGCGGCGTACACATAGTTGTTATACACAGCATGATTGTATTTGAACATTGTTAAAATTTCCGAAAGGGTGGCGGGCACGTGACCATGTCGACAGCGTATAAGATTTGAACTAGCAATGAAGACTGTTGAACGTGATGTTTACCCGAATGCTATTGGACAGGAGTTGAAGCGGGCTGCTACATTCTAATTCCCGTGAGTAACTGACACAGAACGCCGGTCGTTCTGATCTTAGAAATGCATAGCGATATTAATGTTACTTTGATCACAGACATGGCAGACAATAAGTAGAAAGGTTTAGATATAAGTTGTGAGAACGCATTTAATCGTACAAAGTCAAGAAGGCTGTTTTTGTTTAATACTGTTTTGTTGATCAGATTTAACATAGCTCTGGGCTCATATTGTTTCCTTTGGCTCTCTCCATAGAGACCCCTGATGAAGGGTCCAGGTGTACCCGAAATGCATTGGGTTTGATGTAAAATCCTTTAATACAAGGACGTTGTGGATACTTTGAAAAAAACCGTAATGAAATGATGAGAACATAATTTTCATTAATAAAAAGCACATAATCATGATCTACAAATGGCTTGGATGAATTTGTGAATGGATTTTGATGTAGATCAGGACCATCAGGTCCACAGCAAAATGTGCACACCTTGAAATCGGGAGCAGAATTTCTACCCCCACCTATATATTCATTTTGGAACAGTGTTCTTAGACAAAACACTAGACAAGGGAGTCGCACACAACTAACATTTTGTTGAAAACTTCAGAAATTTGAGAATTTGAAAAAACGTGTGCAACTGACGGCTTAAGAATTTCAGTATCTGACATTTCCCAGGTTAGTTGGATCCTTTCATCTATTTCATTGAATTGAGTGAGAGCCTTTTGTAATTCTTCTTTCGTGCTGGACCACAAAATGAAAATGTCATCTATGTATCGGATAAAGGTTTTTAAGTTTCTGATCCATTGTTCGTTGCATAGTATATGTTTCTCTTCGTAGAACTTCATAAAGAGATTTGCATAGACCGGCGCGGCCGAATTGCCCATTGCTGTCCCAACCAGTTGTAAATACCATTGGTCATTGTGTTTAAAGTAACTTTGGTAGAGAGAGAAGAGCATCAGTTCCATGAGAAATGTTTGAAAGTCCACATCAAGGTCTGTGCTGGTTAGTGCGTTCTCTATAGCTTCTATACCCATTGAGTGTGGTATGCTGGTGTATAGTGACTTTACATCGGCTGTGCATAAGATTATGTTTTCCTCAGGATCCAGTTTGATAGTCTCAAGTTTCATGATGAAATCTGTGGTATCCTTTACGTATGTTGCCATTTTTTTAACTATAGGTTGTAGATATTTATCCAGTAGTTGTCCTTCTGGTTCATGCATGCTGTTTCGGGTGGACACAATTGGTCTTAGTGGAGGATCTAATAAGTTTTTGTGGATTTTAGGAACCATGTTTAGAATAGGACTTTTAGGGTTCTCTTTCAATAGAAATTTTTTTGTTCTGTCGTTTATTGTTCCTAATTCATGTGCTCTATCCACAATTTCCTTCAAGTTTTGTGAAAATTCCATGGTTGGATTCTGTTCAAGTCTCATGTAAGTATTTGTGTCATTCACATGTTCCATAACTTTCAATTCATGTTGTTCCCGATCCATTATCACGATTGCGCCGCCTTTATCTGCTTTGGTGCAAATTATTTTGTCATTGTGTGATAGCTTTTTCAGGGTATCCAAATCCTTCTGAGTGATATTCCTGTTTGTGTGTCGTTGATATTTGAACTTATTGAGGTCCTGTTTCACCATTTTCTCAAACATATCAATTGTTTTGTGACTAATGGGAGCTTGAAAAGAACTACTTGGTCTTAGTCCTAGTAGCTGATCTTTTTCCAATGTGGTCGGTTTTGGCAGGACGTTATCAAAAAAGTGGCGTAGCCGTAGTTTCCGCATGAGCTTGTAGAAGCTGACCTCTACTTCCAACTGATCCGTTGTGAAAGTAGGTACAAAGGATGTACCTTTCTGTAGCAGTTGTAATTCGTGCTGATTTAACTGATGCTGACTGATATTAATCACTAGTTGGTCTTTGGAGTTTTCTTCAGTTCCTTCTTGGAGCCTGTAGTGCTCCTTGTTGCCGGTGCCTCTTTCTCTTTCTCTCTTTCTAGTTCTTTTGTTCTGGCTTCTCCTGGGTCTCCTTTTTGTGACTGGCCCTGGTCTAAAAAATGACTCTGTTGTGTTTGAACACGAGCAACCGGTTGTATGTTGGGTTCAGAATCAGTGGCTTGTTGTGCATCACTGGTGGTAGGTTGTTCAGGTGTTTTGGTTGTTGTTCGTTGTTGTCTCCCTCTCTGGGTTGAATCGCTGTCTGAAGAAGATGTTTCAGTTTGTGATGTATATGGCTTATTGGCTCTTTTCCTTGAATAGATTTCTGCCCAAGTATACACTTTTCCTAGGCGGTAATCCAATGTGTCCCTTTTATATTTACGAATTTTTCTTTCATTCAAATCTTTGGTATGTTTCTCCATTTGAGTGTGTATGTCATCCAATATTGTTGTCAATTCCTCTTCAGGAGATCAGAATATATGGTCTCAGTAGGGAGGAATTATCACAGGAGTCCAACACACGCACTAAGGAGCAAAATATAAGACAATTAATATATCTATTCAAACGCAAGATCAGTCAACAAATGCATGCTAGCACACTGGTAAAATACCATAAGAATCAACGTATACCCCGCGGTCTCAGAATTGCCCTTAAACCATCTCTCTGCAAGATCTCCAAAAAATTCCAAAACAGATGGTATGAGATACTAAACAAATGTTCGCTCGATCTTATCCTGTTGATAATTGAGGAACTATCAGAAATTTTGGATGAACTGACCAAGGAAATAACTGAAACCCAAAATGAATTATCAACATTAATGACTGAAGAGGAATTGACAACAATATTGGATGACATACACACTCAAATGGAGAAACATACCAAAGATTTGAATGAAAGAAAAATTCGTAAATATAAAAGGGACACATTGGATTACCGCCTAGGAGAAGTGTATACTTGGGCAGAAATCTATTCAAGGAAAAGAGCCAATAAGCCATATACATCACAAACTGAAACATCTTCTTCAGACAGCGATTCAACCCAGAGAGGGAGACAACAACGAACAACAACCAAAACACCTGAACAACCTACCACCAGTGATGCACAACAAGCCACTGATTCTGAACCCAACATATCACCGGTTGCTCGTGTTCAAACACAACAGAGTCATTTTTTAGACCAGGGCCAGTCACAAAAAGGAGACCCAGGAGAAGCCAGAACAAAAGAACTAGAAAGAGAGAAAGAGAAAGAGGCACCGGCAACAAGGAGCACTACAGGCTCCAAGAAGGAACTGAAGAAAACTCCAAAGACCAACTAGTGATTAATATCAGTCAGCATCAGTTAAATCAGCACGAATTACAACTGCTACAGAAAGGTACATCCTTTGTACCTACTTTCACAACGGATCAGTTGGAAGTAGAGGTCAGCTTCTACAAGCTCATGCGGAAACTACGGCTACGCCACTTTTTTGATAACGTCCTGCCAAAACCGACCACATTGGAAAAAGATCAGCTACTAGGACTAAGACCAAGTAGTTCTTTTCAAGCTCCCATTAGTCACAAAACGATTGATATGTTTGAGAAAATGGTGAAACAGGACCTCAATAAGTTCAAATATCAACGACACACAAACAGGAATATCACTCAGAAGGATTTGGATACCCTGAAAAAGATATCACACAATGACAAAATAATTTGCACCAAAGCAGATAAAGGCGGCGCAATCGTGATAATGGATCGGGAACAACATGAATTGAAAGTTATGGAACATGTGAATGACACAAATACTTACATGAGACTTGAACAGAATCCAACCATGGAATTTTCACAAAACTTGAAGGAAATTGTGGATAGAGCACATGAATTAGGAACAATAAACGACTGAACAAAAAAATTTCTATTGAAAGAGAACCCGAAAAGTCCTATTCTAAACATGGTTCCTAAAATCCACAAAAACTTATTAGATCCTCCACTAAGACCAATTGTGTCCACCCGAAACAGCATGCATGAACCAGTAGGACAACTACTGGATAAATATCTACAACCTATAGTTAAAAAAATGGCAACATACGTAAAGGATACCACAGATTTCATCATGAAACTTGAGACTATCAAACTGGATCCTGAGGAAAACATAATCTTATGCACAGCCGATGTAAAGTCACTATACACCAGCATACCACACTCAATGGGTATAGAAGCTATAGAGAACGCACTAACCAGCACAGACCTTGATGTGGACTTTCAAACATTTCTCATGGAACTGATGCTCTTCTCTCTCTACCAAAGTTACTTTAAACACAATGACCAATGGTATTTACAACTGGTTGGGACAGCAATGGGCAATTCGGCCGCGCCGGTCTATGCAAATCTCTTTATGAAGTTCTACGAAGAGAAACATATACTATGCAACGAACAATGGATCAGAAACTTAAAAACCTTTATCCGATACATAGATGACATTTTCATTTTGTGGTCCAGCACGAAAGAAGAATTACAAAAGGCTCTCACTCAATTCAATCAAATAGATGAAAGGATCCAACTAACCTGGGAAATGTCAGATACTACCATTTCATTCTTAGATGTGAAAATCATTCGTACCAACAAGGGCCTTGAAACCGATCTACACACCAAGAGCACAGATCGTAACAACATGCTACACTATAGCAGTTTCCATGAGCACAACCTAAAGAAATTCTTACCTTTTTCTCAGATGGCCAGAATCAAAAGGATAACGTCAGAACCCAACACGCTACAAAAAAGGTTAAATGAGATGGAAGACAAATTCAAACAAAGAGGATACCCACAACACATTTTGGAAGAATCCAAACGGAAAATTGATCTAAAAGACAGAAGCTCACTACTACAACCTAGTCAAAAGAATGAGCAAACGAGAATAGTTGCCATTTCCAAATTCTCAACAACAAGTTACAAATACAAAAAGACTATCCTTAAACATTGGCAAATGCTCATGCTAGAACCTGATTTCAACCAGAGCTTCAAAGAACCTCCACTATTTGCGTTTACGAGATCAAGGAATCTAGGGGAAATGATTCAACCCAGAACCTCCACTTTTGAAATCTATCATGGAACCAGACCATGTTACAACTGCGGACACTGCAATAATGTAATAAAAGGAAATAAAATTAATCACCCCATGAAAGGACAGGAAATCAAGTTAAGAGTTAATGCCACCTGTGATTCATCTAACATTATATATGCCCTCAAGTGCCCGTGTGGCAAACTATACATCGGCAAGACCGAACGCAAAATGAAAATAAGACTCACTGAGCACAAATCTAATGTACGGCTGAGGAATGCAAAATCGACTGTTGCAATGCATTTCATGGAAGCTAAACACAGCATTGCCCAACTGAAGTTCATGATTCTAGAAACCATCAACAAAATAGAAGGAAGAGACAATACTAAATACATACTACAAAGAGAGAACTATTGGATTTTTAAATTGTGCACGCATAAGCCATATGGTTTGAATGAAAGAAGTGAATTTTCATGTTACCTATGAATTCCATCTTACATTGTAAATTTGCCCTTGTGTTTTCTAGCTTGGTTCTCCTGCTTAGCACCAACTATACCCATGACAGCGTTCATCTCAATGTAACTCTCCGATAGCACAACACTCTCAAGCACGTCTCTGCACAGACTACTGTTTTAAGTATACCGGTTCGAGACCACATGCTCTCGATCATTATTTTTGTTTTTACCGTTTTTCTACACATATTTCTTAGTTGCCCTCACCAACATCCTTTGATGCTTATATAATCGTTATCTTAAGCCTTTACTTTTTTGTGACACGATTGAACCCAGTAATGATAACGAGTCGCATTTATCCAAAATCCGATAGTCTTTCTTTTAACCTTAGTAATCACGTGACCGGGATCGCGTTTTAAGTAACTAACCTAACGGCAACAATGTTGCAGTGAGAAATCTCTAACTTGTCGAGAACGCCGACCCCTTGAAGAGCCAGCATTCTCGCACTCGACTAAACCCGTTTCACCGAGCATAAGGTTAGTGTATTCATTGAAACTCACCCGCCACGCTGCATTTCACATACCGCGTTGAATCATTTTAAAACAACCCGCGCTTTTCTTTTTTGTAAACAGCCCAGCTACACTGGTCGAACAGACACCAGAAATATTCAACAGACATGTAAGTTCCCCAATCTCAGTCTTAATTGTATTTTCACGTGTAGTTTTATGCAAATAAATAGGCCCCGTGCACCATGACAGATATTTTGACAAATGTAAGATGGCTATCTGAATGAACTCTGTAAGGTTACGTGTAAGATGGTGATATATTATTATTTCTTGTTACAGCATTATTTCCTGATGAAGGGCTTACTCTACAGCCCGAAATGCATTGGATATTTTGAATTATAATGATGTCTCATGGATTAACATGCCACTCATGCTCATTAATGAGTGAAACTAATGACTAAAAATACTTTGAACTAACATTCGTTGAACAATGATGAATTAAAAGAAATTTGAAACGTCAAACAGTTGTGGAATCCTCTGTTGATAAGAGGAAAACAAGGTGTTCCTAAGGGGATGGTCCCAGTGACCCACTGGTACCACATTCTAAAATTTACTTTTCCACATTCCCTCCTTGTGCCCTACGTTTCCATCAGGAAACATCAATATTCATGATACCATCTATCATTTCATATAGCATCATTTGCTCGTCTCGAATTGTCTTGGAACGGGACTTAGGACTAGGAATACAAGAGGTAGCACACATGCCGCAAATCGCAGGGCCACATTGTAAACAGAGGCAGCAACTGAATATGATCATTACTGCTATACCTAGGAATGACAATACTTTCCATCCCCAGGCAGAAATTATACTCCAGAGCCAACCGGACCATGTCCAGGTGCCTGGATTCTGGTGCAACTGGTGGGCAATTTTATGAAGTCTGGTTATAGCTGAATAAACAGACGGCGCGTTATTAGGAATGAAAATGCAGCAACTAGATCCGATGACTCTACAAGCTCCTCCTCTATCGGCCAGTATGACGTCAAGAACGAGACGATTTTGGAGCACAACATATCTCATAGCAGATTGTTCTTCAGTTAAGTTACCTAGAGCGGACGTAGTCTCATTCACTACTGCTTCAAGGGTTCTGGTTAACCTACGTATTAGCTTACTATTCTGGACAGGGCCTATAAAGAAAAAGAAACCTTTATTGAAGTCTTGATATTGTTCTAGAGCAGTTTCAGTTTGATCGACAATTGGGGACTCGATCTCCCTTTTATGTCTAATGTGTACTAGATGTGTATTTCGATGATAATCGGATGGGGCTAAAAAAACTGGTGGCAGTAGGAAGGCAATGTAACATGTTCCATCCCAATCGAGGGGCAGACGAACATATGCGGTCTGACCACAAACAAAATAAGAATGACGTGAGGCTTTGAAAATAGATGTCCCACTGTCACTATACTGGACCACAGTAGTACAATCACTATGTCCTACATGTGCGGAACCATTCTTTCTGACACATAATTCGCCTTTGACTGGTAGAACTGAAATAGCAGGCAAATCTGGAGTAGTATCGGACTGAACATTCAGGACCATGAAATTCGAGGAATAATTACCTAAATCATATACTTCATTTTCTAGATCTAACCCTGTTCTATGGGAAAGACCCTGCTTGTCTGGGAAACATGTACGATTCAGGAAGGACATATCAGTTGAAGATGACGTTAACGTGGACCATGCTCCACACGAACCATTATGTGAAAACGGATAAGGAAAGAGTGGCAGAACTCCCTTCGGTGTCTGGAAAGGGGGGAGTCGACCACACACCCAACAATTAGTGGCATTGCTGGTCTGGTGTGAATAGTGCAACATTCGGATAAAGGTGTTGTTACGCATAGCAAGACGATAGGATAACTCGTGAGGAGGCAGATCACTAAATGTGTGCTCTACTGTAACATTAGAAAACATATGTACATGTGAAATAGGAAAACATAAATGTAACGCATAACTTATGCATGTGACCATAAGACTCAGAAACAATAAAAAGAATAGAACGATAATACATCTCTTAGAGTTTTGACTAACTCTCTCACTGTGTAGGTCTGTCTCATACATGTCAGGAACCTGTCTAACCGCTTCACCCGAGAGGGACTTAGACAATTAAACTGGCTGACTTATTTTACTAGACCGGAGTTTTGCTTTATACTCCTGCTGCGGAGTTTTCTCTAACAGGGGGAGTTTGAATTCAGAGTCTGTGTTTGGGCAGTCCTTGAGAATAGGGCAGTCTTTGATAAATGTCTTTTGTCGCAATCCATGGAATTTCTTGATGTGGCTGGTATGCACCCAGCCCTTGCGTCCCTCAAGCTTGACGGCGGTCCTTGTTGTTAACAACACCAGCTGGGGTTCTTTCCAACGGGGCTCCAACGGACTTGAACGATCAAAGTTGCGCACCAGGACGACATCCCCCGGAACGACTTCATGCGGTTTCACCTCGGTGTGGTCTGGAAATGCAGCGGCAACCTGTGAACGACAAGATTGTAGTGCAGACATCAAGGAAGCTAGGTAATCTGTCAGCATATTACTGGAAACATCTGTAATCTTTCGGGGCATAGGTGTACCCCACATATTTGGAGGGCGGCCGAATACGACCTCGTACGGGGACAGACCTGAACGGGAATGAGCGACCATTCTCATGTAGAACAGGGCAACTGGCAGTGCTATTAACCAATCTACACCTTTTTCTGTACACACTTTGGCAATGCGGATTTTCAAAGTCTGGTTATGTCTCTCTACGAGACCGGCTGCTTCAGGATGGCGTACACAATGGAACTTCCACTGGTACCCTAACAGAAGGGATACTTGTTTCATGAGCTCGGATGAGAATGGCTGGCCGTTATCTGAATACACGACCCTAGGTAATCCATAGCGGGGAAAATACTCACGAACCAACTGCCTGGCAGTGGTCGCAGCTGTGTAATCTGGAACTGGATATGCTTCTGTCCACCTGGACAAAGCGCATACAACTACGAGGACATACTTGAAACCTCGACATCGCTCCATCTGAATGTAATCCATCTGGAGGACTTCAAAAGGGTGGTCAGGAGGTTGGAAACCACCTTGTTCCACCGGGACACTTTTTCCTGGATTGAACTGACAACAGATCATGCAGGTACGGACTTTCTGCTTGGCTGCTGCTCGTAAATGCTTGTTGAACCAGAGGTTCTGAATACTGTCTAACATGGCTTTTTCTCCTAAATGTGCAGGACTATGTGCGGTGTTAATAATGACTTGAACCATTGAGTCGGGGAGAAACCATGTGGCTTTTCCCTTCGTCAACCATCCTTGATCTGTCTGGACCCCTCCTTGTTCGGACCATTTCTTGATTTCATCGGGAGTAGCATGTGACTGTATATCTATGACATCTTGTGTAGGGTCCTTAACTGTCATACAAGTAATCTGTTCTGGAATGTGTGTCAGTGCCGTGTTAACTGGGATGTCTGGAGTCTGAGCTGTGAGCTTGGCTGTTCGATCTGCTAGATCGTTACCTTGGGAAATGATGTCAGTGACTTTCGTATGTGCCATGCACTTCATGATAGCGATAGCTGTCGGTAAATGTATTGCATCTAACAGAGCTTGAATAAGGAGACCATGCTGAATTTTGGTTCCATGAGAAGTCATGAAACCTCTCTCCTGCCAGAGCACTCCAAAGTCGTGTACGACTCCGAATGCGTAACGTGAATCTGTGTATATATTTACTTTTAGGTTCTTGGCACGTATGCAGGCTTGGGTCAGAGCTACGAGCTCTGCTGCTTGAGCAGACAGGGTGTCAATACGGTGTGTTTCTATAACTTCAGTTTCAGTAGTCACTGCATACGCGGCTACTAGTTCTCCTGTACTTGTTCTCATACATGAACCATCCACATAAAGTGTCAGGTCGGGATCAGGTAATGCAATGTCTGTCAAGTCTTGTCTTGGCTTTGTCATGGTGTTAACAACTTCCACACAGTCATGTGCGGCAGGATTTGAAGTAACTGACGGTAACAGTGTAGCTGGATTTAAAATGTTGCAGCGTCTGATTTCTATGTGTGGTTGGAACAATGTCAGTTCATAACCTGTTAAACGTGCAATTGTCAAGTGCTGAGTCTGGGTTCGGTTTAAAAGAACTTCCACGGAGTGTGGAACTTGTACTGTCAGGGAGTGTCCTAACACTATGGAATCACTTTGTCTGATAGCTAGTGCTGTGGCTGCAACTGACTTGAGGCACGCAGGCAGAGCCTGGGCTACTGGATCTAATGTGCTAGAAAAATAAGCACAGGGCTTGTATTGTCCTGCTTGATCTTGTGTGAGAACAGATAAAGCAGTACCATCGCGTTCTGTGACAAAAAGTGTAAAAGGCTTACTGTAGTTCGGTGTTGCAAGAACGGGTGCATTACATAAAGCTTTCTTTAACTCGTTAAAAACAAGTGTATGTTCCTGGGTCCAAGGGAGGACAGTCGATACGGCTGCCTCCTGTGTCGTTAACTGTATCAGTGGCTTGGCTAGAAATGCATACTGAGGAATCCATTGTCTGCAGTAAGAAGTGAGGCCGATAAAAGCTCGTACCTCCTTCTGAGTCTTGGGCTGTGGAAGACGTGCTATTAACTGGATACGGTCAGGTGTCAACTGCCTACCCCTCTTGGACAGTAAGTGTCCTAAGTAGACCACTTGCTGGACACAGAATTGTAATTTGGAAAGGGACACCTTGTGCCCCATCTCGGCCAGAAAATACAGGACTGTAAGTGACGCACGTTCGCAGTCACGTTCAGAACGGGCTGTGATCAGTAGATCATCGACATACTGGAGCAGGGCAGTGTCAGTTGGCATGCTGATATTGTCTAGTTGTCTTTTAAGTTCTTGACTGTAAATGCTAGGACTTTCTGTGAAACCTTGAGGAGCTCGTGTGAATTTATAGCTCCTTCCATTTAAACAGAATCCGAAAAGGAACTGGCTGTCTGGATGAATGGGGACACTGAAAAATGCGTTCTTGAGATCGATAACTGTAAAGAACGAAGCTTCAGAATCAATGGCTGTCAATAGAGAAGAAATATCGGGAACCACTGGGTACTGGGTTATGATACATTTATTAAGTTCTCGAAGGTCGATCACTAATCGATAAACTGGAGGTGCATTTGGATCAGTACGTTTCAGAATTGGAATGATAGGAGAATTACATACATTGGAGTCAGTTTCTACAACCACTCCTTGAACAATCAGTTCGTCAATAATTTTGGATAAGGCTGCTACAGCCTCAGGTGGCAATTTGTACTGTCTGATTCGTGGTAAAACAACACCCTGTTTCAGAGTCACACGATGGGGTGTGATATGCATACAACCTACATCAGTTGGACCTTGCGCCCATAAATGCTGTGGTACATTCAATAGTCTTGGATCAAAATCACGTAATACATAATGACCTTTAAAATCTCGGAGGAACAGACGTACTCCTTCTGGAGAGCAGCATATGACTGCTCCTAATTCTTTTAACGTTTTAATGCCTAACAAATTTTCTGGACAAGATTTTGTTAGTAACAAATCTGTAGTTCGGGACAATGGACCAACTTCTAGAGTAACTGGTTTCGATATTTCATTAACAATAGGCTTTCCTGAAAATCCAAGGGAAACATTTCTAGAGCCTGAGAGCGGAGCCCCTGGAACCTCGTCATGACTGATGGTAGTCCTACTTGCCCCTGTATCAATCAGAAACTTTCTATCTTTCCCTAATACTTGACTGTGTACATAGGGACCCTCTTGATCTACAGGAATCTCGATGAGAGGCAAACCTACCTCCCTCTCTAGGCTATTTCATGAATACGGCTGTTATTCTGGATACTCGGACTGTGCATACTGGTACATCTGTTGTGTAACATGCTGTGTGGCAGCGATAGGCTGCGGTGCTATAACTGTCTGTTGTGCATTCTGTGGTTGTTGGGAAGTCTGTGAAACTTGTTCTTGTCTAGACGGACGTGGTCTTTCTTTAGTCTTACCAGTAGCTATGTTGTGTTTCAGAACTGCACATTCACTTATAAAATGACCGGGCTGTTTACAATAATTGCATGTCCCTTTAACGGGACCTGCAGGATGACTGGCTTGATTCGTACCCCTCTTCTGACTGTCTTGTGGAACAGACTGTGCAACTAATACTTTCATTTTCGTATCTTTCATACGTCTCCTTTCGTGTTCTTGCTCTTCCCTGATTCTGTTCTGGTGGTACTGGAGCATCTGGAGCATCTGTGACGGAGAATTAGCTTGCCAGGTACTTTCGACTTTCAGTACTCGATTTTTAACTTGTGGACTTGAATTCTCGACTAGTTTGGTAACAAAAAGATGACGGTACGATTCACTACTTGTTTTCAGACCACTATTAATAATAAAACATTTTTCAAATCTAGAATAAAAATCACTAGTATCTTCGTCTTGTTTCTGTTTACAGGCTGAGATGGCATCCCAATCTTCCTTTTTCGTGGCTAGTAATCTTGGCAAAACTTGTATCAATAACTCGGGCAATTCTTTAGCTTTATCCCCAAGACCGGTACCTGGGACTCGTGTATTATCTTCAGCTTCTAGAGCTGTCCAATCTATCTTTTTCTCTCCCACCTCCCATTCTTTTTCTTTGAGTTTTTCATATATGCCCGCAGGCAACAAGACCTTTAACATTTTAATGATATCTGGATACGTGTATTCTCCCATACGGAGCATGTCCTTTAATTCACGGTGGAACCCTGCTGGATCTTTGTCATGACAGGGAATTAACTTTTTCATTTCTAAGAGTTCCATCTTTGTGATGGGGGTGTAAACAAATACTCGTTCTAGACCACCACCCTCTTTCTTGACTGGATGTACTTCCCGTAACGGATTCTGTCTGTCTATGTAAAATGATTTACTTTCTGGGGGTGAGACATGAACAAAATGTGGATTCAGAAACGTTCGGTATTTGTGGCGCTGTTCTAGAATGACACTAATTAAATCGGTACCTATACCTTTCCATCTGTATTGGAGTAACTCGTTTAATACATCATGTAGAGGACCTGGATCAGAATGCTGTTCCTCATACAGTGTAATGAGGTGCTGGATCATATACATACCCACCAGTCGTTGCTCGGCTGGGGGCAGTTTCAGAAACATTTGTGCCACTATTTCGTCTGGAAAAGTGGTAGAATCAGTAGTCCATCGGACTGCTGATCGGGCTAGTTCTTGTTCATGCATGGTACTGAGCTCACTATAACCTATTCGTGATTTCAGAATGTGATCGGTGGCCTGGAATACTTGCTCGAGAGAGTACTGTTCTGGTGCTGGAGGAGGAGAAATTTTCTTGTAATCTAGGCGTGAATGTCTGTCGGAAAGTCTAGTTCTACCTACATACGCTATTCTGGAGAGATTCTCGCTGTCTACCTCTTCAGTAGAAGAGTCATACTCTTTCTCGGTCGCTTGCTTTGCTTCTCGTTTCTCGTGTATACTTATTATTTCCTTACGAATTTTCTTGTACATACTCTCTATACAATTTTGTGTCTTGTGTTTTCCATCGGCTATATTGTCACTCCACCTAGTCAGGACTTTCATTTCTTCTTGATCTTTTTCTGGAAAATCTTGCTCTCTTATTAAACAGTTAATCAAAAACTTTAAAATCATGAGCTGAGTCTCGACTTTTCTTTGAACCATGGCTTCGTGAATACTTCCTGGATTCACTCCTGTACGGATGAAACGGTATATTCTGTCTAGATGTTCTCCCATATCGGGCAGGGTGTCCAAATAGCTGGCAACCCGTCTTAAACGTAATGAATATATGACCATGTGATCATCGCCTGGAACTGGATCATAACGACATTCAGTAAGTGCTCGCTTGATATCTCCGTATGTAGTCACTTTTGGCGTACGCTGTAACGCTAGTTCATGTAGCGTCATACGTCTTGGTTGAGGCGGGGTACGAGGAGAACCTCCCCCCGCGGCTCCTAGACTAGAATCGTCGGGGAATACTGTACGGGCTGGTAGAGTGACTGGCAAAGCGGGTACATGTACTATGGGCTGGGCCAGGGGTGCTGTAACAGGTGCTGTAACATTAACTGGACCCACTGGACCAGCGGCTGGAGGAGCAGGAATTACATTATTAACGGGAGCAGGCGGAACAGGATTTGCATATTCTGGGACTGTATCATCCAAATATGATGAAAGAAAAATATCACCTGCGGTCGGTTTATGACGTAGCTTAATCGGGACCAATGGCGGCGGAAAATTACAGGGTGCTTCCGGGGTTGCTTTTGACAAGCCCTCGGCAAGAAGAGGATACATACCCTTAATAAGGGCATTTCTCTGTCTGTCTGACTGTTCTGCTCTAACTCGTTCACCTTCTTCGATTAATTCCCTTTCTTGGGCTTTTTCTGAGGATTCCCTACTTAATTCGGTTTTTCTGAATTCTTTTTCGGTTCTTTTATGAGATTCTTTGCGCCATAACTCGATGGCATTTTTCTGGGACTGTCTGGCTTTCTTTTTCCATAATGCTTCTTCTACTCGCATGATGCACTCGGCATCCCATGTACCTGATACGGGCCATCTATATTTCTCTTCAAGATCTTTCGTGTAGTCTGACCATAAGTCTAGATATATTATGGCATCTAAGCCATGCTTGTGATACATAAAATGTCCTGGACTGTCCCTAGGAGGGACAGGAACTGCTTCCTCGAGTAACCCTTTTCTGGTTTTTAACTGACGTAACTTGGAAAACAGAGGTATTTCGGGAATACACTTGAAACACAATATACAATAATCACAGTAATAACATAGCAAACAAAACTCTCATACCACGACATAAAAATACATGAATAACAGTTCGAACAGAAATACTACCTGATACACTGAAAACGGAACACATGAATTTCTTGAGAAAAATGAAACTTACTAGAATTACTGGATGCACTGCTAAAACAGTACAGAACATACCGGTCCCATAAAGAGACACGTCAGGACCCGTACCCACCTAGGTGGATACTTCGTGCTGGATCTGCGTACCCAAACCCATCGGACCAGGAACAAACTAATGCTCCTGTCTAGATACCCCCCTGTGACGGTACTCACCGGGAAAGCAGAAACTGGAAGGCCTCGGACCGGACTGGACTGCTACGACGTCGGACTACGAACTTCGGAAACTTCGGAAACTTCGGTTACAGGTGGGCCTCCGGATACCTCGGACCTTGCACTCTCGGCTTGGGCTCTGGTCGGGACGAACCGCATTCCACACCGCTTCGTCTGGATGTCGGACCGCAGCCTCCGTTTCCTCCGTGGGCCTGAGGGAGACTTGAAGCAGAAATATCTGCCGGTGCGCAGTAGAGTTCCGTCACGGCTGTAAAGGGTCAGGGGGCCTGCGTGGCATCGCCAGCGCGTGAGGAAGGGGCTCGTCCCTGTTCGGGCGCCATTATGTGGTAAATAAATAATTAATTACCGGTACTATTTTTGACGAGATATAACAATAACAGATAGCTCAATAAATAAGAGACAGGATTCGAGGTATCTGAGTCTAACAGGCTTTAATCAGGCAAAAAGGAAGGGACTGGAACGGGACAGCCTGAAATAAAATAGGAAGGAAGGAAGGCAGCTGCAATGCTTCATCGACAGTGCAGCATATATATAGTATAATACATTACATTACATTGCATACAGTAGGCGTAGCAGTAGGCGTAACTCGTAGCAGTCGCGAAAGATAAGAACAAAATGGGTGTAACAAGAAGGCGTGTACAAGGCGTGCACTGAAACATGTGGTATGAACGTCATAGAAGTGTCATGAATGGGGCGGAAACATGGAGGGGGCTACTCGAGCAGCTCGGACCTTTAACCTAGTGGTGCGCGCAAACGGGCAATGACGTGTAACCAGGGAGAACTGGGGGCTATGACTTCTGCACTAGAAGTGGAGACTAAAGTCTGCGGTGTCAGGACGACATGTACCTATGGCATATCTGGTATCTGGTGTTTGGAGTACATGTTGATAGAATCCAAAAGTTATCAGGGCAAAGGCTACTTGACACTAAGGCTGGTGCATGCATTATTCTACATGTATTGCGTGTGCTAGGAATATTCTATGAATATTAATGCAGTATTTCTCTTGCATGGAGACAGAAAGGCTAGACCCTGGCTGAAACTATTGATGCGATTCAGTAGCTTAGGAATGCAGAGAAGGAGGACTGGACTGATAACTAGAAGCATAACATACTCTTGGCAGACAGGCAGGCAGAGCCAGGCCGGGCCGGGCACTGTGCTGCGCGAAAGGAAGTAAGTGAAGGGTCAGGGATGCAGGTGGGGGCTGTATCGCTCCTCGGAGAGGGTTCAGGAGACAAGAGCTTGAATCTGGTGTCCGGGCCCTTTTGAGGCCTAGAAACGGGGACAATTCAATGAATTAACGTGCACACTGTAAAGCGTGGCAACATAGGCCTAATACTCGTTGCTTTCACGAGAACTGGAAACTGGCATACTAGAGCTGGACACAACTATAATTGTGTCTTTAATCGATCATAGGGGATACATGCATATCGATCATGCATATATAGCATAGGATGGGGAATACGTAGGCACATATGACATGGCAAAATTTACTTTTCCACATTGGGAATCAGCTCCCCCATGGCAAGCCCCTGCGCAGTGGCAGGAATATTTTGCAGTGGTCAAAACTACAATTGCTGCAGGTACCCTACCTACTTAGGTCTTCCTACTTGGCGGGGACTTGGGGTCATTTCCCTCCTGCTTGGCTTCCGCCCTCATTCTCCCTTCCCCACACATCCACTTTTCCCACCCTCTCTTTTATATATATATATATTTATATTTATTCTTACTCTTTTCTTTGAGGTAAACATCAGTACACGGCCCATCACACCCCTATGTTCATGCACACCTCACTTCTTATCGCACCACACACCGACGTACGTACCTGCGATACTCTTCATATATAGAGATCAGTTTTTGTTCACTTTTTCATGTTATATATTAACTTTTTCTTTATATTATTATTTTGCTGTGTTTCTTTTGTTTGAACTCATAATTCATTACACAGATGTATGCAATGTACCGTAGAACTAGACTTGAGGAGCAATGACCGATTCTCCTTTTGCTAATTTAATTGTAATCTGATTACATTCAGTTGTGCGGCACAGCAGAGTGAAGCAGCAACCAACTAGCATAGTAGACATGGAAATGTTATTTGACTGTTTCCTTATGCCCCCACCTATGTCATTCGATTTTATTGCTAATCTACAATGTTAACAGTATGCTTCGATTGCAGTGCAAATGTTTTGTAAGCCTGGGCATAGTGTGCGTAGTGGCGCTAAGCGGAGTGCCACAGAGTTCAAAACAAACTCCACACACTCCACGTAGCTCTGCTTAGCACCACCTGCCTCCCACCCGCCTTATTACCAATTATGTACATTTAAAAAAATGAAAAAACTATTTAAAGAGTAATAAAATGCCTTAACTTCTGTGCGGCGTCCCCGGGCTGTCCTCCATCACGACTTCTTCCTCAAAACTGGGATTCCGCAGATAAGGTAAGGCATATTATTACTCTTAAAATCGTTTTTTTAAAAAATGTACATAATTGGTAACAGGGTGGGTGGAAGACGGGTGGGAGGCCAACTCCTCTCCGCCGCGGAGTGTGCAGAGTTTTGCCTACTCCGCCTACTTCACGGAGCGCGGAGTAGGCAAAATTCCGCACACTCCGCGGGCGGAGCGGAGTTCTCCGCCCACCCTTAATGTTTTGGATGTTACTGTACTAGAATGAATAAAAATAATTAAAAAGAAAAAAACATGAAACAACAACAAGTCAGACTCTGCACTTTCACCTCCGAACACAAGAATTCTGTCTGCGGAGTCTCCCATGGCTCCTCCCTCAGTCCAATTCTGTTCAACGTTTACATGGCACCTCTCACCTGTACCATAAGAACGCATGACATCAACATTGCCTCGCAACCCGATGACACTTAGCTCATCCTTTCCCTCACTGACATAAACAACACTCTCAGGAAAAACCTCACTAACCTGCAATTACGGCGTATCCAAATGGATGCGAGAGCACTGCCAAAAATATCAACACGGACAAAACTGAGGTCCTGTTCTTTGGAAATAAGAACTCCCTTTGAACCAACACCTGGTGGCCACCTTGCACATCACAACCCTACCTCACGGCACTCCACCGTCTACCCATCCCAGAAATGCTGCAAATTCAAGCTTCTCATCCATGCGTACAAAGATCTCCACAACACAGGACCATCCTGCCTCAATGACGGACTCCAACTCTACGAACCCTCCAGATAGCTAGGCTCTATATCTCTCTCCTTTACACAAATCCCCCACATCTGTAGAAGCAAGACAGGAGGAGACGCTTTGTCCTTCTATGCCGCCAAAAGCTGCAATAACTCTCTCTTCACATCAGAACCGCCACTCCACTCTTCAAATTCTGCAAGAAGCTGAAGACCTGGATGTTCAACTAAGGGCACAGCCAGACCTACACTCCTGCTCCAGTGCCTAGATACCCTCATGGGTGATAAGCTGCACCATACAAATCTACATAATATAATGCAGAAAATTAGATGGGAAACCAAAACCTATATCACAACCGAATTTCTTGAAATGCTCATGAATATAAGAGAAACCCTTGAGTGCAGCAAGAGAAGGATGGTGGTTCATAAACTTCTAACCACCACACATTGTATGGATACTTATTTAATTTTTGTCCCAAACCACAATCATAGGCACTACCTAATAAGGTTTTGCTTGAACATCGCTCATTTTTCAATCTCCTTATTTTGCAAGTCAGGTCATGTGCCGTTCGCTTGTGACTCTGAATCTGCACAATCTACATTACATTTCTTTTTTTGTAGATTTTATGAAGAACCATGGAAAGTTTTTCTAATTCCACTGCTTTGGTTACTTAATATAAGAAGATGTAAGCCGGCCCTATTTTATTTACAACTTCTTTAGTCTGGATTTGTTTAGTTATATAGTGTATAGATTAATTTCAAATACATTCGGATTATGAAATACAGCAGGTTACTAATGTAAAGCACTGATGTGATCCATCGATAGAGAACATCTCTAGAGAGTGTATCTCATATCTTCTCTTACTATGTATTATCTGTAAACAAGAGACAATTGAGCTGATCATTAGGGCTGGGGGGAACTCGCAGAATAAACTGCACTAGACTCTGTGGAGTTCTGCCAATGGAGGGAAATAGGCATGTTGCGCTGCCTACTCTAAGATTTACGCTGTGCGACTGTTCAGTGCTGAAAAATCAGTGCAAACGGCACCACAAGGTGCACCAGGTGGCGCACCTACTCAAGTTGATTTTGCTGCCACTCAAGATTTTCTACTTGAGTGGCAGCCTTCTGACCATGAAGGGTCACGTTTGCCCACAAAGAAGTTCTTGCCTGATGTCCTCCTAGCGATTGGAAATGTTATGTTATGTTATAGCGTGTTTTGTATAGCGCTCAGCTACTCCGAAGAGTGTCCCGGCGCTTCGAACCCAATGAAGACCAAGAGCAGGCAATAGATGCCAAACACTACTGAACAAAAAGCCAGGACTTAAGATCTTTTCTAAAGGCTAACAGGTTGGCAGTCTTTCTCAGAGAGACCGGTAAAGCATTCCACAACTGAGGCGCCAAGCGTCTAAAAGAGCGGCCTCCCATGCGGGTTCGCCTAATACCAGGGACAGAAGCCAAGGCCAGCGAGGCTGACCTAAGCGATCTCGATGGCTGGTAGAAAGCCAACCGTTTCCTGATATATTTGGTGCCAGTGTCATGGAAAGCTTTAAAGGCCAAAGTGAGCGCCTTAAAAACACTGCGTTTTCGAATTGGAAGCCAGTGTAGGGTTTTCAAAAGGTCTTTTGCACTGTCTCTCCGATGCAAGCCAAAAATGGCTCATGCGGCCGAATTTTGGACTATTTGCAGACGTGATAGGAGATACTCAGGAAGTCCGAGATAGAGCACGTTGGCATAGTCCAAACGAGAGCCAATTAGTGCCTGCACGGTGATTTTTCTGTGGGCCTGAGAAAGCAAAGGAAGAAATTTCCTTAGCATTTTAAGGAGGCCGAAGCATTTACCAACTAGGCCGAGAATCTGGGGCTTCAAAGTAAGGCAGTTGTCGATCTTCACTCCCAAATTCTTGGCCGTATCAGAAGCAGCGGAGGGAGGGAACATGGCCGCAGGCCACCAAGACTGCCACCTAGGGTCGGAAGGACAGCCAAAAAAGAGCACCTCGGATTTGTCCGAGTTGCACTTAATGCTGTTGAGCTGGAACCATTCAAACACAGCCCCAAGGCAACCTCTGATACTCTCACCATTGAAGTCTGAACCCTTCGCGCAGGAGAAGAGGAGCTGGGTGTCATCAGCATACGAGATGATCTGGGCACCGTATGACTCCGCCAGTGAGGCCAAGGGGGCCATATAGATGTTAAAGAGAGTTGGGCTCAAAATTGAGCCCTGTGGAACTCCCACCTCCAATGGCGGCACCGGGGCAGAGAACGGCGGGGCCCAGAACGTTTGACGGCGGTCCGCTAGAAAGGACTCAAACCAGCTGAACACCGCCCCCGCAGACTGATCTCACTGAGTCTTGAGAGGAGACCGCTGTGGGGGACAGTGTCGAAGGCTGTCGAGAGATCAAGCATCACCAACATCGCCTTTCCCCCCGAATCCAAAACCTCCTTAATTGCCTTCGTACTTCTAGCAGCGCTGTCTCCGTGCTCATGTTTGCACGGAAGCCAGACTGAGAGCAATGCAAGATGTTATTGGTCTCAAGGAAATTGGAGAGGGAAGAGTGGACATGCTTCTCCACAATCTTTGCAAATGCTGGAAGGAGAGAGATGGGCCTATAATTGGCGTGTGCCAGAGGATCCAAATTTGGCTTTTTCAGAAGCGGCAGAATAAGGGCCTGCTTCCAGGCCGGTACAAAAGGGGGGGGGGGTGATGGACGGAGCATCTGAACCAATCAAACACTCACACCCAGTCAAAAGATCTGGGTTTAATCCATCACCGTTCTTTAGCCCACTCTGCCACCCCAGTTCAGACATGGCTATATGCAAATCAGTCTTACCCTGTGCCTCATGGGAACAGTCCAGCCCGAACTGCCAAGCCATGCCTTCCCTGGACCGGATACAAGCTTCCGAGGACCAGTTTCTGGCATTCCTCGGAAGCTTGTTTCCGGTCCAGGGAAGGCATGGCTTGGCAGTTCGGCGCTGGACTGTTCCAATGAGGCACAGGGTCAGACTGATTTGCATATAGCCATGTCTGAACTGGGGTGGCAGAGTGGGCTAAAGAACGGTGATGGATCAAACCCAGATCTTTTGACTGGGTGCGAGTGTTTGATTGGTTCAGATGCTCCGTCCATCACCACCACCCCCTTCCCCCCCCTTTTTGTCCCCCCCTTTCGTACCTGCTTCCAGGCCGGCGGGACCACTCTCATGCTGAGAGATAGATTAAGCACGGGATTAATTAGGGGATTGATCACCTGTGCTGTTCTGGCGAAGAATTTGGCCGGACAGGGATCCAATGGGGAACCAGATTTTAGTTTGGTGAGAAGGTCCAACGAGGCTGAACAGGAGAGAGAAGGAAACCCTGAGAGGGTAGGACCCGCGGTAATCAGGGATGGAGAAGGGAGGACAGTGAAGCAGGAAGCTACCTCAGCGCCCACGGGCGAAAAGGAGCCCTGAATGGATTTAATTTTATTGGCGAAGAAATCGGCTAATTGGGTGACCCAAGATTCGGAGTGACGGCATGTAGGCGTGCTCATAGTAGGAGAGGGGAATTCTTTAACAACTAAAAATAATTCTTTACTGGTGTTGATAGCAGCCTCGATTCTTCTGGCAAAATAGGCTTTCTTTTCCAACAGAATATCACTGTGGTAGGATTTAATGGATTCCCTATAAGCCGTCTTAGCAATGAGATCATAGTATCGACGCCAAACCCTTTCAGCGTTCTTGCACTGTCTCCGCTTCAATCAAAGCAGCAGTAAACCAAGGGGCAGAGGCACTACAGGCCACTTTACGAACGGTCGTCGCAGGGGCTAACTCGTCCAGTCTCTCCACAAACCATGTTTGTAGGAGATCGAGATCAGCCTCTAAACTGCCTGACAGCTGGCAAGGATGGTATAAAAGTGCTTGTGCCAGCATGTCGGAGGAAACACGATGTTAGGCTCGTGAGGACTGAAAAAGGTGGCTATGCCTACTGGAGGATAATTTGTCCAAATGAAAGATCTGAAAATTCACTAAATAATGGTCTGACCACAGGACAGGTACTGGGGTGGAAATGCCTATTGGGATAGTGGAAAAAATTTGATCGAGCGTGTGGCCTTTGTTGTGCGTGGGAGCGGAAAGGTAAGGAATAAGACCCAGGGGAGATGTAGTATCAAAGATCTTGATAGTGTCTACACTTTTCCTTGTGTCCATGTGAATATTGAAATCCCCCAGGAGGAGGCAATGGTCAGCTTTTAAACAAAGTGCCTAGACCACTGCGTGGAGCTCTTCGTGAAAGGAGCCAATAGGACCGGGGGGTCTGTAGATCAGTAACCCCGAACAGGATTGATGTGGAGACAAGGAAAAGGAGAACCCCAAGGCCTCACACCCTTGAATGTCGTCAGTTTTAATGATGGAACAGGAAAAACGCTTATCCACCTCTATCCCGACGCCACCCCCCCCTACCGTTAACCCTATCCTTCCTAAAAATTACGTAGTTGGGAGGAAGTGCCATGGCTATGTCAGGGCCCGAGCAGTCACCCAACCACGTCTCCGTCAAGAAGAGACAGATGGGATTCGTCTCGGAGGTTATGAAGGTCTAAGGCATGTTTACTCAAAGACCTGGTATTCAGGAGAAGACAGGTGCTCTCATTGGGCAATTTATTGGAGATGTTCGCAGGGGCATTGCCCGGTAGCCAGCCACAGCCTGGACAACGCCGCTTGCCTTTAGGCCGACTGGGGAAAACAATACAGCAATTCTCGGCCTTACCCCTCAGAGTAGTGAGCTCGTCCGCCGTATATTTAAGCATGTTGCCAACTGGAGCAACGTTCCCGCCTCCGCCGCACCCGTCCACCTCAGGGACGCTGACGGGCGCAGACGGGCTGTCCTTAGGCGCTCCTTTGGCGCGAAAGAGGCGCGTCCGCTTTACGCCTCCGGTGCGTGGAGCAGAGGGCCTCTAAATTTATGACGTCGCAGGCGGGAGACCGCACCACTAGTCAGCTGACCAGCGGGCCTGCCTCTCCCAAGATGGCCGCTACCAAGGTGAGAGGCCTACCGGTCCCAGAATACCCTTCGGCTCCAAATCGGCCGTAAGAGTAGGGGACGATGAAAGGAAGTGCTGCGCGGCACAAATGCCAAAAGGTAGAGGGGTACGAATGAAGATCGTACTAAAGAAAGCAAGAGATCAAGATGTCACCCGGCTTTCCGCCTCAGGTGACGAAAAAAGCGAGAAGTGCACAGATAAAAACAGTAAATGCAGGATATTTGTTAAAACGCTAGTCATCAGCGAGAAACACACAAATTATTAAAATACAGCTAGTAATCAGCTAACAGTCAGCAGAATAGGCACCCACTCGCCCGCCCCCAGCATCCGCCTCAGGCTAAGCTGGAGGGGTCAGAGATCTAACCAGGGCAGCCCCTCAGTTCAAATTTATGACGTCGCAGGCGAGAGACCGCACCACTAGTCAGCCGACCAGCGGGCCTGCCTCCCCCCAAGATGGCCGCTACCAAGGTGAGAGGCCTACCGGTCCCAGAATACCCTTCGGCTCCAAATCGTCCGTAAGAGTAGGGGACGATGAGAGGAAGTGCTGCGCGGCACAAATGCCAAAAGGTAGAGGGTTACGAATGAATATCGTACTAAAGAAAGCAAGAGCTCAAGATGTCACCCGGCTTTCCACCTCAGGTGGCGAAAAAAGCGAGAAGTGCACAGATAAAAACAGTAAATGCAGGATATTTGTTAAAACGCTAGTCATCAGCGAGAAACACACAAATTATTAAAATACAGCTAGTAATCAGCTAACAGTCAGCAGAATAGGCACCCACTCGCCTGCCCCAGCATCCGCCTCAGGCTAAGCGGGATGCGGGGGATGCCAAACCTTGCTTGCCAAATTACTGTTTTGAAGCTGCAATTGAGAAAACATTTCACAAAGGGGTGAATGGCGAAATTTGGCCAGAACTTTTCTTACATGAGTAACAAAGCGTCACCAAAATTCTGCCAATTCTTTGGGCAGGATGAAACATTTCACCCACCCCTACTGACCATGCGCAATTGTTTTTTCACCTTGGTGTTTCTTTTTAAGGATGCAGTAAACTACTTTATGAGCTAATTTCCCAAATGTTATGGACGTTAGCTTGCTGAGTTGACTAAATATAATTGGGCTTATTTCTACAACTTTCTTTTCCAGTAAGGCTGCTGATAAGACCTTGTCTAACCATATGTACAAGTCACTTTATGACCTCATCCGTAGAGCCTGCTTACATTTTACTATGTATTACATTAATATTATTGCACTGATGTTTTTAGATTGTTCAAATGTGTAACTAGCCTATGGGGTCGATTAGGATGGTGGACCGATTGCCCCCGCCGGGCTGGCGGTAGCCACCGCCGGCCTGGCGGGGTCAATCCGTCCGCCATCCTCATTCAAATGACCCCCCACCACATTAGGATGGCTGGGGGGACCGCGGCGGACAGGAAGATCGTCTGCCGCTTTTCCGCCGCGGTCGCCTTGCGACCGTGGCGGAAAAGGTCTAATATGGTGGCGGTGTCAGACACCGCCAGCCATATTAGGATGGGCTTTGGGGAATGCCTTTCCATGGTGGCAATGCCGCCACGGAAAGGCATACGGTCTTTGCTGGGTGAAGGGGGCGTGGGGGTGCACATGGGGAGTACCTATGGTACCCCCCTGCGTTTCAAAGTACAAAATGGCAGGCTGAGGTGCCTGCATGCAGATACTGCAGCTCGCAGAGGTCTAACATCACTCTCGGGGTGTCCAGCTTGAGACCAGGGTGGGGTCCCACAGTCCCTCACTTCAGGTAATGGGGTTGACTAAATCTGAGAGGGATCCTTGCCTGAACACCTATACACCTGAAAGGTACATTTAGGTACATCTAGTTAGGGAAGCTTCGTAGGAGTATGCATCTTTTATCATGTGTTTTATATACTCAAATGTATTCATGATTATTGTAAGATGGTAGAGCTATACCATCCCTTTACCTTGATAGTATTGCTAATCATTTATATCTTATACTGTCTAACGGCTTTTGCAGCTCATCTATTCTATACCAGAATAACAACTGGTCAATAAATACTTATTGAAAACGACCAGCCGGTTTATTCTGTGTACATCTCTGTGACAGACCAAGTAAGCACGAGTGACTGAGCGGAAAATAGTATATTGTTTACACGGTCCTGAGGAATCAGGGTTGTCATGTTCGATGGTTGCAAAAAGTATTCTCTCCTTGGTAAGAGGAGGTTCTAGTGGCACTATGAGCTAGTTGGTACAAAAGGCCAACAAACCCGGTGGGGTTTTCAGAATCATCCTGACACCAATCCTACTGTGTATGTTGTCTAAACGTGCAGATCCTGTATAATTATTATAGGAACTACATGACATGGCATCGCCAACATTGGTTGGGTACTTGTCTAACAGTAGAATCTGAGTAGTTCAGTCATGCTATTCTCAGAAATCCCTACTCACAAAACACCAGAGACGTCTGGAGTGAGTGGGCAAAACTCTTCCCTAGCTGAGTAGGCAAAGAATCCTATTTATTGGCAGTTGGTTAATGAAGCTTCAAGGACACAGTGTTTCTAAAAGAATGTGCAAAACACCTTATCTTAGTTCCCTTGAAAAGTTATTACGTGTTCTAAACACAATGACTAACCAGGACAAAGACCCACTAGAGCAACCACTGCCCCTCTCGGAAGACGAGAAAGATGCAAATGGAATACATATTGCGGAAAATGTTAGAAATGTGGTCACCCTGAAACTGCTTGTGCATGGTCACCTAGGGGTGGCGTAGTTGCTTTTGTGATTGAGGCACACAAATCATTCAGAACAGAGGTATTTTATTCATGGGTTACATTCCCGGCAGCAAATGCAATAACAAAAACGTTTCATTTCTACACAGAAGATGAAGTACCAGTGGTATATGGTCCGTAGGAGGACATTGAAGTTCCGCTCATGCACCAGGAACACTTAAACTGGTTTAAAGGCGTCCTCCCCAGTACAAGAAGTAGAGTAAGACTCAGTCCGCTTTGAAGACAAGGACCAACATGGCCAATATTAGCAGCCTGCACACCACCTCCTCCCATCGAAACAATGCCAAGAGGAGACTTACTAATACTTCACAAAGAATTAATAAAAATGTACAGAAACATGACGCAGTTTGTCATGAGGACACTTACAGTCCAGCCGGCAATGGTTATAACAAATACAACTCCAGTTCATAGTGTAGTGTAGTTCCTATTATCCCAATAGGCTCTGCGCATTGGAATAATATCTTCAATAGTATAAACCTAGGGCAGAGGTTAACTAGGTCTTCTACCGACGATATTAGACTTAAAGTTTTGTGTTTGCCAGCTAGCTCAGAGTTCACTAGAAACTTTCTCGAATAGGCAAGGAGGGTTTGAACCTCTCTGGGTAGACAAGAAGGGATTTAGTTTCTGACAACCATAGAACATGACAACTTTGCTCTCCCCTAATCAAGAGTGTATCTCTAGAGTCGTGTGAAAACAAAAGACAACTTATTTTACTCAATCAGTTCAGTGCATTCTTAGTTTCACCAGATTGTAGAGAAAAGGAAGAGACGGGCGTGTTCAATAAAAGATGTTATTTATTGATCAGTCTCTTTTCTCGTACAAGAGAAATGGATCGCTATTATTGCAATACTTATAGTTAAGTAAAGTGCATACAGTAAAGACAGAATTATAAAATAATACTGTAAAAGCATTGATATGGTTTCTAAGCCATATGATATTTAAAATGGATAAAATATATACATACATACATACATTGACTAATCGTACTCAACTGGTGCTTCTAACCACGCCTACCCCAGTGTACCTGACCTAAGCCTAATACGTGGGCGGGAGTAGATAAGTAGCAGTTTAAGTTAAGTTTGTTTTGCCAAGGGACTGACTCAAGAATTCTCTGCAAGGGGTTATTCAGTTCTGTACCTGGGATCTAGAAGGTTGAGGGCTGGTATCTCTTATCCCAGGTCTTGATATTCCAGCTGCCTGCGAGGGCTGCTTGGAAGCGCCGGAGCTGGATTTCTCGGCAGGAGAAAAGCAGCGTCTCTCTCTCAGCGCGTCAGGAAGGAGGGGCAGCGTCTGTGGGCTTCGCTCTCAGCTGGGCTCCTCGGCAAGTCTCGCTGCTCCAATCTCGTCACCACCGCGTGTGTTTGCTTAAGGCAATGTCGGTAATATTTATACCTGAAAGGTGCCGAGATTGACCTAAGGATGGACATACGTCAATAAGGATGTCATACGAACGGGTTCGTTCGCACATTCTTTACTGAAGTTCTCGATGAAATCAAAACAATGGCTGCGGGGATTTTCCCAGGTCGCTGTAGGTTTGATTTGTTTTGAGAACTCCGTATGCCTATCAGGGGGCTGGAGGAATATCGCTTGCCTAATTAGATGGCATGCGTTATGACTCAATCAGATAACGCGCTTCTGTGCCGTGTTGTGGCTTAATCAGATAACGGGTTTTTGCGCCGTAAGATGGCTGCTAGTTAATTATTAACCAAACCAGGGTCAGGAATAGGGGGATCGATATAGTACCCATAGGAATACATCACACCCACTCCACGTAGACTATATCCATATTTACAAATCTAGGCATAGTAAAAAACCAGTAGTGCATGTGTATACCGTACCACCCCAAAATACATTCATATGCATTCTGAAAACTGGAAACATGAAATGTACGAAAGATAATTATATGTACTATATGCACTCAAGCAGTATAATAATGCTAAATCTATAACGCATATTTTAAAGTCAGCATAAATGAAAACGAGAAATTTACACATGAAATGGCTCTTAATACAGAAGAAAAAAATTGCGAGACCATTCCATCACAAAGCATAAAATACTCATGAACATGCTAGAGGGTAACTAAAGTCTCTAGAGCACCTAAGAATAGAAATTTAGTTCTCTAAGAATAGTTCTACTTTAAGCAGAAGATAAGTGTACCAAAAATTGTGTAAATATTTTCGATTGGAAAAAAAATTGTTCCCGCTGTCTGAAAAACTGATGAGAAAAAATTCCCATATCGCTTTTTAAAGTTTGAAGGCCAAATTCAGGATGTAGGGAACTCCGTGTGCTAGCTTGCTCAAAGTCATTCCTTCTGCTCTGGTGAAAACATCATATCATTCAGACTGTTGAAAAAACTGTCAACAGCTTCTTGCGAAAGTTCCACTAACTCGGAAAAAGTTGTTACCATGCATTCATGAGCATGATTGCCTCCATTGATGTTTTGATCAGCATAGCTGACTGAAGGTCGTACCTGATCGATGCTGCTTTCATCTTGTACTTCACTACCCCTCAATCGCAGTGGTGAAGTCTCCACGAATGCCGTCATCAGGATAGGTAGCCGCTGGGGACAGCACAATGTATGAGCCGTTACCGGACCCAACAATGTATCCGCGTCCATTGGCACATCCGATTGTAGTGCCAGACAGGTGTCCAACACGCATTCTTCGCCACATAGCAAGCACCTTAATACAGGCATAACACAACGTTGCCACATCGGTCTAAATGAAAGAAACCAAGTCATGTTCAGGTCCCGAAGCCGTGCTAGTCCAAGGACTTTAGTTATGCGGTCCCGGTAGCCAATGGCTAGGATCGTTTCTTCCCTTGTCGCAGGTGTTTTGTCTGTGACATGGTTTGCCATAGCGAAATAACAGGATCAAAAATAGGATGCCTGCCACTAGTCCCAAAAGGAGAGGAAGTCCGCCAAAAATGGAATGGACAAAGTCTGGAAAAATACCCAGGATGGCTTTGAATGGTGTTAAAGCTCCTGAAAACACTGTCTTAAATACACTTAAGACACCACTGGTATCAGAAATATTTAAGATTTCGTTCAGTATTTCTGCGAAATGTATGGGGGAATTAGTTGATAACAATGAATGAATCTCTGCCGTTGTCCTTGCAACTTGGAGATCATACGTTTCTTTAGATGACGTTAGCCTGGTCGGCGTCTGTAGGAGCACTGTCTTCATTCTGCTTAAAGTATCAATTTGATTAGAAGCAATTTTCAAGTTGGGCCATAACCTTGCCTCCCTGTCTGGCACCTTCCTAGTCACGGTTATGAGATAAGGTTTTCCGGGCAGCAAACTACAACATCTGCGATCTACTATTAGAATGTAACTCCCGTTCGAGAGCCTCCTAAAGAATGGTTCTATTTGTGTTGCAGGTGTGCCTAGCTGGTAACATGAAAGGTTATTTGAAGTCCCTTCACAGGCTCCATGCAAGCTAATACCCTGACACAGAAGTGTACCGCTTAGTGACCTTGCACAATTATTGCCACTAAGAAACACACTCTGGCCTTTACTACTGACACATGCGTGTGTATAGGGCAAGTTCCATGCTGACTTAATGTACCTTTTACCCAACCTTTCATACTGGCCTGCCTGTATATATTTTTGGCAGTATTGAAACTGGAAAGTAGTTATCGGAATATTTATTATCCCATGTATTATCCATTCAATGACAGGTCGTTCTGACATTGTCAATGGTAATCTCTCAAGTTTTTCAATGCTCAGAATTGTATAGTCAGCACCCTTCTGTGCCAAACTGATTTGTTTATCAGTAAGGTTAAAGATATTAAATAATGACGTTGTGTTGATTAAACACCAAGGCACATAGCCTGAACGCAGATTTTGTAACGTCCAGCCAAGCTGTACAATAGAACGCAATTGGGACTGACCGTGTTGTAACAACAGTAAGTCTTGCGATATTATATCGATTGCTGAAGACACAAGGCTGTCCAGAGAATATATTCTGGAGGACAGAGTCATTAACCCATTGTCCACCACAGAAAGTGATTTTTCCAAATTAATACGGTCAATTTCCCATATTTTCTCTGCTGTCTCAATTTGAGTTTCTTTCCAGGCTTCGTTATAAGCTGCATATATAGAGGCCGCTATGAAACGTTTTTGACGCTGTTTGCGTGGTCCCATAATGAAATCACGCAAGTCAGCACCTTCTGTAAGTAAAGTTAGGTGTTGCTTAATTTCTGCCAGTGTGGATGTTTGTAGCCATTGAAGGCAGAGCTTGCCCACACTGTAGGTGGTTACTATCCCTGGATGTTGTCTTTGGGAATATCTAGGGTCTGGCCTGGTCAATGTGAACCCCTGTATTTTGTTCAGGAATCTGTCTTGACAGTTATTTGTATCTGTGGGCCAGATCAACCATTTTTTCCATTCAGGATGTGTTCTGTTTTGGTTTAATATATCGTTCACGTCTATCTCAACATCTATAGAGCTATTACTGTTCACTGTTGGCTTTGGAATAGACGGTTTGTTTAAATCTTTGATTTTGGCTAAGCCAAGACAGGTAGTTTGTTGAATAGTGTCATTCAAAAATATAATTTGTTCTGGGATCATGCAGGCTCTAAACAATGATTCTATACCTTGTACTTGCCAATCTCTTGTACCCCAAACAGTTTTTGCTTCAATATTATTGTTCCAGAAATCAAAACCAAATGCTCAAAAAATGAATCTGAATATATCAATTTTGTGTTTGTAAGCATGGTCTTCATACCTGTCTTATTTGACAATTTGAAATAAAATGTTTCTGCTTTACTTGTGTTAGACCCTGAAAAGTATGAATATTTATCATAAAATGTTTTCGAGCTACCTTTTGGAGGAGTAGCACAATGTTCCCATTGGTTATAATTTAAAACATTTCTAGGTTGTGCAGATTTATGTAGATAATGGTTACCATAGTGGTTGTAGCAGAACATCTGATCATAATTAGATGAACCCTGCAAATAATCATGTTCTGTTAATTTAGCAGACATCACTAGGTCAGACATCATATCATTAATACTTTCAAAGTCCCAATCATCAGCAAATGTGCTTGGTTTAACAAAGTCACTCAATGAGATCTTGAATTGGTGTGGATACTTCAGGATTTCAACCGGACCATAGATTTCATAATCAGTTTTGTCCCATGCTACACCGCCTGGTATAGGATTGGCTGTGAAGTTCACTGAAGAAAGTTCTCTTTTCTCGACGTGTGAAGATGTGTGTGGTTTAAAGACCAAGTTGATTTTCTGGCTTGCTGTGTCCATTGTTGCATATTTTCCCTCAATGAAATGTCCCAAGCATAGTACCATGATGAGCCAAAGTATGAGGATAAATGCACCTAAGGCCACCCAAAATTCAATCCATGGAGAAATCAGATAGGTTTCTTTCAGTTGTTGAAAAAGTTCCTTAGCTTTATCTTTAAAAGTTTTTGTTGATGGCTGTTTCTTAGATTCACTCAGTTCTTCAGATGAATCATCGAAGTTGATGAAGTAGCCGGATGCTGTTCTGTCAATTGTTCCAATTGCTTCTGGATTACTTTTTGTTCTAGAAGTTTCCTTTGTTTCATCAGCATAGTCATTCGTTACATCATCGTAGGTTGGTGTGTCTCGACTAAATGTTTTTATTTGGGTTTTTAGAGGTTTAAGTTCCATTGCTTTATTGCATAGTCCCTGTTGATGTTCTGTAGGCATTTCGAATGTGATTAGCCTCTTAGTTTGAACCTCTGGATTTGTAGCAAACATTGGTGTTCTACTACTTCTTGGGAGTCCACTTGGCCTACTGTTTGTTATCGGCCACATGATTGTGGTTTTACCAGGTCGGTGGATACAACTCTGTTCTCCTTTTTACCAGCAAGGGGCGGTAGTACTACTGATCTTGTCCCGTTGACAGACAAGACAGGAACTGCTTTTCTGTAAGAAGGCCCAAATTCCTTCTTTACCGCGATCTTCTCTCTGACTAGATCTCCGACTTTTGGAATCCAGACAGGCCTTGCTGGGACAGGTGGTTTCTCTTCAGTGGTTGTTGGCTGCTGTTTCAACTTTATGTTGCTCAGGTCTTTCCTTGTTTCATTTAAGTCCTGTAAAATAGCCAAACGATCTTTGATATCAAAGCATTTATCTTTAACCACTGAAGTCTGACTTTCAAGATCTTGGATCATCATTCTAGTCCCGAACAATAGTTTGTACGGACTGAATCCTTTCAGAGAATTTCTTAGCAGGTTATTTAGACTACGTTGGACACTTATTAAATGTTTGACCCACCCAGCTCCCGAACCTAATACCTTTTCCATTATAGATAGCTTTATGCCTTTGGTTTTTTCTTTACACCATCCCGTATCCCTCAGGAAGGAAGTGAGAAGAGTCCCGCTATGCAATGCTCATTTGGCCATGCTTCCCCATAAGCTTGAGGGCTAAAGGGAAAATATTAGTCAAAACGTAGTATGCTCCTAGCGTATATGCCATTATAGACTCGCAAATCTTTTTATAACAGTCCAGACGTCAGCCGAGCGCTGGGGTCTACATTATAAGTGAAAATTAGTCTTTTTATGTTAATATGACGCATTTTTTTTTTTTTTTGATGGGTACTTTCTTATTGTTGCTGTTTATCTGGAGCGAAATGCCATGGCAATAGTCCTCCTCGCTCGCCACTGCGATCTCTGTTACAGCCTGGGCAGTTTTTTGCAAAAATGTGATGATGCAGACTCATGCCTGGCCACCAGTACACTGATTGTAATTCTTCTAGGGAATCTTTTAGCTTGAGGTGTCTAAGACCCTCACCCATATGTGCGTCTGCGATTAACAAGCTTCTCCTGTCCATGTTTGGAATTACTCTGTCCCCCACTCCAGGGATTCGAGCAAAAGGAACGGAGTTTGCATCGATTATGTATGTATAGGTGAGTGGGTAATTGATCGGTAGCGCTGAGCAGTCGCCTTTTGAGGACGTTCTCACCTGCCAGCACTGTTTCACCGTCAATGTATTTTACTGTATGCTTTTTTGTAGCTACGGAAGCCGATTTAGTTGCAACCGCTGTGGCTGTCTCAGCCAATGAATTCCCTGCAACGTGAACGCCATCACGCCGATGACTCACTGAATGTATCACGTGAGTTTTTGGTAGTTCTTTCTTTAAAAGAACTACTTGTTCCCAAAGCGCTTTCTGCTTTATTGTGGCACCTGTGTCATCTTTGTAACCATTTTGAATCCATTTCTGTAAATCGTTATTGTATGATGTGACGCAGTAATGCGAATCGCACACTATAAGTGTCGGGAATTCGCGATCGGCATTATCTAGCGCCATTTTTAACGCTATAATTTCAGTTTGTTGTTCTGAATTATTCTCCACTGAGTGTGTTTTTGTCAATAGAGGTCTTAGTTTACCTCCGCGCCACACTTCTTTTGTAACTTCACATGTGGCGTTGTATGCTTGTTCTCCCCAAACTGAGGGTTGAGCATGGCCGTCTGTATAAATTATACAGGCGTACTGTCGTAAGGGCAGAATGTCGATTGGCAGAGGGTATGTTTTTTCATAATCTAGATATTTTAATTCTTTCAATTCTGGATCAAAATAGTAGTATATTTTGTCTGTAGCAATAGAATTTACCCATTGTATCCATTCTGGATTCAATGCCGTTGTCGGTAAATTACATGGGGTTGGGAATGCCTCAAAAGCTGATTCTGCTATTCTGACTGTGATACGTCTACCGTCAGCTTGGTCTTTTTCTCTTGCTACTGTCGTTTGAACCGCATGAACAATGTTTTCTTTAATGCTGAACGTTTTTTCAGCTTCTGTGTACAAGTGTGATTTGTATGCAATTGGTACCTTTTCTCCCTCATTAGAGGTCAGGTATGTGAATCCGCATCTTCCTGGGATGACTCGAATCACAAGGTTGCGTGTGTTGTCACGTGTTTGTAATTTTGTTTTAACTAACATGTCTGTTTGTAAAGATCTCAAAATTTCTGTGTGTTTTTGAGTCCAATTGATTCTTTTAAAATCTGGTTTTATTAGATCATAGAGAGGTTTAACTCTCTCTGCATAATTTATAATGTAAGTTCTTCCGAAATTTAGGAAGCCTAGAATTGATTGCAAGTTTTTAAATGTTTTAGGTGCTTGGATTACAGCACATTTCTCTAGGAAATTGTCAGCCAGGCTTTTGTCTTCACTTGATAGTTCATATCCTAAAAACAGAACTGTTAGATGGGCAATTCTTGACTTTTTAAAGTTGAATTTGTAACCCTCTGCTGCGAACCCAAGTATTATGGTGTTCACTCGCTTCAAGTGAGTATCCAAGTCATCATCTGTTAGATAGATGTCGTCGACATAAGATAATGCCTCATCATCATATGTTTGTAGTAATTCTGTTACTCTCGCTGAGAATAATCCTGGGCTGTTCTTGAACCCCTGGGGCAAACAACAGAAATTTTTTTGCGTGCCATTTATTGAGAACGCCGTCAAATATCTGCTCTCTGGTGCTATATTTTGACAAAAGAATCCATTAGAGATGTCTAATGTTGTTTTGTATTTTTTGCGCACTATGTTATTCATTAGTGCAGCACTATGCGAGTTTTGTACTGCAAAGGTTTTGCAACATGAGTTAAGGTGTCTGTAGTCCGAAACAAGACGATATGAATTGTCTGGTTTGGAGACAGGAAACAAAGGATTATTCATTTGTGAGGTGCAAGTTTCAATCACCCCCTGGTATTCAAGTTGATCTAGGATCTCTTTTACTTGTTTTTTAGCTTCTTGCTTAATTGGGTACTGCCTCTGTGCAGTAGGTTGTGATTTTAACTGGATTTTGTGAGGAGGAGAGTCCTCATCCCATCCCACATGATTTTTATATAAGGCAGGGGCTTGAGCTACTGCCCACTTTTTTGCAAGTGTATATTTTTTATGAATTGGAATATGATTTGAGAAGGCAGGCATAATTATTTCTTCGCCATGTGGGCACTCCCTGACAAACTCTGGTGGCCAGTCTCTTTCAGCTAGAAGGATGTCATAGCCCTTGGAGAGATTATCCCAAAATAGACCCCTTATTTTTCTAGTCTTATCCCCTTCTATACGCAATGTTATTTCATATATTTTATGAGGTTTGCTAACTCTGGTATCTGCAGTTTCCACTTGAATGTATTCATTCGTGTCCACTGGCTCCAGATGATTCATAAGGACTTTGCGAGCTATGCTTACTTCTGCTGCGCTGTCTAGCATTGTCTGAGCCCATTCTCCGTTTTTCAGCTGTGTCCTCAGTATTCTCGGCATGATTTATTACTTTGATACTGGCTACCTTCTTCTTTGGAAATTGTAATTTTTTATTTTGATGAGCAGGTTCCTTGTCTTTGGACTTGACGTGCTCTTCCCTGTGTTCTGATCATCCTCTTCTTTCCGATTTCCGCGAGGAAGTCTGAAAAGATTGAGAGGGACGTGTATCAATATCTTGATAGCTATCAGGTTTTTTTATATTATCCCTATTTCTAAGGTTGTATTTTTTCACAGAGGGCTCCCTCTGGGGAGACTTGCGTCCTTGGTCAGGAGATCTTTCTCTCCGCCGAGGAGACCTTCCTCTGGACTGGAATCTTTTTTCTTTAGGAGTGGATTGTTTATTTCCATCCCAGCTCTTTTTTTGAGTGTTCAGATTATTTTTAATAAATACCTTTTCAGGACTTTCAATTAGTTGGGGTTTCACTGGTATTCCACCCAAACTATCTCTTCCTAGTTCTTCATAGGATTTTTCTATAATTCTGGCAATTTCAGATGGTTGGTCTGCTATATTTGTCTCTTTTAACCTCTGGCGGATCGCCACATTTGCTGCTTCTCCCTTTATGTTGGCTAGTAATATTGCCGAGACCTGCTTGAAGTCTTTCAGTAATTTCATACCGAGAGTTAAAGCGGGTTCTGGACCGTATTCATCTTGAATCTGTTTTAGCACATCTGGTATTACTGACATGGATGGAACTCCATGTGTTTTTGTGTAAATGGAAGCAAAGACTGTTCCCCAAGTGTCACAGTCCTCCACATGTGGTGCGATTCCCATTGGAAGACAGATAGTCAGAATCCTATGTTTCTCAACAGGGGTGGTATCTGGAAACACCGCCTCTATTTGAGTGATTTTTTGTGCTAGCCAGAAAGGAATTTGTTCCCGTTTTGCGGGTACTTTACCTAGACAGGACTGTATGTTCTGTGGTGTAATTTTATTTGTGTTCCCCTGATGAGGGGTCAGCTGTGGAATTTTAATTGCTGGTTGGACTGTTGAAGTCTGCATTACATATTGGACTAATTGTCTATGTATTTTTATTAATTGTTTTAGCTGTGCTAAAAGGTCTGCTGCAGGCATTTCTTCAATGTCTGGATGTGGTGTGTATCTGGCTAGGACCGGCCACGTCGCTCCTGGTCTACCTAGTGGACCGAGCCTGGTGATGTGATTATTATGTTTTAGGGCGCCATTAAACAAGAGCAGGTGCTCTTAGAATTTGAGTGGTATTTCCACCTCCTCGAAAGGAGTGTACTCATTAGGAGGTTCCTCTATCTTGTAATAGTGGAAGTCCTTTGTTACAGCGTTTGCTGCTGGAAAGTTTATCCATGAATAGAATACCTCTGTCTGCCGATATTCGTGTGCCTCAATTACGAATATGACTGTACCACCTCTTGGTGTCAGCCCATTTTCTATAAGTTTTAAAGTTATAGATTTTCTTATGTTGACCGGGATGCGTATTATATCCGGGTCATTTTCCTGCAGAGTATTATCAGCTGCTAGTAGTTCAGCTGCTATTCTAGCTGTCTCCCTTTCTACTTCACTGTCTGACATTTTACTGTTAGAAAGGTTATTTTGCTTGTTTGCAGATCAGGTTTCCACGGAAACAAAGATTAGATGCACAATATTTTGGAACAGTGTATCCTTCAACGTTGAATAGACCAAGAACCATACATAGGAGTCTCCTCCTGCGAGGTTTGGCGGATATTAACCTTTCACCCACTCCAGACGTCTTTGGAGTGTTATGGGAAAAAAGGGGCTCTGTGTGAAAAAGCACGACTGAGTTACTCTAGTGTCTTGCGTTAGTTTTATCGCCTATCCAAACGGTTGGGCGCCATGTAGTGTAGTTCCTATTATCCCAATAGGCTCTGCGCATTGGAATAATATCTTCAATAGTATAGACCTAGGGCAGAGGTTAACTAGGTCTTCTACCGACGATATTAGACTTAAAGTTTTGTGTTTGCCAGCTAGCTCAGAGTTCACTAGAAACTTTCTCGAATAGGCAAGGAGGGTCTGAACCTCCCTGGGTAGACAAGAAGGGATTTAGTTTCTGACAACCATAGAACATGACAACTTTGCTCTCCCCTAATCAAGAGTGTATCTCTAGAGTCGTGTGAAAACAAAAGACAAATTATTTTACTCAATCAGTTCAGTGCATTCTTAGTTTCACCAGATTGTAGAGAAAAGGAAGAGACGGGCGTGTTCAATAAAAGATGTTATTTATTGATCCGTCTCTTTTCTCGTACAAGAGAAATGGATCGCTATTATTGCAATACTTATAGTTAAGTAAAGTGCATACAGTAAAGACAGAATTATAAAATAATACTGTAAAAGCATTGATATGGTTTCTAAGCCATATGATATTTAAAATGGATAAAATATATACATAGATACATACATTGACTAATCGTACTCAACTGGTGCTTCTAACCACGCCTACCCCAGTGTACCTGACCTAAGCCTAATACGTGGGCGGGAGTAGATAAGTAGCAGTTTAAGTTAAGTTTGTTTTGCCAAGGGACTGACTCAAGAATTCTCTGCAAGGGGTTATTCAGTTCTGTACCTGGGATCTAGAAGGTTGAGGGCTGGTATCTCTTATCCCAGGTCTTGATATTCCAGCTGCCTGCGAGGGCTGCTTGGAAGCGCCGGAGCTGGATTTCTCGGCAGGAGAAAAGCAGCGTCTCTCTCTCAGCGGGTCAGGAAGGAGGGGCAGCGTCTGTGGGCTTCGCTCTCAGCTGGGCTCCTCGGCAAGTCTCGCTGCTCCAATCTCGTCACCACCGCGTGTGTTTGCTTAAGGCAATGTCGGTAATATTTATACCTGAAAGGTGCCGAGATTGATGTAAGGATGGACATAAATACGTCAATAAGGATCTCATACGAACGGGTTCGTTCGCACATTCTTTACTGAAGTTCTCGATGAAATCTAAACAATGGCTGCGGGGATTTTCCCAGGTCGCTGTAGGTTTGATTTGTTTTGAGAACTCCGTATGCCTATCAGGGGGCTGGAGGAATATCGCTTGCCTAATTAGATGGCATGCGTTATGACTTAATCAGATAACGGGGTTCTGTGCCGTGGTGTGGCTTAATCAGATAACGGGTTTTTGCGCCGTAAGATGACTGCTAGTTAATTATTAACCAAACCAGGGTCAGGAATAGGGGGATCGATATAGTACCCATAGGAATACATCACAATAGTGCAACAACTAAAATAACACCACAAACGTTACACCCAGTAATGGGTAAAATGCCGGGATGGGCGGAATTTGCGTAGTCGCACTACGCAAGCTCCGCAAAACTGTAAAAAATCTCTGCAAGAACGCAGAACGCTGCGGACACGCGGAATTGCTTGTTCCGCCCGTTCGCAAGCTTTTTTCCTGTTCGTGAACTCCGTTTGCATGTTTCAATCAATCAATCAAGGCATTTATATAGCGCGCTACTCACCCAGAGGGTCTCAAGGCGCTTGGGGGGGAGGGGGTCCGCTACTGCTCGAACAGCCAGGTCTTGAGCTGCTTCCTGAAGGAGAGGTGGTCCTGGGTGAGGCGAAGGTGGGTGGGGAGGGAGTTCCATGTCTTGGCGGCCAGGTAGGAGAAGGACCTTCCTCCTGTGGTGGCTCTTCGGATGCGGGGGACGGCGGCGAGGGCGTGGTTGGTCGATCGAAGCTGGCGGGTCGGAGTGTAGAAGTTGAGTCGGTTGTTGAGGTATTCTGGGCCTTGGTTGTGCAGGGCTTTGTGTGCGTGGGTGAGGAGTCGGAACGTGATTCTCTTGTTGATCGGGAGCCAGTGCAGGTCTCTCAGGTGTCCGGAGATGTGGCTGTGTCGGGGGATGTCCAGGATGAGTCTCGCTGAGGCGTTCTGGATCCGCTGGAGTCTCTTCTGGAGTTTGGCAGTGGTTCCGGCGTAGAGGGAGTTGCCGTAGTCCAGTCGGCTGGTGACGAGGGCCTGGGTGACCGTTCTCCTAGTCTCGGTGGGGATCCACCGGAAGATCTTTCGTAGCATGCGCAGGGTGTTGAAGCATGACGAGGAGACGGCGTTGACTTGTCTGGTCGTGGAGAGGGAGGAGTCCAGGATGAAGCCCAGGTTTCGTGCGTGGTATGTTGGTTTGGGTGCGCTGCCCAGGGCAGAGGGCCACCAGGAGTCGTCCCAGGTGGAGGGCGAAGATCCCAGGATGAGGACTTCCATCTTATCGGAGTTCAGTTTCAGGCGGCTGTTCATCATCCACTCGGCTACGTCTTTCATCCCTTCGTGTAGGTTGGCTCTGGCGGTGTCGGGGTCGTTGGTTAGGGAGAGGATCAGCTGGGTGTCGTTGGCGTAAGAGATGATGTTGAGGTTGTGCTGGCGTGCGATCGCCGCAAGGAGGCTCATGTAGACATTGAAGAGGGTGGGGGTGAGCGATGAGCCTTGGGGGACTCCGCAGATGACTTCGGTGGCCTCTGATTTGAACGGGGGGAGGCGGACTCTCTGTGTCCTTCCGGTGAGGAAGGAGGTGATCCATTCTAGTGCCTTCACTTGGATGCCGACATTGCTGAGGCGCTGTACTAGGGTGCGGTGGCAGACAGTGTCGAATGCTGCGGAGAGGTCCAGGAGGATGAGGGCCGCTGTTTCCCCGTTGTCGAGCAGGGCTCGGATGTCGTCAGTGGCGGCAATGAGGGCGGTCTCGGTACTGTGGTTGGCCCAGAAGCCAGACTGCGAGGGGTCAAGGGATCCATTCGTCTCGAGGAAGGCGGCCAGCTGCTTGTTGACGGTATTCTCGATGACTTTGGCCGCAAACGGGAGGAGCGAGATGAGGCGGTAATTTTTGAGTTCGGTGGGGTCCGCTGATGGTTTCTTCAGTAGAGCGCTGAGTTCGGCGTGCTTCCAGCTCTCCGGGAAGGTTGCGGTGGCGAAGGAGGTGTTGATGACGTCCCGTAGGTGGGGTGCGATGACGGAGTCGGCCTTGTTGAAGACGTGGTGAGGGCAGGGGTCGGTTGGAGATCCGGAGTGGATGGAGTTCATCGTGCGTTGGGTTTCTTCGGTGTTGATCGGAGTCCAGGCGCGAAGGGTGGTGGTGGGGGGCGCCGGTGCGGTCGTGGGGAGCGTTGACTGTGTGCTGAAGCTGTTGTGTATATCTGCGATCTTGTTGTGGAAGTAGGAGGCGAGGGAGTTGCAGAGGTCTTGCGATGGGGTGATGTCGTTGTTTCCGGCGCTGGGGTTGGAGAGCTCTTTGACGATTTTGAAGAGTTCTTTGCTGTTGTGTGCGTTGTTGTCTAGTCGCTCCTTGAATGCGGTTTTCTTGGTGGTGTGGATCAGTTGGTGGTATTTTCGGGTGGCGAGCTTGAGGGTGGTCATGTTGTCTGGTGTTGGGTCTCTGCGCCAGGCTCTCCCGAGGGCTCGGCAGTTCTTCTTGGAGCTCTTGAGTTCGTCGGTGAACCATGGTGCTTTCTGACTGCCGGGTCTGTTGGGCGGGGTCCTCAGTGGGGCAAGGTCATCTGCGCAGTTGCTGATCCACCTCGTGAGGTTGTTGGCGGCCTGGCTGGGGTTCGCTGAGCTGGCGGGGGGGTCCTGGCTCAGGGATGCGACGAGCTGGTCGGCTGTGATCTTGTTCCAGCTTCTGCGTGCAACCTGTTGCTGGTGGTGGTGGATCGTGTTCTTTTTGAAGCTGTGGTCCGTCCAGTGGAGTCCGGTGGCGTGGCTGAAGGTGATGTCCTTGCTGGAGGGGAAGACGGGGTCGAACGTGTGTCCAGCGCAGTGGGTGGGGGTGGTCACCAGCTGCTTGAGACCGAGGTTGGCGAGGTTGTCCAGTAAGGTGGTGGTGTTGCGGTCGTTGTTGTTCTCCAGGTGGAAGTTGAGGTCCCCTAGGAGGATGTAGTCAACGGAGGGGAGGGCGTGTGGGCTGATGAAGTCGGCGATGTCTTCGCTAAATTGTGTGCGTGGTCCCGGGGGTCTGTAGATGAGGGTGCCTCTGAGGGTGGTCTTGGGGTCTGTGTGGATCTGGAAGTGCAGGTGTTCGGCGGCTCTGAAGGCGTCGTCGATGATGGTCGTGACACGGATGGTGTTCCTGTGGATGATGGCGATGCCTCCTCCGGTCTGATTGATGCGGTCCCTCCGGGTGATCTTGTACCCGTCTGGGACGGCGATGGCGATGTCGGGTGCTGAGGAGGCGTTCATCCATGTTTCCGTGAGGAAGGCGACGTCTGGTGATGTTGTATCGAGCAGGTTCCAGAGTTCCACGGCTTGTCTATGGACGGAGCGGGTGTTGAGGAGGATGCACTTGAGGTGGTTGCTGCCGGTTTTTGGGTTGGCGGGTGCGGGTGCCGTGCAGGTTCGGATGCAGGAGAACTTGCAGGAGTGGCAGCTGAAGGGTCCGTGTGTGCGTCTCGGGGTGGCTCGGTAGCATCCAGGGATCCGGCCGGTGTTGAGTGCGTTGAGGGCGGCGGCGTCGTAGGTCTGTCGGGGCGTCTTGCATCGGCGGGGGCCAGGGGTCCTGGCACTGGGCGCGGTCCAGGCGCGGACGGGCGCAGACGGGCTTACCTTTGGCGCGCCTTCGGCGCACAATCGGCGCGCCCGCTGCGCGTCAACGCTGCGCGTGCGCGCGGTCGCCATTTATGGCGAAGTGGGAGGGAGGGCGGATCAGCTGGGATGCGGGGAGGGTACACGTGGCCGTAAGCACGGCGGCGGTAAGCGGGGAGCGGGGCGGGTGGACACAGGGGCAGAGGGTGATGGCACAGGGGAATACAGCGAGGAAAAAAACAATTTCAATACAATACAATACAAAGGCACAAGGGAGAAAAAGCAGATAAAGCGTCAGAGGGGAAGAAAATAACAGTGAATTAGCGCAACGGCGCCCACTAGTGCAGCGGGGGCGGGGACGGCGAGGCAGGCTCAGCGAGGCTGAGTGCAGCAGCGGGGCGGGGTGGCACACGCTACAGCTGGTGGCCGTGCGGCGCGGGGGTGTCCTGAGAACAGGTTGGCTGCAAATCTCTTGCGAACTTACATTTTAAAGTACGAACAAGCAAAAAATTCCGCGAACAAGCAGATCGCGGAATTTTTGGCAATTCCGCGGACCGTGAAATTAATTACCCAAATTCCGCAAATTCCGCGAGCGGAATGAAACTTACCGCCCAGGCCTAGTAAAATGCCTGCAAAACGTGATCAAATGCCATTCTGGGTTGCTCAGAAAATAACAAAGGTAGAAGAAGAATTCCCAAATTCTAGCCCTTATGAAAAACACAGAATGCTGACAATCTGCCCATGGAGATAACACCACAGATAGAGGATTGTACCTCTTGGGGTACAGTTTTAGGTGTCATATATACCAGAACTCATGGTGACCCGTCAATAACAGATATATTAAGACAAATACAAAATGAGTACAGAGCAGAGCCTGCCCTGAACTTAAGGATGAAATTACTAGGCAATTATGCCCAGGTATCAGCTATAATATTAGCAAATATTAAAGGGGATGCAGCATCTGCCAATGCCTAAGGGAGTTCAGTCCTTTACAACAGGAGCATGAGCTGTATCAAAACCGGACAATTCATATAATTTCATTTTGGATTACAGATATTTAAACACTTGCACTAAGACATTTGCAGTTCAAAATGCACACAGTGCCGCATTAATGAATAACTTTGTGCGGATAAAATACAAAACCACGCTTGATATCTAACGAGGATTTGTCTACCAGAATATAGTGCCTAAGGACAGGTATTTACCGGCATTCTCCACGTTAGGCTTCCACCAACAATTTTGTCAACTCCCCCAGGGGTATAAGAACAGCCCGGGGTTATTTTCAGCCAGAGTAACAGAATTACTTCAAAATGTGGATGAAGAAGCATTGTCCTATGTGGATGATATTTATCTAATGGATGATGACCTCAAGGAGCACTTGAAGAGTGAATACCATAATTTTGGGAATTCCCTCTGAGGGTTACAAATTTAATTTAAAAAAAATCAAAGATAGCCCACCTCAATGTTCTTTTTTTGTGATATGAGCTTTAAAGTGAAGGGAAATGCCTAGCAACTAACTTTTTTAGAAAAATGTGCACGGATCCAACCTTCAAAATCATTAAAAAACGTACAATCAATCTTGGGATTCCTGAACTTTGGCAGAACATACATTTTGGATTACGCGAAAGAGTAAAACATTTCTACGATTTCATAAAACCTGATTTTTCAGTTAAACAATGGACACAGGAACACACAGATATCCTTTGTTCCCTACTAGCTGATATGACAGCTTCTAAACACTTACAGGCACGCATAAATGTACGCAACCTGGTAATCCGTATAGCTGCAGGTCAATCAGGGTACACCTACGGAAGAGGTGTGGCGCCGCGGCCAGGGCGACTGACGCTGGAATCTGGGGACCACGGTTCGATCCCCGGCTCCGGCGGCAGGTTAGCCCAGCACCATGTGACTCTGGGCAATAGCTCGCTTAATCTTCCCGACGGCCCCCAGCGCCTAGAGACCCTTACGGGTGATTGTGCGCTTTACAAATGTGGACTTTACTTTACCTATCATATAATGAAGGGGAGACAGTACCAATAGCATACAAATCACATTTGTACACAAATGCTGAGATGCGCTTTGCATGAACAGAAAAAATTCTAACAGCAGTACAGATTGCTGCAGTGAGAGAAAGAGCACTGGCTCAAGGGAAGCGTGTAATAGTGGTTACCCCAGTTCCAGACTTAGAAGTTGTGACAAAGGCAAGCATTCCCAATGCTAAAGCCTTACATCCAAGATGTATACATGGGCTAATTCTCTCACTGCAACAGATGTAGAATACAGGTACGACCCAAGTCTAAAAACACAAGCATTTTTGCAATGTTAACAAGAATATCCTCTACTAAATGAAATAATGCCTCTGGATCAGTATGAATATACAATTTACACTGACGGTCTGCTCAGCCGGCCATAGGAAGTAAACAGCAATACAGCGCTGCATATGCTATCGTTAAAAGATGCATGCAGGATGGAAAGTTTCATTCAAGTTGTACAAAAACCAAGTCTCTAGGAGACTGCACGGTGCAGCTAGCAGAATTTAAAGCCCTGTTACTGGCACTGGTAAATACGGATCGAGAATTCCCCACACTAATTGTGTGTGATTCCTATTACTGTGTACAGTCATACAATGAATATTTACATCACTGGGACAGAATGGGTCTAAAGATGCAAAAGGTGGCACAATTAAGCACAAAACGCTATGGGAACAGGTAGTGGAGTTGAAAAACGAACTCCCAAGGGCTCAATTGATACACACACTGAGTCATCAATGTGATGGTATTCACATTGAAGGGAATTCATGGCTGACGAAGCCGCAAAGGGGGCTGTACGCACGTCTTCCGTAGATGCATTCGTTCAAAAGCGAGAATAAACGGTGAGATTAAGGTTGCAATTATTGCTACATGCAATAAATCGGCAATACGGAAAAGATTTCCACTCAACTACTCCTACAGATTAGATGCAAAAAACTTTCCATTTGCTCACATTCCTGGAGTTGTGGATAAGGTAATACCAAATATGAATCTCAGGCTACGATTAATTCTAGAAGCACACAAGGGTATAGGTTCTGCTCACGCAGGAGTTACAGCGACTGTTTCTCTACTGAAACAACGCTATTGGTGGCCTGGATTAACAAAGCACACTAAGCACTATGTCTTGAAATGCGACATCTGTCAGCAGATGAAAGGCTCGACCGTAACACGTCCAGTGCAGACACCATTGCTAATATCAGACAAACCACTCGCATGTGCTTATTTGGACTAATGCGGCACATCACAAACAGAAGGGGCTTACAAGTTTATCATGATTGCAGTGGATTCCTGCTCTAGATACCTATGGGTGTGGCCCCAGCGATCGGATGACGCTGGAACTGTTATAAAAGATTTGCGAGTCTTTATAGGGACATACACAATTGGCACATTGCATGCTGACTGTGGCCCCGTGTTTAGTTCTAGGGCTTACAAGGAAGCCTTGGGAAGTTTGGGTGTAGCATTGCAGTACTCCTCTCCATACCATCCTGAGGGAAATTTGGTTGTGGAGAGGAAAAACCGGGACTTAAAGCAGTCTTTCACAGCTAGGTATTAGGCTCGGGCGGAAGTTGGGTATAACATCTTTATGGAGTTCAAAGCACGTTTAATAACTAGCCAAGAAGCTCTCAAGGGGGCTGTCACTCCTTATGAGGTCCTATTTGGGAAAAGAATGTTGGTACCTGATCTTGATTGTTAAGACGTAGTGGCAAATAAAAAACCTTTTGACATCCATGATCGTTTGGCTGTTTTACAGGATCAAAATGAATCCAGGGCACTACAAAGTAACGTCCAGGTGAAATGGACCGCCTATGGGGAAGTTAAGTCTGTCACGGCAAGACCTGTCTGGATCCCTAAAGTCAGGGACCTGGTCAGGGAAAAAATAGCAGACAAAAAAGAATTTGGGTCATCATACAGAAATCCTGTACCTGTCCTTGCGGTTGAAGGAACAAGAACAGTACTTCTGCTGCCTCTTGCCGGTAAAAAGGAGAAAAGATTTGTCTGAATAGACCTAATCAAACCACACTATGTCGCCAATACTGAGTAGTCGGCCACGTTGACTCCGGAGTAACAGACACCCTCGTCTCGCAACTATACAAGAAGTTCAAACAGACAGACTCATCATGTTTAAAAAGTCACCTGCATGGAATGATGAACTATGCAACAATGCAATGGAACTCGTTCCTCTTGAAACTGAAGTTCAAAATCAGAACTCAAATGAAAGACACATTTCAATTCGACCAAACACGGATATCTACGTCTACATGCCCCAACAAGAGCAAGCTACAGTTACCACAAGACCTGCGGAATTAGTGAAAATTTATCGAACTACATCTGGCTATTTCATTGACTTTGATACTATTCCATTGGATCCAAGTGAACGAGAAACTATGCCAGCCCAAAAAACGTGCCAACAAAGAATGAAAGATTTCCTGAACTTTCTTAAAAAAACTTACCTGGTATCACCTTTGATGGAACTCTGGGTAACTACCGGAATACTTTTCTTTCTTTTCTGGATAGGCCTAGTAACTGTCTTTAGTATGCTCATAAATTGAACTTATCTTCGAGAAAGCTCTGCAGCACAAAAAGTGAATGTGATTCTAAAACAACATCTTTCATCACTTCGTGAAAAAAGAGACCTATCATCAGTGAACATTACAGCAGTTTCCTATACCTGATGGTATAGTGTGGGACAAGGTTGATTGCGATATATTTGGCCTGAACGAACTTTTAAAAATACCACATTTATTTAAAATTTCATTGAGTAATATCATTACCTCCAGTACATTTTCCAATGATTGGGATTATGAAACTGCAAATAATATGGTGTCTGATTTAGAAAAATCTGCTGCTTTTTCTAATAATGGCATGTTGGAAGACACATCAGACTTTGAAACAATGTATTGCTTTCAACATTATGGTCATCATTTTCTGCATAAATCTGCCAATCCCAGAAATGTTTTCGCATACCACCAATGGGAACATTGCCCGACACCGCCGACAAGCAGTTCAAAGACATTTGCAAAGAAATGTCCATATTTTTCAGGGTTTAACACATCTGACCCGGGCTCATATTATTGTATAAGGTTGCACCAACACCAGCATAGTAAAATATGTTGACTAACACCAAACAAATTTATTCTGCTACTTTTAGTGCCCAGTTGTCTGTACAAGGTTTCGAATTATGCAAAGACACTATACACCTAAAATCTGTCTGGGGCACTAGAGAGTGGCAGGTCCAGGGAACAGAGGCACTATTTAGAGCATGCCTTCTTCCTCAGCAAATAATGTTTTTGGATGAAACGGTGCAACAAATGACCTATCTTTGATTAGCCAAGAACAAATATTTAAATGCACCTCAGATGCCCACACCATCACACACTGAGGGTAATATAACATAAAAAGAAGGGATTATGCTAGATGAGATCATGCAATGCAATAGAACCGACCCCGATTGGAAGGGATGGTTGATTTGGCCCACAGACACCAATAGCTGTCATGAAAGATTCATGGGTAAAACCAAGGGGTTTAGTATCAACAGGCCAGATCCATGCTACGTACAGAAACAACACCCAGGGGTAATGACATACAGTGTTGGGAAGTTATGCCTCAATTGGCTAAAGACCGCAACACCAACACATGTGAAACAACACTTAGCCTTACTTACAGAGGATGTGGACCTACGGGATTTTTTATTAGGTCCTAGGAAGCCACGTCATAAACTTTTCTATTATGCCGCCTATAAAGAGATTTTGGAAAATATCACAACAAGAGGCCGCAGAAAGATTACGAGAAATAGATCGTATAAACCTAGAGAAAACTCTAGCAGTCGTTGGCAATGGGTAAACTACACTAAGTTCCAGGATATATTCACTGGGCAACATTGTATCTTCTGCTATTGATGTACTAGAACAGGATTTGTCCATATAACACCATGGGGAATCACAATTGCGTTCTATTATGCTATTAAGCTAGACGCTGCAATCTTTGCACGCAGGCTATGTGCCTTGGCATTTCATAAACAGCAAGTCTCTGTTTTCTTCATACAATCTAATAGAAAAACATATAAAAATGGCACAGATGGGAGCAAAGTATACAATGCTGCGTATTGAAAAACTGGACAGATTAGCATTTACAGGGGCAGAGTCACCATCCACAGAATGGCTAATCCATGGCCACATAACTCTTGTGGTCACTACTTTTCAATTCCAATATTGCTTTGATCAAATGCAGGCAGGCAGATTCACAGAACTAACTTACTACAAAATCCTAAACTTACTACTATTTTGGTATTCACAGAAGGTACTTAATCATTTTGGTATTCACAGAATGTACTTACTCATTTTGGTATATACAGAAGGCACTTACTCATTTTGGTAGTCACAGAATGAATTTAATCATTTTGGTAGTCATAGAATCCACTTACTCATACTAACTTTATGTCCTCACTCGGGCCGTAGATTCCGGCCCGATGGTGGAGATTCCAGCCAGGAGGAGGAGATTCCGGCCCGGAGGTGGAGATTCCGGCCCGATGGTGGAGATTCCGGGCCGCAGGTGGAGATTCGGGCCCGGAGGTGGAGATTCCGGCCCGGAGGTGGAGATTCCAGCCCGGTGGCACAGATTTCGACCGGATGGCGGAATCTCTGCCACCGGCCGTAATCTCCACCACTGGCCGTAATCTCCACCATCGGGCCGGAATCTCCACCATCGGGCCGGAATCTCCACCTCCGGGCCGGAATCTTCACCACTGGGCCGGAATCTCCGGCCTGAATGCGGACATAAAGTTAGTTTGAGTAAGTGCATTCTGTGAATACCAAAATGAGTAAGTGCCTTCAGTGAATACCAAAATGAGTAAGTGCCTTCTGTGAATACCAAAATGGTAGTAAGTTTAGGATTTTGTAGTAAGTTAGTTCTGTGAATCGAGCCCTTTATGTGCAAATAAATTCATTCCAAGACATATTCCCTGTGTGCATGTCACTCTTCTGCATTAGCACATCACTCTGACAAGTGTAAGTGCAACATTTAGTGCTGACAATTTCACCAATGTCAATTTGATGGTCGCAGTGTCACCTCCGTTAGCGGGATCCTGTGTTCCTGCGGACTGAACCGCGTCACCCTCTTCTTCTTCTTCTTGCACTGACGCCGAGGTCCTAGGCTGGTCCTCCGTGGGGTTGTGCGGTTCGGGTTGTCCTCTGTACTTGCTCTGGCTACCTCCATTGTGCTTCGCAGTTTTTTTGGTTTTGTTTGTGGTTTTTTTTCTCCTATATTTATAGTGATTTTTTCCTCCTGACGAATGTCAATTGCATGCCTGGCGAAGATTATCGCTGATTTTTTTTATCGCGGTTCGGCCCATCGCAACTTTTTTCACATTGGGGTTTAGATTTTTATCGCCGTCCCGGTGACTTTATCGCAGACATTTGATACGTTATCGGGAAACTATCGCATGTTACCTACCACTGTGTTGTGAATAGGACGTTAACATAGGTATTTTCCCCCGATAGACGCTGATATGAAACTTTATGTTTACCGATTTTGGAGATGATTATAGCACGTTCTTGAGAATATCTCTCACAGTGTGCCCCCTGAATATTGAAACTACAATAGTGATAGGACACAACATTGAGGACAGAATATTGAAAATAAAATATCGCCAGGGAAGTAATTCTACATTTTTCTATTCCTAACTCCACATAAATGTACCCCACGCTGCACATATATATTCAAACCAACCTTTCGATATTTTGTCCCTTGATATTCTATCCTTGATATTCTTGTACCACAATATTGTTGGTGTGGATATTCAGTAGTACATAATAAAAAAACATTAACAGTCTAATCACAGGCCTAGAGATGACAGCTGATGTGGAATTAATATTTGATGTAGATGTCAGAGCACTGAATGCAGAGCAACTAAAGTAACAGGGCATAGGCATATTAAGCAGAGACATCATGACTTTGCCCTTCATTATCAAGGTGTGTTTAGAGATACCAATGCAGAGAGTAGTGTGGAACCTGGGACATTTGACACCTGCGCCTGCTACAACACTTACGGACTACCGTAGATCAGGCAGATTGCAGTGCTTTCCCAACCCTTGGGCCCCTCAGCAGAAAACCTGACACTTCATTTTAAGCAAAAAGACTTAAATATAATTTAGGCATGGCAGCATATCTTAGAACAAGTCACCTACCCTGAGTGAAAGAAGCTTATGATTACCAAAGTTAGGAAAGAGATGCAGAGGTGAAGAAACAGAAAAAATAGACAGTCCTGAGAAAAGGAACTAGTCTACAACAAGAACCTTGCTCAGCAGCAAGGTGAAATTAGAAAGGTGGGCTTGAAAGCTACCAAGTTAGTCCCTAATCCAGTGGTTGCTTCTAAATTCCAATTAATTATCTCTCTCCAACCCAAAATGCCCAGGGAACAGGTGGGAATCTTTCCGGGTTTGGATAAACATGATGGCCTAGGTAACTTTGTTTATGCTACCCGTACTGAGGTTGATTACTATGGTGAAAGCAGATGTTTCATTTATAAATTAGCCTCTCTGTAGGAATGAGGTGGAATGGAGCTTAATGCCATGTTTAAGCATGAACATTTTGTTTAGAAAGTAGCTAAGAATTTTGACGAAAAGAAGCGTGTGAGAAAGGGGGCTTGGTCGGATTAAGAATCTGCAGGATGGGTATATTGGAAAATTACTACATGAAAATGTATGTTTGAAATATTGCTAGTACAGCACCTTTTGCATGCCTATCTAACAAACTGTGTCAGCATCAGGAGGATTCATAAACTGCAATGTAGCAATTGCTGCATGTAAGTGGGTTGCAAACAGGGTCAATCCAAGAGACAGGCAGCCAAGCAGATAAAAGCAGCAGCATCTGAATCTCATCAGAGCAATTCAAATTCCTAGGGCTCTAAACTTGGAGAAAAGCCTAATGGCAAATGGTGACATTCTATAGTAAAAAGTTCAGTTGTACCAGTAATGCCGTAGGCTGGTATGTAAATATGTGTTGGGACTGCCAGGGCAATTTCTGTAAGGGATGAGACCCTAAATACCATGAAAAGCACTGAGCCCTCAGATAGCCAATTTCCATTTCCATGTGGCCAAGCATTGAGAAAGAACTCCTATGACGTAGTGATGATCTCACCACAGGCCTCGAAAGTAGACCCTAATGTCTTTAATCTACTCAGCAAGGTGTTTGGTAACACTGACCAATTCTTGAAAACTGTCCACATGGATGGACACTTGTCAGTGGTCTCTTTGCATTACAAGGGAGTGCACCACTGCGAGTAGGTAAACTCTTCTGAATGTGCCTAGTCAGGCACTCGGTGCCTCCAATAACCTCAGGTGATAAATAACTACTTATGGACAAGGACAGGTAACAATGAGCAGGGAAGACCCTTGATATATCTTTTTTCATAAGGTATTGTTTCCCAATTGTCCCTGGTAGAAGTTTTTCTGATCAGGCAACCAACGTCCTGTTGACATTTTGTTTTTCAAGTATTCAATCGATTACCTTGTTGTTTAATACTGTTGATGCCCTAAGTGTGACGGATAGCTCCAGATGTACTCTCTGTATAAAAATAATTAAGCTATATCTCAATGACGAGGACTAAGCAGGCAGAAGACCAAATTATGCTCCTGTCTGTGGGGGGACCTGGCTTGGCAGGCCGGGCAGGTCTGTTCCCGCTGGAGCAGGATTAAAACTGATTTGCATATAGCAGGTCTTTTTTTAAAGTGGCTTCGTGGACAAAATAACAATGGATTGAAATAACTAGTGACTGATATTAATTCATGAATTCCATCCAGCACCTTGTTGTTTGTTAATTTTATGAAAGTCTTGTCGAATAAATACTTTACTAGACATACCTCCGCTCCATACCATCATCAGACAGATTGCTGGAGAATTTAAAGTGTGCAGAGGCATGATAGGTGCTAAAGAACAGCCCTTTAAAAGGAAAGAGGACATCCACTTTTGATTTTTTTCTGTTGATCAGTTGGGAGATGCCACAAAATGATTAGGGTGCTAGCCATTTAAACACCCAGCTAACTTGTGAGGTGTCCTCATCTGGGTGAGGCAGATGAAGTGATTCCTGATTGACACCACCATGCGCCTAGGGGACTTACAGTCCATAAACTCATGGTCAACTGTAAGACCAGTCCATTCTTTCTCAGAAAAAAACAGGTTTCCAAATGTTTCTTTTCTACCATTAGAACTGTGCATCACATTTTCACACACCTTAGTTTTTCACACAGGGTCCAGGTCACTCCGTCTTGGTTCTATTCGACTTACATTAGAAAAATTGATTATACCTAGTGGCACCAATGTTAGTTCTTTCGTCAATCCAATGCTTCCAGAGGCAAATGCCAGGCAGACGCCAGGCAAGATTTCGGTGGCCAAGCATATCTTCTTCAAGGCACTGTGTGGCCCACTGGGCCATTTATGGCACCAGACAAACTTCCTACTACACAAACTTCATACCCAGGAAGAGCCTACTAGGCTATTAATTCTGACTGCCCCCATTTTCAGAAAGTCATGCTCTAGAACTGCCAGAAAGAACAAGAAACATTTACAACCACCTGGAGTTCCAAAAAGCTGAACACACCTGCCTATTTGAAAAATAAGGTTTGAAATAACATTGCAATAAAACAATACATCTTCTGTGGAGTGGGACCATATTGTAACTGCCACAAATATAACTTTATCTCTCATAGAGTCATCAAACAGAATGTAAGGTCATCAACTTTCCACTAAGGCAGAGGAGATACCGAGGCTGCTTAGATTAGACCATACATTACAATGCACCTCTTTGAGAAAAATATAATATTGCCAACCGAACTGTTCTATTTTTATGTCGAGCATCAGTGCGCATTCACTGTCTGCAAGACCTCTTGTATACAGTGAATGTAACTTTGCTCCAGGCTGCTGCATACCATTGGTGCAGTCCAGTGCTCTTCTTCTTTGCTGGCTCCTTACTGGTACACAAAGCCAGACGTCACTTCCCTTTTTAGGTCTCGCCTGTCAATATCTCTCGCCTGTCTTTGCGCTTGCGCATTGAGCTTGCGAGAGATATTGGGGCTTAACCAGAGCTTAACCATCGGGCGATTCCATGCAGTGCCCGTGAAAAGCGCGTGCACATCAAAGCCATCTGCCTCCCTCCCACAGGCATCCCCCAGCATGCGCTCTGTCTCAGGCATGGCTCCTCCCCTAATTATTCACTGCCCACGGCCGGCCGGCCGTACTTTCACTTTCACGGCCGCCAGGCCGTGCGACAGAGACGCTCTTATCAAAATGAAACTTAAGTTCGGCATCCTGCTGCTACTGCGCTCCTTCATTCCCGCAGCACTCCAGGCTTGTTTAATAGGAGTCCTTTTGTTTCTAACCATCCCTATTTTTTCACCGGAGTTTAATTAGACATTGTTCGGCAATTTAGAAGTACGTTGTTCCTGGTTTCCGTGGAGCCATGAGGCATCTCAGCCCCTCCCACTCCCCCTTGTGCCCGGTGCTCCTGCCCTGTTCCTCACCCCTCCCGCCACATTACTTGCTTGGTGGGAGCCCCCCGAGCTGGATTCAGGAGTGTGCAGCCACTCACATGCGTACAATAAACATAAAGCAAACATGTTTGCTCATTTTTACAGCGTGCAGCACAGTAGTACTTCTGCTAGTGAACAGACACACAAAGCAAACTCTTTCAGTTTCACGGCCGCCAGGCCGTGCGACAGACACGCTCTTATCAAAATGTAACTTAAGTTCGGCATCCTGCTGCTACTGCGCTCCTTCATTCCCGCAGCACTCCAGGCTTGTTTAATAGGAGTCCTTTTGTTTCTAACCATCCTCATTTTTTCACCGGAGTTTAATTAGACATTGTTCGGCTTTTTATAGTACGTTGTTCCTGGTTTCCGTGGAGCCATGAGGCATCTCAGCCCCTCCCACTCCCCCTTGTGCCCGGTGCTCCCGCCCTGGTCCTCACCCCTCCCGCCACATTACTTGCTTGGTGGGAGCCCCCCGAGCTGGATTCAGGAGTGTGCAGCCACTCACATGCGTACAATAAACATAAAGCAAACATGTTTGCTCATTTTTACAGCGTGCAGCACAGTAGTACTTCTGCTAGCGAACAGACACACAAAGCAAACTCATGCTGTCTTGGTGCCTTACACAATTCCCCACGGCAGTGCTTGCAGCCATGTCTGCTTCATGGGTTACAACCAGCGGCCTGCGGGTTTACTACAGATCTCTGCAGTAATGCCCGCTTCCTGTGACCACTGTAACAGAGCGTCCCATGCAGCTTCAGTGCAGCCAAGTAGTTTATTCCTGTGTGCCTTTGTGCCTCTGTGTTTTGCATGTGTCGAGACTGTGAGCCTGCCGCTTTTGTCCCCAAGTACTTGGAGAAGGTCTTCAGAAATGCACTCTCCTTCACCTGGTATTTGCCCTATGCTTACGTGACTATCTGTGAAAACTCACAAGAACTTTTCGCTATACAAACGTCAGGCTTGTACATCTTCCTCCCGGGTGATGATCTGACACGTCAGCAGCATAGATGTCTAATCCTTAATGGAGTTTCCTAACGGAAGAGGTGAGAGTTCTTGCGGCCAGTTCCTGTGGTGAAGCCAGCGCAAGAGCCTGCTACAACAGCAGTGATGGGTTTTCTGGGCTTCGGTTTAAGCTATCTTGGTGATGTCTTAGGATTTGATGACGCTGAAGCTACACTGATTATAGGTCACTTAAGTATTTCAGGATAGAGGTCAATCGAGACTACATCTGTCATGTTAGTCGAAGGCACATTTTGTGGTTTGGTCTGATGGCTGAGTTTTTTTTAAATCAAAGACTTGTTTTTGTGCCCATAATTTGTGACCTCACTGCTATTCAGGCGGCCCGGACCCTCGCGCTTTGAAATTGGTGGGCGCCATCTTGGGTGGGTGCTAGGGAAGCGCTGCACTACTCCGCGCTCTAGCAGTCAGGTGGACTGGCTAGAGGCAATTCCTGGCATTCTCTATATCACAAGGCTCGAGGTAGGACCGTACCTTGTTGGCTGTCTACTGTGGAAAAGTCAGCCCATAACGCTCCTGATGCCCAGGCTGCTGGCGCAAGACGCCTCTTAGTTCCCATTTTGAATAATTACCAAATAAAGAGACGGGCGCTGGAAGTAGGAAAACAAGAACAGAGTTTTATTTCCCATGAGGAGAGCCTGTCATTTCAGACACTCGCATAGTGTCTTCGGGAGGTGCTCTAACTAGCCTCTCTGAGGCCTGGTCTTTTATACACTGGTTTAAGACATGTGAACGCTCTTTATTACAATAAAGACATTGTGAAGTATGAAGATGACATCCCCGGCACCCCCCCAGTTCCGGCTCACTCCAACACGTGGCTACAGTAGAGGCCCTTACCCTCCATACAATAGGAGGGGGCTGTCACGCAGCTGAGTGTTCTGCTGATTCCTTTGGAATGTGTGCGCCTGATCGAATCCCAGGGGGTGGGAAGGTCATGATCAATAGTAGCTCCTTTGAAGAGGGGCGAGTGCATACAGTAGTGGGCAATAAACTGTATCCTCGGGCTAAGGGATGACCAGCGGTCCGTGCAAACAATCGGGCTCAGAGGAAGGGGTCATCAAAGGAGAGATATTCATGAAAGGAAGGATCGGTGTGGACAATCGAGCATAGAGGAAGGGTTTATCAAAAGAGGGGTATTCATGGAAGGAAAGGAGGTGTTGGTCAGGCGCGGGGTGTGATTCCCAGTGACAGCGTCATGCAGAAGGAGAAGGGTTCATGACTTGTGCATGTGAGAGTGGGGGCGGTCGGGGTGCATGGGGGAAGCTTGCAGGGTCAGGGAAGGGCGCTGATGATCGATCGCAAACAGAGAGACCATGGTACCTAAAATGGCTGTTGTATATATGTGTGCATGGGTCTATGCTGGCGGGATAACACAGGGGGTTTTGCAATACCCATTCTGCTTACGACAAGAGGTACAGTGAACACAAATGAACGCCGCTTATGTGTATATATATTGCCAATTTCAACAGTCGCCGCTTTTTAACATACGCTAGTACATTTGTGTTTACCCCAACTGATGGAGTGTACATATAGTCATGTGTGGCCAATGAAATAACGTTCGTCAAATGTTAGCAAATTGCGTGTAACCATATGCAGTCGATACAATTGGCGGAATGCGGTACATATGAATTTACATTCGTTGCGTTATTCATACAAATCTAGAGATCGGCATAATACTTAGTCGGGGTCAACCAAGGAATCATGTTCTGACTTTTTCTCCGATAACATCAACATACAGTAAAAAGTGCTATATGAGACTTTTGGACTTGAGTGACCGATGAAACAATTTTTGAAAGCAATAGAAAGTTCAGGAAGGGGGGTCTTAGTGAAAAGGTCTTTTCAACAATGAGCCACCACTGGTAGACTCTGGTAGTCCGTTTTCTTTTCGTTGGCGCTTTTGAGCACCGGCGGTGGAGCTATAAGTCCAGCTCGGAATCATCCTTACGCATTGCAGGGTGCAATCAGTCCTCTGCTGTTAGATCACAGTCCTGTTTCCTAACTGATCTTCTTAGGGGTGCCTTATGCTGGGCACCTGCGTGTCTTTCTTCTTCCGTGGCAAAACCTAATTCTATAGTCAAAACTTATATGAAAGAGTTTGTTGAATAATCGAGGGAAGAGAGGGCGGAGTGGGGCCAGATCTTTGAACACACCAAGGGAGCAAAGGACAACGAGCAGGCAGGCCCATCAGTCGGACTCAAAAGGGGACGGGGACTTCAGGCACGAGTGGGTCAGCAAGTCGAGGGCTTCAAGGCAGCCCTTCATTCCTTCATCTGCCGAGTTTGAGAGTTGTGCCTCGTCCCGCGTCTCGTTGCTCTGCGGCTCCACCTTTGGGTGCGGTCACATGTGCTTCATGATCTGTGGCCAGGCTGTGCGTCACGTCCAGCTCCTCTCCTCCGGTGATTGTATCTTTGAATGGGTACAAAACAAGTTTTTAGAAAAACTGGCAGGAGAAGACATTTACACATCTCAATTCCGTCCTCAACCCTACGTAGGTGGGGGATATGTTCATCGATCACAGTCAGAATTAATCACTTATGGAGTATGTAGGAGGGCATTTCTACTGAATTCGTAAACCTATTCGGCGTTCATTCGTGACGTACGTGGGGGGAAGTCGGACTAGGTACTGACAATCTTACATTTCCCTTCGGGGTCGGCTAAATCTTGCAAGCAGGGGGTTATCATCATGGGGGGGGGGCAAAGACCAAACATGCTTTTCTTGGGAAGTGATGGTTAATCAAGGTTATTAATTGTGCTTCGGGGAAAGCTGATATGGAGCCGGGGTCGATCGGGAGAAGCGAGGACGCTTTGGACATCCGCACTTAAGTGCAGAGGGGTGGGACAATCTGGGCATTGGGGATCGCATTTCTGACGAACTGAAAAACAGAAGACCATTGACGTTATAGTCCCCCTATAAAAAGGCCAGATTAGGGGACATCAGTCGTCTGACCTGTCCTTTCCTTCATTACCAACTCAGGTTCTATCGTTTTGCAGAAAGGAGAGGTAGTAATATGGTAAGTTACAATCGTTTTAGTTCCTGTCAATTTTGCCGAACACCTTTGTGTTCGAAGAGACCCAATTAGGTTTGTGCCGTTGGGGCACAACGTTCTTGCACAAGGGGGGGGGGGGGACAGGGGGACCCTCACAGAGAGAGAGAGAGAGAGAGTCGCCCACACTCTAAACGAACCATTTGGTACACGTATGACGTGGAGAGAGAGAGAGAGAGAGAGAGAGAGAGAGAGAGAGAGAGAGAGAGAGAGAGAGGAGAGAGAGAGAAACGTGTACAATAATGGTCCATTCAGTGCGCACACAACACAGAACAGCAGGGGTTAAGTAATACGGAAACACAGGCAGAGGGATGACGTAGATCCATGCATCACGTATACACAAACTCAGACGGGGGAGACAGTACATGTATTATGTACAAAAATCCAAGACAAAACATAAAACAGTTATTGGCCAAAATTATCTTTTCCTGTATGCTGTGCATCCTTAGCATCCTAAGCTCTTTTTACCTTTTTCTTCTCTTTTATTCGTCGGCTGCCTTTACTGGTGGCTTTGATTGTACACACTTATGCCTTTGGCAATTGCTCATGAACTAACCTGGTCGGGCTAATGCTCACGGTGGTATTTTCGAGTCATTTTAGCAAATGTGTTTCCAGGCTGAGACAACAGTTGGTGTCAATTGGAGAATAATGGGGCAGCTTTGAGTTATATGTCTATGAGGATGCGAAAAAGGAGGTAGTAGTTTTTTTTTTTAATATTGGCAATATTCCTAGTCCTCCCGGCGGAGGATACTTGTGTAAACCTTACCTCGGAATATTCCTTAAACTTTCCCTATTTAGTCAAACGTAGGAATGTATTCATTATTGTACGTCATTTTTGGTTGCATTATTCGGGGTTTGCCGCGGTTAGATACCATAATCAAACCCTCTTTCCCGTCTCTTCGTCCGCTAGATCACCATTTTCGTACATTAATCGACATTCCGGTGTGACCTGCAGAGAGAGGGAAAAAGAAGGGGGCAGGGGCTACATTGATAGACACATTAGCGCGCATAAACCCAGAAAGGCTTTTACTTACTGCATACTCGGCCTATCTCCACGGGATGCAGTCCCTGCCAACTGGGCGTTCGAGCCCAGGTGGACCGTTAGTGTGACTTTTCTTATACAGGTAGCATATAAAGTATAGGCTAAATACCAGGATCTTTAGCGGTTGCTTTTGGCTGTACAAAAGGGAAAAATACACAACTAAAACTTGGACCCTCCATATCTGCAATATCTCTATATATTATACCTTTTAACCCTTAACTAATCGAGCTGAGTCATTTCACCTGTATTTTAGTTATATCGGAAATAATGATCATTTATTTGAAACTTATCAATCTACGCGTGACAACTACGTTTGCTTTTTCCAAAAATCTTTAATAAGAATGTCGGTGCACAAATACGGGCCTACAACCCCGTGGGCCAGCCACGGTGCAGGCTGGAACTGTAGAGGTGGGGATACTTTATTAGTGAGAAACCTAATGGAGTCGGGGGTTGCTTATTTTATAATAAAAAGTGCGACAAGTGCAATAAAATCATGTCGAGAATTCCGTGTGAGCGAGTATCATAAGTGTTGAAATTTGAACTTGCAATAATCATGAGGCGCCAAAACTTAACAACAATTCGTTGTCCGAATGTTCAATCAGTACCCATCTGATGTCAATTCACTGTCTGAACACATAATCAGTACCCATCCTATATCAATTCATTGTCCGAACGTATAACCAGTACCCATCCCATATCAATTCATTGTCCGAATTGACAGTACACATCCCATATCAATTTACTGTCCGAACATATAATCAGTACACATCCTATATCAATCCATGTGGTTTTTTTTTAACAAAACTGCATACATATCTCATGACACCAGGGCTGAACAATCGGGGTACAACAAGGAGTTGAAAGGTTCATTTGCATCGGCGCCATTTTGGGTGCAGTCAGGCAGATCCAGGTATAGTCTAAATCTCCGCTAACTCGTGGTTGGCCCAGAGTCTCTTTCCGTAGTCCAAAAGTTCCGTTAAAAGGGCAAAAGAAAGGATCGGTGGTCTGAACCATCAGTCAAAGGGGGAGGGAGGCAACAATTTTCCTACCGGGTCATACTGGGTTTTCACCGGAACTGATCCGAACTGTAGTCTGCAGGATTCTCATTCAAACTGAGGCTGGTGACAGCATGGGAGCGACGACGTTTTGTGGCCACGTTTTCATCGTTCCGTGGTCAATCATGGCAGTCATTCCCCATCGGGGGTGTCTGCGGGGGTCGGGGACTCCCGCGGCTCCTATAGAATCTTCAAGGTCGAGGAGAACTTTTATGATGGTGGGACTCGTTTCTTAATCAACAAGCAGCCGGATCATCTCTTCACCCCGGGCCCGCTCCAGCAGGATCGTCCGCCATTTTACGAGTGGGCGAACCCATGTCGGGTGAGTGGAGCGTTGAGGTTGCTGCTGGGGGCCTCCACCTGGGGAGGTGGGAGAGGCCCTTTCGCGCCGTCTCTCCCTCCCAGCGCACCCCACGCCGTTTTCCTCGGCGCTAATATATATGATGGCCGGACCAGGCGATGAGAGAGGGGGTGGGTCGGAGGCATGCGCAAGACATCCCCCCCCCCAGGATTGTCGTAGCCATTATAGAAGAAGTGGCGCCTTGTACGTTTCGGGCCGGGCCTCCGGTTGATGGCGGCCGGACGCTCTTCGCCACGGCCCCAGGAACGGGTCCCTTGGTTCATCCTGGGGACAGACCTTGGCGCGTGGTGCCTCCTCCGGGCTATTTGTGTAGTGGCCTCTCCACCCCCAGGCCTCTTATGGAAGCTGGTCCAGACTGTCTGAGAGAGAGGGGTCGGGGGCATGGACATTCCCCCCTACAACTCTCCAGTGTTGTCGCAGCCGCCACTGCGGCCGGATCCCGTCGGCCCCGGCCTCTTCTCAGGCCCACCTCATGCGATGACCTCCGGCCGACGGCTGGCAGCAGGACCCGCCCTACACGTGTTGAAGATCTCGTCTTCTGGAGGGCGTAGCCGCGAACCAGTTGCACTTCGGGAGTTTTCAGAATGGGGGTAGGTATCTGTTGACTTGTATCTATCTCATGTTACCGTTATTGGGGCGTGGCGGGTGGTGGGACAGACATGTTTGGAGCAGTGAGGGGTGGCGAAGCCTAATTGCCTCGTGGCCGTCGTGATGTCAAGCTTGGCTTCTCTCACCATTTTCATGTTTCTTATTACGGGCTTATTCCTAACGTTTCTCATTTCTAGCGAAATCATGTATTTTATCTGAGCTATTTTTAACGTTTTCTTATTTGTTGCGAAAATCAAAAACTCATCAGTGGCCTACTGACTTTACTTGATTCCTTTTGTTTTCCCTAACGATTTTTATATATTTTTTTTTATCTGCTAGCATGATACAGCGGCTAATCCGCATTTTTCTTTATATTTGTCCTTTTTATTAGGTGTGTCCTCCGGGCTGAGCCGGATGACCTACCTCTAATAAATGGTCCGGGTGGAACTAGTTTACCAATCAGTGGGGAGTAGATAGGCATGAAAGATTACAAAGGGGGACAAAAAGGTCCACATTACTTACCCTTCACTATTTGCAAAGACTAGACGGAATATTTCTATTCCACGTTATTTGCAAACAGAGAATACCTCCAAAGAGAACCAATTCCAAACAATCAATGTTCGGACAAACAATCAATCAATGAGGAATGAAATAGGCACGACGGGTTACAACGGGGGCAAAAGCCTGCGTTACCTACCCTTCACTATCTGCAAAGGGAGAGAGAATATTCCTATTCTTCCCCGTTTGAAGGCAGAGAAGATCCTTAAGAGAACCAACTTCGAACAATTCAATGCTCGATCAAACAATCAATCAATGGGGAGAAAAACAGGCATGACGGATTACAATAGGGGACAAATGTCTGCATTACCTATCCTTCACTATCTGCAAAGGGAGACAGAATATTCCTATTCTTCCCCGTTTGTAGACAGGGAATGTCTCAAAGAGCAACAGAGCAACCAATCAATTAGTGGGGAGAAAAAATAGGCATGACGGATTACAATGGGGGACAAAAGTCCGCATTACCTATCCTTCACTATTTGCAAAGAGAGAGAGACGTTCCTATCTGTCGCTGTTTGCAAACAGAGAATGTCTCCAAGAGAACCAATACTTCAAGTAGCACCCAAGGCTAAATGAACCAATCAATGAACAATACCAGTATCTAAATACCGTTTCCAATATCAACAATCAATCAATCAATCAGATGGATAAAGCCATCCTACCAATCAGACGTAAAGACGTCCTACTTAACCTTACCCGGACCGGACCGTGTGGACAGTTCTTCGTCTTCCTTTCTCCAGCGCCCGATCGTTCTCTTTTCTCCATGTTTTTACCGCAGCATTCCTGTGGGATTCCAGTCAGGACAGTAGGTCACTTGAGAGAGGTCCGTTCGGAATCGGTGAAGTTCATTCAATCGGCAGCCGGACGAGGGCCCTCTCAAGGCAGGTATACTCCAATCATTTAGATGTTCACCCCATCGTCTGGACCTCTCTTACCGGACCCTATGTCGCTGATGGACCCCGCGTTGGGACGCCAATTGTGGAAAAGTCAGCCCATAACGCTCCTGATGCCCAGGCTGCTGGCGCAAGACGCCTCTTAGTTCCCATTTTGAATAATTACCAAATAAAGAGACGGGCGCTGGAAGTAGGAAAACAAGAACAGAGTTTTATTTCTCATGAGGAGAGCCTGTCATTTCAGACACTCGCATAGTGTCTTCGGGAGGTGCTCTAACTAGCCTCTCTGAGGCCTGGTCTTTTATACACTGGTTTAAGACATGAGAACGCTCTTTATTACAATAAAGACATTGTGAAGTATGAAGATGACATCCCCGGCACCCCCCCAGTTCCGGCTCACTCCAACACGTGGCTACAGTAGAGGCCCTTACCCTCCATACAATAGGAGGGGGCTGTCACGCAGCTGAGTGTTCTGCTGACTTCTTTGGAATGTGTGCGCCTGATCGAATCCCAGGGGGTGGGAAGGTCATGATCAATAGTAGCTCCTTTGAAGAGGGGCGAGTGCATACAGTAGTGGGCAATAAACTGTATCCTCGGGCTAAGGGATGACCAGCGGTCCGTGCAAACAATCGGGCTCAGAGGAAGGGGTCATCAAAGGAGAGATAGAGATATTCATGAAAGGAAGGATCGGTGTGGACAATCGAGCGTAGAGGAAGGGTTTATCAAAAGAGGGGTATTCATGGAAGGAAAGAAGGTGTTGGTCAGGCGCGGGGTGTGATTCCCAGTGACAGCGTCATGCAGAAGGAGAAGGGTTCATGACTTGTGCATGTGAGAGTGGGGGCGGTCGGGGTGCATGGGGGAAGCTTGCAGGGTCAGGGAAGGGCGCTGATGATCGATCGCAAACAGAGAGACCATGGTACCTAAAATGGCTGTTGTATATATGTGTGCATGGGTCTATGCTGGCGGGATAACACAGGGGGTTTTGCAATACCCATTCTGTTTACAACAAGAGGTACAGTGAACACAAATGAACGCCGCTTATGTGTATATATATTGCCAATTTCAACATCTACAACTTCACATTGCTCGCGTATTCAGATGCTTTTAGCGCTTTTAACGTACCCGTTTTTGTCCTCTAATTTTGGTGTTATTTTAGGCCACAGTTTTTCCCTTGCTCTTAATCACCGCCCGCATTGCTGCACCATAATTTGTGACCTCACCGCTATTCAGGCGGCCCGGATCCTCGCGCTTTGAAATTGGTGGGCGCCATCATGGGTGGGTGCTAGGGAAGCGCTGCACTACTCCGCGCTCTAGCAGTCAGGTGGACTGGCTGGAGCCCTATATTGACCGGACCTTATGGCACGCAGCGTGTACGCGCTGCGTGTGCGCCGCAGTGACGCTGGAGTCACGCCAGAGTCCAGACCGTCTGCTCCCGTCCGCGCCGAGGACGGGCGGGACGGCCGGACGGCTGGTCACGATAAGGCTGGTCTCCCGCCCTTTAGGTACTCGTTACAGGAGATGTTGAGGCTTAAGCCTCTGGGACTTTCGTGTCTTCACAAAAGCTCCCCGGATGATCTCCTATTATCTCCACGCTGCGGCTGCTTTCCGGCAGGCCATGGAGGCTCTAGCCTACCTCCTTCCACTCATCTATCAGAATCTCAGGTTGTTTTAGGAGCCAACGCATTGCAAGAATATTGCATTCTTATCAATGCTCGCTCGCTTATTAAAAACAACATTGCTTTTAAGGAGCTTGTACTCGACAGGAAATCTTCGTGGGTCTTTGTCACGGAAACATGGGCAAAGGACTCCTCTGGTCCTGACCTTGTTGAAGCTGTCCCTGAAGGGTACTGCCTTGCACGGCAGGACAGAATGGGCCGTGTAGGAGGTGGGTTAGCGATTCTTTATAAGGACAGCTTCCATTGCCATATTACACCAGTCTCTGACCCTAAAGACACTTTTCAAGTATTATATTTTTCTCTGACAGGCCTCCATAAGTTTGCATTCAATGGGATTCTGGTTTACCGTCCACCAGGCCCCAGAGCAGACTTTGGACAGCAGCTGCTCCATGTCCTAGAACCTTATTTTGGTCGTGAAAATCTAACTGTTTTGGGAGATTTTAATTTTCATCTGGAGTTGCTGGAGACCCATGATACTCTCTCCCTGCTGGATGTTATGTCAGCTTGTGGACTCACTCAACTGGTGAAAGGGGCCACCCATCGAGCAGGCCATACGCTCGATGGGATCTTTTCTAATGATCAGAGGCTGACGGTAGAAGATCCCTTCTCTCTCTCATGGTCAGATCACCTGGCCGTACCATTCAATGTGTCTTGTCCGACCTTGGATGGAACCAGACATATTCCGAGTAAAAGGGAATTACGCAGGAACTTTAAGAACATCACGGAAAGTTCCTTCGTACCTTGGATATCTAGCCTGTTTACTTCCCAGGGGGACAATGTCCAGTCGGCGGTCTTACAATATGAAAAGACCGTTACAGAGGCTCTGGAAGTACTGGCTCCCACACGGTTGTGCTACTCAGCCAGGAAAAGACCATCAGCCCCGTGGTTCTCGGAGCACTTAAGACTCCTTCGACAGGAAGCTAGGAGACAGGAGCGTTTATGGCACACCAGCTGGGATTTAAGGGACAAGGAAGCCCATAAGATCCTGGTAAGGAAATATAAGCTGGAAGTAATAAGGATAAAACAAGAATACTTTACGGCCCTCACCACCTCACTCTCCTCCCCTAGAGAGCTCTTTAGGATAGTGGATTCTCTCACTAGCCTTCAGACCCCGGACCCGGTCATTGAGTCACAGGAGCTCTGTGATAACATAGCTTCCTTTTTCCAGACTAAGATCTCGGGCATTTATACCGCCTTGGAGTTACAGAGACCTGTGATAACATAGCTTCCTTTTTCCAGACTAAGATCTCGGACATTTATACCGCCTTGGAGTTACAGAGACCTTTTACTACCGAGCCCTCTGTCCCCGTTAACCCGGACCCTGTTCTCTCGGAGAAACTCCCGCCGGGATGTTTGGATTTTTTCCCTCCTCTCTCTCTACAGGATGTAGAGATCCTCCTTAATAAAACCAAATCCGGCTCCCCTCTAGATGTTTGCCCGCTCAAGATCCTTAAGCAGTGTAGAGAATCCCTCCTGCCTCCCCTTGTTGACATCATGAACAAGGCCATGAGGGATGGCATTTTTCCCCAGCAGTGGAAAAATGCAGTAGTAAAACCTTTACTTAAGAAACCTTCTCTTGACCCTGGGGTATTAAAGAACTTCCGCCCCATCTCACTGCTTCCAGCCCCTGCGAAGATGTTAGAAGCACATCTGGATAAACATCTCGCTGCCTTCGTGAAAAGCTCGGGCTGTTTGGATCTCTCCCAGCGGATGTATGACGTTACAACGCATACTTTTACTCCGCGTACCATTACAACGCGGTATTTACAACGAATACCGTTACAACGCATAGCGCTTTGGGGTGCTGGATAGTGGTAAGTATAATTTACTATTCTAACTCCAGTCCCCGTGGACCCTAGGGAAGGTGTTGGATAGTAAATTAAACTTACCTCTTATCCTAGAGCGCCCCCCAGCGCAATGCGTTGTAATGCCATGCGTTGTAATGCCCGCGTTGTAATGGTAGTGCGGAGTAAAAGTTGCGTCGTAACGGGTGTATACCCTCCCAGCATGGATTCAGGAGGGAACATAGCACCGAGTCTGCCCTCACCATAGTGCTGGATAATATCCGCACGCGTGTGGATGGGGGACAGACCTCCCTCCTGATCCTTTTAGACCTTACAGCTGCCTTCGACACCCTTTCTCCCTCAGTTCTAACATCTTGCCTGAGGGAGATCGGGGTTCAGGGGGCGGCACTGGCACTACTCACCTCTTTCCTCGATCAACGAGAGCAAAGAGTGAAGCTGGGTAAATTTCTATCTCCATCCCTGTCTGTGCAATGTGGGGTCCCTCAGGGGTCGGCGTTAAGTCCGACCCTTTTTAACATTTATGTGACTCCTCTTGCCAGACTAATTAGATCTTTTGGGATGGAGGTAGTTTCCTATGCGGATGACACGCAGATCCTCGTCTCTCTCTCCCAGTCAGTTACCTCGACTGCCTCCAACTTTAGATCTTGCATGGAGGCAGTCGATCAATGGATGATTCACAATTCGTTGAAACTGAATGGGGAGAAGACTGAGGTGATAGTGTTTGGAGGAAAGGAGGAGGTATGGTCAGCCGATTGGTGGCCAGACTCACTAGGAGCCTGTCCTGTCCCTGCTTCTTCTGCCAAAAACCTCGGGTCGTGATCGATCCCACCCTTAGTATGTGTCAACAGGTCAATAGGACTGTCTCTACCTGTTGGGGCATCATTCGCATACTGAGGAAGATCAGGCACTATCTTTCACAGCAGGCAAGGAAACAACTTGCTGTTGCCCTTGTTGGTACTCGACTGGACTACTGCAATGCGCTGTATGCGGGACTGAATAAAAGTCTGCTGCAGCGCTTGCAGGTAGTCCAGAATGCAGCGGATAGGTTTGTTCTGGATTTACCCCGGCGCACTTCGGCTACCTCCGCCAGAAAATTGCTTCACTGGCTTCCTATAGAGGATCGTATTCTTTTTAAGACGATGTGCATGATCTATAGGGCCTTAGCAAAAAGTAGCCCTACTGGAATTGGATCCATTCTGTCCCGCTACAGCCCTTGTAGGAACCTACGTTCCTCTAACAGACTCCTTCTATCAGTCCCTCGTATCCGGAGAACCAGATGGGGTGGCAAAGCCTTCTCCAATCTGGCACCTAAGTGGTGGAACGCTCTCCCTGTGGAATTAAGGTCCCTTCCCACCCTGCAGTTATTTAGAAACGCCCTGAAGACCCGTCTCTTTGTGCGCGCATACCTGTAGTTGTGTTCTGCCTTTTCTGATCTGTTTTGGTAGGCGCCTTGATACCTTCGGGTTTTAGTCGCGCAATATAAATTACCTTCTAATCTAATCTAATCTTTGTGCCCTCTGTTAGACTCGGTTTTTGTGCCTTTCTGCCCTCTGTTAGACTCGTTTTTTGTGCCTTTCTGCCCTCTGTTAGACTTGTTTTTTGCGCCTTTCTGCCCCCTGTTAGACTCGTTTTTTGTGCCCTTCTGCCCTCTGTTAGACTCGTTTTTCCCTTGTTTTTCTGCCCTTCTGCCCTCTGTTAGACTAGTTTTTGTGCCTTTCTGCCCTCTGCATCACCACATCATCACTCAGCGCTACCCCAGCATCACTCAGCACCACCACATTATCACTCAGCACCACCACAGCACCACCCAGCGCCACCACAGCACCACTCAGCGCCACCCCAGCATCACCCAGCGCCACCCCAGCATCACTCAGCGCCACCCCAGCATCACTCAGCGCCACCCCAGCATCACTCAACAACACCACAGCATCACTCAGCACCACCACAGCAACACTCAGCACCACCACAGCATCACTCAGCACCACCACATTATCACTCAGCACGACCACAGCACCACTCAGCACGACCACAGCACCACTCAGCACCACCACAGCACCACTCAGCACCACCACATCACGACCACAGCACCACTCAGCACCACCTCAGCATCACTCGGCACCACCACAGCACCACTCAGCGCTACCCCAGCATCACTCAGCACCACCACATTATCAATCAGCACCACCACATTATCACTCAGCACCACCACATTATCACTCAGCACCACTACAGCACCACTCAGCACCACCACAGCACCACTCAGCACCAACACAGTGTAGGAAGGGGGAGTCTCTGGTTGGCGCAGTGCAACACTGGCGACAATCAGGGCCTCTCTCTTCCTCGTCAGGGCTGAGGGTTACCTTCAAGACAACCTCTGCTCACCCTCTAGGTAGTGTGGCTTAAGCAGTCTTAGGCTAATCTCTGGGGCATGTAGGGTTAAACATTTGCAATATTACACCATCACCACCAACCCACCACACAATGACACCAAACTGTATTCTGTAAAAATATATGTTCTTTATATAAATTTCAAGCAGGCTTGTAAATACAGTCTTGGTTCACGTTTTAAAGGCAGGTTCCAGTTACTCTTTAACAAAATGCCACAGTTCTGGTTCAGCTCTTAATAGTCTTATCCTTCTTTCTCAGAAAGGGGGGGTTTCAGGCTCTTCAATGTAATTTCTCTGTCCTTCAGACACGGAGTCTAACCATCCAGGGTTACCCCGGGCGGTCCGAGGGCCTCTCTGCGCCCCTGGGCTCCTCCGCGTAGGAAAAGCGGGCCCGGCCTGCCCACTCTTACGCTTCTGGCGGGAGCGGCGGCCGGGGAGTCAGCGTCCGCCTCTCTCTGCGAGCTGCACGGCTGTGCGCGGCTGGCGGGGGAGAGAGCGGGGGCTCAGGGAGCGCTCTCCACGCGGCTCCGAGGGCTGGGCGAGGCAGAGGGCGGTGCGAGCGAGGATGGCAAGGACTCGCACCGCGGGGCAGGAAACAGTACCTTTTCGTTGAAGCAGCTGGGCGTCTGTCAGCGCGGCGATCCGCGTCGCGGTGTCTTCCTTCCGACGGTGGAGCGAGCGGCGGCTCGGCTCTGGCTCGGGGGTTGGCGTTGCGGCGCGGGCCGGGTCAGGCTGGTGAAAACGCCTCGGGGTTTCCTCACAGAAGGGGGGACACACGCAGAGGGCAGTGATCCTCAGCGCAAGCCTCTGTCAATCCAGGCGACGCTCAGGCACCCCACGCAGCAGCTGTTTCTCAGACAGCGGCGGCGCGTTTAGGGGCACAAGACACGAAGGGGGGGGCAAGCAGGCACCGGGCACGGCCTCCTCTTCACGATGCGAGCTGCAGCTCGGGGCCAGTCACGGTGTTAGGATCAGCTGGGCTGGTCGTCATGTTGCTTCTGGGCCAGGCAGGCGGCAGTCACTTTGTTTAGAGCGAGGGCAGCTCCCAGAGTGGTGCTAGAAAGCGCGATTGTCAGAGCGCGCTCTGCTTTTCCTGGAGAGGCTCGCAAAAGGAAATCAGCGTCTTGCAGTGGTTCCTCTGTCAGGGGGTAGCGCTCACTGTTCCTGGAGCGCTGGTCAGGGGGCAAGTTCACAGGCAAGCCCTTGGAGATCTTTCAGCAGAGTTTGGCACAAAGTTCAAATAAGCAAAAGTCTTTGGTAGTCTTTTCTTTCCTCTCCTTTGGCAGCAAGGCACCAGACACAGGCCAGAGACAGCACTCCTCCTTGTCCTTCCAGGTCCTTCTCTTCGGGCAGAGTTTCTTCTGTAGCACAAACAGGATCTAATTTACAAGGAGCAGGGCTCCTTCTTTTATACCCAGTTTCTTTTGTTCTAGCAAGCCAGGGGGGCCTCTGCATAACTGCTCCAGTCTCTGAGTACTTGTTGTGGGTACTTATGACTTCTGCATTCAGTGTGAGGGCAGGCACATCAGCCGCTCCCCAGGGGGGCGGAGCCGGCATTGAGAGGGCAGGAGTGGCCTGAGTACTTTGTTGACAGGCTTCGGTCCTTCCTGGGCCAGGTGCAGGCTGAGTCATCAGTCGCTCCCCAGGAGGGCGGAGCCAGCATTGTGGTGGCAGGGGCACAGCCTGATGCATCATTCAGGGGAAACTCCCACCACCCATTAAGGGGTCCTCCTGCTAATCACTACCTGTCAACTCCCAGCCCTGTCACTCACACACACCAGACAGTCAGATCCACATCCAAGCAGAGGCGGGCTGAAATGGTTAGGCAAGCAAATGCTAACTTTCTAAAAGTAGCATTTGCAAACCCAGGATATTAAAATAAACTTTACTAAAAGAAGTATTTTATTATTCTGAGTCCAGGCATACTAAACACGAATTTCTACCATGTTCCCTGGGCCTGCTGGGATTATAGAGTGTAATAATTCCAGCAGCCCATCTGGCCTAGAAGGGAACAGGTAGCCTTACAATAGTGAAAAACGAATTTGGCAGTAATTCACTATTAGAACATGCCACACACATCAGGGCATGTTCTACCTTACACTTACAATGCACCCTGCCCTCTGGCCTACCATAGGGGTGACTAACATGAAGGTTAAGGGAAGGTTTAGGGGCTGGCAAGTGTGTGCACTTGCCCAGCCAGGGTGACAGTACCAGACTGCACGCAGGTTCTGCAATGGCAGACCCTAGACACATTTTAAGGCTGCTTCTGTGGGTGGCGCAACCAGCGCTGCAGGCCCACTAGCAGTGTTGGCATTCACAAGCCCTGGCACTCCTGGTGCACTTTACTAGGGACTAACAGTAAATCCAATGAACCAATCATGGACATCAATCATATGTACACTTTACAGTAGGGAGCACTTGCACTGCGGCACGGGTTGGCCGTGGCGCAGTGCCCTGAGTAGCAGACACCAGCAAAACATTTGAGGCACAACAGCAAAAAGTGGAAGGGAAACTCACGCCAAGGTGCCAGGTCTAACACGTGTCCCCTCCAGCTGAAATGTGGGGAGAACTACCCTTCCCCAGGGAGTTCCTCATCACTAAGGCGGAAAAATCTGGACAGACCATCGGCGTTGGCGTGATCTGTGCCAGGGCGGTGTTCCACCGTGAAGTCCATACCCTGTAGGGAGATGGACCACCTCAACAGTTTTGGGTTCTCACCCCTCATTTGCATCAACCATCTGAGGGGCCTGTGGTCCGTCTGAACCCGGAAGTGAGACCCAAACAAGTAGGGTCTTAGCTTCTTCAGCGCCCAGACCACAGCAAATGCTTCTCGCTCTATTGCACTCCACCTACTTTCCCGTGGAAGTAACCTCCTACTGATGAAGGCTACGGGTTGGTCCCAGCCCTCCTCAGTCATCTGTGAGAGAACAGCCCCTACACCATGCTCTGAAGCGTCTGTTTGCACTATGAATTCCTTGGAGAAATCAGGAGCCAGGAGCACGGGCGCCGTGCACATGGCAGTTTTCAGGGTGTCAAAAGCCTTCTGACAGGTGTCAGTCCAAATCACATTCCTGGGCTGCTTCTTAGAAGTCAGCTCTGTCAAGGGGGTCACAATAGTGCCATAGCCCTTGACAAACCTCCTGTAATACCCAGTGAGCCCCAGGAAGGCTCTCACTGCAGTCTGGGTCTTGGGGGGTTCCCAAGCCAGGATGGTCTCAATTTTGGGTTGCAAGGGTGCCACCTTGCCACTCCCCACTTGGTGTCCCAAGTACACCACGGAGCCCTGCCCAATCTGGCACTTGCTTGCCTTGATTGTGAGGCCTGCCTTGCGCAGCGCCATCAACACTTCCCAGAGGTGCCGCAGGTGTTCTGGCCAGGTGCCACTGAACACGGCGATGTCATCCAGGTAGGCGGCACTGAACTCATCCAGCCCGACCAACACCTGGTTGACCAACCTCTGAAAGGTGGCAGGGGCATTCTTCATCCCAAATGGCATAACCCGGAACTGGAAATGCCCATCTGGTGTGGAGAATGCTGACCTCTCCTTTGCCCCATCGGTCAAGGCGATCTGCCAGTACCCAGACGTTAAATCAAACGTGCTGAGGAACCGGGCAGCCCCTAGCCGATCAATGAGCTCATCAGCTCTGGGGATAGGGTGCGCGTCAGTCTTGGTGACTGAATTGAGTCCTCTGTAGTCCACACAGAACCGGAGTTCAGGTGTGGCTCCCGGCGCAGCAGCCTTTGGGACCAAGACCACGGGGCTGGACCAAGGACTGCTGGAAGACTCAACCACCCCAAGAGCAAGCATCTTGGAGACCTCCTCCTTGATGCAGGCCCGGACCCTGTCAGTTACCCTGTAGGCCTTATGCTTCACAGGTAAGCTGTCTCCTGTGTCCACATCATGGACGCACCAATCTGTGACACTAGGAACCAGGGAGAACAGGTCTGGAAACTGCCCCAGCAACTGGCGGCAGTCTTCCTGTTGCTCAGGGGTCAGGGTGGGTGAGAGGTTAACTCCATCCACTGACCCATCCTTCTCACAGGCCACTAAGAGGTCAGGAAGAGGCTCAGACTCCTCTTCCATTCCATCATCAGTGGCCAACAGCATGCCCACTTCGGACCTTTTCAAGTGGGGCTTGAGGCGGTTGACATGTAAGACCCTTAAAGGATTCCTGGGCGTCTTCATGTCCACCAAGTATGTCACTGAGCTCTTGCGCTCCACGACCTCAAATGGGCCTGTCCACTTATCCTGAAGTGCACAGGGTTCCACTGGGGCCAAGACATACACCTCCTGTCCAGGCTGAAGCTCTACCAGAGTGGCATTCTGGTCGTACCACCGCTTCATCTCCTCCTGGCTAGCTTCCAGATTTGCCTCAGCAAGTTGTCTGAAGCGCCTGGTTTGGTTTCTGAAGGCCAGCATGTAGCTATATACATTCTGGGGAGGTTTCCTGGGAGCTTGCTCCCAGCCTTCCTTTACCAAACTCAGTGGTCCTCTCACGGGGTGGCCATACAGCAGCTCAAAGGGGCTGAACCCTAGAGACTTCTGTGGCACCTCGCGGTATGCAAAGAGCAGGCATGGTAAGAGGACGTCCCACTTACGCCTCATTGGACCTTCCAGGCCCATGATCATGCCCTTCAGGGTTCGGTTGAATCTTTCAACCAACCCATTTCCTTGTGGATGGTAAGGTGTGGTGAACTTGTAGGTTACACCACACTCTTGCCAAAGGGACTTCATATACTTGGATATAAAGTTGGTCCCCCTGTCGCTCACCACCTCTAGAGGGAACCCCACTCTGGAGAAAATTCCCATTAGTGCACGCCCCACCACGGGGGCCGTCACTGTCCTCAGAGGGATGGCTTCAGGGTACCGGGTGGCATGATCCACCAAGACCAGGATGAACCTGTTGCCCATGGCTGTCTTGGGGTCCAGAGGCCCAACAATATCAATACCCACTCGTTGGAATGGCGTACTGACCACAGGGAAGGGTTGGAGGGGAGCCTTGTTCTTCCCTCCGCTCTTCCCACTTGCCTGGCAAGTTGGACAGGTCCTACAATGAGCATCTGAGCTCTTGTGCATTTGGGGCCAGTAGAAGTGGGTGACAAGCCTGTCATAGGTCTTGTCCATCCCCAAATGTCCTGCTAAAGGCACATCATGAGCCAGTCCCAGTAGGAAGGCTCTGAACTTCTGGGGTACCACCAGCACAAGGGCTGACCCAGGTTCAGCAGCCTTAGGCTTTGAATACAGGAGGTCATTCTCCCAGTACACATAATGTGTTTTGGCCTGAACACCATTGGCCTGGTCTGCAGCCTGCTGCCGCATACCCACGAGAGAAGGGCATTCTTTCTGCTCCCTGCAGAATTCCTCCCTGGAGGGGCCTCCTTCTTGCTGCCAATGGGTCAGCTCAGGCAGGTCCCCCAGTTCGGCAATCTGTTCCCCAGTAGGCTCCAGGGCATCCCCCTCAAGGTCTGCTTCCTCCTGGACCGTGGGAACTTCAGGGGCCGGTTTCCCGCGCACCCTGCGCCTTCTCCCTAAGGCCGGTTCCTGGGCCTCTCCGTCAGGCCCCAGGACCTCTTGATCACCCCTACTGGCTGCCATTGACCGGGTGGTCACGCACGCCCAGTCAGGTAGACCCACCATCTTCAGGTGAGTCGTTTTCTCCACCTTTTCCCAAGGGGAGTCCTCCAAGTCGTTCCCTAGCAAACAGTCAACAGGCATGGCTTTCCTCACACAGACCTGCAGAGTACCAGAGACCCCCCCCCACTCGAAGGGAACTTGAGCCATCGGACACTGACTCTCTGAATTGTCAGCGTTGACAACCCTACAGTAGGCATGGGGTACAACCTGCTCTTGAGACACCAGGTGATGCCTCACTGCAGTCACACTGGCTCCTGTGTCTCTAAGAGCCTCAGCTTTTTTACCATTGATGGTAACCACCTGCCCATATTTTTTAGTGTTAGAGGGCAGGTAGCTTGTAGGGACCATCTCACTGTCTCCTAGTGAGACTAGGGTCATCTGAACAGGATCTCCACCCCCCGGGACCATCACTTCTTCTCCTAAGTGAACACTGGTCACTTGTCGGGGCGGAGCACCAGTGGGTGCTGGTTTTCCAAACAGGCGACACTTGGGGTCACTGGCTATGTGCCCCGGGTCACCACATTTGTAACAATTGAAGGGCCCCTTTGGAACAGGTCGACCTGTCGGGGCCCCATTCTGCTTAGGGGGTGGGGGAGGCTGAGAACCTTTCTGCTGGTCCCCTTGGGGATTACTTTGGGGGCCTTTTTGGAACCCTTTCTGTTTTCCCTTGTCCCCCCCACTCTTCTGCTGGGGACCCTGCCCACCCTTGGCGGAGTCTCCCACTGGACCCTTGTGGACCCTGGTGCTGAGCCAGCGGTCCGCCTCCTCAGCAAGTTTCCTCGGGTGGGACAACTTGCTATCAATCAGGTGCTGGCGTAACTCAGGAAAACATTGATCAGACAAGTGCTCCCATGCAATTAAATCAAAGAGACCTTGAAAATCATTCACTTTGTTACCCTTCACCCAACCATCCAGTGCTCTGCAAAAAAAAGTCACAAACTCCACATACGTATTCCCAGGCCGCTTATTACACCCCCTAAACTTCTGTCTATACATTTCAGGGGTAAGCCCATACCTGGTCATTAAAGCTTCTTTCATATGGGGATAGGATCTCTGGTCTTCAGAGGGCAAATCTAGCAGGGTGTCCCGCCCTTCGCTAAGGAACCTTCCCCATAACCCCGCTCCCCAATCCTTCTCAGGGACCCGGTGGGAAAGCATGGCTACCTCATATGCCCTAAACCACTGTCCTATGTCATCCCCCTTAAAGAACTCTTTAACTACATCTTTGGGGATGTGCACTCTTGACTCTACCTGCACCGGCGTTGTGCTGCCACCAGAGGGAGGATGATCTAAGGTTTTCTCTTTCAGACTCATCTCCCTCATTTTCACATCATACTCCAACTGGAGTTTTCTCTCTTCCAGAGCCATTCTTTTGCTTTCAAGCTCCATTTGGCCCTTCAAATTCAATTCTGCCATCTTGATCTCATGATCCCTGGTTGCCTGTCTGTCTGCCAGCTCCTCTGGCGACAGGCCTCTGCCAAAGCTAAGAACGCTGTCTGGTTTTTCCAGACCCACAGGATCCACAGGTGCATTCTGATCCTCAGGTGCCTTCCTAGATTCAATCCAGGCTCTCATGGCCTTGTAGAACTCAGGTTTGTTTCTGCATCCTGCGTGTGGAACCTTGAGTTTCCTGCAAAAATAACTCAACTGCTTCTTTGTGTAGTCATCCAGCTTTGATGCATCCCATTCTAGCCCCTGCGCACTAGAGGCTATGGACTCTCCTCCATCAATGCTGTTTGTGCCAGGCATGTTTGCAACACTAGGGATCTTCTTCTTTAGCAAAATTAAAAAATCAAAAAGTCTGTGGCTAAGTTACTGGACTGTAATCACTATGCAATGGTCAGTAGCTAAGGTAAAACACTGCAAATGTAAATTCGCGAATCCTCACCGCTGCGTCCAATGTAGGAAGGGGGAGTCTCTGGTTGGCGCAGTGCAACACTGGCGACAATCAGGGCCTCTCTCTTCCTCGTCAGGGCTGAGGGTTACCTTCAAGACAACCTCTGCTCACCCTCTAGGTAGTGTGGCTTAAGCAGTCTTAGGCTAATCTCTGGGGCATGTAGGGTTAAACATTTGCAATATTACACCATCACCACCAACCCACCACACAATGACACCAAACTGTATTCTGTAAAAATATATGTTCTTTATATAAATTTCAAGCAGGCTTGTAAATACAGTCTTGGTTCACGTTTTAAAGGCAGGTTCCAGTTACTCTTTAACAAAATGCCACAGTTCTGGTTCAGCTCTTAATAGTCTTATCCTTCTTTCTCAGAAAGGGGGGGTTTCAGGCTCTTCAATGTACTTTCTCTGTCCTTCAGACACGGAGTCTAACCATCCAGGGTTACCCCGGGCTGTCCGAGGGCCTCTCTGCGCCCCTGGGCTCCTCCGCGTAGGAAAAGCGGGCCCGGCCTGCCCACTCTTACGCTTCTGGCGGGAGCGGCGGCCGGGGAGTCAGCGTCCGCCTCTCTCTGCGAGCTGCACGGCTGTGCGCGGCTGGCGGGGGAGAGAGCGGGGGCTCAGGGAGCGCTCTCCACGCGGCTCCGAGGGCTGGGCGAGGCAGAGGGCGGTGCGAGCGAGGATGGCAAGGACTCGCACCGCGGGGCAGGAAACAGTACCTTTTCGTTGAAGCAGCTGGGCGTCTGTCAGCGCGGCGATCCGCGTCGCGGTGTCTTCCTTCCGACGGTGGAGCGAGCGGCGGCTCGGCTCTGGCTCGGGGGTTGGCGTTGCGGCGCGGGCCGGGTCAGGCTGGTGAAAACGCCTCGGGGTTTCCTCACAGAAGGGGGGACACACGCAGAGGGCAGTGATCCTCAGCGCAAGCCTCTGTCAATCCAGGCGACGCTCAGGCACCCCACGCAGCAGCTGTTTCTCAGACAGCGGCGGCGCGTTTAGGGGCACAAGACACGAAGGGGGGGGCAAGCAGGCACCGGGCACGGCCTCCTCTTCACGATGCGAGCTGCAGCTCGGGGCCAGTCACGGTGTTAGGATCAGCTGGGCTGGTCGTCACGTTGCTTCTGGGCCAGGCAGGCGGCAGTCACTTTGTTTAGAGCGAGGGCAGCTCCCAGAGTGGTGCTAGAAAGCGCGATTGTCAGAGCGCGCTCTGCTTTTCCTGGAGAGGCTCGCAAAAGGAAATCAGCGTCTTGCAGTGGTTCCTCTGTCAGGGGGTAGCGCTCACTGTTCCTGGAGCGCTGGTCAGGGGGCAAGTTCACAGGCAAGCCCTTGGAGATCTTTCAGCAGAGTTTGGCACAAAGTTCAAATAAGCAAAAGTCTTTGGTAGTCTTTTCTTTCCTCTCCTTTGGCAGCAAGGCACCAGACACAGGCCAGAGACAGCACTCCTCCTTGTCCTTCCAGGTCCTTCTCTTCGGGCAGAGTTTCTTCTGTAGCACAAACAGGATCTAATTTACAAGGAGCAGGGCTCCTTCTTTTATACCCAGTTTCTTTTGTTCTAGCAAGCCAGGGGGGCCTCTGCATAAATGCTCCAGTCTCTGAGTACTTGTTGTGGGTACTTATGACTTCTGCATTCAGTGTGAGGGCAGGCACATCAGCCGCTCCCCAGGGGGGCGGAGCCGGCATTGAGAGGGCAGGAGTGGCCTGAGTACTTTGTTGACAGGCTTCGGTCCTTCCTGGGCCAGGTGCAGGCTGAGTCATCAGTCGCTCCCCAGGAGGGCGGAGCCAGCATTGTGGTGGCAGGGGCACAGCCTGATGCATCATTCAGGGGAAACTCCCACCACCCATTAAGGGGTCCTCCTGCTAATCACTACCTGTCAACTCCCAGCCCTGTCACTCACACACACCAGACAGTCAGATCCACATCCAAGCAGAGGCGGGCTGAAATGGTTAGGCAAGCAAATGCTAACTTTCTAAAAGTAGCATTTGCAAACCCAGGATATTAAAATAAACTTTACTAAAAGAAGTATTTTATTATTCTGAGTCCAGGCATACTAAACACGAATTTCTACCATGTTCCCTGGGCCTGCTGGGATTATAGAGTGTAATAATTCCAGCAGCCCATCTGGCCTAGAAGGGAACAGGTAGCCTTACAATAGTGAAAAACGAATTTGGCAGTAATTCACTATTAGAACATGCCACACACATCAGGGCATGTTCTACCTTACACTTACAATGCACCCTGCCCTCTGGCCTACCATAGGGGTGACTAACATGAAGGTTAAGGGAAGGTTTAGGGGCTGGCAAGTGTGTGCACTTGCCCAGCCAGGGTGACAGTACCAGACTGCACGCAGGTTCTGCAATGGCAGACCCTAGACACATTTTAAGGCTGCTTCTGTGGGTGGCGCAACCAGCGCTGCAGGCCCACTAGCAGTGTTGGCATTCACAAGCCCTGGCACTCCTGGTGCACTTTACTAGGGACTAACAGTAAATCCAATGAACCAATCATGGACATCAATCATATGTACACTTTACAGTAGGGAGCACTTGCACTGCGGCACGGGTTGGCCGTGGCGCAGTGCCCTGAGTAGCAGACACCAGCAAAACATTTGAGGCACAACAGCAAAAAGTGGAAGGGAAACTCACGCCAAGGTGCCAGGTCTAACACACAGCACCACTCAGCACCACCACAGCACCACTCAGCACCACCACATTATCACTCAGCACCACCACAGCACCACTCAGCACCACCACAGCTTCACTCGGCGCAACCCCAGGTTATAGGTGTCACATTTGCGAAAGTTATAACTATCGGCACTGTAAATGACAAAGTAATTAATTTAGCTATTTTCAAAACCAACACATAAATAAAAAAATTGTCATTTACAAGAACAATAGCACACACATTCCTAATGCGAGACCTATTGCATTGCAAATGCTTGCTCTACAGAAGAGCACCAGCCAGGTACAGTCTGGTTACGCTTGCAGTGCTATTCTGTTGTTTGAAGAGATCTCTTTGTTTTAGATTGTAGCTTTCTACCCGCGTATGTTTTTCTGCCTGTTGCTGCTTCTTTTATTTCTTTTTTTACGAGTACTTTTCACAAGCTCTGCTCATGCTCGCTGCTGTATGCGCCTCCGAGACTTCAATGCTAATCTCCCCCCTAGTTTTTACAGCGGACACACGTTTTTTGTACCCTGAGTTTTGTTTTTCATGGCTTGAAAAGGCATTGTTTAGGTTTATTTTTTTTAGGTGGCGTTTCAATAATTATGGGGCTGGATTTCGTTCTGAATGAAATTTTATGCATACTTCCAAAGGCATTCCTGCTCAGATGGAGCGCGCACACAGCAGTCACCCCTCAGTGTTTCCCGATCAATGCGTACTTAAGAGTTCCCCCTGGGCCCAAGCAGGCATTCACTTCTGTGTTGCCTTTGTGAGAAACTCTCTCTCGAGCTGCACACCATCTTCAAAACCAGTGTTGGATTGGGATTCAAAATCGGCCCAGGCATGCTAAGAAAAAAAGTGGCTAACATTTGCATATTGCTTTTCCTCAAAACACTGCTTCTGCAAAATTTTATTCATAAAAAAAGAGGAGGGAGATACAAAAAAATGCACTGATTAGTTTACACTGGTGACTGAAAACAAGTGAGGCCACTTCTGCTCAGGCGCCCTGCCCCGCTAGGTATGCATATGTTAATGGGCCGGCCCTGCAAGTGAAAGACAGTGACACCTCTGCCTGTTGCTAAACGTGAGGTGATGAGCGCCCATCTGCCCTCAGAAAGGCCACTCAGATACCCACGGGGCCGGTGGCTGTATCCGAAAAACAGCGACACAGCCCAAATCTGACCTCCCCTCCCCCCACCTTCCCCCAACCCCCCCCACCCCCACCCCCGGGACTGCTCCAAAAAGTAAACCACAGTTGGAACTGAGCTCGGACCCCTCGGGCATTGCCCAAATGCCCGCGTTACCGATCCGACACTGTTCTCAACTAAAGTAGAGAAACTCTCTATCTATCGTTTGGGTTACGGAGGCCAACAACAGTTCACGCAGCTGAGCGATCTCTCGAGCTGAACAGCACCTTCAAAATATCTCTAAAGTTCCACAGCTCAGCCACGTCAAATGCAGCAGAGCTATTCCTCAGGTCTCATATATGTTTCTTTCAGAGTCAGAAATTCTACATTTATCATTTGTCAGAAACCATCTGGATGTGTTGCCTTTGTCAACCCGTAGAGTTGCTAATCTGGGAAACAGATACCAAATGCGCAGGGCCGTTTCTAGGTGTTTTGCCGCCCTAGGCGAGAATTGAAAAATGACGCCCCCACCCTTTTTCTACCATCACTCTCTCCCCCGTCATCCAGGCTAGAAGAATAAATGCATTAGATATAAAAAAACTTGTATTAAACATTGAACAATAAAACACATCAAACATTAAATAACTAAATAAGCACTGTTCATGATATTTGAAGGGGTGTGGAATGTAATAAAATATCTACTTATCCATGGGACAGGTTGCTTCATAAATCTACTTGTCCTGTAACAAAATCCACTTGTCCCTTTGGTGCCATGTAGTGCAGCTACAAATTTTGGCTGCAATCTCATTATATAAGAGCTCAGATATAGCCTCTCTGGTTATGCCAGGGCTCATACCACAGTAGTGTTTGAATACTTGCAATCCACTTATGTTACCGTGTTTCCGCAGATCAACATACTGGGGCTGAAGGTAGCGGTAAGCAGTGGTTTCAGGGTTAGAATGCCCCTTTGAGTCTGTGCAAACCAACTAACTTGCATGTTCTTTATGTCACTAGATGTTATGATGGTGACTCCGAAAGTCACTGAATGTGCTGTGTGTGTGAAGCATGTCCTGAAAGCTCTGTCCCTTGCACTCCTTAAGCCGCGGTAGGCCATGTTTCTGTCATGACGTCACTTAATGTCCTGTCACATTGATTTATCAAATCACTGCTTTTCCTCAGGTCACTGAATCGTCAGCACTCTTATTCCCCTTTCATGGGCGCCTCTTTCGCCCATTCCGGGCACATGCTTTTGGCCAGGTTACTAAACCCTCGTGATAGCCAGTCCATGCCTGAGGCTGCCTAAATAGACCCGCTCCGCCGGCGCCACCATCCAAACCTCACTCAGACACCCGTCACCGTCACCTCACCCTCACAGTGCTGCAACCCAGCTTTCAGTGTTTTGCGCGTTGCGTCAGTCCGGCCGTCACCGTGAGTGTAAGGACGAGCTCGGAGTCGGAGATAATGATTTTCACTCACTCACAGGCCACCGCCTCATTATTTCAACATTTGCAAATAGCAGGCCTGAGTGAACATTATTACATGTATTGCATGCAATGCATCCGATCCATTATCCGAAATATATATTTATATTTATTTTCGCAGTCAGCGGCCTACGCTGACTGCGCTGACTCACCGCCGGTGCACTGCTCAAGTCAGTCACGTACGCCCACGACCACCATGGCCGGGCTGTGCTGATTACAGGCTCGTCGTGGTGCTGGAGTCGGAGTGGAGTCAGTAAAAAAAGAGGGCCGGGAGAAGGAGTCGGGACCGGACAGCAAGACTGTGTGGCACTGGTAATTAATTCACGGCCATCACAGGCACCAGAGCAGCGCGCCTGGCCAGCCGACACGGTCCGTCCCCCGCGCGCGACGAGTGAGATGGTGGCACTGGTGCACCGTGCACGTCACCGTCGCTGGGCTGCCCTCCCTAGCTGAAGCACTGATCACGGATTGGCCACAAATGTATCCCAGGGCCGTCATTGGTAGCGCTATCCAGCGCTACAAGATTGACGGCCCTGGGGACCCACACTTACACTAGTGTGTCCCGACCCGCTCCACACGCCACTAATCAAGGGTGCACGCCGCCCCCGCCCCCGGCACTATTCTAGGGTGTGCTGCGCTCGGCTCTACACTGCGCAACATGATGTCACAAGCAATAATTTGCAAACAGCAGGTGCGCTTGCACAGTGCACTCCTCTGCATGATTTCCAGTGGCCACATTGCCATTTGCCACAACACATTGCCACCCTCACCATTTTGCCGCCCTAGGCGGCCGCCTAGTCCTGCCTAATGGCAGAAACGGCCCTGGTGCTAATAACAATGGTGAGGGTACACATGCATACTGTGTATGCGTATTTGTGTTGCCTGTTGTTTGACCATGCATGTAATGAGCGGATGCTCACCATTGTCAGTGTTGTCATTGGTGCATGATGACATGGAGTGCGTGTAGCATTATCGTTTTGTGTTTGCACGTGCATGTGTGTCTGTGATGAGGCTTGTACACATTTGGGTCCTTACACATGTCTTGTTGGCAGTAATGTTGACATGAGACTAAGTTGCATTGTACATGTTGACACACTTCATGTTGCTAGTGGCTGCACATTGTTCAAATGGCACTCTGTATTGTCGTAACTTTCTGAGATGTCACACATATGACTATTGTCCACAACATTTATCTTCTTGCTAGTGTTGTCTTACATGTGATGGAGTTGCACAGCCATGCGTTGTTTGTAAGTTGACTTATATTACATCTACTCCCACACAGGAGGGCTCCAAATGTCCATCGCCCATACACTGTGCTGGAGGATATGGTTGACGAGGAGGTGATCAGGAAATTCCGGCTAGATCGACGTAGCTTGTAGACCAATTGTCTCCTCATCTGCAGCCACAAAGGACGTATCCTGGTTCCATTACACCCACAGCTAAGGTGATGGCGGCACTACACTTTTTTGCAACTGGCACCTTTCAGTACACAGTTGGACATGCCGGGGGGATGTCACAGTCCATGTTCAGCATGGTACTACGGGATGTTCTAAAAGCCATGACGCTGTACAAGGATGACTACATCCATTTCCCACGGCCGGCAGAGTTGGCAGCAGTCAAAGCAGACTTCTGTGCACTGGGCCAGATACCACACGTAGTGGGTTCCATTGATGGCACAAATATCGCTCTCATTCCACCACGGGCACGTGAGCCGGTATATAGGAATCGGAAGCACTATCATTCGCTCAACGCGCAGGTGGTGTGCCTGGCCGACAACATCATCTCCCATGTGTGTGCAAGATTTCCAGGCCTCGCACATGACTCCCACATCATGCGGAGCAGCATTGTCCCCCAACTGATGGCAAATCTGCGTCCAGGACGCGCGTGGCTTGTTGGTGAGTATGCTGTGGGGACATTTGTGATTTTTGTGTGGCATGGGGTACCCACCAATTCTGGTTGTGATATTTGTGTCTGTCATCCCCCTACATAGGCGACTCGGCGTACCCAAACCGGCCCTGGCTCCTGAGTCCCATACGTAATCCTACTACAGCGGGTGAAATGCGCTACAATGATGCCCATGGAAGGACACGTAGAGTGGTGGAACGTACTTTTGGACTGCTAAAGTCCAGGTTTCGGTGCCTGGATAAGACCGGAGGGGCCCTGCCTTACTCACCAGGCAAAGTATGCAGGATCGTGATTGCCTGCTGCATGCTCCACAACCTGGCAGTGCGCAATAACATTGAACTGATCTTGGACCCTGAAGACCAACAAGTTCCTCGGCCTTGCATCCCACCCATGTCGACTGATGAGGATAGTGGTGAGGAGGAAGGTGTGGACCGGAGGCGTCAGCTCATTGATCGCTATTTCCCTTGAATGTGAGTGACTACCTCTTGTGCCGGTTGACAATGCGTTATGTATGTTTGCTGGTGGTGTGTGGATGTGGTGTTCATCAGCTGCCTGTTCTGGTATGTTATGTTTGCATGTGTGTGTGTTTATTTCTCTGGACATGCAAGTCTCCATGATGTGTGTCCTCTCATCCACTGATTTTGTGATGGGTGTGGTTTGTGGAATTTTGCACTGCTGTGTGTTGTGATGGGTGTGATTCACTTTCCTGACGTATGTTTGCTGTCTCTGATTTTCCCTAGGTCACTCCCACAGCGGCAGGATTCTGTACGACATGGTTCCCTGCACCTGGTCAGGTCTGTTTCTGAGACAATCAAGTGAATAAACATGGAGGCAACACATCATTGAGTGTGTAAGTGAAATTTATTTACAGGTTGTGCATTGGTGCTGGTGGATATATGCAAGTAAGTGTTAGGTGGGGGAGTGTGAGTTGAAGGTCATGGTAGATGAAATGTCCGTGCTGACACCACATTGGGTGATGTCCGGCTAGTCCAGCAGACCTGTGTCAATACTTGGCGTAGTGGGACAGGATAGTTTGCGGGTGGATGGCAGCCTCAGGCAGTGTTACAGTCATTGTCGGTCCCTCTTTGAGCGTGTAGATGGAGCATCCCCACTGCTCCCACCTCCATCCAGCCTCGGACGGCCCCTCCGTCTTGGAGCCGGTACGGAGTCAGCTTGTGGGGCAGGTTGCTCAGGGGCCACATCCGTGTCCAGGGGCACAGGTGGCGGTGGTGTTGCTGACCGTGGCGGCCGGACACTTGGTTGAGGGGGGGGAGGGTGTTGCGGTCTAACCATTCCCTCCACAGTGATGTGTGCTGGCCCAGGAGGTCCACTATTTGGCCAAGGCGGCTGTCAATGGACCGCAACACATTGTTGTTATCAACCGAGTCCTGGTGGGCACGGTCAGCCTGTCCCTGCCCACGCTCATAGGAAGCCTGGACTCTGCCTAGGGCTTCCAGTGTCTCAGCGCCAGGATGGGGTGGGTGTCCTTCCCCAGCTCGCCGGTGTGAGGTACTCCTGCTTGGGGGATGTTGCCTCGGCTTTCTCCTTTCCAGTCCACTCTCCCTGCTTGGCTGGGATGTTGATGGCCCTGCATCTTGCGGTGGGTCAGGCAGGGTGGCACAGGCAGGAGTGGTGGTAATGGTGGTGGTGGAGGTGGTGGTGGTGGGTCTACAGCTCACTGTGGCATGTGTTGCAGGAGTGACAGGCCACGGTTGTTGAGGCAGGGATTTCCAGTGAGCCATATGGCCCTGGCAGTGTGCATTGGCCCGCTCCCTCCTCTGCACCGGAGCTGGCTGTGGCATCGTCCCAAGAGAGTCCTGAATGTGAGTGAGGAGAGTGTTGCGGCGGGTTGCTGGTTTCACCAGTCAAATTGCGATCACCTGAGGGACAAGATTTTGATGATCAATACTTTGGACATGACATGTTTTGTTTGCCATACATTACTTTTCAGTGTCCTCTCGCACACACCCCACCCTCCACCACCCTCCCTGTGGACATGGGGGCCTGTTGGGAGTTGTAGTTGTGACCTCTCTCACACACACCACCCTCCACCACCCTCCCTGTGGACATGGGGGCCTGTTGGGAGTTGTAGTACTATCCTCTCTCACACACCCCACACACCACCACCCTCCCTGTGGACATGGGGGCCTGTTGGGAGTTGTAGTACTGTCCTCTCTCACACACCCCACACACCACCACCCTCCCTGTGGACATGGGGGCCTGTTGGGAGTTGTAGTACTATCCTCTCTCACACACCCCACACACCACCACCCTCCCTGTGGACATGGGGGCCTGTTGGGAGTTGTAGTACTATCCTCTCTCACACACCCCACACACCACCACCTTCCCTGTGGACATGGGGGCCTGTTGGGAGTTGTAGTTGTGACCTCTCTCACACACACCACCCTCCACCACCCTCCCTGTGGACATGGGGGCCTGTTGGGAGTTGTAGTACTATCCTCTCTCACACACCCCACACACCACCACCCTCCCTGTGGACATGGGGGCCTGTTGGGAGTTGTAGTTGTGACCTCTCTCACACAACCCACCCTCCCTGTGGACATGGGGGCCTGTTGGGAGTTGTAGTACTATCCTCTCTCACACACCCCACACACCACCACCCTCCCTGTGGACATGGGGGCCTGTTGGGAGTTGTAGTACTATCCTCTCTCACACACCCCACACACCACCACCCTCCCTGTGGACATGGGGGCCTGTTGGGAGTTGTAGTACTATCCTCTCTCACACACCCCACACACCACCACCCTCCCTGTGGACATGGGGGCCTGTTGGGAGTTGTAGTACTATCCTCTCTCATACACCCCACACACCACCACCCTCCCTGTGGACATGGGGGCCTGTTGGGAGTTGTAGTTGTGACCTCTCTCACACACACCATCCTCCCTGTGGACATGGGGGCCTGTTGGGAGTTGTAGTACTATCCTCTCTCACACACACCACACACCACCACCCTCCCTGTAGACATGGGGGCCTGTTGGGAGTTGTAGTTGTGACCTCTCTCACACACACCACCCTCCACCACCCTCCCTGTGGACAGGGGGGCCTGTTGGGAGTTGTAGTACTATCCTCTCTCACACACCCCACATACCACCACCCTCCCTGTGGACATGGGGGCCTTTTGGGAGTTGTAGTTGTGACCTCTCTCACACACACCACCCTCCACCACCCTCCCTGTGGACATGGGGGCCTGTTGGGAGTTGTAGTACTATCCTCTCTCACACACCCCACACACCACCACCCTCCCTGTGGACATGGGGGCCTGTTGGGAGTTGTAGTACTATCCTCTCTCACACACCCCACCCTCCACCACCCTCCCTGTGGACATGGGGGCCTGGTGGGAGTTGTAGTTGTAACCTCTCTCACACACACCACACTCCACCACCCTCCCTGTGGACATGCGGGCCTGTTGGGAGTTGTAGTACTATCCTCTCTCACACACCCCACACACCACCACCCTCCCTGTGGACATGGGGGCCTGTTGGGAGTTGTAGTACTATCCTCTCTCACACACCCCACACACCACCACCCTCCCCGTGGACATGGGGGCCTGTTGGGAGTTGTAGTACTATCCTCTCTCACACACCCCACACACCACCACCCTCCCTGTGGACATGGGGGTCTGTTGGGAGTCGTTTACATTTTGGTGAGTATGTAGCCCACATGCATGGGTTAGAGCCTGGGAGCTTTTTCTTCTCAGTTGTGTGAGGCAGGCCATGTCTATGTGCTCGTGGTGCTTGGTTTGTACTTACCAGCCTCTTCTCCTTCCTCAATTCCTTCCAGGCTCTCTGGGTGCAGTATGCCCAGCACCTTTTCCTCCCAATCAGTATAGGGTATGGGCTCTGGGGGTGTGCCGCCGCCAGTGTGATGTGCTCGCAGATGGTTTTTAGCACGGATGCCTTTGACCCTGGTTTTTAGGTCATGCCACCGCCTCTGGATCTCGTGCTTTGTCCTTGGCACGGTCCCTGACGCATTCACCCGAGTTACTATCCTGTCCCACATGTGATTTTTGTTGGCCACGATGGTCTGCTGGACTAGTGTCCCGAATAAGTGGGGTTCAACATGGATGATTTCATCCACCATGACCTTCAACTCTTTCTCCGTGAATTTCGGGTTTTTCTTGGGTGCCATGGTGTGTGGTGCTCAAGGTGTGGGTTGATTGGTTTGGGAGGTGCAGGTGTGTGGTGTGTAGGAATGGTGTGGTGGGTGTTTGTGTGGTGAGTGTGTTTGGGTGGTGGTTGTATGTGTGCAATTTGTGTCTGCTGTCCGTCGTCTCGGGCCTCTTGCTAGCAGCTATGCTGTGATGCAAAGGATTGTGGTAGTGGGTGGGAGTAATTTTATAGTCTGTGTCATGGTTGTGTCCCAATGGTTGTTGGCAGTCAGGTGCTAGGTGGGTGTGTTGACTAGTGTGGATTAGTAGGTGCTTGGGGGGATGTCATTGTGGCTTGTGATTGGTGTGGGTGTTTCAGGTGGGTGGTAGTCCTGTTTCGTGTGTTTTCTATTAACTTTCATCAGACATTTTGCCATTGGTTTGACGGTAGGGATGTTGTTTGTGTTGGCCTTCCGCTGGGATGCACAGTTTCTCGTTGCATTGTTTCCGCTGCGGCCGTGGATGGAGGTGTGTACCGGGGAACATGGAGCCTCCGCTGGTATTGCGGTGGTTGTGGCTGTTCCGGCGGTCATGTTCGTCCGCGGCGGTGGGTGTTTCTTAGGTTCCGTCCGCTTGCGGCGGTCTCCGGTGTACTCCGTTCTCCGCGGACGGAGTTTGATGTGGTCCATCCGCTGCGGTCGGACTTTAGTCCCATTTTCATCCTAATTGCTACGGAGGTTTCTCCGCGGAGCGGTCCGGAGTATCTTGGCCGCTTCCTTGGCGGAGGGAACCAGTTTCCGTCCGCAATCCTAATCGGCCCCTATCTTTGGTTTTCGGGTTTTCCAGGAGCGTTTCTTTTTTTAAATTACTATTTTCGGGTTTTGAAGGGTACATCGTGTGGATTACATTGGAGAGGAGTCGCTATGGATTTGCTTGTATTTTTACATTTTTTTTTGGGCTTCCTTGGATTGTATGGGTTTTTGCAACGCTTTCGTATGGATTGCTTGAAATTGGATTACGTTTGAAGGTGCAACAGAAATGTAAGTATTTACAACACATTTTGTGGGTGGGAAAACTTTAAATTTTTACTTTAGTTACGTTGTATGTAACATTTTGTAAATACATTATCTAAATACATTTAATATATGTTATTACTATGTATTTGATAGTTTAATTGCAAATTGTTACATATAAAAATGAAGGAATTGTGAAAATAATAAATGCTTAATGTAACATGTATAGTTATGTTATGTTTTATAGAATAGTTTTTGCTATCATTGATAGATATTCTAGTCCTTTGCTAGTTGGATAGAGGGTACCTTGGCTTTGCAGTGTGTTATATATTTTTTTAGTTTCTTTGGTGAGTTTAGGTCCAATCAGGGTTACTGATTGCTCCATTCGGAGCTCCTGGTAACTCTGTTCTTTTTGTAAGGATTGTATTAATTTGTGAAGGGTAGGCGTTCCTCTGCCTGTAGTTGATTGGAAGGCATTGTGCCATCCTTCAACTGCATTGTTGGATTTTGCTTCCTTATTTAGTGTGCTAAGGTAGACATTCCACCAAGCTATTTGGTATTTGGGTTGTCTTCTATGGCCTGATCTGGGTAGCCTTCCTACCAATGTCTCTTCGAAGTAGTCAAGCATTGGGCTTAGTCTTTCTTCGTTTCTTTTATAGTAGGGGCTGTCTATTAACAAGTTATAGTGTTCAGTTACATCTGTCATAGGAACATAGGCTAGGGCGATGAGTTTTTTTTTATTTGATAAGCAAATGTGCTTTCTGTGGAGTATTGGAAGGTAGATTTTTGTAGATGTCGCCATATACATTGGTTAAAATGGTAATAGCAACCTTGTATTGCTGTGTGTGGGTATGTTTTAAGGATGCTGTTTATCATTGCTTTCTCAAAGTCAATGATTATTCTTTGTGGAAAATAGTCGTTAGTATGTTGTTTGACTTCAGTTACTATTTCTTGATAGGTAGATTGCTGTTTGTTTGGTAGGAGGGCATATAGGAATGGAATATTAGCATTTTGGAAATGACCGTGGATAGTGTATAACTGATAAAAAGGTTTGGGACATACAGAAAAAGTACCGTCCATCATCAAAGTTTGGCATTGGGTAAGTTTAGTCATGTTGTTTGCTGTGGCAAACAGTATAATTCTTTTATCTTTAGATTTGTTGTCATATAGTATAAATTGATCTTTACTGTGAGTTACAGAGAGTTCAGGGGGAATTTGCACTTCTTCAAAAGTTCTAGGTGTGGGAGGAGTAGTGCATGTTGCTCTTTTTTGTCTAGCTACAGTTCTTTTAAGGGATTCTATAGATGGTAGTTGGCTAGAAGCATGTTGGGGAAGTACACTTAAATGATGTTTGAAAATAGCAGTTGTTGGTTGATCAGTACTAGTACTAGCTTCTTTAAGGGAATCAAGCATTTGTCTAATCTCTATTTCTGTTACATTGGATGGGTGATTATGTTCCTTAGTATAAGTAACAGTGGTTTCCTGAGTTATAGCTCTTCCATAACATTTGTTGGCATAATATGTTGTACACTTCCAAAAAACTTTCAAATCTTTTTGTTTCTCTTGAGTGTAGACATATCCCATGTAACAAAGAAGCATTTTCTCTTTTTGAGAATAAATGAATTTAGCTCCTTCTGTCATGCTTGTATTTTGGTGCTAGGAGGTAATTAAAAGAAAATATCAGTAAATTGTTTAAAGAATGCAAGTTGTATTCTAATAACACAGTTTAACACATTTCTGATTTACCTGTATATCTTTTTATGATTTCAAGCTGTTCTTTTCCGGTGTTGATGTTCTTCAAACTGTTATTTTCAGTGTATATCTTTTTGTACCTGTAGAAATTGAGAAAATGTGTACAAATATTTTACAAGTATTTATGATTTTTTGGTAGTGGATTTTTTAGCTCGTTTCTATTTAGTTACCTATCTATTAAACTTCGAAGTTACATTTAAATTTTATACGTACTTATTTATATTTTAAGTTTGATGTCCAGGTGTTGTGTAGGTCTTCTGTATTTTCTTTTTGTCTGTAGGATATAGAGTAGAAATAAAAGATATGTTTTAGGTATTTGGCTTTTAAATACAGGTGTGAGGTTTGAGAGATACATTTTCGATGGATATTCAGGTAGTAGTACTTACTTTAGATAGGTGTAGCTTTCTTTATGTTGAAGTCAATTAGTTTTCTTTCAGAAATCCTGCATTTAGTCTGCATTTTTTGTTTGTTTAAATCTTGTTTATATAGTATTAGTGTAATAGTTTCTGAAATAGGATTGGTTGTTTAAATTGATAGTCTATTCTTATTTGTGGATTTGATTTTTTTTACATGTTATGCTAATTGCTTTCCTTATATGGGTGACGCCAATTAATGTTTTTTTATGTGTAAGGCCTTATTTTGTATAGGTAATGTTATCTTTATGTTTTTAAAGTAGAGGAATATATATAATTTGCTTTAAGAAATGTTTAGTTGTTAGCAACGTTGTTTATGTATTATAAAATGTATGTTTGATGTTATTTTGTGTTTTAAACGTTTGTTAAAAATATAGTATGTTTTATATATTTTTAGAAACACTTTGTGATTAATTGTGATGAATATGACAATTTTTTTAAATAATAAAGTGATTTATTTAAGTATGTAGTAATTTCGATATTTTAAAAAAACGATATATTAGCATTCTATATTTTTGTATTCGATATTTTGACTGTATTTCATGTAAAGATGTGATAATCGATGTTTTAAACATTGATAATGTTGTTAGTCGATATTCTTGTAGTCGTGTTTTTTATTATTAGATAATGTGGGTTCGATATTTTTGTGTTTTGTTGTTTAAGTATAGGGAATCGATAATTTTGTGGTCGATAATTTGGCATCGATATTTTGTCCAGTCGATATTCGGTCTGTCGAGGTTATGTCAGTGATCCATTTAATTTACAGGCCCTGGGCACAGGTGTTGCCACTTTACTAGGAACCTACAAGTAAATTAAATCTGCCAATTAGGTATAAGTCAATCTAACTTGTTTTAAGAAGACAGCACAAGCATGTTTACACTGGTCAGCAGAGTGCAAAGTACTAAGGCCAGCAAAAGGGAAGTCAACAAAAACAGTAGGTCTGAAGGCAAACGTTCGGGGTAAACCATGACAAAAATGCCAGGTCTAACAAAGGGTATATAAAACTCAATGCAAGGTGAAAAGGTTTGGTGGTAGTGCACATTTGAGGGAAGTAACAGCAAACAGTGATAAAGAATAATTTATACTTGAAGTCTTAGAGATAGGCAAAATAGACAAAAAAGGCACATATTGTGCTGTTAAGGTAGGTGGTGATGTTGCATTTATGATGGCAGACTCAGGTGCTAGATATAGGCCCATAGATAATGACCAGATGGTGAAGATGGAGAGCAAGGAGTTAATTCCTTCTGACATAAGACTGAAGTGTAATTGAAACAAGCCCGTAGGTGCAATTGGTTATGTTAACACTTATTGGAATATAAAAAGAAGAGTATTTTTTCACAATGTATTTTGTCACAAAGTAAAGGTCTTCTTTTTTTGATGGCTTGATCCCAGCCATCCCAAGTAAATTTTAGGATTTGCAGACAATGTTGGGATGATGATGAAAGGGAAGGATGTTATATAGTGAGAGAAGACATTTCCCAAAGTTTTCATGGATGACCCAGGCTTATTTAAATATTCCCCACTAAAGATAATTATGAACAAAAGCGCTGTTCTAAAGTTACGCAAAGTAAGAAATGTTCCACTGTCAATGAGAGTAACTCTTAAAGATGACTGGATAAATCATATAAGGAGGGGGTACTATAAGAGATAAAATCTTCTGAATGCTTATCCTCATTCATTGGCCCGCAAACCATATGGTAAGATCAGATTTGCGTAGACCTATGGAATTTAAATAAATGTCTCTGGGTTGATCACCACTCTTTTCCAAGCACTTGGGAAACGTGGTTAAAACGAAATGTTGCTAGGTTGTTTTGAACCTAACATTTATCATCAGCATACCATCAAATAGCCTTGCACTATGAGTCTAAACCTCCGACCTCCTTCATCACCCTGCGGGTGCTTTTAGATTCAAGTGGATACCATTTGGATTGGTGTCAACACGGGCAGTATTTCAAAGGGGGAATAACTGACTCTGCTCAAAGAGATACTAAATGTAACATATTTTCAGGACAATATCCTAATTAATGGAAAGAGACGGTCGAAAGAGAGTTGTTCATTATAGAGGACAAAGGGTTGACAATAAAAATAAATGAAGACTTGCTGTGGAGATGGTGAAATATGTGGGTCACACGATCAATTAAAAATGATGTGCCACATTAATCCAGTTTAATAGTGACCACTGTAGAGGTTCTAATCACAGGGATAAAGACCAATTAAGGGATTTCATGGGATTAGCTGAGTATTTTGGAAAGTATATCCAGAGATTTGCTGACAACATCGCAAACAGGAGCGGATTATTGACATAAAAATGAACAATTTGTATGGGGTAAAAAGTGTGAAAAATAATACATAACATTGAAAAACAAAAGTGCTCATGTTTTAAAATCCGTATTGCAAAGGGACAATTCAAAATGCAGTATTATTGCGTTAATTTTAAAATATGTGCATGGAAGTACAAACAAAACGGCAGACTGCTCGTCTCCGTCTGCCAGAGAACACAGTTGGAAGGGGTGGATAATGATATGAGTGAAGAGATAGTTATTACTAGTGTATTGAAATAATTTAACAGGAGGAATGGATGAGTAATATTGAGAGGGATGCTGTTCTACAACCAGTGATGATGAGTATTGTGCAAGGATGGACAGATAAGGAGGAGTTGGTTGAAGAGTCCGTCAGATAACACAGTGTGAGTGACAAGGATATTTCTGTTTAATAAATAATGTTTGCTCAATAACATGAATATTTCGCAGCAACAATGAGAAATCTGAACTTTACAAAACTGTGTTTTCTTAACATTGGCCAGAAAAGACCTAAACTAGGCTTGACCATCACGTATTTGTACACGTCAAAGTTTTTGTCTCACTCTGTCTCCGCATGCAACAGGATGTGGAGGAATGGAATCTCTTTGCTGAACTCTGAAGGCATCTTCTGTATAAATATAACTGTCCTAGGAATATTCCTGCCTGCTACAGCAAGTATATTTATTACATGTGTTTGTCATTTTTTTGAGTGTAACTAGATTTTTACTGTCACATCCGGAGATATGAGGTCAAAGAAATAATAATTATGTAACAATTAGATTCCCTTATGCTGACAGTGTGATTCTAACTGTGTATTATATAAAGGCTCCATTCTGGAGGTGAGCCGTGTCTGGCTTGGCTAACTCTAGAGAGCAGACCCCCGTCAGTCTATCTCATGCTTAAGACGCATAATATTATGCTAGATTTACTGCTGCATTTGACTGTCATATTCTGATTCCCTATATTATCTGACTAATTATACTTTACCGTCTTGAATTATTTTTGATCTTTAATAAACCTTCATGGTTTCTAACTTATTCTGTTTTGAGAAGGCTTATTTACCTAGTTTTGCTGCCCGTATCATTGGGGATTTTGATTCTACCACATTTATTCTTGATATTAAAACCACCCTTGCCCCTCCAAAGATATTTAATTTACTCTTTATCAGATTATTAAAGAAAGTGTCAACATAAGGCCTGGATAGAGTTGGAACTCCGCGAAATAAGAAAAAACTCTGCCACGCTAAACGGAGTTTAGCAAGTGGCAGAGTGCGTCAAATTGTGCGCTTGCACTGATTTTGAACGCAAGTTGTTTGTTACACGCCGTAAAATCAGCGCAAATGATGATACGCGCAATGCAAGAGGGAGCTGCTTCTTTCTGCGGCACCATAAGAAGTTCTACTCGAGCGCCCATGTTGGAGGTGAGTGTCTGGAAAGTTTCAGCACTCCGTCCATCATCTTCTTGTGTTTGCTTTGTTTGCCCTAAATTGGCAGGGTATGCCTAGACGTGTGTCCCTTGCTCTCTTTGCCAATGGATTCAAGCTAGCCTGGCTGATGAGGGGTGTTACCCCGAAACCGGTCCCAAAATGCTTGTTTCCGGTCCAGGGAGGACCTGGCCTGGCAGTTCAGGCTGGACTGTTCCCATGAGGCACAGGGTCAAGACTTATTTGCATATTGCTCAATCAATCAATCAGGGATTTGTGAAGTGCTCTACTCACCTGTGAGGGTGCCAAGGTGCTGGGTGGTTGTGGGGGGGTGCAGCTCCAGATCAGCTGAAGAGCCAGGTCTTCAGGCTTTTCCTGAAGGTGTGCAGAGTAAGGGCTCGGCTGATGTTGAGCAGGAGTTCATTCTAGGACTTTGCCACGATGTAGGAGTAGGCTCTTCCACCAGTTCTAGCTCTGCTAATGCGCGTGGTTTCGGCGAGGGCGAGGTTGGAGGACCAGAGGTTTCTCTTGGGTGCGTGGAAGGAGACTCTTTCATTGAGATATTGGGGTCTGGTGTTGTGGAGGGACTTGTAGGCGTGAGTGAGTAGCTTAAAGGTAACTCTCTTCTCGATGGGGAGCCAGTGGAGGTCTCATAGGTGTTGTGTGATGTGTTTGTGTCATGGGATGCCTGGGATGAGCGTGGCAGCCGTGTTCTGGATGGTCTGGAGTTTCTGGAGCAGGGATCTGTGGATTCTGGCGTAGAGGGTGTTTCGTAGTCCAGTCTTCTAGTTATGAGTGTGTGGGTGATTGGCTTTCTGGATTCGGAGGGGATCGACTTGAAGGTCTTGCGGAGGATGCGGAGGGTGTTGAAGGACGAGAAGGTGACGGTGTTGATCTGTCGGGTCATGGTGAGGGAAGAGTCTAGTATGATGCCAAAGTTCCGGGTGTGGTCCTTGGGTGTAGGGGGGCTGCCAAGGGCGGAGGCCCACCAGATGTTATCCTATGCAGCGGGGGTGGGTCCGAGGATGAGGACTTCTGTCTTCTATGAGTTGAGCTTCAGACAGTTGCTGCTCATCCAGGATGCAACGTCTCTTATTCCTTCTGGCTGGGTCAAAACTAGGGTGGCGAAGTGAGCTAAAGAACGATGATGGATTTAACCCAGATCTGTGACTGGGGGTGAGGGTCTGAAAAGTTTCACCATCATCTTGTTGTGTTTGCTTAATTATACTTTGCCTTCTGAAAATATTTTTGAACATTAATAAACCTTCATGGTTTTTAACTTATTCTGTCTTGAGAAGGTTTATTTAACTGGTTATGCACCCTGTATCATTGGGGATTTTGATTCTACCACATCTCTTCTTGAGGTTATCACCACCCTAGAACCTCCAGAGATGTTTAATTTACTATCAATCAGATTATCAAAGAAAGTGTCAACTAGTCCTGGGTGGAGTTCGCGCTGGTACTCTACTTGGAACTCCCCGAAGTGACAAAAAACTCTGCCACGCTATGCGAAGTTCTCCAAGAGCTGAGCATGTCACACTGTGCGTTTGCGCTGATTTTGACAGTGCCACGCGCAATGCAAAAGGGCGCTGCTTCTTTCTGCTGCACAAGTAGAAGTTCTACTCGCGCGCCAGCTTCTTTAAAGCGAACAGAAGGTTTCTCAATGCAAGCAGTAGCTGTAGGAGAGTAGGGTCTCCTTCCTATGGTCACCCCCACTTTTTGCTGTGATTTTCTGGTTTTTCGACTTTAGTGTGGCTGTGGGCCTGCTAATCAGACCCACAGCCCAGCTGTTCTCTCTCTAAACTGATACCATGTACTTTAAGTACATACCTGATTGGGTATTGGGTCACCTTTGTGAGCCCCTGTATAGTGTACCATAGGTACCCAGGGCATAGGTGCATCCAAGGTCTACCAGAGGCTGCAGCATGTATTATGCCACCCCTGGCTGGCCATCCAAACTGACACTTCAGGTTGATCACTCAGCCTGGGCAAGGCGGTGTAATCACCCCTTGCTCAGATATAGTCTACCTATATCTACCCTTATATACAAGACACATATGTACCTATAAGTCACTCCTGGAGGCAGAGTGCTTGGTTGTATGTGAGAGGGTGCCTTAGCATGAGCAGAGCCCCTCTGCAGCTTTTGGAACCATGTCCTTATAGCTGTTCTATGATACCATACCATATACTCTTAAGTGCATTATAATCCTTGCGGTTAAATGCTAACTTTGGTTTGGCTTTATCAAAACATGTCGTGTAAGGTGTCAAACGCTTTGGAATACTCCCCCCCCCCGCCAATTCTGGTGGCGGGGGTAGCATTCCACCCTTCTTGACGGAGAAGACATGTTGGTTACTGCTTTACCCGGTTAAAGTTAAACAGAGCCACAGCATCACAAAATGGATGCTGCTGCCACAGACACAAGTCTGACCTCCTGCTGCTGGACGAAACTCCGACAGGGGAAGCCTGGACAAAAGGTTTCCTGCCTTGGGAGGTGCTAGCGCCACCCCAGACAGGCTTTTAGTGTATTGGGGCAGGGAGGGCTGCAAAATGAGACACTGCCTGGGGCACACAAGGTGCTCCATGCATAGCCCGGTTCAAACCAGTTGCTGGGGCACTCCAGCCCCAGCTCCGGCGCGAAACTGGACAAAGAGAAAGGGGTGTAACCACCCCCTTCTCAGGGTCCACCCATAGGAGGGACCTAGCAGGTAATCCAGCCCCTTAGTTTTGTATTAAGTTAAGAGCTGTGTCTAGAGACATCAGATTACCCTGGAAAGAAACTACGAAATGAAACTCTTGGACTTCGACATTCTATGCTGACTAGAAGACTGAAGAAGATCTCCCTTGTGGTCAAGGAGTGACCACCCTGTTCAAACAGGCACCACCAGAAACTTGCCAGGTTGCTTTGTCGCTGCTTCCGATGGAACCTGACAACTCAGCTACTCAGGACTGGACTTCCAGACTTCTTGGACTCTGATCCACATTCACAGCAAAGCTGAGACCCGTGGCGGACACGAGAGACGTGGGACCAGACTCCCTGGACATCCTGCAAATTGCTAACTGCATCAACTCCTGAGGTAACTCGGAGTTGTACATTGGGACACGAGAAGCCCCAGACTTGAGCAACATCTGCACCAGAGCTCAGCCCTCCACACTCCACGAGTGCCGCGTGGGGCCCACTCCTACATTTTAGCTTGATGCGTCTTCCCGGTTGCTAGCCCATTGGCTAGTGAGCCCCCTGAAGATGATCCTTTTAATTTTCAATGCTTGCCTGGCTGCTCTAGGCCTGCTCCAGCATCCTTTCAAAAGAAAAGCTTCTCAGACCTTGCTGGTCTGAACTGAAGCGAATCTTCACTTCCTATGTGGGTTGCAGTTACCAAGGCTTGTTGGGTCCAATTTAGAAACAGACACCCAAATCTACTAGATCCTTTATGGGTCAGCTCGACTCCAGCTTGTGGTTGTTGTCAACGCCTCCTGGTCCTCGTCGCTGCAGAGACAAGCTTCGCCTCTTCATCTGTTTGCATCGCGACATCACCTGGTTCCATCCTGGTCACTGGCTAGTGACCCAGACTCTGTCCCCTCTGCTTTCAGGTTCTTCAGCTCCTTGATCTACTCTTGGATCCACCCGGACACTCTTCCTTCAGCCGCCTTCAGCACTTCTTTTTCAGGTCTCCATTGAAAGCATCGTGGGGAGAGGAGTTGGCCTAACGGCTAGGGCGCTCGACCTCGGACCTGGAGGAACTGGGTTCGAGTCTCGGTAACGACGCCAAACATCCTGTGATTCTGGGCAAATCACTTAATCTCCCCGTGCCTAACAAAAATGAATGTCTGTCCACATGTAACGTAACTGGTGCTATGTAAAGCGCTCTGATACCCGATTCGGTTTGGGTCTAGTTCGCGCTATATAAAACTCTGCAAAAAAAAAAAATCGAGGAAACCCGACACGAAAAGGCACCTATGCACCCGGCTTCCCTGGGTGAGGTAACTCGAGTACTCTGGTGCTCCCGTGGGTATTGACTATCCAAGTGTCCTAGTTTAAAGGGGTTTCACCGTAGTTCACCCGGAAGTGTCCTTAATCAGTAACTTTGTGACTTCTTCGTTCTCTATTGTAAGTCAATGGTAGCTTGCGTCTGTGTTCCCACACTGCACGCGTCTCCCGTGGGTCTCCTACTTCCAAACCTTTGGTCCTGTAGTGTTTCCCCAGCAATTCCCTAGGCCCTAGGCCTATTCACCTTTCCTGAGGTGGCTCTTATACCACTTACTTGGTATATGGTTTGTGAGGCCCCTAGGGCAGAATTGTATTTGTGCAACTGATAATATGCTTAATGAGTAACTTGTAACGTATCTCGAACTCTGACCTCATAAAGAGTGCAGAGGGGTTGTGTTAGTAATAAATACATATATATTTGAAATATACCTTGTGTGGTGTTCTTTCATTTGGTATTCAAGGGGTTATATATGGAAAAACAGCTGGCTTCACATGCTCTCTGAAATTTTAGCCTAAGACTGCTTGGTAATGCTACCACTAGGATAGCTGGTCTATAAGGTTGACTTTACAACCATCACCATAAGGGTCGTTTAGACTGGTGCAAGGTGCCCACTAGAATAGTGGACAACATATGCCAGGCTAACTTCTCTCATTGTTGTGCAGCGGTTGGGATAAGAGCTTGCTGTTGTTTTACCATATAATCTTAAAATATAATTTGAAAGATCACATTAAGGTACTTAGAGGTACATATAAACCAAGTCTTATAATACTTAAGTTCTACTGAACTTAGTTGTTGTAGAGGAAAGGGCCTAGCACACACTGACTACAACTCCTAGAGAGGTTCTAGTAGGTAACACTTAGTGTAGGTAGGTGCACACACCATACCTCACTAGAGAATGTCCTTGAGAGGAGAGCCTAGTGTGTCTCTCCCAGAGGAAGTGGATCCTCTCAGGATCCCTTCCCACTATGACACATTTACTTTTAATGAACTTAGAAGTTTGTGTTCACTCAGGAGACTGAGACAAGGACAGAGTCCAACCCTAAGACACCTTATAGATTTGTTAATGGAGTATGATGTTAAGAAGCCAGCAGCCCCAGATCAGACAGGTAGTGGAAGGGGGGGGGCATCCATCCACAGAGGATTCCCAGGATGACAATCTAGGGGGTCTGATGAGGAGGATGATGATCAGGTCCAAGTTGATGAACTGGACCAGGTCAACATAGGACTACATGGGACTGGACAGGAGAGAATCACATCCAGGCCCCTAAGTAGGCCTAACACTGAGCACAGAAGGAGGAGGTCACTTTCCAGTGACTCCAACCATTCTGATAACTCAGTAGGGTCAAATACCTCAGCAGGGATGAGGATGACTTCACCTCAGAGAAGACAGCATAAGGCTAGGATGAGGGAAGTCAAGCTTAGGATCAAGAGGCATGAAATTGCCCTTGCCAAAGAGACCCTGGCTCTTGCTAGAGAGCAAATGTTGAGTGGATTAGATTCCACTGGTGGCAGCAACATCCCTAGAGGTAGGGAAAGGTCAAATGACCATAGAAACCTAAGTAAGATTGTCCCTCCCTACCAGAGTGGGGATGGCATCCACAAGTGGATAACTGCTTTGGAGAGGGCTTGCAAAGTACAGCAGGTACACCAAAGTCAGTGGGCAGCAATCTTATAGCTCTCCTTTTCAGAAAAAGATAGAGACAAGCTCCTCACAGTTAGTGATGAGGATGATGACAACTAAAATGTCCTGTAGAGTGCTCTAATAGATGGGTTTGGCTTAACCACTGAGCAGTATAGGTTGCTGTTCAGAGACACCCATAAGGCACAGACTCGGTACTGGAATGACTTTGTAGATTGTGCCACTAAGGCTCTGGAAGGCTGGTTACTGGGCAGTAAGGTCAAAGACTATAAAGGATTGTATAATTTGATTATGTGAGAGCAAATTCTCAATAATTGTCAGAACCAGTTATTGCATCAACACCTTATTGACTCTGATCTGACCTCTCCCCAAGAATTGGGAAAGAAGGCAGACAAATGGGTCAGAACCAGGGTGAAGCAGAAGGTCCAGAACCAAGGTGGTGATCAGAAGAAGCAAGACCAGAAGGGTGGGGAGAAAGCAAAAGACCAGAAGTCTTCTCAAGGTCCCCAAAAAGCTTCTAATGGTGGGGGTTCTCACAATCTAAGAAAAAGGAAGGCCCAAAGAAACCCTGGTGCAAAACTTGTAAGGTTAATTCTCACTGGACTAGTGATTGCACCAAGAAGGAGACTACTCCAAACACTGTTGTCCCTAAGGCACCTGCACCCCCTAGTACAGTTAACAGTGGTGGTTCTCAACCCAAGGCTATAGTGGGGTTAGCTCTGGGTACTGAGATGGATTCTAGCCTAGTCAGAATACCAACTCAAGCTGTTCTTGTCTGTGATGTGGACATGGCTATGTCCTCTGCTGTGAGTCCCAATAACTTGGGCAAGTACAGGCAAACACCTTTAATCAATAACAAAGTGGCTCAGGCCTACAGGGACACATGTGCCAGTGTCACCAATGGTGACGCCTAACTTTGTGGACCCTGGACAGATAATACTAGGTGACAATTACCTAGTGACCAATGCAAGCAATGTCACTACCACCCATAGTATAGCAATTGTTAATTTCTCCTGGGGAGGGGTAACTGGCCTCAAAAGAGTTGCTGTTATTTCAGACCTCCCTGTAGAATGTCTGCTTGGCAATGATCTGGAATCTTCTGTCTGGTCTGAAGTGGCGTATAGGACTCATGCAGAAATGCTAGGTATATCAGCACATGACCTTGCTGTGACCAGGTCACAGGCCAAAAAGAGCAAAACTGAACTGGCCCTGGATCCTGAAACTATGGAACAGTTGCCTTCCAAGAGAAAGAGCAGTAGGGTTAAGGCAGTGCCTTCCCCCCTGCCTCAGAATGAGGATCAGTATTCTGAGGAAGCTGATAGTGAGACCCACGAGGGAACTGTCCTAGAAGAGCTTGAGCCTGATCAGGGTGAGTTTCTTGGGACAGGGGGACCTTCAAGGGCAGATCTGAGGCAGGCGCAGCTGGACTGCCCCACTCTTGAACCATTCAGACAGCAAGCTGCTGCTGAGGCTGCTGGGAATGCTACAGGTACCCATAAAGTGTATTGGGATGAAGGGCTCCGTTATTCAGAGGCTAGAGACCCCAAGCCTGGTGTTTCCAGGAGGTTGGTCATACCTCTGGTATTCAGGGGCTTCCTTCTTACCTTAGCCATGATATTCCCTTAGTAGGACATCTTGGCCAGAACAAGGCTTGGGACAGGCTTGTCCTTCACTTTCTCTGGCCACACATGTCAGAAGATGCCAAGGAGTTTTGTCACTCCTGTGTCACCTGCCAAGCCAGTGGCAAATCAGGTGGCAAATCAGTGGCAAATCAGGTGTCACCACAAAGGCCCCCCTAATACCACTACCTGTGGTGGGGGTTCCCTTTGAAAGAGTTGGGATAGACATTGTTGGACCAATGGATCCCCAAACAGCCTCTGGGCACAGGTTTATTCTGGTGGTAGTGGATACCCAGAAGCTATTTCCTTAAGGACCACAACAGCCCCTGTTGTGGCAAGAGCCCTCCTGGGAGTTTTCTCAAGAGTGGGTTTTCCGAAAGAGGTTGTCTCAGACAGAGGTGCAAACTTTATGTCCGGATATTTGACTGCTATATGGAAAGAGTGTGGAGTGAACTACAAGTTCACCACACCCTACCATCCACAGTGCAATGGTCTAGTTGAAAGATTCATCAAGACCTTAAAGGGCATGATCAATGGACTCCCTGAAAAGCTTAGGCGAAGATGGGATGTCCTGCTGCCCTGCCTTTTGTTTGATTACAGAGAGGTCCCACTGAAGGGGGTTGGCTACAGCCCTTTTGAACTTCTATTTGGGCACCCTCTAAGAGGACCCCTTTGTCTGGTGAAGGAAGGATGGGAGTTACCTCTCAAAAAGCCTAAGCAAGACATTGTGGACTATGTACTTGGTCTTCGCTCCAGGATGGCGAGTACATGAAAAAGGCATCTAAAAACCTTGAGGCTAGCCAGGAACTCCAAAAAGCCTGGCATGACCAAAAGGCTCTGCTGACTGTTTACCAGCCAGGACAGAAAGTGTGGGTGTTGGAGCCAGTGGCCCAGCAGCACTTCAAGACAAATGGTCTGGACCCCACACTATTGTTGAGCAAAAGGGAGAGGTAACCTTCTTGGTTGACCTTGGAACTCCCAGGAGCCCCCACAGGGTGCTCCATGTCAACAGATTGAAGGCATATGTTGAAATGGGCTTGCTCATGGCTACAGATGAGGGACAGGAGGAGGAGAGTGACCCTCTCCCAGACCTGCTTTCTCAGAACCCTGACGATGGGTCAGTTGATGGTGTAGCCTTGGCAGGCAGCCTCACAGATCAACAGCAACAGGACTGCAGACAAGTTCTCCAGTCCTATAGACATATGTTTTCACTGACTCCTAGTCAGACAAACTGGTGCACCCATGAGGTGGACACTGGTGACAGTCTGCCTGTGAAGAGTAAAATCTACAGGTAACCTCATCATGTCAGGGACTGTATCAGTACAGCGGTCCAACAGATATTGGAGTTGGGAGTTATTGAGCCCTCAGAGAGCCCCTGGGCCAGTCCAGTAGTCCTTGTGCCTAAACCTCACACCCAAGATGGTAAGAGAGAGATGAGGTTTTGTGTGGACTACAGAGGTCTCAATGCTGTCACTAGGACAGATGCCCACCCAATACGAAGGGCAGATGAGCTCATTGACATGTTGGCTTCTGCCACGTTTTTGAGCACATTTGACTTGACAGCTGGCTACTGGCAGATCAGACTAGCTGATGATGCAAAAGCCAAAACAGCATTTTCAACCCCAGGAGGACATTATCAATTTGTGGTAATGCCCTTTGGTCTGAAAAATGCACCTGCCACATTTCAAAGGTTGGTGAACCAAGTTCTCACAGGCCTGGATGACTACTGTGCAGCTTAACTTGATGATATTGCTGTCTTTAGCTCCACCTGGGAGGATCACCTGAAAAATGTTTTGGAGGCCCTGCAGAAGGCAGGCCTAACTATCAAGGCTACTAAGTGCCATATAGGGCAGAGTAAGATTGTATACCTGGGCCACCTTGTAGGTGGGGGTCAGGTTCAACCACTGGAGAGCAAGATCCAGACCATAAAGGACTGGACTCCTCCAACCACCCAGACACAGGTCAGAGCTTTCTTGGGCCTGTCTGGTTACTACAGGACGTTTGTTAAAAACTATGGGTCCATTGCGACTCCTCTCAATGACCTCACCTCAAACAAAATGCCAAAGAAAGTTCATTGGACAGTAAGCTGTCAAAAGGCATTTGATGACCTGAAGCAGGCCATGTGCACTGCACCTATTCTGCAAAGACCAGATTACTCCAAAGAATTCATCGTCCAAACATATGCTTCTGAGTTGGGTGTGGGAGCTGTTCTTTCACAATTGAATAAAGATGGTCAAGACCAGCCCATTGCTTTTATTAGCAGAAGGATGACCCCTAGGGAGAAACGTTGGTCAGCTATTGAGAGGGAGGCCTTTGCTGTGGTTTGGGCCCTGAAGAAGCTGAGGCCATAGTTGGTACTCACTTCAAGATTCAGACAGACCATAAGCCCCTCTTGTGGCTAAATCAGATGAAGGGTGAAAATCCCAAACTGCTTAGGTGGTCCATTTCCCTACAGGGGATGGACTTTACAGTGGAACATAAACCTGGGACTGACCATGCCAATGCAGATGGACTCTCCAGATATTTCCACTTAGAACATGAAGACTCAACTGGTCAAGGTTAGTTTATTGTCCCTGCGTTTGGGGTGGGGGGAGGGGATTGTGTAAGAGAGTAGGGTCTGCTTCCTATGGTCACCCCCACTTTTTGCTGTGATTTTCTGGTTTTTCGACTTTAGTGTGGCTGTGGGCCTGCTAATCAGACCCGCAGCCCAGCTGTTCTTTCTCTAAATTGATACCATGTACTTTAGGTACATACCTGATTGGGTATTGGGTCACCTTGGTGAGCCCCTGTATAGTGTACCATAAGTACCCAGGGCATAGGTGCATGCAAGGCCTACCAGGGGCTGCAGCACGTATTATGCCAACCCTGGCTGGCCATCCAAACTAACACCCAAGGCTGATCACTCAGCTTGGGCAAGGTGGTGTAATCACCCCTTGCTTAGATATAGTATACCTATATCTACCCTTATATATAGACACATATGTACATATAAGTCAATCCTATGACAGGCCTTAACAATCCTGGAGGCAGAGTGTTTGGTTTTATGTGAGAGGGTGCCCTAGCATGAGCTGAGCCCCTCTACAGCTTTTGGAACCATGTCCTTATAGCTGTTCTTTGATATAGCCATACCATATACTCTTAAGTGCATTATAATCCTCGCGGTTAAATGCTAACTTTGGTTTGGCTTTATCAAAACATGTTGAGTAAGATGTCAAACGCTTTGGAATACTACCCCCTCCCCCTGGTTACTGCTTTACCCGGTTAAAGTTAAACAGAGCCTGAGCATCACAAAATGGATGCTGATGACACAGATACAAGTCTGACCTCCTGCTGCTGGACGAAACTCTGGCAGGGGAGGCCTGGACAATAGGTTTCTTGCCTTGGGAGGTGCTAGCACCTCCCAGACAGGCTTTTAGTGTATTGGGGCAGGGAGGGCTGCAAAATGAGACACTGCCTGGGGCACACAAGGTGCTCCATGCATAGCCCGGTTCAAACCAGTTGCTGGGGAACTCCAGCCCCAGCTCTGGCGCGAAACTGGACAAAGAGAAAGGGGTGTAACCGCCCTCTTCTCAGGGTCCACCCATAGGAGGGACCTAGCAGGTAATCCAGCCCCTTAGTTTGGTATAAAGTTAGGAGCTGTGTCTAGAGACATCAGATAACCCTGCAAAGAAACTACGAAATGAAACTCTTGGACTTCGACATTCTATGCTGACTAGAAGACTGAAGAAGATCTCCCTTGTGGTCAAGGAGTGACAACCCTGTTCAAACAGGCACCACCAGTAACTTGCTGGTTAGCTTTGTCAACGCTTCCGATGAAACCCGATGACTCAGCTACTCAGGACTGGACTTCCAGACTTCTTGGACTCTGATCCACATCCACAGCAAAGCTGAGACCCGTGGCGGACACGAGAGACGTGGGACAAGATTCCCTGGACATCCTGCAAATTGCTAACTGCATTGACTCCTGAGGTAACTCGCAGTTGTGCATTGGGGCACGAGAAGCCCCAGACCTGAGCAACTTCTGCACCAGAGCTCAACCCTCCATACTCCACGAGTGTCGCGTGGGGCCCGCTCCTGCATTTCAGCTTGATGCGTCTTCCTGGTTGCTAGACCATTGGCAAGTGAGCCCCCTGAAGAAGATCCTTTTGATTTTCAATGCTTGCCTGGTTGCTCTGGGTCTGCTCCAGCTTTCTTCCAAAAGAGAAGCTCCTCAGACCTTGCTGGTCTGAACTGAAGCGAATCTTCACTTCCTGCGTGGGTTGCAGTTAGCAAGGCTTTTTGGGTCCAATCCAGATACCGACACCGCACTCAACTAGAGCCTTTGTAGGACAGCTCGACTCCAGCTCCTAGTTGTCATCGACACCTCCTGGTCCTCGTGGCTGCAGAGACAAGCTTTACCTCTTCACCTGTTTGCATCACAACATCACCTGGTTCCATCCTGGTCACTGGCTAGTGACCCAGACTCCGTCCCCTCTGCTTTCAGGTTCATCAGCTCCTTCATCCACTCTTGGATCCACCCTGACAGTCTTCCTTTGGCCGACTGCAGCACTTCTTTTGCAGGTCTCCATTGAAAGCATCGACGAAACCCGACACAAAAAGGCACCTTTGCACCCGGCTTCCCTGGGTGAGGTAACTCGAGTACTCCGGTGCTCCCATGGGTATTGACTATCCAAGTGTCCTAGTTTAAAGGGGTTTCACCGTAGTCCACCCGGAAGTGTCCTTAATCAGTAACTTTGTGACTTCTTCGTTCTCCATTGTAAGTCTATGGTAGCTTGCGTCTGTGTTCCCACACTGCACGCGTCTCCCGTGGGTCTCCTACTTCCAAACCTTTGGTCCTGTAGTGTAGCACCAGCGATTCCCTAGGCCCTAGGCCTATTCACCTTTCCTGAATTGGCTCTTATACCACTTACTTAGTATATGGTTCGTGAGGCCCCTAAGGCAGAATTGTATTTATGCAACTTATAGTTGCATAAATACAACACCGCCACCTTCCCTGAGAGCTGGAAGCACGCCGAACTCAGCGCTCTACTCAAGAAACCTACAGCGGACCCCTCCGAACTCAAGAATTACCGTCCCATCTCGCTCCTCCCGTTCCCGGCCAAAGTCATCGAAAAGACCGTCAACAAACAGCTGGCCGCCTTCCTCGAGACGAATGGATCCCTCGACCCCTCACAGTCTGGCTTCCGAGCCAACCACAGCACCGAGACCGCCCTCATCGCTGCCACCGATGACATCCGAGCCCTGATGGACAACGGAGAAACAGCGGCCCTCATCCTCCTGGACCTCTCCGCGGCATTCGACACTGTCTGCCACCGCACCCTGGTGCAGCGCCTCGGCAACATTGGAATCCAGGAGAAGGCACTGGAATGGATCACCTCCTTCCTCGACGGAAGAACACAGAGAGTCCGCCTACCACCGTACAAGTCAGAGGCCACCGAAGTCATCTGCGGCGTCCCTCAAGGATCCTCGCTGAGTCCCACCCTCTTCAACGTCTACATGAGCCCCCTCGCGGCCATCGCACGCCAACACAACCTCAACATAATCTCCTACGCCGACGACACCCAGCTGATCCTCTCCCTGACCAACGACCCCGCCGCCGCCAGAGCCAACCTGCACGAAGGGATGAAAGATGTAGCCGAGTGGATGACGACCAGCCGCCTGAAACTGAACTCAGACAAGACGGAGGTCCCCATCCTGGGCTCCTCGCCCTCCGCCTGGGACGACTCCTGGTGGCCCCCCGCCCTGGGCACCGCACCCAAACCGACGGACCACGCACGCAACCTGGGCTTCATCCTGGACTCCTCCCTCTCCATGACCAGACAAGTCAACGCCGTCTCCTCGTCATGCTTCAACATCCTGCGCATGCTACGGAAGATCTTCTGGTGGATCCCCACCGAGACCAGGAAGACTGTCACCCAGGCCCTCGTCACCAGCCGACTGGACTACGGCAACGCCCTCTACGCCGGAACCACCGCCAAGCTCCAGAAGAGACTCCAGCGGATCCAGAACGCCTCAGCCAGACTCATCCTCGACATCCCACGAAACAGCCACATCTCCGGACATCTGAGAGACCTGCACTGGCTCCCCGTCAACAAAAGAATCACCTTCCGTCTCCTCACCCACGCACACAAAGCCCTACACGATCAAGGCCCGAGCTACCTCAACAACCGAATCAACTTCTACGCTCCCAAGCGCCACCTCAGATCAACCAGCCACGCCCTCGCCGCCGTCCCCCGCATCCGAAGAGCGACAACAGGAGGAAGGTCCTTCTCCTACCTGGCCACCAAGACCTGGAACTCCCTCCCGACCGACCTGTGCCTGACCCAAGACCACCTCTCCTTCAGGAAGAAGCTCAAGACCTGGCTGTTCGAGCAGTAACGGCACCCCCCCCCCTAGCGCCTTGAGACCCTACGGGTGAGTAGTGCGCTCTATAAATGTCTTGATTGATTGATTGATTGATTGATAGTATGCTTAATGAGTAACTTGTAACGTATCTCGAACTCTGACCTGATAAAGAGTGCAGAGGGGTTGTGTTAGTAATAAATTAATATATATTTGATATATACCTTGTGTGGTGTCCTTTCATTAAATATTCAAGGGATTATATATGGTAAAACAGCTGGCTTCACATACTCTCTGACGTTTTAGCCTAAGACTGCTTGTCCATGCTACCACTAGGATAGCAGGTCTATAAGGTTGACTTTACAACCATCACCATAAGGGTCGTTTAGACTGGTGCAAGGTGCCCACTAGAATAGTGGACAACATATGCTAGGCTAACTTCTCACAGTAGCGAGCATCCATGACGCCCTGCGTTGAGAAATTTCGGTGGGAGGTGGCCTAGCATAAGATTTTCCTCACTCGCCAACTTAACGTTAGCGAGCGCAAGAGAGGAAGAAAATCTGCTATGCTGAGTTTTACGGAACTCTGCATGTTCCACTGAGCATGGATTGCGGAACTCTGCACAAAGTCCGCGAAGGGAGAGGAGTTCACCCCTCAGGCCTTGTCAACCCGAGGAATTATGGACTATGGATAAACTTCGGCACTCAAGTCAGTTCAATTTTGATTCCTACAAGAAAATGTGCTACCAGTAGGCCAACAACTACCATTTGTAAACATGAGAAATTAACTGAATATTCATAAAGGGATTTTATACAGGGTGAGTTGTTGGTAGTTTCAGGTGATATGAGGAAAATATTTTGGATGTGGCTGATGATGGACTTCCCGGGATGAGTAGCATTAAGTGCAGACTGGGGAACAATTTTTGATGGCCCAATATGGGGAGATGCACAGAAGGCAGCACTTATTCATGTTTTCCATGTGCATGGAGCAACAAATCTCAAAGACACAAGTCAAAATGTAGACATTTGAAGGCCCACAAAAGTTGAGCTAAAGATCGTGGGGCGTATGTACAAGCCCCTATCGCCACCACAACATCACTTTTACCAATGTTCTGGTGGCGATAGGGCCTGCGCCTTATGTACGAGGCAATGTTAAGCCACTAAACGTGGCTTTAACGTGTCCTTGTACATAAGGCCCCCTTTCACGCTATGGTTAGCATACGTAGGAGGCAGCGCAAAAATTAAGACCAGGAAAACCTTGGTCTTAAATTGTCGAAACAAGGAGAAATGCATTACTTCTCATTGTTTTCGCCATGGTTTGTTTATGTACAGGAAGGTGTCCCTTCCTGTAAATAAACAAACCTTTAAAAAATGCCATTCTGTCACTTTCATGTGTGCTGCAAGAATTAGCAGCACACATGAAAGTGAGAGAATGGCATTTTAGGATTGTTTATGTGCAGGAAGGGACACCTTCCTACACATAATCAAGCCTCCCCTGCATGCAGACACCCTTGCACTCTGTTGCTAAATTTAACACCATCGCAGGGGGAAACGCAAGGCTGCACCACATTCTTAAACATATGGTGCAGCCTTTCATTTCAGAAGTGGCAGAGCATGTCATTAAGCCAAGGAGGCTAATGACACGCTCCGCCACTTCCTTGTACATATCCCCCTGTGTTGGGTATAACTGGTCCATTTAGATAGAACAGTGTGAATAAATGTGGAATTATTTTAGTGGATCATTATTCACAGTGGCCTGAAGTTAAGTTTCTTAGCCACGCTACTATGAGGTGGGTTATAAAATGTATAGGCAAAACATGTGTTAAAGAAGGATTGCCAACATGAACATTTTATTAAGACTCTTGGAGTTACCCACATTTGTACATCTGTATATTTTTCACAGAGTAAAGGGAAAGTTGAAAGGGGGAACAGACAATTAAGAGTAGGGATATAGCTGACAATAGGGGTTGGACGAGATTGGAGTCAAGCGGTTGATAACATTTTGTGTACATACATCTCGTAATGATGGTGATGAATGACTGTTTAAAAAAATGAGAGACAGAAGACCTTGTACTGTCTTAAAAGAGCCGTGGATGCTGGAAAGACATAACGTAATGTCAGATGTTAGGCCATCCGATATTTGTTGCGAAACTCAAAACAATGAACTGCAAAAGTGCTGCAAATGGTGCAAAAAATTCAAGTTTGGTGACGTGAGAATAAAAATGCATAAAACTGGTAGGTACGCATTATCCAAATATTCAAACAATGAAACTAAAAGTGTAAGTGATAGTAATTTGTGGAGTAAGAGCATAGTGGTGTTTGTGCCTGCCTTGGTGGTGGATCAACAATCCAAAAGTGTAAAGATTTTTACCATGTTCCAAATGTTTGCCAAAGAAAACAGCATTTAGCAAGTCTACATATATGAAAGCCTATGTGGAATAGTTTTCTAAGAAATTAGTAGTTTGATATAATTCCACTTTATATGCAGGATTCTTTGTATATAATGTATAGATTTGCTTTAATTTGTTTACTTGTTCTTTGTTTTCTCACAATGCTCAATCTTTACATTCTGTGGAATGTGATGATGATTAGAAAAATAAACAAGCATTGAAAATGCAATTGGCCTCGCAATTGTTTCAGTTAGAACTATTGGCATTGTAAATGACAATGTATTTTACCCATGTGTTATGTACTGTATGTATTTAGTGTGTAGTTTAATTGTATCTGTTGTTTTGGAATTTTTAGTGGTGGAATTGTGTGGCAAGAAAATCTATAAAAAAAAACTATTCTTCAACTACTATATTGCTGTAGTTGAATTTGAATGTCCAGGGGAGGTTTGGCAGAAAGGAGGACATGATGTGACTCTACAGAGTCTGAGCACAAATATCCTTTGCTCTTATGGCTTAAAGTAGATCTCTGCACAACAACTTTTCTTATTTCAATGCATTTGTTAAACCCATTAAACCCACCAACAAAAAGGTATTTCAGCAAATCAAAAAATTGCAATCGGATTATAGTTAATCTATGTAGTTCCATCTGACAATCTTTCAAAAGTCAGTTTATACTTTGAGCCTGCAAATGTGTGAATCATCATTAATATGCAGTGTTCAGTCTGTTAACCTGTTAAAAGGCAGCTTCAGTTTCCAGCGTGTTTATCATTACTTTTGCATGTGCAACAAGCTGGCATGTCTGGGGCAAGCAGTCGCGTTTGTTTGGAGATCAAGAGGATTCTGATATGGGGGTGATGGGCGAATGATATACATAGTCACGGGTGTTACGCATACATAAACGACGGCACAGTATTTATTGAACAGGCAAGATGTCCTAAACGTCCCAATAATGAAAAAAACACTTTTACATGTACACACTGTACATTTTGACATATAAATAAAATGCATGTAAACACCCAAAAAAAACTACTATCAAGACACATAAATATGCCATTACATAAAAAGAATTAACAAAACGTATCGGCCAAAAGCCCTCGGTTATTTAGAGTCAAGGTGGAAAGCAAGCACAACAAAGCTGCTGCCAAATTCTATTTGAAAGCCAAGGCAAAGAGGAGCTGTCAGAAGTCATACACATTCCACAGTGTTCTGTTTGTCAGCAGAAGGAAGCGCTCAAATATCTCAAGAGCCAACAGTCCTTGGTTATTCAGAGGTAGGAGGGTCTAGAGGGAATTCACCAAATGAAGAAAATGAAGTGAAAACAGCCACTGCCAAATCAAGTTCAAAGGCATGAGGTGCTGCCACTAATCGACTATGTTCAACAAATGGAAGCAATACAGAAGAAAATGGTTCCAAGACCAAACACTTCAACACACTGGGCGAACGTTAACAGAAATTAGGCGCTGCTCTGTGGGCGGTAAGAAATAAGAAAAGGGAGGGACTGAAAGACATATTAGCCAATAGAAAGGAAGACTTTTTACACAAGAAATCGTGGTTATATAAGAAAACTACCCTAAATAGAGTCACTTTAGAAACAATGCCTGTGCCTAGAAAGAGCATGAGAGTATTGAAAAAATGACATCAATACAACCCTTATAATAAATACATTTATTAAGCGCCTGCTTACACTAGGCTAGTGTCCCCGTGCTGCGGTACAGGCTGCACTCGACAACTACAAACCACCCTAAAAGAGAAGACTATGCAGAGGGGAAGAGATACGTTTTCATCTTTCGGAAGGTGGCCTTCGAGCTCTCCAGCCAGAGGCTCTGAGGAAGTATTTTCCACTGCTGTGCTGCCACATAGCAAAAGGAGCGGCAACCCATCCTTACTCTCTTGATGTTAGGAACACACACCTGACCCGTCCCGCTAGATCTAAGTTGCCGGGTCAGTGAGTAGGGAGTCAATACGTCAAACAGGTACGAGGGGCCAGTCCTTTGTATGATCTGATGACAAACGCACAGAGCCTTGAACAAAACGAATATATGATTATACCACGATTTCAGTTACCACGCATGGCTTTACCACGCGAATTTTACCTCGCAAGTGGCTTTACCACGCTGGTATTTACAACGTAGCATTTTACTACGCGTTGCAACGTCTTACCTTCACGTCTTTCTCCACGAGCCCTTACTTCCATCCTCCTTTGAAACAAGCGTCAAAACACGTATACCAAAATAAAAAAAGGACTGCTTTTTTGACGTACACGGCACGTCTTTGGGGGAGGCTCTTTCCTCTTTCTTTTAAATTTATGTTCGTTTTTTTGTTAAAGTAACCTGCTTGTTATTTTTGGGGGGGGAGACCCCCCCCAGCCCCCCTCCGAGCCCCCCCACCCTCCCTCTGCCCTCCCCATGCCCACGCAGATCGACTTGAAGGAATACCACGTCTCCCCCCTAGCCCGTGGTAAAGACGTCGTGGAAGGTACCCTGCGTGGAAGGCACCCTGCGTGGTAAGTGTCACGTGGTAAACGTGAGTAGTGGTAATGACTTCGTGGTAAATGATGTTTCCCGAACAAAACTCTCTCCCTAATTGGCAACCAGTGGAGGGAGACTAACGCCCTCTTGGAAGAGGCTCTCTTCGGCAGCATAAGAACTAGACGAGCTGCTGCGTTCCTGATATCTTGAAGTCTCTGCACGCATTTGGCAGTAGCACCCAGGTGCAGTATGTTCCCATAATCCAGGCGCGATGTCACCAGGGCATGCGCCATGGTTTTCCTGGCTGTCGTGGGCAGCACATCCAAGGTTTTCCGAAGGCCCCAAAGTACTCCTAAACAGGCACCTGCCACCCGCCTAGTATACGGAAAATCTCCACTCTGTGTTTCCTGAGTGACCTACAGTTCATTAGGGAGAGGTTCAGTGATGAGCCCTTCTCCTGATCCACCAACCAAGCACTCAACCTGAAAGAGCAATAGCTACAATTCCAGCTCTTGCTTTCAAGCTCAGAGTGTAGTACAGTTATTAGGGTGGGGTTTCTAGTGCTGGCACTGTTTTAAAAAACAACAGTGCTAACATTTTATAGGAAAAAAGCAAACACCACAGGGTGGGGACGGTTGCAATATTTAACTGTAGTTAGATATGTCTGTTTACCTTTCCTGTGCAGTTCACTTACACTTTACATCAATTGTCTTTGATATCAAGTCCAATAACAATTGCTTATAATTATCTGATGTCTTATGTTTGGGTCCCAAAGCTGTTCGAAAAGGCTTGCAAACTGCTTCAATTGTGTAACAAAAATGAGAAACAACGCTTGCTTTCCACTGCTGTGCAGTAGCACTTCTCAACCCCAGAGCTGGCGCCTGCTGCCTGTACTAAACGTTCATCTCGTTGTTTGAAATACCACAATTGAACAGTTGTACTCTTTGGACCCATATACAACATACATTTGTAGATGGAGAACAATAAATGAGTGAATGCTTTTTACCGCAAGGTTGTAAGTGACACATAAAATCTTAGGTGAGAAACACCCCCGTTCCTCACAGTTACCCACCTATAATTATATATGCTGAATACTGATAACACAACAAGACTTCTAAGTACTTGCAACACATGTCGCCATTTCCAAACTAAATAGTGCGTTCAAGTTGTCAATTTCGGAATGATGAAAGGCTGATTTGCCTCACAAGTGTTCGGGTCTATGTTCCACAAGCAGCACACAGTATTTTGGCAGTAGGCACATGCGCCTACTGAGCTAGCCTAGATAATAGCAATGAGGTTTTGGGGTCCAATATTTGTGACACACACAAGGTCCAGTCTGTCCTTTGGGACAGTATGAAGTGCTACTATTGGGGCCGTTTATGATTTTTGTGTATGGAGTATTTTTTTTGTTTGCTTATATTTTCTCTTGGCTATGTAGGTTTGCAGAGGTCGTTGGTGTGAATGACAACATTAAAATAGCGCTGATTTTGAACCAACCACTTATTTTTTTATGCCTTGCGTTATACTCCAATGTTGTTTAAAAGTAGTCATTTTGATGCTTTTTAAATTCTTGTGCACCTAGATTAAAAGTTTAGCTAGCACCCCATGTTCTTCTGGTAAATGGATGTCTTGGTAATGGTGGTTTTGATGCAACATGCAGATGTCTGACAAATACTACTCTGATGAGGTATTTATTATTGTTTGCGTGTTAATACTGCAACAACTGTGGGCAAAGAAAGGACGAATCAATAATGTTGTGATAGTGAAACATTAGCACACATTAACTACACACTGACAACAGATTCAGAATGTAGCGAGACAGGCCTGATGTACTGTGTAGATGTGTAGAATTTGAAACGTGTGTAGGGAAATACAAGACGTCAACACGTCGACATGCACATGTGTAGCACATTGTGTGCACATCAATGGGCATAGTATGAACACACATGATATAGTGCATGACATATGCAGTTTCGCCAGCACGGTCACAACCCTCATAACGCAATAGCGGACTATACAGCACGGTGAAGCGGTCCAATTAATAACATCATTGGCGCCGCCATGGCGGTGCACTGCTTCCGCGATTTTCAAATGGGCATACGTGGCCCGCGTTCCCTCTTCCCATTGGCTGCATGTGCACGGACCGTCACGGTCACACATCGGCAACCACATGTGCAAGCTTCCGGGACGGATGCTTCTCTTGCAACAATGTTTAATCACTGGCGCCACCATGGCGGTGCACGCATTCCGCGGGGGAGGTGCAGGCCAACACATCCTTCTGATGATGTCAATGGACATGGCAGTTCATGACCCCCCTTACAGTCACATTGCATCATCCACCGTACACCGGCCGTGCCAGGCCCGGTGCACAACCGCCGTGCCAGGCATGTCACCCACTGCCGTGCCAGGCATGTCACCCACCGCCGGGCCAGGCCGGTCACCCACCACCGGGCCAGGCCGGTCACCCACCGCCGGGCCAGGCCGGTCACCCACCGCCGGGCCAGGCCGGTCACCCACCGCCGTGCCAGGCCCGGTGCACAACCGCTGTGCCAGGCATGTCACCCACCGCCTTCCCAGGCCGGTCACCTACCGCCGGGCCAGGCCGGTCACCCACCGCCGGGCCAGGCCGGTCACCCACCGCCGGGCCAGGCCGGTCACCCACCGCCGGGCCAAGCCGGTCACCCACCGCCGGGCCAGGCCGGTCACCCACCGCCGGGCCAGGCCCGGTGCACAACCGCCGTGCCAGGCATGTCACCCACCGCCGTCCCAGGCCGGTCACCCACCGCCGGGCCAGGCCGGTCACCCACCGCCGGGCCAGGCTGGTCACCCACCGCCGGGCCAGGCCGGTCACCCACCGCCGGGCCAGGCCGGTCACCCACCGCCGGGCCAAGCCGGTCACCCACCGCCGTCCCAGGCCGGTCACCCACCGCCGTCCCAGGCCGGTCACCCACCGCCGGGCCAGGACGGTCAACACCCGGCGGTGGGTGACCGGCCTGGGACGGCGGTGGGTGACCGGCCTGGTCCGGCGGTGGGTGACCGGCCTGGGACGGCGGTGGGTGACCGGCCTGGGACGGCGGTGGGTGACCGGCCTGGGACGGCGGTGGGTGACCGGCATGGGATGGCGGTGGGTGACCGGCCTGGCCCGGCGGTGGGTGACCGGCCTGGCACGGCGGTGGGTGACCGGCCTGGCACGGCGGTGGGTGACCGGCCTGGCCCGGCGGTGGGTGACCGGGCAGGGACGGTCGGTCTACGGTGGATGATGCAATGTGACTGTAAGGGGGGTCATGACCTGCCATTTCGATTTCCATAATTACAAGTATGTGTTGGCCTGCACCTCCCCCATGGAAGGCGTGCACCGCCATGGTGGCGCCACTGATTGAACATTGTTGCAAAAGATGCAACCGTCGCGGAAGTGCGCACTTGCGGTTGCCGATGTGTGTCCGTGACGGCACATGCACAGGCAGCCAATGGGAAGAGGTAACGCGGGGCGCGTATGCGCCATCGACAATGGCGGAAACAGTGCACCGCCACACCAGGGCCTGTCATTGGGCCTTTTCGAATGAGGCATCCAGGGGGAACCAATAGCTGGCCACGTGTGCCACTGACATGGGCTCTGGGCCCTATATATGTGTGACTTTAACAAGCACACATTCACTGCTTTGATCCAGTGCTGCCTGTGACCATCACCTCGACCTGCTGCTGCTGAGCTGACCAACGGCTGCTGCCTGTGACCATCACCTCGACCTGCTGCTGCTGAGCTGACCAATGGCTGCTGCCTGTAACCATCACCTCGACCTGCTGCTGCTGAGCTGACCAACGGCTGCTGCCTGTGACCATCACCTCGACCTGCTGCTGCTGAGCTGACCAACGGCTGCTGCTGTTGTGCCACAGTCCAGGACCTTGCCATGCAGGGAGTGCGAGATACCAGGTCGCGTCCCTTCACCGCAGCGGAGCTGGATGTCCTTGTGGACTGTGTGCTCAGCCACTACCAACGGCTCTACGGTGCACCCGGACAGGAGGTAAGTACAGTGATGTACATGTTGTTGGTCATGAGGTGTTCAGTGGCTCCTGTCTTCTGCAGGCCTGGCGGTGTGCTGTGGGACCTTTACATGTGTAGTGCTGAGCATGGCTGCATGTTGAAACGTGTTACTACAATGTTTGTTCATGTCATACTGTCCACTTACGTTACCCTCTTGTCTCCCATCATGGCAGGTAAAGCTGCACCTTCGCAAGGCCGTGTGGAGGACGATAGCACGTGATGTACGGGCAGTGGAGGGGTTCAATAGACCACACACACACTGCCACAAGCGCTGGGACGACATCTCCAGGCTTAGCAAGAATGTGGCGGAGATGACACTGGGGATGATTCCAAGATCTACACGTCTGGCCCGCCGCACCATGACCCCTCTTATGCACCATATCATTGCTGTGACGCATCCTGACCTGTCCGCCCAGCTGAGTGGGGAACCGCAGCAAACTAGCGGTAAGCAGATTGTATGTGTATGTTACTTGGGCCTGCAATGCATGTATTGCTGCTCAGACACAGTAGTGGCTTCCGTGGTGCGTATGTTTATCTGAAATACCATGCTGGTGCCATTAGCGGAGTAGGCGTTGGCATCCATGTCCGCCAGGTGGACAGCCCACTTGCTTGGTAGTTGAGGGTTCCAGGACATGCCGTTGAGGTCTGTGGTCCCATGGCATGACATGTGTGCAGATAGTAGGGGTGGGACGTGTGCAGGATGTGTGCTACATGTACAATGTATGTAATGGAATCCTAGATCTGTTGTCCTTCAGTACGTGAGTGTGGCACTTACTCACACCGCGTTTCTCTCTATTTCAGCTTTGGCAGAGGGCACTGACCCACAGACGACGGAGATGAGTGATGGCAATGCTTCCGAATCAAAGGTCACACACACGCAGACTGACACTGAAAAGGGCAGCCCCGGAGAGGGGGACAGGACCGTCCCTGAGGACTCGCATGTGGAAACACCATCGCCCTCATCCTCAGAAAGTGTTGGTGAGTCCGCACTGTTGGCACAGACAGGGAGTGGGCAATCGACACCTTCAGTCGGGACACAGCACACAGGGCCAACACTGCCACCCACTGCAACATGTACTGCTCGTGCTCGCCAGAGGAGGGGGAGCAGAGTTGCCTTCAGTGCAGGAACCGCCGCCCCTGCCCCAGTGACACAAAGTGCACTTTGTGCAGAGGCTGTTGATCTGCTGCGACAGCTGTGTGTAGGGCAAACCAACATGATCAATGCATTCCAAGACCACGATAGGAAGTTGGGGCAGGTGGTGGCATTCATGGAGGGGATGCATGGCGATGTTGCTGGTCTCCACAGAACAGTTCAATCATTGGCAAACACTGTGTCCTCAGCCATTGTACAGTCGCATAGACAGGGTGCTACTTCTGTACAACCATCCACACCACTTGATGTTACAGGGGAGAGTGAGTCTTCAGACCAGGCCTCTTATTCTGGTTATTACACCAGGAGCAGCCACAGGCAGCAAGGCAGGGCATGGAGGGCACAGACACCATCCCCTAAGCCTGTGATCCCTTTATCCGAAGACGACGTGTCCAACACTGGAGTTGACAGACAGGATCATGTAGGGGTGTGTATGGAAATGGATTCACATGCTACACAGCCATCCCCCACCAAAGTGACTCCCAAGTCAAGGCCACCTCCCAAGAGCAGGGACACTCCCAAGGACAAGGACAGTACCAAGGAAAGGGCACCTCCCGAGAGCAGGGACACTCCCAAGGACAAGGACAGTACCAAGGAAAGGGCACCTCCCAAGAGCAGGGACACTCCCAAGGACAAGGACAGTACCAAGGAAAGGGCACCTCCCAAGAGCAGGGACACTCCCAAGGACAAGTACAGTACCAAGGACGGGGCACCTCCCAAGAGCAGGGACACTCCCAAGGACAAGGACAGTACCAAGGTAAGGGCACCTCCCAAGAGCAGGGGCACTCCCAAGGACAAGGACAGTACCAAGGTAAGGGCACCTCCCAAGAGCAAGGTAGCTTCAAAGGAGAGGGACACTACAATGGACATGTCTGCACCCAGGGACAGGGCACCGGAAAGGGATCAGGCCCATTCCAGGGACAGGACACCTCCGACGTCCAAGGCACACCCCATGGCCAAGGGTTCTCCCATGGACACGAGCACCATCAAGGACAGGCATATTTCACCCCTGGCTGCACTGAGGATGATGTTTAAGGAACGTACAACACATGTATCAGCGGTGGAGTCCCCCCATACTTCTACTCCCATCCACGCCCCGCTAAAGCAGAGGAAGGAGTACACTGTTGTTGCATCCCCCATTACACATGATGTAGAGGGCAGAAGGCAGGCCCACAGCAAACGGCAGGCAGGGTCCAGCACGTCCCCAGAGAGCAGACCACCACAAGCACATGATACACCTTTGATGTCTGGTGATGCCACTCCACTTACCAGTCCAGGCATGTCCGGGGTGTCCCTACGTTTCACAAAGAAATGGAGACACACACCACTGAGACCTTACCACCCCAATGTTGCTCCAGTACAGCTGTCCCCAGCTCCCAGAGGCACCCTGACTCCTGGGCCATACAGCCCTGTGGCTCACCATTTCAGAGGTCCTAGTGGCTCAGCTGCTGTTCACTCATATGTGTCAGGTGCAGGCATGGTATTTGTTGGTCAGTGTACAGGGACATGTCCGGCCAGTGTGTCTGGGTCTATGGCACATGTGTCAGTCACCACAGCTGTGGCTGTGTCTCACACTCCTGTTTCTGGTGCTGGCGGTGTGTCTGGGTCTATGGCTCATGTGTCAGTCAGTAGATCGGTGGCTGTGTCTCACACTCCTGTTTCTGGTGCTGGCGGTGTGTCTGGGTCTAGGGCTCATGTGTCAGTCAGTAGATCGGTGGCTGTGTCTCACACTCCTGTTGCTGGTGCTGGCGGTGTGTCTGGGTCTAGGGCTCATGTGTCAGTCAGTAGATCGGTGGCTGTGTCTCACACTCCTGTTGCTGGTGCTGGCGGTGTGTCTGGGTCTAGGGCCCATGTGTCAGTCAGTAGATCGGTGGCTGTGTCTCACACTCCTGTTTCTGGTGCTGGCAGTGTGTCTGGGTCTATGGCAAATGTGTCAGTCACCACAGCTGTGGCTGTGTCTCACACTCCTGTTGCTGGTGCTGGCGGTGTGTCCGAGGCGAGTTGTTCAAGCAGTCCACCAGATTCTGTGGTGTGAGGTCTAGTTGCCATCAGTCACATGTCATTTAAGTGTGTAGATTGACGAATGTAACCACCTAGGTTTTATTAATCTCCTTGTGACGGGTCGCTTGACACACGTACTTGGGTAGCCAATGATGTGCCTGCTCTGTTGGGCACAATGCCCTGTTGCTGTTCTGATACTGCATTCTGCCCTCTCACATGCTGCCAATGATGTACCTGCTCTGTTGGGCACAATGCCCTGTTGCTGTTCTAATACTGCATTCTGCCCTCTCACGTGCTGCCTCTGATGTACATGATCTGTTGTACCCAATGCCCATGCTCTTGGATATTCTGATATCATGCACCTATTATGTTGAATAAAGCTAAATCATGTTGTGCGGTTTGTCGCTCTCATTCCTGGTTGTGTACTTCAATTGTGTATATTTTTGTGCGTTCATCAATGTATTTCCTGTGACATGACACTCCCCCTCCCAACGTCACAGCATTGCCAGGTACTCCCCTTCCGGCAGTAAATGGTGTGTAGCGTACCTGCGTCGTCGTCGATGATGGTCCAGGACTTGCCGGTGGAGGATCGCGAAGGGTATCGGAAAAAGTGTAGCGCTGGGTCCATGTGGGCGAGCTACTTGTGGTGGGTATCTTCGCAATATGTTGTTTGTTAGCTGTGGGGAATCCGCCGTGTTCAGGCAGGTGGTTTTTCCGCAGCGGTTTTATGTGTGTTTTCCGCCATCGTGATTTGGGACGCGGTCGGAGACGTCATTCCGTACGGCGGTGTCTTTGGTTACGTCCGCCGCGGGGTCGGGTGTAATTCCGCAGCAGTGCGTTCTTTTCCGCCGCGTACGGAGTTTTGACAGTGTTTCCCATCCTAATATGGCGGTCGGACTGTCCGCGGCAGGCGGACGGAAAAAGGCTTTTTCCGCCTACTCCAGGACGGCGGTCGTCCTTCCGTCCGCCATCCTAATGAGCCCCTATGTGTGTAAAAATAAGAGTATATAATACTCGTCACACAACTCTGAGAAAAAAAAGGACCTCCTCCAAAACAGTAAAACGCGACGATAACCTGAAAATGATAAAATACATACCCACCCACACAAAAACACCCATACATATATATAAACACATATTTATACAGCACACATTGATTTTGAAACATTTAAACATATTAGCTAACCTCACACACCTACAAGTAAAACGCAGTAAAAAGCAAATATCGTACACTCTAACTAACACCCAAAACACAATCTTCTCTCAATAACACTATCTAAATAAACCTAAACACGCCACAGATACACTTACAATAACTTCCTTAACTTATAAAATACAATAAAAACAAACTTACCCTCTCCAATGCGAAGCAGCATCCAACCGCGATCTGTTGAAGCACCAAATAAGCCTAAATAACATTACGCGGTTAAAAAGTAGTCCCTGTATATACCGAAAATCTATTTAATTTCTATATTCCAACACTTTAAAATGATAAACTCAGTATTATATTATATGTATATAATGTTTAAAAAATTTAGAAAATTATTTCTTAAATCTTCTTTACTTTAAAATAATTATTGAACTGTTATCTAAGTTACTTTAAAAAAGATATTAGTATTTATATATAAATTTTGAAAATAATTTATATGTTAAACAAATTTGAATGTATAACCTTGTTCGAAATAATCTGTTTATAAAAATGCTAATATTATTTTTAAACTTATGTATGTATATAAAAAATTATTTGTGTGTTTATCTCTGTAAAAATTAATATTATTAATATTTTCTATAATCATAATATTAATTTCTAAAACAAACTATGACTACTTTGTAACCCACAACAATGTTACTGTTATAAAAAATGTATACATATATATCTATAAATGTCCTCTAATTTACAGAATGTAAAAATTAATGTACAACAAATATAACAATAATTTTCAACATGTTTATTCTGACAATTTATTCAATGTCTATGTGATTAAAATAATTGTTATTAAATGAAAAGTACATATTATACATTTTTTGCTTTAACTATTTATGTTACAATATATGAGATTAAACATATAAATTATTTAAAAGTCATTTTTTTATTAAAATACATATATATGCACTTAGTATATTTTTTGTGATAATAAAAACTATTTACTTACTATTTTACAATACAAAGGAAAAATATTGCTCTACTTACAATTTTTCTTAACTGTTAAACTGTTTTTGAATGGTTCCATTTAACCCTGTGTATGTTTCCTTCTTTAATATTCAATATAAATATTAACTAAATATTGCATTTTCTAATTAAAGATGCGTTTTAGATTGTAATAATTATTAAAATGTATATATCTTTTTACTACTACAATAACAATAATTATAATTACTACTAAAGGTTTTATATTTTATTGGAAAACTTTATTATAGTATCCTACCAATAATAATTATTTTCTATTAAAAATATTTTCTTATTACCACTGCACCAATTATAAAGTCACAAAAACTACTACACAGTAAACCCATACAAATTACAATTCCCACTCCACCAAGTATAAAGTCAGGGAAGGTGCTGGACACTGAACCCATACAAATTACTATTCCCACTCCACCAAGTATAAAGTCAGAGAAGGTGCTGGACACTGAACCCATACAAATTACTATTCCCACTCCACCAAGTATGAAGTCAGGGAAGGTGCTGGACACTAAACCCATACAAATTACTATTCCCACTCCACCAAGTATAAAGTCAGGGAAGGTGCTGGACACTGAACCCATACAAATTATTATTCCCACTCCACCAAGTATAAAGTCAGGGAAGGTGCTGGACACTGAACCCATAGAAATTACTATTCCCACTCCACCAAGTATAAAGTCAGGGAAGGTGCTGGACACTGAACCCATACAAATTATTATTCCCACTCCACCAAGTGTAAACTCAAGGAAGGTGCTGGACACTAAACCCATACAAATTACTATTCCCACTCCACCAAGTAAATAGTCAGGGAAGGTGCTGGACACTAAACCCATTCAAATTATTATTCCCACTCCACCTAGTAAATAGTCAGGGAAGGTGCTGGACACTAAACCCATATCAATTACTATTCCCACTCCACCAAGTATAAAATCAGGGAAGGTGCTGGACACTGAGCCCATCCAAATAACTATTCCCACTTCACCAAGTGTAAACTCAAGGAAGGTGCTTGACACTAAACCCATACAAATTACTATTCCCACTCCACTAAGTGTAAACTCAACTAAGGTGCTGGACACTAAACCCATACAAATTACTATTTCCACTCCACCAAGTAAATAGTCAGGGAAGGTGCTGGACACTAAACCCATATCAATTACTATTCCCACTCCCCTAAGTATAAAATCAGGGAAGGTGCTGGACACTGAGCCCATACAAATTACTATTCGCACTCTACCAAGTGTAAACGCAAGGAAGGTGCTGGACACTAAACCCATACAAATTACTATTCCCACTCCACCAAGTAAATAGTCAGGGAAGGTGCTGGACACTAAACCCATTCAAATTATTATTCCCACTCCACCTAGTAAATAGTCAGGGAAGGTGCTGGACACTAAACCCATATCAATTACTATTCCCACTCCACCAAGTATAAAATCAGGGAAGGTGCTGGACACTGAGCCCATCCAAATAACTATTCCCACTCCACCAAGTGTAAACTCAAGGAAGGTGCTGGACACTAAACCCATACAAATTACTATTCCCACTCCACCAAGTGTAAACTCAAGGAAGGTGCTGGACACAAAACCTATGCAAATTACTATTCCCACTCCACCAAGTAAATAGTCTGGGAAGGTGCTGGACACTAAACCCCTGGACAGACTGTGGAATTTTAGTTCGTGTACTGAACATCATCTACGCCATCTTGCAGACTCACGTATGAACATACACGACAGCCATTTTAGGTACCATGGTCTCCCTGTTCACGATCGCCCGTCAGCACACTTCCCTGAACCTTGCAAGCCTTCCCCGCACATCCTGGCTGCCCCCGCACTCACATGCACAAGTCATGAACCCCCCCATGACGCTGTCTCAGGGAATCACACCCCGCGCCTGACCAACACCTCCTTTCCGACCATGAATACCCCTCCTTTGATGACCCTTCCTCTGAGCCCGACTGCCTGCACGAACCGCTGGTCATCCCTTAGCCCGAGGATATAGTTTATTGCCCACTATTGTATGCACTCGCCTCTCTTGAAAGGGGCCACTATTGATCACGACCTCCCCACCCCTTGAGATTCGATCAGGCGCGCACATTCCAAAGGAATCAGCAGAACACTCAGCTGCGTGACAGACCCCTCCTATTGTATGAGGGGTAAGGGCCTCTACTGTTGTCATGTGTTGGAATGGGCCGGAACCGGGGGGGGTGCCGGGGTTGTCATCCTCATACCTCACAATGTCTCTGTTGTAATAAAGAGTGTTCACATGTCCTAAACCAGTGTATAAAAGACCAGCTCTCAGAAAGGTTGGGAGAGCACCTCGAGACGATACCTTGTTGTCCGATCTGATGTGTTCTACTCAGTCGGAATAAAACTTGTTTCTCGTCTTCCTGCTTCCAGCGCCCTGCCTCTTTATTGATAACGTTGGTTCCCAGTCAGACCGTATTCACGCGGGCAAATTTAACTTAGGAAACATCAACTAAATCGGCCTGACATTTCGAATGGTCTTTATCATTGGGACCAAAGCGGGCCCATCCAGTCGGCACTCCGTTGGATCCAGTGGGAGAGGTCCCGACGACAGAGTGAACGACTGCAACGATCGGAAGAGCTCCTGTCCGATAGACCCTCGTCTGACAGCCGATCATCTGAACTTCACTGATTCCGAGCAGACCTCTCCCGAGTGATCTACGGTCCTGACTGGGAACCACCAGGAGTGCCGCGATAGCAACAGAGAGTAGAGGACGATCGGGCGCTGGAAGCGGAAGACGAGAAACTGTCCATACGGTCCGGGTAAGGTTGTGGCACACGACAAATTACGGAATTGATTGATTGATTGTTTGAAAATACTAGTATTACTTATTGATTGTTTCTGAGAGGTTCTCTATTTGCAAACAAACACAGAATCGCCATACTCTTGTTTAGTCTTTGCAGATAGTGAAGGGTAGGCAACGCAAACCTTTAACACGTCGTGCCTATTTTTTTTTCTCTCCCCATTGATTGATTGATTGAATCGAGCATTGAATTGTTCGAAGTTGGTTCTCTTAAGGATCTTCTCTGCCTGCAAACGGGGAAGAATAGGAATATTCTCTCTCCCTTTGCCGATAGTGAAGGGTAGGTAACGCAAACCTTTAACACGTCGTACCTATTTCATTCCTCATTGATTGATTGTTTGTCCAAACATTGACTGTTTGGAATTGGTTCTTTCTGGAGGTATTCTCGGTTTGCAAATAGCGTAGAATAGAATATTCTGTCCAGTCTTTGCAAATAGTGAAAAGATAGGTAGTGCAGGCTTTTGCCCCCCATTGTAATCCGTCATGCCTATCTTCTCCCCATTGGTTAATAGTTGGGTCAACCCGGACCGTTTATTAGAGATGAACCATCCAGCTCCACTGGAAGGCACCCCTAATAAGGACATGTTTACTAAGCAAGGACTAGTCGCTATAGCTTATAGTAAGTTATGGCATAAATATACAAAAAAGGATCCTGAAAGTCAGTGGCCACTGATAGGTTCTTTTGATGAAAATAAAATAAAAACACTAGAAGCAGCTGTAAAAATAAATAAGGCAACGCCCACTATGCTCGATAGTATTGGCATATGGCGCAAAGAAGCAGAACATCGAAGGAAAAGAGAAGAAGCAAAAATAGTAAAAGACTTACGAAAAGCCGCCCATCTGGCCGCAACAGAACTAGATGAACAAATAAGAAGAAGAGAGGAAGTTAAACAAACGCAAGAATCAGGACTGGCAGGCCAATGCCCTGTCAGGACCACCTCTACGCTCTACCCGGAGGTGCCCTCCAAACAGCGGGCAAATGACGAGTTACTGCTCGGTCCTCCAATTATCTACATGCCTCCTCCTTATGCTCCCTGCCAGCCTCTAGCACAACACTCACCAGTTCAAAATGTAGGCGAGGGTGACCCTAGCGCTAGTGCCCCGGCTCTTACGGCCTTCGCACCAGCCACATTGGTAAAAACAGCAGATGAACATGAGACTAACAGGCAGCTAACAGCCAGGCCAAATAGGTTGAGCAAAGATGAGCGGGATGGAATCGACCAGATAGCGAAAACCCTGGTAGAACGAAAGGAGAGCGAAGAATATACGATGAATATGCATAATTCACAGGCCGGTAGTCACAGACGGCATTTCATTTTACGGTTCAGCTACCACACCCTGAACGCGTATGAGGATAGGTACCAGAATAAAGGTCCTGCTAAATTGACGGCTCTATATAGAAGGGTCGACGTTGGAGATGGGACTGAGAGCGATGTGACGGACCTCTTCACGCAAACGCTTGAGGTTTTCCGCCACCTCGCGGAACAGAAACCAGAGGTCAAGATCACAGTCCCTGGGACGATTGAACCCCCGTTAGAAGCAGCCAACACTATGATGCCTATCAGAGAAGCCGCCCCCTACTGGGTTCCCCCAAGAGGTCAGGGAACAAACGATGATATCAACCACGCAGATGCCAAAGGGAGGGTTGTGTACAACTGGGTTTACCAACCATGGGATCGGCAAGATATTTTAACTTTTAGGCAAACCCTGCCCGATTTAAGAAAGAACCGTACAGCATTTTATACCGAACTAGGCACAGCCTTGGGCTCAACCATAATGACTCTAGCGGACATTGATTTGTTTTTCGGGTTGTGTCTGCCGGCTGATGTGTGGAAGCAAATCCGGAGAGCCGACCACACAGATCTGTTCGGACACACCTGGACAAAACTCGATGAACTAGATAGGCAGCGAGAGCCCGGAAAGAAACCTGTAAAAGACATACTGGAACTCCCCGACAAAATAGTGCAGAAGCTAAAGACGCTGATCCCAGAAAAGAAGGTAGACTGGTCGGTAGTCACGGCTTGCCGCCAGAAACCTCAGGAGGACGTATCAGAATACTTCTCCCGATTCGAAACTGTTTTCTCCGACTACAGTGGCCAAGACATGACCACCGCAACCGGACAACACCTATTCGTGCAAAACTACGTAAAGGGGCTATCGCAAGAGGTCTCCCAAAAGTTACAGACTAGCGAGAGTAGTTGGGGAGCACCTGCAGCTATCCTTCAGATGGCTCAGTATTACCAACACCAAAAGAACGAGAACGAAAGGGCAACTGAGAAAAAGAAAAAGGACTTAAAGGAACGAGTAATGATTGCTCAACTGCAGGGAGTGACTACAGGAAGGGAACGGTATAGGGGAAACTACCAGTCGAATGCCCCTAGGAATTCGGCCCCTAGAGACCACAACCCCACACCTGGCGCTCCACGAACCGACCTCGATGAGAACCAGTGTGCATTTTGTAAAGAATTTGGACATTGGAAGTCTCAATGCCTGGCCCTTCGGGAACTGATTAAAAATAAAGAGACAAGGAACATGACAAATGGCCCCAAAACCGGAGGGCAGGGACAAGGACAGACCCGCGACACCACCAATGACCGATCTGGCAGACCAAACACATTTGACCGCCCCCAACAGAATCAGTGCCAACAGTCCGATTGCAACAATGCTCACGACTTTGCATAGGACTGCCAGGGGCAAGGGAGGGATCCAGTCGAGCTCTGTGTTGACCAGCAAGGTCCTTACGTCACTGCTAAGGTCCTGGGTACGAAGTCTCCATTTTTGGTAGACACTGGAGCAACACGTAGTGTATTATCAAAACAACTGATTCCAAGGGCACCCTTGTCTGGCTCACACATTACCTCGATAGGTTTCGATGGAACGCCCTCCACTAATCCCCTGTCTGTACCTATCTCCTTTGACCTAGGAAACAATCCCATTGACACCACGTTTTTGCTCTCCTCCAACTCCCCTGACGCCATTATGGGTATTGATTTACTGAAACATTTCCGAGCTACTATTAGGTGTTCCCCGGATGGAGTCCGAGTCATCCTGTACGACAACCCGAGCATGTCCAGACCCTACCCCGCACGACATATGTACACCATAACAGATGCTGACCTATCCTTGCTCGATACCCTACCCCTGTACCTATGGGCCAGGAACGACTCGGATGTAGGACGAATGATGATCGATCCTGTACACATAACTGTTCGACCAGATGCAATACTCCCGAAACTCCCACAGTACCGGATATCGCCCGAAGGCGAGAAGGCATTGGTAGCGATTATTCAGTCCTTGGCAGATGCAGGAGTGGTAGAGGAAGTGGTTAGTAATGTCTGCAATAGCCCTATCCTACCCATTGTTAAGAAGCAAGGTGAGGGAGATGAGAAAGCGTACCGCTTCATCATCGACTTGCGAGAAGTCAACAAAGTGGTGGTGCCACAGTACCCCGTAGTCTCAGACATCGCCACCATTCTGACTCTCATCCCGTCCACTGCCACCACCTTCACCGTTATTGATCTTAAAAATGCATTTTTCTCTATCCCCATCCATCCAGACAGCCGTTACCTCTTCGGCTTCACTTTAAAAAACCGTTCCTACCGATTTTGTAGAGCTCCCCAGGGCTACACTGAAAGTCCCAGCATTTACAGCCAGGCCCTCAAAAGACAGCTGGACGCCGTCCAGCTACCAGATGGAGTGGTATTGATCCAATATGTCGATGATATCCTTTTGGCTGCCGACACCACTCCACTTGCAATCACAGCCACTATCCAACTCTTGCACTTTCTTGCGGAGAATGGCCACAAAGTCTCCAAAAAGAAACTGCAGTTCTGCCAGCCCCAAGTAACATACCTAGGCCATCTCCTGTCCAAAGAAGGGAGGAAACTTACGCCCGACCGAATCCACACCATCCTAGACACCCCCATTCCGAAAACACAGAAGCAAGTCCGTTCACTAGTGGGCCTTACTTCTTTCTGCCGACAATGGTTACCAAATTTCAGTCTCATTATAAAACCCTTACTTTCCCTGTTGGCCAAAGATGTTCCGTTCCCACTCCCTTGGACTCCCGAATGCCAAGCATCCTTTAAGGAGTTGCGGGATGCCCTTTGCTCGGCACCCGTTCTAGGAACACCAGATTACTCCAAACCCTTCTCCCTCTTCACCCACGAAAGGGAGGGATGCGCATTGTCTGTTCTAACTCAGCCCATCGACGCCAAACAACGCCCTTGTGCCTACTTCTCTGCCACACTTGATCCAGTCGCCAGAGCTCTACCTGCCTGCCTTCGAGCAGTAGCCGCTGCTGCTGTCTCTATCCGACAGAGTGAGGGAATTGTACTTTCGAACTCTCTCACGGTATTAGTACCCCATGCAGTTGACACCCTTTTGAACCAGACCAAGACTCAACACCTAACTAGTGCACGACTGACAGGATACAAATTGACTTTACTTGCGCCCCACATCACTCTGAAGAGATGCACGACATTGAATCCTGCTACACTGTTACCCTTGCCTGAAAACGACCCCGATGTGACCCCTATACAAGACTGTGTGACCCTCACGGACGAACAGACCAGGAGTAGAATTGACCTCCGAGACATTGCTTTCACAGATCCTGATGGAGAACTATGGGTAGATGGCTCTTGCATCAAACTCCCAGACGGCACCACTTCTGCTGCCTATGCGGTGACGACAGCTCGAACAGTAGTTGAAACAGCTCGCATCACACAACGATCCGCACAGGCAGCAGAACTAATTGCCCTCACACGAGCATGTATCATAGCAGCAGGAACCACGGCAAACATTTACATGGACAGCCAGTACGCCTTCGGGGTGGTTCATCATTTTGGGCTCCTGTGGAGGGAAAAGGGATTCCTAACGTCCCACGGCACGCCCATCCTTCACGGAGATCTAGTCTCCGCCCCGATTGAAGCAGTTCTTCTCCCCAAACGATTAGCAGTGATCAAATGCCAGGCACACAAGAAGGTGACAGATTTAGTTGGACAGGGAAACGCACTAGCCGACATCACTGCCCGAACCACAGCTGAGAATAGGACAACGACACGCATGTATGTGACCAGGTCACAAGCAGAAAAATGGACCGACGCTAGGGAAACAATCAGGGACATCCAATCGGCCAGCACACCACCCGAATTGATTGAGTGGGCACGGGTGGGTCTAAGGGACGATGAAGGCTGCTGGCGGACAAAAGACACAAACAAATGGTTACTGCCTGATGCATATTTGATCCCCATACTGACAATGGCACACTCCCCTGCACACATAGGCTCTGCCCCCATGATTGAACTCATTTCCAAAGTCTGGCACAACAACAAGATCCCCGACTCGGCCAAACGCCTAGTCCAGCAGTGCCTTATCTGCTTACAACATAACCCCGGGAAAGGAACTGTGGTACCCCGGGGAGGGTTTGGGATCCCCGACCACCCCTTTGAGGTCCTTCAGATGGATTACATCCAATTAGAGAGGTGCCAAGGCTTGAAGTACGTATTAGTCATTGTATGTGCCTTCAGCAAATGGGTGGAAGCCTATCCGACCCGTGATAACACTGCCATGACTACTGCCAAAGTACTACTGAAGGAGTTTTTCCCTCGCTACGGCCTTTGTCGAATTTTATGGAGCGACAATGGCCCCCACTTCATAGCTGAAGTTATCCAACTAATCCTGAAGGGGTTGGGGGTAAAACAAAGGTTCCACGCAGTCTTCCACCCCCAATCCGCTGGCCTGGTTGAACGACACAACGCTACACTGAAACTGAAACTGTCAAAAATAGTGGCCACCACAGGGCTTAAGTGGCCAGATGCCCTCCCACTGGGATTACTATCGATGCGTTCCACTCCCACTAAGCACCACTTGACCCCCTACGAAGTTGTGTTTGGGCGGCCCATGAACCTCTGGACTGCCCTCAAACCGACCTCCATTCACGACGTCCCCGACGTCCTGCTGTCAGATTATTTATACAAGTTAACTAAAACATTGTCTGTCCTTCATCAACAGGTGCAGCAGGCCATCCCCGATGCTTCCAGGGATCCCGGTCACGATATCCAACCGGGTGACTACGTCTTAATCCGGAATTTCCAACGAGCGAAGAGTCTGGAACCCCGGTGGACGGGCCCCTGGCAAGTACTGATCACCACTCGGACGGCTCTTCGAGTGGAGGGGAAGAAGCACTGGCTGCACGCCCATCACTGCAAAAAGGTCTCCTCAACCCTGGCCACGACAGACAACGTCAGCACCCAAGAAGAGCTCCTGAACAAAGACCGACCATCACTGAACTGTTATCCTGATACAGAGGCACTTGAACTTTCAAAACACTCTGACCCCACTGTGCCATCTCGAGAAGGGTATTTCCTACATCGAAAGGAGGGAGCTTCGGCTAAGTAGGCCACTGACTAAGTTAAAAGTCTCAGAACGGTGACCCAAAGCAACCAAGGGTTACCTGGAGAGAAGCTAAACGAAGTCTGTGGTTCTGCCCACTACCGAGCACCTTGAAGATGAAGATGATGGAAGCGCCAGATAAGAAGATGATGGAAGCGCCAGATAAGAAGACGTCGGAAGCAACAGGAAATACCCGCTACAGGAACCCAAATACTGATAATTTGCACAAATCAAAGACAATCGCTTTCTTCGTTTTCTTCCTGTTTTGCCTCCTCCTCATGACTTCCTTCTGGATCTTGGAGGAAAGCACACCCGCTCACCGGATGTTGCCAACCACTGTCCAGCCAATCACCATGAAAGAGCACCACCTGATCACCCTTTCACCTCAGCTCCGAGAAAGGCGTAGGGAGTTCTGGAACAATTCCTTCGTACAACTGTTGCACCAGCACAACCTTGTTGCGAATGCCACGAACTGCTGGATCTGTGGGTTGCTCCCACATGCTACTGGACACTCCATCCCCTTCATCCCTTCTCCTTTTTCAGTTCACGGCTCCTGCCTCGCCTGGTTGATCCTCATGCAGGAAAGCCACAAGGACAACGCCGCTTCTGGTCAAACAGTGTCACACTTCTACTATGGGTTCTGGCTGAACAAAACAGGAAAGCCCTTTTGTCCTGCAATTTCAGGCTCAACCTTCCTTACAAGCATTCCTGCCAAAGAAAGGGTCGAAATGCAAGTGCTCCACAATCCAGCCAGACCCACCTTCTCCCACCTGCGGAAACAAACGGCTGCCACCCTGACCGTGGCCCTGTCTGTCATCAATGTCACAGGACTCGTATGCCTCGAAGGACAAGGAACGCAGCTGGTGGGTCACAGTTCTTGTCGCATCACCAAAACATTGGTCTCAGCTGACCCCCCCTCCTTTGTTGCTTCCCCGAATATGTACTTTGTTTGTGGCACCAAAGCTTACACGTGGCTCCCAAAAGGCTGGAGGGGTACGTGCTACATCGCCTTCATTCTTCCTCCCACGTATGTGGCTTCAGCCTACCACCACCGGCAAAAGTGCGCCGGAGATGTTGAGCAAGCCGACTCCACCGGAGCACAGTTCCTGGATGCAGCAAAGGGACTTGTTCCTCTGTGGGGACCAATGGCAAATAGCCGCGCTATCCGACACCTGACTCAGGCAGTAGAAACAACCATTAACATCACCGCTGGCATCCTTGCTAACAACACGGCTGAGCTTCAGGTAGTCCGCCTGGTGGCTCTTCAAAACCGTCTTGTTCTAGATGTGGTTCTGGCCGACCGTGGAGGTGCATGCCGCATCATCGGCTCCAGCTGTTGCACCTATGTGCCAGATAACTCACCTTCAGTCTACAAAGCAATCGAACACCTCCACAGACTGTCCTCGGAGGTTCACCAGGAACAGGAAGGATGGTCGCTTGGAGGCTGGTTCTGGGACACTTTAAAGAACTGGGGATGGAGATTGTTCACGTTTTTATTGATACCAATCATGATACTGTGTGGGTGTTGCTTAGGTATTCAATGTTTACCACCTTTATGTGCACTCATTTCCAACTGTATGTGCCCAAAGACTTTGAACTTTAAAACTGAGCACATGAGTCCCCTATACGAGATAGAGGTGCGTGGTCTCATGGGGATTGATCCAAACTGACAAGCTGGCGAGACATGTTAAAGGGAGGACTGTGGAATTTTAGTTCGTGTACTGAACATCATCTACGCCATCTTGCAGACTCACGTATGAACATACACGACAGCCATTTTAGGTACCATGGTCTCCCTGTTCACGATCGCCCGTCAGCACACTTCCCTGAACCTTGCAAGCCTTCCCCGCACATCCTGGCTGCCCCCGCACTCACATGCACAAGTCATGAACCCCCCCATGACGCTGTCTCAGGGAATCACACCCCGCGCCTGACCAACACCTCCTTTCCGACCATGAATACCCCTCCTTTGATGACCCCTTCCTCTGAGCCCGACTGCCTGCACGAACCGCTGGTCATCCCTTAGCCCGAGGATACAGTTTATTGCCCACTATTGTATGCACTCGCCTCTCTTGAAAGGGGCCACTATTGATCACGACCTCCCCACCCCTTGAGATTCGATCAGGCGCGCACATTCCAAAGGAATCAGCAGAACACTCAGCTGCGTGACAGACCCCTCCTATTGTATGAGGGGTAAAGGCCTCTACTGTTGTCATGTGTTGGAATGGGCCGGAACCGGGGGGGTGCCGGGGTTGTCATCCTCATACCTCACAATGTCTCTGTTGTAATAAAGAATGTTCACATGTCCTAAACCAGTGTATAAAAGACCAGCTCTCAGAAAGGTTGGGAGAGCACCTCGAGACGATACCTTGTTGTCCGATCTGATGTGTTCTACTCCGTCGGAATAAAACTTGTTTCCTGTCTTCCTGTCTCCAGCGCCTGCCTCTTTATTGGATAACTTTGTATGGTATTAGAGGCGTTTAACGCCGGGCAAATTTAACTTAGGAAACATCAACTAAATCACCTGACCATTTTGAATTGATCTTTATCAAGACCACTCAGTCATTCTTAGCAGCCTCACTATTAAAGGCTCGTCGAGGAACAAGGCTGGTCACCCGAAAACAGATACGTTTAGGGCATGGAAGGACATAAACCCTAATGACCTAACGCTGCTCTTAAACAATACCAGGCGGGAACTATTTACTGACCCCAATATTGCAACCACTCAATTCCAGAAATGGTTGGGTGATGCCACAACTCAGTTGGCTCCAACTAAATCCCTTTCAAGAAATAGAAGTTCGCCAACGGCTAAGTGGTATACAGAAGAATTAAAAATCCAAAAACAACTAACCAGGAACAGGGAAAGGCACTGGCGAAGAACCTATGACATCGAAAATAAGGAAAAATATAAAAAAGCTCTCGCCTCTTACAAAGCAATGATAACAACAGCTAAAAAACATTTCTTCACTATTCATATAGAGACTGCTAATAACTCAAGTAAACAGCTCTTTAACATTGCCAAAACTCTTTCGGGTAACACCCCGGATCTTAATCCGCCTCCATCACAAGTACTATGTGATGCCTTATCTAAGTTTTTCTTCGCAAAGGTAAATGATATTTACCAAGCCTTCAACTCTAACCCTGGAAGCAGTAGTGCTTCCACCCCCATGACTACTTTAAAAAATACCATGACCAGTTTTAAACCCCTTACTACTGACCAAATCAAGGGCATAGTCAAATCAATTAAAGCTGGGTCAGCCCTGGATCCATGTCCAACTTCTGTGATCGCGATGGTGCCAGACACGACCATCCCTATTATCACTCATGTCTGCAATATAATTCTGACATCTGGAACTTATCCTGATTCTTTAAAAAACACGCTGATCAAACCCCTGCTCAAAAAGCCTAGCCTGGACAAAGGTGAACTTAAAAACTATCGCCCCATAGCGAGTCTCCCTTTTTTAGCTAAAGTTGCAGAAAAGGCTATGAATCAGCAGTTGTCAGAATACATAGAAAGCCACAACTTGCTGGATGACACCCAGTTCGGTTTCCGTAAACACCATGGTACGGAAACCGCTCTTATCAAAGCAGCTGATGATATAAGAATCATCCGTGATCAAGGAGGAACAGCTTTGCTTGTCCTTCTTGATCTATCAGCAGCCTTCGACACGGTCGACCATAAGATCTTGATCGATCGTGTCGAAAGGATGGGTATTCAGCTCACTGCAAGGGACCTACTCGCCTCCTTTCTAGCTAACAGAACCCAGGCGGTCACACTGGGCCCTTTTCAATCGGCAAATTTGTCGTTACCGTGTGGGGTTCCTCAAGGCTCATCCCTAAGTCCGACACTATTTAACATATATGTGTCGGACCTTGCAAGTGTCATCAAAGCATATGGGATGAGCCTAACCTCATACGCCGACGACACCCAATTGGTGTTGGCCATAAAGGGTGATGGACAGGAGGTGGCAGCGAGGTTTCAAAGTGGGATGATCGCTATCGGTGAGTGGATGGCAAAAAACTGCTTGAAGCTCAATTCCGATAAAACGGAGGTGGTTATCTTTGGCAACTTGTTGCCAGTCTGGTCTGTAGCTTGGTGGCCATCGGCTCTAGGCACTCCTCCCTGCCCCACCGCCAAAGTCAGAAACCTAGGAGTAACATTCGACGAACAGCTTAACTTCCTGGCTCATGCAAATAAGGTGGCAGCAAACGCCCACTTTAAGCTCAAAATGATAAGGAAAATTTTACCTTATCTACCAGACTCGGCCGCCAAGACGTTAGTCACCTCCCTGGTCTTGACATCTCTAGACTATTGCAATGGTCTTCTGCTCAATGCACAAAACAGAGTAACCAAAAAACTACAGACTGTGCAGAACGCGGCGGCACGCGTGCTGTCCAAAAAACCTAAATTTGCACCTATCTCAGATACTCTGAAAAGCTACCACTGGTTAACCATCCAAAACAGGATAAAGTTCAAATCACTGTGCATAGTTTATAAAACGCTGCAGGACCAAGGACCGCGTTTCCTTAAAGAGCAACTAATTCCCTATAATCCGCCCAGAACACTCAGATCCACCTCACTTAACCAACTGGTGGTTCAACGAAGCAGAACAGTCTCTTGGGGTGACCGCCGCTTCTTGGTTGCGGCCCCTAAAATCTGGAACACCCTGCCATACCACATAAAAACAAGCCCCTCGCTCCTTCAGTTTAGGAAAAAACTGAAGACTTGGTTATTTAACCAGTAAATCAAGCTTCTGGATCACCTGTTCAGGGAGAGACATTATTGCGGATAGCGCCGAGACGCCCACGGGTAATTGTATGCGCTTTATAAACGTCATTAAATAAATAAATAAAATAAATCAATTACTATTCCCACTCCACCAAGTAAATAGTCAGGGAAGGTGCTGGACACTAAACCTATATCAATTATTATTCCCACTCCACCAAGCATAAAATCAGGGAAGGTGCTGGACACTGAGCCCATACAAATTACTATTCCCACTCCACCAAGTATAAAATCAGGGAAGGTGTTGGACACTGAACCCATACAAATTACTATTCCCACTCCACCAAGTGTAAACTCAAGGAAGGTGCTGGACACTAAACCCAGACAAATTACTATTCCCACTCCACAAAGTGTAAACTCAAGGAAGGTGCTGGACACTAAACCCATACAAATTACTATTCCCACTCCACCAAGTATAAAATCAGGGAAGGTGCTGGACACTGAGCCCATACAAATTACTATTCCCATTCCACCAAGTGTAAACTCAAAGAAGGTGCTGGACACTAAACCCATAAAAATTACTATTCCCACTCCACCAAGTAAATAGTCAGGGAAGGTGTTGGACACTGAACCCATACAAATTACTATTCCCACTCCACTAAGTGTAAACTCAAGGAAGGTGCTGGACACTAAACCCATACAAATTACTATTCCCACTCCACCAAGTAAATAGTCAGGGAAGGTGCTGGACACTAAACCCATATCAATTATTATTCCCACTCCACCAAGTATAAAATCAGGGAAGGTGCTGGACACTGAGCCCATACAAATTACTATTCCCACTCCACCAAGTGTAAACTCAAGGAAGGTGCTGGACACTAAACCCATACAAATTACTATTCCCACTCCACCAAGTGTAAACTCAAGGAAGGTGCTGGACACTAAACCCATACAAATTACTATTCCCACTCCACCAAGTAAATACTCAGGGAAGGTGCTGGACACTAAACCCATATCAATTACTATTCCCACTCCACCAAGTATAAAATCAGGGAAGGTGTTGGACACTGTACCCATACAAAATACTATTCACACTCCACCAAGTGTAAACTCAAGGAAGGTGCTGGACACTAAACCCATACAAATTACTATTCCCACTCCACCAAGTGTAACCTCAAGGAAGGTGCTGGACACTAAACCCATACAAATTACTATTCCCACTCCACCAAGTATAAAATCAGGGAAGATGCTGGACACAGAGCCCATACAAATTACTATTCCCACTCCACCAAGTATAAAATCAGGGAAGGTGCTGGACACTGAACCCATACAAATTACTATTCACACTCCACCAAGTATAAAGTCAGGGAAGGTGCTGGACACTGAACCCATACAATTTACTATTCCCACTCCACCAAGTATAAAGTCAGGGAAGGTGCTGGACACTGGACCCATACAAATTACTATTCCCACTCCACCAAGTGTAAACTCAAGGAAGGTGCTGGACACTTAACCCATACAAATTACTATTCCCACTCCACCAAGTATAAAATCAGGGAAGGTGCTGGACACTGAACCCATACAAATTACTATTCACACTCCACCAAGTATAAAGTCAGGGAAGGTGCTGGACACTGAACCCATACACATTACTATTCCCACTCCACCAAGTGTAAACTCAAGGAAGGTGCTGGACACTAAACCCATACAAATTACTATTCCCACTCCACCAAGTAAATACTCAGGGAAGGTGCTGGACACTAAACCCATATCAATTACTATTCCCACTCCACCAAGTATAAAATCAGGGAAGGTGCTGGACACTGAGCCCATACAAATTACTATTCCCACTCCACCAAGTGTAAACTCAAGGAAAGTGCTGGACACTAAACCCATACAAATTACTATTCCCACTCCACCAAGTGTAAACTCAAGGAAGGTGCTGGATACTACACCCATACAAATTACTATTCCCACTCCACCAAGTATGAAGTCAGGGAAGGTGCTGGACACTGAACCCATACAAATTACTATTCCCACTCCAGCAAGTATAAACTCAGTCATGGTTTTGGACATTAAACCAATATAAATAACTATTTCTTAATCACAAAATAGAAAATCAAAATAAACGCAGTACATAGAAACCATTTGATAATTAATTCACAATGCACTCTAAATAAAAAAATTATGGTAATAAACTTTTTAATTTTTGAAACAAAATTATTAAGAATAAATACTACATCTACATTTTTAGTTTATACTTAACTATTTCCATAAAAAATTACATCAATCTCATAAAAATGTAGATTACAATTCCTATAGAAAGAAAAACATTTTCAAATTATGTATTAATATAAATGATAATTTTTAATAAATAAATAATTGTTAATTCATTAAATTATAATATATTTAAACTAGAAATCTTAAACTATCATACTAATAACAATATATTAGTTTTATTTGATTTTTTAATGTTTTTAACAATATTATTTATAAATTTAGCTTCAATTTTCTCTATTGATATTAAAATTGTGTAACAATCACACACTAATCAATATTAACACCAAAAACAACATTAATCTAATGATGCCATATTTAAATGTATACATCCTAATTAAATATTTAATTACATACATTAAAAAACGTATTTTAATACACAATGTGAACATTTTTAATTTTACAATTTTCAAATATTTGATTTTTCATCAATTTATTTTTAATTTTTATTTATTTATCTTAAATTATAATTTTAATTTTACAAATTTTAAATTAAAATTTCAAATTTTGAATTTATATATTTTAATAATATAAGATTTACATAATAAAATCATATTAATTTTTAATACAATCCCAAAAGATTAGACTATGTCATCAAAATTATATAAGAATAATAATTTTATATCCTAAAATTCAATAAATATTTATTTTATTATTATACAATTATTTTAAATGTACTCCCATAAAATTTTAATTTTTTTTATTTAAAATTTAAACAATTTTTTTAAAATTATATTAAATTTTTTGCAAATAAAGATATTTTTTAAAAGTAAAAACATTTTTAATTTTTAATTTGAATTGGATTTAAAAAAAAATTATTTTTTATAAATTATATTTTATACATTTCAAACCCTATTCCCATTTAAACACACAACTCACTCATTTAAATTATTATACATTTTATAAAAAAATTGTAATACAATTTTTTTTAAAATAATTTTTCAAATATTATTTTATTTTTTCAAATATAGTACAACATTTTAATGTATATTTTAAAATACTTCCCACCCTATTCCCCTAAAAACCCACTAGCCGCTCTTAGAAAATATGACACTTTTTTTTTTTAATTTATAATTTGTTTTTTTAATTAATACATATTTTTCATATATTTTTCTATTTTTAAATATATTTAAAAAAAATTAACATATATTTTAAAACACTTCCCACCCTATTCCCCTAAAAACCCACTACCCGCTCCTAGAAATTATTATACTATTTTAAATATATTTTATAAATATTTAAACATTTTTATTAATATTTCTAAATAAATAAAGAACTAAAATACATATATATTTTAACAACAAAATTACTAATAAAACATTAAAAACAGTGTACATTTAAATATTCGATATTATTAATATCGATATTATGATACCCGATATCATGACAGTCGATATTCTTACAATCTATATTTTGACTTTCGATATTTTTAAATAACAAGAACAAACGATATTTTTTACTGTCGATATTACTTACTCGATATTTTTACTATCGATATTTTTTTACAGACATGGAAATCGATAATAAATACATCGATATTACTTATTTATTTATTTATTTGCTGGTTTTTATAGCGCTTGAATCGACTCCAGATGGAGTATCTCTGCGCTTTTGCTGCCGGTTAAACAGGAGGTGTAATTAGAGCAGAAGCTAGATCTCATTTTTAAACAGAACGGTTTTCAATTGCCTTCTGAATTTTAAGTGCTCAGTACACTGTCTCAGGGACAGAGGGAGTCTGTTCCATAATGTGGGTCCTGCAATTGACAACGCTTTATTCCCATGCCTCGTTTTCCTGGCACGGGGCACCACTAGGAGCAGATTATTGCTTGACCTTAGTGTTCGGGATGGAATGTAGGGAATAAATTTGTTTTCAAGATATGCGGGCCCTTGTCCATGAAGACATTTGTGGATCAGGCAGCATATCTTAAATTTCGTTCTTTGCCGGATCGAGAGCCAGTGCAGTTGCTCAAGAAGGGGTTTAGATGGAGTTCTTGGCGGAGCATTAAGAACTAGGCGGGCCGCCGTGTTCTGAATGACCTGGAGCTTAGCCAACACGCCTTCATTGGCAGAGAGCAGCAGGCCATTACAGTAGTCGATCCGACTAAGAACAAGTGCCTGAACTAGCGTTCTCCTAAAGGAATCCGGCAGCAGAGGAAAAACCTTACGCAACAGGCTGATGGTGTGGAAACAAGAACCCGAGATGTAGTTTGTGTGTTGTTTTAGTGATAGTTCTTGATCCAAACGGACCCCTAGGTTTTTTACTATCTGCTTGGGTTCGGGGGCTGCTCCCAGGTCCTGTGGCCACCAATCCGGGGCCCATAGCATCCTGGCTTCTCCAAACAGCATGACTTCAGTCTTGCTGACGTTGCACTGAAGGCAGTTGGAGGACATCCAGTGTGCCACTGCCTTCATACCTGATGAGAAGGAGTTTCTTACTTCAGCGGAGAGGGTTTTGAAGGGGAAGAGGAGCTGTGTATCATCAGCGTAAGATACTGGGATGAAACCATACTTACGCATCACTCTAGCCAGGGGTGCCACATAAATGTTAAAAAGGGTCGGGCTTAGACAGGAGCCCTGTGGCACCCCTTTTGATATCTCCACCTCCGCTGAACGATATGCACCCATGGTGACACTCTGGGTGCGATCGGATAAGAAACTCCTTAACCAGGCAAGGGCTTTGTTCTTGATACCAGCGTTCGACAGCCGCTCAGTCAGGATGGAATGTGACACGGTGTCGAACGCTGCTGACAGATCTAAAAGAACCAAGATTACTGAGATGCCCTTGTCCTGGTACATGTGCAGGTCATCAGTGACTGACAGAAGGGTGGATTCAGTGCTATGTTTAGGTCTAAAACCTGACTGAGAGTAGTCCAGGCCCCCAGCAAGTTCGATATAGCTGGAGAGATGGTGGTTGACATGCTTCTCAGTCAGTTTCCCTAGAAAAGGTAGTAGGGAAATGGGCCTAAGATTAGCCAGTTCGGTCCACGGGGTCGCAGTGTTTTTCCTAATTGGTCTAACAATGGCTCGTTTCCATTCTCTAGGGACATTGCCTGTGCTAAGAGAGAGATTTACCAGTTCTTCAATCATGGGGCAGAGCTGTTCAGCTAGGGCGGGCATTATTCTAGCCGGGATAGTATCATCTGGGCTACCACTTTTGATTTGTGATATCAAGGAGAGGATGTTGCCAGAAGAAATAGGAGGGAAGATATCAAGTGAGTGAGTATCCTGCTTCAGTTCAGCATCTATTTGGAGGAGCGCTATATCTGTAGTGGTAGTCTTGTTAGCGCTAATTATTTTCTCATAGATTTTATCTATTTTGTCGGTAAAAAAATTGGATATTTCATTACAAAGCTGTTGTGATGCTAACTCAGATGTTTCACATGCTGTTGGTTTAACAAATGTTTGAAGTTTTGATATAGGACCCTGGGTGAGTTCCCTGCAGCTGTGATTTGTGAGGTAATATGGGTTTTTCGTGCTACCCGGATGGCTTTATGGTAGATGGATAGTGAATCCCAATATTTATTCTTGTCCTCTGCCAAATGAGAGGTTCTCCACTTCTTCTCTAACTTCCTGGCGGTTAGTTTTAGCGTCCTTAGATGGTCCGAGAACCAGATTTCCTGTTTCTTAGCAGGTCGGGGTTTGAATAGCTTCATAGGGGCAATTTTTTCTATCGCATCCCTAGTTGTACTTTCAAATTTTTCAAGTGCAATTTCAGCATTATCATTGGGGAGGATGGGGAGGGGTTTGAACTTTCCTTTAAAGGTGTTAGCAGTAACTTTGTGCCATTGTCTGCGTACACTAGGTAGAGAGATTGTGCTTGCAGGGGTAGGGTTAAAATACGGGGTGTAGAACTTACCTCGATATTACTGCCATCTCGATATTCTGGAGTCGATATTATGTTCATTCGAAAATAAAAACTCGATATTTAGACTGCACACCGTTTAAGATTTGACCTAACATTTCTGCGAAATGTACTGGGCAGTTTGTTGATAATAATGCATGTATCTCTGCAGAAGTCCTTGCAACTTGCAGATCATACGTTTCTTTAGACAAGATATTCATTGAAGGCCATAACGCTGTCTCCCTGTCTGTATTACTTTTTGGATACAATACTTGCATACAACAAGTGACCCTGGCCAACACACTAACCAGATACGCTTTTCCTGGCAACATGCCACAACAGCTGTGATCGTTGAGCATAACGTAGCTGCCATTGGAAAGCTGCCTGAAAATCAGGTCAATCACAGCCGCTGGAGAACCGTGCATGTGGCAAGAAAGGTTATTTAAAGAACCTACGCAGGCTCCATGTAAATTAATACTTTCACATAAAAGTGTACCGCTTAGTGAATTTTTACAATTTTTTGTACTAAGAAATACCTCCTTTCCCCCACTCCAGCATTTGTGTGTGTATGGTAAATTCCAGGTTGACTTAATGTTTCCTTTACCCAACCTTTCATACAGGCCTGCTGGTATATGCCGTGGACAATACTGAAGTTGGAAAATCGTCACTGGTATCGTGATGGTGCCTTATATTATCCATTCTACAACAGGTTTCTCAGAAACCGCCAGTGGTAACCTTTCCAGTTTTTCAATGCTCAGCACCGTATAGTCTGCTCCTCTTTCTGCCAAAGAGATTTGTTTATCTGTCAGGTTAAAGACAGAAAACGATGACGTGGTATTGATTAGACGCCATGGCACGTAGCCTGAACAGAGATTTTGTAACGTACAGCCTAGCAGCATTATAGAACGTAATTGAGACTGGCCATGTTGTAACATTAGCAAATCCTGCTCTATTATGTCAATGGCAGATGATACAATGCTGTCCAAAGAATACATTCTGGAGGACAGAGTCGTTAACCCATTGTCCACTACAGAGAGTGGTTTCTTTCTCTAAATTAATATGATCAATTTCTCGTATTTTTTCTGCAGTTTCCATTTGTGTTATTTTCCAAGCTCGTTGTACGCTGCATATATACCGGCGTATATGAAATGTTTTTGACGTTGCTTACGAGGCCCAAGTAAGAAGTCTCGTAAGTCAAGGCCTTCTTTAAGTAAAATCAAGTGTTGTTTAATTTCTGAAAGTGTGGATTTCTGTAGCCAGTCAAGGCATAGTTTTCCTACACTGTATGTTGTTACTATCCCTGGATGTTGTCTCTGGGAATATCTCGGATCTGTCTTCTTCATTTTGAACCCTTGTGTTCTGTTCATGAATCTATTTTGACAGTTGTTCGTTTCTATGGGCCAGATTAACCATTGTTTCCAATCAGGATTGGTTCTGTTGTGTTTTAAAATCTGTTTTACGTCTACCTCCTCATCTGTAGTGTTATTACTGTTAGGTGTGGCTTCAGGTATGGACGGTTTGTTTAAATCTTTTATCTTAGCTAGGCCAAGACATGATGTTTGTTGAACAGTGTCATTTGAAAATATAATTTCATTAAGGATAGTGCAGGCACTGAACAAGGCTTCAAACCTTGCACCTGCCATTCTTTTGTGCCCCAGACAGTTTTGGTCTCAATATTGTCTTTCCAAAAGTTAAAATCTAATGTAGACAGCTGAGCATAAAAGTTCGCAGAATAAATTGTTTTTAGTATTGGTCAACATGTTTTTCATTCCTGTCTTATTCATATTTTTGTAATAAAACGTTTCTGGATTTGTGACATTAAAACCTGAGAAGTATGGAAACTTTTCATAAAATGTTTTTGATCTGCCCTTTGGCGGCGTTGGACCATGTTCCCATTGATTATAAGTAATAACATTTCTAGGATTTACAGATTTGTGCAAATAATGGTGACCATAATAATTATAACAATACATTTGTTCATAATCTGATGAACCTTCTAAGTATTCATGTTTAGTGAATTTAGCTGACATTTCTAAGTCTGACATCATATTATTAACAGTTTCAAAGTCCCAATCATCAGAAAATGTGCTGGGTGAAACAAAGTCACTCAAAGAAACCTTAAACTGGTGTGGAATCTTCAACAATTCCACCGGGCCATAAATGTCATAATCAGTTGTGTCCCATGCTATACCACCAGGTATAGGAACGGCTGTGATGTTCACTGATGACAGGTCTCTTTGATCACGATGAGATGACTTGTAAGGTTGCTGGAGCAAGTTGATGTTCTTACTTGCTGTGTCCATTGTATGGTATTTTCCATCTATCATTTGTCCCAAACTCAAAACAAGAATGAGCCATAGCAGGAGAAAAAGTACACCTAATCCAATCCAATATTCAACCCATGGCGAAACCAGATATGTTCTCTCAAGGTGATGAAGGAGTTCTGTTATTTTTTCTTTAAAAAGTGTTTTTGCTGGCGTTGTTTCTGGTTCACTTGGATCCTCAGAAAAGATATCGAAGTTGATAAATTAGCCAGTTCTGTATTGCATCCGGATTCTTTGAAATTACTGGAGTTGCTTCCTCCTTTGACATGTTTGTATAGTCAGATGCTACATCATTGTAGACAGGAGTTTCTTGACAAACTGATATTTGGGTATCAAGAGGGACGAGTTCCATGGCTGTGTTGCAAAGTCCTTCATTTCTCACTGCAGGTTTATCAAAGGTGATAAGTCTCTCAGTTTGAACCTCTTGAATAGTAGCCAGATTTGGTCGTCCGCTACTTCTTGGGAGTCCACTGGGCCTACTACTTATTATTGGCCACTTGATTGTGGTTTTTACCAGGTCAATTGATACTGTTCTGTTCTCCCTTTTTCCAGCAAGCGGCGGTAGTAACACTGATCTTGTTTAAAGAATTGCTAAGACAGGTACTGCTTTTCTACAAGAAGGCGCAAATTCCTTCTTTACCGCAATTTTTTCCCTGACTAGATCCCCAATCTTGGGAATCCAGACAGGTCTTTCTGGACAGGTGGTTCTTCTTCAGTGGTCGTTGGGCTTTATATTGTGTTACTCAGACTTCTTCTTGTTTCATTTAAAAGTTCTGTAAAACAGCCAAACGGTCTTTGATATCAAAGGGTTTCTGTTCCACCACTGAAGTTTGACAATCAAGATCCTGGATGAGCATTCTAGTACCAAATAATAATTCATATGGAGTGATTCCCCCCAGAGAATTTCTTGCCAGATTATTAAGACTACGTTGGACACTATTTAGATGTTTGACCCGCCCGTCACCCGAACCTAATACCCTAACTGTTATAGATTGCTTTATGTCACGGTTTTTTCTTTTCACTACCAAATTTCCCTCAGGACGGAAGGGACTTGAAAACCGCAATGCAACGCCTCCTTGTAAGCTCGAGAGCCAAACTCAGGACCCTGGTCAGAATGTAGCGTGCCGATTGTGTATGTGCCGATAAAGACTCGCAAATCTTTTATAACAGTTTTGGCGTCAGCCGAGCACTGGGGCGACATCCAAATGAATCTTGTCTTAATATTTATGGGACTGTATTCGTCTATAATGACGTCTGCGTGTAGATAGTCTAATGCTGTCTAACAATGGTGTCTGTACTGGGCTGGCTACACTGTAGTCAGGAATCGGTTTGTTTTCAAAGCTATGGTCCGCGTGACAGGTATCGCAGTTAATTCCAAATTCGTAGACTTGGCCGCTCATTCTTGGCCACCAGTACCTCTTTTCTAACTCTATTAGAGACATTAAGATCCCTTGATGTATCAGACCCTCTCCCATATGTGCTTCGTGAACCAAAGCACCTCTCTCGTTCCTGTTTGGAATTACTCTATCCCCCACTCCAGGGATTTGAGCAAATGGAACTGAGTTTACATCAATTAAGTATGTATTACCGAGTGGATAATTCAGTGGTAATGCTGCATAGTTTCCTTTCATTGAGGAGTTGACTGCTAGCATTGTTTCACCATCTATTTTTGTTTTTGAACGAGTGATTGCAGCTACGGAAGCCGTTTGCACAGCTGCCATCGCGGCCTCAACAGGCAATGAATTCCCTTCAACGTGAACGCCATCCGCTGAGGCTAGGGGAGCTGTGAGGGGAGGAGCTGGAGATGGGAGCTGTGAAGGGAGGTGCAGGAGAGGGGAGCTGTGAAGGGAGGTGCTAGAGAGGAGAGGGGAGCTGTGAGGGGAGGAGCTGGAGATGGGAGCTGTGAAGGGAGGTGCAGGAGAGGGGAGCTGTGAAGGGAGGTGCTAGAGAGGAGAGGGGAGCTGTGAAGGGAGGTACAGGAGAGGGGAGCTGTGAAGGGAGGTGCTGGAGAGGGGAGCTGTGAAGGGAGGTGCTAGAGAGGAGAGGAGATCTGTGAAGGGGGTGCTGGAGATGGGTGCTGTGAAGGGAGGTACAGGAGAGGGGAGCTGTGAAGGGAGGTACTGGAGAGGAGAGGGGAGCTGTGAGGGGAGGAGCTGGAGAGGGGAGCGGTGAAGTGAGGTGCTGGAGAGGAGAGGGGAGCTGCGAGGGGAGGAGCTGGAGAGGGGAGCTGTGAAGGGAGGTGCTAGAGAGGAGAGGGGAGCTGTGAAGGGAGGTTCTGGAGAGGAGAGGGGAGCTGTGAAGGGAGGTACAGGAGAGGGGAGCTGTGAAGGGAGGTGCTGGAGAGGAGAGGGGAGCTGTGAGGGGAGGAGCTGGAGAGGGGAGCGGTGAAGTGAGGTGCTGGAGAGGAGAGGGGAGCTGCGAGGGGAGGAGCTGGAGAGGGGAGCTGTGAAGGGAGGTGCTAGAGAGGAGAGGGGAGCTATGAAGGGAGGTACAGGAGAGGGGAGCTGTGAAGGGAGGTGCTGGAGAGGAGAGGGGAGCTGTGAGGGGAGGAGCTGGAGAGGGGAGCTGTGAAGTGAGGTGCTGGAGAGGAGAGGGGAGGGGAGCTGCGAGGGGAGGAGCTGGAGAGGGGAGCTGTGAAGGGAGGTGCTAGAGAGGAGAGTGGAGCTGTGAAGGGAGGTACAGGAGAGGGGAGCTGTGAAGGGAGGTGCTGGAGAGGGGAGCTGTGAAGGGAGGTGCTGGAGAGGAGAGGGGAGCTGTGAGGGGAGGAGCTGGAGAGGAGCTGTGAAGGGAGGTGCTAGAGAGGAGACGGGAGCTGTGGAGAGAGGGCCTGGTGTGAGAGGGGGACCAGTAGATAGGGAGGTGAGTGAGAAGGAGAGATGCAACAAAAGGGACTGTAAACAGTGAACAAAACATTACACGTTTTCCCATCTATTGTAGTCAGTATGTCTGCCATGGCGTAGAGCAATATTTAACATCCTTACATTAGCCGTGCCACTGCACCTTCACCCACTAAGACCCTGAGTCCTAGGGCACCTGAGGAAGAGGTGTCGTGCCTCATAGGTCCAGGAGGCAGTGGTGCCCCAGCAGGGGTGCGTACAAGGGTGCTAGAACATCCCAGGAATAGGACCCCCTCAAACGAGGTTAGGATTAGAGCTGTGCTTCCGTAGCGTGGCAGAACTTTAAACATGCCAATTTTAAAGGGGAATACTCTGTTAAAACATTTTCTATTGATTTAAGGCGGAAAATGAATGATTATGAGTAAAATAAAGTGCCGCAAAAATGCCGCTAAATTTCCATATTTGTGCCGCTAAATTTCCATATTTGGGCCGCTAAATTTGCTAATCCATGCCGCAATATCCTGGGGGTTCTGAACATATTGTTAGAATCCTGTGTTTCTCATGAGGAGTACTATTTGAGTAGTTTTTTGAGCTAACCAGAATGGGATTTGTTCCCGTTTTTTACCAATGACTGACTGTATAGTCTGTGGTGTAATTTTGTTTGTGTTCCCCTGATAAGGGATGTGCTGTGGAATTCTTACAGCTGGTTGGACAGTTAAAGCCCTCATGGCATATTGAACCAACAGCCTGTGTATTTTAATCGGTGAACAACCTTTACAACTAAACTTTTACAACGCACTACCATTACAACGCGGTCATTACAACGCGAACCATTTCAACGCATTGCGCTGGGGGGGGGCGCTCTAGGATAGGGTATTAGTTTAATTTTCTATCCAACACCTTCCCTAGTCTCCACGGGGACTGGAGTTGGAATAGAAAATTAAACTTACCACTATCCAGCACCTCTAAGCGCTATGCGTTGTAAAGGTTTGCGATGTAAAAACCGCGTTGTAAAGGCAGGCGTTGTAATAGCCTGCGTTGTAACGTCATACATCCATTTTAATCAGCTGTTTTAGCTTAGCTAACAGTTCAGGAGCTGTCATTCTTTCAATGTCAGGATGTGGTGTATAGCTGGCTAGTACCGGCCATGTGGCTCCTGGTCTACCTAGTGGACCGAGCCTGGTAATGTGATTTTGATGTTGTAGGGCGTCATTAAACCAGAGCTGATGCTCTTGGTAAGTTAGTGGAATTTCAACGTCCTCGAAAAGGAACGTATTCCGCTGGTGGTACCTCGAATTTATAGAAGTGGAACTCGTGTGTTACTGCATTTGCTGCAGGAAACAGAATCCATGAATAGAATACCTCTGTCTGTTGATATTCATGTGCCTCTATAACAAATATTACTTTACCACCTCTTGGTGATACCCCATTTTCTATGAGTTTTATAGTAAATATTTTACTTATATTTACCGGGAGTAGTATAGCACCCGGGTCATTTTGTTAGAGAGTTGTGTCATCTAAAACTGCTTGAGCTGCTGCTGCAACTCTTTCTAATTCTTCGTCACTATCCGCCATTTTTGTTGACTGGAAGTGTTGCAGAACAAGTTTCAAGGAAACAAAATTAGGTGCACAATATTTTGGAACACTGTATCCGTCAACGTTGAACAAACTAAAAACTAATACATAGGATTTTTTCGTCCTCCTCAGTTTAAAGCGGATATTTTATCCTTTAACCCACTCCAGACGTCTATTGGAGTATTTTACGGGAAAAAGGGGTCCGTGTGAAAAGCACGACTGAGTTACTCTAGTATCTAGCGTTAAATTATCGCCTTACCAAACGTTGGGCACCCTGTAGTGTTGTTCCTATATTCCCAATAGGCTCTGCGCATTGAAATAGTATATCCTGTAGTTTAGACATAGGACTGAGGTCGACTAGGTCTCTACCGAATATACTAGACTTAATTTTGTATGTGCCAGCTGGCTCAGAGGTCACTAGAAACTTTCTCGAATGAACAAGAAGGGATTAGTGTCTGACAACCGCTTAATACATGACAACTTTGTTCCCACAAGAATAAGAAATATATCTCTAGAGTCGCGGAAACAATAGATAGTTATTTCACTCAGTCAATCGTGAATGCTACGTTTCACCAGAGGTTTAGAGAAATAGAGAGACAGGCGTTTTCAATTAAAGGTATTTATTGAACAGTCTTCTTTCTCAAGCATAAGAAATGAACTGCTACAATCGTAATACTTGTTGTAAAGTACAATGCGTACATTACGAAGAGTATTATAAAATAATACTGTAAAAGCATGATATGGTTTCTAAGCCATATAGTACATGGGGCCGATTAGGATGGCGGTTTTTCCGCATCCTCCGGGCCGGCGGAAGTGTCCGCCGGCCTGGAGGATGCGGAAAAACCGCGGCGGAGACTCCAAAGACCCACCGCCAAATTAGGATGGCTGGTGGGTCTGGAATTCCGTCCGCCGCTTTTCCGCTGCGGTCGGCTTCCGACCGCGGCGGAAAAGCTATAACATGGCAGGCGGTGTCTATGAGACACCGTCCGCCATATTATGATGTTTGTGTAAATATGCTTTTCCACGGCGGCTTTTCCGCCATGGAAAAGCATACGGACATTCACTTTGGGGGCCCGTTGCGGGCCCCCTGGGTGAATGGGGGGTGGGGGGTGCACATAGGGGGTACCTATGGTACCCCCCTGCATTTGCGTACACAAAGCAGCAGGCACCGTGCGGTGCCTGCCGCTTTGTGCATGTAAATGCAACACATGCATTTTTAACATTGCGGCGGGTGCAGCTTGAAGCTGCACCCGCCGCAAAGTAAAAAATAGAGGATGTGACCGCCACCCTGGTGGTCACATCCTAATTGCCATGGAGGGACCGCCGCTGCCCATGCAGACGGTCCCTCCTACTCAGGGGTGGCGGACGGACGCAAGTCCGTCCGCCATCCTAATCGGCCCCTAAAGTACATACATTGATAAATAATGACTAAAAGTGCTCAACTGGTGCTTCTAAAATATGCCTACCCCGGTGTACCTAACCTAGGTCTAGTAAAGGGAAGAAGTAAGTGAGGTGTAGCTTAGTTTCAGTATTCTTTGCCAAGAATCTAATCCAAGAATTCTCTTAGGGTCTAATCAGCTCCGTACCTTGGTTTTAGAATGTAGGAGGTCTGGTTTCTCTCTCTCAGGACTCGATTTCCCAGCAACCCGCAAGGGTAGCCTGGAAACACCGGAGCAGATTTCTCGGCTGGAGAAAGTACAGCGTCTCTCAGTGCGTCTGCTGGAGGATCGGCTTCCTTCGGCACTTGCTGCAACAGGGCGCGTCGGGCAAGTAGATAGTCGAACTGCTCCAAACCACTTTGTGTTTGTTTGGACAAGTGTGGGCATATTTATACCTTGAAGGTGCTGAGTTTGACGTAAGATTGGACATAATAACGTCATTAGAAACGTAATTCTCTGAAAACTCTATGAGTTCTTGGATAAATTAATATTCATGCAGGGGAAAGTCCCTGACTGCTGAAGGCGGGTTTTTCCAAGAAATCGTTGTAGGTTTTTGGAACTAGTGGAAGTAGCCAAGCCGTATTACGACTACTTGAGCTATGTCTTAATATGGTTATGATTTCTATGCCTATATAAGGATACAGTACTTTATACCTATATAAGGGTATGAATCGGTAAAATTACACTAGGGTCACAAAACGCTATATAACAGCTTCTTTGGTGCCTGTTTGAACAGGGGAGTCACTCCTTGACCCCAAGGGAGATTTCTTCCATCTTCCAGTCGGTATGGAATGTTGAAGGTCCAAGATTTATGTTTCAGAGTTTCATCCAGGGTAATCTAAAGTCCTAGGACTGGGTTGCTATACTTATACTAAGGGGTTGGACTAACTCTAAGGTCCCCTTGTCCAGTTTCACGCCAGAGCTGGGGCTGAGTGCCCCAGCAACCGGTATGAACTGGGAAATTCATAGGACACCTTGCGTCCATTGTGTGATGCTGGGGCTCTTTTAAAATATTACCAGGAAAGTAAGTGTGTACTTGTCTTCTGTTGTAAATCAAAAATAGACTAGCTTAATTATTCAAGAAAAAACAAAAAAATTGATTTAATTTATCAAGGACTCAAGTATGTTTCGTCACCGGTTAGTGGCACCTGGTAGGTGTGCTCATAAAGCCCTCACCCACCAACCTAGTTGGTGGCATGCTTCATCATCGGGCCCACCCAGTGACACCTAGCGTGTCCCGGGTGTGCTTCGACGCCTGATTACAGCGGAGCAGGTATGTCGCTGTGTGTGCGGTGAAGACTGTTATGAAAAGTGGGTTTAAAACGGCTTGGCGGGGATCCCAGTGCCCGAGGGCAAATTACACTTTAATAGCTGGGTCACCGTCAGCGGTTAAAAATAAGGCAGTTGGATGTTAGAGGCGAGTTACGACCTCCCACATCCTGGGATGTGTCAACATGTTTCAGCCAGTGCCTTATGACTAAGCTGGCTTTCTTCAGGACGGGTAAAAGGGTGTGTGCAGTTAAAACTAGTGGGTGTATATTTAGACTATGTGTATACACGCCCTAAAGTGACCTGTACTGACCTTTACTGACCTGTACTGCCTCCTTCGCTGCACCGGTGCAGCGAAGGAGGCAGTACAGGTCTACGGCAGGCTCTGACCAAGAATTCTGGTCAACCCATGCCACTTCTCAAACCATGAAGTAGCTTTTTTGAAAAACTAGCGTGTTTTTTGAGATGGGAATCCCCCACTCACACATAGAAAAACACTTTAGGGCGTGTATACACATAGTCTAAATATACACCCACTAGTTTTAACTGCACACACCCTTTTACCCGTCCTGAAGAAAGCCAGCTTAGTCATAAGGCACTGGCTGAAACATGTTGACACATCCCAGGATGTGGGAGGTCGTAACTCGCCTCTAACATCCAACTGCCTTATTTTTAACCGCTGACGGTGACCCAGCTATTAAAGTGTAATTTGCCCTCGGGCACTGGGATCCCCGCCAAGCCGTTTTAAACCCACTTTTCATAACAGTCTTCACCGCACACACAGCGACATACCTGCTCCGCTGTAATCAGGCGTCGAAGCACACCCGGGACACGCTAGGTGTCACTGGGTGGGCCCGATGATGAAGCATGCCACCAACTAGGTTGGTGGGTGAGGGCTTTATGAGCACACCTACCAGGTGCCACTAACCGGTGACGAAACATACTTGAGTCCTTGATAAATTAAATCAATTTTTTTGTTTTTTCTTGAATAATTAAGCTAGTCTATTTTTGATTTACAACATATAAACCGGGGATATGGACTAGCTTTCTGGTCCTCTCTCTCCTTCTTGATACACGCATGTACTTGTCTTCTCCCTCAGGAAGGGTGGAATGCTACCCCCGCCGCTAGAACTGGCGGGGGGGGGGGTTATATTCCAAAGTGTTTGACACCAAACGCGACATGTTTTGATAAAGCCAAAACAAAGTTAGCATTACACCGCGAGGATTATAATGCACTTAAGAGTATATGGTATGGCCATATCACAGAACAGCTATAAGGAAGGGATTACGAAATCTGCAGAGGGGCTCAGCTCATGCTAGGGCACCCTCTCACACAAAACCAAGTACTCTGCCTTCAGGATTGTCAAGGCCTGCCATAGGAGTGACTTATAGGTTAATATGTGTTTGTTTTAAATGGTAGATATAGGTATACTATATCTCAGTAAGGGGTGCTTACAGCACCTTACCCAGGCTGCAAGTGCAGACCTGTGGTGCCATTTTGGAAAGTTGCCCAGGGGTGGCATAATACATGCTTCAGCCCCTGGTAGGCCTCTGGGGTACCTATGCCATTGGTGCCTAAGGTACCATATACTAGGGACTCACAAGGGTAACCCAGTAACCAATCTGGAGTGTGCCTAATGTACATGCAATCAATTTAGAGAGGGAACAGCTAGGCTGTGGTCCTGACTAAAGTCGATAAACCAGTGAAACACAGCAAAAAGTGGGGGTAACCATAGTAGGGGGAGGAATCACGCAATCGGAGACCTCGGGCCCACAAGGACAGCCGATGTAGTGGTGCTCCTCCCTTGGAATTCGATCACGGACCCCTCACAACAACCAGGCTCGATGACGACCATGAAGACGCCCCAAGTTGGGCGCCAAATTGTAGAACCAGCTTTTTTGGAGACCTCTCCCCACTGGAGGGTCAAAGCCAGCGGTGCAGGGGACACCTAGAATCTACGGGTTCTCCTCCTCAATTGTGCATTACCAAAGAGACCAGGACAACTTAGCTGTGGAGGGTAGTAAGTTATTTTATTAGCTTGAGCTAAGGACAGGGTCCCAGAATGGCACAAAGACAATTCTATGGAGATTGCTGCTTCACTCCGCAGCGCACAAATAATTATAGCACTAGCCACACCCTTTACACAATACAAGTTCCTCCTCAGTCTCGGGTGGTGCAATCATGGCCAGGGAGCATCTGTCTCTGGTTGCACAATGTACACAGCCTCTTGCTTCCGCTTCCAGATGGTGTCTCTTGGTTGCAAAATGTACACAGCCTCTTGCTTCCGTTTCCAGATGGCGTTGTCACGGAGCACAGCCGTTGGTCGTAGCAGGCTGAGTTACCAACAGTTCACAGGATGGCACAACTGGGGGCGAGGTACACAGGCAGCTTCTCGGAATCGGCTCAACCACAAGGAGTGGTGAGGTTGAGCAAGTTCCAACAGGGACATGGAAAGCAATCCTTCACCAGGTTGCCGAGAGCATGGCAACACAAAATGGAGTCTCAGCAGCCATTTTAAGCACTGTTCAACACCAGCTAGGGGGATGTCATGGGCTAAAGTTAGGAGGAACTCCCTATACCTCTGTGGCACTACCACTCTCCTGGTGGCTCCAGTATTGGGGGTCTCTTGCCTCAGCGTACAGTAATCCCTCTTCCCAATAAACTACTTAAGTGGGTGGCACAGTCAGTGCTGCATGCCCTGTAGTAGCATTTAATTTACAGGACCTGGGCACATGTAGTGCACTTTACTAGGGAATTATAAGTAAATTAAATATGTCAATTGGGTATAAGCCAATTTTAGCGCATTGTAAGCAGAGGGCACAAGCACTTTACCAGTGATTAGCAATGGTAAAGTGTGCAGAGTCCTAAGCCCAGCATAAGCAAAGTCAGCAAAAACAGGCGGTCAGATGGCAAAAATTTAGTGGGAAACCATACCAAGGATGCCAGGTTTAGCAACATCCAATTATGTTATTGTAGTATCAGATCCATCTAATTCATCTTAACCCTCTTTCTTCTATTGTCAGTTATGGTAAATGTTTAAGTATGATTTAATCAAAAAGAGACTAGCTCATATTTATTTTAGATTACAAAAATAAGGAAGAAGAAGACTCTGGTATGTTTCGTCACGGAGTTGGAACACCTGGTGAGTGTGTTCAAAAAGCCCTCACCCACCAACCTAGTTGGTGGCATGCTTCATCATTGGGCCCACCCAGTGGCACCTAGCGTGCCCCGGGTGTGCTTCGACGCCTGATTACAGCGGAGCTGGTATATTGCTGAGTGTGCAGTGAAGATAGTTAAGAAGGTGATGTTAAAACGGCTAGGCGGGGGTCCCAGTACCCGAGGGTGAAATTAGACTTTAATACCTGGGCCTCCGTCAGCGGTTAAAAATAAGGCAGGGGGATGTAAGAGGCGAGTTACGACCTCTCACATCCAATGGGTCAACATGTTTCAGCCAGTGCCTTATGACTAAGCTGGCTTTCTTCAGGACCTAAGTAAAAAGAGGGTGAGTGTAATTAAACTAGTGGGAGTGTGGATAAGACTATGTGTCTACATGCCCTAAAGTGTATCTATGTGTGAGAGGGGGATTCCCTTCTCCAGACCACCTGTACATATAACATTTATGGACAAAAGACAAAACATACAAGGAAAAAAGTAGAGTCATTGGGATGTACAGGGTAGCGCACATCTGGTTGCCGTCACTATAGCGGGTTCATCTGGGCTATAGGCGACTAGATGGTGATGGTATTGGTGGTACCATCACGGTGAAAATCGCACTTGTAACTCGAGGGTGAAGTGATTAAAAGACGGAGAAAAAACATAGTGCATAAGTGTAGAGCGACGCAAAATTGCACTCTTACGCTAGTTTTTGCTCAGTCTGACCTCAAGGTTGGGAGGTGGCAAGGGCTTGACCCTAGGGGGACAAACATTTACCATACTGATTAGGGAGACCTGTGTAGGAGAAAATGAGAGCGCTTACCAGGAGTCGTGGTGGTTGTTTCTCATACTCACAGCAATTCTGGGCAGAGCCTGCTCTGGACCTGTAGTGCCTCCTTCGCATACCGGTGAAGAGTGGTCGTTTTTCCGGGTCTTAAATAGTCCGGTTAATTGGATAATTGAATGCACCTGCAGGTAGGGAGGCAATGGTAGAGAGACTCGGATTTCCGAGTCATGGTGCCTGGCGAGGGTGTGGGCGCCTTAGTGGCGCGTGCGCATTAGCGTTCTGACGCGCTAGAGAGGCTGCGTTGTTGTAGGCGTTTCTCAGGCGGAGAGCCGCCTTAGAAGCTAGCGCGCGGTGTTCGCGCATGCGCGTAGAGGCCAGGTACGGTCTGCGCATGTGCGGGGATGTAGTGACTTCGGCCGCGCATGTGCGGTGCATTGTTAATGGGGCAAAGGGTCCTTGCAGTCCCGAAAGATGGGCAAGGGACACACAGGATATCAGGATGATACTGTGGGGCTGATTGAGGAGGGGGTATGGGACAATCTATATCAAATTCAGGGACAAACGGCAGAATGTTATCCTGGTGATGTACCAAGGAAGCAAGACACAGTTATAACGTGAGGGGCCTGGGGGTCTATCACTGAGGGGTCAATGAATTCCACGGGATGGCATCGTTCAATCCCTTGGTGGCTGTGGAGAGGCGGTAGATCCACCGTTGTTCTGCGTGCAGTAGTTTTTTATCATTGTCCATGGTGCCTTCAGGGACCTGTTCTATGACCGTCCAAGTTAGGTCATTTGGTGTGTGACCTTGAGTGATGAAGTGGTTGGTCATTTTGCTTATGTTCTTTTTGCATCTTATGGTGCTTCGATGTTCCGTTATTCGTGTCTTTATTTTTCGTGTGGTCATTCCAATGTACCGGAGTCCACATGTGCACGTGATGAGGTAAACAAGGTTGCGAGAGTTGCAATTTGTGTGGCTACGCTGGGTCCACACCTTGTTTGGTTCCTGGTCCAGAGTTTTGGTATGAGTGGTGAGGTGACACACACTGCAGTCATTGCAAGGGTAATGTCCGCTGACCTTGGGGAGGCCCCATAAGTTTAGGAGGGTGTTGGTAGCAGGTTGGGGTGGTGGTCTGGGGCGAGTATTGACCAGACGGTCTTTGAGATTGGTGCTTCGCTTGTATGCGAATCTGGGAGTGTCCCATTTCCTCTGTCCTGAATTGATTATTTTCCAGTGTTTTTTTATGATTTTTGACACTTCGTTTGATGCTGTGTTATAGGTCGTAACGCAGGTGATGGGTTGAGTGTCTTGGTCCTTGGTGACGGTCTCAAGGAGAGCTTCCCGGTTCTGGTTTCTCGCCCTCTTCTGGGTTTTGTTGATGATGGACTTGGGGTAACCACGTTGTTTCAACTTGGTGGCCAGTTCCGCAGACTGTTTTTTGTAATCAGAGATGTTCGTGCAGTTTCTGCGTATGCGCAGAAATTGCCCGTAAGGCAAGTTCTCTCTGAGTGGGCGGGGGTGGAAGCTGGTGAAGTCGAGTAATGAATTCCTCGCTGTAGGTTTATAGTAAGTTGTCGTGATCAGGGTGCCATCCTTGACTGTGATGTCCAGGTCTAGGAAAGGGAGATGGCTGTTACTGGCCGTGCTGGTGAACTTGAGGTAGGGGTCCCTTTTGTTAAGCCAGGTCATGAATTTGTCCAGGTCAGAGTGGGAACCCTGCCAGACCACCAGAATATCATCTATATACCTGCGCCAGCTCAGGACGTGGTTAATGTAGGGGTAGGTCTCTGTCGCTATGTGGCACTCTTCAAAGTGGTGGACGTATAGCCCCGCTACGCTGGGAGCGAAAACACTGCCCATAGACGTCCCATTAGTTTGCAGGTAGAGGGTGCCGTCAAACTCAAAGTAGTTTTCTTTGAGTGCCAGGGTGGCACATGCCAGTACGAAGGCCCTGGGGGTGTGGTATTCCCAGTTCGTTGCCATAAGGATGTCATGAAGTACTTTGAGAGTGGCATCTTGTGGGAGGCTGGTGTACAGACTCTCCACGTCTAGGCCTACCAGTAGTTGTGTGGCAGGGTTGAATTCTTTGTTGTTTAAGACTTGCAGGAGGTGCTTGGTGTCTTTGATATACGTTGGTGTCGACTGTACTAAGGGATTCAAGAAGAAGTCACAGTAGCGTGACAGTGGTTCTAATAAGGAATTGATGCCCGACACAATGGGTCTTCCAGGAGGGGGGCTGACCCCCTTGTGTACTTTCGGGACAGTGTAAAAATACGGAATTCTGGTGTTCTGGGGGCAGAGGTAATCTGCTTCCTGTTTGGAAATATGTTCAGCATCCGCTGCTCTTTTGACTAACGTGTGAATCGTAGTCCGTAGTTGATCAGTTGGGTCTTGTTCCAGTCGTCGGTAATTCCTGTTATCGCTCAGTAATCTGCGACACTCCGTGTCATAGTCTTGCTTGTCTTGAAGGACGATGCCTCCTCCTTTGTCTGCCGGTTTGATAATGACCAAGGGGTTGTCTTGCAGGCGTTGTAGGATCTTCCTGTCTTCCCAGGATAGATTGTTGAAGTGATTAGTAGGGTTTAATCTCTCTACATCGTTATACACAGCCTGTTCAAATGTCGTGATTTCGGGGGGAATGGCAGAGGGTGGTGGTACAAACGTGGATTTTGGTCGGAGTCCTGTGACGTTGGGATTGTCATGGACTGGTTCTATTTCGGGGATTGGTTTTTCGAAAAATGACTTCAGTTTTAGTTTCCTGAAGCTCTCCTTGAGACCGTCACCAAGGACCAAGACACTCAACCCATCACCTGCGTTACGACCTATAACACAGCATCAAACGAAGTGTCAAAAATCATAAAAAAACACTGGAAAATAATCAATTCAGGACAGAGGAAATGGGACACTCCCAGATTCGCATACAAGCGAAGCACCAATCTCAAAGACCGTCTGGTCAATACTCGCCCCAGACCACCACCCCAACCTGCTACCAACACCCTCCTAAACTTATGGGGCCTCCCCAAGGTCAGCGGACATTACCCTTGCAATGACTGCAGTGTGTGTCACCTCACCACTCATACCAAAACTCTGGACCTGGAACCAAACAAGGTGTGGACCCAGCGTAGCCACACAAATTGCAACTCTCGCAACCTTGTTTACCTCATCACGTGCACATGTGGACTCCGGTACATTGGAATGACCACACGAAAAATAAAGACACGAATAACGGAACATCGAAGCACCATAAGATGCAAAAAGAACATAAGCAAAATGACCAACCACTTCATCACTCAAGGTCACACACCAAATGACCTAACTTGGACGGTCATAGAACAGGTCCCTGAAGGCACCATGGACAATGATAAAAAACTACTGCACGCAGAACAACGGTGGATCTACCGCCTCTCCACAGCCACCAAGGGATTGAACGATGCCATCCCGTGGAATTCATTGACCCATCAGTGATAGACCCCCAGGCCCCTAACGTTATAACTGTGTCTTGCTTCCTTGGTACATCACCAGGATAACATTCTGCCGTTTGTCCCTGAATTTGATATAGATTGTCCCATACCCCCTCCCCAATCAGCCCCACAGTATCATCCTGATATCCTGTGTGTCCCTTGCCCATCTTTTGGGACTGCAAGGACCCTTTGCCCCATTAACAATGCACCGCACATGCGCGGCCGAAGTCACTACATCCCCGCACATGCGCAGACCGTACCTGGCCTCTACGCGCATGCGCGAACACCGCGCGCTAGCTTCTAAGGCGGCTCTCCGCCTGAGAAACGCCTACAACAACGCAGCCTCTCTAGCGCGACAGAACGCTAATGCGCACGCGCCACTAAGGCGCCCACACCCTCGCCAGGCACCATGACTCGGAAATCCGAGTCTCTCTACCATTGCCTCCCTACCTGCAGGTGCATTCAATTATCCAATTAACCGGACTATTTAAGACCCGGAAAAACGACCACTCTTCACCGGTATGCGAAGGAGGCACTACAGGTCCAGAGCAGGCTCTGCCCAGAATTGCTGTGAGTATGAGAAACAACCACCACGACTCCTGGTAAGCGCTCTCATTTTCTCCTACACAGGTCTCCCTAATCAGTATGGTAAATGTTTGTCCCCCTAGGGTCAAGCCCTTGCCACCTCCCAACCTTGAGGTCAGACTGAGCAAAAACTAGCGTAAGAGTGCAATTTTGCGTCGCTCTACACTTATGCACTATGTTTTTTCTCCGTCTTTTAATCACTTCACCCTCGAGTTACAAGTGCGATTTTCACCGTGATGGTACCACCAATACCATCACCATCTAGTCGCCTATAGCCCACATGAACCCGCTATAGTGACGGCAACCAGATGTGCGCTACCCTGTACATCCCAATGACTCTACTTTTTTCCTTGTATGTTTTGTCTTTTGTCCATAAATTTTATATGTACAGGTGGTCTGGAGAAGGGAATCCCCCTCTCACACATAGATACACTTTAGGGCGTGTAGACACATAGTCTTATCCACACTCCCACTAGTTTAATTACACTCACCCTCTTTTTACTTAGGTCCTGAAGAAAGCCAGCTTAGTCATAAGGCACTGGCTGAAACATGTTGACCCATTGGATGTGAGAGGTCGTAACTCGCCTCTTACATCCCCCTGCCTTATTTTTAACCGCTGACGGAGGCCCAGGTATTAAAGTCTAATTTCACCCTCGGGTACTGGGACCCCCGCCTAGCCGTTTTAACATCACCTTCTTAACTATCTTCACTGCACACTCAGCAATATACTAGCTCCGCTGTAATCAGGCGTCGAAGCACACCCGGGGCACGCTAGGTGCCACTGGGTGGGCCCAATGATGAAGCATGCCACCAACTAGGTTGGTGGGTGAGGGCTTTTTGAACACACTCACCAGGTGTTCCAACTCCGTGACGAAACATACCAGAGTCTTCTTCTTCCTTATTTTTGTAATCTAAAATAAATATGAGCTAGTCTCTTTTTGATTAAATCACATATTACCCCGGGGACAAGGACTTGCTTTCTGGTCCTATCTCTCTCTCTTGATTACGCAACAAATGTTTAAGTATCCCAGACATTGTTTGAGAAGGGCAGATTAGCATATGGCTGTAAAAATGTCCTGTCCAACTGCTTCAATGTAAGGTTTAAATCCTTACCATTATTGATCCTAATCGAGCATAGGATAACCAGTTGTCTACTGGAACTTAGCTGGAGAAGATATGCCTTCCATATTGGGTACAAGTGTTTATTCAATAGGTAAAGAGCCAGTGGAGAACAGTAAGTATGAATAAAATTGTCTTATTGTTTTTTTTCTGTTATGATAGCCAAGCTCATAAGTCCAACAACCTTTGCGCTTCAAGCTGTTCGAGCGCAGTTATCCATTAATTCAGTTCAATAACTATGGACGTTACATATAACAGATAAGGGATATCCACTTGGAGAATACTGGTGATGGAGTCATGTAGATGGGCTAATGCAGCCTAGCACATGAAGTTTAAAATGACTCTACAGCCAGGATAGCTTGACTCCAGGGGTGTGGAGAGCATGGGACTAACGTCTGAGCATACCCATCCCACTCGGGGTGACAAATGCAAAAACAACAATTGATGGACAGAATGCAGAACAATGTCATACATTCACCCCAGTACAGAGATCTGGGCCTAAATCCATTGTTTTTTTGCACTCCACACCACCCCGGTTCAGACATGGCCATATACAAATCAGCCTTGACCCTGTGCCTCATGGGAACAGTCCAGCCCAAACTGCCTTGGATGCTTGATTCCTGTCCAGGAAAGACATGGCTTGGCAGTACCACCAGAAGTCACTGTTAGGCTGGTGCAGGCCACTGGTTGAGCCTTGCAGTTGAGAACATTCACAGCTGTTTCACAGTTGCGTGGAACGTGTTTCCCCATCACTGTGAACATACCAGGGCAAGGTTTGCCAATATTACTGGTGCAGTTTCCACGCTGGATCCCTCTCCTAAATAGCCTTAATTGCTTTTGAAGAGTATTCCAGAGCAGGTAAGGCTTGACATTATGTATTGCAGTAAAACAGTATTACATCCCCAAATGAGAGGGGCCATACTGCAACTTCTTCAAATGGAAACTTGATCCCTCATAGATTTATCTCACAGAATGTACGATCACCATAAATCTAATAAGGCAGAAAGACCATACATTACAACACTGTTCCCAACCACTTGACCCTCCTACAGTCAGGATATCCCCTTAAAATAGGTATGCTCTATGAGCAAACATTGACTACTCCAGACATGAGGATCAGCAGAAGATGATTTCATGTGGACCAGCTGACTGGCTCTATCTTACAGCCTACAGTGCCATTGCCCCACCAAAGCACAACACTGGAGCTGACCAGAGAGCTGACCAGTAATACAAGGCACTCTGGTCTTCACGCACAATGCCCAAGAAAGGTAACAATAAAGGTACAGTTTGTCCTATCCATGCCTAGCAAGCTATACAGTCTGTGCCCTGCTTCCTGGTGAGCGCTTCAGGGCCACAATTGTGAAATAAAGCACTATGTCAATGCTACAATACAATACAGTACCTGTGCTGCAACTAGTTCTGAAGTATGGGAATCTGTGCAGATATCCAAACAAAAACAAGGTGGCAGATTTACAAGAAACTGATGCATTATAGCAGAGATGCATCGTTTAGATGTGTCACTCAAAAAAAAACTTGCACCACCATGGATGCGTCGCATTTACAATGCGGCGTACCATGGCGCAAGGATTGACAGATGCGTCACACATCTGTTGGCGTAAAGATAACCCATTGCTGGAGTCCTGTCACAAGCACGACGCAACTCCAGCAATGCTCAGGAATGGCTGCTCCTATTGTGCTAAGTCACTCTTTACGCCACCTTCTAGCAACGCAGTGGCGTCGTAGAAGCGGCACAGTGAAATCTTGCAGATTTCACTGTGTTACAAGGCTTTCTTGCGTCGGAACGCCCATCATGCATACATTATACCTGATGTAGGTATAATGTGGTGCAGGGCTTTACAACGTGACACATCTCCCAAGATGCGTCACGTTATAAATGTGTTGCAACGTGGTGCATTGTTTACGCTGTCACTGCGTCACAAAAGTGATGCAACGGCGGCTTAAAAGTGTCGCAAGGGACTTGTAAATCTGCCCCAAGGTGCTTAAAATGTAAAGTATTGCAAATATGGATCTATCTAAATTAATTAGAAGCATCTGTTGAAATTAACATTAGATGATTTTAACATGAAAAATTAGGACTGGCCATGTCCAAGGAGAGCTCCTGAAAGGAAGGCCATCACCCAAGCAACCTTTGGAACTTTTAGAAGCCCATAAATCCTGCTCCACAAAAAGGGATCATTTGCCTGTTGTATCCTGAAGGATTCATGGCGGCCTCGTCACTCCCAGAAGGCTTGAACGATGGCGTTATTTACATTGACCTCTCGAAACCAGGCCCATTTCGCTCACCCCGGGCAAGGGCTATAAAAATATTTTGTCATTTTGGACTAATTTATTGACCGTAGTCAGCTGTAAAAGTCGACATTTGATTGATGTTTATGGTGAAACAAACCTCTCGGTGGTAGGGATAGGAACTGGAAAGTCTGGCTGAATTAAATGCGCATTATATAATGGATTTATGCTGAATGCTTTTTAACGCAGCAGGTAATTCGCACACTTTCAGCTATTTTCAGTAAAATGTCTGCTACAGTGAAAGCATTGAGTAATGCGAAAAATGATCAGTTGTTAACAGAGTGTACTCTAGAGAGATGGAATATTGTGTTAAACATACAACTCATATTTATATCGATAGAATGGATCTCGCAAGCTAAAGCAGTACAGTTGTGTGCTCAAGCCAGTGCAATTACAGGAATTCATTCTATTTAAATCTGAAAGTGCCAGATTCAGGTTGGACTTATCGAAAAATTGGGAATTTCTCCTTGTTTCTGATAACATGCTAAGCGACAATGCCTCCCCTTAACTAGTTTAACCCTTCCCCATCCCCACCGACCTTTGAGGGCTCTGGCTTCTCAGGGAAATATTCCCATTTGTTTATAATATGGTCAACCTATGCCGAGACGTGGTATCACCTGGGCTATCTCAGAGAACATGGTGGTGAGTTATTGTTATGCAGCACCCATAAACAAAGGCATAAACATGTAAGCTACAACATAAAGAGTTAATCAAAACAATGAGGGGCATATTGTCAAGGATCGCTCGCCTAGTTAACGGCACTTCATCGCAGCCAAAGTCGCGATAAAGTTATCACCCCATTCACAAGCTGGTGCTAACAGCCCATGGCACCAGTTTACCCGCGATAGCATCCGCAAAAAACATCCCCACAGATGACCCCAGCAACTATCGCTAATGAGATGCAGAGTAGGCGTTCCCATGCAAAAAGCTGCGACAACATCACTCCGCCGAATTCATAACGACCAGCCAGTTCGGCGATACGACCACAAAACATGCAATAAGGCGGGTTAGCAGCAGGAAATTAACACCTGCTCTGACCTGGTGCCAAGGCGGACGGCAGCCTGCACCACAAAAGGGAGCCCAGCCCACAGCCACACCTGAAGAACAACGGATGCCATGGAGCTACTCATCATGCAGCTCAGAGTCCCAACAGGCCCACAACCTCCACCGCCACTATCCCGAGGTCCGCAACCACCCCCCGCACCACCCCTGCACCACCCCCCGGGACCACCACAGAGGCAGCGCAGACACAGACCGCGGACCTTCAGAAAACACACCAGCGTCACAGACATGACACCAGAGTATGTCATTGCCCACTACAGGCTCAAAAGTACCAAATGAACACACCTCAACTTCACAATCATGCAACTCACAACTCTGGGAATGCACATGTTACGAACTCACATACAACATGCCAAACAACATGCCCACCCACCAGACACTTCTTTAACAACCGAACAACCGAAGTGTAACCCATAAACCGTGTTAAGATTTGGGTAGGTACGTTAAACAAACAACAGTATATCAACTGGTATAGTTAGGGAGGACTGTTAGACATGTAAGTACAATACTTTACACGAAAGGAGAAAACGGGAGATTCTAAGCTGATTTTTTGAAATGTGTATTCAGCATCATATATTTAAGAACAGATTTAGAAAAAATCAACATACAGTTATAACAGCACTGTAAGCAAAAATGCATGAACAACCCGAATTGGACTTGGTGCTTAATTGTGTAGGTGACACAATTAGTGGCGACGCAAGTGATAATGCGTAGTCAGTGGACAAAAATGGCACAAGGTGCGAATGTGAGCAAGTATGTACAGTGAATACGGTGGTTCTAGACAAAGATTTACAAATGGGAGGAAAAATGACAATAATTTAGTTGAACCATCGATGCTGCCCCTTTAGTTGCGCTGAGGAGTCGACAACGTTTCGATCCAATTACTCGGGATAATCATCAGAAGAGATGACACTCCTCCGAGCCCCGAACACACTGGCCCCGAGGCAGTACAATGTGGCCCACAAACGCACCAGGGGCATTGTGGAGCGCACATTTGGAGTTTTGAAGTCATTTTTCAGGTGCCTGGACGTCACAGGTGCTAAGCTCCTGTACAGTCCAGACTTTGTGTGCAAGATGATAGTTGCATGTTGTGTGTTGCACAACATATGTGTATGCAGCAAGGCCCCATGGATACGAGTGCCAGATGCACCAGACGATGATGATGAAGATGAGGCAAGTGGACCACACCCCACTGCAGCCGCAGCAGAAATAGCCCGTAGGGACTACATCATTCACAATTTCTTATCTGGTTGACGTCACATTGTGTGGGTTCTTAGCAGTCATGGCACAGTACGTTGACTGACCATAAGCACTGCATGTGCTAATAAAGTATTCGGATACACATTCCCTGCGTGCATGTCACGCATCTGTACAGGCACTTTACTCAGACAAGTGTGGGTGCGACATGTTGTGCTGTCAATTGAGGGATTTTTTGTTGGATGGTGGGTGTGTCACCCGTGAGCAGTGAGGAAGTTTGTGGTGTCACGTATTAGAACTGCCAGTTCTGTGTGTCATAGTTGTTAAGGTATCCCACTCTTCGGCGTTTCACATGTGTCCCAAATCATTCCATTTTGGCTGTCATTTGTGGCCTACAAGTGACAATAGGGATTCTTTTGTGCTCTCATATGTGCCGCCATGATGTAGGGATGCACCCTGTGTCTCAAGTCCAACGACATGGGCAACATGTACGTAAGGGGTGTCACTGCCCCTACATTAGTCCGTGATTTCATACATGTTTGATCATGGACATGGCACGTCGGTGTACAGGGGGTGTTGTTTGTCCCTCTGCAATGTGAGGGGGAGATGCGGTTTCACAATGTGTACCATGTTTGTTTCCGCATTGGCACAGGTTACATAGTGAATGCATGTCGATGTACATTGTGGCTGTTTGTGTGAAATCTGATTTGGACATTGGTCCTTTATTCTGCGTCACAGCTGTGGGGTTGTGCTAGCACGTTGTCATTTCACCATTTATTTACCCCGCTTTTGTGGTGCATTTTCCTGCCAGACGCCTGGGATTTGCAAGCCGGTCGCTGGTTTTTGGTGCCTTTTGTACCACGATTGGCCTCATCGCGAGATTATTTGTGTTCGCATTTCACATTTTTGCAGCGTGGCATTGATTTTAACACGGACATTTGACGCGTTATCTGGAGACTATCGCACGGTACCGCCATGTTGAGAATGCTTGGTTAACACAGTGTAATTTTCCCGCGATAGGCTGCGATTTTAGGAGTTGCGTTTAGTTACTTTTGCAATGGTTATCACACGTTCTTGAGAATATGCCCCTAGAGTTCTAGATGTAGTGACCTGCTGCTAGTCACTGGTCACTGGTCTAATATTCCGATGTACCAGCCACTCCCAGAGGGCTGGCTCACACCCCACCCCACACCCATCCAAGACAGGCATCACAGGACATGTGACCCTGATAATAAAAGGGGTCAGGCACACTTCTACACACCAACTAACTGTTCCTGTGTCCTTCCTAATAGTGCATGGGCCCCTAGGGCCCCTCTCGATTACACTAATCACCAGAACTCTAAAATGGCGGATAATAGTGTCAGCTGTGCAGAGCTCTACCCTTTCTTTTAGTTGCACCACATGACCTCCAAGTTCAGGCCTGAGCTCCAAAGGAATTGTCCTCCTTACAGCCAACAATTTTCTAGGCTCCTACAGGGCACAGATTGAATGAGTCTCAAGTGCCTCTATTTTGTATGGTCAGAAATGGGCAAAAGTGCAACAGATTCATATCAGGTAAAGTTGTCCCACTATGCAGTCCCTAGGCATCTCGCCCCTCGCATCATGGTAAGGGGGTGACACCTCAATGGAACTGGTATCTCGAGAGCTGGCCATCCAACGTATGAAGTGATTTTTATTGTGAACAGAAGTATGTATGCTATTGTGTCGCTGTGCTTAGCAAAAATGTATTTCATAACTCTCTATTGACATTTAGTAACTTGAATTGAAATTCAGCAACAATGTGAAATGTTGCTGCCTAAGCTATCTTCACACCGTGAATTTGGTTTCAGTAGCAATTGCCAATGAAAGGTGCATATTTGCTGTTGGAAAGTGAATTATTGGAGAGCGTGGCCAAGGAGAACACCCACACAGACATGTCTCTGTTAGTCTCCACTCACCTGGTCCCTGCCAAGCCAGCTAGACTTAACATAGAGCGCTCAAAATTGCCTCAGAGAAGGCAATATAGCTTATAAATGTTCCAGCACGATGCAGCGAAGCAACTTGAAAACAAGCCTCAAGGTGTAAAAGCTTAGAAACTCCGCCACACTGCCTACAGCCAACATGGCAGATGGAGGAGAGTGTTGAGACTCAGAGAGAGCAGTAGCTGGCAGACTATGATACTGAACAAATTGGAGTGAGCCTTTCGAATAAGAGTCCTCCACAGAAGCAATCCAGGAAAATGTGGGCCCAAGACCCACAAATCTGAACTCAAAAAGACAGACATCTGTGGAGCAGGGGCCCTGGAAGAAGTGGATGCCCCCTGGCTTTAAGCCTGTGTCGGGAGCACGGAGCCTCAATAGGCTCCTCCAAGTCTAAATCTATTTCACATCAATAAACAGCAGGTGAGGAATCAGGTTCCCGTGGTTAGCAACACCTCTAATTGCAGTCTTTGGGCTTTTGGGGTGACACAATGCTAGCCCACATGCATTGAGAGCCCATACCCCTCACCATTAAGACATCTTCAAGGAGGAGTCACTGATATATTATAGGTATTGCATCAGTTAAGAGTGAACAGTTTTAAACAGCATGCTAGGAGCCCATTTTAGGAAAGTTTCTCTTTTTTACATGACCATCACCACGTTTTGCCTGGTATGCGATGCAACTTTGACTGGGAGTGCACTCGGTTCCTACTGACCAGGTCCCCAGTGCCAGATTTCTTTCTCAAAATTATACAATGGTTTCCCTAATTGGCAATACCTTTAGCACTCCCTGTAAGTGTCTAGTAGATGGTACCCCTGGTACCTAAGGCAAGGAGGCTAAAGAGGGTCCTTAAGAACTGCAGCATGAACTATGCCACCCTAAGGGACCCCTCACCAAACACATATAGGCTGCCACTGCAGGCTGCGTATCTTGGTGCAGACAAAAATTAAAACATGACATGGCCCACACCCCTGTATACCATGCTCACAGACACTCCATGCAGTATAGGTCACCCCTATGGCAGGCCTTACAGCCCTAAGGCAGGGTGCACTATACTAAATGTGAGGTCATACCTGCATGAGCAGATATGCCCCTGCGCTGGTCAGTTCCCTAGCTACCTCATGACTTCACTGAAACCAGAGCTGTTTGGTATCAACCAACTTGTATTCATAAGCCCACATTGATTATAGTGATCAATTTAATAAAACATGCACCCAAAGGGTGCCTTAGAGAAGTCCCCAGAAAACCTACTGACTGCTAGTGTGCTGATGGACTGGTCTTAGCCAGCCTGCCACCACAGATGAGTTTCTGACCCCCAGGGGTTAGAGTTTGTGCTCTCAGGAGGTCAGGAACAAAGCCTGGTCAGGCAGAGGGTGTTTATACCCCCTCCCACAGGATGACCTGCAAATTAGCATTGCAAGGCAGGGAGCTTTAAAGAGCCCACTGCCTTTGGTATGCAAATCTGGCTTCCCTCACAGGAGACGATGCCGGACTCCTTGACCAGTGCCTGTTTGATGCCTGGACAAGGTGGAAAAAAACAGTATAAGCAAACAAAGAATAACTGTGGGTCAAACAAAGATCAGTCGACTAACTATGCATCTAACACAAACCAAAGAGAGAAAGAGACTGTATCACAGAATGTGATACAGGGTCAACAGGATACTTTCCAGATGTGAAAAATACCCATTAGTTATCGACCGATACCGCCCTTGTCATCATCTGGGACCCTTCACACCAGGAAGAGTAAACATTGCAACCACTAGTGAATTAGGTCTTAATGTGGATGCCCCAGTGGGGTACAGGTGTGTTGGCGTGTACTGATAACTGAAAAGCAGTGCGTGAATATAAGTGAAGGTGAGAAAGTGCGGAAAAAAGGCTAAAATTGGAGAGACAGGAGGAAAATAAGTTTAACGAGTACCTCTCAGCTTCCAACAGATAATAAGCAGTGAGAAATAATATAGTAGTTTAAAAAAATAGCTACTATATATAACAATAGGTCAACATGTTTCAGCAGTCTGTGGACCCAAATAGGTGTCCGCTGCTTTCGTCAGGACCGGAAATCGCTACTGCTTAAAAGTGGTGAAAATATCAAATAAAGTATTAAAAGATATCACCTGGGTTTCCTAGGTGTAATCATTCTTCTAGCCGCTGGTATTTGTCCAAAGGAGGAGAACAGTTGAGTCAGATACAAAGAGAGACAAAACAGAAGGAGAAAAATAAATATTGGCGTTAGACAAATGAAGTGTCAAGCATAGCCAATACTTGGTGTCAAAGAATATTCATAGCACCTATAGTGTCAAACAAAAGTCCCCCAGATCACTCGTCGTGAGTCAAGCATTCCGCTTACGTATTTGGTAGGAGAAAACTGCTCCGCCTCACCTGGCTGCGGCGCAGGTAAACAGAGCACCGCTCTAATAAGAGAGTGCAAGAAAGAGAGAGTTAAAAGACAGGTCAGTAATCACTGACTTCGCATATCCACTAAATCAAGTGAGCATCCCAGAAATTCATTATGAGAATGTAAGCATATTCCCAGCTTTATTATCTGTTCCTCTACTTGTTTGTATCGGGTCTAGAGTGTAATCTGACCCTGGCAGTGGCCTCATTAACAAGCTTAGTAGTCTCATTAACAATCATAGAGAGCAGCGATCTCTCAATCACAATACGCATGTGCTCCCATCTGCCACCAATCTGTTTAGGCAGGAGATTCCCAAATGGCGAGACCCGCCATTAGAATGATCCCCTTAACGTGCGCTTCAGTTGAACCAGACTAACAGAGCCAGCTCCTGTTGTTCAAAAAATATGCCGTGAGACCCTTATTCCTGTCTGTGACCCTGCGCTCGTAGCGCCGAACTGAATCGGCCACCGGCTGCCGGGACCCACACTGCTCATACATCCATCGGGCTATTCTACCCACAACAAACAAATGCGCGTGTACTCACCTGACCGTTTGTACTCCGGGCGTACCTCTGGGCCGTCTCGGGGAGGTACCGGGTCAGTCATGCGCGCCATATTTGTTAAGAATGCGAGAGCGGCGGTGCGTGTCGACGTCACAGACTTTATCGACATGTTCTGCCCCAGGCATTCTGGAAATAGTAGTCTTTGGGATTCCCTACAGGTAATATATACCTAAAACGATTACCGGTCTCCCGCAGTAAAAAAAGGTGTATTCTATAATGGCATCAAAAAACACAAAAACGGGTGATAGTTAATGTTGGTAAAAATTGAAACTACTTTCTACAACCTAATGTTTATTTGCAATAAGGCCGAGACAGAGCACATGTAACCACCGCGTGTACTCTAGTGTAAGTACTATGATAGTCACGACCTTTGCGATGGCTTGGAGCAAATATATCACGCAATGCGCGGACATAGGCACTCAAAGTCCGTGGTTCATCTTTTTCCAAAAGTAGAAGGCCTCTATTTTACGCTTAATGTAGACTATAATCCCCACCAATACATATTACCCTAATGACGGGTCAATAATGCCCGGAGGTGCAGATGTCTTACTCTAACAGATCAAATGTACCGGATCTTGTATCTCTCAGAATCCTCCTCATATGATGGAGTGGTGGGCTCATGTTAATGAAATTCATACTATGGAAGGCTCACTTGCCAAGATTAGAGAAACGAAAGCAATGGCGAAGTTTGTTAAGATCTGGGATAATTTTCTGTAAAAATTGCAAGTGCTACAGACTATGGGTGTTTTGAGGGGATGTTGTTTTTACCGACCAGCCAGGGTTACAAGCCTTTTTTTTCTTTCTCTCTTGTAATTTGGGGGCTCAATTGTGGCTAAATAATGATTATAGGAAATGGCAATAGTTTGTTTTTTCTTTTTTATATTGATATGTATCTGTATTATATTTTTGCTAAATAAGATTGTTAATCACCTTGGCTTGTTTGTCAATAAAAATGTTTAAAAACAAAAACAGGGACTGAAAAACTGATATTCCCAGGACAATATGTGACAACCGAGACATTCACAGTCCTCAGCACTGATAACCAGACTAAGGTCCATCCCATGACAAAGGTGTCTATAGAATGGGGAGGGGTTACTGGCAAAAAGAAGGTGGTGGTATCCTCTGCAATTCCTGTATAATGTCTGCTAGGAAATGACCTGGAATTCTCAGCATGGACTAAGGTCAAAAGAAAGATTCACGCAGCTATGCTGGATATACCTAATTTGGTGTGTAAAAAACACAAGAGCACAATGCAACACCAAGGGGGAAAAAGAAGATTTGGAGCTTGAAATGATGGTCCAAACCTCCAAGAGAAAAGGCAGGAAAACTCTGGAAACCAGCTTCAAATCAGCCACAAGCTCAAGTCCCCTCCTCTTAGTTAGAAGACTAACACTGGGCGGATAAATCCACTGCGCCAGCGGAGTTTCCAGAGTTTTGCCTACTCCGCGTTCAATTGCGAGCGAGAAGCTTAGGCAAAACTCTGACTCTGTGGAGGAGCAGAGTTAGCCGGCCCCTCCACCCTCCCAAAGTAATTATAATGGTTAAAAAAGGCAGAAGAGGGATTGCGAGATGACGAGTAAGGTGAGTGGCCATGGCGAGGAGGAGGTAGCCACTGCACGTAAGTGCCTTTTTATAATTAATTTGGGAGGGTGCAAAGCTGAGCAGAGCGAAATTCTACAGAGTTGTTTTCAAACTCCGTTGCACTTCGAGTAGAGGCACTTAGAAAAGACATGTCAGCCCAAGAGGGAACTAAACCTCAAGAACTTGGGCCTTCCCTGGCAGAGCTGCTAGGTTCAGGGACCCTCTAGGGAAGAGTTGTGCCAAGGATGAAGGGCATGTCCTACTCTTGAAAGCCTGAGACAGCAAGGTACTAATGGGGAAAAGGGAAATGTCAGTGATTCCCACCAAACCTATTGGGAGAAAGGTCTCTTATATACTGAGGCCAGAGACCCCAACCCTGGTGCCACCAGGAGAGTGGTGGTGCCTCAGAGGTATAGAGAGATCTTATGCACTATAGCACATGACATCCCCTTAGCTGTGCATCTATGCCAGGCCAAAACCTGTAGTAGATTAGTGAACCGCTTCCACTGGCCAGGTATGTCCAGAAGGTTAAGGAGTTTTGTAACTCCTGTGCTACCTGCCAAGCCAGTGGCAAAGAAGGTGGCCACCCAAAGACGCCCTTATTTCCAATTCCAGTGATTGGAGTCTCCTTTGAAAGGATAGGAGTTCACGTTGTTGGCCCAGGGCCCTTCAACCCATCAAGGAATAGATTTGTACTGGTGGTAGTGGATCATGCCACCAGGTACCCTGCGGCTTTTCTCCTTAGGGCTGTCACTGCTTCTTCAGTTGCCAGGGCCTTCATTAATATCTTTACCAGAGTGGCCTTCTCTAAGGAGGTTGTATTAGACAGAGGTCGGAATCTCATATCTGGCTACCTGAAAGCCATGTGGGCTGAGTGTGGGGTGATATATAAGATTACTACACCATATCACCCACAAACAAATGGTTTCATTGAAAGCTTCAACAAAACCATGAAAGGGAGGATCATGGGACTCCCTGACAAATGTATTTATTTATCATTTATTTTAGAGTATTATATAGCGCTGGCCAGACCCGAGGGTATCGGAGCGCTTTACAACATATGAGTCAGGAAATCACATAAACGCAATAGTCTTGAGGAAAACATAATAGCGTGGTAGCTTGATGGCAGAGAATCTGGAATCTGTCCGGTTCCGGCTAGTGTGCTCCATCGGCAGCTATCAATACATGGGCAGACGATTGAGAAAGAGGTCTTTGAGCTGCATTTTAAATTTTGGAAAGGATGGGGTAGTTCTGATATGGACTGGGATGGAATTCCAGATTTTTGTTGCGCTTCCAGAAAAGGAGGAGGCTGCGGTTTTTTGTTTACGGGTTTTCGGTGGGATGAGGAGAAGCGTATTGGCGCTCCTGAGGGTCCTAGTGTGGCTGGCCTTCTTAAGTTTGGAAGCTAGGTAGGCTGGTTTCCCGGTGTGCAAGGCTTTGTGCGTGAGGCAAGCAGTTCTGAAATTGGCACACATTTCGACTGGGAGACATTTTAGCTCTTTGAGTGCAGGTGATATGTGATCGTATTTTTTTGCTCCTGTGATCATTCTGGCTGCTGCATTGAGTGCCTTTCTGATGGGAGCTAAGTTGCAGTTAGCTGTACCTGTGAGGGCCAAGGGAGCGGTGGGCACGTTCCATGACGAAAACCGGGGAGAGGACGTCCCGAAGAGTTCTTTGATTAGTTGCTCAATGAAGTCTTCCATTTTGGGGATGTTGGTGGACTCCGGAAGGCCTGTGATGTGAAGATTGCTCAGACGGGAGCAGGCTTGTAAATCCTCGTTCTTCTCCCAAATGACGGCCAGGATCTTGTCCATCTGGAGCAGTTTCTGTCTGTCCTGTGTAGCCGCATCCTCAGCGTCCGACACCCTTGGCTCAACATCGAGAAGACGATTGTCATGGGAGTCCACATGGGCCTTCGCAAAGTCGACTCGAGAAGAAAGTTGGTCAAGCTGGGATGCAATTCTAGTAACGGTCACCTTCAAATCCAACATGATCGCCTTGAGGTCGTCATCCCGGCCTGGGTGGGAGTCCGTCATGACAGCAGAGTCATCGCCGTCCGAGCCAGCACCGTCCTGACGAGAGGATCTTCGAAGGCAATCTTGGGCTGTTTGGGATCCAATGTCCCCATGGCGAGGAGCACACCAGGTGGGCGCAAGGCCGCGCGAGGGAGAAGAGAAGCTGGTGAGGAATGTGATCCACTTTCCTACAGCAGCCGTTGATGTAGAGCGAGGGGGGGAACCAGTTCAGAGCCTCAAAGCCGGTCAGCCGCCGCAGGCCAGGGGACGGTTCCCCTCGGGCAGCAGGCAGCCGGCAGCCAGAGGCGGGTGGTAGATGCCAGCTACAACTACCCGAGCCCAGCAGCTCAGGGCATATAATGGAGACAGAAGGGCCAGGTCAAGAGTCAGTGTCGCCAACACCAGAAGCAGGCAGCATGCAGGTAGCGTTGTGGCTCCAGCAGAACTGGATCCGCAAATCCGTAGTGAGCGGGTGATTGGTGCAGCAGTCAAATGAGCAAAGTTGAGACAGGGAGCACACTACGATGATGGAGGCGCCAAAGTGAAGCAGGCGTGTGGCACAGGGTGAGTAAAGAGCAGCCACAGCAGGAGGCCCGAGGGAAGTCTAGGCGGAATCTCACAGGTAACCAGCTCAGGTTAGAGCGCGGGGGAGGTGGGGAACATGAGAAGCACCTCCCCGGGCAGCCAGCGACCAAGTTTCCAGGGGGGTGCAGGCAGAGGCAAAAGCAGGGCAGGAAATTGGCCTTGCACCGGGCCCCACGAAGCTCCGAGAGAAAAGTAGAGTCAGGCCACAGTTGCGGGAGGAGGAGGTCCAAAGAGTAGGCCTCCGAAGGCCAGGAACCGAACACAGGAGGCCGATGAACCAGGTCTGAGGTGGCCAGGGGCGGCCGGGACCGCACCCGTCCCGGCCCTAGAAGATGCCAGCCAGGAGGTCAGGAGTAGGGCCCTGCCGCGCACCCAGGGGCAGCTCGTGAAGCTGGTAGCAGGGGGTCCGGGCCGGTCGCAGTGGGGGGCGGGCACGGCAGGGCCGATCAGCGGCAAAGTAGTGAAGGCGGCCGTTCCACACAGCGCCACCCAGCGAGGTAGCAGCAGAGCGAGCGGAGAACGCGCACCAGGCAGAGAGGAACGCCGACGGGGGAACGCGAGGGGTCCACCGCTCCAATAGCCGGGCCCAGTCGCTGCAGCTCAAATATGGGGAGGGAATATGACGTGAGGCAGCGTCTAGGCCGCAGCGCTCCCGGACCAGGCTGTGCAGCAGACGACCCCCAACCCCACCAACGACCACCCCGAGGAAGCGTCACTCACCGCATTTAGCAGCGTGGGTCACAGGAATCTCCACCGTCCCCCAGAGGGGCGCCCCGGGCCCAAGCAGCTCCGAAGAAAGCAGCAGTGGCCCTCCGCCTGTGCTGAAGAACTGAAATCTTCATTCTCAGGGAATACTTACTAATAAAAAGAATTCGGCACAGAAGCTGAAAATATGAAAAGACATCTTTATTAAATTTAATAAGTGAGGCCACGTCACACAGAAGCCGTAGCAACTGAATGAGGTAGTCTGAGGAGTACAGAGAACAGAGGTCTTATATATGCTTCAGGGTTACAAAACTCAGCATAAAGGTATGGGGCAGTCCTTGTTTTTGCAAGCGTGCAAAATACCTAACATTCCTTCTTACACAAGCCGGACAAACCCATAATAAAAGGACCACAGCCCATATCATAAACAGACCATAAAAGAAGGAACAGAAACAGATAGAAGTAGGATAAGGCATGTTTGTGTGCAGTAAACCTTATGATGTCCTGTACTCTGATCCTTAATCTTGATCAGCTAAAGGGCAGGAACTGGTTTAACAAGGTCAGCTTCAAGCAACAGGGTCAGTTTAGTCAGGTCAAACAGGAGTCAGCACGAACTCGAGCTAAGGTGTACATGTCCTAAAAAAGACTAGTTCAGCCACAATCATTGGCCTATGTGAGGGTAACCACAAAATGGCTGCCAAACACAAAATGGAACCCACTGGTTCAGAATTCACAGAAGCTCAGACCCTCCTTTTGCCCTTACATAGGCAATCACTCAGTCTGTGTCTGAATCAATATCAATATTATCCGTTATTCCCTTCACTAAGGCATTTTTACTCGAGTTCTTTCATGGAACGCAAGCGATAGACTTCGCTGGCATAAATAAACATTGTCTGATATGCCCATACAGACCCATTGTAACTAAATGGCAGAACCAAATAGGGAATACCTCTATCTGTAGTATGTGGCATAAGACCACACACCCAACAATTAGTGGTGTTTACCACTAACTGGTGTTGATGCAGCAGCTGTACAAAGGAATTAATAGTAAACTCTGACCTCCTAACCAGTTCATGTTCAGGTAAAGTATGGAAAGAATGCAAAGAAGTAGTAGTAGGAAGAGACATAGGTTGGGAGGTGGGTACAGATGTCAATTGGGTAGCAAAAACCATTCAACCCACAAAAGACTACCCGAGCCCAGCAGCTCAGGGCATATAATGGAGACAGAAGGGCCAGGTCAAGAGTCAGTGTCGCCAACACCAGAAGCAGGCAGCATGCAGGTAGCGTTGTGGCTCCAGCAGAACTGGATCCGCAAATCCGTAGTGCTTAAAAACACTAGAGAACACGTTATGAAGAACATATAGACAACAGGAGAAAGTAATGACCACTATTACAAGCAAAACTATATTTTTTCACAACTCTAAACAGAAAGCAAATCCCAAAATTATCTAGTAACACCTTTATGGCTCCTATGCATTTCAGCAACCCATTATATGTTCAGGTCAAACAGTGGTGATCCCCATCAATGCTCTGAGGTGAAAAGGGATACTCTTCCACAGAGAATGGACCCCATTCTGCTTTTACTAAACAGAATACCACTCCAAAGCAATGCCAGCAAAACAGCAAAAATCAGTCTCCAAACACCCACCCTATGCAATCGCACGGGAAATACCCAGAGTCCGTCCAAGCCTCTCCGGCAGGCTTCTATTGTTCATCAAATCCTCTTCTGTTGTTTTCTTCCGCATGGGCCTCTTCATTCAGGCCTTTCATGAAAATGGTCCTTCTCAGTATCTGTTGGAGTGCCCTCCTAGCAAACACTCATAGCTCATTCGAAAGTCTCAATGTCTCAATGCAGTGCACCAATATATCTTCTCTGTGGCAGGCACTATAGATAGTGTGCTCTCTATTGATCAAGGGCACAGATCATTTTATGCAGATCCGGGCCTACATTCTCAGGCTCCAACACTCATTACTCAGTGTCAGAGAACGCTCAGGCTGCTCTTTCACGGGCACCATAATGTAATGCCTTCTGCCAATCTCGAATCCTCCGGTGCACTGCACTTCCGTTGGAGCAAAGGAAAAGGGGTGTTTGGCCAAAACTCAGGCCAAGGGACTCAAGGGACTGCACACTGTCAGAGGTTACCAGTACATGACAGGTGGAAGACTGACGCCTCAATTCTTTCGCTCTTTTGCACTGAAACTCCGGTTCTGTGGCAAAACCAGCTCCTCCTTCTTTTTTTTATGTTCAACGCCTTCTGATGAAGCAAGCACAATACTTTGGCGATATTATTGATGGCACGCTGGCGATCGCTGTCTGGGTGCTGGGACTTTTCATCTGTTAGCTGTCGCTAATGGGATTGTGGGTGAGTTCCGCAGGTTATTATGAATTAATCCCGCAGAACCTAGTGACGTAGGAAATGACATAGTTGTTATTTTCCTTCAATTCAGTACAAAAACAGTTAATTTAACAAAGGGACTGCAAACAGGTGGCCTGCAATCTTCAAAGGAGTGGCTATACGCCATGGAACTATTGTGATCTAAAATACACTGTCATTCTCATAGAATACCAAGACAAAGGCAATAAGCAAAACAGTGCCTCTAATTTCTTCAATTGGGTTTCCATGGGTTTCCATGTGAGAGCATATCCTCTACTATCTAAGGGTAGATAACTATATGAGAATTTTATCTAAATGGATGTCCTCACACATAGTGACATCGTCTAATGGGGTAAACACTTTTTTCTATCAATGATTAAGTCTAGGTGTTCCTAAATTCCTTATCTAGAACATCTAAAAAGAGAAATCACATGATACAGATTATCAGGGACATGAAGATACCTCCCTTTTAATAACTGTGCATCAAGTGCACTATGCAATACACAAGTTAATGATCAAAATGTAGAAACTTCTCTTATAATAGCATTGAGTCAGTTAACCAGTCCATCACTACCATGACGGTCAGACTGGAAAACATCGAGGTAGGCCTAAAGAAAATTCTTAAATTATACAAAAGGGATTTATACATAATATGGGGTTCCTAGTACATTACTGCAATCTGGAAGTGTGAACCTAATACAATAATAACAATAAAAGAAGGCTAACTGGTGAAAGGAATATGGAAAAGGGAAAATGGGACTAGGACACAGCTAAAATCCCCAATTACTAGGCACGATGCAACATCAATCAGGGGAGAAGTGACGAATGAAAAATCTATAGGAAGAACAAGAAATTTCTTGGGTGATAGTCAAGCATGTGACACAACACCAAAAGTGGGGGGTGATACACAAAAATCAAAATAGTTCATGAATGTTAGCTCTACCGCTGGCCTCTACACCATATACGGTAATCTCAGCTAATGTTCCAGTTCCTTTTTCAGGGAGGAAGAAAAAAAAAATTAAGCCTTGTTTCCTTTATGGTACAAAGCCATACACTATTCAGGAAGCAGAACAACACTGACTAATGTAATATAAAAATTAGGTCACCATGCACAAAAGTCACAGATCTATAATTTATCCTTACGTCCAATTCAGGATACATAATTTTAGGGCTGCCTGTTCCTTACAGGAAAGGGGGCAGTAACGTGACTGTAGGTGAAACCTTGTTTCCTGTATATCTCTTTTATTTTACTTCAATACTATATAGCCAAAATAGACATGCACTAGTGAAGTGTTGTCTGTCTTGCTGTGAAATTTAGTGTCAAAGCAAATCTACCCAACTGTTTGCAGGATACACATCGGCATGTATATCCTTTCACAACACAGGTAAACTTGTAATAGTATTAAAAGCAGCAATATAAAACAAAAAACATGCAAAAAAACGCACAAAACGCACATGTCAAGCCATCAGATATACTTGCTGTATATCAAGCACAAAAAACATAGACAAGACAATAACATATGTAAATGAGCGGTGACGCACCCACTTCAAGTCCTGTACTTTATGCACTGTGAACCTGTAGCCCAAAACCCACTATTGAGGCCTTCTTAATTTGTCAGGTTTAAAATCAAAATTACACTTTCATCAAAATTACACTTTCTTTTACACACTTTCTCTTACTTTCCTCACACTTACTTTTACTTTCCTTACCCTCCTTTTTGACAGCATATCACCAAGTAGTGGAGATTTGGCTGTCAAATGCAACTTACTGTGTGTCACTTCTGACACACAGGACCAGCAGGAACAATTCATAAAAGGATAAAATGCAAAAATATGTAAAATGCACAAACATTTCTTTTCAAAGAAATTACGCAAAAACACATCTCTTTTCAACCAACCAAACTCACGTGTCTTGTCAGCCTTAAAATCACCCAGAAAAATCCATGAATGATCTGTGGGCAGAAGCAAAAAAAAATAAAAAATACACAACACACAAAAGAGAGACATTTCTCATAACAAACAGACATCAATTATAACTTTTAATCAGAAGACAAAACATAATACATATTAACCGCATGCGTGCGGCCGCGAATTTTGCGCTGTGCGGCAATTTGAAAAAAAACACGTTACATGACGAGCTGAGCTCGTCATGAGCATGCGAGCGGCGCAACTCATGACGAGCTCAGCTCGTCATGAGCATGGAAGAGGTTAACAGACACAAAAATAAATTTCCATTACTTAACTGTTACCATCTTGTCAGTCACCTTGCAACATGAAGCCCTTTTAACTTTCCAAAAGTAAAATTCTTTCACTGACACTCCATGTTAGCCTTGCGCCACAATTTGTTCTCACTTAGGCATGTAGCCTTCAAAATTTCAATAAAATGCTTCGGCTTATTTTCTGTCTAAGACTTAATGCAATGCTTCATTTTCGGTAAAATAAAAGCAACAAGCAGACATTATTTTTTTAGAGGCAGAGATACAAATGTATAATTTCTGCAGAGCATTTAGCATGTGTTGGGACTTTCAAAGAAACCTTTTTTATATTTTCCCTTTGGAATTAAGGGGCATATTACCAAGCAATAGCGATAATTATCGCTATTTCTTGGTTAGAGACAAAAATTTACCGCTGAGCTGCGGCGATTTTTATCGCAGATAAACCTTGGTATTACCAAGGTTTATCGCAAATGCGATAAAAAACAGCCGCAATGCATGAATATCGCTGAAAAGTCAGCGATATTCATGCATTACCGAGCTAATGCTCTTAGCCATGTTATCCACCTCCCATTGGATAACATGGCTAAGAACTGCTCAGGGCAGGTGTTAGCTTTTGGAGATATTCGCGCTTAGCGCGAATATCTCCAAAAGTTGGTAATAGGAGATAGCGATGTTAGTGACTGTTTCCAGTCGCTAACATCTTGGCACGCCCACTTTGCATGTCATTAGTGATAAATATCACTGACATGCAAAGTGGGGCCCAAGATGGTCGCTATCTCCTACTAGCTGTCGCTAACTGGTGTTAGCGACAGCTAGGTAATAGGGAGATCATTTTATCTCCGCTTTCTTGGCTTTTAAAGCCAAAAAGGCGGAGATAAACCCCCTTGATAATATGCCCCTAAGTTCTTTAATTTTGTGGAGAAACCAGAAACCCTTCCTTTTAGAGGCCTGTTTAGCAAGGTCATTCTGCATTTCACAGAGACAAGTCCCTACTTTAAAAGGTTACAAATGTCAACATGACAGCCTCCTTCCATTGTTTACAGGGAAAACAAAGATAGCATCTCAGCGCGACTTGAGCCAGCTGCAGCTTCTTCTAGCCCCCACCCTCTGCTCATTCTGAGGCTGACAAAGCAAAAGGCCTTCCTTATTCCTCCTAACCTGCAATAATTCACTCTATTTTGAAAAATAATGTCTCCTTTTTAGGCGTCAAAAAATTATCTCTGTTTCCAGATTATTAAACAACATTTACTGTGAATAATTCACAGAACCTAATAACACACATACCAGTTTTATAACAAGTGCTTGTTGCAATGGTACTTATTTCATCACCCTTAAATGAATCTCACTGGGCCATTTAAAAGCAAACCCCAAATCAGGACAGCCTGCAAATTTGTATTATACCTAAATGTATGCATTCACTGAAGCCTAAGGCACTTTAAAGCTATTTTAAATGGCAAAAATACCCAAATTCGACTTTGATATTTGGGGCACTTAAAAATAAATATCCTGTAAGTATGTTACATATTAATCATCCTCAGAATGTTCTTGACACATTACAGATATTAGACATTAGACATACCTCATGTAAATGCTTAGAAAAATGAGTTTTTTACGCCTGCGATAAGTGAGATGTCATATGCTAATGTCCTCATTATGCAGTGCAATACAACTCAAATTAAATTATAATGCTAGGAGGTCACAGTATGAGCATTAAGCTTCATGAATAGTAAAAAACGAATTTTCTAGCACTTATTTTTAATAATTTATTTTTCATAATTTAATAACGATTTTTAATAAACCCAATCATTTTTGATAATATCACATATAAAAGCAAGCTGCATCCCTTGCCTATCATTTTTAGACGCATTCATTTATAAGCCTAAGCACAGAAGCCTAACTTAAAACATGACAAAATTTGGCGCCACATTTTTCTACAAAACACACCATTCGTTTTGGGGGCCTTTTTATTCCTAGTGAATGTGAATTTTATTTTTTTAAGCATTTAGACAGTTTGCTTAATAGACTGAAAACATAAAGAAACCCTCGAACAAACATTGAGCTCATTTCAGACATAAACAGAAAGTGGTGAAACACTCAGGACACACAATACGGCGCTCTTTAGCCATGCATTTCGTGAATAGCGCTATCGCTATGTACTTACAGAAGTTGCACTAATGGGAAAACCACATACATTTAAACACATATTTAACCCACAAACCAATACACAGAGCAAAAACAAAGGACAGCCCACAGACTGTACTTAAACCAAACCATTTGTAAATACTAGTTTTAAGTCCTATTTACAAGAAACGCTTCTCAATTGTGTTTCAAAAGACTGCAAAAACAGCCCAACAGACTGATGTATGTCCAAGAAGCGAAAATACACTCAATTCACTAGCTTTGGCTAGCAGAACACCAAAAAAATTGCTCTGCATATCTTCCTTCATAACATTGCGCAGAACAAAGGATCCTTATATGTAGTATGTCATATTTTAATTCCCTGGGGATTACAGAATCACCAAGGAAGAAATATGTTTGTATACTCAAACCTATTTAAGTATTCCTTCTAGCAGATCCGGCTAATTAATTTCACATCACACTATGGTACCTTCCAAATAAAGCCACACATTCTTATGTGAGCTTTTAAACAGGCATGCCAAAAATATTGCAAAATATACAATATTATAATCAACGTAGTGCTTAATGTACTTTTCGTACGTGCACCGTTCAACTAAACCAAATAGAGAAAATTCTCCTCATTACCTGTTCTACACAAATTGCAATTCGCATATACAAACCTATACAAATCCAAAAGTTGGCCAACACAAATTCCATAGTTCCAAAGTTACAGTCCTAAATTTGCTAAGACCAGGCATCTTATAGCTCACTAATCTAGCTTCAAACTTCAAGGGGTTATCAAAAACGATATACTCGCAAATATACGAGACCCTCGGCTTTGGTAATTGCAATAACCAAATCAAAACCAAGAAACCAATCCCTCGGCTTTGGTAATTGTAATAACCAAATCAAAACTAAGAAACCAAACAAAGTCGTGGGAGCGACCCACTTGTACTTCTTATTTTTACTAATCAAAAGGTTATCCAAATTCTAACTGTCAAGTTCTACATGACCTAACGGTCTTTTTTAGAATACTCACGCCAAAAAGGTTCTCAGTCAGGAGTGACATCATGTGGAGGATCAAAATCAGGAAGAGCAGAAATATACTGGGCTGCTGAAACAGAGAATCTCCAGAATTCCTGTGCACAGAGTAGTAGAGTCCCGTCCTGTTCTCCTCAGTAGATTTCAGTCTTCTGACAAGATCACTCCCACAGAAAGTCACTGCTCTGATAAAGCCCACGTTGGCCGCGCCATTTGAAGAACTGAAGTCTTCATTCTCAGGGAATACTTACTAATAAAAAGAACTTGGCACAGAAGCTGAAAATATGAAAAGACATCTTTATTAAATTTAATAAGTGAGGCCACGTCACACAGAAGCCGTAGCAACTGAATGAGGTAGTCTGAGGAGTACAGAGAACAGAGGTCTTATATATGCTTCAGGGTTACAAAACTCAGCATTAAGGTATGGGGCAGTCCTTGCTTTTGTAAGCATGCAAAATACTTAACATTCCTTCTTACACAAGCCGGACAAACTCATAATAAAAGGACCACAACCCATATAATAAACAGACCATAAAAGAAGGAACAGAAACAGATAGAAGTAGGATAAGGCATGTTTGTGTGCAGTAAACTTTATGATGTCCTGTGCTCTGATCCTTAATCTTGATCAGCTAAAGGGCAGGAACTGGTTTAACAAGGTCAGCTTCAGGCAACAGGGTCAGTTCACTCAGGTCAAACAGGAGTCAGCACGAACTCAAGCTAAGGTGTACATGTCCTAAAAAAGACTAGTTCAGCCACAATCATTGGCCTATGTGAGGGCAACCACAAAATGGCTGCCAAACACAAAATGGAACCCACAGGTTCAGAATTCACAGAACCTCAGTGCTCAGCGCTGGCCACAAGAAGCACAACTCCGCTGAGGAAGCAGGTAGAGGAACCGGAGTACAGGTGAGCGATTCCCACTACCACCTGGAGTCCAAAAATCACATTTGTGCAGGAGAAGTGTAGATGCCTGCAGGATGGTGCCGGATTAGAGAGCTTGGCCTGCATAGCCCACTCAAGGTGCGGCCATCTTGCAGCCGGCCAAGCCACGCCCCCCCTCCTGCAAGATGATTTGAGGTATTCGAGGAGGATTGAGGTTGGGTTGTTCTGCCAGCGTCTTTCTGTGGCCCTGAGGTGTCTCCTTTCAGAGTTTATGACCGTGTTGAACCAGGATCTGGATGGAATGTTTCTGGCTCTTTTTAGTTTCAGGGGGGCTAGTTGGTCCAGAAATGAAGTCATAGTTGTGTTATAGTGAGAGGTGAGTCAATGTCCGCGGACTCGATAATTCTCGTCTAGGTGCCTACGCTAACCATGGGTCCCACTCTGCAACTCTGGGCAATAGCTTGCTTAATCTCCACAACGGCCCTAGCAGCGCCGGGGATGCCTGGCTTCACCTTGTGGGTGCCCTCTCACAGGGAAAGCCAGGACGGGTTCCCCAGCAGTATACAGTGCCAGGACGCCCCGAGTGATGGGGTAACAGTGCGCTTTACAAGTATACATACATTTACATTTACATTTACATTTACAGTTGTGGAGAGCTCTTCCGTGGAGCTAGGAAGGAGAGATCTCATCTTTTCCTCTAGGGTAGCTAGGGGGATCTGAGTTAGGTTTCTTGTCCATTTCGGGGGGGTCCAGCATGGGGGATTTGGTTGGCTAATGCAGAATGAGATGAGGTGGTGATCCGACCTGTCAACAGGCAAGATGCGATCGAAAGTGATTGTGGCATCCAGGATAGGTCCTTTGTCGTGTGTTTCTTCAGAGCAGTGTTGGATAAGGTTGTTGTTGATTAGGAGATCGTTTAGGGATTGGATTAGCAGGATGTTTTCTTCGTTCCAGTGTAGGTTGAAGTCACCTAGGATTAAATAGTGTGAGTCTCGGAGAGAGCAGTAGGTGATCAGATCTAACAGTTGTTCCCCGAACGGTGTGGTGTTGCCAGGCGGATGGTAGATATGGTGGCAGAGTAGACATTTGTTGTCTTTTGTCTTAATGTTGGCGGTTAGGCATGCCTGCTTTTGGCCAACAGAGAAGTTTCACAGGAGGGATTAGGGTTTTACCCCTTTGAACTTCTGTTTGGTCATCCTGTAAGGGGACCATTATGTCTTGTTATAGAAGGCTGGAAGATATCTCTCAAAGAGACTAAGCAGGACATTGCGGACTGTGTGCTTGGCCTATGATCAAGAATGGCTAGGTACCTGGAAAAAGCATCCAAACAACTTGAGGCCAGCCAAGAGTTCCATAAGCTTTAGTATGACCTAAGGGCTGCACTGGTGGAGTACCAACCAAGGTAGAAAGTGTGGGTTTTGGAGCCTGTGGTTCCTAGGGCCCTCCATGATAAATGGAGTGGACCCTACCATATCCTACCAATCTGGTGGACCTTGGCACTCTCAGGAGCCCCAAGTGGGTCACCATGTGAATCGCCTTAAACCCTATAAGGGCTAATGTGGCCATGTTGATGATCACTTATGAGGATCAGGGAGAAGAAAGTGAACCTCTCCCTGACCTCCTCTACCACAGTCCTAAAGATGGGTCGGATGATGGAGTGATCTTTTCAGACACTCTCTGTGTCCAACAGCAAACTGTCTGCAGGCAGGTCCTGGATCAGGATGCTGAGCTCTTTTCTCTCACCCCTGGTCAGACTAACTGGTATGTCCATGACATAGACACCAGTACAGTAGGGTCAAGGGTAAACTGTACAGACAGTCTGACCAAGTGAATGAAAGCATCATGGCTGAAGTCAGCAAGGAGCTAGAATTTGGAATTATTGAACCCTCTGACAGCCCCTGAACCAGCCAGTTGTTCTAAGCCCCAAAAGCTTATTTGCAGGGTGGAAAAACAGAGCTGAGGTTTTGTGTGGACTATGGGGGCCTCAATGCAGTAACCAAGATAGATGCACACCCAATTCTGAGAGCTGGTGAATTGATTGACAGACTAGGGCCAGCCAAGTGTCTCAGTACTTTTGACTTAATATCAGTGTACCGGCAGATTGGTATGACCCCAGGAGCAAAAGAAAAATCTGCATTCTCAACCCCAGATAGGCATTATCAGTTTACTATTGAGCTCTTTGAACTAAAGAATGCTCCGGACACCTTCTGAAGGTTGGTGAACAAAGTCCTTGCTGGGTTGGAGTCAGTTAGTGAACATACCTCTTCTACCGCAACTGTCTGGTGACAAAAACCCTTCACCTCCCAGCACCTCTGCACCTGTCGCCCTGGAGAAGAGGATCAAAGGTGTTCCCATGTCTCTGCGCATTGCAAGACCAGGGCCCAACTGTTAGCTCAGCCTGACTGGCCTCTCAATCCAAACCTGCAGCCTCTTTTCGACCGCAGCGATCCCCATTGACTAACATTGGGCACTCAATGCTGTATTGCACCAATGCACCTGGCCGCCCTAGCGCCCCTGGAGGTGGCCTGCTGGTGCTGCCTTGGACCTTGCACTGTATACACCTTAAGTACTGACGATTGGTCCCATAAGTCGCTGTAAGGGACTGTGTCCATTTTTTAAACACAAAAGTATTTCTATTTCAAAATGAACTTACCTGATCGTATTGATTCTGGTGCCTAAATATATATATAAAGATATGTTTTATTTGTATAAATTGGTGGGGATCTCCTTATTGAGTCGGGTGTGCCATTTTACTGTTTATGAATTTGCAAATGTCTAACACTCCTCTCTGATAAGCCTGAGGCTGTTTGACCACATTACCCCCTAGAGGGGCCCTTGGGACTTGCTAGAGCCTGCCCCTGTTCACTCATAAGAGTATACCTGGACTTTGTGCACGGTATACCTCTTTTTGGCATACTATATAAACAGCCAGCTTCCTACACCCATTAAGACAGCTCCTCCTCAATAGCAATGAAGAAGCAAACATAGTTTTAATCGTACCAGGCCTATCCCGCCACGCTGCTTCTAGCAGTCAATTGCACCTGCTACTCTCCACATCCATGCCCTTAGTCTTGACCTCTTGTTTATTGCTGGGAGTAGTACAAAATTAAATTGGAGATCAAAGAGAAAGGCTCCAACACAGCATCACCAAAACTTTGATTTGGGGGCCAAAACAGTGCAATGGTTGTTAGAACTCTCCTGTAGGAACTGGTCAAAAGGCAACCAAATACTCTTCCAGTGCCACCAGAATGTAACTCAATATGGCTGTATAGAGCAAATTTTCACTGCATCCTCCTGGTGTCCCCTTCTTGTTGGCCCAGACAAGAAAGCACATAAAATGACTGTCAATCGGGTGAAAACTCAGAAAACTCCATACATTAAAGAAATGCTCCAATGCTGCAAAGCAGACTCGGCCCTCCCTTCCAATAGCTTTCATGCGGCACAAGATGAACCCTCAAGCGCCAGCAACTAAGGAGGATATCTTACCTTTTTGAATTTTGGAAGAACCTAACCACCATTGAGCAAGACTTTTCTTCCAAAACTTTGAAACTCGACCACTCTCTCCAAAGGGGGCTCATATTAGACCAAACAGAGAGCAGTTTGGCTGAACAGGCACATGAGCAAAATAAACAAGCCCTTCGAATCATAGCCCATGAACAACATCAATTAACTATAAAGGACAAACTTGACAGTCTTGAAATTTGGGTGCAGTGTAACAACATATGCATAGGAGGCATAAATAAAGACATTCCAAGCAAAACCTCAAGGACCACTTTGAGTGCTGTTCACACACTTGTTTCAGTACCCATTGTACCAGCTAATTCTACTAGGTCACAACCATAGGGTGATGTTAGCCTTCCACAAATCCAAATCATCTGGTCAACTGTTTCCAAGAAAAGGGAGAGATTCTTCTCAAAGCCTGTAGCATGGATTACTGACCATCAAGAGTGATACCATCTCGCGCCAAGACATTTCGGCTCATTCCTTGGCCCGCAGGCAAGGTTTCAGCGAGATCATGGATCACATACTACAGGAAAATATATATATATATATATATATATATATATATATATATATATATATATATATATATATATATATATATATATATATATATATTACCTACTGGCGGTCGCCAGTAGGTATATATAGTTAGGATTTTTTCTCTATGGGATTTTTGAAAATTCTATGTCTAATAACTTTGGCGTTTGTGGACGGAATTGGCTGAAATTTTCAGGAAAATGGCACATTTTGTTTCTGAGCAGCCCTTGAAAATTTGGGGGGGGGGTTAGTCAAGGGGGGGCCGAGAAAAAAGGGGGGTCCCAAAACGTGTTTTTAACATTGAGTTTTCCATAGGGCGGTTGGCCTCACTTTTAGCCCGAACGGCTGAATGGATTTGCACGAAACTTGGCAAAATTGTAGGGACTGGTAGCCCGATGTGCCTTTTGTAGGTCTCAATATATGTGCTCCAGTGGATTTTGAGAAATTAACGTTTAAAAAAAGATATATATCTGTAACAGCGGACCTGGCAGCGTCCCAGGACGCGTACTTTTCGCGCAACGGAGCTTTGTGAAGCGAAGCTGATTGGTTCTCCGGCGTCTGTCAACATTCCAAACAGTCCGTAGCGGCCGCCATCTTGTCTCTCGGTAGGATCGAGAGACAAGAGGAGGCCAAAGCGAAGGGGCAAATGACCATAAGGGGGAATAGTAGATCCTCGCTGACCCCCTAGGTTTGATGTGGAGGTTTTAAAAGGGCCCCGCGGGGCAAAAAAAAAAAATAATAATAATAATCGAACGGCTGAATGGATTTGCACGAAACTTGGCAAAATTGTAGGGACTGGTAGCCCGATGTGCCTTTGCTAGGTCTCAATATATGTGCTTCAGTGGATTTTGAGAAATTAACGTTCAAAAAAAGATATATATCTGTAACAGCGCACCGCTTCGCGTACTTTTCGCGTTACGGAGCTTTGCGAAGCGAAGCTGATTGGCTCTCCGGTGTCTGTAAACATTCCAAACAGTACGTAGCGGCCGCCATCTTGTCTCTCGGTAGGATCGAGAGACAAGAGGAGGCCAAAGCGAAGGGGCAAATGACCATAAGGGGGCATAGTAGATCCTTCCTGACCTCTTAGGTTTGATGTACCATTTTGCCAAGTTTGGTGTAATTCCGTTCAGCCATTCAGGCTGTAGACGTATGTAAATGTCCAATGGAAAATTGCATGGGGAAAACACATTTGAAAGTGTTGAAATTTAGAACCAATTAAAATGTTACTTTGGTTTTGTATTTGTGTGTGATGAAAGTTAATTGGTTATGTATATATGTCAAATGAGAGGAAACCACAGCCATTTTGTGATACTACTGTCTGAGGTACATTTGTGAGGAATTTTTGGTGGTGAATTTCTGGTGTTTGATTTACACAGTACTAACACTTCTGCTACTTTTAAAAAGGTGAGTTGTTAATTTGTAAGGGGAACTATGTTGTACACTTGAAGATAATTTGAAAAATGTTTTCTGTTATTTATTTGCAGTCCTTCTGTTATACTAAATACTTGATAAAGTTAGTTTTATATTATGTATTACTAAAAACGATAAATGAAAGTGATTATTTTTTTCTGCAATTTACAGCAAGCAATTTCAAAATAAAATGGCTCACAATGAAGAGACCGTGGCAATTTCTTTTGAATTGTCCACTACATTGATTGAAATTGAGAGCACCAATAATGAAATATTGTCACAAGGAGGACATGACTTGTATGATTCCATTAGATTGATTGAAATGGACAGCACCAAGAATGAAATATTGTCACAAGGAGATGACTTGAATGATTCCACTACATTGATTGAAATTGAGAGCACCAATAATGAAATATTGTCACAAGGAGGAGATGACTTGTATGATTCCATTAGATTGATTGAAATGGACAGCACCAATAATGAAATATTGTCACAAGGAGGAGATGACTTGAATGATTCCACTACATTGATTGAAATTGAGAGCACCAATAATGAAATATTGTCACGAGGAGATGACTTGAATGATTCCACTACATTGATTGAAATTGACAGCACCAATAATGAAATATTGTCACAAGGAGGAGATGACTTGAATGATTTTTTTGATCAATCTCTTGATGGCGAATTTATCGAGTGTTTGGAGACCATAGAGTTACAAGAATCATCATTGGAGACTTTTAATGAGGACATTGCTGATGAGGACATGTTACTAGTTCTTTCAAATTTAGAAAATTCTGAAGAATAAATTTATATTTAGAAATCAAAAATTGTTTGAGACATTATTCATTTTATATTTTTAATTTATGAGGTTGTAGCGAAGTGATTGTAGTATAAAATGAGACTTATAGTATAGAGTGCAACATTTTTATGTTACATGGTAAGTTTACTCATATTTACTTCCCTTCTGCCACTATATTATCTCCAATGTGTATTTGACATCTCTTCTTCATCTCCGGCCTCCTTTCTCTCACTGTGTGTCTCCGATGCATCTTATCGCTGCTATTTTGTGTAATTACAGAAGAGAGTAAAATAAAATAGTTCGGAACGTGAAAAGGGGGCAAAGTAGAGTACTCCTCACCCCCTAGGCCTTTTTAGGCGGTCCCATAAGGATCAGTTTCTGCTTTCCTGAGAGATTATGGTATGAGTTCCATATACCACAATAACTTGCATTACAACATGCAAGATATCTATCTCCTATTACCAACTTTTGGAGATATTCGCGCTAAGCGCGAATATCTCCAAAAAGTAACACCTGCCCTGAGCAGTTCTTAGCCATGTTATCCAATGGGAGGTGGATAACATGGCTAAGAGCATTAGCTCGGTAATGCATGAATATCGCTGAGTTTTTAGCGATATTCATGCATTGCGGCCGTTTATTATCGCATTTGCGATAAACCTTGATAATAGCAAGGTTTATCTTCGATAATTTCTGACGATGCTTAGTGGTAAAAAATTGGTTGGTAAGCATCGTTAGCGATAAATATCGCTTAACTTTGGTAATATGCCCCAACGTCTGTTAACGTTCGATTCGAAGGAAATGAGGAAGTGTTGAAAAACATTGTCTGTGCCATCTTGCCTTTTTTGAAATGCCACACTTTTGTCGTGCACGGCAGCCATTTTAGATGTCTTGACCAGACCCACTCTCTGCACGCTGTCGATTCGTAGCATGGCTCCTCACCCACGCAAGCATCTTCCCTAGGCACTGGTCACCACCGCTCTCTGTCTTATGCATGGGCAATAAACCTCCCCCCATCTGCGCTGCTCTTCCCTGAGAATCACACCCTGTGCCCGCCCGACACCTCCCTTTCGCCCTATTCACTACCGCACCCTCTGACACTCCTTTTCCTCTGTGTCCGATTGTCCAGGCTGGTCCTAGGGTATCAGCTAGCCCTGCAGATGTAGTTTATGGCCCCAGCTGTAAAGAATCACCCCTCTTCAAAGGAGTTATAGTAGATCAAGGCCCACACCCGATGAGATCCGTCACACCACACGTGTTCCTACTATCTGAAAACCATCCTGTATTGTGATTGGGGAGGGGACCGAGCCTGAAGCGGAAGATTCCAGGAATGACTCTTTGTACATCAAAGTTTTTACAATTATGTGTCACATTAAAAATATATAGCACTCCAACAAAGTAGTAGGAATATAAAACTTTAATAACATATAAATATATACAAGAAAACAAAAACAGTAAAAACATTTAAACAACGAAGAGACCGTGGCAATTTCTTTTGAATTATCCAATAGATTTATTGAAATTGACAGCACCAATAATGAAATATTCTTGTCAGTAGCGGTCTGTTGTGCGAATAGTTCCAAGGCAGCAGAACGCGCTGAAATCTAGATGGCACGAAAGTGATGTCTAGTAAGTTGCCGCCCAGCAAAAAACGGCGTGGGGCGCCGCGGGGGTGAGTGAGTCCAGTAGGCACCACAGCTATTCTTACCGGCATTGCAGAATTACTGCTGGGGACAATGCCTGTGCTGTAGCAGGGTCACAGCAGAAACAAAAAGGATTCTGTTGAAGATGTTGTTGGTTTTCAATTTGAAAACAGTTCTGGTGTCAACTGCTATGCTAATGTAGTGGTTAATGTTTTGTTTTCTCTAGAAAATGTAAAAGAGGGGGAGGCAGTCCAAAGTTCCGTTAAAAGGGCAAAGGAAAGGATCGGTGGTTTGAACTATCAGTCAAAAAGGGGAGGGGGTGCAATAATTTTTCCTACCGGGTCACACTGTGCTTTCACCGGAAGTGAGGTCTGCAGGATTCTAGTAATTCAAAGTGAGGCTGGCGCCAGCATGGGAGCGCCGACGTCCCGCGGATACAGTTTCGTCACTCCACGGGCGATCATGGCAGTCATTCCCCATCGGGGGTCGGAGACTCCCGCGGCTCCTCTAGAATCTTCAAGGTCGTGGAGGACTACGGTGGTGGAGTCAACCAGTGACCGGGCCATTTCTTTATGCTGGGCCCGCTCTTGCCAGGTCGACCGCCATTTTGAGAGTTCGGCAGCTACCGGCGATCGCGGGGTCACATGAGCGGACGGGCTCCACCCTGCCGGGCGAGACGTTGCAGCATGGCCACAGTGGAAGAACCCTTTTCCGGGCGCCTGGAGCGCTGAGGGTGCAGCTGGGAAGCCTCCACCTGGGGAGGCGGGAGAGGCCTGTTCGCACCGTCTCTCCCTCCCAGTGCACCCCACGGCGTCTCGCTTGAGATTTGTTATGGCCGGACCAGGCGATGAGGACGAGGGGGGGGGGTCGGAGGCATGTGCAAGACATCCCCCCCCAGTGTTGTCGCAGCCATTATAAAAGAAAGAAGTGTCCCATCCATCTTCGGGCCGGGCTTCCGGTGGATGTCGGCCGGACGCCTCTGGCTCTGGCCCCATGAACGGGTTTCTTGGTTTATCGGCTGCAGCCGGATCCCGTCGGCCTCGGCCCCCCGACCGTTGGTGGTCGGACCGGAAGAGCATGTGGCGGGACTACCTGCAACTCTCAAGGGCCACCGCGGCCGGACTGGGAGAGAGAGGGGAGGGTCGAGGAGACATTCCCCCCCCCCTGCAACTGTTCAGCGTTGTAAAGGCAATCCCCTGGCCGGGTCCCGCTGGCCTCGGCCTCTCCTCCGGCTACACCCTACGTTAGGATCTCCTGGCCGAGGCGTGGCAGCAGGACCTGCCTTATATGGGCTGCTCCCGGCTGGGCGTAGCCGGAACCCTGCCCCACCTTGGAAGTTTCCAGAGTGGGGGTGGATGTTCTACTGACTTGCATTTTCCCTAGTCTATCGATTTTTTTGGCGTGGCAGGCGGTGGGACAGCGAGGGGTGATTTGGTTTCTCTTACTGTTTTTCTGGTCTCTCACCACTGGCATATTTTAACGTTTTCTTGTTTCTAGGACATTAATAGGTTTTATCATTACGTTATGTTATCGTTTCTTTGTTCGTTGTTTAATAAAAGTTCATGTTCATCAGTGGCCTACTGATTTTCGTTTTCCTATTTTTTTCTTTCCAGGTTGTTTCATGGTAAAGTTTCTGTTAACAGGATACAGTGATCACTTCGTTATTATTGCATATGTCCTTTTCACTAGGGGTGCTCTCTGGTCGGGCCAGATGACGTATCTCTAGTAAATGGTCCGGGTGAAAAAGGTGCATCAATCAGTGGGGAGTAGATAGGCATGACAGATTACAACGGGGGAGAAAGGTCCGCATTACGTACCCTTTCACTACTTGCAAAGATTTTCCTACGTTTATTTGCAAACAGGGAATACCTCCAAAAAGAACTAATTCCCAAACAGTCAATGTTCGGACAATCAATCAATCAATGAGGAATGAAATAGGTACGACGTGTTAAAGGCTTGCGTTACCTACCCTTCACTATCTGCAAAGGGAGAGAGAATATTCCTATTCTTCCTCGTTTGCAGGTAGAGAAGATCCTTAAGAGAATTAACTTCGAACAATTCAATGCTCGATTGAAACAATCAACAAGGGGTACTGTGAACACAAATGAACGCCGCTTATATACATACGCATTGCTATTTTCAACAGGTTGTTCCTAATGTTTCTATTTTAGCGAGGTCAAAAAGAGATCCCATTAGTGGCCTACTGATTTTGCTCGATTCCTTTTGTTTTTTTACACGATTTTTCGCTATCTGCAAAGACTAAACAGAGTATTGCGACTCTGTGCTTGTTTGTAAATAGAGAATGAACCAAAGAGAACAATCAATCAAATGGAGAGAGAAGCAGGCACGACGGATTACAAAGGGGGCAAAGGGCTGCGTTAACTACCCTTCACTATCTGCAAAGAGAGAGTACTCCTAATAGAAATGAGGGGTGGGGGGCAGCATTCAAAGCAGATCAGTGTGCATAAACACGAAAATGTTTTTACTTACCACGTACTTGACATTCGACAGCTTATGATATTTGCTATTAAAAAACCATTGAAATTCACTGAAAAAACCATAGGTTATAGACCATATATAGTTAGGAATTAGCATTTACAAAACCTTGAAAATTCACTGAAAAAACCATAGGTTATACACCATATATAGTTAGGAATTAGCATTTAAAAAACCTTATTTTACTCACACAAAACCATTGAAATTCCATATATAGTTAGTTGCACTAACTATATATCGCGCACCCGCAATCCACTGCTGATCATGTCACATATTACATCATTCATGACATGGTCAGTGACATCACTGATGACATCACTGATGACATCTCAAATGACATCACTGATGACATCACTGATGATATCTCATTTGACATCAATGGTCACATCAATGATGATATCATTAATGTGACAATACAATGCATCTCCTCACACTTTAATATAACCTCTGTTACACCCAGTGTTAAATACAGAGTATAATTTTTGAAACCATTGACACACCAATACTAGTTACTACATACGCACTCACTGATTCCTACGTCTACACACACATTCACTCATTCACCCATACAATCATTCATACATACAATCACTCATCTTTACAACACTATCATATGCACTCATACACCTATACAGACACTCACACTCTGCCACTCATCCATGGAGTTACTCACACACCTAGTCAGTCCTGTAAAGAATCAATCACACTTCCATTTTCTAATCTATACAGTTAAACATAGAGTACCTTACATTTTCAAACATAAACTAACACATACTTACTCTCTTATACAATCATTGATACAAGTACACATTGATCTGCACAGAGTCACACATCTCCCAGCCAGCCACACATACACTCAGTCTCCCATACAAATACTTGGACAATCAATTAATAACCCATATAGTTACTCATATAGCTACTGATCAACACATGCAGCAGTTTACAGAACAACAGACATAATAATGCACAAATTAAGACAGTTTAGTCACTAACCCATGCACTCAGTGAGACACATTTAATCACTCACTCATACAGTCAGTCACCCACCTACTAAATGCTTCATCCAGACACTTATACATCTACTCTTTCTTCAATATGTAAAACATATTTAAACTTTACAGAAACACACAGTCACTGGATGATGTCATCAGTGATGTCATTTGAGATGTCATCAGTGATGTCATCAGTGATGTCACTGACCATGTCATGAATGATGTAATATGTGACATGATCAGCAGTGGATTGCGGGTGCGCGATATATAGTTAGTGCAACTAACTATATATGGAATTTCAATGGTTTTGTGTGAGTAAAATAAGGTTTTTTAAATGCTAATTCCTAACTATATATGGTGTATAACCTATGGTTTTTTCAGTGAATTTTCAAGGTTTTGTAAATGCTAATTCCTAACTATATATGGTCTATAACCTATGGTTTTTTCAGTGAATATATATATGTATAGATGGAGCTATCCATTTTTGTAGGAAGATGGCTGTCTATATGGTGAACCAAAACAAGGTACACCTTGTAGAAATTCCAGGCAACCCTTATTGGTTCACAGAGACAAACTTGATAACACTGAATGCTCTCTTTTGTGGAAATGTGGTCAAGCAGTTTAGGCTTATCAGAGGATAGTGCTATTTGTTGTACTCAAAGAGGTAATAACTGAGACACACACACTCAAAGAATAAATCTGAGACCAATTTAGAAACATATCTCATATTTTTATATAAATGTTGATGCCAAGAACTTCCTTAACAGGTAACTACTTTTTAAAATATTGAATTTCACAGGTAAGTAAAATGGGGCCAGATGTACAACAGACTTTTGTGGGAGCAAATGGGTTTTAGACCCATTTGCGCCCGCAAAAAACCTGTGACTCATGTGCTAATTCTATTTTGCGAGTCGCAAATTGATTTGCGACTCGCAAAATAGGATTAGCGACTCGCTATTAGGAAGGGGCGTTCCAAGGGCATCCCTTCCTAATAGCGATTCCAAAAGGTATGCAGAAAGTTTTGTGACCACAATTGCAGCTGCAAAACACTCGAAGTTTACCACTCTTCTCAGAAGGGTGGTAAAGCACTTGTAAATGGTAAGGGGTCCCCAGCGGACTCCTTCCGCTTTGTGAATGCATGCGCAAATATTTTTTAAGGGTAGGTAGTGGTCCCAGGGACCTCTGCCTGCCCTTAAAAAATTAAACTGAGGGGGGCGTGTCCTGGCGAATATGGCTGCCTAAAGAAAGGGCTCCGCCGGGGCCGAATCCCCAAAACCCTGCAATCCAGCATACCTCCTGCATTGGTGGGCCCAGAATACCTGCAGTGCTGTAAGAGCCATCCGACCCGGTCGCTGCAAAAATCCGATCCAAGAATGACCTATATCGCCCTGTTTTCGGACTCCGAAACGGGGCGAGGATTGTGGGCGAGGGCCCCGTGCAAAGATCATGAGTAGGCTGTAGGCAAGCCCTTTGTGGACCCGGCGCGGCTGTTTGCCCTCCAAGGTTCGAACCGGCGGCATCTCCCTCCGACCCCCCCTCTGCCCCCCCCTCTGCCAGGATGAGCGGCCCGCCACTGTCTGAAAACGAGGTCAGCCCGGGACTCGGCAATCGCTGTGGGAGGCAGGATCCCGCTGCCTCGGAGTCCCCGGATATCGGCCTGCTCGCTGCGGTAGCCCAGGAGGGACTGGCATATCGCGGCCTACGCCATGCTCCTCATTGTACATCGCCTGGCTGTGCCCGGGATGCGGGAGTGGGACTGCGGACCTCCGCTCCATCTCCCCTCCCCCCACGACTCCACCCGCATCAGCCCATCAGTGCACAGGCGCGATCGAAGGACGTTACTCCGCTGGAACCCTGGGATCTGCAGCGGTTAGAGACAAAGGACGCCAGATCCCAGGTACATCTTCTAGGGCAGCCTTTGATTCACTGACCAGTGGTACGTGGAAACCACCTTAAGACACACTTGCACCACCCATAACGGTGGGAGAACACCTGGGGCTGACCGTAACCGCGCTGGAGTGCCAGAGTCGGTGAGCGCTGGTTGGAGGCCTAACACGTGGTCGTCTGGCGGCAGTGGCAGCCGCCAACAAAGAAACTAATGGTGGTGTCCCAGGGATCCATAGGGGGAACCCCCAATGTGCACACCTTGCGCCCACAGACAACAACACTGAGGTGATACTAAGACAAATAAGGGGAGAGATCTGCCGCCCGCCTGACCAGGCTGAAGCTCCAGTAGCGACTACACCGCTGGCAATTGGTGGGACAGACCACACTCGAGGCCTGCGTTGGGGCAAACCAGAGCAACAACATCAACCCAATGATCAGTGACCTTCGACACGTGTACCCCTACCATGAAGCCCAAGGGTAGAGCAGCGGTACAGACAAATAAACTGGACAAATACGCGATTCCGAAGCAGGCCCCCTCGGACGACGAAGCCCAGAGTGGGCAGGCTGGAGACAACGAAACATCCCTCAGCTCAATAATGACGGCCATCCAGGTGCTGGGAGCTACACTTGAGACCAAAATTGACAAGGTATTCATTGAAATGAACCTGTTGAGAGCCGACATGAACAAAACCGAGGACAGAGTCAATCAGAATGAGGCAAACGTCATTGAGCTCAAAACCTCCACTAAGAAACTTGAAGAACGGGTTCAGCAGCTCGTACACCAACACCGCCAGATGGCCCTTAAACTTGAGGACTAGGAAAGACGGGCTCATCGCAACAACATCAGAGTGGTGGGGTCCCGTAGAGCTCAGAAGGACCCAGTGTGTATTTCTTCCTCCAAGACTTAATCCTCAACCACCTCAAACCGAAAAGGCTCTCCTCCCTCTTCACGATCGAGAGGGCCCGTAGGACACTGATCCCGCGACCAAAGCCTGGGGCGGCTCCCAGGACTATCAGTGCAAAAATCCTCAACTACCGGGACCACAACACAATTCTACAAGCTGCCTGACTACAAGGGGACCTACGCTACGAAAACACCACGATGCGCTTCTTCCCGGACTTCACCCTTAAAGTTCAGTAGGAGCGACGTTCCTTTGATGGGATAAAGAGGGCACTACAAGATATAGGACTCAAATACATGATGTTGTTCCCCTTGAGCTTTGCGGGGAACAACATCATGTATTTGAGTAAAATAAAACAATGATTTTCCATCTGCAATGATTTTGAAATCATTGCAGATGGAAAATCATTGTTTTTCACGACCCCAGCGGAGGTGCAGGCCTGGCTGGACAAGGCGACTACGCGGAGGTCAGAAGCGACCGTAGGAGACAACTGGAGAGACACCCGCGCCCACTCGCTGGGCTCCACAGATGGCAGGTCGGACACAGACAGGCGGAGTCAGCGATCCTGGAGGTCGAGTTCCAGTAGCCCGGTGACACTAGCGGCCAACAGAGACTGAATTGATTTTCCTAAGGTGTTGGACTTGCAGATCTGCCCCAGCAAACTGTAACGTATAAAATTTGACGGGATGGTGTGGGGTGAGGGGTACGTCATAAGGGACTGGCCCTGCGGGACTGCTGGGTCCTCACAATGACACTCTCCTTTGATAGGTGGGGGCAGGCCCCCGGCGGCCGGAGCCAGTGCTAGCCTATATTCCCCTGCAACTGTTGATCAGTTCATGCGGTGATAGGCGCTCTGCTAGTTGGGGTTGTGGGTAGTTCGAAACCAACGTAGCAGGGTAGCAGGGATGGGGGGTTGGTGGCATGGGGGTACTACGTTCAATCTTATTGTAAACAGTTCTCAGGGATTTTGGGGGGAGGGGCTTCTGGGGGGCAGTTACTGGTCACGCACAAACAAAACTTCTCTATCTTGGTTGCATTTTATAAGTACGGCAGGAATCCCGTTTGTAAAAATTAGTGTGCAGTGAGATAAGAGTCTAAAGCTCCTAAGTTGGAACATTAACGGGTTGGGGGACAAGGTAAAATGAAGTATTGTGCTCCAATACATAAAGCACCAAGCTCCAGATGTCGCCTTACTTGACGAGACACACCAAATTGGTAACATTTGTAAGGCACTAAATAGATGGGGTGCAAACTGGTGGCACACGCCGGCTTCAACTCCGGTTCCCGACGGGTGGGCATCCTTTTTAAACACTCCTTTCCACTCAGCATAAAACATAACTGGACCGACCCACTGGGGCATTATACGGCGGTCTCGGGGCAATGGGGGGGTCACACTCTCACACTGCTAGTAGTCTATATTCCACCTGGTCTCCAGACCCACCGGCCTTTATACTCTCCCTTCCAGATGGACAACTTGTACTGGATGGGGAATTCAACACAGTTGTATCAGGCCTCCTTGACCGATGTTCACCACGAGATATCAGTGCAGGGAGCAATTGGCTCTCAAACTTCTTCGAGGCCTTAGGCCTCATGGACCTCTAGCGGGTGCACCATCCTGGTCTCTAACAATACACTTTCTTCTCGGGGTCACATCGCACCTTCTCCAGAATTGACTATATCCTTATGCTTGCGCAACAGAACACAACCATACGAGAAATCAGACATCTGGCAAGAGACATCTCTGATCACATCCCTTTATGGGTCCATCTAACAGTTGGAGACAAAAGGGTCAGTTGTGTAGCGCCCATTAACCCGTGGTATCTCCACAACCCCGAAGTCAAAACTACACTCATACAAACTCTTGACCATTACTTTCAGGACAACAACTGCTCAGTCAATTTCCCTACCACTCTCTGGGAGACATTTAAAATGGTCATTAGGGGTCATACTCTCTCAGCCATAGCCGGATTGTGCAAAGAAAAAGACAAAGAGATGACTTGTGTTGAGCATGACCTCCTCTGCCTCGAAAAGGGGGCCAAAGATGTGGAGGATCAGGCCGCCCTCCATAATCTGCAACTCAAGACGCTGGAATCCAAAGCAGTCGCAACTGATGCTGCCAAAACCCTTGCAAGGGACAGAGATGGATGAATATATGACCAAGGAGAAAAAGCAGGCAAGCTAATCGCTTGGCTGGACAAGAAAGAGAGGGCGAAAAGGCTGGTACCAGAGCTCGAGTAGCGCTGGCACTGTACTGAAGGAACTCCACGACATAGTGCTTGAATTTGCTAATCATTTCAGACAGGTGTATCAGAGCAGTTCAAAACTACCGGAGGAGGACTCCTCCGCACTTCTTGTAGACATCCCACTGCCCATCTTCACTGACTCCAATAGGGAAGCATTAGATAGTGTGCTGACAAATGATGAACTTGCTACAGCAATAAGAATTCTCCGGCCTGGAAAAGCCCTGGGCCCCAACGGACTGCCCACTGAACTTTACAAACTGAAACCCGACAAACTAGCCCCATACCTCAGGAAAATATTTGATAATAGTAAGGAACAGGGCCTACTCCCACGTATTGCCATGCTGGTTACCTTACACAAGGAAGGGAAGCCAAAGGATGAATGCTCCTCTTATAGACCTATCTCCCTGTTAAATGCGAGCCCAAAATCCTGGCCAAACTGCTAGCGAACCAGCTAAGACAGGTAATAGACTAACTGGTCCATCCTGATCAGTCGGGATTCATGCCGCACAGTAATACCACACTCAATTTGACTACACGGAGTACTGGGGCGTCAGGCACCTTTCAGGAAGACACAATAGTGGTCTCTCTAGACACCACTATGGCATTTGATACACTCGGATGGGCGTATCTAAAGGTGGTCCTCAAAAAGTTGGGCTTCAGCCCCAATTTTATTAGGTGGGTGCGGCTCCTCTACGCAGTACCACTGGCCCAGGTAGTAGTAAACAACAAAGTCTCTGAGGTGTTCACCCTTGGCAGGGGAACATGACAGGGATGTCCCCTCTCGTCCCTACTCTTCGCCCTGTCCCACAAGCCATTAGCGGCCTGGATATGACAAGACCCCTCCATCAGGGGACACCAATGGGCGGAGGGGTGAGAAGATCGAATCTCCCTCTGTGCAGACGTCATCCTCCTAAATCTTGCCTCTTCCCGGAAGTCACTGCGAGTTGTCCTGGATATCTTCAGAAATTTCCGGAAACTCTGGCTATCAAATCAATTGGAGCAAGTTGCTGTTATATGTCCTGCACGGAGACCCCCCCTACCAAGGAACTGCCCCATCCTGACAGCCATAGACCGGTTTAAATACCTGGGTATTTTCATCACTACCGACGTTAAACTCCCCTGAGCGTAATCTCCTCCCCCCTCTACAGAGGTTCAAACGAGACACAACGACACAACGACCTGGAAGATGCTGCCACTGTCACTACTGGGACGAGCAGCGCCTTTTAAATTGATGACATTACCACGTTTCCTCTATGTCTCCCAGCACTTCCCAGAACTAGTTCCGCCCAAGTTCTTTAAAGACATCGAAAGCACCCAAAGGGATCTACTATGGGATGGAAAACCGCGCATAACGCTTCACAAGCTCACGCTCCGTTGGTATGACGGAGGCATAGGGCTCCCCGACATTAAAAAATATTACTGTGCGGCACAACTTTCAGCCGTAAATCATTGCACTTATCGCGTTGGGGAGGACCCGGGTAATAGGATGGACAACTGGATACTCCCAGGTGGCAGTTTCACTAGGGCGCTTTCAGCCAGGCACAACAAATACTCACTAACAGGACCTACACAACACCCCGTCCAACTCTGGCACACTTTCAATTGTAGCCTAGGCTTGGCCAAAAAACACACACTAGCCACTCCTCTGTCGGATTCTGAGTGCTTGGGTACACTTGGGCAGACTAGGGGCTTTGATAAATGGGACATAATTGGGCTCTCTCGTATCTGGGATCTTTGGGGAGCGAACAGGGTGGTCTCATTCGCCTTACTCCAATAGACAGACAAGCTAGCGGACTCGGAATAGTTTAGATACATGCAAATCAGACACTCCCTCCAGGCTAACATCCCCACCTGGGACTCCCCTCCAGAGTCCTCTCCTCTTGAGGATAGATTGCTCGACAGGTACTTGCCGGTCATCACCCTCACGTACAAAAAGCTCATTCACAACAGTCCGGACCCCTTTATATCACTAAGGGAAAGATGGGGGCGGGACGGCCTTGAGTTAGATGACGAAGGATGGTAGGAAGCACTGTCCTCTCCTAGGGAGGTTGCTATCTCATCCAAACTGAGGCTTGTACAGTTGAAAATTTTACACTGAATCTACATCTCCAGCCCTAGGCTGGTGTTGAGGGGTAGGATTGAAGAAGGATTTTGTAAGAGACAATGTGGGTTAGAGGGCTCCTTTATGCATATCATCTGTAAGTGTGCGCTGATTCAAGACTACTGGAAAAAAGTACATGAATGTATGAGTGCAGTCTGGGGAGTGGTAATTCGGCCTGAAGCCAAGAGAGGCTTCCTAAATGTGTGCGAGCTCCCGGACCTTTACACTAAGGGCAAACTCTGGACGACTCTTGGCCAGATGGTGGCCAAATGGAACACTACCCATCTGTGGGGAGCGGCGACACCACCAACGCTAAGTACCTGGGAGGCAGATATGGCCTGGTGTATGGTAAGGGAAAGGACTGTATATGTAGCACGTGGCTGCCCCCGAAAATGGATAGCAGTTTGGACTAATTAGAATGTATATTGTGGAAATATCTGTGTACCCCCACCTGTCCCCGCCCTAGACGAACCGTTATCGCCTTGATATATATGATCAGTGAGCCTCTTATCCTGCCACATGTACCATCAAATGCTATGTAATTACTTGACTTAAAAAATATGTGATGAAGCTGCAACCAATGATTAATTGTAAGCGATGACCAAAACCTTTTTTGTTTAATAAAAACAGTTTAAAAAAAATGAAACTGAAAAGTTTATTTTTCATTTTTTAAATACATCCCGTTTTCCTTTCAGGAAAATGGGATGCATTTAAAAAAAAAACTGCTTTATTTAAAAGCAGTCCAAGACATGGAGATCTGCTGACCCCAGCAGGCCACCATCCCTGGGAATGCCAATTGCGACAGCCTTATTAATATGCATGAGGCATGCAATTTTCAACCCCATTCCGAATCGCAAACATTGTCTCAGACACTGTTGTGAATCTTAATTAGCGAGTCGCAAATTGCAAGTTGCAAATGCAACGCAATTTGCGACTTGCTAATTGGCAGGATGTACATCTGGCTCATAGTCACTTAGATGCGTTTTTACACGTAATTATTTCCTGCAGGGAAAAAAGGCATATACGGTATACAGGTATTTGCAGTAAGTTTCCAGGAGTCCTCTTCAGCACTTAAGGTGCTGGGGGGTAAGTTCGAAAGTACAACCAGTGGCAGTACAGTAAACCTTACTCTTCTGTTTTGTGCCTGCCGACTGTAGGGGAGTAGCTCCTCTACTTCAAGAGTGATGGCTGGCAATTTGCAAAAGGCTGGCAGTCTACCAGGGTTCTTGGTTGAGTTTCACTGCAGGACAAGTTGATTTCTTCATAATCGTCAAGACTAGTGCGGGCAGACAGGTCCACAGCAAGTCTTCAGTTCTTGATTTAGAGGCTCTTCTTTGTCCTCTTCTTCTGGGTCCATCAAATCAGAGTTCCTGGCATCAGGGAGGGCACCTAAATACTCAATTTAGTGGCATTAAGGAAAGTGACAGATGGTAGTCAATGGCCTACTCACATTTAGGGTGTCTACACCACCTATATGACCACTTCTATTGGGAAGTGGGCACAACCCTGACCCATGGACCCTCATTCCACCAAAAATCAAGATGGTGGAATTATAGTTTTTTTGTTACTATCAGATAGCCCACTTTAGGGATGCAACTAGCCTGATAGGGAACATGCCTCCTGACTAGCTAATTTTCCTGCTTGTCCTAGTGCCAAATGGGCCCAGGGCAGGGGGTGGTATTTCCCTATCTGTGGGAAGCCGTGGCAGCATATCAAAGGCTGCAGAGGCCTTTGAAGTCTCCTGCCTTTATATGCTGAATACTTAGCTATCCTGCTTGAAGGAGGTGACAACACCTCCAGCCCGAGCAGGCATTGTTTCTGCCCTCAGAGATCATGGGCTTTCACCTGCAGGAGGTCAGAAACCTGTATATGGTGGCAGGCTAGTCTACACAAGTCAGCCAGTATGCTAGGGATTAGTAGGTTTTCAGTGGGCACCTCTAAGGTGACCTCTGGGTGCAGGAATTTAAAAAATCCATCAAAGGAATCAGTGTGGGCTTATTAATAAGAAATGTTTGATTCCAAACATCTTTAGTTTCAGTGGAGCCATCATGTAGCTGGGGACCTCGTAATCACCAGTGCCCAGTACATATACTCAAGATGCCTTCCCTGTTCCCTGGTAATGTCCAAGAATCGACATGGACATCACAGGGGTATATCTGATCATGCAGATATATCCTCACATGTAATATAATGCACCCTGCCATAGGGCTGTAAGGCCTGCTGTAGGGATGATTTACACATTTTGCACGTAGTGTCTGTAGACATGGCACACAGGATTTGAGCCATGTTTGTTTGCACCATGCAAGCAGTCTTTAATGGCAGTTTGTATGAGTATGGTGAAGGGTTCTTAGGGTGGCACAAAACATGCTGCAGGCCTTAGGGACCCTCTTTAGTCTCCCTGACCTAGGTACCAGGGGTACCATTTACTTGGAACTTACAAGGGGTGATAAAGGTATTGTCAATTGGTGGAACAATTGTATAGTTTTAGGGAAAGATATCTGGTACTGGGGGCCTGGATAGCTGGAACCCAGTGCACTTCTGTCAAAATTGCATCACATGCCTCAAGAAAGTAAGGGTGACCATGTCGAAAAGGGGCACTTTCCTACACGATTGTCTCCATATCGCACTTAAATGCAAGCATCAACATTGTCAAACACTTAAATGAAGCTTGTGAGTTGTGTGCCATTGCCATACCAGATTTGTAATATCAGATTCAGATTCCATCCTCCCCGAAACTCACTGAAATGTTTCTAAGTCTCAACAAAGTATAAAAGTTTTTCATTTTTTTCACTTGAAAGGAGATCACACAGAACAAAGATGAAATTAAATCTGACTTAGTGGAATTGCTGGTCAGTTATTTTTCCCAGTGGGTCCTACTGAAGTTCTGGAGAAAAGATTTTCAAGTTTCCACAGTTTCTTCTGGTTCCTAGGAAACCACAGGAATACCCTTCTAGACCCCCAGCTAAGGGGAGGCACTTAGAGGTGTTAGGCAGAGGCCAACTAAAGGGGCTAGACCAAATCCAGTTGCAACTGGTTTGCAGGCACTTCAGAAAAAAGGCATCTTGCAGATTGTTGTGTCCCTGTAGCCCAACAGGAAACCAGCCAACTGACCTTTGGAGTTCACTTCTTTGTCCTGGGTACAAGAGGGAGCAGGTTCAGTCCATCAGGTCTCCTCACAGGTCACAGAAAAAAGGAGCAGTCCTATTTCTTTTCCTCCGCATGTATGGAGAGCATTCTAAGGAGAGTTTCTTGGGCTGCCATATTTATGCCTGACACTAGCAAGTTGGTGGTAGTGAATCCTAACTAATCCCTAACCAATGGAGCAAATGTTCAGAGGAAAAACCTTATCTTTTAGGTAGTTCTTGTTCGCCTTACTGCGAACAGTGTCAAAGTAGCATGTGCTAGGGCAATTCCAAGATGGCCAAACTCTTTAGCCACAGTAACCTTGAGAACAGAGAGCTATGGAGGTGTCTGGAGCATATTATGGAAAACACTAGTGTTGTCCTACATTTAAAACTAAAATTCAGTTTGAATCTTGTAGATACACTGCATGCTGTAAGAACACCATATGAAATGGGACATATTAGTCAACCTATCCACTACCACCAAAGAGAGAAGTAAATCTGTTCTGTGTTAGGTAATTCCACAATAATATTCATAGAAATAGAATGGGAAGGACCAGGAAGAGTGGGCACAGGAGTCAACAACTCTGTTGATGCCTGACCTGAGGTCTTGCTTTGTGCACATGTATGGCATCTTTATACATATTGTTTAGCATCATTAGCAATGGCGGGCCACAAAAATAATGTCTAAGGAGTTCTATAGTCTTTTTATTCCCTGGATGACCAGTGATTATGGGTGGATGGCACCATTCCAAAGCTTGTTATTACAGGGGTACTGTAGGTATAACTAAACCACCTAGTATGTACAATACATTCTCAACTTTATGTTCCTTATGTGTTTGTTCAAGAACTGCCACCTCTTTGTTTTGTTTTGCCTTTAAGACTTCTTTAGTACATTTTTCTTTAGAATAGATATGCACCTGCAAAACATTACTTACCAAATATGAGTGGATGTTCAGTGGGGGTTTAGAGAGAATCATACCCCAAACGTGAAAGAGCATCAGCCTTCCCATGTCTCCTCCCAGCCTGGAACTGTATGACAAAATCAAAATCATGAAAATATTGAGTCCAGTGTAATTGCCTCATAGACAAGGCTAATTGTGATTTTAGAAACTGAAAATGTATGTGGTCAGTAAGGACCATAACTGTGTAAAGCTCCTAACAAATATCGGCGCCACTCTTCAAAAGCCTTAATTATGGAAAGTAACTCCCTGTCTCCCACTGAATAGCTCTGTTCTGGGATGCTTACTTTATGGGTATAGAAAGCAACCAGATGCAAACAGCCAGATTCCTTGTCTCTGTGGGACAAGACTCCCCTCTATAGCTGCTTGAGAAACATCCGCCTCCACAATGTATTGCTGAGAGGGATCTGGGTGTTTTAATATCTGGCACTAGTAAATGCCTGTTTTAGTGCCAGAAAAGCCATTTCTGCTTCAGGAGCCCAATAACATTTCACTCCCTTGCACGGAGGCTTAGTGATGGGAGAAGCCAAAGCTGAAACATTATCAATAAAGCAGTTGTGCAAAATTGGCAAACCGTAGAAAGATTTGCACTTCTTTGACCGGCTAGGGTTATTTCCATCGCATAATGTCTGATACCTTCTGAGGATCCATACTTACTCCGTCTGGAGATATATAAACCACAGAAAGGTAACCACCAACATGTTAAGTTCACATTTGTCTAATTTTACATACAGCTGGTTGTCCCTTAATGCCTCTAGGACAGCTCGGACATTTTCTGTGTGTTCTTCTGTAGAAGACGAGTAGATAAAAATATTGTCTATGTAAGCAATAGTGCAAGTGTCCAAATAATCTCTCAAGACTTCATTGATGAAGAATTGGAAGGCTGTGGGCGAATTACAGAGGCAGAACGCCATAACTAGGTATTTGTATAGTCCAAATCTGGTGTGAAAAGCAGTTTTCCGTTCGTCACCTTCATGTACCCGTACCAAATGGTATGCTCCTCTTAAATCCAGTTTGGTAAAGGTTTTTGCTTCCTTTACTTGATCAAGAAGTGTCTGAATTAATGGTAGAGGGTATCTATTCTTTATAGTGATGTCATTGCAGAATCTATAGTCTATGCAGAAATGTAGACTACCCTCCTTTTTGGAATTAAAAAAAGGAGGAGAGGAAGCTGGAGAATGAGAGCATCTAATGAACCCGATTCAAATCATCTCATCCAAATATTCCCGGAGATAAATGTTTTCCTTTTCTGTCAAGGCAAAAATTCTACTGCATGGTATATGTGTTCCAGTAACTAAGTCAATCTGACAATCATATGATCTATGAGGAGGGAGAATGGAGCACATTTCTTTGTCGAACACTTCTGCTACATCTTGGTAACACAATGGTAATTCAGATACAATTGAATCTGTGAGGACAGCAATCTCACTATGTTCTTCTGTGCTCTGCACACAGTTTGTGATAATAAAACGCAGAATGAAAAGAGAGAATATAATTGTTCCAGTCAATATTCAGATTGTGCTTCATAAACCACGGTATTCCAAGTATAGCATGAGGTGATTGAATCAAGTCAAAATGATGAACTCCCTATGAGACTCATGTATTATGTATTATTAACAGTAGCGTGAGTAATTGAACTTGATTTTATAATTCTACCATCAATAGTCTTCACTTCATGTAAAATTTCTATCACCACAAAATGAATGGCAAATTGTTTAGCCCACAGTAAGTCTGTAAAATAAACATTTCCTGTAGCTCCTAAATCTATCATAATCTGTACTTTTGTGCAATGCTCATCCCAGGTTATATGGGTGTACACAAAGAAATGGAGGTGAGAAGACAAAGACGTATCTTGGGCTATGGTTTGTGAGACTATGAGACCAACATTACTGAAACACTAGAGTTCAGGCACTCTAGTTTCCCAAGTCTCCTCTCTTCTTAGATTTCACTGGGCAGTCACATAAAAAAAATTCTGTTTACCACAATATAAACACAGTTTCTTGTCACTGCATCTTTAACGCTCTTCATCATTAGTTGCCCCCGAATACTACCAATTTGAATTGGTTCTGGCTCTTCTGTTGTTTTTTCCGGTTCAGTTTTGTTCTCTTTATAGAAAAATACCCAATTATCAGAAAGCATTTTTTCTTTATGTCTCTTACTTACTCTATGATCCAATTTAACCACCAAACAGAAATGTTTGAATATGCACAGTTCAGAAAATAAAATACACACTTGAAATTTGTTTGAATATTTGGTTGTCTCAGTTAACACAATATGCTTGTATTCAACCATCAAGTTTACGCGCATGAATGGGAAGGTTTGGAAATTGTAGAAGACAGGGTAGTGGATATAGGCTTCACACAAACCTCTAGACCACACAACACAGATTAAGTGGACATCCTCACGTCCAGGTTATCATGAGCAATTCTTTGCCAGGTGTGGGAAAGCCAGTACTTAAAGCCTTTTCTAACGTGAACCAGGAGCATGGCTTTGTTGCAGTTATTTCTCCGTTTGGCATTAGTTAGCACCAGTGTATTTGTCACTGTACCTTTGTCGTTTTCTCCCTTTCGTATTCTTACCATTTAAGGTGGTCACTTCATTCCCTTCAAAGTGCAATCTGGTCTATACCTTGTTTTGATCCGTTTTCTGGACTTACTTACACATCACAGTTTTCTAGACCGTCTGGCACTAAGGACTTAGTAAATGTACCAACATGAGAAATAAACAGAGAACACAGGGGCATATTAACAAGAACCTCGTTAAAATTCTCGCAGTTTTAGCGGCAGGAAACTGGCGCTAAAACGGCGATAATGGGCTTGCTAATATGCGTTATAGAATTCCAATAGAAACCCAGGTTAGATGTCCTGCACATTGGTTGGCCTCCTAAACAGTGGCCAGCCATTGGAGAAGAGGTCCTAGTGACGGTCTTCTTTCTCTTTAAGCCCCGTCCTTTTCAGATTGGGTTCCTTGACTTACTGCTGAAGTAAAAGGTTTCTTATCTTCTTTATGGGTCCGGATGGCCCCATAAAGAAGATAAGGAAACTTTTATGCCATCAGGAAGTCCAGGCGCCCATTCTGAAAAGGACGGGGCTTACAGACAAAAGGCTGTGTCATGGTGAGCGCTTGTTTGGCATGGTTAGTCGTGTTTTCTACTGAATTGTTCTCCAATCCACTTTTTTTTTTAATTAAATGTTTGCGTCTTTGATTCCGAATCCGGCCAGACTACAGGTGTGGTTCTGGTACTTCTTCGAGGGTCGTGCGTCACTTTGCACCTGGCAGTGTTGCCCTCCGCTCCTCTATCCGATCATGGGTTTGCTTTTGGAATTAGGAGTTAGGGTTTCTTTCTGGCTATTGGTCGAATACTCTTGTGAAATTAAACAGTCCTTGCACACCAAAAGTCACACAGGGGGTCGGGGGCTAGGTCAGTTTCCACGTCTCTGACACAATCTCACTTGTGCGTTCAAGTCAGCAAGTTGGTGTGCGTCCATGTAAAGAGCTGGAACGTGTTACTTCGTCGGCTGCCACAGGTCTGGTTACTTCCAGTCATATTGCATGGGAGAAAGATGCAAAAAGGCGACAAGGGTGACTTGTTAGTTCTGTAACTATCCCAAAGGTCCTTTGTAAGACTATTATGGTGTGCATGGAGTGATTTAATAGGCTGCCCTTTAAGTGCTTCATAAAGACCCGCGTGGCATTCTGTAGACTTCTGGAGTTCTGGGAAAAGTCTTAGTGATAAATATCCCTGGAGAAGAAGAAATTGTAGTGAAACCCACCTTCTTTTTCTAGTATGACTGCTGTTAAAAGCCACACACGAGTGCCTGGTGGGATTGCGAGTGCCCAAACTATGACAAGCGCAAATCTGTTTTGTTAAATGAGCATTTCTCATCTTCTTAGTTAACAAAAGAAAAGTTCAAAGAATATTGGAGTGTGGTTGTTATGCAGCACACAGCCGCCTTCACCTCTCTAGACGCTTATGGATATGAGCTCCTCCATAAACCTTTGTATACATTTGTGTTTACATCACTTAGCGGCGACCTGGAATGTATTTTTACCCTGCTCCACACAGCCGCACAATAACCCACCTCCACAACCCGCCCTTTGTCGACGATCAGGGGCTTTTTCCGGCATGTTCACCCGCCGCCCATACAGGGGGGTGTTTTGTTTTGCTTGTTGCAGTGCTTTCACATTGTGCTGCTGCGAGACACGGGTCATGTCACTGACTAGAAGTGTGCACACTATAAGATGCACAAATGTGCGCAGAGGGGCACCCTGGCAGCTCAGTAGGTTACATCTGCTAGAAATGACCGTGCTCATATTTGCTCTTTACTTCAAAGGAAGTTGGATTCACAAAGACACGTAGAAGTTCTTAAAGAGCACCCCTCTGCTACTCTCTCGTCCTCATGACGGGTGTGGTGTAGTTCTAGTTCCCCGACAGCAAGAGCACTGTCAGCCTCTGAGCTGGAGTGAGACCCGCTACAAGTAAACCACCCTGTCCCAGATCGGGAGTCCTGCAGTCCGAAGGACGCTTCAGGACTCCTGTGCGTCAGTCGGGCAGTGACTGAAGCGCGGAACCCCCTCTTCTGGGGAGAGCACTGTGACGGGTATATTGGGTCCTGTTCTCAACTTCTCCCTCCAAAAGATTTCGAAATGCGAACGTGTGTTTGTTTTCGTTGCTCAGAGCGAGGTGTGACATCAGCAGTCCTCCTGCCACCCTTGGCAGGCCGGGTCCGCTGGTCTGGAGCTGCCAATCTGTCAGAACGCTGAAGCTCGTGGTGTGTTATTCTACCACCAGGGGACTTTTGATGGTTTGCCAATCATTGGTAATACTAACACAAAAACAAAACTCTTTCACTAGAAGTGGCTCCCCACTTTTAATCTTACACACATTTTGATGCTGTCTAATTCATTCACACATGTATATATATATGTGTGTAGCTGTGTGTGTGTGTGTGTGGATCTGTGTGTGTGTGTATGTGGCTCTGTGTTTGTGTGTGTGGCGCTGTGTGTGTGTGGCTCTGTGTGTGTGGCTCTGTGTGTGTGTGTGTGTGTGTGTGGCTCTGTGTGTGTGTGTGGTTCTGTGTGTGTGTGGCTCTTTGTCTGTGTGGCTCTGTGTGTGTGTGGCTCTGTTTGTGTGTGGCTCTGGGTGTGTGTGTGTGGCTCTGTGTGTGGCACTGTGTGTGTGTGGCTCTGTGTGTGTGTGACTGTGTGTGTGTGGCTCTGTGTGTGTGGCTCTGTGTGTGTGTGTGTGTGTGGCTCTGTGTGTGTGTGTGGCGCTGTGTGTGTGTGTGTGTGTGTGTGTGTGGCTATTTGTGTGTGTGGGTGCAAATGCAATAGGTCTCGCATTTGCGAGAGAATAAGCTATTGGCATTGTAAATGGCAATGCCATTTATTTATCTGTTTTCAAAATCAACACATAAATAAAAATGTTGTCATTTACAATGCCAATAGCTCTAACTTTTGCAAAGGCGAGACCGTTGCCTTGTAAATGCTTGTTAAACAATGGAACCAATGCTCGGCGAAGAAAAATCAGCTGTTCTTGTCTGCATCTCCAAGTTAGCAAATAAACTGAGTGAAGGCTGGATTTGCCTTTTGTCACTCTTGATTCACTGATATAAACTGCCTCTCTATCTAATAATGCTCTGTTCTAGTTTATATATTCCGCCTGATAATTGTTGAAAGTTTTCACAATAAACAATAGGAAAGCCATTCAAACCTTCCACTTACTTAAAAAACAATAAGTAAGAAGTCAAAAAGTCACATTCTCTAAAGCATTATTCACTAGTTGGAAACATTTACTGGAAACACAATTCAAACATGAATATATTCTAGCAAGCAGCATTGCAATGAATAACAACATCAATAAATGTCCATTTATCTTTGAAACATACACCTCTATAAACATGTATAATTTAAAAAAGCGATACCAAGAAGAGAAACTACATGATGATTGCACCTGTTTCCCTTTTCTTTCTCTGTCAACCAATTTGATTCTATTGGCTGTGAGTTGCTGTACCTCTAGTGCCCTGGTCTGGTATTGTGGTCTGACAGGAGCTCATCACAGCACCATCCGCTATTATGTGGGGTAAGCCTTATTCTATCATTTGGCATTACCTATGATGGTGATGTATTCTTCACTGTCCTATTATATGTAATTCTTAAAGCTGGTCCTTCCTCTCAAAGTCGTGGGTGCTGCATGGTAGAAGGCCTCAGAAGCCCCCTCTGAATGTGATAAATCAACCCGGAGATTGAATCCAGTCCAGGCTATGTTTTTATCCTTTCCACTATTTGTTTAACCCAGTTCCACCAACTGGTTCATTTACCTGATACTTCTGCTCAGGGATTTAGGGGCAGGAGCGGTTTCAAAGGTCTGAAGACAGGGAACCTAACACGATGCTCACCTTGTGAAAACCAAATTAGTTACCACCACCAATGTACAGTTTTGAGTTCATCGTTTTAATTAGTTCTCTCAGGTATGAAAGCACACTGAGAGCTGCAAGCTTGTTTTTGCCCTCACATAGACTGTGAATATTGAAATTATACTATCCATACCTATATCTACATAGGCAGACTGTACATCTATAGTTACCAAACAATATAATTGATATGAAAGTTACATAGCTTCTAATGTGAGTCTTATGTTACTACATCATGTCAAAATAGGCTTACATTAGAAGTGAAGAGCATTGCATATTAAACAGAGCATTCAGTGACCAAAGTATTTCTGTAGGCCTCGGACTACCTCAGAAATCATAATATGGGGATCTAAAGAGGGTTGTATGACGTTACAACCCATACTTTTACAACATATTTTTTGCATGGCAACATCCTTTATATCGCATGTTTTTACAATGTAGTGTAGTTCCTATAGTCCCAATAGGCTCTGCGCATTGGAATAATATCTTCAGTAGTGTAGACGTAGGACTTAGGTTAACTAGGTCTCTACTGACTATATTAGACTTAAGTTTTTTGCCAGCTAGCTCAGAGTTCACTAGAAACTTTCTCGAATAAGCGAGGAGGAGTTTAACCTCCCTGGATAGCCAAGAAGGGATTTAGTTTCTGACAACCATAAAACATGACAACTTTGCTCTCCCTGAATAAGAGTGTATCTCTAGAGTCGTGTGAAAACAAAAGACAGCTATTTCACTCAGTCAATAAGTGCGTACTTAGTTTCACCAGATTGCAGAGAAAAAGAGAGACGGGCGTTTTCAATAAAAGGTGTTATTTATTGAGCAGTCTCTTTCCTCATACAAGAGAAATGAATTGCTACAATTGCAATACTTATAGTTAAGTAAAGTGCATACAGTAAAAGCAGGATTATGAAATAATACTGTAAAAGCATTGATATGGTTTCTTAGCCATATGATACTTTAAAATGGATAAAATAGATACATACATATATACATTGACTAATCGTACTCAACTGGTGCTTCTAACTACGCCTACCCCGGTGTACCTGACCTAAGCCCAATACGTGGGAAGGAGTAAGTAAGTAGCAGTTTAAGTTAAGTTTGTTTTGCCAAGAATCTGACTCAAGAATTCTCTGTAAGGGTTTAGTCAGTTCAGTACCTGGGTATTAGAAGGCAGGAGGGCTGGTATCTCTCTGTCAGGACTCGGTATCCCAGTAATCCGCAAGGGTAAGCTGGAAACGCCGGAGGCTGGATTTCTCGGCAAGAGAAAAGACAGCGTCTTTCTCAGCGGGTCAAAAGGGTGGGGCAGCGTCCGTGGGCTCTCGCATCAGCTGGGCTCTCGGGCAAGTAGTAGCTGCTCCAGATTCATCACCACCGTGTGTTTGCTTAAGGCAACGTTGGTATATTTATACCTGAAAGGTGCCGGGTTTGACGTAAGGCTGGACATAAGACGTCAATAAAGATGTCACTAAGAACTGGTCGTTCTTACAGTGTTTTACATGAATTCTTGGACGAAATCAAAACAACAGTAGCGGGGATTTCCCAGGTTGCTGGAGGCTTGGATTTGTTTAAGAACTCGGTGTGCTTTCTAGGGGGCTGGAGGAATAGGCTTGCTTAATGTGACAGCATGCGCTATGACTGAATTATGAAAAGGGTTTCTATGCCGTTGTAGGGATATTATTGATTTATAACCAGACAAAGGCAAAGAATAGGAATATCGATTCAGGTACCTAGATAAACACACTACACCTACTCCACGAATTCATGTCCATAATTACTAAACTAAGCAATAGTAAACATATCTAACGGTGCATGTGTATACCGATCCACCCCAAAATACATTTCTTGCATCTGAAATGGCATATGCGAAATACACGAAAAATGAGTATAGGTACAGTATTTCAAGCAGAGTAATCATTCATAAAATAGGATGCATATATATCAGCGGAATGATTTTGCGAAAATTACACATGAAATGGCTCTTAATACAGAAAAGAAAAGTGCGAGACCATTTCATCACATATAAATACAGTTATTTGTAAATATGCTAGAGGCTGAGGTAATATATTGTCTCTAGAGTTCCTAAAAATAGAAGCTCTGTTCTCTAAGAATAGTTCTACTTTAAGCAGAGGATGAGTGCCAAAAAAAGGTAAATATTTTGGAATCGCGGAAAAAAAAAATTTCGTTTTTCAGGGGAAGAAGCCAAAACAGTTCCAAATATTTCCAGAAGCTTTTGTTTTTCAAAGCTGAAGATGAAATTCAGAGTTCAGGGAACGCTGAGTGCTCGTTTGCTTAAAAGTTATTCTTTTTGCTCAGGGGAGAACATCATTTCAGACAGACTTTCAAAAAAGCAGTTTACCGCTTCAGGTGAAAGTTCAACCAAGTTGGAAAATGCCGCAACTGTGCAGTCGTGAGAATGATTGCTATCATCGATGTATTGATCAGCATTGCTCACAGAAGGTCGTAAATGGTTGATGCTGCTCTCATCTTGCACTTCACTACCCTTTAATCGCAATGGTGAAGTCTCAACGAATGCCGTCATCAGGATGGGTAACCGCTGGGGACAACACGATGCATGAGCCGTTACAGGACTTAGCAAAGTATCTGTATCCAATGGTACTTCTGATTGTAGTGTGAGACAGATGTCTAACACGCATTCTTCTCCGCACAGCATACATCTTAACACAGGTAAGATACAATTCTGCCAGATGGGTCTGAATGAAAGAAACCAGGTCATATTCAGATCTCTTAGCCGGGCTAATCCAAGGACTTTAGTTATGCGGTCCCGATAGCGTATAGCTAGGATCGTTTTTTCCATTGTTGCTGGAGTCTTGTCTGTGACATGGCTTGCCATAACGAAGCAGGAGTATCAAAAATAAAATGCCTGCTACGAGTCCCAACAGGAGTGGAAGGCCGCCAAAGACCGAATGGACAAAATTAGGAAAGATGCCCAGGACTGCTTTGAAGGGTGTTAACAGTCCCGAAAAAATTGTCTTAAATACACTTGGGATACCATTCGTATCTGAAATGTTTAAGATTTGGTTTAGCATTTCTGCGAAATGCAAGGGGCAATTTGTTGATAATAGTGCGTGTATCTCTGTTGTTGTCCTTGCAACCTGGCGATCATACGTTTCTTTTGATGACGTCAAGGGCACAGGCGTCTGTAGAAGAACAGACTTCATTCTGCTTAAAGTATCAATTCGAATAGAAGAGATTTTCAAACTGGGCCAAATTTTTCCCTCCCTGTCTGGAGTGTCGTTCGGATACAATACTTGCATACAACAAGTGACCATGGACGAAACGCTTACAAGATAAGCTTTTCGTGGCATCAAGCCACAACATCTCTGATCCACAATTAGAATGTAGCTCCCGTTCGAAAGCCGTCTAAAGAATGGCTCTATTCGAGTTGCAGGTGTGCCAAGCTGGTGACATGAAAGGTTATTTGAAGTCCCCTCACAGGCCCCATGTAGATATATACCCTGCCACAGAAGTATACCACTTAGTGATTTATCACAATTATTACCACTAAGAAATACATTCTTTCCTTTTTCACTATAACATGTGTGTGTGTGTAAGGTAATTTCCATGATGACTTAATGTATCCTTTACCCAACCTTTCATACTGGCCTGCCTGTATATACTTTTGGCAGTATCGAAATTGGAAAGTTGTTATCGGAATAGTTATGATTCCGTGTATTATCCATTCGATGACAGGTCGTTCTGACATTGTCAATAGTAATCTCTCAAGTTTTTCAATGCTCAGAATTGTATATTCTGCTCCTTTTTGTGCCAAGCTGATTTGTGTATCAGTAAGGTTAAAGATAGAGAATAATGACGTTGTGTTGATTAAACGCCAAGGCACGAAGCTTGAACGCAGATTTTGTAACGTCCAGCCAAGCTGTACTATAGAACGCAATTGGGACTGACCATGTTGTAACATTAGTAAGTCCTGCTCTATTATATCGATTGCAGATGATACAATACTGTCCAGTGAATATATTCTGGAAGACAGAGTCATTAACCCATTGTCCACAACAGAAAGTGATTTTTCCAAATTAATACGGTCAAATTCCCGTATTTTCTCTGCTGTTTCAATTTGAGTTTCTTTCCAAGCTTCGTTATAAGCTGCATATATAGAGGCTGCTATGAAACGTTTTTGACGCTGTTTGCGTGGTCCCATAATGAAATCACGCAAATCAGCACCTTCTTTAAGTAAAGTTAAGTGTTGCTTAATTTCTGCCAGTGTGGATGTCTTTAGCCATTCAAGGCAGAGTTTTCCTACACTGTATGTTGTTACTATCCCTGGATGTTGTCTCTGGGAGTATCTAGGGTCTGGCCTGGTCAATTTGAACCCCTGTATTTTGTTCAGGAATCTATCTTGACAGTTATTTGTGTCTGTGGGCCAGATCAACCATTTTTTCCAATCAGGATGTGTTCTGTTTTGGTTTAAAATATGGGATACGTCTATCTCAACATCTGTAGTGCTATTACTGTCAGGTGTTGGCTTTGGAATAGACGGTTTGTTTAAGTCTTTAATTTTGGCTAGGCCAAGACAGGTTGTTTGTTGAATTGTGTCATTCAAAAATATAATTTGTTCTGGGATCATGCAGGCTCTGAATAATGATTCTATACCTTGGACTTGCCAATCTTTGGTACCCCAGATGGTTTTTGTTTCAATGTTATTTTTTCAAAAATCAAAACCAAATGTATTCATTTTTTCAAAAAAAAATTCTGAATAGATTAATTTTGTATTTGTCAGCATGGTTTTCATTCCTGTCTTATTTAACAGTTTGAAATAAAACGTTTCTGCTTAACTTGTGTTAAACCCTGAGAAGTATGGGAATTTATCATAAAATGTTTTAGAACTGCCTTTTGGTGGAGTTGCACAATGTTCCCATTGATTAAAATTAAAAAAAATTCTAGGTTGAGCAGATTTATGCAAATAATGGTTAGCATAGTGGTTGTAGCAGTACATCTGTTCATAATTTGATGAACCTTGTAAATAATCATGTTCTGTAAATTTTGCTGACATAACTAAGTCCGACATCATATCATTAATACTTTCAAAGTCCTAATCATCAGAGAATGTGCTCGGTTTTACAAAGTCACTTAATGAAACCTTAAATTGATGAGGATACTTCAAGAGCTCGACCGGGCCATATATTTCGTAATCTGTTCTGTCCCATGCTACCCCACCGGGTATCGGATTGGCTGTGAAGTTTACTGAAGAAAGTTCTCTTTCTCGATGTGTGAAGATTTGTGTGGCTTTAGGACCAGGTTGATATTCTGGCTTGCTGTGTCCATTGTAATATATTTTCCCTCAATGAAGTGTCCCAAGCATAGCACCATGATGAGCCAAAGCAGGAGGAAAAGTACACCTAGCACCACCCAAAATTCAATCCATGGGGAAATCAGATAGGTTTCTTGTAGTTGATGAAAGAGTTCTTTAGCTTTGTCTTTAAAAGTTTTTGTTGTTGTTGGCTGTTCCTCAGGTTCGCTCGCATCCTCAGAAAAGTCATCGAAATTGATGAAGTAGCCTGATGCAGTTCTGTCAATTGTTGGAATTGCTTCTGGATTTTTCTTTGTTTCATTAGCATAGTCTGTGGCTACATCGTTGTAGACAGGTGCTTCTTGACGAATTGTTGCAATTTGGGTTTTAAGAGGCATAAGTTCCATGGCTTTGTTGCATAGTCCTTGTTGATTTACTGTAGGTTTATCAAATGTGATTAGTCTCTCAGTTTGAACCTCTTGATTTGTAGCAAACTTTGGTGTTCTGCTATTTCTTGGGAGTCCACTTGGCCTACTACTTATTATTGGCCACATGATTGTGGTTTAACCAGGTCGATCGATACAACTCGGTTCTCCTTTTTACTAGCAAGGGGCGGTAGTACAACTGATCTTGTTCCGTTGACAGCTAAGACAGGTACTGCTTTTCTGTAAGAAGGCCCAAATTCCTTCTTCACCGCGATTTTCTCTCTGACCAGATCCCCAATCTTTGGAATCCAGACAGGCCTTGCTGGGACAGGTGGTTTCTCTTCAGTGGCTGTTGGCTGTTGTTTCAACTTTATGTTGCTCAGGTCTTTTCTTGTTTCATTTAAGTCCTGTAAAATAGCCAAACGATCTTTGATATCAAAGCATTTTCCTTCTACCACTGAAGTCTGACTATCGAGGTCCTGGATATGCATTCTAGTCCCGAACAATAGTTCGTACGGACTGAAACCTTTTAGAGAATTTCTTGGCAGATTGTTAAGACTACGTTGGACACTTGTTAAATGTTTGACCGACCCATCCCCCGAACCTAATACCTTCGCCGTTATAGATTGCTATATGTCTCAGTTTTTTCTTTCCACCATCCCGTTTCCCTCAGGAAGGAAGTGACAAGATTACCGCTATGCAATGCCCATTCTGGTCATGGCCTCCCTGTAAGCTCGAGAGCTAAAAGGCAGGACCCTGGTTAGAATGTAGCATGCCAATTGCGTATGTGCTGATATATACTCGCAAATCTTTTTATAACAGTTCTGGCGTCAGCCGAGAGCTGGGGTCTACATTTTAAGTGAATCTAGTCTTAAATAATATTAATGAGACGCATTTTTTCTGGGTATTTCGTATTGATATTCTTGTGATATCTAAAAGAAGGGCAATGGTAATACTCCGGGCAGTTCGCCACTGCGATCTCTGTCGCAGTTTTGACAGTAAAATGCAAATTTGTAGTTTTGCAGGCTCATTCCCGGCCACCAGTATTCTGATTGTAATTCTCTCAGAGATTTCAAGATCGCTCGATGCCCTAGACCTTCCCCCATGTGTGCGTCTGCTATTAATAAGTTTCTCCTGTTCGAGTTTGGAATCACTCTATCCCCCACTCCAGGGATTCGAGCAAAAGGAACGGAGTTAGCATCGATTATGTATGTATAATTGAGTGGATAGTTGACGGGTAGCGCTGCACAGTCGCCTTTTGATGATGTTTTTACCGCCAGCATCGTTTCCCCGTCTATGTATTTTTCTGAATGCTTTTTTGTAGCTACGGAAGCCGGTTTAGTTGCTTCCGCTGTGGCTGTCTCAGCCAATGAATTCCCTGTAACGTGAACGCCATCACGTTCATGACTCAATGAATGTATCATGTGAGTCTTTGGTAGTCCTTTCTGTAAAAGAACTACTTGTTCCCAAAGCGATTTTTGCTTTATTGTGGCACCTGTGTCATCCTTGTAACCGTTTTGAACCCATTTCTGCATGTCAATATTGTATGATTTGACGCAGTAATGCGAATCGCACACTATTAGTGTTGGGAATTCGCGATCGGCAATATCTAGCGCTTTTTTGCAAAGCTATTAGTTCAGTTTGTTGACCTGAATTGTCTTTTACAGATTGTGACATTGGCTCTTTACCCTTATTTAACCTTCCCACTCCTTATTATTTTTCTCGCCGAACTTCTGAACCTCCAAAGATACTATCCTCAGCGCCGGGATGTGGTTCCCAAAATCCAGACCCTGTGGTTTTCCCGATATCGAGGTCCAATACCCGTGTCACAAAATCTCAACGTACCAAGACGATTTTGGTGTCTACGAACCGATAATGATTAGGACATCATTCCTATGTATTTGCGTTACAATCGAGGGTTGCCAACACCCCTAAATCACAGTTTCCGTCCCATCCCTTAAACTCCATTTTGTGAACGGCATCCATCTTGCATCTTGCCCTCATGATAAGTCAATTAAAGGTCGAGCTTGATCCAAATAGACACGTCCACCTTTCGTGACTTTCCCCTGACCTGTCCCAACTGACTCCACTGTCTTCGGCCAAACCTGTTTAGGCAGCTCCTCGCCCAGTGGCCGAATACGATAGCATCTACGCATAACATTCCACGAACCATTCACTACATACAGCCCATGTTTCCTTCAAACACGCACCTGTCCCCGTATCTTGTTTATGGCCCTTTTTATGGCTGGGTTGTACCTTCCTTTATTGGTGGTTCATCGATATCTGATGGGAGTTCCCGGTCCAACTGGGTAATCTATCAGCAAACTGGACATCTAAAATATGGGCTTGCTTACATGACTTCGCTCTTTGTATTGTTATAGAAATATGTGTGTTACCATACCATAAACTCAAGAATTCTTGCCTGAAGCCATATATTTGATATATAAGGAGACGACTGGTTCTGTAAAAACGAACAGTCTCCCAAGAACCTACTCTCTGTGTGGTGTACTTCTGGGACACGTGTTACTTGGTAGCTACCAATAAAACTTGATCTTTGACTGCGACTAGAAGACTACGTGTTTCTGTGGTCCGGAACAAGGGAACTCAGAGGTCTTCGGGTGTTATCCCCTGACACCGGCGGGTTCCTAAAAACCCGTTACCTCAGTTGGCGCCCAACTCGGGGCGATATCAAGCGGTGACGGTCCAAGCCAGATGTTCGTGAGGAGCTTCGTGTGAAAATTCCGGAGGACGGCCAGCCACTTCAGCGACCCCTGTATGTCGACGTGGTTCCGAAGGTCTTTGCTGCGAGGTTCCCCGCATCCCGACGGCTACGAAGGACTGCTGCCCTGACTATCGCCTTGTTTTGGACCCAGTGATCCTTGGTAGAGCGAAACGATAGACGAGTCTTCTAGCGACGTCATCGATCTTCAAATACTTCAGTTAAGTATAAGTGGAGCGTCTCCTAGTCCTTAGTTTGTCCTTAGTTTTTGGTATCCTTGAGATACGACTTGATTTGGAACTTGCAAGCCCCAAAGCCGAAGGACTCGTGTATTCACGAGAAATATCGTAACAGATAATCCTTTGAAGTTTGAAGCTAGACTAGTGAGCGAAGATGCCTAGTTTTAGCAAACTTGGAAACTTGTTTTGTCTTGGTTGTAGTAAGGACTCCCGATTGGAGGATTCCTGTCCGGTCCCTCCAATTGGAACTCCAACGTATGAACTCTATGTAAAGCACGGCGTAGGTCCTATAACGTATAACGGAGTATGGATAAAATACACCCGCAAGGATGGTGTTTTAAAATGCCCCCAATATGGTAGTTTCGACCAAGAAATATTAGATAACTTAGAGGTCAAATTGTTCAAGAAGAAAGCCCGGCCGGCGATGTTTGACTCTTTCCGCTTATGGCGCAAAGAAGCCAAACAGAAAGAAATAAGATTAGCAAAAAAGAATAAAAGAGGTATGTCAATGGTGCAAGCTGCCGTTGCGTACAGAGATAACGAGGAAGAGCAGGAGAGTGAACAGATGCTTAGGAGCAAGAAACTAGCGATAGATAAATGTTACCCGATGTTGCCAAATAAGGGACAAGGTCAAAAGGAAGGATCCGAGAAAGATCCATTAATGTCCCACCTATTAAATTCTCCGCCACCCTATGCACAAAATGCCACAGCACCTCCGCAACCTTTAGTTGCACCTTTGGTAGCTGTAATACAGGCTCCTTTGCCGCACTCACCGGCTACTCGTCAGCTGGCTCCTGTTTCTTTGGCACAGCCTCCTCAAGGCTCACCGATCACGTCTATTTCTCCTACCGTTCCTTCTAAAATTTCGCCTAGCGCACCTTCTAGTCTCTCTGATACTCGTTCTACGAACATTTCTGTTTCTGCTTTGCGTGACTCTGTTCTACTACCAGCTATTCCTCCACTTTCACCTTCCGTCTGGCATAAAATGGCCAGCATTGTTACTAACTTTCCTTCACCACTTTTTCGGTCGCCTAAAACGACCCCTAACACGGAACGAAGACAATTACGAAGCCAAATGCCTGATTATCAGGAAAGGGAAACATTGAATAAGTTAGCACGAAATTGGGCTATGGATACAGCGAGATATGATGTAGAGTCTGTCATGAACGTTTTCCGTCAATGGGATGAACCAACGCAAAGATACGTCTTTGAGCAGATATGTGTTTTCCTGTGTGAGGATTTGGAAGATAATGGTCAGAAGAGCAACCTGCAGGAGTTGTGTAGGTTACGATTTAAATTTGGGGAGGGTATGATAATTGGTCCCGACGTTGAAAGAGCAGTAGAGATATTATTATCACATCGAAGTACAGGTGGTAATTCTGGGTCATCCTCTGACAGTGGTACGTATAGTAGGAAAAGAGCGAGACAGTACCCTATGAGAGAGGTTCCTCCGGTTTGGAGGGAAGGTGATGCAAACGCAATTCCACCGGTTCTGCCTCATTTCCAGCGTGTATGGGTACATGTCCCCTGGAAAAGGTCAGAAGTTCTAGCGCTCAAACAGACACTACCCGATCCCCGTAAAAACCCGACTGGGTATTATAAGGAGTTGTCCCAAACTGCAAGCTCATGTATAATGAATCTAGCGGATATAGACATGTTGTTTAGGAACATTGTTCCACATCCTTTATGGAGTAAGATACGTCATACGGATCATGACCAAGAATTAGGTGACTCATGGGCGAACATTGCGACTACAGATGCTAGACAAGTCGGTGGTTTCAAGCCTGAGCCGTTGATAGCTGAACTTCCTGGTAGAATTATCGCGTACATGAAGACAATTATGCCTGAAGTACGTGTAAACTGGGACAAGCTATCCGCGTGCAAGCAGAAGAAAGACGAGAATGTGTCTGACTTCTTCACGAGATTTGAGGAAACCTTCACTGACCATAGTGGTCAGGATATGGCTACCGAGGGTGGCCAAAGACTGTTTGTAGACAAGTTTGTACACAATTTGCTTCCTGAATTGTGTGCCAAACTAAAAGACTCAGAAAGTGCTTGGGCTGTCTCTACGTCAGCGCAGATTCTAGAAACAGCCCAGTACTATGAAAATAGGCGTAAAGACGAGTTAGACAAGGCAGACAAGAAGACGAAAGATTTGAAAACTAAAGTTCTTCTCCAACAGGCCTATCAGCCTCGTATGGCTAGCCAGCCTAATTATCAACAGAATCAGCAGTACTCTAGAGACGCGCAAGGAAACGAGCTTTCCCATCAGCGTCCTACGTATGGCCCGAATCAATGTGCGTATTGCAAAGAAGAGGGTCATTTTAGGAATAATTGTCCGGCTCTTGCACTATGTTTAAACGGTGCACAAGGTGTAAGGGGAAGAGGTGTTCAGCATGCCTCTAGAGGTAGAGGCCGTGGAAATTTCACTCAGAATATAACTTCTTTTCCACCTCAGAAATCCATGAATAGCTTTGATCAACAGGGTAATTCATCGTCCAAGTCAGTTCAGTACTATGCTGACGACTATTACACCGAACACGACAATGAGGGTAACGATCGCTAGGACAGCCACGGACAAAGAGAGGGAGTTGTTTCAGTTCCAGTAGATCAGGATGGACCTTATGTCGAGGTAATTACCTCAGGAGTGTCAGAGCCATTTCTGCTGGATACTGGTGCTACAAAAAGTTCTATTATGCACTCAAAACTTCCTGGCGCACCTTTGTCTGGCGAAATGAATGTCTCAGTAGGCTTCTCTGGCGCCCCTGTTAGAAACCCGATCTCTAGTCCTATTTCCCTTTCTGTTGGCCCCTGTGAATTAGAAGCACCCCTCATTCTCACAACAGGTTGCGGTGAAAGTTTGTTAGGATTGGATTTGCTAAAGAGGTTGTACGCGACTTTGTACTGTTCTCCCTCGGGAGTACAGCTTACTTTAGGGAGAAAAGTCATTTCTCCAATGTATTTGCCAAAAGACGGTATCCCAACCGAATTGTCATCACTTCCAGATATACTATGGGCTAATGGTTCCAACGATGTAGGTCGTTTAGAGATAGCACCATATGTCATAACTTTGAAAGCAAACGTCAGATTGCCACGTATTCCCCAATACAAAATTTCTAACGACTGCGAACAGGCATTGTTAACGATCGTTTATGATTTTTTCGATAAAGATGTTATCGAGGAAACAACAGGAAACATTTGTAACAGTCCAGTTTTACCGGTCTTGAAACGTACTGATCCTTCACAGCCCCCTGTGTATAGGTTTGTGATTGACCTCCGAGAAGTAAATAAGGTAGTTATACCGCAGTTTCCAGTCGTCCCCGACATTACTGCTTTATTGACAATGGTTCCAGCTTCAGCAGCTTGGTTCTCGGTGATTGACCTGAAGAACGCTTTCTTCAGCATCCCGATTGCCGAAGAGAGTAGAGACATTTTCGGCTTCAATTTAGGAGGACGAAGCTTCCGCTTCAAATGCGCTCCTCAAGGCGACTGCGAAAGTCCATCAATATTCAGTCAGGCTCTGAAAACACAACTAGACACAATTGTACTGCCAGATGGGTCAACATTGATTCAGTACGTAGACGATCTACTGATCGCTGCAGACACTGAAGAGATTTGCAAGGAAGCTACGTTGTCGCTATTACGTCACCTATGTGACATGAAGCACAAAGTCTCCCTTTCAAAACTGCAATTTTGTCGACAAGAAGTAACCTACCTAGGTCACATCTTATCGAAGGAGGGAAGGAGACTGACACCAGAAAGAATACAGGCAATCACAGAACTAAGTGCCCCAAGGACACAGAGAGGTGTTCAAGCTTTTTTGGGCATTACATCGTACTGTAGACAATGGATACCGAATTTCTCACTACTAGCCAAACCCTTACTGTCACTACTCCGCAAAGACACGCCTAAACCTATGCCTTGGTCTGAAGATTGTCAGACGAGTTTCCTCGAGTTGCGCGATGCATTGTGTTCGGCTCCTGTGTTGGGAAACCCCAACTACAGTAAGCCTTTTACATTGTATGTCCACGAAAAAGAAGGTTGTGCATTATCAGTCTTAATGCAACTCTTTGGGGACAAACAGCGCCCATGCGCGTATTTTTCGGCAACTCTGGATCCAGTGGCTAAGGCACTGCCAAGTTGCCTAAGAGCAACAGCCGCAGCAGCTGTCTGCATTCGACAGTCTGCTGGATTAGTCATGAATAACACTCTGATCGTTATGGTTCTGCATGCAGTAGACATTTTGCTAAATAGGACAAAGACACAACACCTTACTAGCGCTCGACTATCCAGTTACGAACTTACCCTGCTAGCAAGTCACATCCATATAAAGAGGTGTGATACACTCAATCCCGCTACGTTATTACCCATCCTGACAGAAACAGACAAGATTGACAAGCATGACTGCTGTTTCAGGACAGAGGAAGAGACAAAAGGGAGAGTAGACTTACAAGACACTCCCCTTCCCGAATGCAATGATACTCTATGGGTTGATGGTTCATGTTTCAAGTTGCCAAATGGTGATACGACTACAGCATATGCCGTAACAACATTACACACCATTGTAGAGACTGCACGCATTCCCCACAGTTCTGCACAAGCTGCAGAGTTGATAGCGCTTACTAGAGCATGTGTGCTGGCGAAAGGAAAGCGAGTGAATGTGTACACTGACAGCCAATATGCCTTTGGAGTGGCTCACAGTTTTGGGAGATTATGGCGTGAACGTGGGTTCCTTACGTCCCATGGTGCAAAGATACAACATGGCCAGCTAGTCAATGAGCTCCTTGAGTCACTCACCTTGCCCCTACAAGTCGCCATTATAAAATGTAGTGCACACAGAAAGATTCAGGATGATGTTGGCCGCGGAAATGCATTTGCAGATGAGGTTGCGAAAGGAACTGCAAGGAACACAATGAGTCGGATGTATGTCATGGGTCCCGCTAGATGGATTGCTGATGAGAGAATGTGTGAGGACACCATTGAAAGCGTAAAATCAATACAAGCCGAGGCCACTGAGAACGAGATGAATGAATGGAGCGAAAGCACAGGTAGATTGGATGCGAATGGTTGTTGGGTCGAACTATCGGAACACCAGCGATGGTTACTACCTAATGCATACGTACTTGCAGTGGTAACGATGGCTCACGGAATGGCACACATCAATTCGAGAGGAATATGTAAACTATTGGCCCCAGTATGGCAGAATAGCAATATCCCAAAGTACGCAGAAAACGTGGTCAGAAAGTGTATGGTATGTTTGAAGTACAATCCCGGTAGGGGAACGCCAACTCCAGCTGGTCATTTTGCGCCTCCAACGTATCCGTTCGAGGTTTTGCAGCTAGATTTCATCCACATGGAGAGGTGCAACAACCTGAAATACGTTCTCGTTGTTGTTTGCGCCTTTTCAAGGTGGGTGGAAGCGTACCCCCTTAAGGACAACACCGCCTTATCGACTGCCAAAGCCCTTGTCAAAGAGTTCTTCCCTAGATTCGGTATGCCTAGAATTGTCTGGAGTGATAACGGAAGTGAATTCGTAGGATGCGTGATGAAGAGAGTGTGTGAGTGTCTAGGCATACACCAAAAATTCCACGCTGCAAATCACCCCCAATCAGCTGGATTAGTAGAATGCTACAATGGCACTCTAAAACTCAAACTAGCCAAAATTCAAGCCAGTACAGGTCTTAAATGGCCTGATGCCTTGCCTCTAGCACTTTTGTCAACCAGGACGACTGTCCACTCCAGGTTAGGACTTAGCCCCCAAGAAATCGTGTTTGGCCGCCCAGCCAACGTCTGGGGCGTGCCAAGACCCAAGAAACTGAGCGAGATAGAGCACCCCGTACTGCTTGACTATTTGTGCGAATTGACAACTAAATTGCGTGTTTTACACCAACAGGTTCACAGCTCTTCTCCACCAGCCTCTGACGATCCAGGTCACCTCATCGAACCCGGTTCGTGGGTTTTGTTGCGGAATTTTCAGCGCACCAACAACGGACAACCGAGGTGGACCGGACCGCACCTGGTACTACTTTCAACAAGATCTGCTGTTCGGGTTGAAGGCAAGAAGAACTGGGTATATGGGACCCACTGCAAACGGGTCCCTCTACCCCTTCCATACGACCGGTGGGTCAACAAGGGACTTGCTGACTCTGAGACAGAATCCGTACCTCGCTTCATACCTTTCAGCGATGCCCGTTTGAAAGGAACTAGTACCGAAAAGGAGAGTGATCATGTTTTGCAAGGACTTGTGTCACCATCTATGCAATTGGACACTACCGAACCTGAAACGCTGTTTGAAGATCACACCGTACCTGGGAAACGACGATACGACCTGCGGTCTAAACAAAAGAACTAATAAAAGTGTGATCTAATGTAATTTCCTTTTCCCCCTAAGAACTATTTTTGAATTTTTCAGCTCTCTCGTCCCAAGGGAACTAGCTCATTTTTGATTTTTTGAACCGCCATCCGGTTCTGCTGTTAGGGTCGCGGTTGAAGTCTGGGGAGTGCAACTGGGAAGTTCTAGGTCCACGGTTCTGATTGGTCCACGGGAGTTACCCCGGACTGAGCAGAGCGCGCTCCCTGGGAGAATCAATCAACCACCGCGGGCAGCAACTAGAGGATGGAGTTTCCAAGGGTAGAGAGACCTGTCAGACTCACGAACTTTGAAAAACAGTTATGCACGATACTGTCCAGAAGAAGATTCCTGATATTATGTGTTTTAATGTTATGTAGCACACTTGTGTTTTTTACTAGTTATATGCTATTCGTATTTAAAGTTACCTTTTCGAATGACACCCAGACACCACCTCCTCCAACTATTTCTCCACACTACTTTCACCCTTTACCTGAACACGAGTCTGCCCGAAGACTCGAATTTGTAAACAACTCTTTCATCCAGCTTCTACACCAACACCAGTCCATAATGAACACGTCAAACTGTTGGATATGCGGACTTATGCCACACACAACCGATAAGGGGATCCCATACTTCATTTTGCCATTTAGCTACTATGGTTCTCTGTGGGCTTTCCAGACCCTGTTCTATTCGCCCTAGAACCATACCCGACCCGTTCCGCTGCGAGCGATTCCAGTAACAAGGCGCTAATCGCAGGGATAAGGAACATGAGTAGGGATATCGACACCTATCTGACGATGCCCAAAGATGAACTGAGTCCCTACTCCCGTTGGAATGTGACCAAACATGGGGTTTACCTGGTCAAGAGCCAGGCAGCACAGAAATCTCGCCCAGTTTGGATAGTTCCCCACCGAGGTCACTTATGCTTACAGGGTATTGGTAGGAACCCCACAGCACAGTTAGGAAAGAGCATTTGCACGGAAACATATGTATTTGCTTCCCGAACTTCCCCGATACTCTGGGCAGCTAAAGGCACGTATTTCGTTTGCCACGACCAAGCCTACACGTGGTTGCCCCCTGATTTCTCAGGTTCATGTTTTATTTCATTTCTGCTGCCTCCTACCTACACGGCCCGAGCAGATTACCACCGGACAAGGACAGCTAGAGGTGTCGTGAGTAAAGACGACACCGCGGGTCAGGAATTCGCTGACTTCGCAAAGGGTTTTCTGCCATTTTTGGGGCCTATGGTGAACAGCAGGAATATTCGCCAGTTAGCGAGGGTAGTTGAATCCGCCGTGACTACAACGGCCGGAGCACTTGGCAATTTGACAACAGAGCTTCAGTCGGATCGACTTATGACCCTTCAGAACCGAATTGCCTTAGACATTATACTCGCCGATCGTGGTGGTGTGTGTAGAGTCATCCAATCCAGTTGCTGCATTTTCATCCCTGATAACGCACCAACAGTATACCAGGCCATCTCCAAACTACACGAAATATCTGGTTCCCTTCACGTTGAGAAAGGGGATTGGTCCCTGCTGGGGTTGTTCTGGGAACTGATCACTGCCTGGGGATGGAAAACTTTGATTTTCATTGGGATGATCTTGGCACTTCTGTTCATGTTTTGCTTGTGTATACAGTGTGCTCCTGCACTATGTGGCCTCTGTGCTACCTCGTGTGTACGGAAGCCTGTGTCACAGGACGAGCTGAGTAACAGAATGATGCTCCAGCAACATCTCCACGAATTTCTTCATACCGATTTGGACTCAGATTAGCATGAGTTATTGCCTTATATGAGTGCAAAAGGAGGGCCTGTGGTTCCCAAAATCCGGACCCTGTGGTTTTCCCGATATCGAGGTCCAATACCCGTGTCACAAAATCTCAACGTACCAAGACGATTTTGGTGTCTACGAACCGATAATGATTAGGACATCATTCCTATGTATTTGCGTTACAATCGAGGGTTGCCAACACCCCTAAATCACAGTTTCCGTCCCATCCCTTAAACTCCATTTTGTGAACGGCATCCATCTTGCATCTTGCCCTCATGATAAGTCAATTAAAGGTCGAGCTTGATCCAAATAGACACGTCCACCTTTCGTGACTTTCCCCTGACCTGTCCCAACTGACTCCACTGTCTTCGGCCAAACCTGTTTAGGCAGCTCCTCGCCCAGTGGCCGAATACGATAGCATCTACGCATAACATTCCACGAACCATTCACTACATACAGCCCATGTTTCCTTCAAACACGCACCTGTCCCCGTATCTTGTTTATGGCCCTTTTTATGGCTGGGTTGTACCTTCCTTTATTGGTGGTTCATCGATATATGATGGGAGTTCCCGGTCCAACTGGGTAATCTATCAGCAAACTGGACATCTAAAATATGGGCTTGCTTACATGACTTCGCTCTTTGTATTGTTATAGAAATATGTGTGTTACCATACCATAAACTCAAGAATTCTTGCCTGAAGCCATATATTTGATATATAAGGAGACGACTGGTTCTGTAAAAACGAACAGTCTCCCAAGAACCTACTCTCTGTGTGGTGTACTTCTGGGACACGTGTTACTTGGTAGCTACCAATAAAACTTGATCCTTGACTGCGACTAGAAGACTACGTGTTTCTGTGGTCCGGAACAAGGGAACTCAGAGGTCTTCGGGTGTTATCCCCTGACACCGGCGGGTTCCTAAAAACCCGTTACCTCAGGGACACCTCCGTCGGAGGTAGCTGTGGGCTCTACAAATGTCTAAATAAATAAATAAATTGTTACCAGAGGTCTCAATTTACCTCCGCGCCATCGGTTTTTAACAACCTCGCACGTAGCGTTATAGGCTTGTTCTCCCCAAACTGAGGGTTCTGCATAACTGTTTGTGTATATTACGCAGGCGTAAAGTTGTATGGGCAGAATGTCGTCAGGCAGAGGATATTCTTTTTCATATGTTAGATATTTCAATGTTTTCATTTCCGGGTCAAAATAATATTTCACTTTGTCTGTAGCAAGAGATTTTTCCCATTGTATCCATTTTGGATCTAATGCCACAGTAGTTAAATTACATGGGCTTGTTAAAGCCTCGAAGGCTGATTCTGCTGTTAAAACAGTAATCCGTCTGCCTTGGGCCTGGGCTCTTTCTTTTGCTACAGCTGTTTGAACCGCATTTACAACATTTTTCGCGAGACTGAATGTTTTTTCAGCTTGTGAGTACAAGTGTGATTTGTATGCTATTGGTACCGTTTCTCCCTCATTAGAGGTTAGGTACGTGAATCCGCATCTTCCTGGGATGACTCGGATTACAAGGTTGCGTGTGTTATCGTGTGTTTGCAATTTTGTTTTAGCTAACATGTCTGTTTGCAATGATCTCAACATTTCTGTGTGTTTTTGAGTCCAATTGATTGTTTTAAAATCTGGTTTTATTAGTTCGTAGAGAGGTTTAACCCTCTCTGCATAATTTAGAATGTAAGTTCTTCCGAAATTCAGGAAACCTAGAATTGATTGTAAGTTTTTCAGCGTTTTTGGTGCTTGGATTACAGCGCATTTCTCTAAGAAATTGTCTGCCAGGCTTTTGCCTTCACTTGATAATTCATATCCTAAAAATAGGACAGTTAGATGGGCAATTCGTGACTTTTTAAAGTTGAATTTGTAACCCTCTGCTGCGAACCCAAGTATTATGGTGTTCACTCTTTTCAAGTGAGTATCCAAGTCATCATCTGTTAGATAGATGTCATCGACATAAGATAATGCCTCATCATCATACATTTGTAGTAACTCTGTTACTCTTGCTGAGAATAATCCTGAGCTGTTCTTGAACCCCTGTGGGAGTCGACAGCATTTTTTCTGCGAGCCCATTATTGAGAAAGCGGTCAAATACCTGCTTTCAGGTGCTATGTTTTGACAAAGTCAGTCAGTCAAGTCAAGTTTATTTGTTTGATTAATTAAAATCTTACAAAAATGCTTTTAAAAAGAATCCATTAGAGATGTCTAATGTTGTTTTGTATTTTTTGCGCACGATGTTATTCATTAGTGCTGCACTATGTGAGTTTTGTACTGCAAACGTTTTGCAACATGAGTTTAGATGTCTGTAGTCCAAAACTAGACAATATGAATCGTCTTGCTTGGAGACAGGAAACAAAGGATTGTTCATTTGTGAGGTGCAAGTTTCAATCACCCCCTGGTATTCAAGTTGATCTAAGATCTCCTTGACCTGTTTGTTAGCTTCTTGCTTAATTGGGTACTGCCTCTGTGCAGTTGGTTGACATTTTAACTGGATTTTGTGAGGAGGAGAGTCCTCATCCCATCCAACATGGTTTTTATACAATGCAGGAGCTTGGGCTACTGCCCACTTTCTTGCAAGTGTATATTTTTTAGGAATTGGAATGTGATTTGAGAAGGCAGGCATAATCATTTCTTCGCCATGAGGGCACTCTCTGACAAACTCTGGTGGCCAGTCTTTTTCAGCTAAAAGGATGTCGTAGCCTTTTGAGAGGTTATCCCAAAATAGACCCCTTATTTTCCTAGTCTTATCTCCCTCTATACGTAATGTTATTTCGTATATTTTATGAGGTTTGCTAACTCTGGTATCTGCAGTTTCCACCTGAATGTATTCATTCGTGTCCACTGTCTCCAGACGATTCATCAGGATCTTGCGAGCTATGCTCACTTCTGCTGCGCTGTCTAGCATTGTCTGAGCCCACTCTCTGTTTTTCAGCTGTGTCCTCAGGATCCTCGGCATGTTTGATTATTTTAGTACTGGCTACCTTCTTTTTTGGAAATTGTAATTTTTTACTTTGATGAGCAGGTTCCTTGTCTTTGGACTTGACGTGCTCTTCCCTGTGTTCTGACTGTCCTCTTCTTTCCGATTTCTGCGAGGAAGTCTGAAAAGATCGAGAGGGAGGTGTATCAATATCTTGATATCTATCAGGTTTCTTCAAATTATCCCTATTTCTAAGGTTGTATCTTTTCTCAGAGGGCTCCCTCTGGGGAGACTTGTGTCCTTGGTCCGGAGATCTTTCTCTCCGCCGAGGAGACCTTCCTCTGGACTGGAATCTTTTTTCTTTGGGAGTGGATTGTTTATTTCCATCCCAGCTCTTTTTTGGAGTGTTTAGATTATATTTAATAAATATCTTTTCAGGATTTTCAGTTAGTTGGGGTTTTACTGGTTTCACACCCAGACTATCTCTTCCTAGCTCTTCATAGGATATTTCTATGATTCTGGCAAGTTCAAATGGTTGTTCTGCTATATCTGTTTCTTTCAATTTCTGGAGGTATGTTATGTCCTCCGTTACCAATTGAACTAATTCTCTATATGCCTTTGTTAATTCTTTTATTTTAACTAAGAGTTCTTCGCTTGACATTTTATCAAAGTCTGGATGTGGTGTGTAGCTGGCTAGAACCGGCCATGTTGCTCCTGGTCTACCTAGTGGACCGAGCCTGGTGATGTGATTATTATGTTTTAGGGCGCCTTTAAACCAGAGCAGGTGCTCTTGGTATTTTAATGGGATTTCCACCTCCTCGAAAGGAGTGTACTCTTCCGGAGGATCCTCTATTTTGTAATAGTGGAACTCACGTGTGACAGCGTTTGCTGCTGGAAAGTTTATCCATGAATAGAATACCTCTGTCTGCCGATATTCATGTGCCTCAATTACGAATATGACTGTACCACCTCTCGATGTTAGTCCATTTTCTATAAGTTTAATAGTTATAGTTTTTCTTATGTTGACCGGGATGAGTATTGCATCCGGGTCAGTCTGCAGGAGACTTGTGTCATCCGCTAGGAGTTGAGCTGCTATTCTAGCTGCTTCCCTTTCTTCTTCACTTTCTGACATTTTACTGACAGAAAGGTTTTTGTTGCAGATCAAGTTTCAAGGAAACGAAGATTAGGTGCACAATATTTTGGAACACTGTATCCTTCACCGTTGAATAAACCCAAAACTATACATAGAAATCTCTTCCTACTAAGTTCCGGCGGATTTTAACCTCTGACCCACTCCAGACGTCTTTGGAGTATTTACGGGAGAAAGGGTCTGTGTGAAAAAGCACGACTGAGTTACTCTAACGTCTTGCGTTAGATTTATCGCCTTACCAAACGTTGGGCGCCATGTAGTGTAGTTCCTATAGTCCCAATAGGCTCTGCGCATTGGAATAATATCTTCAGTAGTGTAGACGTAGGACTGAGATTAACTAGGTCTCTACTGACTATATTAGACTTAAGTTTTTTGCCAGCTAGCTCAGAGTTCACTAGAAACTTTCTCGAATAAGCGAGGAGGAGTTTAACCTCCCTGGATAGACAAGAAGGGATTTAGTTTCTGACAACCATAAAACATGACAACTTTGCTCTCCCTGAATAAGAGTGTATCTCTAGAGTCGTGTAAAAGCAAAAGACAGCTATTTCACTCAGTCAATAAGTGCGTACTTAGTTTCACCAGATGGCAGAGAAAAAGAGAGACGGGCGTTTTCAATAAAAAATGTTATTTATTGAGCAGTCTCTTTCCTCATACAAGAGAAATGAATTGCTACAATTGCAATACGTATAGTTAAGTAAAGTGCATACAGTAAAAGCAGGATTATGAAATAATACTGTAAAAGCATTGATATGGTTTCTTAGCCATATGATACTTTAAAATGGATAAAATAGATACATACATATATACATTGACTAATCGTACTCAACTGGTGCTTCTAACTACATCTACCCCGGTGTACCTGACCTAAGCCTAATACGTGGGAAGGAGTAAGTAAGTAGCAGTTTAAGTTAAGTTTGTTTTGCCAAGAATCTGACTCAAGAATTCTCTGTAAGGGTTTAGTCAGTTCAGTACCTGGGTATTAGAAGGCAGGAGGGCTGGTATCTCTCTCTCAGGACTCGGTATCCCAGTCACCCGCAAGGGTAAGCTGGAAACGCCGGAGGCTGGATTTCTCGGCAAGAGAAAAGACAGCGTCCTTCTCAGCGCGTCAAAAGGGAGGGGCAGCGTCCGTGGGCTCTCATGCAAGTAGTAGCTGCTCCAGATTCATCACCACCATGTGTTTGCTTAAGGCAACGTTGGTATATTTATACCTGAAAGGTGCCGGGTTTGACGTAAGGCTGGACATAAGACGTCAATAAAGATGTCCCTAAGAACTGGTCGTTCTTACAGTGTTTTACATGAGTTCTTGGATGAAATCAAAACAACAGTAGCGGGGATTTCCCAGGTTTCTGGAGGCTTGGATTTGTTTAAGAACTCGGTGTGCTTTCTAGGGGGCTGGAGGAAAAGGCTTGCTTAATGTGACAGCATGCGCTATGACTGAATTATGAAAAGGGTTTCTATGCCGGTGTAGGGATATTATTGATTTATAACCAGACAAAGGCAAAGAATAGGAATATCGATTCAGGTACCTAGATAAACACACTACAACATCGCATGTCACTACAACGCATTTTTAGAAACTACCTTTACAATTCATTCCATTCCATTCCATTATACATTTACAACGCATACCATTACAACGCATACCATTACATCGCATTTAAGGTAAGTGTTGGATAGTGTAGGGGTAATAATTACTATTCTAACTCCAGTGAGTGCAACAGTAGGGTAAGTGTTGGATAGTGTAGGGGAAATAATTACTATTCTAACTACAGTGAGTGCAACAGTAGGGTAAGTGTTGGATGGTGTAGGGATAAAAATGAGTATTCTAACTCCAGTGAGTGCAACAGTAGGGTAAGTGTTGGATAGTGTAAGGGTACTATGCATTATAATGGTATGCGTTGCAATGTCTTGCGATGTAATGCCTGCATTGTAGTGACATGTGTTGTAATGGTATGCATTGTAGTGACATGCGAAGTAATGCCTGCCTTGTAATGGCATGCGATTTAAAGATGTTGCAATGTAATAACTGCGTTGTAATGGTAGTGCGATGTAAAAGTTGCGTTGTAAAGGTTGTTTCCCTCTAAAGAGTGAAACAACGTGAATATTTCCAATATTTATTTAAGATGCAGATCTACAATCAGATCAAATTGAAATTATACAATCAAAAGTAATCAGTACATGTTTAAAAATCTTTTTAAAGTATTGAACATTTTTAAACACGTCATTTCATTGACGGATTTATATACCAACCAAGTCGCCTCTTTTCTTGTACATACTCAATATTTCAACAAACAAAGGTTTCAGAAAAATACATCACTTAGGGCCATATGTATCAAGGAACCAATTTGCGATTCTGTAATAGCGATTTTTAAGAAATCGCTATTTCAGAATCGCAAATTGGTATGTATCAAAAAAATTGAATTTTTTTGCGATTTCTTGATATACCTTAATTGCGAATTCACAAATTGCGAATTTGCAATCAAGGAATACTTTCCCATTCATTTCTATGGGCCAGGAGGCCCATAGGAAGGAATGGGAATTTTTTCTCAATTTGCGATTCGCAATTTGCTAATCGCAAATTGAGAATAATTTCAAGGGTGCAGGGGTGTCCAAACACACCCTGTTGCACCCCTGAAATAAGCATAGGTGCGTCACATGGCACTTCAAGGAATTACCAATTTACCACCAACTAGAAGTTGGTGGTAATTTGCAATTCCTTAAGGCCATTTAGCAATTTTTTTGGGCTTCTTACATTGCATTTAAGGAATTGCAAAATTTGCGATTCATTAAATGCAATCGCAAAATGAGGAATCGCAAATTTTACGATTCCTTATTTTGCTTGCAGATTTGTATGATACATCCCATTTTGCGAAAAAGCGTTCACAAACGCGGCGTTTGCGAACGCATTTGGGCATGATACATATGGCCCTTAGAGTTCATAATAGGAGAGGAAAAAAACACGATCCGACTTTTGGAATAAATCACATAATCTCTCTTCAAGGGTTAGACCAACCCATACGCCAATAACCATTTTTGTGGGGGAAATATCCATACTCAACATGATTTAGAAACAACAGGCTCTGTGATTTAGATTTCAAGTGAAATATGGTTGAGGCTACTGAGGTGCCGGGTTTTTAGGAACCCGGTGGTGCCAGGGGGTAGCACCCGAAGACCTCTGAGTTCTCCCTTGTTCCGGACCACAGAAACACTGAGTCTTCTAGTTACCGTCAAAGATCAAGTTTTATTGGTAGCTACCAAGTAACACGTGTCCCAGAAGTACACCACACGGAGAGTAGGTTCTCGGGAGACTGTTCGTTTTTACAGAACCAGCCGTCTCCTTATATACAAAAATAATAGCTGCAAGCAAGAATTCCTGAGTTTATGATATGGCTATACACATATTTCTACAATAATACAAAGAGCGAAGTCATGTAAGCAAGCCCATATTTTAGATGTCCAGTTCGTTGATAGATTACCCAGTTAGGCCTGGAACTCCCATCAGAAATCGATGAAACCTCAATAAAGAAAGGTACAACCCAGTCATAAAACTGGCCATAAACAAGGAACGTGGACAGGTGCATGTTTGCAGAAAGCATGGTCTGTATGTAGTGAATGGTTTGTGGAATGTTATGTATTGATGCTATCGTATTCGGCCACTGGGCGGGGAGCTGCTCAAACAGGTTTGGCTTAAGGCAATGGAGTCAGTTGGGACAGGTCAGGGGGAAGTCACGAAAGGTGGACGTGTCCCTTTTGATCAAGCTCGACCTTTAATTGACTTAACATGAGGGCAAGATGCAAGATGGATGCCGTTCACAAAATGGAGTTTAAGGGATGGGGACGGAAACTACGATTTTGGGGTGTTGGCAACCCTCGATTGTGACGCAAATACATAGGAATGATGTCCTAATTATTATCGGTTCATAGACGCCAAAATCGTCTTGGTACTTTGAGGTTTTGTGACACGGGTATTGGACCTCGATATCGGGAGAACAACAGGGTCCGGATTTTTAAGAAACACAGACCCTCCTTTTGCCCTCATATAAGGCAATAACTCATGCTAATCTGAGTCCAAATCGGTATGAAGAAATTCGTGGAGATGTTGCTGTAGCATCATTCTGTTACTCAGCTCGTCCTGGGACACAGGCTTCCGTACACACGAGGTAGCACAGAGGCCACATAGTGCAGGAGCACACTGTATACACAGGCAAAACATGAACAGAAGTGCCAAGATCATCCCAATGAAGATCAAGGTTTTCCATCCCCAGGCAGTGATCAGCTCCCAGAACCACCCCAGCAGGGACCAATCCCCTTTCTCAACGTGAAGGGAACCAGATATTTCGTGTAGTTTGGAGATGGCCTGGTATACTGTCGGTGCGTTATCAGGGATGAAAATGCAACAACTGGATTGGATGACTCTACACACACCACCACGATCGGCGAGTATGATGTCTAAGGCAATTCGGTTCTGAAGGGTCATAAGTCGATCCGACAGAAGCTCGGTTGTCAGATTGCCAAGCGCTCCGGCCGTCGTAGTCACGGCGGATTCAACTATCCTCGATAACTGGCGAATATTTCTGCTGTTCGCCATAGGCCCCCAAAATGGCAGAAAACCCTTTGCGAAGTCAGCGAATTCCTGACCCGCGGTGTCGTCTTTACTCACGACACCCCTAGCGGTTCTTGTCCAATGGTAATCTGCTCTGGCCGTGTAGGTGGGAGGCAGCAGAAATGAGATAAAACATGTACCTGAGAAGTCAGGGGGCAACCACGTGTAGGCTTGGTCGTGGCAAACGAAATACGTGCCTTTGGCTGCCAAAAGTATAGGGGAAGTTCGGGAAGCAAATACATATGTTTCCGTGCAAATGCTCTTTCCTAACTGTGCTGTGGGGTCCCTACCAATACCCTGTAAGCATAAGTGACCTCGGTGGGGCACTATCCAAACTGGGTGGGATTTCCTTGCTGCCTGGCTCTTGATCAGGTAAACCCCATGTTTAGTCACATTCCAACGGGTGTAGGGACTGAGTTCATCTTTGGGGATTGTCAGATATGTGTCGATATCCCTACTTATATTTCTTATTCCTGCAATCAGTGCCTTGTTACTGGAATCCCTCGCAGTGGAACGGGTCGGGTATGGTTCTAGGGCGAATAGGAACATGGTCTGGAAAGTCCACAGAGAACCATAGTAGCTGAATGGCAAAATGAAGTATGGGATCCCCTTATCGGTTGTGTGTGGCATGAGTCCGCATATCCAACAGTTTGATGTGTTCATTATGGACTGGTGTTGGTGTAGAAGCTGAATCAAAGAGTTGTTTACAAATTCAAGTCTTCGGGCAGACTCGTGTTCAGGCAGAGGGTGAAAGTAGTGTGGAGAAATAGTGGGAGGAGGTGGTGTCTGGGTGTCATTCGAGAAGGTAACTTTAAATACGAATAGAGTATAACCAGTAAATAACACAAGTATGCTACATAACATTAAAACACATAGTATCAGGAATCTTCTTTTGGACAGTATCGTGCATAACTGTTTTCCGAAGTTCGTGAGTCTGATAGGTCTCTCTACCCTTGGAAACTCCATCCTCTAGTTGCTGCCCGCGGTGGTTGATTGATTCTCCCAGAGGGTGCGCTCTGCTCAGTCCGGGGTAACTCCCGTCGACCAATCAGAACCGTGGACCTAGAACTTCCCAGTTGCACTCCCCAGACTTCAACCGCGACCCTAGCAGCAGAACCGGATGGCGGTTCGAAAAATCAAAAATGAGCTAGTTCCCCTGGGACGAGAGAGCTGAAAAATCTAAAAATAGTTCTTAGGGGGAAAAGGAAATCACCAGATGGCAGAGAAAAAGAGAGACGGGCGTTTTCAATAAAAAATGTTATTTATTGAGCAGTCTCTTTCCTCATACAAGAGAAATGAATTGCTACAATTGCAATACTTATAGTTAAGTAAAGTGCATACAGTAAAAGCAGGATTATGAAATAATACTGTAAAAGCATTGATATGGTTTCTTAGCCATATGATACTTTAAAATGGATAAAATAGATACATACATATATACATTGACTAATCGTACTCAACTGGTGCTTCTAACTACATCTACCCCGGTGTACCTGACCTAAGCCTAATACGTGGGAAGGAGTAAGTAAGTAGCAGTTTAAGTTAAGTTTGTTTTGCCAAGAATCTGACTCAAGAATTCTCTGTAAGGGTTTAGTCAGTTCAGTACCTGGGTATTAGAAGGCAGGAGGGCTGGTATCTCTCTCTCAGGACTCGGTATCCCAGTCACCCGCAAGGGTAAGCTGGAAACGCCGGAGGCTGGATTTCTCGGCAAGAGAAAAGACAGCGTCCTTCTCAGCGCGTCAAAAGGGAGGGGCAGCGTCCGTGGGCTCTCATGCAAGTAGTAGCTGCTCCAGATTCATCACCACCATGTGTTTGCTTAAGGCAACGTTGGTATATTTATACCTGAAAGGTGCCGGGTTTGACGTAAGGCTGGACATAAGACGTCAATAAAGATGTCCCTAAGAACTGGTCGTTCTTACAGTGTTTTACATGAGTTCTTGGCTGAAATCAAAACAACAGTAGCGGGGATTTCCCAGGTTTCTGGAGGCTTGGATTTGTTTAAGAACTCGGTGTGCTTTCTAGGGGGCTGGAGGAAAAGGCTTGCTTAATGTGACAGCATGCGCTATGACTGAATTATGAAAAGGGTTTCTATGCCGGTGTAGGGATATTATTGATTTATAACCAGACAAAGGCAAAGAATAGGAATATCGATTCAGGTACCTAGATAAACACACTACAACATCGCATGTCACTACAACGCATTTTTAGAAACTACCTTTACAATTCATTCCATTACATTCCATTATACATTTACAACGCATACCATTACAACGCATACCATTACATCGCATTTAAGGTAAGTGTTGGATAGTGTAGGGGTAATAATTACTATTCTAACTCCAGTGAGTGCAACAGTAGGGTAAGTGTTGGATAGTGTAGGGGAAATAATTACTATTCTAACTACAGTGAGTGCAACAGTAGGGTAAGTGTTGGATGGTGTAGGGATAAAAATGACTATTCTAACTCCAGTGAGTGCAACAGTAGGGTAAGTGTTGGATAGTGTAAGGGTACTATGCATTATAATGGTATGCGTTGCAATGTCTTGCGATGTAATGCCTGCATTGTAGTGACATGTGTTGTAATGGTATGCATTGTAGTGACATGCGAAGTAATGCCTGCCTTGTAATGGCATGCGATTTAAAGATGTTGCAATGTAATAACTGCGTTGTAATGGTAGTGCGATGTAAAAGTTGCGTTGTAAAGGTTGTTTCCCTCTAAAGAGTGAAACAACGTGAATATTTCCAATATTTATTTAAGATGCAGATCTACAATCAGATCAAATTGAAATTATACAATCAAAAGTAATCAGTACATGTTTAAAAATCTTTTTAAAGTATTGAACATTTTTAAACACGTCATTTCATTGACGGATTTATATACCAACCAAGTCGCCTCTTTTCTTGTACATACTCAATATTTCAACAAACAAAGGTTTCAGAAAAATACATCACTTAGGGCCATATGTATCAAGGAACCAATTTGCGATTCTGTAATAGCGATTTTTAAGAAATCGCTATTTCAGAATCGCAAATTGGTATGTATCAAAAAAATCGCATTTTTTTGCGATTTCTTGATATACCTTAATTGCGAATTCGCAAATTGCGAATTTGCAATCAAGGAATACTTTCCCATTCATTTCTATGGGCCAGGAGGCCCATAGGAAGGAATGGGAATTTTTTCTCAATTTGCGATTCGCAATTTGCTAATCGCAAATTGAGAATAATTTCAAGGGTGCAGGGGTGTCCAAACACACCCTGTTGCACCCCTGAAATAAGCATAGGTGCGTCACATGGCACTTCAAGGAATTACCAATTTACCACCAACTAGAGGTTGGTGGTAATTTGCAATTCCTTAAGGCCATTTAGCAATTTTTTTTGGCTTCTTACATTGCATTTAAGGAATTGCAAAATTTGCGATTCATTAAATGCAATCGCAAAATGAGGAATCGCAAATTTTACGATTCCTTATTTTGCTTGCAGATTTGTATGATACATCTCATTTTGCGAAAAAGCGTTCACAAACGCGGCGTTTGCGAACGCATTTGGGCATGATACATATGGCCCTTAGAGTTCATAATAGGAGAGGAAAAAAACACGATCCGACTTTTGGAATAAATCACATAATCTCTCTTCAAGGGTTAGACCAACCCATACGCCAATAACCATTTTTGTGGGGGAAATATCCATACTCAACATGATTTAGAAACAACAGGCTCTGTGATTTAGATTTCAAGTGAAATATGGTTGAGGCTACTGAGGTGCCGGGTTTTTAGGAACCCGGTGGTGCCAGGGGGTAGCACCCGAAGACCTCTGAGTTCTCCCTTGTTCCGGACCACAGAAACACTGAGTCTTCTAGTTACCGTCAAAGATCAAGTTTTATTGGTAGCTACCAAGTAACACGTGTCCCAGAAGTACACCACACGGAGAGTAGGTTCTCGGGAGACTGTTCGTTTTTACAGAACCAGCCGTCTCCTTATATACAAAAATAATAGCTGCAAGCAAGAATTCCTGAGTTTATGATATGGCTATACACATATTTCTACAATAATACAAAGAGCGAAGTCATGTAAGCAAGCCCATATTTTAGATGTCCAGTTCGTTGATAGATTACCCAGTTAGGCCTGGAACTCCCATCAGATATCGATGAAACCTCAATAAAGAAAGGTACAACCCAGTCATAAAACTGGCCATAAACAAGGAACGTGGACAGGTGCATGTTTGCAGAAAGCATGGTCTGTATGTAGTGAATGGTTTGTGGAATGTTATGTATTGATGCTATCGTATTCGGCCACTGGGCGGGGAGCTGCTCAAACAGGTTTGGCTTAAGGCAATGGAGTCAGTTGGGACAGGTCAGGGGGAAGTCACGAAAGGTGGACGTGTCCCTTTTGATCAAGCTCGACCTTTAATTGACTTAACATGAGGGCAAGATGCAAGATGGATGCCGTTCACAAAATGGAGTTTAAGGGATGGGGACGGAAACTACGATTTTGGGGTGTTGGCAACCCTCGATTGTGACGCAAATACATAGGAATGATGTCCTAATTATTATCGGTTCATAGACGCCAAAATCGTCTTGGTACTTTGAGGTTTTGTGACACGGGTATTGGACCTCGATATCGGGAGAACAACAGGGTCCGGATTTTTAAGAAACACAGACCCTCCTTTTGCCCTCATATAAGGCAATAACTCATGCTAATCTGAGTCCAAATCGGTATGAAGAAATTCGTGGAGATGTTGCTGTAGCATCATTCTGTTACTCAGCTCGTCCTGGGACACAGGCTTCCGTACACACGAGGTAGCACAGAGGCCACATAGTGCAGGAGCACACTGTATACACAGGCAAAACATGAACAGAAGTGCCAAGATCATCCCAATGAAGATCAAGGTTTTCCATCCCCAGGCAGTGATCAGCTCCCAGAACCACCCCAGCAGGGACCAATCCCCTTTCTCAACTTGAAGGGAACCAGATATTTCGTGTAGTTTGGAGATGGCCTGGTATACTGTCGGTGCGTTATCAGGGATGAAAATGCAACAACTGGATTGGATGACTCTACACACACCACCACGATCGGCGAGTATGATGTCTAAGGCAATTCGGTTCTGAAGGGTCATAAGTCGATCCGACTGAAGCTCGGTTGTCAGATTGCCAAGCGCTCCGGCCGTCGTAGTCACGGCGGATTCAACTATCCTCGATAACTGGCGAATATTTCTGCTGTTCACCATAGGCCCCCAAAATGGCAGAAAACCCTTTGCGAAGTCAGCGAATTCCTGACCCGCGGTGTCGTCTTTACTCACGACACCCCTAGCGGTTCTTGTCCAATGGTAATCTGCTCTGGCCGTGTAGGTGGGAGGCAGCAGAAATGAGATAAAACATGTACCTGAGAAGTCAGGGGGCAACCACGTGTAGGCTTGGTCGTGGCAAACGAAATACGTGCCTTTGGCTGCCAAAAGTATAGGGGAAGTTCGGGAAGCAAATACATATGTTTCCGTGCAAATGCTCTTTCCTAACTGTGCTGTGGGGTCCCTACCAATACCCTGTAAGCATAAGTGACCTCGGTGGGGCACTATCCAAACTGGGTGGGATTTCCTTGCTGCCTGGCTCTTGATCAGGTAAACCCCATGTTTAGTCACATTCCAACGGGTGTAGGGACTGAGTTCATCTTTGGGGATTGTCAGATATGTGTCGATATCCCTACTCATATTTCTTATTCCTGCAATCAGTGCCTTGTTACTGGAATCCCTCGCAGTGGAACGGGTCGGGTATGGTTCTAGGGCGAATAGGAACATGGTCTGGAAAGCCCACAGAGAACCATAGTAGCTGAATGGCAAAATGAAGTATGGGATCCCCTTATCGGTTGTGTGTGGCATGAGTCCGCATATCCAACAGTTTGATGTGTTCATTATGGACTGGTGTTGGTGTAGAAGCTGAATCAAAGAGTTGTTTACAAATTCAAGTCTTCGGGCAGACTCGTGTTCAGGCAGAGGGTGAAAGTAGTGTGGAGAAATAGTGGGAGGAGGTGGTGTCTGGGTGTCATTCGAGAAGGTAACTTTAAATACGAATAGAGTATAACCAGTAAAAAACACAAGTATGCTACATAACATTAAAACACATAGTATCAGGAATCTTCTTTTGGACAGTATCGTGCATAACTGTTTTCCGAAGTTCGTGAGTCTGATAGGTCTCTCTACCCTTGGAAACTCCATCCTCTAGTTGCTGCCCGCGGTGGTTGATTGATTCTCCCAGAGGGTGCGCTCTGCTCAGTCCGGGGTAACTCCCGTCGACCAATCAGAACCGTGGACCTAGAACTTCCCAGTTGCACTCCCCAGACTTCAACCGCGACCCTAGCAGCAGAACCGGATGGCGGTTCGAAAAATCAAAAATGAGCTAGTTCCCCTGGGACGAGAGAGCTGAAAAATCTAAAAATAGTTCTTAGGGGGAAAAGGAAATCACATTAGGTCAATCGTTTAATAGTCTCTTTGTTTAGACCGCAGGTCGTACCGTCGTTTCCCAGGTACGGTGTGGTCTTCAAACAGCGTCTCAGGTTCGGTAGTGTCCAATTGCATAGATGGTGACACAAGTCCTTGTAAAATATGATCACTCTCCTTTTCGGTACTAGTTTCTTTCAAACGTGCATCGCTGAAAGGGATGAAGCGAGGTACGGATTCTGTCTCAGAGTCGGCAAGTCCTTTGTTGACCCACCGGTCGTATGGAAGGGGTAGAGGGACCCGTTTACAGTGGGTCCCATGTACCCAGTTCTTCTTGCCTTCCACCCAAACAGCAGATCTCGTTGAAAGCAACACTAGGTGCGGTCCGGTCCACCTCGGCTGTCCGTTGTTGGTGCGCTGGAAATTTCGCACCAAAACCCACGAGCCGGGTTCGATGAGGTGACCTGGATCGTCAGAGGCTGGTGGAGAGGAACTGTGAACCTGTTGGTGTAAAACACGTAATTTAGTTGTCAATTCGCACAAATAGTCAAGCAGTACGGGGTGTTCTATCTCGCTTAGTTTCTTGGGTCTTGGCACGCCCCAGACGTTGGCTGGGCGGCCAAACACGATCTCATGGGGGCTAAGTCCTAATCTGGAGTGGACAGTCATCCTGGTTGATAAAAGTGCTAGAGGCAAGGCGTCAGGCCATTTAAGACCTGTACTGGCTTGGATCTTGGCTAGTTTGAGTTTTAGAGTGCCATTGTAGCACTCTACTAGTCCAGCTGATTGGGGGTGATTTGCAGCGTGGAATTTTTGGTGGATGCCTAATCACTCACACACTCTCTTCATTACGCATCCAACGAATTCACTTCCGTTATCACTCCAGACAATTTTATGCATACCGAACCTCGGGAAGAACTCTTTGACAAGGGCTTTGGCAGTTGATAAGGCGGTGTTGTCCTTAAGGGGGTACGCTTCCACCCACCTCGAAAAGGCGCAAACAACAACGAGCACGTACTTTAGATTGTTGCACCTCTCCATGTGGATGAAGTCGAGCTGCAAAACCTCGAACGGACACGTTGGAGGCGCAAAATGACCAGCTGGAGTTGGGGTTCCCCTACCGGGATTGTACTTCAAACACACCATACACTTTTCGACCACATTCTTTGCAAATTTTGGGATATTGCTATTCTGCCATACTGGGGCCAATAGTTTACATATTCCTTTCGAACTGATGTGCGCAATTCCGTGAGCCATCGTTACTACTGCAAGTACGTATGCATTAGGTAATAGCCATCGCTGGTGTTCTGATAGTTCGACCCAACAACCATTCGCATCCAATCTACCTGTGCTTTCTCTCCATTCATTCACCTCATTCTCAGTGGCCTCGGCTTGTATCGATTTTACGCTTTCGATGGTGTCCTCACACATTCCTACATCAGCAATCCATCTAGCGGGACCCATAACATACATCCGACTCATTGTGTTCCTTGCAGTTTCTTTCGCAACCTCATCTGCCAATGCATTCCCGCGGCCAACATCATCCTGAATCTTTTTGTGTGCACTGCATTTTATAATGGCGACTTGTAGGGGTAAGGTGAGTGACTCAAGGAGCTCATTGACTAGCTGGCCATGTTGTATCTTTGCACCATGGGACGTAAGGAACCCACGTTCACGCCACAATCTCCAAAAACTGTGAACCACACCAAAGGCATATTGGCTGTCAGTGTACACATTCACTCGCTTTCCTTTCGCCAACACACATGCTCTAGTAAGCGCAATCAGCTCTGCAGCTTGCGCAGAATTGTGGGAAACGCGTGCAGTCTCTACAATGGTGTGTAATGTCGTTACGGCATATGCTGTAGTCGTATCACCATTCGGCAACTTGAAACATGAACCATCAACCCATAAAGTATCATTGCATTCGGGAAGGGGAGTGTCCTGTAAGTCTACTCTCCCTTTTGTCTCTTCTTCTGTCCTGAAACAGCAGTCATGTTTGTCAATCTTGTCTGTCTCTGTCGGGATGGGTAATAACGTAGCAGGGTTGAGTATATCACACCTCTTTATGTGGATGTGACTTGCTAGCAGGGTAAGTTCGTAACTAGATAGTCGAGCGCTAGTAAGATGTTGTGTCTTTGTTCTATTTAGCAAAATGTCTACTGCATGCGGAACCATAACGATCAGGGTGTTATTCATGACTAATCCAGCAGACTGTCGAATGCAGACAGCTGCTGCGGCGGTTGCTCTCAGACAACTTGGCAGTGCCTTAGCCACAGGATCCAGAGTTTGTCCCCAAAGAGTTGCGTTAAGACTGATAATGCACAACCTTCTTTTTCGTGGACATACAATGTAAAAGGCTTACTGTAGTTGGGGTTTCCCAACACAGGAGCCGAACACAATGCATCACGCAACTCGTGGAAACTCGTCTGACAATCTTCAGACCAAGGCATAGGATTAGGCGTGTCTTTGCGGAGTAGTGCCAGCAAGGGCTTGGCTAGTAGTGAGAAATTCGGTATCCATTGTCTACAGTACGATGTAATGCCCAAGAAGGCTCGAATCTCTCTCTGTGTCCTTGGGGCACTTAGTTCTGTAATTGCCTGTATTCTTTCTGGTGTCAGTCTCCTTCCCTCCTTCGATAAGATGTGACCTAGGTAGGTTACTTCTTGTCGACAAAATTGCAGTTTTGAAAGGGAGACTTTGTGCTTCATGTCACATAAGTGACGCAATAGCGACAACGTAGCTTCCTTGCAAATCTCTTTAGTGTCTGCAGTGATCAGTAGATCGTCTACGTACTGGATCAAAGTTGACCCATCTGGCAGCACAATTGTGTCTAGTTGTGTTTTCAGAGCCTGACTGAATATTGATGGGCTTTCGCAGTAGCCTTGAGGAGCGCATTTGAAGCGGAAGCTTCGTCCTCCTAAATTGAAGCCGAAAAGGTCTCTACTCTCTTCGGCGATCGGGATGCTGAAGAAAGCGTTCTTCAGGTCAATCACCGAGAACCAGTCTGCTGAAGCTGGAACCATTGTCAATAAAGCGGTAATGTCGGGGACGACTGGAAACTGCGGGATAACTACCTTATTTACTTCTCGGAGGTCAATAACAAACCTATACACAGGGGGCTGTGAAGGATCAGTACGTTTTAAGACCGGTAAAACTGGACTGTTACAAACGTTCCCTGTTGTTTCTTCGATAACATCTTTATCGATCAAATCATAAATGATCGTTAACAATGCCTTCTCGCATTCGTTAGATATTTTGTATTGGGGAATACGTGGCAATCCGACGTTGGCTTTCAAAGTTATGACATACGGTGCTATCTCCAAACGACCTACATCATTGGAACCATTAGCCCACAGTATATCAGGAAGTGATGACAATTCGGTTGGAATACCTTCTTTTGACAAGTACATTGGAGAAATGACTTTTTTCCCTAAGGTAAGTTGTACTCCCGAGGGAGAACAGTACAAAGTCGCATACAACCTCTTTAGCAAATCCAATCCTAACAAATTTTCACCACAACCTGTTGTAAGAATGAGGGGTGTTTCTAATTCACAGGGGCCAACAGAAAGGGATATAGGACTAGAGATCGGGTTTCTAACAGGGGCGCCAGAGAAGCCTACTGAGACATTCATTTCGCCAGACAAAGGTGCGCCAGGCAGTTTTGAGTGCATAATAGAACTTTTTGTAGCACCAGTATCCAGCAGAAATGGCTCTGACACTCCTGAGGTAATTACCTCGACATAAGGTCCATCCTGATCTACTGGAACTGAAACAACTCCCTCTCTTTGTCCATGGCTGTCCTAGCGATCGTTACCCTCATTGTCGTGTTCGGTGTAATAGTCGTCAGCATAGTACTGAGCTGACCTAGACGATGCGTTATTCTGTTGGTCAAAGCTATTCATGGAATTCTGAGGCGGAAAAGATACTGTGTTCTGGGAGAAATTTCCACGGCCCCTACCTCTGGGGGCATGTTGAACACCTCTCCCTCTTACACCTGAAACACCGTTTAAGCGTCGCGCAAGAGCCGGGCAATTACTTTTAAAATGACCCTCTTCCTTGCAATACGCACATTGATTCGGGCCATACGGAACACGCTGATGGGAAGACTCGTTTCCTTGCGCATCTCTAGAATACTGCTTATTCTGTTGATAATTGGGCTGGCTAGCCATACGGGGCGGATAGGCCTGTTGGAGAAGAACTTTAGTTTTTAAATCTTTCGTCTTTTTGTCTGCCTTGTCTAGCTCGTCTTTGCGCCTGTTTTCGTAGTACTGAGCTGTTGCTAAAATCTGCCCTGACGTAGAGACAGCCCAAGCACTCTCTGAATCTTTTAGTTTAGCACACAGTTCGGAAAGCAGATTGTGTACAAACTTGTCTACAAACAATCTTTGGCCACCCTCGGTAGCCATATCCTGACCACTATGGTAAGTGAAAGTTTCCTCAAATCTTGTGAAAAAGTCAGACACATTCTCGTCTTTCTTTTGCTTGCACGCGGATAGCTTGTCCCAGTTCACGCGTACTTCAGGCATAATGGTCTTCATGTGCGCAATAATTCTACCAGGAAGTTCAGCTATTAACGGCTCAGGCTTGAAACCACCGACTTGTCTAGCATCTGTAGTCGCAATGTTCGCCCACGAGTCACCTAATTCTTGGTCATGATCTGTATGACGTATCTTACTCCATAAAGGATGTGGAACAACGTTCCCAAACAACATGTCTATATCCGCTAAATTCATTATACATGAGCTTGCAGTTTGGGACAACTCCTTATAATACCCAGTCGGGTTTTTACGGGGAACGGGTAGTGTCTGTTTGAGAGCTAAAACTTCGGATCTTTTCCAGGGGACATGTACCCATACACGCTGGAAATGAGGCAGAACCGGTGGAACTGCAGTTGCGTCACCTTCCCTCCAGACCGGAGGAACCTCTCTCATGGGGTACTGTCTCGCTCTTTTCCTGTTAGATGTACCACTGTCAGAGGATGACCCAGAATTACCACCCGTACTTCGATGTGATGATAATATCTCAACTGCTTTTTCAACGTCGGGACCAACTATCATACCCTCCCCAAATTTAAATCGTACACTACACAACTCTTGCTGGTTGCTCTTCTGACCATTATCTTCCAAATCCTCACACAGAAAAACACACATCTGCTCAAAGACGTATCTTTGCGTTGGTTCATCCCATTGACAGAAAACGTTCAAGACAGACTCTACATCATATCGTGCTGTGTCCATAGCCCAATTTCGTGCTAACTTATTCAATGATTCTCTTTCCTGATAATCGGGCATTTGGCTTCGTAATTGTCTTCGTTCCGTGTTAGGGGTCGTTTTAGGCGACCGAAAAAGTGGCGAAGGAAAGTTAGTAACAATGCTGGCCATTTTATGCCAGACGGAAGGTGAAAGTGGGGGAATAACTGGTGGTAGAACAGAGTCACGCAAAGTAGAAACAGAAATGTTCGTAGAACGAGTATCAGAGAGACTAGAAGGTGTGCTAGGCGAAATTTTAGAAGGAACAGTAGGAGAAGTAGATGTGATCGGTGAGCCTTGAGGAGGCTGCACCAGAGAAACAGGAGCCAGCTGAAGAGCAGCCGGTGAGTGCTGTAAAGGAGCCTGTATAACAGCTACCAGAGGTGCAACTAAAGGTTGCGGAGGTGCTGTGGCATTTTGTGCATAGGGTGGTGGCAAATTTAATAAGTGGGACATTAATGGATCTTTCTCGGATCCTTTCTCTTGACCCTGTCCCTTATTTGGTAACATCAGGTAACATTTATCTACTGCTAGTTTCTTGCTCCTAAGCATTTGTTCGCTTTCCTGCTCTTCCTCGTTATCTCTGTATGCAACGGCAGCTTGCACCATCGACATACCTCTTTTATTTCTTTTTGCTAATTTTATTTCTTTCTGTTTGGCTTCTTTGCGCCATAAGCGGAAAGAGTCAAACATCGCCGGCCGGGCTTTTTTCTTGAACAATTTGACCTCCAAGTTATCTAATATTTCTGAGTCGAAACTACCATATTGGGGCCATTTTAAAACACCATCCTTGCAGGTGTATTTTATCCATACTTCGTTATATGTTATAGGACCTACGCCGTGCTTTACATAGAACTCATACGTTGGAGTTCCAATTGGAGGAACCGGACAAGAATCCTCTAATCGGGAGTCCTTACTACAACCAAGACAAAACAAGTTTCCAAGTCTGCTAAAACCAGGCATCTTCGCTCACTAGTCTAGCTTCAAACTTCAAAGGATTATCTATTACGATATTTCTCGTGAATACACGAGTCCTTCGGCTTTGGGGCTTGCAAGTACCAAATCAAGTCGTATCTCAAGGATACCAAAAACTAAGGACAAACTAAGGACTGGGAGACGCTCCACTTATACTTAACTGAAGTATTTGAAGATCTGTGACGTCGCTAGAAGACTCGTCTATCGTTTCGCTCTACCAAGGATCACTGGGTCCAAAACAAGGCGATAGTCAGGGCAGCAGTCCTTCGTAACCGTCGGGACGCGGGGAACCTCGCAGCAAAGACCTTCGGAACCACGTCGACATACAGGGGTCGCTGAAGTGGCTGGCCGTCCTCCGGAATTTTCACACGAAGCTCCTCACGAACATCTGGCTTGGACCGTCACCGCTTGATATCGCCCCACGTTGGGCGCCAACTGAGGTGCCGGGTTTTTAGGAACCCAGTGGTGCCAGGGGGTAGCACCCGAAGACCTCTGAGTTCTCCCTTGTTCCGGACCACAGAAACACTGAGTCTTCTAGTTACCGTCAAAGATCAAGTTTTATTGGTAGCTACCAAGTAACACGTGTCCCAGAAGTACACCACACGGAGAGTAGGTTCTCGGGAGACTGTTCGTTTTTACAGAACCAGCCGTCTCCTTATATACAAAAATAATAGCTGCAAGCAAGAATTCCTGAGTTTATGATATGGCTATACACATATTTCTACAATAATACAAAGAGCGAAGTCATGTAAGCAAGCCCATATTTTAGATGTCCAGTTCGTTGATAGATTACCCAGTTAGGCCTGGAACTCCCATCAGATATCGATGAAACCTCAATAAAGAAAGGTACAACCCAGTCATAAAACTGGCCATAAACAAGGAACGTGGACAGGTGCATGTTTGCAGAAAGCATGGTCTGTATGTAGTGAATGGTTTGTGGAATGTTATGTATTGATGCTATCGTATTCGGCCACTGGGCGGGGAGCTGCTCAAACAGGTTTGGCTTAAGGCAATGGAGTCAGTTGGGACAGGTCAGGGGGAAGTCACGAAAGGTGGACGTGTCCCTTTTGATCAAGCTCGACCTTTAATTGACTTAACATGAGGGCAATATGCAAGATGGATGCCGTTCACAAAATGGAGTTTAAGGGATGGGGACGGAAACTACGATAGCCAAACATCCCAACGTAAAGTAGCAGCCAACCCCATCACGTGAGTACTTGGAAAGCCCATCTCAATAGGTAGCCCTTCAGTCAGTCCCAGAGAGTTTACATTGAAAAGTTTCCTAAAATGTTTACAGATGTCTCAAACTGAAAAACTGATGAGATTGATTAATGTATTCATGAGAATGGTTCAACAATTTGATTTATTTAAATTGAATGTACAATGCATTAATATGTGAAGAGAAAACACATTAATGTTATACATGACAAAGGAAAACAAATGTTCATATAAAAAAATATATACTTTTTCAACAACGCAAAACGTTAGGTTTATTGTTATAAATTATTTACATTTGGTTTTTGTATAAACACGTTGATAGTGAAATTGTGATAAAATTTATTGAACTTTATGGTTCAAAAGGCACAGTGCACACTACATTCAGGATAACTACTGTTCTGGTATCATAAGGGACCTTCCCTTATTATATATAACAACGCACGCATTCATCACGCATGCCTTTACAACGCGTCAACTACCACGCATGACGTACTACCACGCATCCCATTACCACGCATACCATTTCATCACACATGCATTCGGACACTTTCAAAGTTCCATTACTACGCTTACACTAACCACACATACCACTTCATGCACACTTCTTTTAATGTATTTCTAGTATGTGTATAACAACCTATAGCGCTCAAACTTTCACTCAGGGCAGCTCTATGGCTCCATGCCAACATTTCAGTTTTTGCTGCAATAATGCACTCGGTCACCCGTACTCCCCTCTCATGCCGATTCACCTACCACTTATGCGTCACAGTGATATACCCAACAGTTCCTGGTGTGCTCCTCTATGTGCCATGGCCACACCTCCACTACCCTTAGTTTCCGTTTTTTTCTTCTTTACCATTTTTAGTGTCTACGCATGTGCAGCCTCGTTTCCAATTCCACGCAACTCTAATTATCTTCAAGTTCGCCAAGCCACCCTCTCCTCCCCGCATTGCAGGTACTTAATTTCCGCTTTCTTTTCCCTTGCCGTGGGTCTCATCTGCTGCAACACAATATTTATATAATATAAATATCCATAATTTAGTAATATTATTATATTACATTTTTCCTTTGTTTTGCCTCGGGTGCCAAACCAGGATTACATACGCCGACCTCCACCATTTTTATTAATTTTCCATCCTCAATCTTAATTTACCTGCCACACACCCCCTTTAAATGAGGCCTCCGATCTGTTCAGACTTTGTCACACTAATCCCCTAAAACTATTTCAAATCACTTAATCCACAGCCATTACAATGCGGTCATAACCGCGCGTGACGGACACCACAAAGCCATTACCACTCTTATTCCTTTCTCATGCATAGTAAATGCATACTCATAGTAAAAGCATGCATGGTAAAGACATGCGTGGTAAAGGCATATACGTGGTAATGGCTTCGTGGTGACGGTCACGAGTGGTTATGACCATGTTGTAATGGCTGTTTCCCCAGAACTCACAGGGATAGTGGCCTGCTGGGGTCAGCAGATCACCATGTCTGTGACTGCTTTTTAAATAAAGCAGTTTTAAAAAAAAAAAAAAATTTTAGTGCAGCCTGTTTTCCTTTAAGAAAAACAGGATGATTTTCCAAAATTAAAACGAACGTGTAAAGAACCTGTATCATAAAGTTTTCAGAGTGCATATAACAAATAGAGTAGCAGGTTACTGCTTTTAAAAGAGACATCCTTTTATTACTTGCAATTTATAACTTAAAGTCCTAATATAGAACAGTGGGCTATAAACTTTCATCAAAGAACTGCATGCAGGCTGGAAAGTATACATTAGAGCATAGATTAATGTTACAAAAAAGGGTTAATTTGAGTAGAAATTGATTCTCAATATTAACGAGAACTCCCAACTATGCTGTTTCTTTTTCAATTCTGAGTTTTTGCTTCTCCACACCAAGCACTCCTCAATTATACTGCCTACCAGTATGGATGCCATTTGATTCCTGCACCTTTGGCTTATGTAACATTTCCTTTACACTAATTTACACTTGTATGATTGATTGTCTCTGTGTAATGTGAGTGTGTGATGCAAAGTGCTCGGACATCCTTTACTGGTATGAGTGGTGCTATATAACCAATTCATTGCATCTGAGAGAGTGTGGTTATGGAGAATTGGTCAGTGTTAAAGGGTGCTAGTGATAGAATCCGTGGTGGAGGTGGTCATTGGGGGCACCAACTAACATTGTCGCACTGGGCGCCACCAGCGCTAAAGCCACCCCTGTTAGGTAGGGTGCCCTTGGCACGCTATTTTCTAATAGTGATTCGCAAACCGTATTTTGCAAGTCAGTCCTAGGTTACCGACTCGCAAAATAGGGTTGGAACTTAGGGCCAGATTCATCTAACCAAAATCCGCTCGCATAGGGCCAGATTCTGAGAATCTGGCCCTTTGCGAGCGGTATTTTTGCATTTGGGATGCATCATCCCAAATGCAAAAATCGCAATTTTAGAAATCGCTACATTGCGATTATTTGCATTTAAGGAATCTCAATTTGGGATTCCTTAAATGCAATGCATGAACTATTTCAAAATTGCTAATTTGCAATCTGGGGCCTCTATTTACCGCGAAGTGTAACTACGTGGTAAATAGCAAAAACTTAATGCACTTCAATGCATTTTTCTAAGTTGTATATTACACACACACATGTCCTTGGGACATGTGTGTGCGCAACACCAGTGTACATTACCATTTCAGGGGTGCAACAGGGTGTCCTTTGGACAATCTGGCACCCTTAATATTGCTTCCTTATTTGCGATTCGCTAATTGCTAATCGCAAATAAGGAATGAATGGGAAAGCCATTCCTTATTTGCGATTAGCAATTAGCTTATCGCAAAAAAGGAAGCAGTAGAAATCGCTAAAAATATTGCGATTTCTACATGCATCCAGTTTTGCGAGTCTTTAATAGCGAACCCTTAAAATCCGCTATTAAGGACTCGCAAAACATGACTTTCATGAATCTGGGGTTTAGGGAAATGCATTTAACTGGTGCGACAGGTTAATGCTTCGTACATAGGGCCTCTCCTGATCATGCAATCAACTGCAACAATAACGGATATAAATCATTATTGAGAAATATTCAAAATAACCTCATCATCCCAGACTTTCGTCACCAAAGCTTGCTTTAGGTCAATTCGATTACGGGTGTGCAAATTTTTCTTATGAAAGCGCAATCGCTGATTATTGGGCAATGCATACGTATCATGCTTAATTTCTGTTTTCGTTATGCTGTGGCTGAACACATACATTTCACCAGCAGGAGATCTGTTTCAGGCAGAAAATGTTTCGCCAGCACTATAAATGTGCTAGCAATTTTCACTGCATGACTTTAGAAACTGTATAGACAAAGTAGTGAGCTGGAACCTTGCCTGCCTGTTGTCCGCAACCGCATTTCTCACATACAATTTTTACTCAAACATCCACCCACACTCAATACATTTAAGAAAATGTAATTATCCCGAGAATTACGTAAATTTCACTTGGAAAAAACATGCGATTTCACCCACCCAGGCCCTATAAAGTTCAAGTTCGGGCATTTATAAAGCGCACTACTCACCCAGAGGGTCTCAAGGCGCTTGGGGAGGGGTTCATTATTTGTCGAATAGCCAGGTTTTAAGTTCTTTTCTGAAGGAGATGTGGTTTTGAGTAAGGCGGAGGCGAGAGGGGAGTGAGTTACAGGTCTTGGCCGCCAGGAAGGAGAAGGATCTTCCTCCCATGGTGGACCTTCGTATGCGCGGGACTGCGGCGAGGGCTTGATTAAACGATCTTAGTTGGCGGGTGGGTTTGTAGAAGGACAGTCGAGTGTTGAGGCATTCGGGTCCTAGGTTGTAGAGGGCCTTGTGTGCGTGGGTGAGAAGACGGAATGTAATTCTCTTGTTGACGGGAAGCCAGTGGAGGTCTTTTAGGTGTCTGGTGATGTGATCTTGGTGAGGGATGTTCAGTATGAGTCTCGCTGATGCGTTTTGGATGCGTTGGAGTTTTTTCTGTAATTTTGCTGTGATTCCGGCGTATAGTGTGTTACCATAATCCAGTCGACTAGTGACCAGTGCGTGGGTGACGGTCTTTCTTGTCTCGAGGGGGATCCAGCGGAAGATCTTTTTGAGAATGCGAAGTACGTTGAAGCAGGAGGATGAAACTGCGTTGACTTGTCTGGACATCGAGAGAGAGGAGTCTAGGATGAAGCCAAGGTTACGTGCATGGTCTGTGGGTGTGGGTGCTGTGTCCAGAGCGGAAGGCCACCAAGGCAGAGGGGGAAGATCCTAGGATGAGCACCTCCGTTTTGTCTGAGTTGAGTTGTAGGCGGCTGTGTTTCATCCATTCGGCTACTTCTTTCATGCCTTCGTGCAGATTGGTTTTGGCGGTGTTGGGGTCTTTGGTGAGGGAAAGGATTCATTGGGTGTCGTCGGCGTAAGAGATGATGTTGAGGTTGTGTTGGCGCGCGATGGATGCGAGTGGGCTCATGTAGACGTTGAAGAGGGTGGGACTGAGTGAAGATCCTTGTGGGACTCCACAGATGACTTCAGTGGCCTGTGAGTTGAATGGGGGAAGTCGGACTCTCTGAGTTCTCCCAGCTAGGAACGAGATGATCCAGTCCAAGGCTTTGCCTTGTATGCCGATTTTGCTGAGGTGTTGTATGAGGGTGCTGTGGCAGACTGTGTCGAAAGCGGCTGAGAGGTCGAGTAGGATGAGGGCCACTGTTTCTCCGTTGTCCTGTAGTGTTCGGATGTCGTCTGTTGCTGCAATGAGGGCGGTTTCGGTGCTGTGTTTGGCCCGAAATCCGGACTGAGAGGGGTCGAGGGAGTTGTTGGATTCAAGGAAGGCGATGAGCTGGCTGTTGACGGCTTTCTCAATGACTTTGGCCGGGAATGGGAGGAGGGATATGGGTCGGTAGTTTTTAAGTTCAGAAGGGTCTGCTGTGGGTTTCTTCAAAAGGGCGCTGAGTTCGGCATGTTTCCAGCTTTCTGGGAAGGTGGCAGAGTTGAACGAGCAGTTGATGACATCACGGAGATGGGGTGCGATGATGGAGTCGGCTTTGTTGAAGATGTGGTGGGGGCAGGGGTCGGTTGGTGAGCCAGAGTGGATTGAGTTCATTAGGCGGATGGTGTCTTCAGTGGTGATTGGGTTCCAGGCGCTAAGGATGTTAGTTGGCGGAGTAGGATCTGGGGGGGAGGGGAGTGTTGATCGCTGGGAGTATTCTCAAAGCTGTTGTGGATGTCGGCAATTTTGTTGTAGAAGAAGGAGGATAACGCATCGCAGAGGTCTTGGGAGGGAGTGATGTCGTTGGATGCTGCGGTGGGGTTGGTGAATTCTTTGACGATGTTGAAAAGTTCCTTGCTGTTGTGAGTGTTGTTGTCGAGACGATCCTTGAATGCTGATTTCTTGGCGGATCGAATCAGTTGGTGGTGTTTGCGGGTGGCTGCCTTGAGGGTGGTCATGTTGTCGGTGGTTGGGTTTTTTCTCCATGTTATCTCCAGGGTGCGGCATCGCTTCTTGGATTTTTTTAGGTCATCATTGAACCAGGGAGCCTTTTTGCTGGCTGATTTGATCTGGTGCTTTTTCAGGGGTGCTAATTCGTCGGCCCTGTGGGTGATCCATTGCTTGAGATTGGTGGCCGCTTGGTTTGGGTCCAAAGAGAGGGTGGGAGGGTTTTGGTTGAGTGAAGTGAGGAGTTGGTTGGAGGTGATTTTGTTCCAGTTTCTCCGAGGAATAGGTTGTGGGCGGTTGTGGGTCAGGGTGGTTTTGTAGCTGAAGTGCACACAGCTGTGGTCCGTCCAGTGGAGAGCTGTGGTGTGGTCGAAGGAGATGTGCTTGCTGGAGGTGAAGATAGGGTCGAGCGTGTGTCCGGCTGTATGGGTGGGGGTGTTAACAAGTTGTTTGAGTCCGAGGTTGTCCAGGTTGTCCAGAAGGGTGGTGGTGTTGCTGTCGTGTTTGTTTTCAAGGTGGTAGTTGAGGTCTCCTAATAGAATGTAGTTCTCGGAGGCGAGGGCATGTGGGCTGATGAATTCTGTTATGTCAACGCTGAATTGAGTGCGGGCGACGGGAGGTCTGTAAATGAGGGTGCCTCTGAGTGTGGTCCTAGGGTCGATGTGGATCTGAAAGTGGAGATGTTCGGCGGTTGCAAGATTATCGTCGGAGCTGGTCGTGATTTTGATGGTGTTCCTATGGATGATGGCGATGCCTCCTCCTGTATGATTGGTGCGGTCTTTTCGGATAATCTTGTAAGCGTCCGGTATGGCTATGGCGATGTCGGGTGCTGTGTCGTGTATTCCTATAGGTTCTGAATCGATCCCCCTATTCCTGACCCTATTCTGGTTAAACTAACTATCAAGTTAACTAGCAGTCAGCCCATGAGGCAAGAACAGCCCCCATGATGCAGATACCGTTATCTGACGCAGTCACACTACGGCACAGGAACGTGTTATCTGATTAGGTCATAACGCTTGAGATCTAATTAGACAAGCGACATTCCTCCAGCCCCTGATAAGGCATACGACGTTCTCATAACAAATCAAACCTATGACAACCTGGAAAATCCGTGCGGCCATTGTTTTGATTTCACAGAGAACTTTAGTAAAGAATGTGCTAACGAGCAAGTCGTATGACATCTTTTTTGACGTATCTATGTCCATCCTTACGTCAATCTCGGCACCTTTAAGGTATAAATATTGCCGATCTTGCCCTATGCAAACACACGCGTGGTGACAAGACGGAGCAGCCATACTTGCCGAAGCCGAGAGCAGAAGCAGACCCCGCTGGCAGCAGCCCCGCCTTCCTGACGCGCTGAGAGACGCGCTGCTATCTCAAGCCGAGAGACCCAGCACCGGCGCTTCTGGGCAGCCCTCGCAGGCAGCCTGGAATATCGAGAGCAGAGAAAGAGATACCATTCCTCATTCATCCTAACTTCCAGGTACAGAACTGAATAACCCCTCACAGAGAATTCTTTAGTTATTCACTTGGCAAAAACAAACTTAACTTAAACTGTAACTTTCTATTCCCGCCCACGCATTAGACTTAGGTCAGGTACACGGGGTAGGCGTATTTAGAAACACCAGTTGAGTACGTTTAGTCAAATGTATATGTGTATGTAAATATATTTTAATCATTTTAAACATCATATGGCTCAGAAACCATATCAATGTTTTTACAGTATTATTTTATACTATTGCTTTTAATGTATGCACTTTACTTAACTATAAGTATTGCAATAATATCGATCCATTTCTCATGTATGAGAAAAGAGACTGATCAACAAATAACACCTTTTTATTGAACACGCCCGTCTCTTCCTTTTCTCTACATTCTGATGAGACTAAGAATGCACGTACTGACTGAGTAAAATAATTGCCTTGTGCTCACACGACTCTTGAGATTGACTCTTGATTAGGGGAGAGCAAAGTTGTCATGTTCTATGGTTGTCAGAAACTAAATCCCTTCTTGTCTAATCAGGGAAGGTAATTCTTTCCTGAACATTCGAGAAAGTTTCTAGCGAACTCTGAGCTTAGCTGGCAAACCCAAAAATTAAGTCTAGTATCGACAGTAGTAGACCTAGTTAACGTCTGGTCTAGGCCTTTACTGCTGTAGGTATTATTCCAATGCGCAGAGCCTATTGGGAAGATAGGAGCTACACTACATGGCGCCCAACGCGTTTGGAAAGGGCGATAAAACTAACGTAAGACATTTAGAGTAACTCAGTCGTGCTTTCTCACTCAGACCCCTTTTCCCACATACTCCAAAGACGTCTGGAGTGGGTGAAAGGTAATATCCTCCAAAAACTCGCAGGAGGGAACTCCTATGTATGGTTCTTGGTCTAGTCAACGTTGAAGGATAAACAGTTCCAAAATATTGTGCATCTAATCTCTGTTTCCAAAAGAAACCTGATCTGCAAACAACAAAATAAACATAATACCATCCTGTCGGTAAAATGGGAGACAGTGATGAAGAAAGAGAAGCAGTTAGATTAGCAGCTGAAATAGCAGCAGCTGATAATACAGCACTCGATGCAGACCCGGATATAATACTCATCCCGGTCGCCAAAAGGAGATCTATAAACTCTAAAACTTATAGAAAATGGACTGACACCTAGAGGTGGAACAGTCATATTCGTAATTGAGGCACACGAATATCGGCAGACAGAGGTATACTATACATGGATACATTTTCCAGCAGCAAATGCTGTAACAAAGTACTTCCACTATTAAAAAATAGAGGTTCCACCAGAAATGTACACTCCTTTCGAGGAGGTGGAAGTACCACTCAAATTCCAAGAGCATTTGCTCTTATTTGATGGCGCCCTAAAACATAATAATCACATAACCAGGCTCGGTCCTTTAGGTAGACCAGGAGCAACGTGGCCGGTCCTAGACGGATACACACCACATCCAGACATCGACGAGATGCCTGCACCACAGCTGTTAATACAGCTAAAACAATTACTAAAAATTCACAGACAATTAGTACAGTATGTGATGCGGACTTCTACAATTCAGCCAGCGATTAAACTACCACAGCTTACCCCTCACCAGGGGAACACAAACAAAATTACACCACAGAACATCCAATCCTGCCTAGGGAAAGTTCCGGCTAAACGGGAACAAATACCATTCTGGTTGGCACAGAAAATCACCCAAATAGAGGCGGTGTTTCCTGACACCACCCCGCTAGAAAAACACAGGATTCTGACTATATGTCTCCCAATGGGAATCGCACCACACATTGAGGACTGTGACACTTGGGGTACAGTCTTTGCTTCTATCTACACAAAAACGCACGGTGTTCCATCCATTTCGGTAATACCAGATGTGCTAAAACAAATTCAAGATGAATACGGTCCAGAACCTGCTTTAACTCTTGGTATGAAATTACTAAAAGACTTCAAGCAGGTCTCGGCTATATTATTAGCCAACATAAAAGGTGAAGCAGCAAACGTGGCGATCCGCCAAAGGTTAAAAGAGACAGATATCGCAGACCAACCAGCTGAAATAGCCAGAATCATAGAAAAATCCTATGAGGAACTAGGCAGAGATAGTTTAGGTGGAATACCAGTAAAACCGCAACTGACTGAAAGTCCAGAAAAAATATTTTTTAATAATAATTCACCAAAAAAGAACTGGGATGGAAACAAACAATCCAATCCTAAAGAAAAGAAATTCCAGTCCAGAGGAAGGTCTCCTAGGCGAAGAGAAAAATCTCCAAACCGAAGACAGAGGTCACCGCAGAGTGACCCCTCTGGGAATAGATATAACCTTAGAAATAGGGATAAAGATATCAAGACATTGATACACGTCCCTCTCAATCTTTTCAGACTTCCTCGCAGAAATCGGAAAGAAGAGGACGATCAGAACAAAGAGAAGAGCACGCCAAGTCCAAAGACAAGGAACCTGCTCAACAAAAAAAGAAATTACAATTTCCAAAAAAGAAGGTAGGCAGTATCAAGGTAGTTAACAATGCAGAGAATACTGAGGACACAACTGAAAAACGGAGAGTGGGCTCAGACAATGCTAGACAGCGCAGCAGAGGTGAGCATAGCTCGCAAAGTCCTTATGAATCATCTGGAGACAGTGGACACGAATGAATATCTTCAAGTGGAAACTGCAGATACCAGAGTTAGCAAGCCCCACAAGATATACGAGATAACATTACGTATAGAGGGAGATAAGACAAGGAAAATAAGGGGACTATTTTGGGATAACCTCTCCAAGGGCTATGACATCCTTCTAGCTGAAAAAGACTGGCCACCAGAGTTTGTCAGGGAGTGCCCTCATGGCGAAGAAGTAATTATGCCTGCCTTCTCGAATCAAATCCCGATTCATAAAAAATATACACTTGCTAGAAAGTGGGCAGTGGTCTTAGCACCTGCTTTATATAAAAATCATGTAGGATGGGATGAGGATTCTCCTCCTCACAAAATCCAGTTAAAATCACAACCAACTGCTCAAAGGCAGTACCCAATTAAGCAAGAAGCTAAAAAACAGGTAAATGAAATACTAGATCAGCTAGAATACCAGGGGGTGATTGAAACTTGCACCTCACAAATGAACAATCCTTTGTTTCCGGTCTCCAAACCAGACAATTCATACCGTCTAGTTTTGGATTACCGACACCTTAACACATGTTGCAAAACCTTTGCAGTGCAAAACTCACACAGTGCTGCACTAATGAATAACATAGTGCGCAAAAAATACAAAACAACCTTGGACATCTCCAATGGATTCTTTTGTCAAAACATAGCACCAGAGAGCAGATATTTAACTGCATTCTCAGTAAATGGCACTCAAAAACAATTCTGTCGGTTAGCCCAGGGGTACAAGAACAGCCCGGGGGTATTCTCAGCGAGAGTAACAGAATTACTACAACTATATGATGATGAAGCATTATCTTATGTCGGTGACATTTACTTAACAGATGATGACTTGGAGACTCACTTGAAAAGGGTGAACACCATAATACTTGGGTTCGCTGCAGAGGGTTACAAATTCAACTTCAAAAAATCCAGAATTGCCCATCTGACAGTCCTATTCTTAGGATATGAGTTATCAAGTGAAGGCAAAAGCCTGGCAGACAATTTCCTAGAGAAATGTGCCGTAATCCAAGCTCCTAAAACACTAAAAAACCTACAGTCAATTCTAGGCTTCCTAAATTTCGGAAGAACCTACATTGCAAATTACGCAGAAAGGGTCAAACCCCTTTATGATCTAATTAAACCAGACTTTAAAAGATCCAGTTGGACTCAAACACACACAGAAATTTTGAGATCCTTACAAACAGACATGCTAATTAAAACAAAATTAGAAACCCGTGATAATACACGCAACCTTGTGATCCGAGTCATCCCAGGGAGATGCGGATTCACATACCTAACCTCTAATGAGGGAGATAAGGTACCAATTGCATTCAAATCACACTTGTATACTAAGGCTGAAATGAAATTTAGCCCAACGGAAAAAATTCTTACAGCAACACAGACAGCTATAGCAAAAGAACGAGCCCTGGCACAAGGTAAACGAATAGTAATCGTGACACCAATACCAGCCTTAGAGGCGGTAACAAAGGCAAGCATTCCAAATGCTAAAGCACTCCATCCGAGATGGATACAATGGGCTAACTCTCTTGCTGCAACAGACGTGGTGTACGAATTTGATCCTTACTTAAAAACACAAGAATTTCTCCAATATGAATTTGAATGTCCTCCGCCAACCGAAATTCTGCCTCTAGATCAATACGGCTGTATAATATATACAGACGGATCAGCACAACCCGCAGTAGGGGGTAAACAAGCTTACAGTGCTGCGTGCGCGATTGTTAAAGGTCGTTGGCACGAAGGGAAATTTAAACCAACCCTCACTAAAACACAATCCCTAGGAGATTGTACAGCTCAGCGAGCTGAACTACTAGCATTCAAGATGGCGCTTGAAAATACCGATCGAGAATTCCCCACACTCATAGTGTGCGATTCGTATTATTGTGTTCAATCATATAATGAATATTTGCAGATCTGGCTTCAGAACGGTTTCAAAGATGCTAAAGGTGGCACAATCAAGCATAAAATGCTCTGGGAACAAGTAGCTCTTTTACAAAAAGAACTACCAAAGACTCACGTGATACATACACTGAGTCATCAACGTGATGGCGTTCACGTTGCAGGGAATTCATTGGCTGATGAGGCCGCGAAGGCAGCTGTGCAAACGGCTACCGTAGCCGCCGTCACCCGGTCAAAAACAAAAATAGACAGCGAAATATTACAAGCTGTCAGCGCTTCAGAAAAGGATTCGATAGAACCACTCCCTAAAGGCTTTCCAGTAAAATACTCATACATAACTGATGCAAACAATGTTCCTTTTGCTCGAATCCCTGGAGTGGGGGATAGGGCAATTCCAAACATGGAACATAGGTTAGGACTAATAATAGCGGCACACGAAGGGCTTGCTTCTATCCATGCTGGCGTCTCAGCCACAGTATCATTATTAAAACAGAGATACTGGTGGCCACAAATGAGAAGACAAACAAGGAACTATGTTCTAGAATGTGAAATATGTCAAAGAATGAAAGTATCAACAGTGAGACGTCCAGCTCAGACGCCCCTTCTAATCTCGGATAAACCATTAGCCTGCATTTATCTAGACCACTGCGGTCCCTTACAAAGGGATGGTAACTATAAATATATCTTGGTCGCAGTGGACTCATGCACGAGATTCATATGGATGTGGCCCCAGCGAACGGCTGACGCCAGAACTGTTATAAAAGATTTGCGAGTCTTTATCGGCACATACGCAATTGGCATGCTGCATTCGGACAATGGTCCTGCTTTTAGCTCTCGGGCTTATAAGGAGGCCATGGTCAGCATGGGCGTGCAATTGCGGTACTCTTGTCCATTTCACCCTGAGGGGAACGGAATTGTTGAAAGAAAAAACCGTGACATAAAGCAATCTATAACGGCAAAGGTATTAGGTTCGGGAGCTGGGTGGGTCAAACATCTAATAAGTGTCCAACGTAGTCTAAATAACTTGCCAAGAAATTCTCTGAAGGGATTCAGTCCGTACGAATTATTATTTGGAACTAGAATGATTATCTCTGACCTCGATAGTCAGACTTCAGTGGTGAAAGAAAAAAGCTTTGATGTCAAAGACCGTTTGGCTATTTTGCAGGACTTAAACAAAACAAGAAAAGACCTGAGCAACATACAGTTGAAACAACAGCCAACAACCACTGAAGAATCACCACCTGTCCCAGCAAGACCTGTCTGGATTCCAAAAGTCGGGGATCTAGTCAGGAAGAAGATCGCGGTAAAGAAGGAATTTGGGCCTTCTTACAGAAAAGCAGTTCCTGTCTTGTCTGTCAACGGGACAAGATCAGTTGTACTACCGCCACTTGCTGGAAAAAAGGAGAACCGAGTTGTATCCATCGACCTGGTAAAACCACAACATGTGGCCGATAACAAACAGTAGGCCAAGTGGACTCCCAATAAGTAGCAGAACACCAAGGTTTGCTACCAGTACAGAGGTCCTAACAAAGAGGCTCATCACATTCGAAACGCCTACAGAAGAACAACAAGGACTATGCAACAATGCAATAGAACTCAGACCTCTGAAAACCCAAATAAAGACATTTAGCAGAGACACACCAATCTATACTGAAGTACCAAGTGAAAATGCAAGAAACAAAAATCCTGAACCAATTGGAACAATTGACAGAACTGCATCTGGTTACTTCATCAACTTCGATGATTCCTCTGAAGGCTTCAGTGAACCAAAGACACAGCCATCATCCAAATCCTTTAAAGACAAAGCGAAGGAACTTTTGAAACAACTGAAAGAAACATATCTGATTTCTCCATGGATTGAATTTTGGGTGGGTTTTGGTGCATTTATCCTCATACTTTGGCTCATCATGGTATTAACTTTGGGACGCTTCATTGAGGGAAAATATGCTAAAATGGACACAGCAAGTCAGAACATCAACTTGGTCCTCAAACCACACACATCTTCACACGTCGAGAAAAGAGAACTTTCTCCAGAACTTTCTTCAGCCAACTTCACAGCCAATCCGATACCTGGTGGGGTAGCCTGGGACAACACTGACTATGAAATTTATGGTCCGGTCGAGATCCTGAAATATCCACACCAAATCAAGATCTCCTTGAGTGACTTTGCAAAACCAAACTCATTTGCTGATGATTGGGACTTCGAAAGCATTAATAACATGATGTCTGACTTAGTAATGTCTGCTAAATTTACAAAACATGATTATTTGCAAGGTTCAACAAATTATGATAGTATGAATTGCTATAACCATTATGGTAACCATTTTTTACATAAATCTGCACAACCTAGAAATGTTTTAAATTATAATCAATGGGAACATTGTGCTACACCTCCAAAAGGGAGCTCAAGAACCGTTTATGACAAATATTCATATTTTTCAGGTTTTAACACAAGTAATGCTGAAACATTTTATTTTAAATTGTCAAACAAGACAGGGATGAAAACCATGATAACCAACACAAAATTAATTTATTCTGACTCGTTCTTTGAAAAAATGAATACTTTTGGATTTGATTATTGGGACAAAAATGTTGATTTGAAAAGTGTTTGGGGTACAAAAGAATGGCAAGTACAGGGTTTAGAAGCTTTGTTTAGAGCCTGCATGATCCCAGAACAAATGATATTTTTAAATGACACTGTTCAACAAACCACCTGTCTTGGCTTAGCCAAAATCAAAGATTTAAATAAACCGTCTATTCCAAAGCCAACAATGTTTAGCAATAGCTCTGATACAGATGAGGAGATAGACGTAAACCATATATTAAACCAAAACAGAACACATCCTGATTGGAAACAGTGGTTGATCTGGCCAACAGATACTAATAACTGTCAAGACAGATTCCTGAATAAAACACAGGGGTTCAAAATGACCAGGCCAGACCCTAGATATCCCCAAAGACATCACCCAGGGATAATAACCACCTACAGTGTGGGTAAATTATGCCTTCAATGGCTACAAACTTCCACACTGCCTGAAATTAAGCAACACCTAACTTTACTTACTGATGGTGCTGACTTGCGTGATTTCATAATGGGACCACGCAAACAGCGTCAAAAGCGTTTCATAGCAGCCTCTGTATATGCAGCATACAATGAGGCCTGGAAGGTTACTCAAATTGAAACAGCAGAGAGAATACGGGAAATTGACCGTATTAATTTGGAAAAATCACTTTCTGTAGTGGACAATGGGTTAATGACTCTGTCCTCCAGAATTTTTTCATTGGACAGCATTGTGTCTTCAGCAATCGATATATTATCGCAAGACTTACTGTTATTACAACATGGTCAGTCACAATTGCGTTCTATTGTACAGCTTGGCTGGACGTTACAAAATCTGCGTTCAGGCTATGTGCCTTGGCGTTTAATCAACACAACGTCACTATTCCAAATCTTTAACCTTACTGATAGACAAATCGGTATGGCGCAAAAGGGTGCTGATTATACAATCTTGAGCATTGAAAAACTAGAAAGATTACCAATGACAATGTCAGAACGACCTGTCAGTGAATGGATCATACACGGAATCATAAATATTCCAATCTCAACCTTCAGGTTTCAATACTGCCAAAAATATATACAGGCTGGCATGTACGAGAAATTGGGAAAGGGGTACCTTAAAACAACATGGAACCTGCCCTATTCACATGCATGTATCAGTAATAAAGGACCGAAAGTGTTTCTTAGTGGCAACAATTGTGCTATGTCACTAAGCGGCACGCTTCTGTGTAACGGTATTAGTTTGCACGGAGCCTGTGAAGGGAATTCATACAACCTTTCATGTCACCAGCAAGGCGCACCTGCAACTGAAATAGAACCATTCTTTCAAAGAATCTATAATGGGAGTTACATTCTTATTGTAGACCGCAGATGTTGTAGTCTTATGCCCGGGACTCCTTATCTAGTCACTACGACGGCGAAGGTCAAGTGCTGTGGACGTTCTTTGTTCCCCAGCTCCTTTCCAGACAGGGAGGCAAGGGCATGGCCCAATTTGAAAATTACTTCTATTCGAATAGATACTTTAAGCAGAATGAAAACAGTGCTTCTTCAGACGCCTACAAGGCTCACGTCATCAAAAGAAACGTATGATCTACAAGTCGCAAGGACGACTGCAGAGATACATACATTATTATCAACTAATTCCCCCGTACATTTCGCGGAAATCCTGAGCGAAATCTTAAATATTTCTGATACCAATGGGATCTCAGGGGTATTTAAGACAGTATTTTCGATGGCATTAACACCATTCAAAGCCATACTGGGTATTTTTCCAGATTTCGTCCATTCGATTTTTGGCGGACTTCCCTTGATCCTGGGACTAATTGCAGGAATCCTATTCCTAGTCCTTATTTTTCGTTATGGCAACCCATGTCACAGATCAAACTCTCGCGACAATGGAAGATACGATCCTAGCCATTGGATACCGGGACCGGATATCAAAAATCCTGGGACTCTCCCGGCTTAGAGACCTGAACATGACTTGGTTTCTATCATTTCGACCAATGTGGCAAAGGTGTGTTTTAACTGTACTAAGGTGTCTGCTATGCGGAGAAGAATGCGTGTTAGACACCTGTCTGACGCTACAATCGGATGCGCCAGTGGATGCAGATACACTGTTGGTTCCTACCAAGGTTCACGCATTGTGCTGCCCTCAAAGGCTGCCAATCCTGATGACGGCATTCCTGGAATCTTCACCACTACGATTGAAGAGAAGTGAAGTTCAAGATGAAAGCAGCATCGAACAGGTACGACCTTCTGTCAGTGATGCAAATCAGAATGTCAATGGAGACAATCATGCGCATGAATGCATGGTTACACCTATTTCCGACCTAGTGGAACTTTCCCATGAAGCTGTTGACAGTTTTTTCGAAAGCCTGAATGTTATGATGTTCTCTCCAGAACAGAAATAGAGACTTTTGAGTAAACTCGCACACGGCGTTCCCTGAATTCGGCCTTCAACTTTAAAAATAAAGTCACATGAACAATTACAATCCAGTTCACGGACAGCAATTTTTTCAGCAAGCCCCTAAAATATTTTTCTTCCTATATTTTTTCCGAGACACTGATCTTCTGCTTAAAGTAAGAAACTATTCCTAGAGAACTAAGATTTCTATTTTTAGATACTTTATATAGACTTTAGCTGCCCGCTGGTATGTGCACAAATATTTTATTATGTGATGAAATGGTCTCGACCTTCCTTTCTGTATAGCCATATTAAGAGCCATTTCATGTGTATTTCTCATATACCAATAAGCAATAATGCATAAAATGCGTGTTTACTTTTGCATTTAATTCATAGCTTAAGTGCATACAATATATATGACTGCAATTTTTCAGTATATTTGAAAATTTCGAAATGCATTTATGTATTTTGGGGTGGTAAGGTATACACTATACTCTATAGTATGTTGTACTATGTTATACTATGCATAGATTAATAGATTATGACCATAGTTAGCGTGGAGTGGGTGTCGTGTATTCCTATAGGTTCTGAATCGATCCCCCTATTCCTGACCCTATTCTGGTTAAACTAACTATCAAGTTAACTAGCAGTCAGCCCATGAGGCAAGAACAGCCCCCATGATGCAGATACCGTTATCTGACGCAGTCACACTACGGCACAGGAACGTGTTATCTGATTAGGTCATAACGCTTGAGATCTAATTAGACAAGCGACATTCCTCCAGCCCCTGATAAGGCATACGACGTTCTCATAACAAATCAAACCTATGACAACCTGGAAAATCCGTGCGGCCATTGTTTTGATTTCACAGAGAACTTTAGTAAAGAATGTGCTAACGAGCAAGTCGTATGACATCTTTATTGACGTATCTATGTCCATCCTTACGTCAATCTCGGCACCTTTAAGGTATAAATATTGCCGATCTTGCCCTATGCAAACACACGCGTGGTGACAAGACGGAGCAGCCATACTTGCCGAAGCCGAGAGCAGAAGCAGACCCCGCTGGCAGCAGCCCCGCCTTCCTGACGCGCTGAGAGACGCGCTGCTATCTCAAGCCGAGAGACCCAGCACCGGCGCTTCTGGGCAGCCCTCGCAGGCAGCCTGGAATATCGAGAGCAGAGAAAGAGATACCATTCCTCATTCATCCTAACTTCCAGGTACAGAACTGAATAACCCCTCACAGAGAATTCTTTAGTTATTCACTTGGCAAAAACAAACTTAACTTAAACTGTAACTTTCTATTCCCGCCCACGCATTAGACTTAGGTCAGGTACACGGGGTAGGCGTATTTAGAAACACCAGTTGAGTACGTTTAGTCAAATGTATATGTGTATGTAAATATATTTTAATCATTTTAAACATCATATGGCTCAGAAACCATATCAATGTTTTTACAGTATTATTTTATACTATTGCTTTTAATGTATGCACTTTACTTAACTATAAGTATTGCAATAATATCGATCCATTTCTCATGTATGAGAAAAGAGACTGATCAATAAATAACACCTTTTTATTGAACACGCCCGTCTCTTCCTTTTCTCTACATTCTGATGAGACTAAGAATGCACGTACTGACTGAGTAAAATAATTGCCTTGTGCTCACACGACTCTTGAGATTGACTCTTGATTAGGGGAGAGCAAAGTTGTCATGTTCTATGGTTGTCAGAAACTAAATCCCTTCTTGTCTAATCAGGGAAGGTAATTCTTTCCTGAACATTCGAGAAAGTTTCTAGCGAACTCTGAGCTTAGCTGGCAAACCCAAAAATTAAGTCTAGTATCGACAGTAGTAGACCTAGTTAACGTCTGGTCTAGGCCTTTACTGCTGTAGGTATTATTCCAATGCGCAGAGCCTATTGGGAAGATAGGAGCTACACTACAGCTGATGATGTGTTCATCCATGTTTCAGTAAGGAAGGCGATGTCCGGTGATGCAGTGTCGAGTAGGTCCCATAGTTCGGTTGCGTGTCTGTGGACCGAGCGGGTGTTAAGCAGGATGCATTTCAGGCGGTCAGAGATGGTGCTGCGTGCGGAGGGAGTGGATTTGGTGAGGGTCCTGAAGCAGTTAAACGTGCAGGAGAGGCAGGCGAAAGGGCCGTGGGTACGTCCTGGGGTGGCAGCGCAGCATTGTGGTGTGCGTCCGGGGTTGAGGGCGAGGAGAGTTGCGGCATCATATGTGACTCTAGTGGGTTGGGTGCGGCGGGGACCAGGGGGACAGGCGCTGGGCGCGGTCCAGGCGCGGACGGGCGTAGACGGGCTTACCTTTGGCGCACCTTCGGCGCGCATGGGGCGCGACCGCTGCGCGTGAACGCTGCGCGCAAAAGCATCTGTCATATGTGGATAGTGAGGGGGGAGGGGCGAGGGAGGGGCAGCTGGGAGGCGGGTGCGGGTCGGATATCCGGTCAGGTAGGCACAACAATCTCAACAAAATGGCAGCGAGCCAAAGCGGGCACACACATCAACAAAGCAAAGCAATTGAAATAATCGGACACCAAAGAGACCAGCAGGCAGCGCAGCACAACTGAAAAGCGCACTTTGTCAAACTAGCGCTATGAAATGTTTAGCCAAGCAGAATACAAATAAGCAGCAATCTGGCAGTTTTGCGCTGCGATCTTAATTGAATAATGAGTAATTAACTAAATATTGTAGAGGCGCGTTAGTGAGCAAGGCGGGGTAGCGGTATGCAGTCAGGCTGAGAGCGCTACGATACCGTGCAATCAGGCAGGGTCGGGAGCAGTGTGTGGAGCGGCCGCGTCTGAGAGGATCAGGGCGGTCACCTATGTCCTTATGAAATGCTTCCACAGGAGACTTTTGCTTTAAATAATATAGTTTTAAATAACTATTTCGTAACTTCAGTGACTGAACAAGAGCCAGCAATATACATCCTGGTTTCTCAGGGGCCCAATGCAGCGGCTGCCAAGGGCACCTTTTGTATTTCGTGGATTTTCATTTTTTCATGAAGTTGGGCAACAATAACATCTGTTACTCAATGCCAAGGTGCCCAAAAAAGAATATATGTAGCATCCAAATTTTGAGGTTTGTTTCCCTTTTTTTCAACAGCAGTCCAGCTATAGAAAAGTGAGATTAGCTCCATTAATAATCAAATGAAAACCCATACAGAAATTGAATTTTCACAACTTGGCGCACCATTCGCTGTAAGAGAACAGTTTCTTCCTCCCTGCTCTGAATGGACATGAGTTTGGGTTATCCAAGAGCAGCACCTGCCACGCTTACCGTGTCAGCGATCATGAATACCAGGTAAAACAAGGGGTTTACCCAGTGTTATCATCAAGTGTCAAGGTGTCAACAGGTGTGTGATGTCACTTTCAGTAATCCTGACAGTTTGAAGGATCGATATCTATGTGCCATACCTCAACTGGGGAGAAACCTCGCAGCTGGCAGCACCTTTTTTTTTATTTTTTAGTCTGAGTAATAAACTTAAGGTTTGGGAGTTTTTTTTGATGAAGCAAGAAACTGTGGAGCGGTATTAAACATGTCACCCGATTAGTGAAGTTTTAGTGCCTTCTGAAGAGCCACCCTGGTGATGACTCTGCTGAAGTTAGAGTGATCTCAACGGGTCTTACCGAGGTGTCTAAGTATGCTCGTCAGTCTTCCCCAGGCCAGCCAGCAGAGCACATTCCTTCTCTACCTGCCCAGACCGTCCGCCATACTCAAAATAATGCCCTTAGTCTTTTTTTAAATCTTCACAGGACGTCTGGATGATTTTTCGAGTGGCAAAATAGGTTTAGTACATACTGAAACCCATCAAGCACTGCATTTGGCAAATTGAACGATTATCGATCGCAAAACAGTTTGTTGTATCAGTCCCATAGTGCTTGGCATTTGGCACTTTGAATTGTGACGGTGATTTCCCTACAGCGGGAGGTCTTGGGGGGACTGGGGTTAATTCCAACAGTGTCTTGATATTTATTGAACTCCAAGACCCTCTTATTATTCCCCAGGTGAAGTGAAGGTTACAGGGTAGCCATAGTTCCTGGTCCCACTAAAATGTGCGAAGAGAGTGCCTAAAGCTTGTATGGCAAGAAAAGAGTGGGCAGGAGAGCCTAATATTTACAAATTGATTCTGTTTGATGCTTTACTACGTACATATGCACGCAACCTCTCCACTCTCTGAGGCTCTCATTCTGTGGATGCATCAGCTCGTACCCCAAAAACTACCACCACATATCACTCCACCATTTGCTATTCCATTTTTTCCTGTTCAGAACAGAAACCACACTCCCAAGGAGACAATGCCACAACACTCACAAATGAATTTAAAAGACTTTCCTACAGGGCCAACAGGAGGTAAGCCATCACGCTCAGGAATATAGGCTTTTTTTTTCGCATGCCAAAGCAAGCATGCCTTAACAACGCGGTTGTTACAACGACCGTGTTGTTATTTCGCATACTGTTACAACGCAATTCGGAACCACAACTTGCTTTTAGGGGGCGCTGGATGTTGGAATTGTAAAATTTACTATTCCAACTCCAGTCTGTGCGGACACTAGGGAAGGGGTTTGATTTTAAATCTAACACCTTCTTCCCCCTAACGCAAGTCGTTTTTCCAACTTGCTGTAACGGTATGCGAAATAACAACTCGGTCATTGTAACAACCAGGCTGTTATGGCATGCGTTGTATAGCATGCGAAGTAAAGGCTGTTTACCCTTACAGACTACTTTAATTAGCACATAAGTCACCTTATTCTCCGTCCACCTCTGTAAATCTCTTTTTTGTTAGTACATTCTCAATAAACATAAATATTAAACTGAGAGTCTGAAAAAGCCCCCCCTCAGTGATGTCATTGCCAGAATTACCCCTGACCATCTTCTTGATCTTAATAGAAGACTTCAATACTAGAGACAATTCAGCCTTCTCAATAAACATGCTCTTAACACATTTTCTGACCACTTCGAAACACAATCTGTTGCTTAACTGTATAGAAGCCCTAAACTGGAGTTTACCATATTGTGTAACCATACGACACACAGTTAACCCAAATAGTTTAGTTAAGTTAAAGTTAATTAATGAACCCCTTCCCCCTCGCACCACTCAAACCCCATGCTACAGCATTTTATTTGTAGCCTTGGACTTCACTCAAGTGGTAAATGACCCCAGCAAAGTTACAGATCACATGCTTGGCCCTATTGATTTATTTATTTGTTTATAAAGTTTTATATAGCGCAAACACGACCCACCAGTGTATCACAGCGCTTTACAATATAAAGTTATTAAACGTTAGATCGTTGAGGTAGTACACATACATTCGATATTCACCATTCAGTACAATAGAGATAGATAGTAATATATGGATAGCATAGGTGACTGGTAGTCAATAGAGAACGATTCACACACCGCTATTAAACATTAGAAGGTTGAGGTAGTATATGTACATTCGGTAATCGTCAATCAATACAAAAGAGGTAAACAGTAATAAATGGGTAGCACAGGTGACTAGTAGATGACTTAGCATTAAAGTATTAGGAGGTAAGTTTGTTCATTATAAGCATTTTTACTCCTTTTTTGAAGGACGTAAATGAGGGTATTCCACGTATCACTGGCAGTAGGGAGTTCCAAATCTTCGGTGCGATCCATGAGAAAGCTCTGCAACCAGTATAATTACCTATAACAGAGAAAAATAATTCTGTTCATGCAACGTCAATCATGCTTTGAGCATTTTTTAATCCCTCCCCTCATCACCAGTCTAAGGTATCTGCCACAATCTTGTGCAGAGCAGGAGACTATTCCTTTTCCTTGTAGACAATTCAACAGCATAAGGAAAGAAAAGGCTAACAGAATGAACAAAGATGCAGAACTAAGACCACCAACCTACTCCGATATTAAGCATCTGCTCACAACAAGCTGTAGTGACTATTCACAACCCTTTGTATCTGAATGAGATAAACTCTTGGTAAGATGAGACGAATGGCTATCACATGGCAGTAAAGCATATTAAATAAACCTACAGTGCTAAAGGCATCCACTAGGCTTTAAATCATACAATTGACCCATCAGCGTTTTTCAAGAACTGTCCAAACCTTAAGTGCAGAAAACTTCTTGCAACACCCTCAACAACACTGCAGAGATCTGATGGGCTTCTTTGAGGCTGCAATCTTCTCATCTGCAAATCCATTATGAGTTATACAGTGCAATCACCTTTCCAAGCCTTTGCCCCCCCCCCACCAGTGCCAGTCATCCTTCCTCTGTTATAAACTCATGTGGAAGAAATTTTTTCAAATCATGACTTGAAAAGCAGGCCTTCAACCTCCCAGTGGAACTGTGCCCGGATGTATTAATGAAAAAAGTTCTCCCATTCCTCTCATTCTTACTTTACAAGTGGGTGTGGTGTAACGGCCAAAACTGCCAACTTTGGAATTGGGGTACCAGGTTCTAGTCTGGGTGTTGGCTCAACATTCTGGAATTCTGGGCAAATCACTTAATAACACTGTGTATAAAAAACAAAACAAAAAAAGAATGTGTCCTTGTGTAAAGCAATTGGTTCTCATGTAAAGTGCTCCAATACTTTCAGGACGAGTTTGCACTATATAAAACTGCAATAAATATAATTACACTTACCTTCCAAGTGATTCACATTGCTTCAAACATGCAGCCATCAAGGTTAGACAGAGAGAGCCTTTGAAACAATTTTGTCCTTTATAAATAGAGTCAACAAGTATGTCTCCGTTTCCCTTTGTCCTCCTCTAATAAAGGTCTTAACTATCATCTGGCAAAATTCTACATGATACTCAGACATACATCCATTCAGAGAACAATTAAAAAGCAGCATGGCATTGTGGAGTACCTAGACAATGTTTACTTTTGAGGGTAGGAAAGTTACATTTGTCTGAAAGGATTAACGGCTAGATTCATCAAAGACCCGTTTTGCGAGTCTTTAATAGCGATTCATAAGGAATCGCTATTAAGGACTTGCAAAACGGGATTCATGTAGGAATTGCAAAATAAATTGCGATTCCTACAGCTTCCTTATTTGCGAATAGCAAATTGCTAATCGCAAATAAGGAATAACTCCCCATTCATTCCTATGGGCCAGAGGCCCATAGGAATGAATGGGGAGTTATTCCTTATTTGCGATTAGCAATTTGCTAATCGCAAATAAGGATGCGATTTTAAGGGTGCAGGGGTGTCCAAAGGACACCCTGTAGCACCCCTGAAATGTGAATTTACACTGATGTTGTGCACACACATGTCCAAAGGACATGTGTGTGTGTAACATGCAACGTAGAAAAATGCATTAAAATGCATTTTTCTATGTTTTTCGCTATTTACCTCGAGGTTTGACTTCGTGGTAAATAGCGGTCCTAAATTGCGATTTCGCAATTTTTAAATGTTTCATGAATGGCATTTGAGGAATCTGTAATAGAGATTCCTTAAATGCTAATCCTCGCAAATTTGCGAATTCTTTATTAGCGATTTTTGCATGTGGGATGATGAATCCCAAATGCAAAAATTGCACTTGCAAAGGGCCAGATTCTCAGAATCTGGCCCTTTTGCAAGCGCATTTCGCTTGATGAATCTGGCTGTAAATGTATAGGATTATTATTATTATTATTGTTATTATAATTACATTTGTTAAGCGCGCAGCTACCCGGAGGTTTCCCGGCGCTAAGGCAAACAGAACGGTAAACAGGGTGAGAGGAACATCAGACCAGAAGTTTAAGTATTAAAGAGCCAGGTCTTTACGGAATGTCAAAAAGCACATTTCAGAGCGCAGAGATTGGGGTAGGGAGTTCCATAAAGAAGGTACTAACAGGGAGAACGAGCGCCCTCCCATTTTAGCTCTGTTGACACGCGGTATCCTAAACTTATTCTGCGTGGATGACCTAAGTGTGCGGGGGGGAATATATTGCTGCACCAAAACAGATAGATAGTGCGGGGCTCTTCCAGTCATAATCTTGTGCATGAGACAAAGTGCTTTGAATTTGACTCTGCTCTCAATTCGCAACCAATGCAGTTTATGCATATGAGACGCAGCCGAGGTTCTGGCGGGCAGGTTACAAATAAGGCGAACTGCCATATTCTGTACCACCTGGTACTTCCTGGTTACCTCCTTACAGGCACCCAGGAGTAGGATGTTCCCATAGTCCAGGCGTGCGGTGACAAGAGCCTGGACTACAGTCCTTAGGGTGTCAGCAGGCAGCATCCACGTGATTTTCCTCAGCCACCTGATGATGGTGGTACAGGTGGCGGAGACTTTCACAACGTGTTGCTTAAAGGATAGTTGATTGTCAAGGAGGACCCCAAGATTACGAGCAGTCACGGTTGGAGTAGGTAGCGGGCCCATCTCCGGCGGCCAATGTTGTGGGCCCCAGAGCGAGGTATCTGAGCCAAACAGGAGCAGTTCTGTTTTGTCCCCATTTAATTTTAATTTGTGTTTAAGCATCCAATCAGATATTTGTTTCAGTCCAGATTGAAGAGAGGAAGAGGAAAGATTTTTATTAGTAGAAAGTGAGTAGATAACTTGAGTGTCATCAGCATAGGAATAAATTGTAAGACCGGCCTGTCCGCCAAAAAAGCAAGAGGTCTCACATACAGATTAAAGAAAAGAGGGCTAAGGATAGACCCTTGGGGAACACCGTGAGTGGAGGGGAATATTGACGAAACAGATGTAGAAGAAAAAACTTGAAACGTGCGATCAGAAAGTAAATTAGCAATCCAGGCCAGGGCGGAGCCACCGACACCCACAGATTTCAAGGTGGACAACAAGATGGAATGGGAGACGGTGTCAAATGCGGCACTCAAATCAAGCAAGATGAGTGCCACTGTCTCCCCATTGTCCACCTTTCGTCTGATGGTCTCCGACACACCAAGGAGAGTGGTTTCAGTAGAGAAACCAGCCCTGAACCCGGATTGAGAACCATGAAGAAAATTAGAAGTTTCAACGTGGGAATTGAGCAGGGAATTGACGTGTTTCTCTAGAATCTTAGAGAAACATGAAAGCAAAGAAATAGGGCGAAAATTAGATGGGTTGTTGGGATCTGCGTTGGCCTTTTTTAATAATGGGACCACCATTGCGTGCTTCCATTCATTTGGAACAATTGCTTCAGTTAATGAAGCGTTCAAGACCTCCAAAATAATATGGAGAAGGGCTGGGTCCAAGGAACTCAAAACTTGAGGAGGCATTGGGTCAAGGGGGGAACCAGATTTTATGTCTTGAAGATACTTTTTTAGAAGCGCAGGTGAAATAGGATCCCAAGCGTGGAGTAGGGGAATAGCGGATATAGAGCAGGGGATAATAGCAGGAAGGGAATTGCGTAAGGCTTGATCAGAGTGAGTGGACGCAGCGGGAGTAGAGTTAAAAATATCATAGATCTTATCAATTTTTTCAAGAAAGAAGTTGGCTAAAACATTACACTGGGCAGTGTCCAGACAGGGGTCCTTAGGTACAGTGGACGCACCTGAAAGCTCTTTGACTATTTTAAACAGGGCCTTGGGTCTATTTTGCGCCGTAAGAATAGTACTATTAGCAAAATTGGCTCTGGCGATATCACAAGCCGAGTGATAAGCTTTAAGGGCAGCCTTGTATTTTACTTTATGATCTGGGTTATAGTTGGAGCGCCATATGCGTTCCAGTTTTTTACAATTGGATTTTTCTTGGCGGAGGGCGTCATTAAACCAAGGTGCCGGTGGATGATGGATTTGTGATTTATTTCTTTGAGTCGGGAGACAGGAATCCAAAGCTGTTGTCAACCACAATCTGACAGCAGGTAGCTCTTTAATAGTCATACTGGAAGACGTAGGTTTTGAGTTGGCAAGAAAAGAATTTAATTTGTCTACGTCTAGACGTTTCCAGTTCCTGCTGGCTTTGTGAGGGAGAGCAGGATTAGAGGATTTAGCCACAGTCATTTTAATTGAAAAGTTAACAATAAAATGGTCCGACCAGGTGACCGGCGTTGAAGATTGATAGGAAATGCCAGTAAGATTAGAAATGATGGGGTCTAAAAGATTACCGGCTGTTAGAACCTGAGATGCCAGGTCACCTAGGGTAGCCTGGCCTAGGGGTAAGACATGCAATTCTAGAGGCACAAGTGTGAAGGTTGCAGACCACCCAGCAGTAAATCCACGCAATAACACTTAAAAAGGACACTACACCAATTTGTTAGGAAAATAAGTACTTGTTTATAAAAATAATATACTCTTTGTTCTCTTGGTTCTAGAATTTACAGTTCAATGTAATGCATTCTGCCAGGGAAAAACACTAGTACGTTTAGAAATGCCAAATAATGTCAAAAACACAGTACTCTTAAATTTTTCATCACATTACATTTAGATGACTTATAATCAGTAGCTCTATCCTCAGGGATGCTAACTTATTACAGTATTTGTCATCAATTATACATTCAAACAATTCCCCAACATTGACCAGACCAGATTTAACTGCAATGAGGAGTTTTCAGTTTAATCAGAAGTTTAGTTAATGACCAGCAATCTCCATGAGGAATTTATTCCTTCATTTATCCAGCAGATTCCTCTGTGCTACTCCCCAACCTGTATTGAACAGGGCTGAAAACGACCAGTGCCTTAATTGCTTCACTGTAGGCGCTAGTGCCACTTCCCCCTGCAATTCACCTCCTTACTTGAGAATAATCTGTTGCTGGGTCCTTCCTTCGCCAGTCGTTTGGTGGAATTCACCACCGATATGGCCAGGGAACACGAGGGTGGTAAAGGCTCTTTCGCCTCACAAAGCTCCCCTGCTTCCCCCCTCCTCACTCAGGCCAGCTCCTCCTGCTTGGCGCTTGAGTGGAGGGACGGAACGATAACAAAATGCCCCCTCAGTTCCCCCTCTCTGCTCGGCCAGCTCCTCCGTGTGGCGCGCGAGCAGAAGGGAGAGGCTACTCCCGCTGACATGCGCGGAGACGCCCGCGTTGGTACCGCCTCTCACGGCGGCCGCTCCCAGGAAGGACACTACTCGCACGGGCCTGCTCGGTCCTAGGCCCCTCCTGTGGGGATTGCTACAACGACTGGGGCATGCGCGAAGGCGCCTTTAAGCAGTGTCTCGCCCTCACTTTCCCGGTCAATCAGAGCGCTGCAGGCAATGCGTCAGGAGCACGGAAGGCGCCCCCGGGGTCCCGCTCACAGTTGATGCGGCGCTGCCTCAGAGAAACCGGCACCCTTCACCACTTGCCGATTCACCTGGAAATCTAGGGATCGGCCAACTGCACGTCCGGCCAGGGCCTCTCAGGACACCAGGGCACAAGCCTTCCCCAGCACCCAGGAAGGTAGGAAACAGCGCTGGTTCGATTTTGTACCTCAGCTCCCACTTCCCCACTTCGCAAAGTCCTTTTACTATTCAAGTCTGGATGGAAGTTGATGTCTAGGGATGAGGGTTATTCTTCCTGAGTCTCTTTCACTGGGCAGAGGACTGCGCTCCGCAGCGCCACAGTCTCCTTCTCCTGTGTGCACCCCACTATTTTGAAGCTAGGGGTCAGTCAGGCGCCCAGGGTCTCCCTTAAACATCCACAGCGGGGACAAGACAAGGATCCCAAAGGAGGAGTAGAGGGGTGGATTAATTAGGCTGCTTCCCAGAACAGGAGATCAACCCTCGCACTAATCTCTCCCCACCTTCCAAGATAGCCTGTCCTCCAGCTGACTCTCACAGGTAGACAAAATGGCTGCTCAACCCCTGCCCTTTTATAGACAACCCCCACAGAGTCCAGTAGGGTCCAGAAGGTTCTGGAAGGCCTAAGGTTATCCTATGGGGCTGTCTAAGAGGTGGCAGTTGGAAACAGTTAAGGCCCTCCATTTTGTGAATTACAGCAGTTTCCTGACAGAACAGGCCTCTGGGCCTAAGGTGAAAAACTATGAGGGACAAAAGAACACCTATCCCCTTGGCCAACACCTTTAAAAACTAGTGGACACAAAAATTATTAAGGGTATGAGGGGCAAAAAGGGGACAAAATAAATAATAAATTGGAGGGACTACGCAAAAAGCCAGACAGGTCTAACACCGGCCTTATGGGTAGGGTCGGAATTATGAAGGTGAAGATCTAAGGCTGCAAGATCCTGTAAGAGGCGTGTAGAGATGGTACACGAAACAGAGTTAAAATGGATATTTAAGTCACCAACGACAATAAAATTAGTTGATTGCGCTAATAACGGGGCAATAAGTTCAGGAAAGGAGGAAGCCCAACTACTAGCAGAGCCCGGTGGGCGATAGATCAGCGTACCGGTTAAAGTAAAATGAGGAGAAAGTAAGAGTTTAAACAAACCAGCTTCGCAGTTTGGAAAATCAAGGTCTTCCCATTTACAAGAGAATTCTCTCTTGAAAATAATGGCGATTCCCCCGCCGTCTTTAAGAACCCGGTTCCGCCCCACATAGGTGTAATCATTGGGGAGAGCCATGGCGATGTCAGGGCCAGAGCTATCATTTAACCAAGTTTCAGTGACAAACATGGCAGCCGGGCTAGCTGTCTCTAGAAGGTCAAAAATATCTCTCTTGTGTTTCGAGAGAGATCGACAGTTAATACTAATAAAATCACCACCGACCAACTCCTCGCATCCCTCAGCCAAAACACTCCCACCCTAACAACGAACCCAGACCAAGCGGCCACAAACCTCAGGCAATGGATTACACACAGTGCGGACGAACTAGCACCCCTGAAAAAACACCAGTTGAAATCATTCAGCAAAAAGGCTCCCTGGTTCAATGACGACCTTAAAAAATCCAAGAAGACATGGCGCACCCTGGAGAAGAATTGGAGAAAAGAACCAACCTCAGACAACATGGCCTCCCTCAAGACAGCCACCCGCAAACACCACCAACTGATTCGATCCGCCAAGAAATCAGCATTTAAGGACCGTCTCGACAACAATTCTCATAACAGCAAGGAACTCTTCAATATCGTCAAAGAATTCACCAACCCTCCCGCAGCATCCAACGACATCACTAACTCCCAAGACCTCTGCAATGCGCTATCCTCCTTCTTCTACAACAAAATTGCCGACATCCACAACAGCTTCAAGAACACTCCCAATGACCAACTCACCCCACCCCCTTCTGATCCCACCCCTCCAACTAACTACCTCAATCCCTGGAACCCAATCACCATTGAAGATACCATTCGCCTCATGAACTCAATCCACTCTGGCTCACCTTCTGACCCCTGTCCCCACTACATCTTCAACAAAGCTGACTCCATCATCGCTCCCCAACTCCGCGATGTCATCAACTGCTCCTTCAACTCGGCCACCTTTCCAGAAATATGGAAACACGCCGAACTCAGCGCCCTTCTGAAAAAACCAACAGCAGACCCCTCAGAACTGAAAAACTACCGGCCCATTTCCCTCCTCCCTTTCCCGGCCAAAGTCATCGAGAAAGCCGTCAACAGCCAACTCGCAGCCTTCCTTGAATCCAACAACTCCCTGGATCCCTCACAGAACGGCTTTCGAGCCAAACACAGCACCGAGACCGCCCTCATTGCGGCGACCGACGACATCCGAGCACTCCTGGACAACGGTGAAACAGTGGCCCTCATTCTACTCGACCTCTCCGCCGCCTTCGACACTGTCTGTCACAACACCCTCATACAACGCCTCAACAACATCGGCATACAAGGAAAAGCCTTGGACTGGATCATCTCGTTCCTAGCTGGGAGAACACAGAGAGTCCGACTCCCCCCTTTCTACTCAGAGCCCACCGAAGTCATCTGCGGCGTACCTCAAGGCTCCTCACTCAGTCCCACCCTCTTCAACGTCTACATGAGTCCCCTCGCCTCCATCGCACGTCGACACAACCTCAACATCATCTCCTACGCCGACGACACCCAGCTGATCCTTTCCCTCACCAAAGACCCCAACACCGCCAAGGACAACCTTCACGAAGGTATGAAAGAAGTAGCCGAATGGATGAAACAGAGCCGCTTAAAACTCAACTCAGACAAAACGGAGGTGCTCATCCTTGGATCCTCCCCCTCAGCTTGGGACGACTCTTGGTGGCCTTCCGCTTTGGGATCAGCGCCCACACCCACTGACCATGCACGTAACCTTGGCTTCTTTCTAGACTCCTCTCTCTCAATGTCCAGACAAGTCAACGCCGTATCGTCCTCCTGCTTCAACGTCCTTCGCATTCTCAAAAAGATCTTCCGCTGGATCCCCCTCGAAACAAGAAAGACTGTCACCCATGCACTGGTCACGAGTCGACTGGACTATGGCAACACTCTCTACGCCGGAATTACAAAAAATTGCAGAAAAAGCTCCAGCGCATCCAAAACGCATTAGCGAGACTCATATTAGACATCCCGCGCCAAGAGCACATCACCCGTCACTTAAAAAACCTCCACTGGCTTCCCGTCAACAAAAGAATTACTTTCCGCCTTCTTACCCACGCACACAAGGCCCTTTATAATCTAGGACCAGATTGCCTCAACACCCGACTGTCCTTCTACTATCCCACCCGCCAACTAAGATCATCCAATCAAGCCCTCGCCGCAGTCCTGCGCATCCGAAAAACCACCATGGGTGGCAGATCCTTCTCCTTCCTGGCTGCCAAGACCTGGAACTCACTCCCCACCCACCTCCGCCTTACTCAGAATCACATCTCCTTCAGAAAAGAACTGAAAACTTGGCTATTCGATAAACAATGAACCCCTCCCTCTAGCGCCTTGAGACCCTCTGGGTGAGTAGTGCGCTTTATAAATGCCTGAACTTGAACCTCAAAAGGGAACAGGGATTGAGCGGAGTGGAAGGGGAAGTATGTATGTGGGAGGGAATATTCCAGAAAGTAGAAGACATGCAGTCTATGCCTGAAGTGAAAGAGTCCAATGAGAGGGAGCAATTTGGGCAAGTAGTGGGCGCATTTTGACAGTTAAGAACAATGTCCGAGGAACAAGATGGCCCCCGCAACCGCAGTAAAGCGGTGCGAGAATAGGTTAAGTGATCGCGGGCAGGGGGACCGATCCCTGGGCCCGTGCTGGCGCGGACGGGCGCAGACGGGCAGGACTTTGGCACGACTTCGGCGCGAAGTCGGCGCTCCCGACGCTCTTGGAGTATGGGGACTCATAGCCACATTCTATCAACTAGCTCTCCATCATAAGCTCTCTTTCCACCTCTTTACAACAGGTCAAAAATGCAAATATAATGTCTGATTCACAGAAAAAATCTGAGACGAAAGTCTAACTTTACAACTGTCGGTATTCACAAAGAGCATTTATGAGTAGTAAAGACCAAAAGTCTAACTTTAGTAGTAGTATAGTTAGACCTTTGGTCTAAGTTAGACCTTTGGTGTAAGTTAAACGTTTGGTCTAAACTGTAGACCAAAAGTCTAACTTAAGTACTACTAAAGTTAGACTTTCTTCTCAGATCACCTCTGTGAATCGGGCACATGTTTTCAATACAGATCATAGCTACACCCTACAGGTCAATGTATTGGACTATGGACCTATCTTCCAATTTTCTGTCACTTAGAAAATTGTTCCACTGCTTCAACGTGACCACTGCAGAGAGCTTAAAAGTGATTTGGACATGGACCAATTGGACAACTGCAATGTACTCTAATCTGGTATCCCAAAAAACGGAATCCAGATGCAAAGTGTGCAAAATCAAGCAGTCTGAATCTTCTTGCGTTTAAGCAAACTGTACTTTATCAATCTAGAACTGGAAGCACTGCACTGGATCCTCTGTGAATTCAGGTTCAAGTTCAAAACACTGTGCAATATGCACAGAGCTATGGAACAGGGTTGCAGAAGGCCACAACGAGGAACTTACCCGTAGCTTACTTTATTCAATAACGTTGGTATGGGACGAATGTATGGTGGAACATTCTTGCTGGCCCAGGGAACACAACTCTGGAAGAGACTTTGTCCTCATCTCTGTACAGAAACTTGTTACTAAGAGTTCGGGAAAGTCCTGAAAAAAGCGCTTTTCAAAAAGGTCTTCAATGAATTCTATTTTTTTTTTTTGGTCCTCATTTACCACCATGGTTTCGAATGAAGTCACAGTCGGAATAGGACAAACTGTCACAGTTTGTAGAGCTGGCAGGGATTTAACTGGGAAAGGCCACCGACTTCCCTCAGAAATGCCGTTTCCAAGAGGACAGACACCAATGAAACCAGAAAAATCAAAACGTAACAATAAATTATAAGTGGGAAGTACAGCCATTCGATTCCGGACTTCCAGCCGGATAGGGGCTTTATAGATGGAATGTACCACAGCTGTGTAATCATCAGGCCGGGGGAAAAAAACCAAAAACCCCGACCAACTCAATGGCCCCGCATCAATTAATTCTATTATCATTAAAAGAGCAGCTGAAGAATGTGAGATCTAGGTTTCTCCTAAGCATCTGGGTTGGGGAACTTTCATTTTATTTTTTTATCTTACCTTTTGCAGGCCCCTCAAGTGACCATAGTGGCATGTGGTGCTTTATAAAATTCATAAATAAATAAACTGGAAATTAAATAAACGGTCTGATTCACACAGCAGTACATGCTCTGGATGCACAGTGTAGTGCCAAATGTCTAGTCTCTGGGTCAACCCATAATTCTGGTATGTTCATAGCATGAGGCTTTCCTCTTTAGTCATTAGGTGCTCCCACCTATTATTTTAACCTCCATCAAGCCATCCCTGTATTGTGTCCAGGTAACTTGCCCTTACCTCCCTATCATAGCCTCTCCCTCCACCTGCACTAGGTCTGCGTGACATCCAGCGATGCCTCCACTCCATTTACAACTATATCTCCATGGCTTTAGAATGGATGTCCCCTGCAAACTCTTTGCCTTCCCAGAAAAACAAAAAGGACATATTTCTTTTTTTAGTCTTGCACTGTATGAGTTTCCTAGAACAGAAATGGCTAGCTATTCTACAACCTAAAAGTCACAAAGCCTTTCTAGCTCTTAAGCCAAGATCTCCACTAGAAATTACATAAATGCAATGCATGAATGGAGTCTATGATCTTCCTGTCCTTACAGTCGCATATGACTTGCTGGATCACAGAGCAGTACTAGCACTTGCTGTAGACTAGAGGTGAATCAAGCATTCCCAAGAACTGCCCCAATCGATCTTCATCACACAGACAGTGGGTACTGATCAATTCATGAAATCATTAAGCATCCTCGGGCCCCCCAACAAGCTTTCCCTACAACTTAAGCTTAGCTATCCCCAGCCAGTCCGACTCCAAAGGACATCCATGGAATACTAGCTTCCCAAATAGAACTAAGAGCACAGGTGAACCCCAGAATCTTAGTTCTACATGACACATTCTCTGCCCATAGCAAACCAGCATATAATATATCCTCCCCCATTGCAAACACAATAAAAACAGAACGATAATACTATACAAATGAGAAGAGATTATCAAAAGTTAAACCTAGTCTGTCTCGCTTTTACATTTAAAGGCCACGAATATGGAGGTGCTTTTAACTTCACTTGGGATGCCTGTTTGAATTGGTAGCCTTTGGCCAGTGATTAACATCTGGCCACCCGTTCCTGTAAAGTTACGTTAATGTAAAGATAAAGTTAGTCCACTGTATGAAAAATGTATATTTAATGCAATCTTTCCCTTGAAACCCATGTTGGAAAGGGGGCTAGCATGTGATTTTCTTCAGATCAAAACACAGAAGCCGAGAATTGCCCATTTACCAACCCCATAGCCAATTCCACTGTCTTACCTCATTCAGACAATCAAACTCTATACATTTGGCAATTAGTAAGAAGTTAATTAATTTCTTTCAGTTAGTTCAAAATGCAGCAACCTGCCTGATCACCGGATTATCAAGGGGACCAATCTTATTTTCATTATCTTCCGTCCATTGAAAGCCCATTCTCCAAAGAGTCATCTTTAAAACCATAACCATTACTCATAGGAATACTGGCCTCTGAATGTAAAAGTTATGCACATGGTTATTCCTTTTGCATTGGACACATGTACATGTATCCAGATGCAGGTGATAGGCAGCAGCGACAAAGGTTTGTTCGTAGATTCCGCAAGATGCTTGAATTTTTACCAGTGCCCCTAAACTCGGAGTTGTTCTTAATGACATCCAGGAAGTGGATCAAATCATGGTTATTTGTAAGCCAACTTCTTTAGTTTCTCTTCACGCTACATTATACATGTATTATACATCGCGCAATAACCACTCCACGCTGTTAGTTTAGCGTAAAAGGCGATTTATTAGGACAGAGTTGACAACACAATTAAACAGTTAACAATCCCCAAACTCATATCCTCCAACCATCATCCACTCACGTACTCCAATTACTGAACTCCCCATTCACACCACGACCTCTTCACTTATATCATTCACTTCCACACTTCTCTTTCAACCTCCTTCAGCATCTCCAGCCATCGCACTCCTCTCTGCCACACCCCCATCCTGCACCGGTATCCCCCTCCCCGGAAGGGTGATTATGCCCGTCCTGGACTCCCCACCCCTCCCAAGTACTGCAAAAAACACCCCCTTCAACCCGCCCTAACGTGGCACGCTTAGACTACAAAACAAAACGCCCCCCTCTTCACTCCTAAAACTGTAGGGTGGAAGGGTGGTGAAACTTCCCTGACCTAGACCCAAAGGCCCAAAGACTTCCTCCCCTGTCCCCTTTTAAACTCTAGCCCTAACCCCCTACCCCCTACACTACCTCACACCCTGTCCTCCTATCGCGGAACTCCCCAGGGGAAGACTGGTCTGTCGACCTCACTTCCCCTGGGGGCCGCAGTGGCAGCTGCCGTCAATCAAAACCGGTGGTTTGGCAGGCGGAGAGGAGAGGTTGGTAAATCATTATAAAAAAATACTTACCTGCCACTTCGCTCTGCTCCCGCTGTCAACCATCTTGGTCCCCTGCTCCTCTAGTCCCGGGCGCCTGGAAGTGAATGTGTCTAAAGGCACAGTCTCCCAGCCCAATCAAGATGCTGTCCTCTGTGCCTGGGAGCCTGTGGGGTTTCTCCAACCCGGCTGTACAATACAGCCAGGTTAGACGGAAAAACATAAGTGTACATGTGGCCAGCCAAACACACATGCGCACTTATAAGTGCACAGTACTCCTCCCTGCTCCGGCACGACCCCTCCTGCGGACATAAGTAACTCTGATAGAGATAAATAAAACGATAATAACAATGTGATTTTGTTTTCTTTATCATCTGCTTGCAGTGGGGCGGCGCTCCTCCACCATTACGGAAGAGTCGCCCCTGTCTTATGTTCTTTCTATCAATACCGTCATGAAGCGGCGGTGCACAAAAAATAAGAAATATTAAAATGATATGAATTAACATAATGCTTTGCAGGGGACACAAAACGAAATTACAGTACTTACTAAGAGAAACAAATAAGCATTAAAGAGTCTAAGAAACAAGCGAATGTTCTCTTGTGAAATCTAATCTTGCGATTTGGAACAAAGTGAAGCAGTGATGCAGCCACCTAATGGCTGTGGCAGAAAGGGGAGGAGGTTTGTTTGAGTTTTCAGCTTGAAAACTCACTTTAGTTTCAGCTGTAAAACATGGTAATAACCCCTGAAATAGCTCATGACCTCATTGCAAAGTTAATGTGCTTGAAACAACACCTAAACGCTATCAAGCTTAGCTTCCCGCTAATTACTACTGTCTGATTAAGCACCCTGTGGTGCAACAGTGAGAAGAAATGTATGTATTCAGATACTGCTATAGAAAATGTGATAGTCTTGGCTTCTAGTAGTATACTAAATACATATGCATATGTATTTATGCATATTTGAATGTGTGTATGTATGTGTTTGTAAAGCATGAACCTACGTGAGTGAAACAGCGCTGTGGATAGCCAGAGAGCAGGAATACCATCAAAGATCATTATAGGAGAGGAGGAACATGAGCTGGGTGCTGTGGTGGTTAGAGCGCGGTGGGGGTTTATTAAAGAGTTACATTGTAGCGTTTTTGAAGGGGTGAGTTTTCAGTCTGTTGGAGGAGGGCTGGGCGGTTCTGATGTCTGGAGGATTGTTAATCTAGTCCCTGGTAGTGGAAATGTAGAAGTTTTATCGTTCTTGCAATTCATTGTCTTCCGTCTGGTTTTGCCATGGCATGGTGTGTCATGACCCACTGAAGATGACGAGATTGGCAGACAGATTGGTACGAGTGCTGTCTATGATGCCCCTACAGATTTTCAAGCTGGTTTACTGTGATCCCTGCATGCAGTCATGCAGGGATAGCAGTATAAGTCTGTAATATTATGGATAAAATATCATCCTACAAAAATAAACCTAAACAAAATTCCAAAAATATCTTAAGGGTAATTCTAAATAGGTAACATGTGTCTCCTATACTTAACTCTGCAAACACGTACCTATATATTCACTGAAAAAAACGATTAAGGATCTAAAAACATTGCATATTTTCATGCTGCAGAGGATCTGCGTTGTCGACAGATCTCAAGCTGAGCTCAACAAGGATGTGGGAGCAGTCATGTTAGGGCTGAGTTCTAGAAAAGTTGAAAAAAAGACATACAGGGCAGGGTAGGGAGGGGTGAATGTGGCCCCTCTACCAGAGCCCATTCCCCAGGGCTGTATACAAACAAAAAGAGGAGGGGAAGCACAGCCGCCCTCCCTGACCCTTTACGGGCCTTAGAGACCCCATTCCCTAGAGCCGACATCATCAACAAGCATTTACAATGCAGCGGTTTCGCCTTTGACAAAGTTAGAGCTATTGGAATTGTAAATGACAAATTGTTTATTTATGTGTTGGTTTAATAAATGGCATTGTCATTTACAATGTCAATAGCTTAATCTTTCGCAAATGCGAGACCTATTGCATTTGCACCCACACACACACACAGCCACACACACACAGAGCCACAAACACACACAGAGCCCGCCCCCCCCGTACGTTCCTAAGAGAAGACCAAAACATGCCAGAGAAGTCTATAACATCACTGGTACTCGGTATTGGTAAGTGGTAACAAACCCAAATTCTAGGGTCAAAAGTAACAGAAGGCAGACAAATCACTGTTTTACTATGAATGTGTATAGTCGAAAAACACAGTGTGTAGTGAAATTTCAATGGTTAAGATGCGGTGTAGAGAGGACTAGGCAGAATGGGGTGCACACAAACTAAAACGAAGGTGCTTATTAGGGAAAGGTTGTGTGTGAACACATGTACAAATGTGCACTACAATTAGTAAAGGTGTCAGGGTTCTGCGAGTTGCTGCCATCTCTGTTTTCAAACCAGCAATTAGGGCAAAGACCATTTCAAGACCCCACTTGGTGAATGTGTGGCACCCTTACCATTAGGAGAGGGTAACTGTTAAATTGTAAATAGTTCCAGTATCGTAAGCAAAGTCCCTCCCTAAGATGGCCACCGCTGTGGTCACTAAAGGCTATCTAAAGGCAGCGGCAGGTCTAGTTAATGTGCCTCGCGCTCAGCTTTGTATCTGCGCACTTCAACTGCTTCATTTTCTGAGGCGGCCGCTAAATTCTTCGCTCCGTGTCAGTATTCGTGACAGGAGTTTGGAGGGTGTTAGCGGTCTTCTAGTTAGAGTAGTTCCAAGAGTAAAAAGAGGTTTTTACATAATTGGAAGTCCCAGACGTTTCGTGGAGTTTGAAGTTCCCCGTTTCTTCAAGTTTCAAAGCGGAACCTTCCTGACGGCAGAACCTGAGTGTGGTGACTGTATTCCTTCCTGGTTCCTTTTTGCGCGCTCTGGATTTATGAACAGTCCGCAGCCAAGCCAAGGTTCAAGCGCCTGCAGCTTCCAACAGAATCCCTATTAAGGCATTCCAAGGATACTCTCAGGTAAAGGAAGTTCCATTAGAGGGTAGGAGGAAAGTATTAATAGAACAACCTGTAATGTTGGCTCCTGTTCTTCCAGATAAGAGTATCCAGCAGTCTACCCTTTCACTGCAAGAAGAGTGGCAATAACTTGAAAATTTCTGGTAGGACAAGTTTAGTTACTATAATAGAGAGTACAGTCATAAGGTGGGTTGTTGCTTATGTTCTCTCCTAATCTGTGTATTAGGCACCCGTGCAGTACAGACAGCAGAAGTACCTACGCTCAGCAGTCTGAAGGGGGTGTCAGAAGATTTCAAGTTGTCTCTTTTCTAATCCACTTCCCCTTTTCCCTTCTGTTGGTTTCTTTGCCTGTCAGGCGAAGTCACTGGTGGAGGGGCGATTGGGTACAGCTACAGGACTGCCCCTGCGAGAGAATTCAGGCCTTCGTGACAGATTGAAGTGCCCAAGTTTTTATCTCGCCTGGGCAGTATGGCGGAAGGGTTGAATTTAAAAGAGTTGGGAGAAATTTTAGTTGGGATTCAAAGGGAGATAGGTGCAGTGCGGGAGGAGAATCAAAGTTTAACGGTAGAGTTGGTAGCCTCTCGTCAGGAGACTAAGATGTTGGCTCAGAAGGTAGAAGGGTTGGTCCTAGGAAATCCTGTCCTTAGTTCTCCCAGGCCTAGTACTAGTACCACAGTTCCAGATTCTAAGTCAGTCACACAAGTGATACATTCTGTATCGCCGTTGATTCCACTAGCAGCTTCAGAGAGGTTTTCAGGGGATCCCCAAAAAGCACAACTTTTTTTAACCCAATGTTCCCTCCATTTTATGTGCCGTCCCACATTATTTTCGGACGCTCAATCCAGGGTGGCCTTCATTCTATCCTATTTAAGTGGGGATGTGGCAAATTGGGCAATGCCTTTGGTTAGTGAGGATGATCCCGTACTTTGTGATTTTGACAAATTTAAGACTGAGTTTTTACGTATTTTTGATAGGAGAAGGATTTCTCAGGCCACAGACAACGAGTTGCTAGAACTGAGGCAAGGATCTAAAGATCTCATTACCTATCTGACGCAGTTTAACAAGTTAATTCTGGAAGCAAATTGGCCCGAAGAGAAGCGAGCAGCTTTATTTTATCGTGGTCTAAGAGATGAAATCAAAGACATTCTTGCGCAAGTAGCAAATCGACCTACTGACCTATCTGCTTTGGTAGATTTGGTGTTGGAATTAGATTTTCGTCACTCAGAAAGAAAGGGAGAGAAGCGCAAGGACTGGAGAGTAAATTTCCCTCGTTTTGATCGTGTCAAGATTGAGAAGGGCGCAGGTGGAAGTAGTGATTCTGAACCTATGCAAATAGGAGCAGTCCGCGGGCCATTGAGCAAAGAAGAAAAGGAACAGAGGCATCTGAAGAAACAGTGCTTGTACTGTGGAAGCCCGGGACACTTTGTAAAGGAATGCCCGAAGCGCCCTAAGAATCCTCTGCAGGGAAACGGGGGGAGCCATCAGTAAATGGAGCCGCACTGATGGTACAAGAGGCAAAGACGACTCCAGATTCTCATTCAATTCTTAACACCTTGCAGTCGAACATCCCTCATGTAATTCTTCACATGACACTTAAGTTTAGAGAACATCAGATTCTTGGAGTGGCTATCATGTTAGACTCTGGCGCCACAGGGAATTTCTGTGACATTAAGTATGCTCAACGCATGGGAATTCAAGCCATTCAAAAGGAAAGACAAGAACCTGTCCGAGCTGTTGATGGTACCAATTTGTCATCTGGACCAATCACTAGTCATACTGAAGAATTGGAATTGATTCAGGCTGATGGGCATCGGGAGGTACTGCAATTTAATCTGATCGATGCATCGCAATTCCAATTAATTCTCGGGTTACCCTGGTTGACCACCTATAATCCGGCTATCGATTGGGAGAACCGAACAGTGAGTATGAACTCTAGTTTTTGTCTGGAACATTGCTTTGGGGAGAAAGAAGATTCGAAGGCACCGTCACAAGCGTCATTACTTTCATATGGAGGACAGTCTGTTTGTGCAATCACTTCCGTAGAAATTCCTTCTGAATATCAAGAATACGCTACAGTTTTTAGTGAAAAATAGGCTGATCTGTTACCTCCACATCGACCGTACGGCTGCACCATAGACCTAGTGCCCGGGGCTGTATTACCCTGCAGCCGGATTTACGCGTTAACTGAAGCGGAAAACGCCCATTTGAAGGAGTATCTGGACCGTTACTTGGCCAATGGATTCATTAGGCCATCTCAGTCGCCAGTATCCTCTCCGCTCTTTTTCATTCATAAGAAGCAAGAAGGAAGCTTAAGAACATGTATAGACTATCGTGCATTGAATCAAATTACCATCAAGAAAGTTACCCTTTGCCTTTGATCTCAGTTTTATTAGATCAAATTAAGGAGGCTCAGATTTTCACTAAATTGGATTTACGAGGAGCTTATCACCTTGTTCGAATGAAAGAATGGTAAAGCGGATGCTTTATCGCGTTTGAATACTGAGGAAAGTGAACATCCCGTGGAAATTCAGCCCATCATTCCGGAAGCCAAGTTCATCTGTACTCTTTCCTTAGACAACTTTCAAGAAGAAGTTCGGAAAAGTTTATCCCCAAATGAGATCCAAGAGTGGGTTCAACGTGATCATGAGAGACAGAAGCGACAACAATTGCCTTACTATAAGGAGGCACTATATCTCCCTACAAGTGCCTTACAGCAAAAAGCCTTGCAGAGTTGTCATGACCATCCTTTAGCAGGTCACAAAGGAATTTCAAAGACCTTGGATTTGGTGCAACGTTACTTTTGGTGGCCTGGGTTGTCCTCTCATGTCAAACAATACGTTCAGTCATGTGCTCTTTGTGCTAGAGGTAAGCCCAACAGACAAGCCCCTCAAGGACTTCTACAGCCGTTACCCACCCCTACTCATCCTTGGCACACCATCTCTATGGATTTAATAGTGGACTTGGCTGTTAGTAGGGGGTTAGATACTATATTGGTCATTGTAGATACATTCACTAAGATGAGCCATTTTGTCGCTATGTCTGGTGTTCCTACAGCTCCTGAGTTAGCACAATTCTTTAGTGAAAACATTGTAAAATTGCATGGTGTTCCCAAAATTGTGATTTCGGACCGAGGGTCTCAGTTCATCTCTCGGTTCTGGCAAGCTTTCTTAAAGGGTTTGGGAGTGGAGAGTAGGTTGTTTACTAGTTATCATCCAGAATCTGATGGTCAGACTGAGCGCATTAATCAGGAACTGGAACAGTACCTTCGTCTGTTCTTGATTGATCAGGGAGGTGAGTGGGCAAATCGATTGTGGATGGCAGAGTTCGCTTGTAATAATGCGAGGAGTGTGTCTACTGGCTACTCCCCCTTTTATTTGAACTCTGGTCGTCACCCTAATCCATTTCTCACCCAGGAGGTTTTGGAGGTCCCTGCTGCCAGTACTCTGTTGTCGGATATGGCTACTTTGCATAAGTCTGCTGAGGAAAATTTGATTTGAGCTAAACAGTCTTATAAAAAGGGTGCAGACAAACATAGGCAACCAGCTCCACAATATCGAGTGGGTGATCAGGTGTGGTTATCTACTAAGAATTTACATATGAAGGGAAATAGAAAATTTCAGCCTAGGTTTGTGGGTCCTTATGCTGTAGAAAAAGGTTTTGGGTCCAGTTACTGTGAGACTGAAACTGCCTGCTAGGGTGGGTATTCATCCAGTTTTCCATGTATCTCTTCTGAAAAAGACTAAGCCACATTTGAGAATTGTCAAGCCACCAGATCCTTTTCAGATTTCAGGTCATACTGAATATGAAGTTCAGGATATTCTAGACTCTAAGTTCAGAAAAGGAAAATTGTTCTATTTGGTGGACTGGAAGGGATATGGTCCTGAAGAAAGGTCGTGGGAGCCTGTATCTCATATCCATGCTCCTCAACTGATTAGAAGATTTCATACCCGATATCCCAACAAACCAGGACCGATGAATCGGTCTTTGAGAGGGGGTACTGTCAGGGTTCTGCAAGTTGCTGCCATCTCTGTTTTCAAACCAGCAATTAGGGCAAAGACCATTTCAAGACCCCACTTGGTGAATGTGTGGCACCCTTACCATTAGGAGAGGGTAACTGTTAAATTGTAAATAGTTCCAGTATCGTAAGCAGAGTCCCTCCCTAAGATGGCCGCCGCTGTGGTCACTAAAGGCTATCTAAAGGCAGCGGCAGGTCTAGTTAATGTGCCTCGCGCGCAGCTTTGTATCTGCGCACTTCAACTGCTTCATTTTCTGATGAGGACGCTAAATTCTTCGTTCCGTGTCAGTATTCGTGACAGGAGTTTGGAGGGTGTTAGCGGTCTTCTAGTTAGAGTAGTTCCAAGAGTAAAAAGAGGTTTTTACATAATTGGAAGTCCCAGACGTTTCGTGGAGTTTGAAGTTCCTCGTTTCTTTGAGTTTCAAAGCGGAACCTTCCTGACGGCAGAACCTGAGTGTGGTGACTGTATTTCCCAGTCAGACTTTTGGCATTCTCATTCGGCGGAAACGGCTGCGCTCCTGAGAATTGAGAAGCACTACGGAGAGCGGCACGACAAAGAAGTAGTAAGCTATTTCATTGACTGTATTTCCCAGCCTCCATTTCTGCATATCAAGACTCAGCAGTCCCTCATTGCGCTTCCCCTAATTTCTCCCTTCCCCCCTCATTCCTTCCTGGTTCCTTTTTGCGCGCTCTGGATTTATGAACAGTCCGCAGCCAAGCCAAGGTTCAAGCGCCTGCAGCTTCCAACAGAATCCCTAATAAGGCATTCCAAGGATACTCTCAGGTAAAGGAAGTTCCATTAGAGGGTAGGAGGAAAGTATTAATAGAACAACCTGTAATGTTGGCTCCTGTTCTTCCAGATAAGAGTATCCAGCAGTCTACCCTTTCACTGCAAGAAGGGTGGCAATAACTTGAGAATTTCTGGTAGGACAAGTTTAGTTACTATAATAGAGAGTACAGTCATAAGGTGGGTTGTTGCTTATGTTCTCTCCTAATCTGTGTATTAGGCACCCGTGCAGTACAGACAGCAGAAGTACCTACGCTCAGCAGTCTGAAGGGGGTGTCAGAAGATTTCAAGTTGTCTCTTTTCTAATCCACTTCCCCTTTTCCCTTCTGTTGGTTTCTTTGCCTGTCAGGCGAAGTCACTGGTGGAGGGGCGATTGGGTACAGCTTCAGGACTGCCCCTGCGAGAGAATTCAGGCCTTCGTGACAAAAGGTGATAGCAGATGGCGCGCTGAAGAGCTCATGGGCGCCTATCAACTGTGGGGATAATGCGGAGCCGTAGGGCATGGGCACTCACTGGGTACGTCCACTCCTACAAAGTCGCTGGTAGGGGGAAACTCCTGTGTGCACAAACATAATTATGCATGTACAGTATAACGAATGGCATGTAGAAAAGGCACGTGGCTGTAGGGTGCGATCTGGAAAATGGCAAAGAGACAGTACATGGGCATGAATGCGGATAGGGAAACATGCAGCGGTGCAGTATGACGAATGACCCAGGGTAGAGGGAGCGTGAATGACGGAGACAGTAGCGGAGCAAGGAATAGAGATTGTGTGGAAACAGTAACGGCGCTGTTAAAATGCACATACATGTAATGACAGGTGGTGAAAGAATGTAATACTGGTGAGTCTGGTGTCGCGTACCTTGACAAACTGTAACAGCTAGAGACGGCCCGAGAAGGATATCTTTAAAATTAAAATAAAGCTCTGGGTGAAATACCCGGTCGTGGCAGGACGGGTAGGTCCAAAGGTGGAGCTGCAAAAACGGAGAGGAAGAGTTAAAGCAGCTACCGGACCGGAGTACCAACTCACGGACGGTGTAGTAAAAAGAGGAATCCCAGGAGTGCTGTAGGGAAGTATCCATCGTACGAACAGAGTATGCGGGTGTGGTCTCTTACCTTACAATAGGTGAAGGAATGCACGGGTAATGTGCTCCACTCGAACGTAAGTCCTCATCCGGGTAATGGATGCAGATGGGGTAAAAGTGGGTGGGTATATACAAGATATGCACTGCCGTGATACGGTTGGTGCATAGGTCAATGGGGGGTATTAATTGGTGAAAGGATAACAACTAGACCGGTAATCGAGAAAGTGATGAGTGGGTCTCAATCTGCGCCTGCGCTAAAGAATAGAGGCAGCTCATGGCAATGAACGTTTGTCGGCCGAAATGCGGGAGGGTCAATAATATGAACGAGGGACAGGAGGAGGGGACTGGACGAGAAACGGCGAGGAGAGGGTCTGTGCTTCAAAGGCCTTTGGGACATATAAGTATTTAGCCATGCAGCACATTATCCTGGGTGCCATAGCATCTACTGTTACATCATGTGAAAAGCAATATGTATTGTACTATCCATAGAGAGTTTGCATCCATGTGCCTAAGAGAGCTGTATATTAAAGTACCCGCTCAGGTGTCAGATAAACTGTCATGTGGTATTTGTTTCCTGCATCATGTGGCTAAAAGAGAACATGCACTAACAGTGTAACAATAATAATACAAAGGAAAAATATGACAGCCAGTGCTGCGATCCAAACCTGCTAAGCACAGCTGCACTCTTACCCAATACATTCACCCCTGCGCCATCTAGGCCAATGGAGTGATAGCGCAAACTCGACCCAAAGGTATTGAAGCACTTTAAAAATAAAAAAACCTAAGCAGCACTGCTGTCAGTGCAGAAGATCCCCTCCAAAGACCCGGCCTGGATCACAAGAGCACACTGGCAGGGGAAGGAGCGGTAGTTGGAAAGTTTATTGCGCAGCTGCTGCCTGTCTGCACCATTAACACTACAGTCCTCCACCGCCAGTGACAACAGCCTTTTCGTGCACTGCCTGTGCCGATAACAGCATATCCGGTTTCCACGAGTGACAACATACACTGCGGCAGTGCAGACCATCTGGCTGCATTAGTGAAAGCGTAGCCAAAAGGTAACCGAGTCGTAAACCGCATGTCCAGTCTGCACCAGTAACAGCACACCTGCCTGCACTAGTTACATCACACTTTTTTTGTTGCAGTTTTTATATAGCGTGAACTCGACCTTAAGGTATTGAAGCACTTTAAAACAAAAAATACCATGGCATCACTGCTGTCAGTGCCCAAAATCACCTCCAAAGACCCGTCTGGATCACAAGAGCACATTGGATGGGGAAGGAGAGGTAGTGGGAAAGTTTATGGAGTAGCTGAGTACTGTCTGGGCCATTAACACCCCAGTCCTCCAACGCCAGTGACAACTGCCTGTTTGCGCACTGCCTGTGCCTATAAAGGCATATTCGGTTTCCACGAGTGACAACATACGCTGCAGCAGTGCAGTCCATCTGGCCGCATTAGTGAAAGCGTAGCCAAAAGGTAACATAGTCGGGGACCGCACGTCCAGTCTGCACCAGTAACAGCACACCTGCCTTCACTAGTGACATCACACTTTTTTGTTACAGTGTTTATATAGCGTGAACTCGACCCGAAGGTATTGCAGCTGGATCAGACGTAAGAACCTTTGCTGGCACACCTTTCCGCTTTGCATTCTGGTATGTGTGATCCTATATTTGAATGGACACAAACACGACAAGCACCAGAATGCAAGTAGAGCTAGATTAGCAACTGATGTCGGTCACCGGGCACCGTGAGACTCAGGAGGAATTTATGTTATGTTTTATATATTTAGTTTACTGAGATGTCGGGTTTGCTGCTGTGCATTGTTTGTTACATCGCTAGTAGCTGCAGGTGACTTTGAACACGTGGATACCATCTAGGCACTCTGTAGTTTGCAACAGCGCATGGGCTGGTGTGAAGTCACTACTCTGTAACTCTGATACTTTGTAACCCGGAACAATGCAAAAGCAAAACACAGCAACCTTAATTTTACTACACGGTAGCAGCGGATCAGTGCTTGATAAATGCAACATAAAATTAAAATAAAAAGCTACACATTTTGTTTTAATTTGGACGTTACTATTTGTCTAACAAAGTTAGAACTGGGCCCAACGATTTCATGCTTTCTAACATACGTGAAATGTTCTAATCTGCATCCGTCGCCAGTCGCAAGGTTGTGTAATTGTTTCCAGACAGTTCTTGGTTCATAAAGGCTGCTCAGAGCAATCATATGTGGGCGACATCAAAGGCGGCCGAGTGCTGCGTTACTTCGGAGGAAGGCGGGAGGAGGGGGGCGTCCTGCGCCGTATTCCTGCTCCCCGCCCGTTAATAGCTCGTTCGGCCGAGATGGTGTGGCTCGCTGGGCACCTTCTGCCGCAATTAACGCTCAGGCTGGGATACCGATGGCCTCCACTGATCTTGCCTCAGGCCCGTCGCGGCTCAGCGCTCCCATGCCCGTCCTCCAGCGGGCCAATGTGCGCTGCAGTATAGGTAAGGCGAGCCACCGTGCGGATTGAATAAATGCTCCGCTTTCGGAGCTTCATGAACTCGCCGCCACAGAACAATAGGACATCGGGGAAAGGATTGGGTTACCCTGGCACAGACGGTGGCCTGCTCCCTGGCACAGCCGCTGGAAGGTCGGGACACACTTTGCAGCATCTTAAACAAGCTACTGCCCGGCCGCCACCTTCGCCGAAATGACAAAAACAAACATTGAAAAAAAAAAAAGTAAACCCGCCCACCGCCGCATGACGATCGCAAGGGGGCGGGATGAGTAAAAATGTCCGGAACGCCCACGAATCTGGTCCGGCCATGACGGACAGATCTCTGTTCCAATGGCTAGCCTCCATTTATGGAGCTAGCCAATGGAACAGAGGGCGTATTCCAAAGCCACATATTATTCTCATTAGGTTTTCACCTGCGTGAAAAAGCTGCGCAGTGCGCAGCTTTCACTTAGGCGAAACCTAAAAAGGGAGAGGAGCAAAGAGGTTTCCCTGTAGTGTGGTGGAATCAAGTGGAGTGGTGTAGCATAGAGTGAAGTAGTGTCATAGAGTGGATGTTGGACTTGGCTCTTTTTGCAGGGTCATCCCTAAACTTTTTGCCTTTCTCTTAGCATTTTCTCTGACATGATGCTGGTGGTTTTAAGCCTCTGAGCACTTTAGCACTGCTGTCCAGTGTAAAGTGCATGTGCTCTCTGTGTTACATATGGTAAGATTGGTCTACACCTGTTTGACCTATTTAATTGACCTGTCAGTCCCTTGTAAAGTGGTATCTCATATACCCAGGGCTGGTGAATTAAATGCTACTGGTGGGCTTGCAGCGCTGATTGCTCCACCCACCAAAGTAGTCTTTCAAAACCTATCTCAGGCCTCTGCCATTGCAGGACCTGCGCTCACAGTGTTACTGCCGCTGTATGTGCCATGTTTGTGACCCCTGTTTTACTGCATGTCAGGCGCCCTTAAGGTAGGCCCTAGCTAGCCCTAGGGGAAGGGTGCATAGTAGGTGAAAGATAGGACATGTCCCTTAAGTGTTTGACAAGTCCTGGTAGGGACAAACAGCCATTTTTGGTTTCTCACTACTGTGGGGCTGCCCTCCCATTGAAATGCATTGGGGATTCCCTGATAAGTGTTTCAGTGGTAATTTCTGATATGAGAGGAGCCGCAAGGTCAAGTTTGGTATATTTGGAATGGTAATAACAAATGCTGCGCAATGGTGTGCGCAGATTTATTATAACTATTTTAGAAATGCCACTTTTAGAAGTTGGCATTTCTGTGTGCTATGTGTCCGCCTGATGTGAATTGCATGTCTGGCTTTTAAGTGACAGGGGCTGGGGAGGTGTCCCCGGAAGCTTGTTTCCTTCCCAGTGTAAGAATTGGCTTTTGTAGTTTGGTTTGCCCTGTTCCCATCATGCACTGGGACAGGAACAGACTAATTTGCATACAGTCAGGTTCTGAAACTGGGATGGTGCAATGAGCTAAAAAACGGTGTTGGATCTAGCCCTGATCTCTTGACTGGGTGAGAGTATTCTGCTTAATTCAGAGACTCTGTCCCTCACCACCCATTGTTGTTAATAATTTTGTCCACCCTAAGCGTGGAAGGGTATACTCAGACATGAGTCCCTTGCTCATTGCACCATCAGGATTCAAGCAAGCCGGGCCGAAGACGGCTGTAATGCCAGAAACCGGTCCCCGGAAGCTTGTTTCCTTCCCAGTGTAAGAATTGGCTTTTGTAGTTTGGTTTGCCCTGTTCCCATCATGCACTGGGACAGGAACAGACTAATTTGCATACAGCCAGGTTCTGAAACTGGGATGGTGCAATGAGCTAAAAAACGGTGTTGGATCTAGCCCTGATCTCTTGACTGGGTGAGAGTATTCTGCTTAATTCAGAGACTCTGTCCCTCACCACCCATTGTTGTTAATAACTTTTAGAAGTTGGCATTTCTGTGTGCTATGTGTCCGCCTGATGTGAATTGCATGTCTGGCTTTTGAGTGACAGGGGCTGGGGAGGTGTGTGTGGCTCCTGGAGGGGCAGGGTGAGTCAGCACTAGGCTGAATGGGACATCTACATTTGGAGTAGTGGGAGGGGTAGTCCGCCCCTGAACCAGTTTTTGCTGGTTCACCCAAGCACTGTACTGCAGACAAAGGAATGTGTAGTATAAATATAGGGGCTGTGACCCCATGAATTTTGTGCTGTTTCTGGATTTGCTGGGGGCTTGCTGTTGCTGGGGGCCCGGGAGGAACCACCAAGAGGGCTTGCTTCCTTGCTGGAGGCTCTGTGTGCTGGCCTCCCTGGGCCCAGCTATGCCCCATGGACCCTGGAAGATTCTTGTGCTCAGTGGTCATATTAACATAACCCACCCCCGATGTAAAGCTTAGATAAGTCAGGATTTTAGCGGACGTTAGTTTTTGGCAAAAACCGCAGTTTTCACCAAAATCGAACGTGTGCTAAAATCCTGTGGGCTGCCTTGTAAATATCGTGATGTGAACATCAGCGATATTTTTCAAGGTAGTCCATCTGGGGTACGCCCAATGACGCCCACTTCGCATCTCATTAGAGATGCAAAGGGAGGCGTTGGGAAAAAGGGTGCTAACATGCGATTATGCCTGTTAACACCCTCTTGTAACTAGGGCAATAGTTTCATCTCCGCTTTTTTGGCTTTTTAAGCCAAAAAAGCGGAGATAAAGCCCTTGTTAATGTGATCCTGAGACAGGTGGCTACATGAGCCTCCATCAGTTTGGCTGGAAACGGGAGGAGTGATATAGGCCTATAGTTATCCAACTTTTTAGGATCCATAGCCTGCTTTTTTGTAGCGGGATAACCACAGCTTATTAAAGACTTACAGTATAGTGCCTAGGGACAGGGAGAGATTGAGAAACTCAAGAATAGTGTCGGGGAAAGCCCGATAAATTGCTTTAAGGACATTAATAGGACATTCCTACTTAGGGGAACCCAATTTGACCTTTACTACAAGATCTAAAAAGAGTTTCTTATTCAACATAGGAAAGGTGTTAAAAGAGAAGGGGGTTGGAATAGGCCAAGCTATCCTCAGTACTACTGTAGCTGGGCATGATGGAATTTTGATTTTTTTAAAAGTTTTCTACAAAAAATGAATTTAGGTCATTACAAAGATCCTGGGTGGCCGTAAAAGCGGGAGTCACGCGGCTGGGATTCAATAGCTCTTTCACGATGCTAAATATTTCTTTAGAACTGTTGTTAGAATTAAGTAATTTGTTAGTAAAGTAGACTCTCTTCGCCTCCAAAATGGCATTTTTGTGCATGTGTAAATTTACAACATACTTCATTTATCCTCCGCTGAGTACAATTTTCACCATTTCCGTTCAGCTTGGAATACATGAAGTTTTAAGGTTTTCAAATCCTTAGTAAATCATTTGGATGCTTCATGTTGCTTTAAGCAGGACATTTTTGTTTGGAGGGGGCATGGATATTAAAGGCCTTCAATTGCCAGTTAGTAATCTCTCTTGCCCAGCCGTCTAAATCTCCTTCATGGGCAGGCTGCTCGCAGGATAAGGTATCCAAGAGCGCATTCAAAATAATTCTCTCCCAGTTTCTAAAAGTGCTTCGTAAGGGAGATGAGTGTTTCAGCAATAACAAATTATTCAAATTAAAGCAAATAAAGACATTATCTGACCATGCACAAGGTTGAATAGCCAGATTATGCAGCGTAATATTGGTGGACCACACTTGATCAAGTGTATGGCCTTTAATATGCATGGGGGAGTGGATGTGTTGAATGAGGTTTAGGCTGGCAAGGGACTCCGTAAGTTCCCTAGACAGCTTTCCCCCTTCTGTCTCATTGGCCCAATAATTCAGATCTCCTACGACCAAAACTTATTAGGAAGTTTTTTTGATTAAATCCACAGTCCTAGTTACTTCATGGAAACCAAATGACAGCATGCCATCGAGTGTTGGAAAGTGTCGCAGAGTGGAGTAAAGTGGAGCGTCACAGATTGGATTAGAGTGTTATATATTGGAGTAAAGTGGAGTACAGTAGAGTGTGGTTCAGTGTGGTATGGTGGAGTAGCATTGAGTGTCGTAGAGTTGAGTGGCATAGAGTACCGGGCAGTGGAGTGGTGTAGAACCTTAGAATGAGAAAGACTGGAATCTCTGACACCCCGCAAGGGAAGTCAGAAACACTGGAGCTGGATTCTCTGCAAGCAGGATGACAGCGTCAGGTCAGTGCGTCAGTCGGGGACTCGACTTCCTTCCGAACTTGCCGCGGCGAACTGCGTCGCACAAGTATGCAGCCGAGCTGTACCATGTACCAAGGTTTTCCAGGGCAAGTGAAGGTATATTTATACCTTAAAGGTGTTTAGGAATGCCAGGATTGACGTAAAAGTTGGGCATATGAACGTCATGAATGAACCCTTAAGGAATAGATGTTCATGCATAATAAATGAGTTCTTGGAGAAATCAATAATCCAAGCAAGGGGAAGTCCTAAAGGCTTAAGAGTCTGGTTTCCCAAGAACTCGTTGCGACGTGGTTGGACGGATGTAGGTGACCATGCCTGTATTTGGCTAGCATTGATAATGCCTAAATAAGGGTTGGATTGCTATGCCTAAAATAAGGGCAACGGGAATTGTGCCTACATAAGGTCATAAATCGGGAAAGCAATATACGGTATCTAAATCGACACAAAACAAAAGTGGAGTGATGTAGAGTGGAGAGGTGTATCATAGAGTGGAATGGCAAACATTGGAGAGACATAGACTGGAGTGGCCTAGAGTCGAGCAGCGTGTCATAGAGTAGAGTGGAGGGCCATAGAAGGGAATAGCATAAAGTGGAGTGGTATACATTAAATAGCATACAGCGGAGTGACGCACAGTGAAGTTCAGAGGTGAGTGGCATAGAGTGGAACTGAGTAAAGTGGAGTGGCAGACAGTGGAATAGTGTACAGTGGAGTGACATAGAGTGGAGTGACATAGATTGGAATACAGTACAGTGGAGTGGCATAGGGTGGAGTGATATAGAGGGGATTTGCATGCAGTGGAATAGCGTACAGTGGAGTGGCATGCAGTGGAGTGGTGTAGAATGGAGTGATGTAGAGTGCAGTGGCATATAGTGGAACAGCGTAGAGTGGAGTAGCATAGACTAGAATGCAGTTGAGAGGAGTGACATAGAGTGTAATGGCATGTATACAGCAGAGTGAAGTGCCATAGAGTTAATACTGTAGAGTGGGGTGGAGTATGGTGGACTGAAGTTCAGTGGAATAGTGTAGAGAGGAGTTGGGTAGACTGGAGTGACAGAGATTGAGTGGCATCTTGTGGAATAGCATATAGTGGAGAGGCATAGAGAGGAGTGACGTGCAGTTAAATATCATACTGTGGAGTGGCGCACAGTGGTGCGGCAGAGAGAGGAGTGGCATAGAGTGAAATGGCATAAAGTGGAGTGGCGTGCAGTGGAGTTGCATACAGTGGAATTGCGTATGATGGAGTGAAATACAGTGGAGTTGTGAAGAATGGAGTGGCATGCAGTGGAATAGCGTAGAGTGGAGAAGTGTAGACTGGAGTGTTGTGCAGTGGATAAGCGGAGAAGGAAGTATCAAACATTAGAGTGGCGTACACTAGAGTGGTGTACTTTGGTGAGGCATAGACTGGAATAGCGTACAGTGGAGTGGCCTAGAGTTGAGTGGACTGTTGTAAAGTGGAGTGGAATATTGTATAGTGGAGTGGCAAAGAGTGGAGTGGTGTGTGGTACAGTAGAGCAGACTGGCATGTTATAGTGTGGTGTGTGGTATAGTCAGTGCTTTAAATGGAAAAAAATAAGTGCAGGTACTCACCAAAAGGCGCAGTGGGCGGAGTTCTGGGAGGGGCCAAGGTGGATCAAGGGGCGAGGTTAGCTTTTTGACTTTGCCATGATTGTATGCACAAAATCTGCATGCATTGTTAGAATATCGGATATATCTGTCCATTAGTTATCTCACTAATAACTATATATATGGCACTTACTAATAAGTGTTTATTACTACCCATAGTAGCCTTTTTTAGCATCCTTAAAATAAGAAAAGATTGAGGAAAAACAGCAAGGTTTTAAATATATGCCTTCTTGTTTGCAGGCAGGGCCTTGCTGCAGGGTCATAACTCACTGAGCTACATTACAAGGATGTTAACTTTTGACCGGCAGGTAACACAAGGCTCTATGGAACAAAAACAGTAATCAACTAAGCTGTCTGCATAAAAAAAACGAATCTGTGACTTACATGTTGCATACTGTGCTTTCCAGCAGACACATTGATCCTCCATGCACTTTTATGGTAAGTTAAACCCTTGGTTAGAATGTACACAGATCTTTCTAGCAAGTGCATTAACCTCCAGAGTTATCCACTATATTGTTACTTATGATGCCTTAGCTTTCTGGTTCTCACGAATGGTGAATAAGCACCTGCAAAAAGCTTGGAATTAACCTGGAACTATTTTCATTCTCGCTACTAGTGGGTGTTTCTTTCAAACCTGGAAGCCAGAGTTGCTTTCGAAAAGACATACTGTGTATAACTTTAGTGAGCAGCATATTCTCTCTCTCTCTCCTTGCTACTGGATGAGAAATGCTGACACGCAGACAGACACTAGCTTTATTGCTGCTGGTGGCTCACCCTTTCAACATTCCATTTTATGTGATTGAAAAGGAGTGGTGGAAGGAGTAAACATGCTACAGACAGGATATAAGAAAGAATGAAGTATCTACTGGACTGATCTGGCTGCACTGTTTGTAATAAAAATACACACCATGATCCCAGGTGTGTTAATTCAGCTAATAATTGATATTATATGCCTCATATACTTACTATACTAAATGCCAAATGCATTCTTGCATTTGTGGATGAAATACATATTAAAAAGAAAAGAACAGGCTTTCAAATCACATTGTAAATGGTAAGATGGTCTTTCTGAATCAAAACATGGCCAATGACGTGAAGTCCTGGTTAGGAGATGGGGCGTATTACAAATTAAATATGTTTTCTGTGCTTGTACCACGTAACTTGTACAAAAATGTATGTTTTCCTGCTTTTGGCATTTGATTACAGTGTGCAATAAATTGCAACCAATGAGTGTGTAGAACACGCACATACCTGGCCATGCAACACATTTACCGGCTTCTGATAAAAATGCAGCCATGTACATCCATGTGTGGAATTTTAGTTCGTGTAGTGAACATCATCTACGCCATCTTGCAGACTCACGTATGAGCACACACGACAGCCATTTTAGGTACCATGGTCTCCCTGTTCACGATCGCCCGTCAGCACATTTCCCTGAACCTTGCTAGCCTTCCCCGCGCACCCTGGCTGCCCCCGCGCTCACATGCACAAGTCGTGAACCCTCCCCTCCCATAGCTCTGTCGCAGGGAATCACACCCCGCGCCTGACCAGCACCACCTTTCCGTCCATGAATACCCCTCCTTTGATGACCCTTCCTCTGAGCCTGCACGTCAGCACTGACCACTGGTCATCCTTTAGCCCGAGGATACAGTTTATTGCCCACTACTGTATGCACTCGCCTCTCCTGAAAGAGACCACTATTGATCATGACATCCCCACCCCCGGAGATTCGATCAGGCGCACACATTCCAAAGAGATCGGCAGAACACTCAGCTGCGTGATAGCCCCTCCCAATCATATGAGGGGAAAGGGTCTCTACTGTTGTCATGTGTTGGAATGGGCCGGAACTGGGGGGTGACAGGGATATCGTTCTGATGTCATTCTCATGCTCTACAATGTCCCTGTTGTAATAAAGGACGTTCACATGTCTTAAACCAGTGTATAAAAGACCAGGTCTCAGAGAGGTTGAGAGAGCACCTCGAGACGATACCTTGTTGTCCGATCTGATGTGTTCCACTCCGTCGGAATAAAACTTGTTTCCTGTCTTCCAGTCTCCAGCGCCTGCCTCTTTATTGAGTAATTTCGTATGGTATTAGAGGCGTTTTACGCCGGGCAAATTTAACTTAGGAAACAACTACTGAAATCGCCTGACCATTTTAATTTGATCTTTATCACATGTGGCATGTAGGTACAGGTAGTTTAACACTGGCTGCAAACATCCCTGTTTAAAGAGCATTTCACATTTTTCACCGGACTGACATGGTCGATAAAATAAGGATCAGCGAGTTTGGTAACAAGATCCTTTTTATTTACACATGCAAGTATTGTATTGTATTGTAATTGCATTTATGTAGCGCATACTACCCCTGATGAGGCGCCAAATCACTTTTTCAGTGAGTAGCACCCTACTCCGTAACCCATAAAGGATTAGTGTTAAATTAGTATATTTAAATATGAAAATAATTTGAGTGGTAGACATATGTTAGTCAGTTATTTGGTTTGAGAAGGATAGCGGAGGGATAGACTAGGGAAAAAGGTTTATATTTATATCGTGCTTGTTACCGCTAAAGGGGTATTGAAGCGCTTTCTTGGCGAGTAGCACGCTACTCTGGAACCTATAATAGATTTGTTTAGTGAAATATGACTGGACATGTTAGTCTATTACTTCGATCGAAAAGAATAGTGGAGGGATAGAAGCGGGAAGGATGTAGACTTTTTTTTTGGGAGGTCATAGCAGTAGGTGGAGGCTTGGGATGAGCAAAAGGGATGTGGAGGGGACGAGTCAGAGGGAAGGGTTTATAAAGGCTTGTGAAACCACAACGTCCTTAAAAGTGATGCTCGGCACCGCATTATTTTCACACTGTGCTTGTGATGAGAGGGGAGAAGCAGCAGCTGTGCCATCAGAAATTGCTGATAAAGGGCCACTGGTCAAATGAAGCCAACAGACTGGCTGCACTGCGACGTGACTCTGGACTTTTAAAATGTCCTAGACATTGCCGTAGGGGCCAAGCTGCTGTCATTACTGCTGCAATCGAGGACCAAATTACAAAACCACGGGGCAACTAAAACAAGTTATTTTTGATGATACGATTAAAGTGAATATTGGGTCTGTCTGTGGCATCGTCTTTCACATTTTACCTTCAAAAAGGAAATACACACTTTTTTGGGGGGAATGTCACTGTACGCAGGACAGGACCTTTGTGAGGGACAGATAAAAGAGGGGAAACTGTTCAAGCATTTAAGGGTTTGGCTTTATATTGACGCGCAGAAGAGCCATGTATGTACCCTTCCTAAGCTATCTCCTCGAGTCAAATAGTTTGTTGAAAGGACGCACTCTGCAGAAAACATGCCCACGTGAACACAGTGCTCCAAATAACATTCATTCTGCACCCCTCAAATATGCTTTAAACCCACACTATATCGACTATGAGTTCAACTGTCTCCATCCCTCAGGACAACAGAAAGAATTTCATTTTTTTACTTTATCACTGCAAGGACAACACGGGAAAAATTATGCAATATATTCGGGAATCTTTAAAATCTGCCTGCTTCTTGAAATGGCTGCTGTGGAAAAAAAAACTCGAGATGAATGCATATTTAAAACTCTTCTATGCTGCTCTTCCATCAGTGCTCTCACCCCACCCACTCCATTCATGAGGTTGTGAAGAGCGTCACTTTGTTTGTCCACATAGAAAGCGACAGCTCTTTTAACGTGAGCACACCAGGTAGTGAACTCGGTGTGAGGTGCTTTAACATGTGGGTCCGTTGGAGCATAAACCCACTTTTAAATGAGACACTGCTGGTCAGTGATAACTACTATTTTCAACAACAGAAAAACAAAGAAAGTAGCAGCAGGCAAGTAGGCAATTCACATGCGTGGTAGGCAATTCAGATGTGTGGCAATAGTGAAAGCAATAGCAAACGCTCTTTTGTTCTGTCCTGTCCACGATTCTATCCAGAACAGTGAGGCCCACAGCCACCCATTTGATTGTACCCCCCTCTCAGCCCCGTGAAAGATCAATGGAAAAGATAACCACTTGGCAGACACACACCCGCCCTGATGAATTCCAAAGCAGCTCACGCTGGGTGACAAGTGCTCCCCTGATTAATTCCCTGCAGTGCTCGTTAAAGGTTGAGGGATGAAATGAGCGCTGCTTATGTAGAAGTCAGGTTCCATGAGTACCGGTACTCTCTTCCCTTTTAGGAAAAGTGCCGGTATTCAAGGGGTGAAAAGGAAAAAGTGCCGGTATTAAGTACCGGTGAGTGCCGGCCCATTTAAAGCACTGGGTATAGTGTCTCATGTTGAACGATCATAGAATGGAGTTGCATAGGGTGATTTGGGATGTCGCAGAGTGAATTGGAGTACAGTGGAGTGTCATGTCGTACATTACAGTGGTGTCTGTTAGAGTAGAATGGTATGTTATAGATGAAAGTTGCATGGTGTTGAATGGAGTGCCATAGAGTGGCGTGAAATTACATAGAGTGGAGTGGATTGGAGCATAGTGCCATGCAGTAGAGTGAAGTGGTGTTTTGTTTCATAGTGTTTAGTTTAAACAGACGTAGTGTGAAGATGGCTGAATGAATGTAGATGAAATTTGGAAGGAATGTAGACAATGGAATGGAAAGGGTAATTTTTCACAGTAAATTTAACATGTTTTTGTAATGTTAAAGTTATAAGTAACAAAAAGAAATAGGGGTAGATTTATTAAAATGTCATGCAACGCAGCAAGACACCTTGCTGTGCTGTGTTGTGTGACAAGGAGAGAGCAGGGATGCGCCATATCTACTAAGATATTACACATTCCTGCTCTCTACTTGCACTGACACACTTGTGGCTGCCTAGCGCCAATGCGCCTTGTGCCGTGGTTCAAGAGTGCCTGAATTGCAAGCAGAATTGTTTTTGTACAGGGTGGGACATCTTCCTATACAAAAACAATCCATATAGGATTTTCCCTCTTGCTAACGATGCTGCACTTGATGCTGCACACTTAAAAAAGGAAACAATGAGGAGGAAAAAAGTTATTTCTCCGTGCTATGCGTTCCCTGGGAAAGTGACTTGCGCTGCCTTGTGTTTCTCTAGATTTCCCAAACAATGCAGGGCCAGGCATGGTGGCCTTGTGTTGCTTGATAAATTTCCCTTAACAATGCATTGCCCTTGCAACACTATGGGGCCCATTAGGCTGGCGGGCGGATTTCCCCCGCTGGGCCAGCGGTAGCTACCGCTGGCCCGCCGGGGGCAATCCGCCCGCCATCCTCAACAGAATGACCCCCGCCAAATTAGGATGGCTTGGGGGTACATGGCAGACGGAAAGACTTTCCGCCGCATTTCCGCCGGTTGCGAAGTCGACCGGTGGAAAAAGTGCTTGTCTATGGTGGCGGTGTCTGCGAGACACCGCCAACCATATTAGGATGAGTATGGTTAGATGCATCTCCACGGCGGCGTTGCCGCCTTGGAGAAGCATGCGGTCTTTAGTTTGGGGGCCCTTTGCAGGCCCCCATGGTGAAGGCGAGGTGGGGGGTGGACATGGGAGGTACCTGTGGTACCCCCCTGAAATTGCATACACAATGCGGCAAGCACTGCGCGGTGCCTGCCGCTTTGTGTATGTAAATGCACAACATGCACTTGTCACAACGCGGCGGGTGCTGGTGTAAACACCACCCGCCGCAATGTTACAAATCCATGATGCGCCCGCCAGTGTGGCGGGCGCATCATAAATGTGCGGGACCGCCGCTCAGGTCGCGGGCGGTCCCGTTTTCCACAGGGATGGCGGGCAGACAAAGACCGCCCACCATCCTTATGTGCCCCTAAGTGTGACAAAAGGGCAACGCACTACAGTGATAAATCTGACCCTTAGTTATTTATATTGGGCCACCGTATACCTCTGTAATGGTACATGTCAATGACAAGGTGGTATAAACGTGGCTAATGGCTGCCTTTAAAGTGCTAATAGGTAGGGAAAAAATATTTAAAGATACTATTTACCTATATCTTAGGCTGTAACCCAGACCACAGCCAAAGTGTGGTCATAACTGCTTTTTAAAACACTACACATCCCGAAATACTGCAGGCAGGTGCTCTGTGCCAGCACTCTGTCCTGGACTTTTTCTGGTACTAGCGGTAGAACGCTTATTTGTCTGACTTAATCTTCTGCCTCAGGTCAGTCTTGTTCCTTTTTGAGGAGATATAATAATTTTCTTGTCAATTTTATCTTTATTTCTTTTATACCATATGAGCTGTTTTTCGGGGCGGGGCTTACCTACCTTTATGTGCAGGACCACGGCATGCATGTGTCGCGTGTGACTCAGTATGTGCCAAGATTCCACAGGAGCGAAGATGAGAATACCCGAACAGAAAACAGCTCCCAGAATGCACTGTGAAACACACTCACAAAAGGCTGTTCTCTAAAAGTATGGGTGAATATTCCAAGGAGTGTCCCCCACTCTCCCCATACGTTGGTGGTCTTGCTGTGGAAAATGGTCTGGCAGTATAACAGGTACTGTAAACAAGATACACATATAATAAATAAGAATGCTTAAGTACATGAAACCCTCTTAAACACTGATGTATACTCAGCTCTTGTGTTCCACTTACCCCAAAGTTGTTCTCAAAGGATCTTGAAATGAAGTTCTAAGTAGAAGGAATCACCAATGGTCGAGGTCTTAGGTAATGAAAATATCGAACAGGGGGGGCTAGACTTTGAAGGGTACACTCATACTGCAGTCATACCATAGTGACATCAGTAAAGGAGTAAGTGTAATGGGGCTAAAACAATCCCACACCCAAGAAAGACGAGTGAGGAACTGTGTTTGGCTCAGAGGGCAGATGGAGCAGCAAGCGAAGATAACTAACAACCCTCTAAACAGAAGGGAATGGAGCAGAGAAGTTCCGACCGGCTCCCGAGTAAGAAACTACGGAAGCAGAGCAGATACAAACTCTGGAGGTATGCCATCCGTCTCTAATATGGTACAAAAGAGGGTGGTGATGGACAGAGCATCTGAACATTTGGCTGAAGACGGCTGAAATGCCAGAAACCGGTCCTCTGAAACTTGTTTCCGGTCCAGGGAAGGCATGGCTTGGCAGTTCGGGCTGGACTGTTCCCATGAGGCACAGGGTCAGACTGATTTGCAAATGGCCATGTCTGAACTGGGGTGGAAGAGTGGGCTAAAGAACGGTGATGGATTAAACCCAGATCTGTTGACTGGGTGTGAGTGTTTGATTGGTTCAGATGCTCCGTCCATCACCACCCCCTTTTGTACCACTTTGTTCGCCATAAGTTGGCAGGGTATGCTCAGACGTGAATTTCTTGCTCACTTTGCCACTGGATTCAAGAAAGCCAGGCTGAAGACGGCTGAAATGCCAGAAACCGGTCCTCAGAAGCTTGTTTCCGGTCCTGGGAAGGCATGGCTTGGCAGTTCGGGCTGGACTGTTCCCATGAGGCACAGGGTCAGACTGATTTGCATATGGCCATGTCTGAACTGGGGTGGCAGAGTGGGCTAAAGAACGGTGATGGATTGAACCCAGATTTGTTGACTGGGTGTGAGTGTTTGATTGATTCAGATGCTCCGTCCATCACCACCCCTTTTTGTACCAAATCCGTCTCCAATAAGCAGAACTGAAGCAGAACAGCCACAGGCACACACTCAAACATGGGGCGAGGGCTCACCAGCTTCAAGGTAATATGGAAGCGAAATCAAGCAACTCGCTCAGAAGAGGGAAGGAGAAGTGTTGTCCGGCCCTGGGGAATTGTAAAAGGCGGAATAACCACTCGCTCGAGGACAGGAGAGAGAAGTGCAGTCCGGCTCCGGGGGGATGCAAGGAGCGGAACAGCAACTCGCTCGAGGGCAGGAGGGAGGAGTGCCGTCCAACTCCGGGGGGTAGCAAGGAGCGGAACAGCAACTCGCTCGAGGGCAGGAGGGAAGAGTGCCGTCTGGCTCCGGGGGTAGCAAGGAGCGGAACAGCAACTCGCTCGAGGGCAGGAGGGAGGAGTGCCGTCCAGCTCCAGGGGTTTGCAAGGAGCGGAACAGCAACTCGTTCGAGGGCAGGAACAAACAATTCTTTCACGAGGAAGACGCCAAAAATGCCAAAAGCAAATAGAGGGCGTGGTCACTTCAGGATTCAGTAAGCCAAGCAGCGTCTTATGTTGGAAACGTCCCTATATGCTCTTTAGGACTGTCTCCAAATTACTCGCTACACGGGAGGGGCACAGAGCTGAATACACAGCAAGGTTCTCCTTGCCCTAAGGCTATCCCTTACAGCATGCCGCTGGTGCACTGAAGGCGCGCCAAAGGCATTCCCACCTGCACCCATCACAATCCGTTTTGCTGCCAGCACCAACCACTGTGCGGGTTCTGCTTCAGGTAAAGCCCTTACATCAGATATTTTTAAAGTTCTAACTCTAGTTCAGACTGTAGTTATTGTTATCTTGAGCCGAGTTTTCTATAAGGACCGGTTGCCTTTTAAGGTGTAGAGTGGAGTTTGCTACAGATAGAGACCCTTCTTTGATTAGGCCATCCAGTATCACTTTGTTCTCTTGTTATTTACATAGAGGATTAATTAATGCTCGATCCCTGAGCAAGCATATGACTTAATAACTGATAATCAGCTTGATGTCCTGTTTATTACGGAAACCTGGCTAAAGCCCTGGTCTAATCCTGACATCAAAACCACTCTGCCTTCAGGGTTCACGATTGTTTGGCAGGATAGAGAGGAATGTTGTGGGGGTGGCTCTTGGGACTCCTGGCAATTTAATCTTTTTGACATTGCTCTACTTAAAGGAGCAGAGGACTTAGGTTTTTGCCTTAAAGTGAATCCTTCCTTGTCAATTGCAGGATGCCTGCTTTACTGCCCTCCTGGTCCTGAATCAGCTTTCCTCTCCTCGCTAGGCAATGCACTCACCTCTCCCCTAGTCCGTTTTGCCAACTTCATGTCCTTGGGTGATTTTCATTTTCATCTTGATGTTAAAAATAGCAATGTGTATGTACATAAGCGGCGTTCATTTATGTTCACCGTACCCCTTGGTGTAAATAGAATGGGTACCGCTAAAACTCTGACTGTGTTGTCCCACTAGCATAGACCCATGCACACACGTACACGACAGCCATTTTAGGTACCATGGTCTCTCAGTTTGCGGTCGATCGCCAGCGCCCCTTCCCTGACCCTGCAAGCTTCCCCCATGCCTCCTGACTGCCCCCTCTCCCACATGCGCGAGTCTTGAGCCCTCCCCTCCCGCATGACTCTGTCCCTAAAGAATCGCACCCCGCGCCTGACCAACACCTCCTGTCCCTCCATGAATACCCCTCCTTTGATGACCTCTTCCTCTGAGCCTGAATGTCTGCACGGACCGCTGGTCATCCCTTAGCCTGAGGATACAGTTCATTGTCCACTACTGTATGCACTCGCCTCTCTTGAAAGGAGCCGCTATTGATCATGACCACCTCCACCCCTGAGATTCGATCAGGAGCACACATTCCAATGGAATCAGCAGAACACTCCGCCGCATGACAGCCCCCTCCTATTGCAGGGGGAATAAGGGCCTACTGTAGCCATGTGTTGGAAATACCTCCATGCTTTACAATGCCTTGATTATAATGAAGGATGTGTGTGTGTCATAAACCTGTGTATAAAAGACGAAGCCTCAGAGAAACTTGTTAGAGCACCTCCCGAAGACACCATGCTGAGTGTCCCAAAGGACATGCTCTCCTCATGAGTAATAAACCTTTTTCCTTGTCTTCCTACTTCCAGTGCCCGTCTCTTTATTTGGTAACTACTCAAGAAGGAAACAAAGAGTCGCCCTGCACCAGCAGCCTGGGCATCGGGTGCGATCGGGGCTGACCCTTTTTACAATTGGCGCCCCAAACGCGGGGTCCATCAGCGACATAAGGTCCGGTAAGAGAGGTCCAGACGATGGGGTGAACATCTAAATGATTGGAGTATACCTGCCTTGAGAGGGCCCTCGTCCGGCTGCCGATTGAATGAGCTTCACCGATTCCGAACGGACCTCTCTCAAGTGACCTATTGTCCTGACTGGAATCCCACAGGAATACTGCGGTAAAAACATGGAGAAAGAGAACGATCGGGCGCTGGAAAAAGGAAGGCGAAGAACTGCCCACATGGTCCGGTCCGGGTACGGTCGTGACACACGACAAATTGCGAAATTGATTGATTGATTGATTGTTTGAAAATACTAATATTGCCTATTGATTGCTTCTGGGAGATTCTCTATTTGCAAACAAACACAGAGTCGCCATACTCTGTTTAGTCTTTGCAGATAGTGAAGGGTAGGCAACGCAAAACTTTAACACGTCGTGCCTATTTTTTTCCTCCCCATTGATTGATTGATTGAATCGAGCATTGAATTGTTCGAAGTTGGTTCTCTTAGGAATCTTCTCTGCCTACAAACGGGGAAGAATAGGAATATTCTCTCTCCCTTTGCAGAGAGTGAAGGATAGGTAACGCAAACCTTTAACACGTCGTACCTGTTTCGTTCCTCATTGATTGATTGTTTGCCCGAACATTGACTGTTTGGGAATTGGTTCTTTTTTTGGAGGTATTCCCTGTTTGCAAAGAAACGTAGGAAAAACTTTGCAAGTAGTGAAGGGTAGGTAATGCGAACCTTTGTCCCCCGTTGTAATCTGCCATGCCTATCTACTCCCCACTGACTGATACGCCAGTCTCACCCGGACCATTTACTAGAGGAAGATCATCTGACCCGACCAGAGAGCACCCCTAGTGAAAAGGACATATGAGATAATAAAGTGATCACTGTAACCTGTTAACAGAAAAACTTTAGCATGAAACAACCTGGAAAGAAGGGAATAGGAAAACGAATTCAGTAGGCCACTGATGAAAAATGAACTTTTTATTAAATAACGAACAAGGAAAACGATAACAATACTTAATGGTAAAACCTATTTAGTAACCCGTAATGAGAAACCGGAAAACAATAAGAACGATAAACTGGGGAAAATGCAAGTCAACAGAACATCCGCCTCCACTCTGGAACCTTCCAAAGTGGAGCAGGGTTTCGGCCACGCCCAGCCAAAAACAACCCATATAAGGCGGGTCCTGCTGCCAACAGTCAGCCAGGAGATCCTAACGTAGGGCGTAGCCGGAGGAGAGGCCGAGGCCAGCGGGACCCGGCCAGGGGATTGCCTTGACAACACCGGAGAGTTGCAGGGGGGGGAATGTCCTCGACCCTCCCCTCTCTCTCCCAGTCCGGCCGCGGTGGCCCTTGAGAGTTGCAGGTAGTCCCGCCACATGCTCTTCCGGTCCGGCCACCAACGGCCGGGGGCTGGGGCCGATGGGATCCGGCTGCAGCCGATGAGCCAAGGAACCCGTTCATGGGGCCACAGCAAGGGGCGTCCGGCCGACATCCACCGGAAGCCCGGCCCAAAGACGAACGGGACCATTTTTTCTTTTCTCCTTCGTAATGGCGGCGACAACACGCCAGACCCCACTTCTTTCTTTTATAATGGCTGCAACAACACTGGGGGGGATGTCTCGCACATGCCTCCGACCCCCCCCGTCCTCATCGCCTGGACCGGCCATAACAAATGTCAAGCAAGACGCCGTGGGGTGCACTGGGAGGGAGAGACGGTGCGAACAGGCCTCTCCCGCCTCCTCAGGTGGAGGCTTCCCAACTGCACCCTCAACGTTCCAGGCGCCCGGAAAAGGGTTCTTCCACTGTGGCGATGCTGCAACGCCTCGCCCGGCAGGGTGGAGCCCGTCCGCTCACTTTACCCCGCGATCGCCGGTAGCTGCCGAACTCTCAAAATGGCGATCGACCTGGCAAGAGCGGGCCCAGCATGAAGGAATGGCCCGGTCACTTACTGACTCCACCGTCATAGTTCTCCACAACCTTGAAGATTCTAGAGGAGCCGCGGGAGTCCCCGACTCCCGCAAATACCCCCGATGGGGAGTGACTGCCATGATTGCCCACGGAACGATGGAAATGTAGCCGCAGGACGTCGGCGCTCCCATGCTGGCGCCAGCCTCAGTTTGAATGACTAGAGTCCTATAGACCACAATTCGGATCAGTTCCGGTGAAAGCACAGTATGACCCGGTAGGAACATTGTTGCCTCCCTCCCCTTTTTGACTGATGGTTCGAACCACCGATCCATTCTTTTGCCCTTTAAGGGAACTTTTGGACTGCCAAAGGAAGCTCTGGGCCAACCACGAGTTAGTAGACATTTAGACTATGCCTGGTTCTGCCTGACTGCACTCAAAATGGCGCCGATGCAAATGAAACTTTCAACTCCTTGTTGTACCCCGATTGTTCGGCCCTGGTGTCATGAGTTATGTATGAAGGGTTTTTTTAACTGCATGAATTGATATAGGATGTGCACTGATTATGTGTTCGGATAATTAAGGAATTCAAGATGTGTACTGTCAGTTCGGGAAATGAATTGATATGGGATGGGTACTGGTTATAGGTTCGGACAATGAATTGATATTGGATGGGTACTGATTATGTGTTCAGACGGTAAATTGACATCAGATGGGTATTAATTGAACATTCGGACAATGAATTGTTGTTTGAATTTTGCACATCATGATTACTGAAAGTTGGAAGCCCAACACTTACGACACTCGCTCACACTGAAGTCTCGATATGATTTTATTGCGCTTTTCGCACCTTTTATGTGAAATAAACGACCACTGACTCCGCTCCAGCCTGCTCCGTGGCCGGTCCACGGGGTTGTAGGCCCGTATTTATGCATCGACATTCTTATTAAAGATTTTTTGAGAAAGCAACTATAAGTGTCCGTGTAAATTGATAAAGTCTTGAATGAATAACCCCTATTTTTCCATATAACTGAAATATAGGTGGAATAACCAAGCTCGATTACATAAAGGGTTGAAAAGGTATAACACGAAGAAATATTGCAAATATGAAGGGTCGAATTTTAGTTGTGTATTTTTCCTTTTTATACAGCCAAAGGCAACCGCTGGAGATCCAGGTATTTAGCCCACACTTTATATGCTACCTGTATAAGAAAAATCACACTAACGGTCCACCTGGGCTTAAACGCCCCCGTTTGCAGTGACTGCATCCTGTGGAAATAGGCCGAGTACGCAGTAAGTAAAAACCTTTCTGGGTTTATGCGCGCGAGTGCGTATCAATGTAGCCTGCTCTCCCCTCCCTTCTTTTTCCCTCTCTCTGCAGGTCACCTCGGAATGCCGACGAAAATGGTGATCCAGCGGACGAAGAGACGGGAAAAAGGGTCTGATTATAGTACCTGACCGCGACAAACACCGAATAAAACAAAAAGAATAATGTACACACATGATTAAGCATTCTTACGTTTTAAACTAAATAGGGAAAAGTTTAGGGTATCTCGAGGTAGGGGTTACACAAGTATTTCCCGCCGAGAGTACTAGGGATATTGCCAATATTTGAAAACCTACTACCTCCTTTTTCGCATCCACATAGGCATATAACTAAAAGCTGCCCCCTTGCTCTCCAATTGACACCAACTGTTGTCTCAGCCTGGAAACACACTTGCTAAAAATGACTCGGATAAACCACCGTGAGCATTAGCCCGACCAGGTTAGTTTGTGACCAATTGCCAACGGCGTGAGTGTGTACAAAGAAAGCCACTAGTGAAGACAGCGAACGATAAAAGAGAAGAACAAAAGGTCAAAAGAGCTTAGGATGTTAAGAGGCGCACAACGTACAGGAAAAGATAATTTTGGCCAATAACTGTTTTATGTCTTGTCTTGGATCTTTGTGTGTGATACATGTGCTGTCTCCCCGTCTGAATTTGTGTGTACATGATGCATGAATATGCGTCATCCCTCTGCCTGTGTTTTTGGGTTACTTAACACCTGTTGTTCTGTGTTGTGCGCGCACTGAACGGCCCATTATTGTACACCTCTCTCTCTCACTCTCTCTCTCTCTCTCTCTCTCTGTGTCATACGTGTACTAAATGGACCATTTAGGGTGTGCGCTCTCTCTCTCTCTCTCTCTCTCTCTCTCTCTCTCTCTCTCTCTCTCTCTCTCTCTCTCTCTCTCTCACTCTCTCTCTCTCTCTCACTCTCTCTCTCTCTCTCTCTCTCTCACTCTCTCTCTCTAAAGCCCCCCCCTATGCAAGGACATTGTGCCCCTCCGGCGCAAAACATAATTGGGTTTCCTCGAACACAAAAGGTGCTCAAGCAAAATTGACCAAAACCAAAACGATTGAGACTTGCCATATTACTACCTCTCCCTTCTGCAAACAATAGAACCCGAGTTGGTAATGAAGGAAAGGACGGGTAAAACGACGGATGTCCCCTAATCTGGCCTTTTATAAGGGAACTATAACGTCAATGGTCTTCTGTTTCTCAGTTCGTTAGAAAATGCGATCCCCAATGCCCCGATTGCCCCACCCCCTTGCACCTAAGCGTGGATGTCCAGAGTACCCCACTTCTCCCGATCGACCCCAGCTCCCTGCCCAAACGTCCCCATTCCCCCGATTAACCCCAGCTTCATGTCATCTACCCTCGAAAGCGAAATTAATTACTCCGATTAACGTTCACTCCCCAAGAAGAGCATGTCTTACGTCCACCCCCTTCCTTCATGACGATAACGCCCCACATACAAGAGTTAGCCAACCCCGAAGGGAAATGTAAGATTGTCGATACTTGGGTTACAGGGAAGGCCGAATCTCTACATAAGGACTCGACTTTGAATTGTCTATAATGTTACACTGTGTGTAAAGTTCCAATTTCTCTCCACGAACGTCACGAATGAGCACTGTACATTGATGAATTCCATAGCAATGCACTCCTACAGACTCCATAAAATAACGACCTCTGACTGTGACCGATGAACTTATCCCCCACCTACACAGGATTGGGGACGGAATTAAGATGTATAAATGTCTTCTCCTGCCAGTTGTTCTAAAAACTTGTTTTCTACTCATTTAAAGATATAATAACCGGAGGAGAGGAGCTGGACGCGACGCACAGCCTGGCCACAGATCATGAAGCACACGTGACCGCAACCAAAGGTGGAGCCGCAGAGCAACGAGACGCGGGACGAGGCACAACTCCCAATCTCGGCAGATGAAAGAATGAAGGGCTGTCTTGAAGCCCTCGACTTGCTGACCCACTTGTGCCTGAAAGTCCCCGTCCCCTTTTTCGAGTCCGACTGTTGGGCTTGCTTGCTCATCATCCTTTGCTCCCTTGGTCCCTTGGTGTGTTCGAAGATCTGGCCCCACTCCGCCCTCTCTTCCCTCGGTTATTCAACAAACTTTTTTCATATAAACTTTGACTATGGACTAGGATTTTGCCACGGAAAAACAGAAAGACACGCAGGTGCCCAGCATGAGGCACCTCTAAGAAAATGAGTTATGAAACAGGACTGTGATCTAACAGCAGAGGACTGATCGCACCCTGCAACGTGTAAGGATGATTCCGAGCTGGATTTATAGCTCCACCGCCGGTGCTCAAAAGCGCCAACGAAAAGAAAAACGGACTATCAGAGTCTACCAGTGGTGGCTCGTCGTTGAAAAAGACATTTTCGCTAAGACCCCCCCTTCCAGAACTTTCTACTCACCCCTTGACTAGTTGTTTACATCGAATTGCATTTTTCCCTCAATTTTTATTGCTTACAAAAATGTTTCATCGATCACTCAAGCCCAAAGGTCACATACGGCACTTTTTACTGTATATTGATGTCGTCGGAGAAAAAGTCCTTTTAAACCCTGACTAAATATTATGCCCATCTTTAGGCTCGTATTTAGAACTCAACAAATGTGAATTAACATGTATTATATTTTGCCTATCACATCGACTGTGTAGAAATTGAACGTGCTTATGTAAAAAGCGGCGACTGTTAAAAATAGCAATGTGTATGTACATAAGCGGCGTTCATTTATGTTCACCGTACCCCTTGGTGTAAATAGAATGGGTACCGCTAAAACTCTGACTGTGTTGTCCCACTAGCATAGACCCATGCACACACGTACACGACAGCCATTTTAGGTACCATGGTCTCTCAGTTTGCGGTCGATCGCCAGCGCCCCTTCCCTGACCCTGCAAGCTTCCCCCATGCCTCCTGACTGCCCCCTCTCCCACATGCGCGAGTCATGAGCCCTCCCCTCCCGCATGACTCTGTCCCTAAAGAATCGCACCCCGCGCCTGACCAACACCTCCTGTCCCTCCATGAATACCCCTCCTTTGATGACCTCTTCCTCTGAGCCTGAATGTCTGCACGGACCGCTGGTCATCCCTTAGCCTGAGGATACAGTTCATTGTCCACTACTGTATGCACTCGCCTCTCTTGAAAGGAGACGCTATTGATCATGACCACCCCCACCCCTCAGATTCGATCAGGAGCACACATTCCAATGGAATCAGCAGAACACTCCGCCGCATGACAGCCCCCTCCTATTGCAGGGGGAATAAGGGCCTACTGTAGCCATGTGTTGGAAATACCTCCATGCTTTACAATGCCTTGATTATAATGAAGGATGTGTGTGTGTCATAAACCTGTGTATAAAAGACGAAGCCTCAGAGAAACTTGTTAGAGCACCTCCCGAAGACACCATGCTGAGTGTCCCAAAGGACATGCTCTCCTCATGAGTAATAAACCTTTTTCCTTGTCTTCCTACTTCCAGTGCCCGTCTCTTTATTTGGTAACTACTCAAGAAGGAAACAAAGAGTCGCCCTGCACCAGCAGCCTGGGCATCGGGTGCGATCGGGGCTGACCCTTTTTACATTGATGATTTTACAAACCCTGAAGCTAATAACCTGACTGATACCAGGGCCGGACGGGGATAGCTAACCAGCCCTGACAATTATATCCAACTGGCCGGGGATGGATGTGGGAGTGTTGGCGGGACCATTGCTGCTCTGCTTTTGTTACAAGAAGCCACCAGAAACAAAAATGGCCCCTTCACTGCCAGCTCACTAGGGAAACTCCCGCTACCCACTACGGCCAGTCTAGCCCTGACTGATACCCTCAAAATACTAGGGGCCTAATTACGAGTTCAATCATCCATTGGACTGTCGAACTTGTGGTGACTGTACGGCCACCTAAGCACTGGTGATCTGACTGCCATATTCCAATTGTAGAGGTCAGATTGTCACAGGACAGCTGTAACTGCCAGGGATCCGTGATCCTGTGGTGGTGTTTCAGTTCTCTGTGGCTGCAGCACTGCCAAGCATATTACGAGTTTCCTCACCACCCTCCTTTTCATGGTAGCGAACCCGCTAAAGGGTGACAGTGAAGGAACTAAGGGCCTCTGGGCCTGGGGGTGCATGTAGGGGGGCACATGTCCCTGCACGGCATGGATTGCATGACATGGTGTTTTTCCATGCTGTGCAGCAATGTGCTTCTGTCACCCTACAGGAGTGCCTTTCTAAGGCTCACATATGATACTTAGACAGGCACTGCCGTGGGACCGCTGAAGCACCGTCCTCCAGACTAGGAATGAACTCCTAATCTCGAGGGCGGTGTGCGGATGGATTTGGCAGTCCTCCCGCGGAGCGCTGGCATGTGCTCCACGGTAGGACTGCTAATCTCATAATCAGGTCTCGTAATCAGGTCCTGGGTCTCCCTCAAAGGGTTCAGGCTCCCATCCATAAACTGGGTCACACCTTGGATTACATTTTTTCAAACCATCTTGAGCTCTATGTTGAAAATCTTATCCCTCAATCCAGGACAGTTTACAGTCTAATCCTATTTAAATTAGTTGTTACTATTAACAATATACAAAAAGTGAGGAATTTGAAAATTCATAAGTGGGGAGTCATGACATCAAGCCCTGACTTAATCCCCAGCCTCACTAACACTGTCCCAATTCTGATTGGGAAACACAGAGGGGATCTTGAATCTTTTAATAAATGGATCTAAAATTCTGCTTCAGAATCAGCCCCGCCATGCTTTCCAAAAACAGCTACTCCAAAGTCTCAGTTCCGTGGTTTTTCCCAGTACTGACTGAGTCTAGGCAGCCAGTGTAAAACCTTAGAACGAAAATGGCCCCTAACCTACAAGCAGGATCGCCTTGATCCATTCAGGGGTGCTCAAAAACGATATCATAGATTGATAAAAGAAGCAAAAAAAGAACTACCCCCAAAAAATTGAAGAGGCGAGGTTTCACCCCAAATCTATTTTCTTGCCGCAAAAACATTCCTGCATCTGAAAGCATTAGCTAGAGATATTCCTCCTTTCCAGACTTTGTGCAGTCGCATGTCAGATTTTTTCGAGGACAAGGTCTCCGCCATTCAACAATGCTTCAATCTGACTTCAAACACTGACCTAGCAAATGCTCAATCTACAAAATTTAATGAGACCCCCCTTAATGAGAGGCTGACCCAATTTCATGAGATTTCTTTAATTCAGTCCTCTAAGATGATTCTCTCATGTAAATCTGGATCTCTACTTGATCCTTGTCCTCCTCGAATCTTGCATGCAGCTGTTTATTAGGAAATCCCATCATTACCCACATAATAAATACCCCACTAAACAAAGTGACAGACTCTGATTAGTACAAACTGGCGATTGTTAAACCTCTACAAAAGAAATCTCTGCCAGATCCTACCACTCTGTTTAATTAAAGGCTCATTTCTCTCCTTTCTATGTTGAGTAAAATCCTGGAAAAATTGTTAACCAACAACTTATGTTCTTCTTGGAGAATTCCAATATATTACATTTCTGACAATCTGGTTTTAGGACTAAGCATTCAACTGAATTAACACTTCTTGAGATCTAAAAATCAAAATGACCTTGGATGCAGTTCTTATATTGCTAGACCTATTCGCTGTATTTGATACCATCTCACATGCCATTTTACTGCAACGGATTCAAGATGTTAGAATACCTGATACTGCCTTAAACTGGTGAAAATATTTTTTAATTAACATAAGACAATCAGTGTCACTTGAACAATTCCTCTCTCCAGAAAAAATGGATGGGATGGATCTGCCTCAGGGCTCTTCTCTAAGCCCAGCCCGGTTTAACATGTATATAGCTCAACTCATGTCCCTAAAATGACTCTAATGGAATTGACACTATCCGCCTGATTCATCAAGCTAAATTGCACTCGCAAAGGGCAAGATTCTCAGAATCTTGCCTTTTGCAAGTGCAATTTTTGCATTTGGGATTCATCATCCCAAATGCAAAATTCGCTATTTAAGAATTCGCACATTTGCGAAGAATTGAATTTAAGGAATCTCTATTTGAGATTCCTTAAATGCAATTCATGAAGCATTTTAAAATTGCGAAAATGCAATTTTGGGCCGCTATTTACCGAGAGGTCAGACCTCTCGGTAAATAGCAAAAACTTAGAAAAATGCTTTTAAAAGCATTTTTCTTAGTTGCATGTTGCAACATGGACATGTGTGTGCGCAACACCTGTTTCAATTTGCATTTAAGGGGTGCTACAGGGTGTCCTTTGGACAACCCTGGCACCCTTTAAATCGCTATCTTATTTGCGAGTAGCAAATTGCTAATCGCAAATAAGGAATACTCCCCATTCATTCCTATGGGCCTTTTGGCCCATAGAAATGAATGGGGAGTTATTCCTTATTTGCGATTAGCAATTTGCTACTCGCAAATAAGGAATGTGTAGGAATCGCTATTTATTTAGCAATTCCTACATGAATACCGTTTTGCGAGTCCTTAATAGCGATTCGCTATGAATCGCTATTAGGGGCTCGCAAAACGGCCCGTTGATGAATAAGGCTGTTTGTCATATACTGACGATACTCAGTTGATTCTGTCTCTGGATAAGAATTCATCAAACACATACATTAATCTGCAGAACTGTTTAGCTGATATTTTTTGACTGGATGAATGACAATCATCTTAAATGCAATTCCGACAAAAAAATTAAATACTTTTGTTTGAGAAGTTTAATTGCTTTTCCCCCTTTTAGTGGTGACCACATATGGCTCCTCCTCCTCCTGCCCCTGTAAGCATTGCAAAAAACTTTAGAGTCAAATTTGACACTGATATTCCTTTCTTGCTGCGAGCCTCGAATGTTGTAGGGATATGTTTTAGCCTCATAAAAGCTTTGAGAAAATGTATTTATCTCTTACCTTTAGCTGATAGAAAAACTGTGGCTTTTACCCTTATCTCCTCAAGATTGGATTATTGTAACAGCTTCTATGCTGGCAGTACCAAACGTCTCATCCACAAATTGCAGATGGTACATAATGCAGCAGATAGACTGGTTTTACAACTTCCCAGTAGGAGTTCTGTTTCCGGCACCCTACATACTTTGCACTGGCTTCATATCCGTAAAAGAATTCTGTTTAAACTACTTCTGCTCATATATAGGGTATATAAAAAAAACAGACCCAAATACCTTAGTGATTGGTTCTGCCACTCTCTTCCCCAGCGGAGCCTAAGATCATCAACTCAGAGACCTTTCTGAAAACTCCTTCTTTCTGACCAAAATCTTGTGGTGGAAAGTCCTTTGCGGTTCTGGGGTCTCAAGTGTGGATTCTTCTTCCTCACAGCATGCGCTTTATTGGTTCTGAAGCTAATTTTAAGAAGGAATTAAAAACTTGGTTATTTTCAACCTTAGACTCTTTGTGCCATTCGCTAATTTAGGAACACTTGCATTCCATTCTGGATCTGTAGCAGTTTTCTGGCATAGCGCCAGAATGCTCATTGGAGTGGCAGCAGTGCTTAAAAGATAATAGTCATTCATTCTTAGCAACATGCCTGCCTTTTTCTTTTGTAAAGGCGGCCATTAACAAATGATATACTGCATTATCATCGGTATGTACCGTGAACTACCACTGTAATTTTGTGGTATTTTGTGAAATTATATTGTATTTAGCAGTCTCACATATCACTATGTTTAAATCCCTTAAAACGTTTAAAAACGTTTAAAAACATACCTTACCTGTACTACTAAAAAGGATCATCATCACAAACTTGAAAAATGTCATGAAAATCCGTTCGGGCTTTTTGCCGCTAAGTCCATTACAAACATCTATGGAAAATGCATTGGGAGAAAAACGTGCTATGGGGTATATTTACAAGGACTTAACGCCACGGTAGTGTCAAGCTTTCGATGTTACGGCGGCTATTTTTTTATTGGCTTATTTACAAGTTGCCATTAACTGGAGTTAGCAGAACTTTTCCGGCAAAAACTTGAATTTTAAAGATCACCACTTCTGTCAGCGAGAGTTAACGAAAACAAGGTGCAAGGTGGGCGTTCCTGTGAAGAAACTGCTGCTTACCCCACTTCGGGATATTTACAAGGAATTCCTTGTATGGTGCAAAACCAAAAAAACTGCCTCTATGTTCAGTCTGAGGCAGTTTTTAAGACCAGAAAACAGCTGGTCTTACAATTAATGCAAACACTTGGGGCCTCATTTCAGAGGTGTTGGTGCTGGATAGCGCAGCAAAGATTATTGCTGCGCCAAAACAAAAGCTCAGGAATGCACCCCACAGTAAGATAGGGCGCAGTCCTGGGCCTCATTCATGAAAGTGTTGCATCGCTGCAGCAAAACAATGTTTGCACACTTTTCACTGCGCCCTTCTTGCGACACCATGGATGAGCAGTATTTACTGTCACTGGGGTTGTCCAGGTGGAAGTTGAGGTCTCCGGGTAGGATGCAGTCAGTGGATGGGAGAGCCTGGGGTGCAATGAGGTCGACAATGGCATCAGTGAATGGGGGTTCATGGGCCAGGAGGCCTGTAGGCTGTGGAGGGTGGGGTTAGTCTGGTTCTGGCAGTGGAGGTGTTCCATGGTAGCCGTCAGGTCATTAGAGTGTGTGGTCAGTCAGAGTGTGCTTGTTAGACAATGGCAATGCCTCCTCCTGGGTGCTTTGGGTGGTCTGTGTGAGTGAATTTGTAGCCGTCGTGTATGGTGATGGCGATGTCCAGTCCGGAGCAGAGGTTGGTCCAGGTTTTGGTGAACTAGGTGATTTCTAAAGAGGTGGTGTCGAGGAGGTCCCAGATTTCTGTTGTGTGTTTGTGGAGGGACCACACATTGAGGAGGATGCCGTTGGTCAGTTGGGCGGCAGGAGGCGCTAGTGTGCTGATGTGGCAGAAGGTGCATTTGCAGTTTCCGCAGGCACAGGGTGCAAGGGAATTCTACAGTGATGCTAGATGGCATGCAATGTGGCATCCTGTGCTGATGGAGAGGAGGGTGCTTGTGTCGCAGCGGTGGAGTGTCCGAGAGGAAGGGTCCCTGGTGCTGGGCTTGATCCAGGGGACGGACACAGATGGGCTTGCATTTGGTGCACCAGTGGTACACCCTCTGCGCATGGTGGTGGCCATTAAGTGTTGCTGCGGGGGGATTATGTAGCTGGGAGGCAGGAAACAACACTAGAGGAGGGGTGTGGGGATATAAATATATATTTTTAAATCTTACCTTGAGGCCGGGTCCTGTGTCTTTTGTGCTCCGGCTCTCCTGAGACTGTTTCCGGGACAGGAAGCAGGCAGCCAGGCTCCCTCCTCTAAGCCAATCACAACACTGCAATACGGCATTGTGATTGTTCTTGAGCGCCATGACAAGGCGTTCAACCAGGTGCTGAAAGGGTGGGCATGTTCTCCATGCAGGCTGTAATGCAGCCTGCATTGCGAACAGGGAAGTGTGCATGACTGCTTTGGGTGGCCTGAGAGGGCCGACCACACAGTCATTGCGCACTTGAGTGGGCATACCACTCCGCCCCTGCCCTGCTCCGTGAGTAGAGCAGCCCCATCTTCCCTCCCGCCTGCAAAGGAAACTTAGAATGAGAATTTCAGAAAGTTATCATCATGTTATGTTTCCTGTTCTTGCACTGATTGAAAGCAGTAGGGCGACGCTCATCCGCCACAGCGGAGGAGCCGCTACTGGTGGTGCATCACCCACAGGTGCTAGGCCTGGGCCCGACTCGACCCGCTGGACTCATCCGCTACGCGTCCCGGATTCACCTCACCTTGACATTGATACTGTGGTGCAATCCGCTGCAGTCTATCCAAATCTGTGACGCAACCAGCAGGAGACTCAGCCAGGCAGGATTTCAGAAACTTGGGTACAGCAGTCACTGCCAAGTCCACTGGGGAACCTCCTGATGCAAGTGATGCAAAAGGGCCGCCTTATGCATGAAGTTGAAGCGCTCCCACCATATAGGTTTGGTGCAGCTGAGGGGCCTCACCCTCCACAGCGTCTGGCCAGTGCAACATCCTTCAGCCTGTGATGCAGAGAGGCATGGCCCACCATTGATAATCCCCTCCATGTACCCCAGTGTAGTGGTGGCATGTGGTATGCGAAGCAGACCTCCCTACGTTAGTGTGCAGGAGCGCCTCCACCATTCATAGCTCCAAGGGGCAGCTGGTGGTCTTCTCACACAGGTCAGCAACGTGTCTCCATGTGACCTGGCAGACTTCACCACCAGGTAATGGCGATAGTGGATGCCTCAATGTCTACCGCCATGGCCTAGTAACTCCACAACACCTCCGCATCCCACTCCAGGTCCCAGAGGCAGGCACAGCGAGGCCTCCGGGCCCCAGGAACTGTTCACCCTTACAAGGTTTTGGCTGCCATGGTGTTGCAAGGAGGGCGCTATGAAAAGTGATGCATCACAGATTTTCCCCAGCGATGCGCCTTTTTTCATACATGTAGGGATCACTGACATAATATCAATTACCAAAATATCCCCATACACAAACATTGACACATAAATATCCATGCCAAACATACCGACATCCTATCTTTATAATGTAAAGTACAAAAATATTGAAAAAATAATATAGATGTAAAAAATATTGATGTACAAACTATTGTTTTATTTTAATATATAAAAAAGAATGTTAAATAAATTAAATAATAAAATTAACTTAACTTAAAAAAATATTTAGATGTAATGTACATTTTAACAAATAAAATAAATAAATATAATTTAAAAAATTTAAACATACATATATCAAATGTAATATATAAATGTATATTAAGTTTAAAACAATTAATAAACTAATAATTTTAATTTATTTTAAAATGTTATAAATATATATAAATTTACAAATAAATTAATAAATAAAAATAAAATAAAGCGGGAGTGGTCCAGAGAGACTTCAAGGAGGCGCGTGTGATCCCCCTCTTGAAAAAACCCGGGGCCGATATTAAAAACCTGAATAACTTTAGGCCAATATCCCAGCTCCCCTTCCTTTCCAAGATACTTGAACAGCATGTACTAGCCTCACTTGCACACCATCTAGAGGCCAACCACCTCCTACAATTTAATCAGGCAGGTTTTCGGGCGCACCACAGTACAGAACTAGTGATGCTGGCAGTACTAGATGGACTGAGATAACAGGCCGATGCTAAGGATCCCTGCGCCCTGATCCTTTTAGACTTGTCCGCGGCGTTTGACACCGTAAACCATAAACTGCTTCTGTCGCGGCTGTCTAATTTCGGGGTGCAGGGTACAGCCTTGACATGGCTTACATCATTTCTGAAAGATCGCTCTGAGAGAGTGCAGCTGGGTGATGCGGTGTCTAGGCCGGGCACTCTTCCATGTGGAGTCCCACAGGGATCGGCATTGTCCCCCCTCATGTTCAATGCTTACCTTCAACCCCTGATAGCCGCACTCAACCAGCTTGAGTGCCAAATATTCAACTATGCAGATGACACCCAGATCATCATATAAATCGACAACTCCACATCCGCCCACTATAGAGCGCAGAACATCCTTAAACTCATAATTAACTGGATGTCGGCCAACAGCCTTAAAATCAATCCAGACAAGACTGAGATACTGGCCATCACCACCGTTGCCAGCCCTTGGAATAGCCTTTTTTGGCCACCAGAGTTGGGCAAATACCCCGAGCCTGCCCCGGCAGTTAAAAGCCTGGGCATCAAGATCGATAACAAACTAACTATGGCCCTACAGGTTTCTACAACAGTAGAGGTCTGCTCAAGCATTCTAAGGCAGCTGCGGAAACTGGCCCCTCTACTCTCTTTCGAGACCCTTAAATGAGTGGTAGTTGCACTGATCTTATCCAGATTGGACTACGGAAACTCGCTCTACCTCGGACTCCCAGACTACCAATTGTCTAGACTCCAGATCATCATGAACGACGCGGCCCGCCTAGTGTTCAAGGTTCCGCACCGTACTCATGCCTCCCCCCTCCTGCGCCAACTTCACTGGCTTCCCATCAGGCAAAGGATCAAATTCAAGGGCCTCTGCATTTCTCATAAAGCCGTGTATGGCAAGGCTCCGGAATACATCAAAAAGGGCTTAACCAACTATGCCCCCATGAGAGCACTTCGCTCTTCGGAAGCTAGGATGTTGGTCTGCCCCCGCTCTCGTCTGGTATCCCTTGGAGGCAGAGCTTTCTCTACCATCATCCCACAGATCTGGAACAAACTCCCTGACAACCTCCGAAAGGAACAGTCCCTGCTTCCCTTTAGGATATTACTCAAAAACATTCTCTTCAAGGAAGCCTGGGTCACACAATAACGTATTGTCTCCCTATCAGTAATCTAGAGCAGGTTCTTTTCTCTCAGCGCTTAGAGACCGTTGGTGATAATGCGCTATACAAATGCAAATTGCAAATTACAAATGATATATATGTATATATATATATATATATATATATATATATATATATATATATATATATATAAATACACCTATAACAAAAATCTAATACAAAAAAACTTTATATTAAAACATTCAAATATTTAATAATTTTTTAACTTACATTTTGCACTCCATTGACGGCAACAGTAGGGAAAGTGTTGCATAGCGGAGGGGTAAAAGTATTACTTTCAATTCATTTACAGCAACAGTAGGGAAAGTTGTATATCGATGGGGTAAAAATTACTATTCCCACTCCAATTAATGCAACAGTAGGGTAAGTGCTGGATGGCGGAGGGGTAAAAATGACTATTCCCACTCCAAATACTGCAACAGTAGGAAATGTGTTGGATAGCAGAGGGGTAAAAATTACTATTCCCACTCCAATGATTGCAACAGTAGGGAAAGTGTTGGATAGCGGAGGGATACACATCACTATTCCCACTCCAGTGAGTGCAACAGTAGGGAAAATGTTGGATAGAGAAGAGGTAAAAATTACTATTCCCACTACAGTGAGTGCAACAGTAGGGAGAGTGTTGCATAGCGGAGGGGTAAAAAGTAGTATTTCCACTTCAATTACTGCAACAGTAGGGAGCGTGTTGGATAACGGAGGGGTAAAAATTACTATTTCCAGTCCAGTAAGTGCAGCAGTAGGGGAAGTGTTGGATAGAGAAGAGGTTACAATTACTATTCCCACTCCAGTGAGTGCAACAGTAGGGAAAGTGTTGCATAGAGGAGGGCTAGAAATGACTATTCCCACTCCAATTACTGCAACAGTAGGAAAAGTGTTGGTTGGCAAAGGGGTAACAATTACTATTCCCACTCCAGTGAGTCCAACAGTAGGAAAAGTGTTGGATAGCGGAGGGGAAACATGTACTATTCCCACTCCAGTGAGTGCAATTTTAGGGAAAGTGTTGGATAGCGGGGTGGTAAAAATTACGATTCCCACTCCAGTGAGTGCAACAGTAGGGAAAATGTTGGATAATGGAGTGGGAAAAAATTACTATTCCCATTCTAGTGAGTGCAACAGTAGGGAACGTTTTGGATAGCGGAGATGTAAAAATTACGATTCCCACTCCAGTGAGTGCAACAGTAGGGAAGGTGGTAAATAGCGGAGGGGAAAAAAATTACTATTCCCGCTCCAGTGAGGGCAACTGTAGGGAAACCATTGGATAGTGGAGGAGGACAAATTACTATTCCCACTCCAGTGAGTGCAACACTAGGGAAAGTGTTGGATAGCAGAGGGGTAAAAATTAATATTCCCACTTCAAAAACTGCAATAGTAAGGAAAGTGTTGTATAGCGCTGGTGTAAAAATTACAATTCCCACTCCAATGAATGCAACAGTAGGGTAAGTGTTTGCTAGCGGAGGGGTAAAAAGTATTACTTCCAATTCAATTACAGCAACAGTAGGGAAAGTGTTGGATAACGGAGGGGTAAAAATTCAAATTTCCACCACAGTAAGTGCAACAGTAGAGGAAGTGTTGTATATCGCTGGGGTAAAAATTACTATTCCCACTCCAATTAATGCAACAGTAGGGAAAGCGTTGGATAGCGGAGGGGTAAAAATGACTATTCCTACTCCAAATACTGCAACAGTAGGAAAAGTGTTGGATAGAAGAGGGGTAAAAATAACTATTCCCACTCCAATTATTGCAAAAGTAGGGAAACCCTGAATGATGGAGGGTTGAGTCAGTTGATTTCTCACCCCACCCATAGAGCAGGCCACACATTGGATCTCATTTGCTCTAACCTTAATGAAATCACTATAGGGGATCTCTATCCTGTAGTCTGGTTGGATCATTTCTTCATCCCTTTTACCTTTTCCTTTGACCGCCGAGATAAACCTCCTGTTCCTGCCAAGACCACAGGTCGTAATTGGAGCAAGGTCACCATTGACAGTATGGCCGCCTGCCTGCCGGCTGCTACCCCATGGGAAGTGCCGAATCTAGATTCCCGATTGACCACCTTTAACAATTGGGTATCTTCCGCTATTGATTCCCTTGCCCCTACCTGACCTATAAAAACGCACCGAGCTGCCCCTTCTTCACCCTGGTACTCTGATGAGTTACGCAAATGTAAATCTGCTTGCAAACTTTTAGAGCGGCGCTGGAGATTGTCTTACTCTCCTGAGTGTAAGCGGATATATAAAACAGCCCTTAAGGACTACCGTAAGAATATTATAAATCACAAAAGAATCTTCTTAGAAGAGAAAATTAATGGGGCCCATGGCTCATCCAGAGAGATTTTTAATACAGTCAAGTCTTTCTCAGAACCAGTAGCCCTTAAACGTGTTCAGAGGACATCTCAAGCCCTATGTAACCGTCTCTCAGATTATTTCGAGGAAAAAATTGCTAATATTTACGATTCGTTCCCGAGCAACTCTAACTCTGTCATGGTTGAAAAAATTGATACCCCCTCTGACCCTGTATCGGTCTTCTCAGCCTTCGAGGAGATTACCTTAGAACACTCCTTAACTGAGCTGTCTAAATGCCGATCAGGCTCTCCCCTTGACCCGTGGCCTGCCAAACAATACAAATTACTGGCCCCTCTCTTAAACCCCTCACTTAATGACATCTTTTACAAATCTCTGAGGTCCGGGCTTTTCCCGGATTCCTGGAAACATGCCCTCCTCGTCCCTATCCTCAAAAAGGCTAATGCTGACCCGATGAACCGGCCAACTATAGGCCTATATCGCTGCTGCCTGCCCCTGCCAAGGTGCTAGAAAAGCTCGTACACCAGCAACTGGCCGGTTTCCTTGAGACCCATGGCCTTCTCCATACCTCTCAGCATGGATTCAGGACTGGCCATAGTACTGAGTCGGCACTGATTGAAATGGCCGATTCTGTAAGGTGGAAACTGGACGGGGGCTCTAGACCGGTGTTGGTGCTGCTCGATTTATCGGCAGCATTTGACACCGTCTCTCACCCCGTCCTGATTGACCGCCTTAGGTCTAAGGGTATCCGAGGTAAGGCTCTGGATTGGCTGTCCTCTTTCCTCGCCAATCGGACACAGGCTGTGTCTACTCCCCCTTTCAAGTCCAATCACCGCCCACTAAAATGGGGAGTCCCCCAGGGCTCGGCATTGAGTCCGTTATTATTTAATGTGTATTTCTCCCCACTTGCAGAGCTTATCTCGGAGCTGGGAATTAAGGCCATTTCATATGCAGACGACATTCAATTGTTGTTTGCTTATGATGACACCCCTACTGCCACTACCTTTGACCCATTAAAAAATTGTCTCAGTAAAGTTGCTCAGTGGATGGATGACAACTTCCTCCGACTCAATGCCAAAAAAACGGAGGTCTTATTTTTTCATCAGCCATCACCTTTGGACTATAACCTTTGGTGGCCACTCGACTTGAGCTCTGCCCCTCTCCCGAAGGATTCAGTTAGGAACCTGGGGGTTAGATGGGATACCATTCTTTCCTTTAGGAACCAGGTCCAAACAGTGTCCTCCTCTTGTTTTTCAAAGATCAGGATGATCAATAAATTCATTAATTTCCTTCCCCCTAACACCAGGAAAACGATTGTCCAGGCCCTTATCACCTCGCATCTAGATTATGCGAATGGCCTTTACCTAGGGTTGGCCTCTGGCCTTTTAGACAGGCTCCAGATCGTCCAAAACGCAGGGGTTTGGTTAGTGTGTGGTATCTCTCTGCGAGAGCATATTTCCCCCCACCGACGGGCATTGCACTGGCTACCGATCCAAAGAAGAGCCGAATTTAAGGCTCTCACCCTTGCACATCGTTCACTCAGGGGTAAAGGTTGCGCCTATCTGGCCTCCTGCCTCCAACCCTACAGCAATGCAAGGTGTCTCCGCTCCAGTTCTCAACATTTGCTGTCTACTACTAGATACAAAAGAGCTCGCTCAGGGGGAAAAACTTTTCAGGTCAGTGCCTCTGCCCTATGGAACAAACTGCCTGTTTCTATTCGGATAATTAATGAAGAACTACCCTTTCGCAGAGCTCTAAAAACTCTCCTCTTCTGTTAATTTCCCCTCATCTGAGTATGATCATGCACAGCGGCTGAAGCGCCGGGACACCCCGTTGGGGTAGCTGCGCGCTATAGAAAATACACTTAAATAAATAAATAAATAAATAAAAAGTGTTGGATAGCGGAGTGATACACATTACTAGTCCCACTCCAGTGAGTGCAACAGTAGGGAAAGTGTTGGATAGAGAAGAGGTAAAAATTACTATTCCCACTACAGTGAGTGCAACAGTAGGGAAAGTGTTGCATAGCGGAGGGGTAAAAAGTACTATTTCCACTTCAATTACTGCAACAGTAGGGAAAGTGTTGGATAACGGAGGGGTAAAAAATACTATTTCCGCTCCAAGAAGTGCAACAGTAGGTGAAGTGTTGGATAGAGGAGAGGTAAAAAGTACTATTCCCACTCCAGTGAGTGCAACAGTAGGGAAAGTGGTAAATAGCGGAGGGGGGAAAATTACTATTTCCACACCAGTGAGTGCAACTGTAGGGAAAATGTTGGATAGTGGAGGAGTACAAATTACTATTCCCACTCCAGTGAGAACAAGAGTAGGGAAAGTGTTGGAAAGCAGATGGGTAAAAATTAATATTCCCACTTCAAAAACTGCAACAGTAGGGTAAGTGTTGTATAGCGCTGCGGTAAAAATTACTATTCCCACTCCAATGAATACAATAGTTGGGAAAGTGTTGGATAGCGGAGGGGTAAAAATGACTATTCCCACTCCAATTACTGCAACAGGAGGGAAAGTGTTGGAAAGCAGAGGGGTAAAAATTACTATTCCCACTCCAGTGAGTGCAACAGTAGGAAAAGTATTGGATAGCGGAGGAGGAAAAATGTACTATTCCCACTCCAGTGAGTGCAATATTAAGGAAAGTGTTGGATTGCGGAGTGGTAAAAATTACTATTCCCACTCCAGTGAATGCAACAGTAGGTAAAGTGCTGGATAATGGAGGGGTAAAAATTACTATTCCCACTCCAGTGAGTGCAACAGTAGGGAAAGTGTTGGGTAGCGGAGATGTAAAAATTACAATTCCCACTCCAGTGAGTGCAACAGTAGGGAAAGTGATAAATAGTGGAGGGGACAAAAAATTACTATTCCCATTCCAGTGAGTGCAACTGTAGGGAAAGCGTTCGATAGTGGAGGAGTACAAGTTACTATTCCCACTCCAGTGAGTGCAACAGTAGGGAAAGTGTTGGATAGCAGAGGGGTAAAAATTAATATTCCCACTGAAGTCAATTCAAAATTAAAAAGAAACAAAATATCAACTACAACACAAAAATTTTTAAAAAAGAAAACATAAAAATAATAAATATTACAAAAAATAGAAACATATTAAAGTGTTAAAAAAAATACCTACAAACATTATTTTATAAAAATGTTACAATTATTTTTCAAACAAATATCTATTTTAAATAGAAATTAATTATAACATGAAATTTATATTTGTATTTCCTACCCTACACCACACAATTCAGAACACACAACTAAATTTCTAAAAAAAAGTACCTCCGTAATTAACATAATTAATTATCAAATAAACAAATATTATTAATTAAAAAACAAGTTAAAACAGATGAAAATTCATTTACTTACCAAATATGACCCCTGTTAAACCAAATACCAAACAGAAAATAAAAGTAAACAATTACCATAAATATTTATTAATTAATTAATGAATAATAATGAACAACTAATTATTAATTAATAAAACCTGAAATACTTCACCGTATACGCCAATAAATACCACAACACCCACCTAAAAATCAATACACAATTTCCATAACTAATTTTACAATACTAAATTATGACCAATTAATAACAACTTATTAATCAAATAAAAAATAAATTACTTCTCAACCTTTACCACTAGAAACCCCACATCTCATATCTCACATTATTTACACTATTGCCATATTTAATTTTTGATTAGTTACTTAAAAGATGCACGCACCTACAATAGACCAGGGAAAAGTACGACAATTGATTATATTTTGGTTAACGTGGAACTATGGGCTCGAGTAAAAACGTTTGTTGTAATTCCAAGGGTCGATAGCGACCATAATTTATTGTCATTTGAATTAGATAACCCCCTAGGGATCCAAGTGATCCAGGATAGAGTAGGGTCCCCAACTATTCCGAACCTACTACAAGTTGCGGGAGGTAGGCGTGTCAGGTGGGAGAGGGTGGCCCAGACACCAGACACGTTAGCTGAGATTTATAACCAGGTAGCAGCGGCCCTAGCTATGGTTAGCGATCTGTGGAGCCGGTAATTGAAGTCGTCATACTCTTCGGCCTTGCAGGCTACCCACAATGTGTTATTTAGCACATTGGCCGAATTATTCGTATCCTCCAAGACTGGTAGGGTGAAGGCACTTAAGCGAGCCCACTGGTTTAATAAAAGTTGCAGGGAGGCAAAATCCAACCTAATAAAGGAGGTGAAAACTGGTACTCAGCTGACCATCAGAGATGCGCGGCTATCCTACAAAAATCTGATTAAGGCGGCCCAGTCAGAATGGGAGGCCGACAGATGGGAAAAAATTAGAGCAGCTCTTGATGCCCGAGAATTTAGGGTTTTTGGGAATTTGGTGCGTGGAGGTTCGGCCACAGGGTCATCGGCTATTATTCCTAATCTTAGTGAAGAGGTGTGGCTTGCTTATTTCAAGCCCCTCTATTCATTAGGTTGTGAGGCCCACCCCGCAGACCCACAAGTACCTGCAACCACCCCATATCCAGCCCCTATGATGGGCTGGGTCCTTGACAGCCATCCCTTTACCATTCTGGAAATTAAGGCGGCAATTAGGACCTTGACCCCAGGGAAGGCCCCGGGTCTCGATAAGATCCCAGGGGATTTGTATCGGACTGAGGAAAGGGTGTGGGCACCCTATATTTGCATTTTTTCTAACGCCATCATGCAGGGTCTGGATATCCCCTCGACTTGGCTGGGAGCCAGATTATACCAATTCATAAAAAACCTTCTCCCTTGGACCCGGCTAACTATCGGCCCATAAGCTTGATTGACGTCCTCCAGAAACTCTTTGCCAGAGTTCTTCTAACCAGGCTGCAGAGTTGGATGGATGACCACCACATCCTAACTTCGTTGCAGGCTGGTTTCCGGGCAGTAGTTTCCACGATCGACCAGCTGTTTAGATTACAGCTGGTATATTGGAGGACGGTCACCCTGGGGGAGGGTAGTTTGTTTTTGATTTTTGTGGACCTCCGGTCCGCATATGACCTGGTCCATAGGGACAAGCTCTGGGTAATTCTAAATGAGATGGGTGCTCCGGCCTATTTGTGTGAGATACTCAAGCGCATGCATCAGGGGATGTTCGCTAGGGTGAGGTTTGGCAGGGGAGGGGCACTGTCATCCCCGTTCCCAGTGGAAAGGGGAGTGAGGCAAGGGTGCGTTCTAGCCCCCACGCTTTTCTCCCTATTCCTTAATGGGCTGATTGGTTTCCTACTGGGAGCAAAAAACTAGGACTCCCCTACATTAGCTGGACGGAAAAACCCGGCCCTAATGTTCGCCGATGATACCCTCCTATTGTCAAAGTCATTGGGGGGTATTCAGCGCACACTAGAGGTTTTCTCCAGTTTTTGTAAATTAAGGAACTTGGAAATCAATTTTGCCAAAACCAAGTACATGGTGTTTAATATGAAACACCCAAACTGTCCTCACCCGCATCTGGATGGTTTGGCCTTGGACCGGGTCTCTACATTTGAGTATTTTGGGGTCACCCTAAATGATAGAATGGACTGGGGCTCACAGATAGCTAAAGCTAATCTGAAGCTTGCCCAATCCTTGGGTGGTATCCTAAAAGTTTTTAACGAATCTTCCCTTAAACTGATGGGACCGCCCCTAGAAATATATAAAGCTCTGGCAAGAGGTGGCGCGCTATACGGTGCATAACTTTAGGGTCATGTAAGCGCGGCACCCCTCTCCCTCACCGAGAATAGTTTTATGAGGCACCTCCTGAGACTCCCCTGGAGTACGCCCCTTACCCCACTAAGGCTGGACATGGGTCTGGTGCCCATTCAGGACGTCGTCTCGAATCGTCCACTGCTCAACTGGAGACGACTCTGGGCGACCGCGGAACTCGAGAGCTATAGGGAGGATTTGCAGGATCTGCTTGCTAGAAGGGGTGCGGGGAGGATCCCATGGTTAAAGTATATCCAGCATCTTTCCCAGGCTCTTGGTAGGGAGGATCTGTGGTCTTCTCCTGAGGTCTCAAGAAAAACTTTGAGCTTGCAGCTGAGAGAGCACGGCACGGCCCTCTTACTATCAAATTCCTCCCTGGGCAGACTTACTAACACCTTTTTAGAGATAAAGGTACATCCTAATTATGAGAGATTCTTGGATGACTTCCAGCCCCCCCGGCCAAGAAACTTTATATCCAGTTTAGGCATGGCTCACTCCCCCTTAGGGAGGCCACTGTCAAGTGGTCAAATGCTTCACCCCAGGGAGCACTTGCCCTGGGTGCGCGGGTAGCAGGGAGACAGAACTGCATGTTCTGCTCTTTTGCCCCTCGTACTCTCGGGCAAGAGCGGAATGGATAATTCTTTTTTGTAAGTCCAGGGGCATCAGGGACTATAGGGAGACCTTCCGAATCCTCAAAACCGATACCTCCTTCTTGACAGTATATGCAACGGCACAATTTCTCCTGTCTAAGTGGTTCATAAGGTGTGCAATACTAAAAAAAAAACACCAACTCATCGATTACTCTTTCAGGGGTGCTATAATGTTATAACAGCGGAGGGTATTTTCCTAAAAAAGAAATCAGGTAGTTTTAATAGGGAATTAATGTTGCCCTTGTGAGTTACCTAAGGATGCATTATTTCAAATATTTTTCTTAACCTCTCATGTATGTGGCCCATTGAGGTCTTTTATATTTTTATAACATGTATTTATATCTAATTTGTATTGAAGTATGTGTTTTGTAAATATGTCTTTTTATGGTTTTTAACTGATAATAAAAGCTTTTGACTGACTGACTGACTGACTGATTAATTAATTACCATTATTTGACTATTAATTATTAATACATTTTAAATAAATTACTTCCCACCCTATTCCCCCATAAACCCCACCACTGTTCCTAAAAATGACACAATTAACATAATTAATTACCAAATAATTCATTAATATTAATTAACAAACCTTTGATGAATAATTATTAGGAAATTAATTCCGACATTTAACACTATGAATTGTAAATTAAATAAATATGAATATATACAAATTATTCTTACATTAATTGAAATTAAATTACTTCCCACTCTATTCCCTTATAAACCTACAATCGGTTCCTACTAAAATAGTACAATTAACATAATTAACAATTAATTAATAAGAATTAACCACCAATTAATAATTAATTAGTTCTCACAGTTAGTATTATAAAATCTAAATGAAATCAATGCTAATAAATATTAAATAATGTATTATAATTAAATTACTTCCCACCCTATTCCCCTCTAAACCCACAACCCACTCCTAAAAAAATAACACAATCAACATAATGATCAATTAATTAATTATTAAAAAATTAACAACCAATCAATGATTAATTAATAATAAATTAATTCCCACAATTAACACTATAAAATCTAAATTAAATAAATACTTATAAGTAAAAAAATATATATATATTATAATTAAATGACTTCACACCCTATTCCCCTATAAACCCACATCCCGCTACAGTACTAAAAAACGCAAAATGTAATTAACATAAAATTAATCACTACTAAGGGGCCCATTATAATGCTGAAGGGACCGACCGCCAGACGTGCGCCGGTCACCCCTGCCCAATTAGGATGCGCCCGCCATACTGGTGGGTGCATACTTCCCTTTTACCATTGTGGACGGTGCTGCTGGCTGCAGCACGTCCGAAATGGTAAAAGGGCAAGCCTGACATTTCCCTGCAACGGCCCCCCGTGGCGAATCCCTGCCAGCCTTTCCATGGCAGAAACACCGTCATGTAAAGGCCAGATACCGCACCCATCTCAATATGGATGGCGGTGCTCGGTAGGCACCGGCACTATATTAATGGCCAAGTCTTCCTGCCCGGCAATCGTAACGATTGCTGACCGGCGGAAAAGCAGCGGATGGACTTTCCGTCCGCCACGGTACCCCGGCCATGATAATATATTCGGGGTAAATCAAGTTGGGATGGCGGGTGGATCCCCACCGCCGGCCCAGGGGTGGCGATCCGCCCGCCATTATAAACACCCCCTTTATATTTAACACATATGTTAAAAAACAAAAGCAATACTGATACAAAAAATGGATCACATACTTCCAAAATACATACTAAAATACATAACAGTAATTTAATAATCGATATTTTAAACAAACGATATTACTAACTTCGATATTTTTAAAAACAATATTTCTTACCTTAAAGTCAATATTCTTGACCACAATATTCTTGCTGTGTACATTTCTGTATCACGATATTCCCAACTCGATATTTGTGTATGTCGATATTTAACCATATGCAGCCCTGATTCTGCATTTCCTCTTCCCCTGGGACTCTGACTGGTCATCCTGGCTGTTGGGGGGTTTGGGGAGGTTGTTGATCTGTGCTGCACTTGTCCCTGGCTGCTCCATTCTCCATTCCATTGTTTTTCTTTTCTTTTTTCACTGGAGGTAAACTTATTGGCTATTTTTGCCTCTAGAGGCAAAAACGGTGAAGTTCTGCTGACTAACGTGAGTTTTTTGCCCACAATTTGGCCTTTTGTCATTTTTTATCCGCTAACGTCAGAATTTGTATCGCCTTCAAGCTAGTGTTAGCCCCAGTTTTCACCGCGGCTACCTGCAACTATCTCCATGTAGCGACGTGTTGTAAATACATCGCTATCAGGGCGATAGTTTTTGGTGTAGCCTGCGTTAAGACAACAGCAGCTAACTAACGCTAGTTAGCGGCAGTTCTTGTAAATATACCCCTTTATATTATCCGCCAGTGTAGAAAAAGAAATTGATCTGTAAAGTTTCATGAAGATTTGACAAACGAGTGCAAAGTTATTACAGATAGAAATTACAAGGAATTCCTATCTCTGGGAATCCTAACTATAACTACAGTGGGGCTACTGCCACTCTGCAATATCTATACACATACATAATGAACAGGAAGAGTTCATTCTTTATGGGACTGAGTTTCAGTTATGTATTACACATCCAGATTTTGTAGATGTGGAGGTTATGTTTAAGTCATTTTTTCTGAGTGCTGAGGAGACTTTTTCATGTAAAGTTGTGATTTATCAGAGTACTAACGAATTTTGGTTGACTGTGGGGTTTCAAGTGGCTTCACGTGACTGGGAGTATCTGGGATCTTGAGTTGCCCACCTGGACAAAACTGGGAGCAGTTATTGGTGTATTGATAAATGGCATTGAATCCAGCAGTGTAGTCTATATGTATCAAGACTGGGATAGTCCTTTTCTGTGATGTGGATGGCAATGTCTGATACTTGGGTGGTGGCTGTTCCCAATGCTGTAAGTTGACCTGTTGCGTGATTTGTACACATGAAGGAGATGATTGGTATTGTTGTGTTTCTCGAGTGGATTATGCTTTTGATTATCTGTCTATGTAAGTTAGGTTAGAGAGGACTTAATAGTTGATGAGGTCATCTGAGCCTAAGGTAGGTTTCTTCAAGGAAACGCTGATCTGGCCAGTTTTGAGTGCTTCAGGATAATCAAGGAGAGGGAGATGATGATGATTATGTTAAATAAGGATGAAAGAGTATTTTCAGAAAAGGGGTTTCCAAGAAAGATAAATGGAGAATTTCATCTTCATAAGAGGCGTTTTTTTCAAAAAGAAATGTTAGTGCTCATTCCACCGCCAGTTATTATGCTCCCCTCGTAGGGTAGATCTTTGTCTCCTTTTTATGAGAGCACTGGCTGCAAACCTTTGCTGAATACTGCTTTCTTTTGGTATCTATATTTCTCTCAGAAGAGCTGTGGGATAATCAATTGGACTGTTATGGCTTTATTTCACCAAGCTATAAAAGGGTGTCACATTTTCCCCCCTCCACCTTATTACAGGCCAGGTCACTTTTGCTGATATAGCTAGATGAGGTATCCCAGTCTTGCCTTGATGGAGATTCAGGTAATATTCACTTCCTGTAGATTTCTCTTCTTGCTATTGATGGCATGTTGGCATGAGGTCACTCTTTTCATTCGAAAGACCATTGTGGTTGACTGAGAGATAAAGGAGTTAACATTCACTGAAACAATTTGCAATTGGTTTAGACATTTGACCACAGAGCAAGGACAAAACATTGGTAAATAAAGTCAAAGGGGTTTACTTCAAATTAGTAATCCATTTGAATCAATGCAAATTTAACATCAGACAAATACAGAATTGAAAAGGAAGTGTTTGTCGCCAAAGTAAAGTCAGCCACATAAGTACAAATGGCAAATCATATAAATAGGGCTTTAAGTTTAGATTGAGGGTGGTTCAAATGAGAAATCTCAAAGAAATTTAGAAAACAGGAAGGTAAAGCAGGAAGGTGTCAGCATTGTGAGAATTTTAGTAGAAGGTAACAAGTGTTTAGCATATAGCTTAACACTCTCAAGAATAGAGCAAGCGGAGAGATCTGTACCTCTCAAGTGCAAAAGGGATCTCTCCAACCTCTAACCACGAAACCTGGACATTCACACGAGCTTGTGTAGTACACCGTTACTGATACGCAATGAATAGAAGGCTTTTTCAACTTATTAGTTCTTCACGTCTTTCTTATCAGGCCTCATTATGTCTAATACATAGTACTCCTTTCACTACCTAATGAAGCCTTGAAACTGTATCTGCAGAGGAGAGAACATGCAAGGCAACCAAATGCATTTCAAAGTAGTCTAGTTAAATTTGCTTTGGTAACACTAAAATGTGCACTTTAAATACATGATTATATGTGCAAGTAAAACTTCAGAATAAACAAGCAATATAAATGTAACTTAGGTAAATGATGCAATGCACTTTCAAATAAATGAGACATAATTTGAGACATAGGTGTAAATGTGTATGAGAACTACATTTCTTCATTGTTAGGCTATACATGAATGTGTATATGCTTTTAAATCTCTAGTTTCTGCAGTGAATGTAATTCAGTAATACATGTAAATACTTCACTTCTCATTAATAACGTTAAGGCACACAGAGTCTATGGTGCTAAGTGCACGTATAAATGAGGTTTCTTTGATGTTTAAGGTGGAGCTAAAATTATGCTCCTCCAATCCCCCCTCTGATGGCGAATCTAACAATCACAATCAAGATACAGATCTTATCAGATGGACCAATCAAAACCTCATAGGCTTCGTAAATAATTGTCTGGATTCCTCAAGATGTTTCATAGTGTCATCATATCTACACTGTCTCTCCTCTAATTCTACATCTGTTCTCTTTCTTTCATTCCCCTCTTTTCTTGTACACTGTTATATCTCTTAAAGTTCAAAACCAGGAATATTGCTCAAAGAGCACTTATCATAAGGGGCATCAAGATGAATCCCTCCAATCCAATTTCCAGATTTCCAAACCATCTATCTACTGAAGCAAATCCATTTCCAATCACTTCCCGAGCACCTGCTGCTTCTAACTTCTTCAAATCTTCCCTCAGATCAGTAAAAAAATGTCTTCGAACCTTCACTTTTGTCAGGGTTGTAGGTACAACATTGTTGGACGTTTACCATTTGACACACTCCGGCCGCTTTCGCAAGAAGGATATCTAAAGCAAGGCAGTTCTGGAAAACCATAGACCTTACAGCAATGATTTCAGTATCTACAAATAATGAAGCACCTGCTGTACTGCTGGACAGTTTATCCACTATGGTGGACAACTTTCTGATTGTTATGTCATTCAAAATCACACCTACAAATGGGATCATTGCACCAAAAATATCTCCCACCATTTCTCCAGCTCTAGCTATTTTTTTGTGTCTAGACGTCTGCTCCCACACAGGATTTTCAAAATGTTCCACATGATACATTTTTGGGAATACTATACCTAAATAACATATGCCATAACATTCTTTTGGCAACCTAACATATGCATATTCTCCACAAACTAATAAACTCCAGAAATGATAGGATCTTTACTTGCTAATAATGACTCCCTGTATCTTTTAGCTTCAAAGATGTGTTCACATTCACTCGTTCTCACAACTTTTGTGCCAGCTGTAGACTTTTCTCCAAATATGCTTAATTTCCCTTTGTGTCCACAATCTAAAATCAATGTTGCTTGATTCCCTGCTACTTGATGCTCAATCGCTTCTGTAGTCAATTTATATTCAATTTTGACTTTCTTTGATTTAGATTCCATCCCTTTTCTTCTCTCTAAACTGAATTTATAAAGTTATTTAGGGGGTGGGTGGAGTTTTTGATTCCGCCAGCAGATTAGAGGAATTGAATAACTCTGCGTTACTTGTGTAACGTGGAATTACTAATAAATTCCACCACTTCACTCCTCCAATTAATCAACACTAGTTATAACTTACCTTACACAGTTCAATATGTTTGGCAGACAAACGGTTGAACCATGTCTCCTGGAACAACGGTGCAAGATCTTTGATTTCAGCACTGTTTTTTTCTGGGCAAAACATTTTATTTTAGAGCCAATTGCAGTGCTTTCTGGAGAATACATGAAGCGCCCATTGAATGCATGCATCTACTTTTACAAAACTCATCAATAGCATAGCGCTTCTTGTCACACCCTGTTCTACTGGGTGCTTTGTGGTGCGATTAGATCCACCAGGTGCACATGGCCATGGGTAGGCACGTGCAAGAACTTGCCCCTGCGTTCTCAGACCCTTGGGTCTCCCTAGGTCTCAGTGAATGCCGCGCCTGTTTGTGTGCGGGTGCACACTGAGGTGGTGTTAAGGATGCTTCGTTGCTGGTGTCATGGTTTATTTTTGGGGGTGCTTTGCTCTCCACTGGTTCTTCAAAGTTTACACACTGCTTTGTGGCACTGAGATCCATTTGACGTATGCATGGAGTAACTGTTCAGTTTTCTCTACTCCACTAATTTTTGGTTTTCTAAACTCCTGTTCGCATTCCTTAAATATACATGATGACCAGGAAGGCTATTGGTATATATGGGAATATGGGGTTTGAATTACCCTGATATTTTCCCATGAGCAAAATGCCTCTTTAAGTGGGTTTTGCCTAACTGAAAAGGGGTAACTCAACCACCCAGAATTGTTATTCTACAGGACTTTTTGACATATAGCTTGCACATAGCTCTTTCAATAAATCCTCCACCTTCTGTGAATAGAAAAACTGAAGCAATACATGTAGTGTTCCATTTGTGTGCTGTGTTTTTTTCATACAAACATGATGGCTGGAAAGCACTTTCGGAGCACTCTGAGATAGCATGAAATATCGCCATGCAAGATATACTTTTGTAGGTGACCCTTAAAATAAGTACTTTGCGAATGGCCCTCGCCCCTCCCCAAGATGCCAATACGCAGCACACTGGCGGGTGGGTCTTCGGATACAGTGAAACTCTCAAGTGCAAGAGTGGCTTTCAAATCCACAGTCCACTATGGTTGCCTTTTATTCAAAATAGGCACAACAGAAAGCCATCTTGTGTTCTCTGTTCACTTATGAATGGAACGTAAAAACAGGCTGCTCTGCCTTTCTTGGTTGTAAATGGTCTGTTTTGAAATTGCTTTCTGTTCCTATTTGTTCTGCATATGTGTATGGAGGACCCTAGTGTGTGCCACCTCAGAAGATCCATCCACTCCTCACAAACAAATGTGGTTGTGTGCTGCAGCCCTCACCTCGCTACTAACCCAGGGCGGATAACTCTGCTCCACCAGTGGAGTTTATGGAGTTTGCCTACTCCAAGCTCCGTTGCGAACGCAGAGTTTAGACCTCTGTGGTAGGGAGGAGTCAGCCAGCCCCTCCATCCTCCCTAATTAATTATAATTTTTTTTAAAAAGGCACTTACCTGCTGTGGCTCCTTCCTCCTTGCCATGGCCGCTCTCCTTCCTTGTCCTCGCTGTCGTTCTCCATTGGAAACCCATACATTGTACGTCTTGCACGTGTGCATGCGCAACACACACAATGTAGCGGTTTCCAATGGAGAACGACGACGAGGATGAGGAAGGCGAGAGGCCATAGTGAGGAGGAATAGTGTCTAGTGTCATAGTGAGATTAAAAAATCCTTAAGCTGACTCTACATTTTTAGCCTCAGGGTAAAGATTTAAATGCTTAAGCATGGGGACTTCTGAAAAAATCTGATCATAATTTCCAAAATAGTACTGAAAATGACCCTGTTCATACAAAAGACTCACAGCAGGCTACAAGTAACACCATAAATCAAAGGAATACGATGGTACATGATACCCTCTTTAGCTGATGCAGTTGATTGCGTGCAGACGTAACAAACGCTAGCACCCATAGTGTTGATGTACTCATAAAGCAACTTATAATAAACATTTAAAGAAAGATCACCTCTTGATAAATCTACATGTAAATCCCTCTTGTCCAGTGAATGCAAACTCCTGTCAATAGACCTCAGGGTACATGGGGTAGTTCTAGATCTAATCTTAGAAGTACTTGAGTACATGGGTGAGTATAACCATACAAGCAATATAATCAGTATTAATATTACCACTATTAACACACCTACTTCTATTATGTACCTATGTCTACTATTATTCTTGTTAAGTTCCGTAACTTTTCTAGAGTCAGATCGCTAGGTGGAAAATAGCAGCAGCAGCATCTTGTCTGTCAGTGTGTAAATGGCAAAACAAAGTTTAAATGATGTGTAATTAATTATTTACAAGGTCTTCATGAGCCTTCCTTAGCCCTATTCCATGTTCTCCTAAATGACAACCTAACCCTCCTCCAGCAGACTCAGGCCTAGGTACTCTTCATAATTCTTTTGACAAAGTCTAATTATATTGTCTCTATTCAAAAGTGCATTTCAGAGTTTAATCTCAATACAAGCTAATGATGATTCATGTATATCTGTTCCATGGCAAGGTAAAGCCAAAACACAGTGCAGCCACATGTGTATATTCACAGAAGTTCAGTTAGAATTGAATGTTTAGCCTCCAATTCTCACAATTCTTTCTCCTGGTCATTTGTTACAAAGTATGTCCATTCAGGTGAAGAGTACATACAACAGGGTACTCTAGTTATTTTAGATCTCCTGAATGCGAGCCCATCTCCTTCACTGTCATTAAAGTCAGAGTCTTTATTCTCCTCTGGAATTGTTGGTGGCACATGTTTCTCAGGCAAATTAGCTGTTTCTTTCTCTTGCCTTCTTGGTCTCACTTGCATTACCTCAGCAGTAGGTCCTTTGTCAGGGTCTGACTCTGTGTCAGTCAACACCCCAGGACAAGACTCTTTTGCCTCAGTTTCAACTGTTGACTTATCAAGACCTCCCTCAGACCAAGCATGTGCTGTTTCACGGTCTTGTCAATCCCTCAAAGCTTATCTGGCCTGCTCACGATTTCTCTCAGTTATAACTTGTACTTCTGGGAGAGGTGCTGTTACATCATCAAGGGGACACTCAACACTGTGAGTATGGGCTGCATGCACCCAGTTGGGGAGATCTCCACACTTCATAGCAGTTCATCTCATCAAAATGACTTGGTAGTGACCATGCATGTTTTCCTAACATACTTCTTCACCATAACTCAGTCGCTCAGGTCATGGCACTGCTCCTAATGAGGTGGTATGTGGCTGCTTCAACCTGATATGACACAGAATGCACGACGCCAGGAAGTTCTTTGCAGTAGTCAAGAATTATGTAATCTGTAATATTTATAACTGTATTTGCAGGTACACAAGGCAATATCATTGCTCTGCTTATGAGTATCTCATGAGGAGACAATCCTGTCTTCCAATCAGAAACACTGCAAATAATTATCAACACAATGGGCAAAGCATCAGGCCATTTCAAAGAAGGTGAAGCACACACTTTGATGGTCTGGATTTCAGCTTCCCATTCTCTTGTTCAACAGTTCCTGAAGCCTCGGGATAGTAACTGCAATGTAGTCTCTGCTCCACTTGCAATGCTACACACACACAACACTCTCAGGACCTCATTATTAAAATGAGTTCCTCGGTCTAACTCCAGAGAAGTCAGGAAACCAAACCTAGGTATTAACTCCCACAACAATTTTGCTACTGTGAGACTGTCACTTCTCCTGGTCGGGTAAGCATCAGCTCAAAATAAAAAGATACATACAATCATTAAGATGTATCTCAGCCTATCACACAGGCATTTTGATGAAGGCCAACTACATCCTGTAGAATGGACATCCTGATCTCCCTGTGTGACTCAATGCTACTTCAGTTATCTTTCCTACATTCATCTGTTGACACACAACAGATTTGTGACAAAGTCCTTCAGCCATCAACCTGAGCCTGGGGTTAAACCATGTCTTCCGAAACAAGCGGCTCATGGCATACCTCCCTATGCAGGATGCCTGACTTTCACCTTGTGGATACCCTGATATCTCACAGGGGAATACCAGGACGGGTTCCCTAAGCAAGCGCCGGGAAACCCACTGCGGGTAGCTGTGCGCTATATAAGCTCAACTACATTTACATTTACATTTACATTTACCATGGTAATATCTAGCCATTGGGGGCAACACATTTTCTGGCAACACAGGTCTTCCATCTGCAGGCACCCAAATACAATCATCTCTCTTGACACAACATGCTCTGACTCAACTTTACTGTTCTGCGTCTGTCACTTCTTGCTGTAACCTCTTAATTTCCTCCTATGTATCGTCTGTGGTTAATAAAAGGTTAAAATTGGTCTCATCTGCTGATTCGTTGCAGTACTAACCCTTGAATGTACAAGTACAATGGACACATTAACGTGCAACTTCATCAGTGTATCTGTTACCTACAGTCTCATAGTCATCTCCAGTGCACAACAAAATTCTTGGTAGGTAGCTTTAGTGCTTGGAGCAGCCTTGTCACATCGTCCCCATTTCTTACGGAGGATCCTGAAGAGGTCTTTAAACCCCCTCTGTGACCATAGCTGTCCGAAATCATGAACAACACCAAAACTGTACCGCCTATTAGTGAAAATCATCACTTTGAACTGTGCAAAAACACAGCACACCCTAGTAAGAGCAATCAATTTAGCCACTTGTGCAGATGTCACTCCTTGAAGTCAGGAAGCTTGATATGCCTGATACTTTATAGAATGCGTATGCAGCTCTCAAATGTCCTGCATTGTCTGGTAGACAAGATCCTTCAACAAACAGCACAACATCGGTCTCAGTGAGTGGCTCATCTTGGATATCTGGTCTTGGCTTGGTGCACAGTCCACTAACATCAAGACAGTCATGCTCTACTTCACCATTATCGTCTTCGTTCTCAGGCAAGGACAGCAAGGTTGCAGGATTTGGAGAATAACAATGCTTTAATGTTAAATTATCCACTGTTAATATGATTTGCTCATATCTGGTCAAGTGGCTATTTGTAAGGTATTGAGTGCGGGTACGCGTCAATAATATTTCTACAGAGTGGGGTATAAAGACAGTCATGGGATGATCCATTAACATACTAAGTAAGCAACTGGCCTTCGACTATTACCATGTATCTGTGCAAGCACTGAGAGAGCACAGCCCTCCCTCTCACTTTAAAAGAGTGAAAACGCTTTATTGTAATCAACCATTTACAGTGCTAGGGCATGACAGTGATTATCTCGCAGCTCTATGATGCTTATCGTTATCCCAAAGTACCTGATCAGAAAGGCTTGTCAAATAGGAAAAAGCTGGAGATCCACTGAGGACAGTAGCTCATCATTCCAAAAAACATCCTGATTTCTTTCTGAGTATGCACGTCACATGCACAGTGGCAACATTTCCCGATTTTCTCATCCCACAATACCTGGACATTCACAAGAGCTTGGTTAGTACACCGTTACTGATGAATAGAAGGATCTTTCAGCTAATTAGTTCACATTTCTGCCATGATTTTCTTCTGAGGCCTTACTAACTCTAATAAATTGTACTCCTTTCTCTAGCTAATGAAGCCTTGAAACTGCATCTGGAGAGGAGAGAACATGCAAGGCAACCAAATGCATTTCAAATTGAAGCCTAGTTAAATTAGCTTTGTTAACACTAAATTGTGCACGTTGAATACATTATTATATATGCACTTAAAACTTCAGAATAGATACATCAATATAAATATAACTTAGGTAAATAATGCACTGCACTTTCAAATAAATGCGACTTAACTTGAGACATACGTGTAAATGTGTAGAACTACAATTCTTCATGGTTATGGTAACATTAATGAGCACATGTTTATAGATCTCTAATTGCTAGAGTGAATGTAATTCGGTAATACATTTGAATACTTCACTTCACATTAATAAAGTTAAGTAAGGGTGGGCAGTGGACTGCGGAGTTCATAAAGTTTTTGCAACTCCGTGCTGTACTTAGAATACAGAGCTTGCCAAAAACTCTGCAACCACCACGGAGCGAAGTTTACTGGCAATCAATCAATCAAAAAATCATTTGTAAAGTGCACTACATACCCACGAGGGTCTCAAGGCGATGGGAGGGGGTGCTACTGATCGAACAGCAAGGTCTTAAGTATCCTCCTGAAGGTCAGCAGGTCTTGGCTCTGTTGTAGGCTCAGTGGGAGGGTGTTCGATGTCTTGGCGGTGAGGTGGGAGAAGGATCTCCCACCGGTGGTTGTTCTTCAGATGCGGGGGATGGTGGCGAGTGAGAGGTCGGTGGAGGGTAGCCAGCAGTTAGGGATGTAGAAGGAGAGCCGTCTGTTGAGGTAGGCTGGGCCAGTCTTGTAGAGTGCCTTCTGTTCTGGGTGAGGAGCTTGAAGGATATCCTCTTGTCGACGGGGGGGCCAGTGCAGGTTTCTCAGGTGGGGGGTGATGTGGCTGTGGCGTGAAACGTCGAGGATCAGTCTTGACGAGGCGTTTTGGATGCGTTGTAGTCGTTTGATGAGCTTGGTCGGGGCTCCCGCATAGAGGGCGTTTCCTTAGTCGAGTCTGCTGCTGATGAGGGCCTGGGTGACTGTCTTTCTTGTATCTGTCAGGATCCATCTGTAGATCTTGTGGAGCATGTGGAGGGTGTTGAAGAAGGAAGAGGAGACGGCGTTGACTTGCTTGGCAAGGATGATTCCCAGGTAGCGTGTGTGGTAGGTAGGTGTCGGGGCTGCCCCAGTGCCGTCGGCCACCAGGAGTCGTCTCAGGCTGTAGGGTTGGAGCCGAGGATGAGGACCTCCGTCTTGTCAGAGTTCAGCTTCAGATGGCTGGTCTTCATCCAGTCGGTCACGGCCTTCATTCCTTCGTGGAGGTTGGCTTTGGCTGCGATGGGGTCCTTGGTGAGGGAGAGGAGCAGCTGAGTGTCGTCGGTGTAGGAGATTATGTTGAGGTCATGCTGTCGGGCTACATGCGCAAGCGGGGCCATGTTAATGTTGCACAGCGTTGGGCTGAGGGAGGATCCCTTGGGTACGCAGCAGATGATCTGAGAGGCTTTGGAATGGAATGGGGTAGGCGGACGCTCTGGGTTCTGCCGCAGAGGAAGGAAGTGGTGCAATCCAGAGCCTTGTCTCGGATCCCTGCAGTGTGGAGGCGTGCACATAGTGTGCGGTGGCAGATGGTGTCAAAGGCAGCAGAGAGGTCTAGGAGGATAAGTGTTGCGGTCTAACCGTTGTCCAGCAGGGTCCTGATGGCAGCGATGAGGGCAGTTTCAGTGCTGTGGTTGCTGTCAAACCCTGACTGGGAAGGGTCCAGGATTCTGTTTTCTTCAAGGTATCGGGTTAGCTGTCTATTGATGGTTTTCTCGATGACTTTGGCCGGGAAGGGGAGCAGAGAGATGGCTGGAAGTTCTTGAGGTCTGTTGGGTCTGCCTTAGGTGGCACATCTGGTGTTGCTCACTCGCTCCTCCCTGCTTTCACTGGCTGCAGCCACAGAAGAGGGTCGGTGTCATGACAGGAGACACCTGGCAGGCAGCACACGACAAAAGCTGCAGCGCGAGTCTCCAGTCCCAACCACTAGTGACACATGTGAGGATTCGCAGACACCATGCTGCTGCAGCAGGATCTCTGCACTGATGGCATTGGCTGCTTCACTGCCTCCATAACATCTGATGCCATCCACATTGATGTGGCATGCCTGATCTGCTCAGTGCAGAGAAAAGCAAGAGGGAGGAGGCCATCAGATTACCCGTTTTGAAGATGGATCAAGAAAGACAGGTGCCTGACGCTGCTGCAGTTGTTCCTCTCACCCATCTTCGGTCGCAGTGTTATATCTGTCTGGACCGGCGCTTTATTCTGTAGGGCTGCAGGGAAATATCATCACAACGGGGAAAAGCACCATGAATGGGTACCCCATATTAGTGTCGACTCTCAATGTGCCTCTTACCAGCCTGGCAATCAAGTAGGGCAGTCCAGGATTGCGTCAGAGCTGTGAAGGCGGGAGCAGTTTTTTTTATTGTGTTGAAAACCACATAGCGCGACTATGAAAACTCCCCCCGGGACTAAAGTTAAGGCACACAGGGTGTATGGTTCTAAGTGCACTTACATATTGTGATTCTGCGACGTATAAGGGTGTAGTTAAAATGACGCTGCTTTACTTTCAATATTAGGAGGAGCAGAACGCCCTTTTGCCACTTATTCAATGTATTTGCTGCTGTATCAAACCCAGATAATTTTAGGGTGTGGCTTACCTTCACTTCACACCAAGAATTTCCCTCAATGCCCCACTGAACGCGTTCCAAAATGCGGGTAGCTCTCTGCACTCCACAAGCATGTTTATCATCTGCTTTAGCTGCGCTGCATCTCTTACATCTTGGAGCGCCTGGTGGGAGTTTGGCCATCCTTAGAGGAGTTAAGCAGGCTGGTTTTAAAGGTGCAGGCTTTACATTCTTGTAAAGGTTGTTAAGGGATGCTTGCCAGATATTCTGACACGCAAACTCTGGCAAGTTCTTCTCCCAAATCTGGTAAGGTTCCTTGCTTTTCTTGTTTAATGTAACCACCATATCCTAATTCCAAAGGGATTCGTTTTTTAATATATTATTGCTCTCTATCCTAGAAGGGCTTTGTGTTCCCAGTTCCCACCCTTTGTCAGATCCTGTGTTGCCCACCTTGAACATAGCTGGAGAAATTAACATTTTGTGACTTCTCCACCTGTTCGCACCAAAAACTATCAACAGGTGATCACGTCTTCACCATCTTGAGGTCTCCCCCAGTTAAATTTGGCCCTTCACATTGGATGGTGAGGCTATCTTTCAGTCATTCAGGATTTCCAGCGGAAACCCAGATGGGAGCCAGGTCTGAGTAGTAGAGTATCCTCATCATTTTCCTGACAAAAAACCAAATTCTAGGCACTTTCTGAAGGACTTTCAACCACTCTTTTAAAGAACTTGCACAAAAACGTCTCTACACCTAGGTCCGTTAGCATGGCACTATAGAAATGTCCAAGATAAGTGGCCTCTGCTAGAAGAGAAATGTTTTTGAGTGGGAAAGCGTAACAGTATTTTTGAAAATCTGGTAGGGCCAAACCCCCCTGTTTTGCTTGTCTTCTTAGCTTTTTCCAGGCACTCCTAGAATATTTGGATGCCCTTATAAACTGGATATCTTGCTTTGCAGTCTTCAAATTTGCTTGACTAAGAACAGCAGAGGTATGGTATCAAACAGGAAGGTCACTTTAGGGAGAACAAACATCTTTATAATGTTAACCCTGCCGTAATTGCCTAAAGTAAATTTTCCCATCTTCTCAGCAGCCTGTCTATTTCCTTGCTGACTTTAGCTAGATTTTTCCTGGCAAACTTCTTCAAACTATAAGCACCTTGGACCCTTAGATATCTAATCTATCTTTTAAAATGGAATTTCAGACTTACATTTGGCCAAGCCATAACTTCTGTCTTCTCCTTGTTAATTAGGTATCCAGATATCTCACCAAACCTTTCAGTGTGCTGTTCGAGTTTAGGATCTGAGCGCTCTGGCTTGTTGGTATACAAGATTAGATTGTCCACGTGCAGAGCAACCTTGATGGAGAAGCTTAGCTATTTAAAAGGATGCATTGGCTGATCTTTTCTGAGCGCCTGATTAAAAAAAAAGTAGTGATGAAAGGGTGAGACCCTTGTCTAATGCCTCTCATGAGCATGAGTGGGCATGTAAGCGCTTCTTTAATCAGTATCCTGGCTGTGGGCAGTGTTTGTATGGTTTTCATTAGATTAGAGGTGACTCCAAACTCCTCCAAGACTTCCGATAGATGCGCTCAATTTACTCTGTCGAAAGTTCTGCTGCATTCACTGTGGCTATTATCAAGGGGGAGATAAGGGATTCCACTAAGTCAATCATCCCCATGAGTTGGTGGGTTAACCAATGAAGCTCTCTGCGTGGAATTTAGCCCATTTGGTTTGTATTAACAATTGTATGATTAACCTTTGACAGTCTCCTAGCAATGATTCCTGCAAAAATTTTATAGTCGCAGTTCAACAGCAAAATTGGTCTATTTGACTGTGCTTTTTAGGATCCTTGTAAGAGGTATCCAGACTGGGACAAGATTCTGAATCAATCGTTTACACAGTGCTGCGGGGCTCTCTTGTGGGCCTGCTGCTTTCTCATTCTTCATATTAGACACCTGGTTTCTCATTTAGTCTTTACTTATCTCAGCATGAGGATAGACTCTATGTTCCTGTGATAGGCTAGGTAGCGCATTATTTGCCAGCTAATTTTTGATATCTTGAGGGTCTGGTCTATATATTCCTCATACACTGCAGTCAGAGCACTTAAATGTAAATGTAAATGTGGGTGTACTTGTAAAGCGCACTGCGACTCCATGGAGTATCCTGGCGCTGAAAGACCGCTGGGGAACCCGTCCTGGTTTTCCCTGTGAGATGGTCCCTTTCTGGGTATCTCCAAGGTGAAACCAGGCATCCCCAGCGTCTGTGGGGGGCCGTTGTAGAGATGAGGCAAGCTTAATGCCCAGAGTTGCCGAGTACCGAGGCGAGAATTATCGAGTCCGTTTTGACCCTGGTCCACGACCCTGCCGCGTCGGGAATTGAAAACCTGGTCCCAGGCCGTTCTCTGCTTATGGGTCTGCCGCCTCTAACCAGTGAGCCACACCACTCCACTTAACAATTCTGCTCTAAGATCCTTCTCTGCCTTCAATACCCTGACTGTTCCTGCTTCCACTAGTATGTCAATTTATTTTCTAGCCAGATCTGTCTGTGTTTTCCATGCCAAAAGCGTTCCACTCTTTTCCCCATACTCAAAGTGCTGTAGTCTTTTGATATCCCACTTATTGTGTATCTATTGCTCAAGGATGGCCCTGTACTCACCCTGCAGACTCTCTAACTCACCCATCAGGTTTAAATGGTGTCCAGCCCTATCCTGCGTTGAGACCTGGATCTCCTTTTCCTTATTTGCGATTTTGCCAATCAGGTTCTTCGACCTCTTTTTAGACTGTAGAAGCTTTACATGAGCAACTTTACTATACTTTCCCTCAGATACGCTTTGTAGGCATCCCAGACCATCTACCCACTAGCACTACCCATATGGCATTGAAAAAATACCCTTGACAGTACCCATACAACAATCCATTGTCCTTTTAAGTACGGCGAAGACACGGGCCATTGCAAGAAGGGATATTGCCCTTTTAATTCTAACAAAAATGCGCGTATTCCTCGCAGTAGCGTGGTAGGCGTCACTGCACGCCGCCGGACGGGCCCGCTTCTACTCAGGTGCCGTGAGTTTAATAAGGTTTAAATAGGGCACCCGGGGCAAAAAAAGCTACACTCCTTATTGCTTGACGGTCTGGAGGGAGACGTTACTCTATAGATAGGTAAGGTGAGCTGATTTGCAGAATCGCCGTGGGGTTAATACAGGTTAAATTGGGGGGAGCACCGAGTTGCTAATGCGCGCGGGCGAAATACTTGGAGAGGTTCCTCTCTTGTGACTCTATTTAATTACAAGATGAGAGGCGATATTTCCTTTCACCCCCCAGGGATTACCTCTAACTAGGTGGGGAATCTAGAGGCTTCGCTGGTTAAACAGAGAATCAGACGGACTGGGAAAAATGTTTAGTTGGGTTAGAAATAGCAGGGTCGCTTGACAAGATGAAACACGTGTCTTTAAAATAACATGGTAACAACTATATGAATAAGTGATAGAGGGTTAGGCCTTTTCCTATATATACTAAACCAATATTTATTAAATAAAACATTTTTTTTAGATCCACCCCACATATCAGACAATAGAGTGGACGTATATGGGGGACATATACATGTGAGCTACACCGCATATGCCCATGTAACTATTGGATCCTGGTGAGTATGTTTCACCAATAGAGTTTTAGGACAAGGGGTCGATCATTTTAACTGGGGATTAGTAATAGAACCTCGTTTTTTGTCCTTTCACCCTTATAAAAAAGTATTAGCACTCCAACTATTGGCTACAGACAATACGTTTGTTTCTCTTATTCATCGGCAAAATAATATCCCCCCAGGGGTGAACACACAACCCCAGGCTACTGGTAGGTTTTTAAGATGATGTGGGAGCACACAAGATATCTTAACCCCAGATATATAGAACCCAAAAAAAGAAGGGGTTTTATATTAAACATAGGTGGTTTATTGTCCCTTTTTTCTATAGTGTCAGCACCAAGAAGCGTTTGGACTATCGTCCTTCTTTCTAAAGTGTCAAGAAGCGTTTGGAGACCTAAGGAGCCCCGCTTATTTTAAACACACACTCAGTGAAGGACACATTACCTCCTAGTTACCGGTAGGTCTGAAGATGGTTTGAAAATCCATATGATATCTCAGCCCCAGGAAATTAGTGGGCGTTGGATATTAAAGATAATTGGAACATTGTTTCCTTTTTTTTTCTATAGTGTGAACATGAAGAAGTGCATGGAGCCCTAAGGAGCCCCGTTAAATTTTAATATACTTTAGTAAAAAAAACTTTCTGAACCACCCCGGAGATATTTAGAGGTGGGTGGAATTGCTCTATCCTTCCCGTCTTGTCTAGAAAGGAGCTGATGAATAAGATGTGGTTTAAATGAAAGATGATGCATCTATATGCATATATACAGAATAGAGGCATGTTTGGTTATGTGGGGACCTTATGGCCGGTTATGCTTTACAATACTATATTTAGAGATGCCCCCTTGGGATCTCGTTAATAGGGGTTCTGTGATATCGGGTCTATACATCTTGACATCTAGCATTGTTTTGTTTGATCTCTTGTGTCGAGATAAATATGTACCACCACTGCCCCCTGTCCCCTTGATTCGGGGTGGTTGGGTAAAAACACTGGAGGGTGGGAAATGAGACAATGTAATTGAACCTTGGGCAGATATGCTTGAGTAAATAATATGTTGTTTATATATGTTTTTTTGACTAGGATATTTTCGTGGTTTTCATTGAGAGAGAACGGTTTATACACATTGTCCTGAAGAAGGTGGCTTACAATAAGTGCCATCGAAACGCGTCAACGCATCATAGCATTACATGGTGTTACATCCAAAGATCTGGTTGGGTGTCGAATAGACAACATGATTTATGGACACCCATGAGATATTATAATGAATTATATGTGGAGTAACAAATTTAGGATGTTTTTATGATTATGCACTGTTTGTTGTTCTCTCGTCCTTTCTACAATTCCTTTGTATTGTCAGTACATTTGTTTTTTATCACTTATGCATATTATGAATTTGCTCACAAGAGATTTTTTATCATTTTGTATCTATATGTTATTTTATTAAAATTGACTTGTCTATCGTTTTATAGCAGTTGTTTCTGAGTATTGTTTTACATAACTGACTTATGGTGTCCTGGTGGGTCCTTTTTGTTATGACTGGTAACACTGTAGGTGTCGTGGATGAATGTGGATGAGAGAATAAGTTTGTATGGTCGAAATTAATCAATATCGCTGATCTCAATGTAGTAAAACTTTTCCCAGAAGAGATCTGTTCTTCAACAAGCTTTCTGTGTGCCTCTGCCTGTTTGTGTATTGACTGTCTGGTTTGTGAGTGACAGGGGCTGGGGGTGGCTCCAGGAGGCTAGGTGAGTCAGCACTAGGCTGAATAGACCCATCTACATGTAGAGTGGGGGGCTGAGTAGTAGCACATGGGTCTGAATAGGGATGTGCCTGCCTCCCATAATGCTGGCTCCACCTCCGATGGTGCGTCTCATAGCCCTGGCCCACACTCACAAAGGAAGAAGACATGCTCTGGCAGAGGACACCTAGAACTGGTTTGAACTGGATCATGGACCCCTCACATATGTAAGAACAAAGACTTTTGGGGTACAAAAGTAAGAGCAGAAACCCCAGTAAAATTAGACTTCTACAATCAAGAGGAACCTCTGCCAGAAGAAGAGCAGCTGAAGAGACTGAGAAGGAAGACTGCCCCTGCTGTTTGCTCTGTGGCTGACCTGCAGTTTGCTGTGTCCACAGATGCAGCGCTACTCCGGAAATATCTTCTAAAATCTTGTCACCTTTCCCTGAAGTTTCAAATCACACATTTACTCATCAGCGGAGCCCATAACACTATGAGTCACTCATGCACACTTTTCTCCAATTCATGGATTGGTGAAACTCAAAGGAGAGCTGCTGGATCATAGTGGAGTGTCTAAATTAAGCCAAATATTTATAATATGTTCACCTGAAGTTTAAATTGTTTTACCATGGTTTTATCAAAGAGACAATTTATTTAGACACACCACCATTAATTATTGATGGATCTGCTAGTAAAAAAAATAGGCTAGGGATAAACAAGACCAGCTTAATTCTCCATTTATCTAATTTTTATTTAAAGAAATTCTTCTAGCATGACCTTTATTTACCCACTTATAAACTAATTTAATGCAAATAGATTTTAAGATAAAGAAAAGATTTTAACTCAATACATTTATATTTCATTTTAATGCAAAGCTCAAAAAAAAAAGCACGTTATTATTGAGGTTATAGGAAATGAATATTAGCAAAAGACATAATACTTCCCAAAGTTCATCTCCCTATTCTCTCTAGCTATTAACCTCATCTAAAGACTCCTTACTCATTCAAGCAAAGTTAAAGTTCAGAAAAATTCAAAGTCCTTACGCCTCAGGAAAATTCAGCATTCCGGTAGCATATCAGGATACACAGATGGAAATCGAAGAAGAGAGTTTTTTCTTCCGTCCGGACACACTCTTTTATACCCTTTTTCTCTACTTAATCTATCTATAAAAGTAACTATCAGTGTCTTTTAACAGTTCTGATTGGTCAATTCAAGGGGTGGATGAGCACAACCTCATCATCTTATTGTTTAATTTCCGCAAGATCAGCTCAGTGAAAATGGTCTTTGACCTTATTATATCCGCTTCGCTCATGTCCTTTAAATGGTAAGTTTTAGCTTCTTTCCCACGTTTCTCAGCACGGATCTCCATTTTGTTGGCACTCATCTGGACTTTCAGGGCACGTTGTCCTTGACCCATTCTGCACAGGCACAAGCAGTTCATACTTGTCAGCAGTTAATTTCACCATGCGCATGCGTACTGCACTTCAATCTCGGAGTCACAGAAACGTCCATTTTCTTCTAGGCCTCACAGGCCAGAACGGGAACTTATATAGAAATAAACACAATCAAACGTAAATTGTTGAATTATAACCCTTCTGTTTACCTGCTCCCTTACTAAGGTATCCCTATTAGTTATTACCTAGCAAATAAGGCAACATATATGCGTGATTTACTCACCAGTCTTCAAGTTTTTGCCACAAATAGAAAGCACATTCAGTCCGCTTTTGGTTAGTTTATAGCTGCTGCATTAAATTTGAACGTAAAATTATCACTTAGTAAGTTGATTATAGTTTGCAACATGAGAAAATTAGTTTCCCACGTGTACTTGTGTGTGCATTCTATTCTATGTTGATTATTTCTCAAAACCACACGATTCATTCATGTTATTGTTATGAGTAAGTGACTTCACGAGGGGTATACAAAATTTTGTTTTTCCCACCTCGCTCCATCAACTCCCTCCTTTGGTTATTTATCACCAAATATATCCCAAAATGTTGCAAATTTTTATCTTAACATGTTTCAAGTTCTTGAAGGAGAAAAAAGAGGACTTTGCTGTGTGCTGTGCTCCCCTCACCTGCTTGAAGACACGACTTTGATGTGTGCTATATCTTAAAGAGTCTCCAAGGGCCTGAGAAGAGCTGGCCTCCTGTTGGGAACGCGGTGACATCCAGTTCCCCAAGAAAACAGTTGTGCACGGAGCTCTCTGCGTGTCTCAGCGCATAACCTGTGCTTTTTAATGAGGACTGCCTGCCGTGTGATTCGGGAGTTTGGTGTGCGATCGGCACACAGCGGGGCTAGGTGAGGTCAGCCGTGCCTTTGCCTTTCTCATCCAGCCCTCAGGAGTGTGTGTCTGTGCACTACCCGAGGCTGTTGGCAAAAGGGGCCGAGGTCACCGCCACTGGCCCAGGACAACCCACGAGGGAAGTGCTGTGCCCTTAAGAATCACCGCAGCGGCCTGCAGGGGCAGGGTCCGCCGGCAAGAAAGAACAGTGAAACTGACCTGGACGAGATCACTGTCGCAGAGATGGGGTCTGTCGCGTCACCGTAGCGCGGCGCGGCGCCTAGGTAATGGAGGGCTCGTTGCCAGAAGGAGCCTCGCCGAAAGCAGGAAGGAGTGAAGCGTTGCCTCGGCAACGAGGGGCTCACCACCAGGAGGAGCCGCGCTGAAGCCCAGGAAGCGCGAGGCGTCTTCCCGCAGCCCGACCCCGTTCTGGCAAACAGCTGTGATCTGCAACGGACTAACTGACGGCACAAGACTGGCACCCCAGGTAAACCAACCCCAACCGCACTGTTGCGTGAGTGTGCTGAGAGTGGGTTGGGGGTCGGCGGGGCTGCCGGGGACTGCTGGGGAATTTGACAGTGGCAGCTTCAGTTCAAAGGAATCGGAGAGGCCCATACCGGCATCAGGAGAGCTGGGGTACAGAGGAAATCGCCCTGTGGTATTTGGTGTAACTTCACGCTTTGTGGGGGCATAGTAGACTAACTCTGATGATGGAGTCAGCTGGCTGAGTCATAAAAGGGCTCCAACTAAGAAGGGGCATTGTCAGCTGTGCTGAAGTCATGCGTGCTGGGGAAACCTACGTGGTGACACGTGAGAGAGGACTATTGCCCAATAAGGAACACAGTACCAACAAGTCTATGTTTTGATCAAGAACACTAGAAGAGAACCTTTGATTTTGCAACAACTTTATTTATGTATGTTGGTTTGTGGACCTTTTGACCGTGCCTAAACTAGATAAAGATATTTATATTTTTATAACAACCTGTGTGGTGTTTCACTGTGTTACTGTGCTTGTTAGTGGAAATTCTTTACACATTGCCTTGGGAATAATCCTGTCTGCTCGTGCCAAGCTACCAAAGGGGTTAGCAGGGGTTATCTACAGTGTGTTTCCCCCTTACCCTGACTAGAGTGGTGGTTTTTGCCTGGCTTTGGCGCAAGTTCAGTCAACCAGAAATCCCATTTCTAACATTGAGTTAACGTATTGGGCCAATAACCTGTCCAGAAGAAAGTAGTCAATGCAGGAATTGTGGCCATACTTGTTGCTATATAATGTATAGCTTCTGTATTTTCCTGCCTGTTGTTGCCATACATCTATCAGTCCCAAATCTCACATCAGATCTCTAATCCTGATCTTTACTTTTGACATGCTAGTATACTTTGTCTTAGATGTTCTATCCAGCTCTTTATTGAGAGCAACGTTGAAATCTCCACCTACCATATATGGGGAAGTAGATGCTACTAGATGCTGTTCTAGGATGTTCAGCTGGCTAGGCTCATCACAGTTGGGCCAGTAGTACCCTGCACACGACCATTAAAATCCTCCCATTTCTAGTATGGCCAGAACCTATCTATCCACTCTGTTTGTCTTATGACTTAGTATTTTTATACCACAATTCTTCTTAACCAAGATGACCACACCTTTTGTGTGACAGGACTGATGCAGACACACTATATCCTGGACCCAGCAGCATCTCTGAAAGGAAAATAGACCTTCAGGTTTCCTCAAGTGTATTTCCTATGGTATACTTACCTGAGCCTTTGCTCCTTTTGGTACTTCCTGGGCTAGCCTTAATCTTTTCTTGGCTCTTAGGCCATTCACATTCCAAACGATTATCTCTCTCTCCACACCCTGCATTTATTATATGTTTCCATATCTATAAGCTAACTCATTATTGTATACAAGCCTTCACTGGGATTTCCTTTAGAGAGTTGAGGACATTGTTTTTTCATGAAGTGGTTTTGAGGAACTTGAGGATATAGCCGAGCTCTGAGAGTGAGCGGCACCTGGAGGATAACCCTTGAGGGCTATTGTGTGGTGGGATATGGGGTGAGAAGTCTCATGGCTTGGTGTTGTCAATGTCAAACTCTCTGTATCTTTTAAATGGAGGTGTTAATTGCTTTACATTCATTGCTGTGCGGAATCGGTGAGTCTTGGATGGGACTAAAGCGGTGTTTGTCTTAGAAAGCATTCTGCTTCTGCTAGTTGCTTCATTGATTGTGTTGATAGGTTTTTGCCTTTGGGACAATGATGAATTGTGTGTGAGTTGAGCAGAATGATGTTAGTAATGTGAAATCATTTTGAGATCCACTTTTTTACATTTACCTTTCGGGTTGCAAATCATATGCTTATTGTCAGTGAGGTCTTTAAAGCCCCAGGCAGGAAATTATTTTGATTTATTCCTTCATGTTTTCAGTGGGGGGTGGATGCTTTATCAAGAGTATATTGTATGTTGGGGGTAGCAGTGCCAGTGTTAGTTCATGTTTTAGATTCTCAATAAATAGGTCCTAGATGTGGAAAGTTTGATTTTCTCCCTGTGGATGTACTCTATGACTTATTGGGCATATAATAGTATAATAGAGATTGCACGATGGTCAGTCCAGGCTTAAGGTGTAGGTGGTTTGCAGTGGATGGTGAATAAAGCAGTGATGACTTGATCAGGGAACTGGCTTTTGGTGTATGTTGATTGAGTGACATTTATTGTGTTAACTGTCTTAAGGTGGAGGATAGTGGGGCATATTATCAAGGAGGTTTATCTCCGCTTTTTTGGCTTTAAAAGCCAAGAAAGCGGAGATAAAATTATCTCCCTATTACCAAGCTGTCGCTAACACCAGTTAGTGACAGCTAGTAGGAGATAGCGACCATCTTGGGCCCCACTTTGCATGTCAGTGATATTTATCACTAATGACATGCAAAGTGGGCGTGCCAAGATGTTAGCGACTGGAAACAGTCGCTAACATCGCTATCTCCTATTACCAACTTTTGGAGATATTCGCGCTAAGCGCGAATATCTCCAAAAGCTAACACCTGCCCTGAGCAGTTCTTAGCCATGTTAACCAATGGGAGGTGGATAACATGGCTAAGAGCATTTGCTCGATAATGCATGAATATCGCTGACTTTTCAGCGATATTCATGCATTGCGGCCGTTTTTTATCGCATTTGCGATAAACCTTGCTAATAGCAAGGTTTATCTGCGATAAAAATCGCCGATGTGCGGCGATAATTTTTGTCTCTAAACAAGTTAGAGACAAAAATTATCTCTATTGGTTGGTAATATGCCCCAGTGTCTCTTGTTTTCTTTCTACAGGAGTTGTCAGAGAGGTTGAGGTGTGAATCAGTGTTGTCAGGGATGTCAATGGTTGGAAGAGAGTGGTGCCTGAACTACAAAGACTCGAAATAGTATTTGGGAATTTCCATGTATTAGAGTGATGCTTGATTTCTAGAGTGTACAGCAAGTATGTCTTGTTAATAATGGTGAGTGAGGTCCTATTACTTACCGGTAATCTTCATTACACCGGGTCCCGTAGTCCTCGACACCTTCGTAAACAAAGTGGAGATGACCATCTCCCGACAGAAAAAAAACAAGAGGAATGCTGGGACACTAATACTGCCCCTCCCCCCGGGAGTACATAAGCAGTACTTACCCAGCAGCCCTCCTGTACTAACAAGCCCAGACAGGAAGGCCGGCCGTCCGTCCCTCCCTCCGGGAGGGAGGGGCGTATGAAGGTGTTGAGGACTACGGGACCCGGAGTAATGAAGATTACCGGTAAGGAATATGACATTATCCCCAGGTCCCTCCGTCCTCGACACCTTCATAAACAAAGTGGAGAATACCAAAGCAAAAATCCGGCCGCCAAGCCCAGAACCAGCAGGAAGGCACACAGGACCTGGCAGACCCACAAGGAAACCGAGACATCCCCCAGGAAAGCCAAAGAAGAAACGGTCAACAGAGCGCAGGCACAAGCTACCAGACCAAAAAGGAAGGAGAAGCACGGGCCAGAACACGCCCACCACACCAAACCAAAAAGACACGGCCCCCAAAGAGACCAGAGGAGGAACCCCGGCCGTAGAGGGGAAGCAACACGAACCCAGGAGCCGAATAGGAGGGAGAACCCGAACCTAACCCAAAGACAGGGAAGGGGATGAACCCCTAAAGCCCAGGAGGCCAAAAAACCCAACAGGGAAGGAGGCCACCAACCAAACCAGGAAGGCCACCAGCACAGGCAGAGGAGGCCAACCCAAAGACCACTGCACAGAGAAGCCCCCAGAAACCAGCCGAAAGTCGACCCAGCAAAGAGAGGCCAACAAGAACGGAAAACCAACACACAAAGAAGCCCAACCAGGGCGGGCACAGAGCCACGGGACCCAACCCCCAGAAAACCCCAACCATAAAAAGGAGGGAACACAAGGCAGGAGGGGGGCACAGAGCAACCGGGGAAACCCAGCAGCCACCAAACCAGGCACAGAGGGCAGCACAAAGAAGGCGCCCACACGGCACCGGACCTCCCAGGAACCCCACACCCAGGACAGGCAAGCAGCAAGGGCAGGAGCCGCGGAAAAGGAAAGACCCAGGGAGCACAGCACCCAGACCACATGCACAAGGCCCAAACCCAGCAACACCGGAGAAGAGCCAAGGCAAACAGCCAAAGCGGGGCAACAAACGCCAAAGGAACCAGGAAGCCAGGACCAGAGCCAAGCAACCCGACCACGCAGGAGGAACCGCAGGCCCAACAAACCCCAGAAGGAGCCCACGCTGCGCCCAGACCAACCCAAAGGGCAGGAGGAAATGGGAACCACCAGCACAACACCGCCGGACCACACAGAAGGCCAAAGTGGAAGCAGGAGGAAGCAGAACAGGCAGAGGGCCATGCAGCAGGAAAACCCCAGACAACCCGCAGCCAGGAGGGAGTGACCCACAGAGACAAGAGCACGTCAGAACCGCACCCCAACCAGAGAAGGAGGGGGGGCACCCAAACAGACCCCCACCAGGAACAAAGCCCGGGGAAGCAAGGGAGCAAGAAGCCGACAGACCCGGAGCCACAGGACCCCATACAGACCCACAACACAGGGGAAACAAGCCCGGGAAGAGAACCGCCAGAAGGAGAACCCAGGAGGACCCAACCGGAAGCGGCCACAACTCCAGAGCACCCCGCCAGGACACAAAAGAGAGCCCAGGCAAGGGACCAGAGCCCAAAAGGAGCCCAATCAAGCAGGAGCGGAAAGCCCTAGCAGACACCGAGCCAGGCATCCCCAAGGGAACCAGACAGAAGCCAACAGCACCCAGCAGCCCCAGGAGGCCAGGCAGGCACCAAACCGACCCGACCAAGCACAACCACCGAGCAGACAGGGGAGCACGGGCACAGCACAGGATCGCCAAGAACAGGCGGCACGACAGGATACGGCAGCAGTAAAGGCAGCCACGCCCAGACAGCAGCAGCAGGAACACCAGGGACCAAATCCGAACCGCCACCAGAAACAAACCCGGGGGGGGGGGGACAAGGAAAGAAGAGCATGCGCCCAACCACACCAGCCAGAAACCCCCACCAGGCACCCCCAGGAGGCCAAAGCCAGGAACAAACCAGCCAGGCCAACACCACGGCAGAACCAGGAGGGGTGGCCAGGAAACACCAGAAGCAAGCCAAAGCAAGCACAGAGAGACCTAGTGCAGAAGCAACCAGAACCCAGAAGCAGCCCAAGCACACAGAAGGCCCCGGGAATAACACCCGAAGCCCCAGACCAGAGCAAAGGGAAGCCCAAAGCACCGGGAAGACCCAGGCGGGCCCCCAAGGCAGCACAAGCCACCCAAGCTCAGGCAGAGGGGACAGAGCACCCCAGAGAGCCCCCGGTAAGACACCCCCAAGCATCCACGAGAGGAACCAGGCGCAGCCCAAGGGACGGGAGGAACAGGACCAGGAACCCAGAGCTCCAAACGCCGACCAACCACACAGAAGCCAGGAAGCGGAGGCCAAAAACCAGGACACCCAAGCGGAGCAGAGGCCACAACAGCCAGCCCGCAGCGGAGGCAAGGCCACCGATGGTGAAAACAACGGCAGACCAACAGGAACCAGGGGAGGCAACAGGACCCCCTCCACCCCCGCAGCGGCCCAAGGAACAGGAACACCGACTCACCATCAGGCGGGGCCAGGGAACCAGAAGCAGAGGGGGAACAGAACGGACCCCCAAAAGGCCGTCGCCGAAGAAGAGAGGAGCGACCCTGACACAAGAGCAGCAGAGGGCAAGGCGCAAGCAAGCAGGCAGGGAGACCCCAACCACACAAGGAATCCCGGAAGCAAGGAAAGGCAGAGCCAGTGAAAAAAAAGAACCAGACACCACAGAGGCGACAGGAACCCACGCCAACCTGAGGCAGGCCACAAACAGAAGAGCGAAAGCCAACGGCACAGAAAAGCAGCAAACAACTCACTGGAGAGGAAACCCCTCAACAGAGTCCGAAGGAAACTCACAGGCATGAGCCGCCAAGAGCAGGGGCACCACCCGAAGGAGTGTACCAAAGGGTGAAGACCCCCGGAAAGCCCCAACCCAGAAAACAGACGAGAGCCAGGGCCGGCAAGCGGCAAGGCCAGGAACAGAAACCTGAACCACGCAGACCAAGAAAAGGAGCACAGGAACCACAGCGCCCGACCGCCCAGCACCACCCAGACACCCCCACACTGCAGGTGGGGGGGGTTGGGGTGTGATACAAAGCTTCCCCTGTCAGAGGGGAAGACTCCTCCGTGCACTGCTTCGAAGACTGAGTCTTAATTCAGTTGATCCAAACCATAGATAAGGTTTAAACAATGATGATGAATTCAAAGTTTCTGATTATTCTTCATAAGTCTATTTATTTTTCTTTTGTCATATAACTCATTTGATTTCATGGTTATAACAGCTTATATATCCTCATAATCTCAATGATGCCGAAATGACGTCATATTTCCCAATGCATTTCGGGCTTTCTGGCAGCCCTTCGTCAGGGGATTACTCTACGGGTTAAGAAAGTGAACATCCGTCAGTGGTGATAAATTAAACGATGGAAAGTACGCGTTGCGTTGTTGGTGGGTGATGGGAGATCATGCGCTGCAGTATGAAGTAAACATGCTTAAAAACAGCAAGCTTGCATGCGGCGTATTTATTGAAGTGTGAGAGGGTGACTGGAACTAATGCGTTAAATCGATGGGTGTCCTTTTAATACGTGTGGTGTTACGTGATAGCGAGTGCTCGATTCTAAGGGCAATGTGTAAAAAGGAAAGAACAAGTGACCCGGATTCGACCCCCAGGGTGATGGTGTTGTGCTCACGGGATTTAAAGCATGGTGGAACCGAAAAATAAAGAAATGTCTCGGCGTGCTGTTGATTAACCGTGCTCGGTGGTGAACGTGTAAAACCGGTCCGCGAACGAGGTACTTACTCGGATGAAGCTGATGCTGCCGCGTATGTGGGCTTGGGTGTGTCTCGTGCAAAGATGTGTGGAGCCCTGGTGAGATGAAGTGTTAGACTGGCGCGTGGGTGATTAAAGACTGAAAGAGGACTTAGCCGAAGCTAGTGCTGACGGTCGCCATGTTGGAATGGAGTGATAAAACAGTGAAAGGAATCTATAGTTCCCGAGGCGTGTGTGGAACGCTAATGCTGGTGACAGGATACTCATGGAAAAATGAATAAAACATCTTATATAAGAATACAGCAAGGACATGAACAACAACATTGCAAACAAAATATACAGTGAAATGATTAAAGATAACATAGGAATTCCATCCTATCATTCAACCCGTTCGGTTGCATCGTGGCCCTGTAACCGATCCAAAAGTTCTCACGTTTTAACAGTGTGTTTTTGTTATTTCTGCCAGGTTTAATTTGTTCCAAAACCAAGAATTTCAGTTGTGCCACTGTGTGGTGTTTTTAAAAAAAATGTGCTGCGACTGAGGATTTCAAGTTGTTGGTACGAATGTTACTCTTATGTTCGAGTATGCGTGCTCGAATTTTTATCTCCGTGAGCCCTATGTAGCAGGAACCACACGGGCATTTCAGCATGTAAATAACATTGGCAGTGTTACACGTGGCATTAACTCTGAGTCTGACTTTGTGGCCTTTCATGGGGTGGTTGGTAAAGTTCCCTGGTATGATATTGTGACAATTGCTACAGTTATGGCATGGCAAAAGTCCTTTATATGTCTCTGGTTGTTGTAGTTCTCTGGGTCTGGTCAAGATCTCCTTGATGTTCCTTCCTCTTGTATATGCAAAAATGGGTGGTTGTGCGAATGCCCCTTGAAAATCCGGTTCTGTGCTCAAAAGTGGCCAATGTTTGGATATGATTTTCTTGAACTGATTGCTGATGATGGTGTATTTGGATACCACCACCATGCGTGTGTTTTCTGTCTTGGGTTTAACCTGTAACAGGTCTTTGCGTGTGCTCCTCTTACTGTGGGAAGCCGCTTCATTGAGTATACTTTGGGGGTATCCTCGTGTCTTAAATCGATTTAATGTGTTGTGGAGTTCTTTCTCACACTCTGCACCGTCTGAAACTATGCATTGGGAAATATGACGTCATTTCGGCATCATTGAGATTATGAGGATATAAGCTGTTAGAACCATGAAATCAAATGAGTTATATGACAAAAGAAAAATAAATAGACTTATGAAGAATAATCAGAAACTTTGAATTCATCATCATTGTTTAAACCTTATCTATGGTTTGGATCAACTGAATTAAGACTCAGTCTTCGAAGCAGTGCACGGAGGAGTCTTCCCCTCTGACAGGGTAAGCTTTGTATTAGTCCTTGTGAATATCTACGCTGTGAGGCACAGACAGCGATTCCACTGGAGCACGCAAAAACATTACTCTAGCACTAATCAGCAATCACCTAGCGGTGCCAGTCTCATTCATTATTTTTGGGGTTGGGGTGTGGTCAGAGAGCCCCAGAGATCACCAGGACGTCCGAGCGACCATAGGCACACAGCAGCACCCGCCACCTAGCCCATACAGGAAGCAAGCAGCGCGGGGCACCCAGAGGCAGCAGCAGGACACCCCAAAGGAAGAGGGGACGAAGCACAGCGCGAACGCATGTACCCCAAGCAAGAGGCCCCAGCACAAACCTCGGCACCGCCAGGAGGCACCTGATGCAGGAACATGGCACATCTCAGAAGGTCCGCCCGCCACTACTCTAGGACAGACACCGGCAGGCCGACAGAAACCTCCTAGAAGAAAATAAGGGGGAGAAAACATCCAGGGCGGGGGCCAACAGCTCAACAAGGCCCCCACCGCAACCTGGTGGAAAAAAACACCACAGTCTCCACTGTCCCCTCGTGTCATTGCCGGAAAGAAACACGGCACCCCAGCGCACAAGACCACAGCAGTACGCCAGAAGAATGTGACATATCAAGCAAGAAATGAAAGAAGTTGGTCGTGCACTGCTTAGAGTTTGTCCATATATAATGTTAGCACGTGCTCCTTTGGATACTCCCCGCTAGGAGTATATGAATCAGAAATAGTTGCACTGGCACCCTACGGTGCGAGTGTCTCCTAGGGCACTGTCAATTGTGCTGAATAAATCAGCCAAGTTTAAACTAATAAAGTTTTCAACAAGATTTTGTGTGAAGTCTCATAAGTATTTTATTTATACTTGTAGCTTTTTCTTTTACTCAATTTGAGCTTGTTTCCATATTACAATAATCTTTCTGTTCCATATGCAGTCATCATCCAGTTAATTTTCAAAATACACGAAAATTACATTCCTTTTCCAATGCATTTCGGCCTAGAGGCCTTCATCAAGGGAATCTGTGAAACAACGTAAAGATTGTATCTATCACAAAATGTTCACTTGTACAAAACCATACTACAGTAACATATATATTAATCTAACAAATAACATGAATTAGTAATCCCAGTTATATGGAAATTTACACTTCTTTATGTACCACTGAGCTATTCTATATAGCGTTAAAAATGTTCATAACATTTGTGTAACCCATTTCGTAAACGTGGCTTGAACCTGGTTAATGAACCCGTGTTGGTACACATGCTAAAATAACAATGTAAATTATATCGGCTTACACATGTCAAATTCCTACTTAAAGTGAGTTAAACCCCTTTGTGACGCTGTGTTTAAACGCGCTCATAAGCCTTCCTATGTGTTAATAGCCATCTAGTTATAAATTAACCAAAGCGACAAAGCGCTACTAATTTATGTCTGTTTACTCGAGCTACCAAAGCTATTGGGGCGCTTTCACCAAGATTACACTATACGCGGTGCGTCATAATTCGTGAACCGGGATACAATGTTGCACGCTTTGACAAGTTCAACAAACCGACTTGGTTCTAAGGCCAGTTTAACAGTGTTACAATACGCTGCGCGTTGTTTCTTACCGGGATGTGCTGCGGGCGGTATGCTAGCTTAACGCTTCTGCTTCAATTTCTCTACCCAAAAGTTGGCGTGTGACGTGTGTGGACTCGGTTAAATACTGCGCGCGCTTATTTTTAAAGGGCCAGGGTCCCACGGGATGTAGAAGGGATCAAGGTACAACTATGAAGTTCAACAACCTATTAGGGAGTGTAAACAAATTATCTAAAACATGCTCAGCACTACAATGACATATTCGATCTTTTTACAAAAACCACATTTATAGGTAACAACTGAATTCTGTCCTTTCGTTAATCCCATTTGGACGCAAGGTCTGTAAATGGTAAATCCAGTAATTTTCTCTTTTCAATAGAGCCTTTTTGTTGTCCACCTCTTCATTTCTCTTTCTCTCTTCATAGCACGCAACAAAATAATCATGCAGTATGATGAGATTACCAAGCTCACAGAAACCAAAGCTGAGACATTTGCTTATACCCATGAAGAATCGTCCAAAATATACTCACTCATTCAAGAAGAAAGCATTGAATATACCACAACAAAATCAAAAGATCAACAAGTGAAACAACTGTTGTACCTATCACGTAAAATCATAAATCAACGTTTACATGCCAGCACCATGATAAGATATCATAAAGCGTCAAGAATCCCAAGGGGTCTGAGGATCTTATTAAAACCATCACTATGTAAAAATTCCAAAAAGTTCACAGATAAATGGTATGCAATTTTAAACAAGTGTTCTTTAGATCTTATTTTATTAATAGTTGAAGAATTGTCTCAAATATTAGAAGAACTGGACAAAGATATCTCCACAGTTAAAGAAGAACTAAACAAAATGATGACTACGGAAGAATTGAACAAAACCTTAGAAGACATCAAGACACAACTTCAAAAACACACTGAGGAAGTTAATGAGAGGAAATTACGCAAGTACCGTCGAGACACAATCGACTACAAATTAGATGAAGTATATAATTGGGCAGAGGTATATGCAAGAAGAAGACAGAACCGCCCATACACACAACAGACAGACACTTCGTCTTCAGACACCGATGGCACAGCAGATATATCTCATAAAAGACCTAGTGCACCAAAGCCGACAACCAGTGCCACTCCATCTGATCAGCCTTTTTTAGGATTAGGTCCCGACGAAAGGGACGAACCAGGAGGTCAAGAAGAAAACCTTGGACAAGCGGCCGAGAAAGGCCCTCCACAGACCAGGAATGTAGCGGCCAAAAAAGACAGAAAGAAGAATCGATAGATAATCTGGTGATTAATATTTCGGATGTCAAACTCACAGAACTTCAAATCAAAACTCTTCAAAAGGGCACATCATTTGTACCAACAGCTCACACCAATCACTTGGAGATAAACATTAGTTTATTCAAACTGATGAGGAAGCTTAGACTTAGGCATTTTTTTTCAAACATTGTAGGAGATCAACAAAAGAAGAAGGAAGACACGTTAAAAGGACTAACCACTGTAAGCACATATATGGCTCCAATTAGCCACAAAATTTTGGATTTATTTGAACAACTTGTTAAACAGGACTTGAATAAAATTAATTGCTGGAGGAAAACCAAAAACAAAAATCTCACCCAGAAAGAACACGCAATTCTCAGAAACATAGCAAATAATCCAAACATTATTTGCCAACGAGCGGACAAGGGTGGAGCCTTAGTTATAATGAATAAAGAATACTATGATCAACAACTGAGGCTTCATTTACAAGATGAAGACACCTACATGGTACTCAACACTAACCCCACAAAGGAGATTCAAATAACTCTTCAAACTATCTTAGGGGAAGGTGTCTCGAATGGTTGTGTAGATGACAAAATGTTAAAATACCTCACAACGGATCATCCCAAAACACCCAAATTCTATTTGACACCTAAAATTCATAAAGACCCAGAAAAACCGCCTTGTCGCCCCATAGTATCAACTTGTGGTAGCATACAGGAGCCGGTAGGTAAACTTATTGACAAGTATCTTCAACCATATGTCATCACCATGAACTCGTACGTCAAGGACACCACTGACTTTTTGAACAAGCTGGACAACATAACAATTGAGCCAAATGAAGATTTACTCTTGTGTACAGTGGACGTTCAAGCATTATATACGTCCATACCCCACAACTTGGGGTTAGAGGCAGTAGAAAAAGCACTACTGAATATGGAATATGATGAAAATATGAAAGTATTTTTGTTAGAATTGATGCATTTCACTTTAATGCATAGCTTTTTTAAGTGTGAAGACAAATGGTATCTCCAAAAAACAGGTACTGCCATGGGAAATCCAGCAGCTCCATCTTACGCGAATATCTCCATGCACATGTATGAAAATGACCACATTCTACACAATCCATCATGGAAAGAAGGGATAAAATTATACCTAAGGTACATAGATGATATTTTCATATTATGGAAGCTCACAAAAGAACAACTAATCACCAATATACATCAACTCAATTGTGTGGATGCAAGATTACAGTTCACCTATAATATACATGAAAGTCAAATTGATTATTTGGATGTCACAGTTAAGAAAACTAGAAACCAATTTGAAACTACGCTTTACACCAAGGCAACGGATCGGAACAACCTATTGGCATATCAGAGTTTTCACCCTAGTCCACTCAAACTACATCTCCCCTACTCGCAATTGCTTCGAGTAAAGAGAATTGTCTCAGACCCAGAAGAAACTAAGACGCAAACAAAAATCATGTTGGAGAAATTTAAAAAAAGAGGTTACCCACAAGAAGTACTACAAGGAGCCTTGGAAAGGTCCCAATCCAAAGACAGGAAAACCTTACTCAAATTACAGGTAACCAAAAAGACTGACAGAATCACTTGTGTGAGTAAATACTCCACAGCAAGCCCGCAGTTTAAGAAAATTATCAAAAGACATTGGCGGATGTTACAAACCGAACCGGATTTTAACAACGTTTTTTCTGAGGAACCACTATTTGCGTTTACCAGAGCCAAAAACATTGGAGAAATCATCAAACAAACAATAGTGACAAGACCAGTAACAACATTCAAGGGGACAATACCATGTAAAAATTGCAGTAATTGCAATAATATTTTGGAAGGTAATTTCATTACCCACCCGATGAGAGGTAATAAAATCAGATTACATGTCAATGGTACATGCGACACAAAAAACATTGTGTACATGATAAAATGTCCTTGTGGTTATGCCTATGTTGGCCAGACGGAACGGAAATTGAAAATCCGTTTAACAGAACATAAGAGCAATATCAGAACTAAAGTGTTAAAGTCAGCGCTTGCAAACCACTTCATTGAACATCATCACCAAATCAATCAAATCAAAGCATGCATTTTGGAAGTGGTGCAAAGAAATGAAGAGGTGGACAACAAAAAGGCTCTATTGAAAAGAGAAAATTACTGGATTTACCATTTACAGACCTTGCGTCCAAATGGGATTAACGAAAGGACAGAATTCAGTTGTTACCTATAAATGTGGTTTTTGTAAAAAGATCGAATATGTCATTGTAGTGCTGAGCATGTTTTAGATAATTTGTTTACACTCCCTAATAGGTTGTTGAACTTCATAGTTGTACCTTGATCCCTTCTACATCCCGTGGGACCCTGGCCCTTTAAAAATAAGCGCGCGCAGTATTTAACCGAGTCCACACACGTCACACGCCAACTTTTGGGTAGAGAAATTGAAGCAGAAGCGTTAAGCTAGCATACCGCCCGCAGCACATCCCGGTAAGAAACAACGCGCAGCGTATTGTAACACTGTTAAACTGGCCTTAGAACCAAGTCGGTTCGTTGAACTTGTCAAAGCGTGCAACATTGTATCCCGGTTCACGAATTATGACGCACCGCGTATAGTGTAATCTTGGTGAAAGCGCCCCAATAGCTTTGGTAGCTCGAGTAAACAGACATAAATTAGTAGCGCTTTGTCGCTTTGGTTAATTTATAACTAGATGGCTATTAACACATAGGAAGGCTTATGAGCGCGTTTAAACACAGCGTCACAAAGGGGTTTAACTCACTTTAAGTAGGAATTTGACATGTGTAAGCCGATATAATTTACATTGTTATTTTAGCATGTGTACCAACACGGGTTCATTAACCAGGTTCAAGCCACGTTTACGAAATGGGTTACACAAATGTTATGAACATTTTTAACGCTATATAGAATAGCTCAGTGGTACATAAAGAAGTGTAAATTTCCATATAACTGGGATTACTAATTCATGTTATTTGTTAGATTAATATATATGTTACTGTAGTATGGTTTTGTACAAGTGAACATTTTGTGATAGATACAATCTTTACGTTGTTTCACAGATTCCCTTGATGAAGGCCTCTAGGCCGAAATGCATTGGAAAAGGAATGTAATTTTCGTGTATTTTGAAAATTAACTGGATGATGACTGCATATGGAACAGAAAGATTATTGTAATATGGAAACAAGCTCAAATTGAGTAAAAGAAAAAGCTACAAGTATAAATAAAATACTTATGAGACTTCACACAAAATCTTGTTGAAAACTTTATTAGTTTAAACTTGGCTGATTTATTCAGCACAATTGACAGTGCCCTAGGAGACACTCGCACCGTAGGGTGCCAGTGCAACTATTTCTGATATCAAGCAAGAAGCAATGAATAACAGTAAACGAGTCAAAAACCTGGAATGAAACCAGGTACCATTACATCTACAGCCCAACGCTCCCGCAACTGAGTCAAATCAGAAAGTACAACAATACAAAGCAGAAGACACAGCAAAGCAGCTAAAGCAAAGCCGAACATTGCACCCAGACAACCAGCAATGAAATCAGGGCCGGGATCGTGGCCGATGCCCGGATTTATTTTATTTATTTATTTTTATCGATTTTTAGAGCGCGCAAATACCCGAAGGTGTCTCGGCGCTAATGTTGCAGAACTCCTTAGCGGGTGGATGAGATTTTAGGCTGAGAACAGCCAAGTTTTCAGATTTTTTCTGAAGTTGAGCAGGGTTGGAGCACATTTGATGTGGAGGGGTAGTGTGTTCCATAGTTTGGCTGTGGCAACCGTGAAACGTTTGTCTCCCCAGTTGACCCTCCTTGTGCGGGGGACTGTTAGCAGGTGAGCCGAGGATGAGCGTAATGTCCTTGGGTGTTCAAGCGGGCGGAAGGCTTGTCTTAAGTATAGGGGACCATGGTTGTGGATAGCTTTGTAAGCTATACATAAAGCTTTAAATTTGATGCGGCTCCTCAACGGCAGCCAGTGTAGCTGTCGGATGTAGGGGGAGACAGATGCAAATTTGGGAATGGATAGCAGGGTCCTAACCGCTGCATTTTGCACTGTCTGTAGTTTGTTGAGGACCTTTTGTTGTGCGTTGAGAAGTAGGGCATTGCAGTAATCGGTTTTAGAAAAAACTAATGTACTGACTAAGGTTTTGCCTGCAGACGATGGTAGGTAAGGGATAAGTTTTTTGATCCTTTTTAAAATATGGAATGAGGAAGAAACCACCGCGTTGGCGTGCTGCTGGAATGACAGCTTGTTGTCAAAGACAACCCCCAGATTTCGCACTTTAGATACTGGTTCCGGAGGTTGTCCCATCTGGTGTGGCCACCATTGTGGAGACCAGGTTGGCTGTAGTCTCCCGAATGTCATCACCTCTGTCTTATCAGAGTTAAGCTTCAGACAGTTTGATGACATCCAGGAGCTTATCGCCTTCATTCCGGATTGGAAATTCGCAGCTACAGCAGTGCCATCGTCGTATACGGACAACACCAACTGTGTATCGTCTGCGTATGTAGTGAGGAGGATTCCGTGGGATTTGATGACCCTCGCCAAGTCGGACACGTATATATTAAACAGTGTCGGGCTTAGCGAGGATCCCTGGGGTACACCACAAGGCAGAGAAATGGTCTGGGAGGTGTATTGGCCCAGCTTCACAGTTTGTGAGCGGTTGGACAGAAATGAGGCGAGAAGCTCCTTAGCTTTGCCTTTTATCCCTATAGCTGCGACACGGTCGATCAAGGTGGCATGATCGACCGTGTCGAAGGCTGCGGACAAATCTAAGAGTATTAAGATTGCGGCTCCTCCATTGTCCATAGTGGACCGTATCTCGTTCGCAGCTTTTAGGAGCGCAGTCTCCGTGCCATGTCCCTGGCGGAACCCAAACTGGGTGTCATCCAGTAGGTTGTTGTTGTGAATAAAGGTTGACAACTGGAGGTTCATGATTTTTTCGAAAATCTTGGCCGGGAATGGGAGGCATGCAATGGGCCTGTAGCTGGCCGGAAGGGAAGGGTCTAGAGTGGGCTTTTTAATTAAAGGTTTGATAATGGCTTCCTTCCATACTGAAGGGTAGGTGCCGGATGTGAACATTGCATTGCAAATAGTAGTTAGTGGTGGGGTAATAGTTTCTGAAATGAGGTTAAGAACGCTTGGAGGGCATGGATCTAAAGGTGAGCCAGATTTGGTTTGGGCGATCAAGGGTTGGATGACTTCTACCGAGGTGTTTTCAAAGGCTACAAATTTTGGGGTTTTATCTGAGGTTGATTGTTTGGTAGAAGGTAGAGAAGGGTCAGGCAAAAAGGTGGAAAAAATAGCTCTGACCTTATCCTCAAAGAATTTAGCCAGTGCGTCTGCAAGGGCCTGAGATCCCTCTGACTGGGGTAACAGAGGATTGGAAAGATATGTTACCACCTGGAATAGTTTCCCTGGAGAATTTTTGGCCTCATTAATTTGCTTGGTGTAGTAGGTGGTTTTTTCAGCAATTAAGAGTTTTTTGTAATTAGAGAGGGCATTTTTGTAGGTCAATTTGTCAGAGATATCGAAGTGGCGACGCCACTGCCTTTCTAAGTTTCTGCAGTGTTGACGCTGTAATCTGAGCGATTCAGAAAACCAGGGAGCTGATGGTTGTTTTCTGTTCCGGTGAAAGGTTCTTAAGGGTGCTAGCTTGTTACATGCTTCGTTCAGATTGTTCAAGTAGGTATCCGAAGCTGCAGTGGGGTCCTGTTTATTTAGCCCCGGGCTGTCATGTATCATCCGGGTGAGATGGTCAAGATTGATATTCTTCCAGTCTCTGAAATTCGTAGACCGAGAATTTATCTGGGGGCGTGGACCGGAATTAATGGGAACAGAGAAGCAAATTGCAGAGTGATCTGTCCAAATTAAAGGGAGGACCTTAGTAATAGCGATCTCCGAGTTGTTCGTGAAGAGACCGTCTAGGGTGTGTCCTGCTGAATGTGTAGGTAGTTTAACAATTTGTGACAGACCAGCTGCCTCTAGATCACCGAGTATTGTTACAGTATCGGGGTCTTCGAGAGATTCAAGATGAAAATTGAAATCACCCAAGATGGTAAATTGAGGGGATCCAATTGATGTCTCAATGACTTTGTCTAAGAGTGAGAGAAATTTCGTTCTGGATCCTGGGGGGCGGTAAATTAGCATGCCTTTAAAAGTTGTCTTACTGGAGAGGCATATGGCGAAAAGGAGAGCCTCGCATTCAAGGAAAGTGGTCTCTGTTGTAGTTAGTTTAAGGTGGTCTTTATGAATAATCGCTATTCCACCGCCTTTCCTTAATGGTCTATCTAATTTACTTACACAGTAATTACTAGGTGTTGCAACTCTGAAGTCAGGGCCAGACGATTCTTCTCCCCATGTCTCGGTGATAAATAGTATGTCTAAATTATGCGCATCTATGAAATCAGCGATTTCAAATTTGTGTTTAGGTAGAGAACGCACGTTTATGAGAGCTGCTGACACTGAACGAGGAGGAAGTGTGGGGTGTACAGGCCGCGTCTCGGTGCAGGTAGGACATTTAAGCGGTCCTATCCAAGGGTTGTGATAGTTGAGGCGGGGTATGGAATGGGCTTTCTCAGCAATAGCTTTAATGCTAAAGAGTTCAGCAAAGGAATAGGATAGTGACGGTGAGTTGGTGATGGGCCGGGAGCAAGATGGTGCAGGGGGGGTGGCCCTAGGCCCGTCCTCGGCGCGGACGAGCGCAGACGAGCTTGCCTTATGCGCGCCTTCGGCGCGCAATCGTCGCGCCCGCTGCGCTCGTCCGCTGCGCTTCCGGTTCCTGTACATGTAAGTAGTGGTGGAGGGCTGGCTGTGGGCGTGAGCAGCTTGTAGGGGCGTGGCCTGTGGCCGAAGGGCGGCGTTGCTATGGCAACCCTCTCCGCATCAGCAATCAATCTGCTGGGCGGATTTGGGTGCGAGCAGTGAGTGCCTCAAATTCAATATGTAACACAATTTACACAGTCTAAAAAACAGTGCAGAGTTTAAAAAGCAGTTTTTCAAATGAAGCGATCGAGCATAAAATCTCCCGGCTTCCGCCTCAGGAGAGAGTCTGAGCAACAGCGCTTGTGATCAGCGTGATGGTATTTAAGGGCTGGCTGTGGGCGTGAGCAGCTTGTAGGGGCGTGGCCTGTGGCCGAAGGGCGGCGTTGCTATGGCAACCCTCTCCGCATCAGCAATCAATCTGCTGGACGGAATCGGGTGCGAGCAGTGAGTGCCTCAAATTCAATATGTAACACAATTTACACAGTCCAAAGACGGCAGCTCCAGCCACAATTGTAAAACAGACACAGTGCAGCGCATGAACAGGCTATAGGATTGCAGCATAAGGCCAATGGCAACGAAACACGGGGCAGGGATCACTCACAGGCCACGAGCATGACGCCCGGTTTCAAAGTCGGCAGCACCAGCATCAACGGGACAACATTTCCACAGAGCTGCGTATGCCATAAGTATGCGGGACTCACCCGGGGCGGGGGCCAACCCCAGGAACAAGGCCCCCACTCCAACAGCAAGAAATCCAGGACGCCGTCAGGAGCACATCCAGCGAGGCACGCCTCCCCGGCCAGGCTCAGGAAGTCGAGCCCGCGACCCGGAAGTAACATCGGGAACTCCAGCCGCAAAGGACCGGAGGAGCATGCAGTGCACATCAGAAACAACGGCTCCAAGAGAGACTGTCGCCCAGCAAGCCCGGCAGGCCAGGAGACAGTCCAGGGAACCCCACACCCGCACAGCCAGGCAGCCAGGCTGAAGAAAGAGTACAGCCACTCAAGCCCAGCAGGAGCAGCACCAGCACACCATTAGACTGTCGACAGACAGAAGAAAAAGAACAGGAGGGCTGCTGGGTAAGTACTGCTTATGTACTCCCGGGGGGAGGGGCAGTATTAGTGTCCCAGCATTCCTCTTGTTTTTTTTCTGTTGGGAGATGGTCATCTCCACTTTGTTTGGAAGGTGCAGAGGACGGAGGGACCTGGGGGTAATAACCCTCTCTTGTAGCTGTGGTCTGTACTCTGGATTTTGTTATGTGTAGGCAACGACATCTACGATGTGATTGGATGTGGGGTGCACCATGTTTTTGCGATGAAGAGTACATCAAAATTGTGAAGTGCAATAAGGTCTACAATGCCAGGTGCATGGAGTACTGCAGACCATATGTTAATGAGCCTGAGGTGAAGGCTCTGTCTTTTTGTTTGTGTGTGAATAGTGATAAGTATCATGTGTGGGAATTGGAGCTGCGTGCAGGAATAAATGTTGTGTGGATGATTGTGTTGCTTGTGTTTGGGCACAAGTTTGAGAATTGGTAGCGTTGTGTGAGCCATGAGCCACGTGCTGGACACATGTTGGAAAGGAATCTGGCTGTTGCTGGAGTTGTTACTATAAGACAGGAATTGTGATTCTAGGTTCTTCCTTGCCAGAATAGCTGTGAACAAGCAATGCCTTATTCTTCACTTGCCTTTAGCTGAGGGTGCCTGGCCCTTTTGGAATATGGTTGCAAAATTAAGGAAACGGATCTCTGGGGGTTGCTCTCTAATTCCCTAGGTGGGGATACACAATGTGTGCTGAGGATCTTCGGTTGCTACTGAGGCACTTCTGTCAGCTGGTGTTCGGATTTTCTGATATTTTAAATATTTGATGGTGGGAGAAGGACATTCTGGTCAAGGTAGTTATGAAGAAAATGTGGCCTAACAGCCAGAGATGCTTACTATAGAATTGAGCAACCGGTGTCGACTCAACATCCTCCCCGTTCCTAAAAAACCTTCAAAATGACCTTCTGTAATGTAATCGGGTGCTCGTGTAAACAGCTGCTGTAATGCGCTAGGGCCAGGTTTGGTTTGTATTGAGACTGCAAAAAAGAGGTTTAATGTGGGTCTCTCTCTGATAGGCTGGAAGGGGACATGGACCGTACTGAGAAGCAGTGGATGCTGCTGGAGTGTTTCTGGTATGGAAAATTCCACAGTCTGAAAAATTGACAAAAAAAGGTGAAGTGAGATTGGGAGTGATAAATAAAAATATTCCCCCTGGTCTACCTGCTGGCTGCCAGCTCCTAAGGAAGTATAAACAACCTCTAGCCTCTACAGGCTAGTAAATAGAGGCCTTATGATCTATCTATTGAAAACGAGAGACTCGAGGAACCGACTGAACAAGACTTAGACTTTACTACCTGTGTCCCAACTACGAAAGGCGAGAGGTTCGGGAAGTTGAGGAGCGCCCCTTAGGTACAAGATACAATAATGAGGTGAGCAACCCAATCTACCCTTGCGGGTTCGGGCAATATTCGTTATAAAAGGAAATTGGACCAGCAAGGGACTTTATTCAAGTATTATTTGACAGCGTGTTAGGACTCTGTTATAGTTGCTAGCAGTAACTAACACTGCTGCTTGGTTCGGTGACACGAAGAGAGGAGGACTATTGCTGCCTTCAAATCGTTTGTGATAAACTTGCTAGTCGCATCTATAAATTGTGCTGGGTTTTAAACGCGACTTCCCCGCAAGCCGACTTCAGAACTGTGCTGTGGTGCTACGCTATTGAAATCTTTGCCGCATTTCCAACTTTTGCCCAAAATAAAGAGCCGCCCAGTATATTGGTGAACTACATAAAGAATTACAGCTCATAATTCAAGCAACTCTGATGTACAAGAACTCATTTTCTTTGTCGCCAACTAGCCAAATATTTTGATGTACGCTGTCCACGTAGAAAATAAGAATCTATACGGCAGAAAGGGTCATCTACTATATGTAGAAATTCCTTGTCCTGATGATGGTCTGATGATTAATCTCTTAAAGACCGAAACGTCGACTAATTAGTCCAAGCCTGCATATAATTCATTATACCATCCTTTGATTTTCTTCTGTTTTGTTGAAGTCACGATGTTATCTTGTGTTTAGCAGTCTGGACTTTCTCAGATATACTAAAGAACTATATAATTTGTACTGTGTATATTTGATGTGAACATTCTGTGTATGTACCCTATTTTGTATGAATTTGTTTTCTTCTTTTGTAAAAAATCATACCTTTTGTCTTGAAAAAGTAAATAATAATATTCAGACAATATAAAACCCTGGTTTTTGCATTATTTACTTTGTTAGTGTGGTAACATTGTATATATTGATTATGATCTGAAGTTATTAAATTAGCATAGCGGTTGACTGATTACCCTTAGGTACAAGGGCTGCACACTGTATGTTAATCATGTATGTATTAATCGTAGTTGTATAGCGCCATCCATGCCACCTGGGTGATAGGATTTGCTGCATGTCCGAGATAGAATCACGGCCCAGCACCAATAAACACATGAAAGTGATGAATATAGGTGGAAAGATGGTAATATCAAACTGTTGAAGATAACATTGACAATGGTTAATTAGAGCTAAGGAGACAAATGAGGTATTCCTTTTTCAAATAAGTGGTAGTTATACAATCTTAAGAGGAACATCTTTAAGTCTTATGTAGAAGGAGAAATTGTCTGTGGTCCATCCTGTTCAGCACAGGAAAGAGTAAGAAAGCTTTTCTGGTGAAGTATAGAAAATCTTACTTGAAACCTAAACTAAGAGACGTTTGATCCTTGTGGTCCTGGAGCAGCAAGTGAGAAGTTATCCTTGAGATAACATCAGAGGTTGTGGGTCCACTAAGATTATTGAGTATATTTCAATTACTTATGTGCTCCTAAAATTAATCAATGGTGCAGATGAGGATGAGAGCAATGAATGTGGTTGTAATTCTTTGCTCGTGGTAGCGGGCAATTCTGATTTTAGAGAAGGGTTGGTCCCAGTGTTGATATGAGACTGTACTGGTGATATGGAACTGTACTCGTAAATTCTATCAAGGAGACATTTGGCTTTACACAGGAGAAAAAGTGTGTTGTAGTTAAACATGGTGCGTTATGTATGGAGCTCAAGGATGTGGTAGAAGGGGGCGGCACTTCATTTGTGTTGGTGATAGCAAGCAGTTGACACAGCGCTGCTTCTGCCGAGGTGACAACCCACTCTGAAGCCTCCACACTTGCCCTACCTGCCAAACCTTCTGCCACCTCACATATGCCCTACTATACCCACATGGTGGCCATCTTCTAGCTTACCAGTCTGACACCACTCCGACACTCATCTAGCTGGGCCAGCCGACCGGCCAAGGTGACCTGGACGGCCGCTTAACACACATACTGTTACTTGCAACACCTCCTCTCTTGCTTTATCGGCGGGCCACCAGGGTATCTTCACTCACAGCTGATGCCATCTCTGAACCCGGCGGCTTGTAATTGGCCCCCAAACAGCGACTGGCACTTTCGTACACCTCAGCACCTCACGAGGTCATCACCACTAGCCCAGGAGCCACTTCATCGCCTGCTCCCCCAACCTGGCAGTCTCCGCCATGGGCAAATCGGACGGCAAGCAACTAAAACTCACCTTCGAAGCCTGGAAATCGGCACGGACGTAGGCTGAGGCGAACCTACCCGGATCCACTGCTTCTGATCCACCGACTTCAACTGAGGATCTGAAAGAACTCCTCCTGATCATGCAGTCCAGCTTAACGTCTATAGAGGATAAAATGGACGCAATGAGTGCTCGCTTGGACAATCTTATACACAAAAACGACCGCCATGAAGAGCGGCTCAACGGAATACTGCATATCGGATCTGGAAGACACGTCTACCACAAATGTCGATAAAATGCCCGACATGGAGGTCATAGCCATGAAGAATGAAGATTTAGAATCACGCTCACGTCGAAACAATCTACGGATTCTAGGCTTGCCGGAATCTACCACCACAGGGAAAATGGAGGACTATGTGGAATGTATGCTCATTGCATTATTGAGAGGGCACACAGAACTCTCGCCCCCCACCCTGTACCGGGTGCCCTCACTCACCCAATCATCCCGAGGTTCCTTAAATACAGAGATCTTGACTCTGCGCTGCCTCTCGTGCGGGAGCACCGCAAGGTAAACTTCAATGGGGTTGAGGTGTCATTATACCCAGATTTCACTATGGCTATTCACGAGTGGCGCAGAAAATATCTGCTGATGAAAAAGAAACTCCAGCAATTGAACATCGCCTATGCCATGCTCTTCCCAGTGTGCCTTAAAGTCACCTACCAGGGAAAGCAACATATCTTTACAAACCCCCAGCATGATCAGGACTTTATAAAAACTCTGCCTAAGACGAATGCAGCCCACTCCTTCCCCTTTGCTTGCTCCCCTGCCAACGGGGGCACTTCAGATGTCGAATAACATGTCGGCTCTCCTGTAAGAACTACACCACAAACTTACCTTTAAACATCCTCTATTGCTTTCTAACCATGAGGCTTGCCGCCTACATCGTTACATCTATCGCTGAGAGTTCATATATTATGTACCTACTTGGCTTCACCTGTTAGTGTGCTGGTCACTGCCCTCACCCGAGAATTGCACTGCATGAACTCAGGGCAAGTTGAGACTTTTCACCACTCTTTTCCCGAGCACCCTCGCCACCTTGAGGTGTTTTTTTTGGCTCACCCTCGAGCAGCTACCCACTCAGGGAACTCCTATCTTGCTCTGGTTATACCGGTTACTGGCCCTGCTCCATTCTCCACCGTTGGGACCATGGAGCACGAGGCATTCAGCAATAATGGGAGGGATACTAGTTGCGGCAGGATTGGGCTGCTGATGTGGGAGGGGGGTTTAATTTGTTTATTACTGTTTACTGGCATTCCGCGACGCAGACCTTTGACCGATGCAACTGACTGACCCGAAAACTGTTTGACTCCCAACAGACCTCTCACGTTCTGCTATTATGGTGTCCTGCCCTAGCTCCACCCAATACAACTTCTTAACCTGGAATGTGAAATGGTTGGGACCTGGACCGTCACAACATACAATGTGCTCTACCCCAAGAAGCACACCTTAGCCCCACTACCCACTACCCCCTCCTCATTCTCTTCCCGATGGGCAACCCACTGCTGCTTTTCCTCCTACTCCACCTACGCACGTGGCATGGCCGCTTTGGTCAAGTGTACACTCCCCTCTACCCCTGTTGGAGCTTTTGCCGACCCACAAGGTAGATACAGCATACTATGGGGCAGACTGGCATCCCAATCTATTACACTTCTCTCTTGTTAAGGCCCGAACACTGAAGACCCTGAATTTGTCCGGACTTGTGGGGAAGGATACTAGACTAGGGAACGAAGCACTTGGTATGGGGAGGAGACTTTAATGTCACTCTGGATCTATCACTGGACAGATCCCACACACAACCTCATTATTATTCCAACGCCCAGAGTACCCTCAACCACATATTCTCAGATCATAGCATGCACCCGTTACACAAAGAAGGCACTTGCTTCTTTACTGTCCATTCCTCTTGGTCCCGGAAAGACATGTGGCTTATCTCCAGAGGTCTTACCTCATGGCTGCTCTGCGCCTCCCATCTGCCGCATACCAACTCCAATCATTCTCCTATACTAATCACGCTCGCACCCCCCACACGAAGCATCTCTATACCTGTCTTGGCGCCTGCCTGTACAAGCCTTGCTAGATCCTGTTTTTAAAACCGAGCTTGAACTATGATGCCCAATACTCCACGATTTGGGAAGCCTTCAAAGTCACTGTGCAGGGCATCTGCATTGCCAAAAGCGGGGGTATTTTGAGAGACATCCGAAACACACTTCAGAAGTAGAGGGACAACTCAAACACAATGAGAGCCAGATACAAACCACACCCACCCCGAGTTACAGCTACATCTTAGGGAACTCTTCACAGAATACCAGGAGATGGCTGAAAGGGAATGCAAGTTTAGGGGGAAATATTTTCAAGCCCACCGATATGGGGAGGGAGAGCGACCAGGAAAAGCTCTTGCGTCACTGATCTGCCCCCGAGGTTCTCCAACACCATAATGGAAATCTCCAATGAGAAAGGGAACATACACAGAGACTCGACCGAGAAAGTTGCAATTTTCAAACAATTCTACTGTGCCCCGTACACCTCACACAGAACACACCACATCCACTTCACTGCTTTCTTTGATGACACCGCCATCGCCTGGCTTGGGGATAACCAGAGATAATTCCTTCTAGCACATCACGAAGATGATGAAATCATCTCCGCCATAATGCAGTTACAGTCTGGCAAAGCCCCTTACCCGGATGACCTCCCCGCCGAGTTTTACAAAACTTATCGTCACCTTATCATTCCTGCCCTGCACCATGTCTATGAGGAGGCCAGAGAGATGGGTATCTTTCCGCAATCAATGCGGGAGGCACAGATAGTCTCCCTACCCAAACCAGACAAACCTCCCGCACAGTGTGATTCCTACTGATCCCTCTCCCTTATCAATATAGATGCAAAAATACTTGCTAAGCTTATTGCAAATCGCATCAGTCCCCTCATGACCGCCCTAGTCCTCCCTGACCAGTCGGTGTTCATTCCCAGCAGAGGCATGTCCCACAACCTCCGGACTCTTTTTGCTGCCCTTCACAACATCGATCCCGATATGAACGCAGTGGCTGTCTTCCTTGACGCCACCAAGGCGTTTGATTCCCTGGAATGGGACTACCTGCCATTCGTTCTTCAGCGCATGGGCTTCCCCGCCCCTTTCCTGGCATGGTTTAACCTACTATACACTGACCTATAGGCAAGTGTTCTAATTAACGGACCTAGATCCCCTCCCTTCCTCTTGGCCAGGGGCACTAGGCAGGGATGCCCACTATCCCCTATCCTTTTCACCTTAGCTATCGAACCTCTGGCTGCTAAGGTCCGCCAACATTATCAAGACCATGCCCTTATTTACCCTGAGCACCAACTCCTGATTTCCATGTACGCTGACGAACTCACTCTCTGACTACGCAACCCGGAGGACAGCCTTAATCCCGTACTTTGGCTGCTTATCCTCGTTGACCACCTCTCAGGGGTCAACATTAACTGGGGAAAATCCGAAATGTTCCCTCTAACTGCAGCCACACTGAAATTCAACTAAGACTACCCCTGGCATGGTGTGAGGAGTCGAACCTGATTAAATACCTGGAGATTGTCGTCACACGCGACCGCGGTGCCTTGATGACGGCGAATTATGTGCGCGCCTTAGATCTCCTCACTCAGAAAATCACCAGATGGATTGCCATACCCATCTGCATGGCTGGAAGAGCCTCACTCATAAAGATGGTAATCCTGCCCAAACTGCTTTACCTCTACATCAACATCCCTTATGCCCCTTGTAGGCATTTTTTTCAAGCCCTGAAGGCCCAACTCATCCGCGTCACCTGGGGAGGGAAACACGCCCCCTTGCGCTGGGACGTGCTCACACGACCCTTTAATGAGGGAGGTTTTGAGATCCTGGATTTAGAACTGTATTTTAGCTGTGCTCAGGCCCATTTTGTGGTATATTGGATTGAACCCCCTTACATGCCTCACTTAGCAGTTGAGGATGGTTACATGTCCCCAACCCCATACTTCGCATACTTAAGCGCACCAGCTATACCGCGCTGACTAGCTCTAGCTTCCTCTATGGTGGATTACACCACTAGACCTGGCCCGCCGCCTTCGGATGTATGACATTACAACGCATGCTTTAACCACGCATGCTGTTACATCGCAACTTTTACAACGCATGCCTTTACAACGCATAGTGTGGAGGGGTGCTGGATAGTGAATAGTTTAATTTACTATTCCAACTCCAGTCCCCGTGGATAGTAGGGAAGGTGTTGGATAGTAAATTAAATCTATTCCCTATCCTAGAGCGCCCCCCAGCGCAATGCGTTGTAATGGTTTGCGTTGTAAAAGTTGCGATGTAAAAGCATTGCGTGGTAAAAGTTGCGTTGTAAAGGATGTTTCCCCCGCCTTCATACCACCATACTATACTCCCCCTTGTTGCCTATCCGTGGCCAGCTTGACCTCTTGGTCAGGCGTGAGGGAGGATGCTGCCAACTCCTCCGCAAACTTGGGATTCATACATGGGGTCAGCTATACACCAAAGGCATATTCCACAATAGTCAGGACTTCTTTGGAACCACCACGCCCACCCCTTTAGAACGCTTTTACTATATTCGAGTGAAGCAGGACGTTACACCAAGCTGCCCACAGGAACCTCCTGTACTCGCCCCGCTGCACATTCTCCTTCAGAAGGACACCCCTGCACATGCCATATCAATGCTCTAATGCACCACTCAAAATGAATGCAAATATGACCACCACCTGGCTAGGGTTTGAAGGGCAGCAGAACGAGACTCTCCCATCACTGACAACCAGTGGTCCTATTGTTGTCAACAAACCGGGAAAATATCCGCTAATAGTAGACTAAGCATCATTCATTATCGCTACCTTCACCATCTCTATTACACTCCTGCGAGCCTGATGTGCCTCCGCCTTCATGATGCTGACCGCTGCGATCGGTGTGCGAGGGAGCCGACTTCAGACACTTAGCCTGGGACTGCCCCCCATGTGAAGCTACTGGATGGAGGTGTTGGGGGCTCTGGATCGCATGACTGGACTGCATATCCCCGAATACCCTCTGATCACACTACTAGGCTATACCAAGGCGCTGACCGCTTCCCTGAGAAACTACGGGGCATATTATCAACACAGGCGATAAAATTATCGCTTGCTTTATCGGCAGAAAACTGCCGCAAAAGCGGCTTTAGCGGCAGTTTTCTGCCGATAAAGCAAGCGATAATTTTATCGCCTGTGTTGATAATATGCCCCTACGTCTTTCTGGCACTACTGCTCGCCAAACAAAGGGTGGCCGGTAGATGGGGAAGGGGAAGAGCGCCTACATTCAAGGTGTGGCTGAACGATGTAGTCTATTGCCAAGCACAGCTCACCACCTAGGCCGAACTCCTCCCACCATCTTCCCGCCCCGAGACATCTGGGCTCCCCTTCAGTCATATCTCTTGGGGCAGGCCAACACCGCCGACACAAACGCAGCCCCCTCACCAACCACTTGACACGGCCCTGGTGTGTCAAACATTACATCCCATCACACATCCTGCTATGGCCCCGCAAATTGTAGTAACAGAGGTCAAACCTGTAAGACTAGGGTCACACGTGACATACTGATCAGATTGACTCATGTATTGTGTTGCCGATCAATTTGTAATGTCAATTTGCAATAAGTGAAACTGGTTATCTGTGAATGCTGTACTTTTTACTGAAATGCCAATAAAAAAATAAAAAAAATAAAAAAAAAATAAATAAAAAAGAAGAGGGAGAGGGGAAGAGGAAGAGGAAGAGAAGGATAAAAGAGTATAACCAAGGGAGAAAGCAGTGATGAAAAAGCAGTTAATTTCATTGAAGCTGGACATCCATGGGCACAGAAAGTAGGGGCGGTTGGTGCTGAAGCACACCTTGAAACAACCATGTTCCACCATGTTTTGGTGTTCCAAAGATGAACAAGCAATAAAGACATCTTTAAAATTTCGTTTTTATCTTGTCACATCTGCTGTGCATTTAAAGGAAGGTCAAATGTCAATCTGGTCTTCTGACAAATTGCAGTTTTTCTTTTAACATGGAGACTTTGTTTGCGTTTCTTTTTCAATGCAAAGTGTGGGGATTTTGAAAAATTAATTATGCAACACTCTTCCTGGTGTGAAAGGAATGGCTGTCAGATGTCATTTTTCTTCTAAGACACACCAACATTTATTTAAATACCTATAAATTAACCATACAAATATTACAAAATAAATAAACAAGAAGGAAACTACAAATGAATCGTTTTTTCTACTGCTGGAGTGCGATAGAAATAAAGATTTTAACAGGATCAAAACAAATCAAGACACTTTACTTGGTGGTGCACAAATGTCAAATATTTACTCAAACTCAGTTTCCACATATTATCGTTTGTGCGCCATATAGTTTTAAGAGTGCAAATGTATGTCGGTGAAAATATAATGGTAATTTCAATGAAAAATATGCTGCCTGTAAATGACAGTGCTATACCACACAATGCTTTAGTAATATATTTGACAGCAACAGTATGCTCCTAAATCCAACACCAGACTTTGAGAAAAGCTGACTTCATGAGTGAAGTTTTAATTTCTCTCACCGCTAGACAGTAAAAAAACTAATATCCTCATGCAGTCTAAAAGTTGGGAAATTATAAATGTGTAGGCGAAATGAAAACTGTGTTAACAAAATTGTAAATGTGCATATCCCTAAAGCCGTCTCCAGCACATCAAGGTAATACCGGCGCTAAAATCTTAGGGCCATATTATTAAGAACGGCAATAACATTATCGCCGCTTTAGCGGCAGGAAACTGCCGCTAAAGAAGCGATAAGGGGCTTGATAATATGCCCTTGTGAATTCCCATAGAAGACCAGGTTCTGTGTGAACCTGGGCTTCTATGGGAATTCACAAGGGCATATTTTCAAGCCCCTTATCAGTTTCCTGTCGCTAAAGCGGCGATAATGTTATCGCCGTTCTTGATAATATGGCCCCAGATCAGTGTACATCGAAATATACATGCAGGTTCCTCTAGCTTCCAAAAATTGTACCTTGCACAAGGAAGGTCATTTGAAAATGATATAGACATACCTTACCTCCTTTAACCGTAACACCAGTGGAAAATGAGTAGAGTTTTAAGCCCGTTGCAGATTTAAAGGCATGCAGTAAAAAGGCAGAGTGTTCCTTCTTACGGAAGGTAAAAGAAAATGCTACATTTAATTTACACATTTTGATGAAATTAACCAGAACTGAATTTGAAGCTCAAATTAGTCTATTCAAACATCAGTCAGTACTAAGCTCATTAGCAGTACAACTGTCAAATAGCTGGCATGAGATTCTTAAACATTGTACGGTAGCATCAAAGTGGTAGGTAGGGAGGGACCCAATATTTGTAGTTAAACAGCATCAGACCACATTAGTAGAATGTGTTACTCACTGAAAAGCGCTTCAGCACCTTATTGTGGGTAGCAAGCGCTATATAAATGCAAACCTTTTCCTCTTCTATCTCACCACTATCCTTCTCAATCCAAATAACAGTCTAAAGTATCTACCGCTCACATCTCATATTTGCCTATACTAATTCACCACTAATCCCTTTTGGGTTCCGGAGTAGAGTGCTACTCCCCAAAAAAGAGCTTTGACATCTCGTCAGTGGTAGCAAGCGCTATATGAATGCAATTTCATATGAGGTGCCTTCCAGACCTTTTCTCCACTGTGCCTGTTACAAAGGAATGAGCCAAGCACGTGCCTCTTTGCACAGCTACTATACTCCACCTTGGAGACTACTCAATGTTACCTTCAATGCGCCTGACTCATTTGCTTAGATTGAGTCCATAAGGTTCACCTTGTGGCCATTTTAAGATTCCGCATTACATTATCCGAGGTCAATCATTTTTCATTTAGTATCATTGACTTTCAGACCATTGATCACACTCCATTTTACAAATCTACTTATATCTTCCAGGAATACATGCCCATCTCCCTTAGTGTTTGACACGGAGCCAAGCTCAATAACAACTGCAAATGTAATGAGTCACTGGCTCGTTCCCTGCATCTGCAAGCAGAGTTATCGAACAGAAACTGACAAGGCACAGACAATCAGATACATGTCGCAGAAGGTCTCGGCCTAGGACGTTTGATACCAGCAAAGCGAAAACCATGGTCAAACCCTGGTCAACCATGGTTTACCCTGGAGAAACCATAGAAAGGTATAGTTTAGCAACGAAACGAAGAGCAAATACGTCATTCTACAAGGATAATCACCCAATAGTTACTATTTAATCATGCATAAATCTTGTCATGCTATTAAAACTCTTACAAAATAAATGCAATATTACCATATTATATTTCTAGGGCACCAACATGCTGATTGCAGCTGATTTAGACTGCAGTGAGCCTTCCGGTGCTTTAATGAGATACAGATATCCGAAAGCATACTAAGTTAATGAGTGCTGGCAAAGCCAATGGGTCTGCCTTTCATATAGTGCACATTCAGACTGACAACCCTATAGCAAAAATGAATGCGCAGAGGCAAAACTTACCGTCACATATGCACACACAGCAGCAAAGACACACATACTGGACAGGTGGTGCACATGTGCTAATGCACAGGAACGCCCACATATATGCACTGTCTGTTCAGTAAATGTTGACAAACATGCACTTCGTGTGCTACACCTGTCGCCAAACTCGCCATCCCACCAATTCTCTCCTCTACTGACATACAGATAAACAATGAGGTGGGTGGTTATTTGCATTCCGTGACATCAACAAGGATTGGCTTTTCATTTATTGAAGTGTAATATTCAGTTTTGCGGCTTCATGTAGCTTCTTTTCAGCCTATCAGTGTGTAAAAATATGACAGTGGATGCCTGCGCATAATTCTGTAGATACGGACCACACACAAGGTAAGGCAAACTCATAGGATTCATGCCTTCTCCCCACGGGCAGAAGTTCACTGACTCCCATTTGTGTTACCCAGCCACCTGTGTCTCTGCTCAAGTTCAAAGCCTGGCAGCATTACAATCAGCATTGCTTGCAAGTGGTTCCAAGTGTGTACAACACCTTCACCCAGTTCTTGCTATTTAACCAGTAGGTGTCTGCTTAGGATCACATTTCTTGGCTGGAAGACTGACTTAGGCTTTCACACTTGACATGGCTTCTAACTGCACTTAGATCCCTAGGCTCACTGGACTGTGCTTGGGACTGACCCTTCCCCCTTTCACTGCTTGCACAGGGACATCCACCTTTCCTAGTCACCATGGGCAACACTCTCTACGTCAGCAAGTGGGCTCGTGCACCGAAATGGCAGACATAGTTTGTTCTCTGATCTGCGATAGCTGTGCAACTGGCCGGTACTCCGCTTCTCATAGTGTCAGGCTCAGGCTATGTTGCCTGTTGCGATTCCTTTGATTCCCCACAGGCTACTTGCCAGGGGGCTCAGGAGCAGTAGCAGCTCGCACAACTCACGGGTGGGGGGCGAGGGGAGGGTTGTGTGGGGGGGTTAAAAAAAAAACGACCTTACCAGCTCCTGGCCGGGTCCTGCGATTTCCTGCTGCTTCAGGAGAACAGAAAGCAGGCATCCTCCCTCCCCTCCCCATAGCCAATAACAACGCAGCATTGTGATTGGTGTGGATGGCGCCCAGCTGGGGGCCTGTAGGGAGCCTATTCAACCTAGAGAAAATGCAAAGTGCGCATGACTGGTTTGGCCGACCAAACAGTCAGGGCCCACAGCATTGGGCAAGCAACTCCTCCTCGACCTTCCCGCCCCCAACTAGGCATACGTTCTGCTTTCTAGCAACACGTGAAGCAGAAACATAAAATAGTATTTAAAAAACCACTTTATGTTTTTGCTTCTCGCACTGCGAGAAAGCAGTGGGGCGATGCTCCTCTGCCGTAATGGAGGAGCCGCCCCTGCTCAGGAGTAAGAGTGCTGTTGTTGCTGCTCTGCTGCCTTCGGCTGCTCATGGTCCCTGTCACCCGTTATGTGACTCTTCATGGCGGTGCCAGCATCAACAGTGCTTATTCAAAATGGTGGCATGCGCTGCTAGCAAGTTAGTGCTGGTCACGTAGGAGCATGCTACCCATAAACTCTGACATTTTGGGTGCCACAGAAGCATTTACAAGAAAGGAAGGACTTTGTGGTAAGGTATGCCAAAGAAATGCTTGACTTACATTAGATTTAAAAATAATAAAACGAGAAAAAAGGATGCTGCTTCTGAAACAGTTTGTGAATCTAAAGAAAGTAGGTAGCACCAGATAGACATGATGCATTGTTCACAGCACTAAGTCTGACCCCATAATACTCATAACTAATCCCAAATACTAATTTATTTATCAATCACCAAAGAAAATAGTGACCATCAGGAAAAATGCCTTAAGTCTGAATGACGCTTCTCTAAAGCCATGTCAGCATTGGGATGAGGCAAAGCAACCAATCGCCGGAGAGGACAGACCGAAATCTCACTGGCTCTGTAACGTTAATGACAGAATTTCTTGCCTACGCCAAGTCCAACAAGTATTGGCAAAGCCTGTAAGTCTCGCCTATGAGAGAGCTATTGACTTTGTCATTCTTTTTCAGTCATGTTGTACAGTAGCATGGCTGCTGTGGCTGCTTCGCAGAATGGCTGAAAACAAAAAGAAACACTGAAGTGGCTACCTCATAGCATTTTATTTTTTACGTTCAGCCATGCTTGCTTTAAATAAATTATTAACAACACCAATAGCTCTCTCATAGGCAAGACCAATTGACTTTGCCAATTCTTGTTTAATTTTATTGTGATGAATGCACATACACCACACATCATCTTAAGACGGTTAACACTTAGGACTGTTAAGATGATATAAGATGGCACATATGGGTGTTAGAAGAATACATACAACACATAAAATAGGATTTTTATGGATACTGTCAGGAACTGGCAGATGCAGTGGTCTGTGAGATAGTACCTTGTAGAGAAGTAAGGCCTCAGGCAGTTGTCTTGCTTCGCCTATCAGATAATACAGCTCCAACACGATGGCTCAACACTCGGCGAAGCAGGAGACGTAACACAAAACAAACAACACCTTTAGAAAAGGGTTTTATTTTACATAATGCACTGACTCTCTCTTTTATAACTATCACTTTTGCGGTGGGAGCATGAGACACCTCATCCCACGAAATGTTCTCATGGTGCATCTTGAACTAAGAAATAGAACTTATGAATGTTCAACTCACCATAGTGAACATTTCTATTGCTGATTCGGATTGGATGACTAGGATATATAATCTATGAATGAACTTCATCAATTTTCTTCACCATCTGCGTACTATTGAGAACATACCACAAAACGCAGTATGGTTTATTATTACCCTGAGGAAGCCCTATTCAGGGTGAAACGTGTTGGCTGCATCGGCACTTCGCTTTTATGATTCAAGCAACTAGTAAAAAACTTGACAAGTGTCATTGAAGAGTCCGGTTAGATCTTGTTTTGTTTAACATTTGTGCTTTTCTACTTCTGTGTTGCCTCTTGGTGCTTTCTTTTTTGTATTACAGTGGGGAGGTTCATTGGCAGTGGACCTTGAAGGTGGGCAACAGCAACTTTGTGTTTCTTAAAAGATAGTGTACAGCTGGTTAGTGCAGCATTAATTATCCCTTGCTGCCATTTTTATTTTTTGTTTACTACTTCAGAATAAGGCTTGGGGTTTTATTTTACACAAGGCTCTCTAACAGAAAGGCTTTCCCAGATGCCAAATACTGAACATTCAAATACACAAAGCGATATATATGTTTATATGCAAGGAATGATATAAACAAGCAGCAAAGAATATGAGATAAGACTCAAACATATATACTGGGACGTCCTGCAAGAGATCAGAAAGATAAATATTCATCAAAGGATTCCTTTGGATGTGCACCTGAACTCACTCACACATTACAAAGAAAGCCCCTCAAATGATCAAAGCCACTGGCCAAACATCACAATGGCAATAATAAAAGCTCAAGCACCTCAAATGACCACAGCCACTGGAACCACGCATCACAATGGCACTAGTCAAAACTCAATACGTCTCCTGGTGCAAACACTGCATCTTAGCCCACTCCTGACTGGGGGAATTAAACAGCCGTGGTCAAGAGCTCAGCCACCAGGGTTCCACGCTCCGAAGTAGACACGTCCATCTCCGCTTGAATTCCAAACTCCCGGTTTCTAAGTCAACAACCCTCAGCTTTATAATCTCAAAACACACTAGAAGGTTCGAAAGAGACCTCCCCCCGTGCCAGAGGAATCTTGCCAGCTTCCAAGCAAGCATTCCCAGGGCAGGAAGGAGTTCTCACATCCCCTTCTCCAATCTGGCTTGTTCCAGCCTTTATCTTGACTTAGCTCACAAAGCCTTCCGGGAATATTAAACAATCTCTGACAAAAACAATATTTGAACGTGATTAACGCAAACTACTTGCAAGCGCTGCTGTGCATGCAGAAAAATCTGAGGCAAGGCAGAGTCAGAATACAGGATGACATGAGGCCATGTCAAAGCCAATAGTAAGAACTTCACAATTCTACCAATGTACAACACAATGCACATTTGTGAACACACTGCTTATAGATTCACATACTTCATCTCTCAATTTCCTATAGCATCGCATACTTCATCTCTCAATGTACAACACCGAGCACATGTGTGCATCACTGCCCACAACACTGCACTTTGAGACCAAAAAGTACATTCCACACCTCTCTCTCCCTCTTAAGCCTACAAATGCACATCCCACACCTTCTGTTCATGGCAAGGCTGTAATACTCCGTGACAGCTTCCACTGAAAAACTGCAAGATTACAAGAAAGAAACTTTTAAGAGAAACAGGCATATGTAGGACAGCGTACATTCAGGCTAGGATAAAATAACACACTAAAGTCAGTTATAATAATGGTAGTCAAAGGTAATCACAGGGTGTCGGCCCACAAGAGTGCCTCTAGCTCTACAGAAGTGGTAATGGAATCAGTCCGCTTTATGAAGAAAATAGGTACATGGGAGACATCCTATCCACAAAGGCTGCCTACAGATAACTGATATGTAACATTCTACTGCCAAGCAACCTCTAAGAGCTAGGTTCCATGTGCCACTGTTCCACATTCCTAAGTTACTACCATGCTCCACCTAAGCTACAACAATGGTAATATACCACACACCTTCCCCACAATACTAGCCAGAACAAAATAATAAACATAAACAAAATATATACACAGAACTAAAGCACAGCATGAAAAACTAAAATACGAGGAGAACATTCCTATACATAATCTTTCATAAAGTTAGGACACACAACCGTCCTCAAACTCATTCTTAGATCAGGGCAGACAAGATTACTCCAGTATTGGAGCTTTCATAGATTCACATGCTTGAATCATTCCCTGTTACTTTAAAGGGTAGTAGTGATAAAAGTAGACTGGCAGGAGTAGACTAGAACAGGCCTAGGCCTCACAGTGTATTAACCTATCATAGTCATTATTAAAAAATATGCATCAACCACCCTCTAGAACACCCCTGAGAGAAGCTCAGAACCTCAGATTTTCTACCGCACATTGTGCTAGGGAGTTTCCTCTGAGCTCTGCTCAGCTTTTCGTATCTTCAAGAAGATTTTCTGGACTTCAACTTTCAGGGAAGTGACTTTATTTGATAAATATCTCAAATCAAATATATTTCCGCTCTTTATATCTGTTGTTTGCACAAATCTGACTGAGCCATGTCAGAGATGGCAAAAAAGGCTCCCTTTAGAGAGTGTGCCACTTGTCTGAAGAAGAGATTGTATGTGGAAGAGTGCATTTATTGTTTATATCCTTCTCAAACGGCTTCTGACTGCAAGATATGTCACACCTTCTCGAATAAGGCTCTCAGAGAACATGAGGGAAGGCTTCTTACCTGGCTCCATAAAATGAAGACCAGGTCTGATCCTGTGTCAGACTCAGAGAGCGAGCAGTCTACTTCATCAAAGATTTCCCTCAAAAGAGAAAGGGATTCATCACACTTTGCCAAGGAACCCCACTCAAAATGTGCCAAAAAGTCCTTTCAGGATGTCTCCTCAGGGCAGAGTAAAGGGTCTCGCAAGAAAAAACATCCTTATAAGTCTGTATCTGAGCCAAAAACCCCACCTGCAGGCCTAAAACTGAGTTTTATAAAGCCTTCTTCAGAGCCATCGAAAAGTTCACTGCCACTCAAGAGGGATTTGCTGTCGACAACAAGGGGATGCACTTCAGGGATGTCAACATCAACATCCTTCTCCACAGTCCTGTCAGCATCAACTACATCCCTGTTGTCGTCTATTCAGGCCCCGATTTAGTCAACTATCCCTCTGGCATTGTCAGCGAAAATCTCCTCACTGTTACTGAAATTAAAGCTGCCGACGGAGAAGTTGGAATAGGCCACGTTACAAAGCATGCAATACATCGTATGCCATTACAATGCGGTCTTTACAGCAACCATTATAACGCAAGTCTTTACAACGACTTGCTGTAGGGGGCGCACTGGACTTTGGAATAGTATCATTTACTATTCCAACTCCAGTCTGTGCAACAGTAGGGAAGGTTTTAGATTTAAAATCCAACACCTTCCGCCCCCTACAGCAAGTCATTGTAACAACTTGCGTTGTAATGGTTTGCAATGTAACAACGTGGTCGTTGTTACAACCGCGTTGTAATGGCATGCGATGTATCGCATGCGTTGTAAATGATGTTTCCCAAGAAGATGCCGTCAATGAGATTGTCGCCGTCATGGTTAACGAAGATAGTACCGACAATGCAGACACTGCCGTCAACGAAGATACTGCCGTTGACGAATATACCACTGTCGATGAAGACACCCTCGTCGACGAACACCCTTGTCATCGGTGTAGTCACTGTTGTCGATGAGTTCACCGTCGCCGAAAAGGTCACTGTCACCATCAAATGTACCGTTGTCGATAAAGGCACTGGCGTCGGCAAAGATACCGTTGCCAATGGATTCGTAGTCGATGAGGAAGAAGATGCCGCAGGAGGACACATTGTTGTTTCGTCCATCGCAGTCAGCGTTGACACAGCTGTCGATGGAGACTATCTTGTCAACGAAGGCTCCCAGATCATCAACATCAGGACCAATGGATAAATCACCATTGCCAATGACTACTGTCTCACCGGGGGAGATAGATATTACCCTAGAACATACATCACCAAGTAAAATTATGCCTCTTTTACCCACTCATCTTTTGGAGGAAGGGGATTTGGAAGAGGAAGGCCCTTTCGACCTGCATGTAGTCCATCAGATTTGCATGTCAAGAATCAGGACGATTAAGCGCAGGAGCAAGACTGCTATGGTCAAGTTTACTATGCACAACCTGAGCCAGGCCACCAGTACTAGCAACAGGAGATGGTGACAGTGCCTTCCACTCCAATTTCGGATGTTCAGTCAATGGACTACTGCTGCCGGTTCCCACCTGCAGTACCTGTTGCTGTCTCTCCGTCTCTAGTGGGGTCATCGGTGCAAAAATGCACTCCTACCATACTGTCACTCCCAAACACTCCGCAGTCTGTTCCTCTCCAGGACACAGTTTCTTTGGAGGAACGTGAGGAGGGAGAACTTTGCGACACGGGGATAGAATGGGATAATTACTCAATCTCTCTGCCTGCTTCACCAACACCTCCTCCAGTAGACTCTCCACCAGAGGATATAGGAGGTTTTCATAATCTTTTAGATCATGCAGCAAAAAGATTTGCTTAACACCTCCCTTCAAAGCAATCTGACTGTTTCTTTTCTGATTTTTTGGAACTATTCTGTAAATCTGCTAGAACGATACTGATAGTGGAGAAGTGTGGCTCAGGGGTTAAAGGCGGCAGACCCGGAAGCTGAGATCGGTCCTGGACCAGGGTTCAATTCCCCGCCTCGGCGGGTCTTGGGCTAAAAATTCCACGGACTCGATAATTCTCGCCCCGGTGCCTCCTCGACTCACGGGTTCACACTCTGCGACTCTGGGCAATAGCTTGCTTAATCTCCACAACGGCCCCTCGCGGCGGGATGCCTGACTTTCACCTTGTGGACACCCTGCCGGGGTTTCTCACAGGGGAATACCAGGACGGGTTCCCTAAGCAAGCGCCAGGATGCCCTTTGGGTGACAGGTTGGCGCTATATAAGTACACCTACATTTACATTTACATTATCGATTACATTTGGGAAGAGGGTATGCGGATTATGAAGACCCCAGTGTCTATACCAGCAGTGCTTGTGTGCCTTGACAAGAAATTCAAAGCCATAGACAATACACCAACGTGCCTTACGGGACATCTGAAACCAGATTCAGTGGTTATGCAGGCAGCTCAACGCCGCTCAAATAATCCCCTTTCAGCTCCTCCTGATAAAGATGGCAGGCATCTAGATTCAATTGGAAAGAGGTTTTCATCAATGTCAGCATTGACGGTGAGAGCGGCAAATTCTCTGGCGATCTTAAGGTGCTATGATCACCAGATGTGGTCCTACATTGTTCCCTACATGGATCAACTCCTGGAGGACGCTGAAGAAGGGGCGAAAAAGATATTACACGAGGGGCAAAGAGCATCCAATGAATAATAGATTCTGCCATGGATGTTGCCATCACAGGTTTCAGGCAGTTGGCAGGAGCGGCGGTTCTCAGAACACAAGGCTGGCTTAAAGCCACCTCATTCCTCCCTGAGGTTCAAAATACAATTTTGGATCTCCCATACGATGGAGAGGATCTCTTTGAGAGCCACATGGAAAAAAGCCTCAAAACAATCAAAGAGGACACGGATACCGCCAAACCTTTGGGGACGCTACAATTTCGGAAACCTCCTTTTTGTGGTTCCCAAGGGAAAGGGCAACAATCCTATAGGGGAGGCTATCAGCAATACCGATATCCTGCGTACTCATCAGGTCACCAGCCTTATCGGTCCCACTTCCACAAAAACAGCCTTCACGGACATCCTATGTTACAGCAAACAGAGGAAAGTCAACATGACCAGGGAAGGATGGGGGCTGTAGACAATGATCTCACATAGGCTCCGGCTCCAACCCCTCACCACAATCTTCTTGTTCTTTCCCATCAAAAACTCTCAACTGCGCGGACAACTGGGTCTACGTCTGATACAATTTTGACACACACTGGAATTTATCCAAAAACCACCTACAACCCCACCACAGCCTTTTCACCAAAAATGTCTCACAGCTCTTAAACAAGAGGTCAAGATAATGCTCTCCAAAGGGGCGATAGAGAAGGTCCCCAGTCTCTCAGAGGGGCAAAGGTTTCTACTCCTGTTTCTATTTAATCAGAAAGAAGTTAAGGTAGTGGCAACCAATTCTCGACCTCAAAAGCCTCAATCTTTACCTGAAAAAGCAGTACTTTCGGATGATATCTCTGCAGGAGGTTCTGAGTCTTTTAAACCAACCCGATTACATGACCTCATTGGACCTCCAAGATGCGTATTTCCACAAACCCATTCATCCAAAGCATAGGAACTGTTTGAGGTTTTTGATTGCTGGATGCCATTTTCAGTTAAAAATGCTCCTGTTTGGTGTCAAATCAGCACCCAGGATTTTCACAAAGTGCCTTGCTCCAGTCTGTGCATTCCTCAGGCAAAGCCAGCATCTGGTCTTCCCAGATTTGGACGACTTGCTGATAAAGGCACCTTCCGAGTCAGCTGCGCGAGCATCAACACAAGCCTGCACAGATCTTTTCCAATGACTGGTTTTCATTCTCAATCTGGAAAGGTCCAAGCAGAACACATCACAAAATATTGCTTTCTAGGAGCAAAGCTAGACATGGGGTGCTTAAAAGCGTATCCTGCGGAAGAGCAGCGGTGGTGACTTCTCATGCTGGCGGCATCCATAAGAAGAAGAAAGTCTCCATCAGTATGATTATACAAGTCATTCTTGGGAATGACGTCTTCATGCATACCTCCGATTCCATTTTGTCTCCTCAAAATGCGATTTATCAAAGAGGAGCTTGGCAAACAGTGGGCACAATCCAAAGGTGTGTTCGACGACATGGTCAAGGTAACCCCACAAATGCTATAGGCCTTGGAGTGATGGATAGGCAAGAACCATCTGTCAGTAGAGCTGTCTCTCAAGCACACGCCAACACTATTCGTAATCACTATGGATGCATCCCTGGAGGGCTGGGGAGCTTACATCCAAGAACTGCAAGTGAGCAGCAAGTGGCATCGGACTCAAAGTCAATCACACAAAAATATGCTGGAATTAAAAGCAGTCCATTTGGCCCTTCAATCCTTTCTTCCCAGAATACAATGCTAAAACAACGCTTTACATAAAGAAACAGGGCGGCACACAATCTCCCCTACTTTCCAGAATGGCACAGAGGTTATGAGAATGGGCTATAACTCACAAAATCTGCCTCGGAGCGGAGCATGTTCCAGGAATACAAAACAGGATTGCGCATACACTCAGCAGGCTCACAACATCCTGCAACGAGTGGGAACTACACCAACAGATCCTGCATGACATCTTCAGCCGCTGGGGCACCCCAAAGTTAGATCTATTCCCAACTCTCCGGAACCACAAATGCTGGTACTATGCAAGCTGGCATCCCCAACGGGGGTCATTGGGGAATGCCTTTTTGATTGCATGGTCTGGCATCTTTGCCTACACTTTTCCTCCCACTCCTCTTCTCCCAAGAGTCATCAGGAAGATAGCGAATGAGCCCTGCAATCTGATTCCCATTGCTCCAGCATGGCCACATCAACACTGGTACACGGAACTGCTTCTCGTCTCTCAGGTTCCGCACATTTGACTACCAGTATTCTCCAACCTCCTCATGATGAACCAGGGAGAGGTCCTACATCCGGATCCCCGACAACTTCACTTATCGGCATTGCTCCTGAGTTCAATAAGTTCCAGCATCTGAACATTTCTGATGACTGTAGAGCTATCTAAGCCAGAGCGGATAGTACCAACAAAATGTATTGCTTCAAGTTAAAGCGTTTCTGGATCTGGTGCTGCCAAGCAGAAACACATTCGTTTTCCTCCTGTCCAGAACAACTCTTGCCATACTTCCTACAATTGTAGCAATCAGATTTGGCACACAGTTCTATAAAGATCCATCTAGCGGCCATTTCATTGTGACAGAAGGACACTTTCCTCTCCACCTTTGTGGTCTTCCAGGATAATCAAGGAATTCCTCAAAGGTCTGTTTCATGTCTATCCTCCTGTAAGGCCTCCATCTTCCAGCATGGCAGTTAAATACGATTCTTTCACAACTGATGAAGCCTCCTTTCGAGTCGATTCACAGGGCAGAGATCAAGTTCCTATTGTGGAAGTTAGCTTTGCTTCTTGCACTGACATCCGCCAGAAGAATAAGTGAAATGCAAGCATTTGTTATAGAAGAACCATTTTTACAATTCAAGCTGGACGGTCTCCTCCTCTGCACAAATCCAAAGTTTATACCAAAGGTTCCTTTGGACTTCCATTTGAATGAGCCGGTGGTACTAAATATGTTCTTCCCGAATCCATCGACTGCTGCGGAGTGGACGCTTCATGCGCTAGACGTCAGGTGTTGCCTTAAGTTCTATCTGCAAAAAACAAAAAACAAAACCCTTTCGCAATTATTTGTCACATATAGCGCTCCAAGGAAAGGTTTCCCGCTTTATAAGCAGAGCATATCTAGATGGATATCCAGTGTCATACTATTTTAGATTCACATAAGATCCACCCTCCTCCCCGCTGGGAAAGCTCACCTTCCTCTAGTTCACCATATGAGCGATAGCACTAGTGCTCGAAAATCTGGTTCTGAGCTTCACTCAGGGGGGTTATATTTATTTATTTATTTGGGCATTTGTAAAGCGCCTGGTGACGCCACTGGTGTGTCCCCGCGCTGTAGTAAGTGAGAAGTGACCGCCCTCCCTCCCATTAAAGGCTACCTGCTGAAAAGGTGAGTTTTGAGCTTTTTCCTGAACAGGGTTTCGGATGGTTCAAGACGTAGTTCTGGAGGCAGAACATTCCAGCATCTGGGAGCGAGAAATCTAAAAGATCTCCCTCCCATACGGGCCTTCCTTACCCTGGGTACCATCAACAGTCCGGTCTGAGAAGACCGTAACTTACGAGTAGGCTCGTAGTGGGTCACCAGATTCTGAAGCGGTTCAGGGGCTTTACCGCTCAAAATACGATGACATGTGGAGAGGGCTTTAAACTCAACCCTCTTCTCCATAGGAAGCCAGTGGAGGGCTTGAAGAGCAGGGATGGAGGGTGATCTCCTGGGGAGCCTGAGTACAAGCCGTGCCGCGGCGTTTTGAAGGACTTGAAGGCGGCCCATGACCTTTTTCGTGGCCCCCAGATAGAGCAGATTCCCATAGTCAAGTCGCGAGGTGACCAGGGCGTGCACCAGCGTCCTTCGAGCAGAAATGGGAAGCAGATCTAAGACTTTCCTTAAGGCTCTTATGACACCGAAGCACATCCCCGTCACCCGGCTAACCTGGGGACCAAAAGCCAGGTCTCTGTCCAGCCACACGCCGAGGTTCCTGGCCTCCTGACAAGGAGCAGGGACCTCACCCAGGCAGGGCGGCCACCACGCCGACGACCAAGCAGAGGGCCCTCTCCCCACCACGAGCACTTCGGTCTTGCTGCCGTTCAGTTTTAAACAGTTGGCGGACATCCACGTTGCAAGATCTTGCATGCAGTTCCTGAAGATGTCCGCTGCAAGACCGGGTGCACGCGATAGGGAGACGACCAACTGCGTGTCGTCGGCGTAGGACACCAGGCGGAGACCATGTCCCTCCACGATGGCCGCTAGGGGGGAGACGTAGATATTAAATAAGGTTGGGCTCAGGGACGAACCCTGAGGCACGCCCTGGCCCAACTTGATCTCCCTCGAATAGCATTCACCCAGCCTGACCTGGAAACACCTGTCAGACAGGAAGGACCTGATCCAGCCCAGCGCAGCGCCTGTAACCCCTCCTCCATTCAGACACTGTAGCAAGGTGGAGTGTGCTACAGTGTCGAATGCTGCGCTTAAGTCAAGCAAGATCAGAGCCATGGTTTGGCCCTCATCCACGCCCTGTCGCAGTGCCTCAACCGCCACAAGAAGCGCCGATTCCGTCGAATGACGGGGGCGGAAGCCAAATTGCGAGTCGTGGAGCAGCGAGGCCTCCTCCACGTACTGCATAAGTTGAATATTGGCTATTTTTTCCGCCACTTTAGCCATATAAGGCAGGAGGGAGATAGGGCGAAGGTTGTCAAGTTTATCAAAATTGACATTGGCTTTTTTCTGTAGGGGTAGTACAATTGCTTGCTTCCAGGCTTTGGGGACACTCTGAGATTTAAAGGAGGTGTCTAGTAAGTGGCGGACATGGGGTTCAAGTATTTGCAGGCTACCCTTGAGTCGACTGGGAGTCGTCGGGTCACTTGGGGAACCCGATTTTATCGACCCACAAATACGGATTAATTCTTCAGTCGAGGGGGTGGCGAAGGTGGTAAGCTGTCGTTCTCCTTTGGTTTTGGTGACCTTCCAGTGTGGGGGGCTGTTGGTGTTTGCCCGCTGAGGAAAGGAGTTATAGATGTTGTTAACTTTATTAGCAAAAAATTCTGCAATACGGTCGCAGCCCTCCGTAGTGCAGAGTTTTGTGGGCATCACAGCGGGCTTCCCTACTGCAATGGATTTATAAATAGAGAAGAGTTCCTTGGTGGACTGTTCAGCTTCGGCGATCTTAGTGCAGAAGTACATTGATTTACCCTTTCTAAGCAGCTTATGATAGTTACGCCTGCAGTCTATGTATTCTGCTTTGGCGGGAGTTGAATAGGCAATCCTCCATTGCCTCTCCGCCCGTTTGCAAGCTGCTTTAGCCACCCGCATGTCCTCATTGAACCAAGGAGCTGATCTCATAACTCTACCCCCCATTTTGGCCGCACCAAGTGGAGCCACCAGGTCCAGGGCCTCCGTGATGCGTTGATCTAGGCTGGAATTAATTTCTTCCACCCCCACATCCCCGGGATGGTCCTTCGCAATTAGCGCCTGGTTAAAAAGAGCTTGGGAGAATGCCGCCCATCTTCGCCTAGGATGTTTGTCAGCAGGAGGGTCGGCCCGACAAGGTCCCTGTGTCCCAATGGTAAAAGGAATAAGATGGTGGTCAGACCATGGGATAGGGATAGGAGTCTGAGCGTCCACCTGGTTCCAGTTTGCAAAAAGTGGATCAAGAAGGTGGCCCATCTTGTGGGTAGGGTGTTGTACCTTCTGTTCAAACTGCAGACTTGCCATAGTCAGACAAAGATCACTTGCTGCCTTGTCCGTGGGGGTGTCTAGGTGTAAATTTAGATCGCCCAGGACTAGATATTTATCCGTACTTAGTGCAGCTTCTGTAACGTCCTCCACTAGCTTTTCAATAAAGGCTGTAGAAGGGCCCGGGGGGCGGTAAATCAAAAGGCCTTTCAAGGTGAGGTTGCCATTTATCGAGATAGAGAAGGCACCAGCTTCACTGCCCTCAATGTTTGTACGTTCCAGCTGACATTGGTAGTCCTGTTTAGCGACTATGGCTATGCCCCCCCCTCTCCCTTTTATTCTGTCCAATCTTTGAAGACAGTAGCCCTCTGGGATTGCCTCGATAATTTCTGGCGTGGAATCTTGATCTAACCAAGTTTTCTTAAGGAAAAGTAGATCCCATTGCAGCCTGCTGAGTAGATCGTGGATATCGAGGCAGTGCTTACGTAGGGAGCGTACGTTTAGCAAGCCACATATCAGAGAGTGTTGGGCACTAACTTTAGCTTCCCCTGTGTAGAAGGCGAAGCCACAGTAGTTGCAGGCCGCGTTGTTTCCTACCTCCATGCTATGTAAGCAGGGTCCCACATACTCATGACGGAGGAGAAGTAAATCCGCTCGGCTCCAACTGATATGGGCTGCGGGAGGGCCAGGGGTTCTGGCCCTAGGCCGCAATCGGCCGCGGACGGGCGCAGACGGGCTTAACTCAGGCGCAACTCCGGCGCGCCTTCGTCGCGCCCGCTGCGCTCGTCCGCTGCGCTGCCGAGTACACATCCGCCTTATATCCCCCCCAGCATCCCAACAACTAGAGCGCTGCAGGTGGACTCCAGGAAGCAGCTGGCTCGGACCCTCCACGCCCTCTGCACAAACGGCGCTAACCACCGGCGTCAGAACGAGGCGGGAGGGAAGGGCGAGTCCAGTGCCTTCTGATTGGATAATGTGGCTGTCTGTCTGTCAAAAGATCAGGGCTTGATCCATCACCGTTTTTTAGCTCACTGCACCATCCCAGTTCAGAACCTGGCTACATGCAAATTAGTCTGTCCCTGGCCCAGTGCATCATGGGAACAGGGCAGATCAAACTACCAAGCCAATTCTTTACTGGAAAGGAAACAAGCTTCCGGGGACCGGTTTCTGGCATTGCAGCCGTCCTCGGCCCGGCTTGCTTGAATCCTAATGGTGCAGTGAGCAAGGGACTAACATCTGAGCATACCCTGCCACTCCTATTGCATGTAGCCAGGTTCTGAACTAGGATGGTGTAGTGAGCTAAAAAACGGTGATGGATCAAGCCCTGATCCTTTGACTGGGTATGAGTGTTCTGTTTAATTCAGATGCTCTGTCCATCGCCACCCCCCTTTTCTGAATCGTTTTGGCCACTATAGGAGTGGCAGGGTATGCTCAGTCATGAGTCCCTTGCTCACTGCACCATCAGGATTCAAGCAAGCCGGGCCGAAGACGGCTGCAATGCCAGAAACCGGTCCTGGAAGCTTGTTTCCTTTCCAGTAAAGAATTGGCTTGGTAGTTTGGTCTGCCCTGTTCCCATGATGCACTGGGCCAGGGTCAGACTAATTTGCATATAGCCAGGTTCTGAACTGGGATGGTGTAGTGAGCTAAAAAACGGTGATGGATCAAGCCCTGATCTTTTGACTGGGTATGAGTGTTCTGCTTAATTCAGATGCTCTGTCCATCGCCACCCCCCTTTTCTGAATCGTTTTGGCCACTATAGGAGTGGCAGGGTATGCTCAGACATGAGTCCCTTGCTCACTGCACCATCAGGATTCAAGCAAGCCGGGCCGAAGACGGCTGCAATGCCAGAAACCGGTCCCCGGAAACTTGTTTCCTTTCCAGTAAAGAATTGGCTTGGTAGTTTGGTCTGCCCTGTTCCCATGATGCACTGGTCCAGGGTCAGACTAATTTGCATATAGCCAGGTTCTGAACTGGGATGGTGTAGTGAGCTAAAAAACGGTGATGGATCAAGCCCTGATCTTTTGACTGGGTATGAGTGTTCTGTTTAATTCAGATGCTCTGTCCATCGCCACCCCCCTTTTCTCAATCGGATTACAATACTAGCATCCAATTGTGAGCAAGGCGGTTTTCTGCTGAAACGCGTAGGGTAGCTTTCTTGGCTCTCATGCTGATATAATAAATCCTTTTTTAACTGGATCTGAGACTGGCATTACTGAATCGGAAGGAGTGCACTCGCGCATTTCTGCACTTGGTGAGCGAGTATTTGGAGTACAGGGTAACCTCTGACCCTGAAGTGTACCTTTGCAGAAGTGTCCCGACGCCTTCGGAGGAGGTGAAAAGTCATATATATATATATATATTACCTACTGGTGGTCGCCTGTAGGTAGTTATAGTTAGGACCTATTAGCCATAGGAAAACCGCGACATTCTATTTGGAATAACTTGGGTGTTGTTGATTAATCTTCTTGAAATTTTCCAAACATTTGGCCAGATCAGTTTCGTTCCTTCCCTAGAAGTTCAGGGGTGATTGGTGAAGCGGGGGCCAAGAAAAAGGTGGTGTCCCAAAACGTGTTTTCCCTATGCAATTTCCGATAGGACCTTTAGACACGGCTACAGCTCGAAAGGATGAACGGAATTACACCAAATTTGGCAAAGAGGTATCCTCAGTTCCGACTTGTGCCTTTTGCTTATATGGTATCAATCTGTTCAGTAGTTTCTGGGAAAATTACGGTTAAACTCATTTATATTTCTATGGGCGCGGTGGATCCGCAGATTGGGCGAGGATTGGCATCGTAGCATAAGCGCACCGTCCCGATCAGGCACTGAATTCTAATTGGCTGTCAAGCGGTTGTAAACATTCGAAACCAGGAACTGTTGGCAGCCATCTTGTGCCTCGGTAGAAGCGAGGCTGAGGAAGTCAGTGTAATATGTGTGCAAAATGTGAACAGGGGCAGGGTAGACACACCCTGACCCCCTAGACCTGCTCAAGGGGTCTCATAAGGACCCGTAGGGCAAAAAAAGTTAGAACATTTATTTTTTACAAAAAAAGTCGCGGGATGCACATAGGATCTGCGCATTTCGCCGCTGAAAAAAATGAAGCATGTCTTTTTGAGATATATATAAAGCTTATGTGTTTAGATATTGGGTGGCTCTAAAAAGAGCCCTTGTGTTTATTGAGAGATTTTAGTACCTACCTAAAAGTAAGTACCGATGCAGAGTCTAAAGTTCAAGAGGAAGACTCTGTTCCCTTCATCTGTAAAATGTACACCATCTCTCCTATAGATGCCATCCATATTTAAACGCAGGTTGTTGTGGTATATGGACCCCATTCTATAGTCTCGGAGAAAAGCAGAAACAGATTTATTCACATGTTTCCTAGCTTTCTCAATCTTTGGACAAAATTGATTGGACTAGTTCCATTTGTGCTTTTGGTATATGTTAGAATAGACAAAGGGAGTTTGGGGGAAAAGTGAAATCGATTCTCCAAAGGTGTCCAACATAAGCATTTGCAGACCTAACCCAGTCAAAGTGCCTAGGTCATTGCCACCACAGTGCACAATTATGAGGTCAGGGTGTGGGAGATGCAAAATGCTTTTGACAATGGCATCAATTGGTGTCACTTTAATCCTCTCTGTCCAATCGATTTAATGTCTACATTTAGTAAACCTAGGTCTTTGTGAATTCCTTTGCGTACAGCATTCCTTTGGCTCGAGAAAATATAGTTGTGTCCCACAATTCACACTCTAAGCATCTTGAAAGGAGGTCTCGATGCACTCAGATGGTCTCTGTAAATGAAACGGCAGTTTGAAAACTAAGATCTTTCTAAAATGGTGGATAAGATGCAGTGTTGAAAAACAGAAAAGAAAAGATTGGTTGTTTGACAACATTCTACACACAAAACTAGGGTGCATGTTTCTGTTTTTTAAAAGCATGATTCCTATTGGTTATTAGAACGTGATTGAAAATAATATTACGTAGGATAAGGTTATATATTGAGAAGTCGAGCACACTTGCTTTTTTATTTAGTAACATTGTGTGATGAACTTTTGCGTTCTTCGGAAGCCAGCATTACTTTTTTTGCATGGGTAGATGCTAATTTGTATGTGGAGATGCAATCTGCTTTGAATTTTGAAAGTGACAACAGATTTCACTGCTCTAACTTTCAAAATGCAAACTAAGTTTGCTAAAGGAGGGGGGGATTTTTGAGAGTCCCGCTCTGTCAAAGCAAACAGCAGTATACCGGGGGCAGGCACCCCGGGACACTGCAGGAGCCGGTCGTGGAAGTTCCCAGGGCCCTCGAGGGCCACGCAGTCTGCCTTCCGTAATACACAAATTCCCAAGGGTGGTGATTCCCGGGTCTTGAGGGGGGTTGTTGAGGCCCACATACTTGTAATTTTGTTGGGGGGTTGGATGCGAAAGTGGTGCAAGGGGGTTGTAAATCTGGTACACAGTGCTTTGTTTTACTTTGCTTTCCTCTTTGGTGTTGTAGAGGATCCAGGGTAAATATAACGGTTTTTGTACAGCCAGTAACTTTTAACCCTACAGCCAACCGGCTTTCTGCCTGTTACCATAGTAACAGTTCATGGAACACTTACGTGAGCACAGAGGTTTGAAGTTCACCACACTAGGTATAGATTCTGGTAAAGATCTGGTAAAGAGTTAGCTTCAGAATTATACTTCAAATTATAAATATAATTTCCATTGGGGAATGCTACCCCCACAAAAAAAACGTATATACTTTTTTTTATTAACTTTTATTAAAACCGTAAATAACTGGAAATATAACTAAAAGATCATACAATAAATAACTAGAACCACAACTTTAACAAAACAATATAATAAACAACATGTGATGTGGACTCCAATAGAAGTGCGGTAGTTAATCTGCAAAACAAAAAAGAAAATTAGTGTTTAAAATTAGATCAATGTGACTAAATGAGGTCAAACATTACAAGTCAAAGTAACACTTGACGATATTTAATATTTTTTAATGTGTGCAGTGTGCCTGATACATTTCACTCATCTTATAGGCTTGCATTCAAGCGGTGTCTGTATAGAAGTGCCTACTGCATCAGATTTATATTAGAGATCAACAGGTCTTTAAAATGATTCAGAGATGAGGCAGAATTAGGTGAGAGATCTGGGGCCATTTGTATCAACAACGTGATTTGCGATTCTCAAATAGCGATTTTTTAGAAATCGCTATTTGGGAATCGCAAATAGGGATGTATGTACAAAATCACAATATATTTGCGATTTCTTAGTATTCCTTAATTGCTATTAGCAAATTGCAAATCGCAATTAATTAATACTTTCCCATTCATTTTTATGGGCCAGGAGGCCCATAGGAATGAATGGGAAGTTATTCTCAATTTGCGATTCGCAATTTGAGAATCGCAAATTGAGAATAGTTCAAGGGTGAAGGGCTGTTGCACCCCTGAAATAAGCATGGGTGCACATGTGGTGCACATACATGCCCTAAGGGCATGTATGTGCTTCACATTGCACTTTGAAAAATGCATAAAAGTGCATTTTTCAAGGAATTCGCAAATTACCACCAACTTGAAGTTGGTGGTAATTTGCGATTCCTTAGGGCCAATTTGCATTTTTTTATGCTTCTTACATTGCATTTAAGGAATCGCAAAATTTGCCATTCTTTAAATGCAATTGCAAAATAAGGAATTGCAAATTTTGCGATTCCTTATTTTGCACGCAGATTTCTTTGATACATACCATTTAGCACTAATGCGTTTGCAAACGCCGAAATTCGGCGAATTTCAGCATTTGCGAAAGCATTAGTGCTTGATACATATGGCCCCAAGTCATTATGCAGGACAATAGTTTTTTAGGGCTTATTTACAAGACTCTTGTGCCACTTTTGTGTTGCTTTTCTCATGTTGAAAGTGACGAAAAAGTTGCGCAAGGGGTTTGTAAATAAGCTCTTTTATTTCTAATACATTTAATCGGATATATTGTATATCGAGGCCATTCTGCTTACTTTGTGTAAACACTGTGACCAACAGAGTTCACAACTTCAACTGAGCTTTGGTTCTACATGTCAGAGTTGACAGCAGCGTCCATAACGTTAAAAGCGAAAGAGAAACGATGTGAGAGAGTGAAAGATAGAGAAAACGACATCAAAACTGTGAGAGAGAGAAAGTTATAGATGGAGCAGATTTACAAACCCAGCCTCCACCACCCATGGACCTTTCTCCCCGTTGTTGCCACCTCCTTTGCTATGCCTTATCAATCAAATCTATGCACTTGATCTTGGGTGTACCTGCTCTCAAAATGCTTCCACTGGCCATTGTACATGCAGACTTTGGTCCACCAAAATGAAGGTTGTGAAATTAATTTCCACAAGTCTTGCAAAAAGGTGAATGTAAGAAAAGTCCATTGCCGGATATGCAAGACTGCTTTCAAGAGTAGACCCAAATAAAAAGTACTGGTGTGGAACTGCAAGCGTGCGGAAGCACTTGCAGACTAAGAATCGGGTCAACTTTGCAAGGGAAGAGTTAAAGAGATTGAGAGAGGCACTTCCTGCTTCATGAGAAGGCCCAAGTACTAGTGGAGCAACACCGTCAACCTCTACTGCACAGCCTAATATCCGTCACCAATTTGGAACCCTTTAAGAGACAAAGTAAGAAGGTTGGGAGCTCTGTATGCCATCCTAATACCTAATCTACCATTAGTTATACAGAGATCCACCCTGTATCAGACCCATCCGTACAAGTGTGAATTGGAGATTATCTGCCACCAAAAACCTCTCAAGTTCCTTATATCTGTTACTTTTTAACTTCGTCGACTAGTCATATTGAGAGTATTTACCTTAACGTTATCCGTTAAAAATGTGTTAATGTTTTTGGCTTCTCACAACTAGTTTGTGCCATATTTGAGAGATCGGTGTAATGAGCTAGAATAGAAGGATATACTTTCTTCAATCTAGGCAATTTGCTGCTGACTTATGTAACATTCTGCAAACTGAAAAAAAGAGTTAAAAATGAATATGTTGTACATATGTCCAAGCTTAATTTTAATGTACATAAAAACAATTGTTCTCAATAGGATTGGGGTTGAAAAGCAATCATCAGAAGTTTTCAACCAACCGCGTTAGGACCATACTAGTGGTTAGACAAAATCATATGCGAATACCAATATGCTTTCACGGGGCACTATGGACACGCTCGGTAGGCGTTCATAAGTGTCATCCCTAAGAGCCCTTTTTCCTAATTACAACTATTCTAACGAAAACATTTCTTAACATAAAATAACATAATGTAATGTATCTTCAACAAATTAATGTTTTTGGAAGTATCATTACCAGCATGCAAAAAACACCACAATTGTAGTTATCTGTCTGCAAACACATGAAATACACAAATGCTCATCTCAGAATGCTTTTCTATCATAAAATTTTGAAGTCAAACCTGATAACTCCATTAGGTCCATTGTAATTTTCAGCTGATAGCATATGGAGAGTAGTCAGTGGATCTGCTGTGTCGAGTTGTTGACCACAACCTGGGACAGTGCATGGGCAGGAATAAACAGTTTGTGGCGACCAATACGTCCCATGGTTGAGACATCTGTATAATGAGCTAGAACAGGGGGCAAATCAAGTTTAACGTTATTAAAAAACATGAAGAGCGTGCTAAAATACAATATTGGCCAATCGATTACATGTGCATTGCACGAGAAAAAGTACATCGCATTAACTTGAACAGCCGTAGCACACTGCTGCGGGAACGGCCACGTGGCGCTTGGCAAATTAAAGAAACGTGGTAGGATTAAGTGATTTGCACAGAAGAAAGGATAAGAAATCAAGTTTAACGTTATTAAAAATCATGGAGAGCGTGCTAAAATATAACATTGGTCAATCGATTACATGTTCAGTGCATGGGGAGGAAGCAGCACGTGGCTCAGTACTTAAAAATTAAAGGCGGCAGGATTACGTTATTTGCCCAGAAACATCTCCTACCAAGGCAAGATATTTGAGGTATAAGAGCTGGAAATCGTGCTAAAATACACTATTTCCGAAAACATTACTTTTGCACTGCATGGGGCACGTGATGCACTACTTACAAGAGAAAAACAACATTGCATTAACTTGAACAGCACGCAGCACACTGCTGCGGGAACGACCACGTGGTGCTTGGCAAATTAAAGAAATGTGTCAGGATTAAGTGATTTGCATAGAACAAACAATAAGAAATCAAGTTTAACGTTATTAAAAAACATGGAGAGCGTGCTAAAAAACAACATTGGTCAATCGATTACATGTGCAGTGCATGGGGAAGAAGCAGCACGTGGCGCACTACTTAAATAATGAAAGGTGGCAGGATTAAGTGATTTTCCCAGAAACAACGGCTACCAAGGTAACTTATTCGATATACAAGAGCTGGAAACCGTACTAAAATACACTATTGCCGAAAACATTACTTTTGCAATGCATGGGGCACGTGACGCACTACATACACGAGAAAAACTACGTCTTATTAAGTTGAACAGCACGTAGCACACTGGTGCAGGAACAGTCACGTGGCGCTTGGCAAATTAAAGAAATGCACCAGGATTAAGTGAGTTGCACAGAAACAAAAAAGTCAACTTTAATGATATAAAAGAGCAGGAAAGCGTGCTTAAAAACAACATTGTCAAATCGAAAAAAAAATCGCATTTACGCGGTATATAAAGATCGTTCAGATTAATTAATTCAATTACTCTTAAAAAAGTGCTTTGCAGAACGATGATTGGTTGAGCATGATGTCACTGGGTGTGAGAGCTGTGATTGGGCATGTTGTAATTGAGCATGCGCAAATAAAATGAAATACGTTAGGGGTACTTAGCCAAGTGGTGGGACGTATTGTGCGCATGCGTAACATTAACACGCATACGCTACCACAAACATGCATGCGCAAAGTGAAGGCAACTCCTAGGGGTAAATACACAGGTGGAGTTCGGATGTTGTTTGAACACTGGCTCATGCAGAAGGCGGGGAGCCGGCGAGACAGTGGGGGAATTGGGGACCCTCCCACGGTCCCCAATGGTGACTGCCAAAATACATTTTTTAAAAAGGCCGTTTCCGGGGAATGGAGTCCCCGGGACCTTGAAGTGGCTTCAGGACGGGGGCTATGTAGCCCTCCTCCATAAAATAAAAATATATAATTAGTAGCCATACCAGGGGGGATGGGGACCCCGGTGCCCAGAATTGGCCACGTGAGGGCCCCCTTCCCATAAAAAATTGAATACGGATACTCCGCTTATTGTCATCATACCATAAGCGTACTCTTTCGATCACACGCTGAAGGCTAATTGGCTGACAAGTGGTTGTCAACATTTGAAACTAGAAACTATTGACAGCCATTTTATGACTCAGTAGAAGGGAGGCTGAAGAAGCATGTGAAATGTGTGTTTAAAACGTGAAACGGGGGAGAGTAAACACACCCTGATCCTCTAGGTCTGCTCAGGGGGTCCCACATCGATCCCCAGAGCCCCCATTTTTTGGGGGGTAAAATCGTGGGGTGCGCATATGATCCGCGCACTCTAGCGATATTAAAAAAAAGAAAGAAACGTGGGCTTCTGAACGTCTTTGGTAATTTGCATTCTTTCAACTGTTTTAGAGGAGATGCACAAGTGCTGGATCCAGGATCCACCCCTGAGTAAGAAAAGGTAACGATAACACTATTTACCTGCTAAGTGAATTTTCTTTCATAGGCAAACATTGAGTCAGTTCACTTGCAAGTGTGGAGTTTTGGAACTTTAAAATATTCACCTAAAATCATCCGAACGAATTCCAATTAACTCACCTGTTATCAGGAGAGAACCCAGTGCGGCATCTTTTAGCCCAACACTGACCCTGAAAAGTAGTTGTAAGCATACTAACAAGTAACTTGTATTTCCTTCTATAGGAATGCCCTTCCTATAAAAAAAAATGAATAAAGTTAGATTCGCGGCTCAGGCTCTAAGGGATGGGGTCCCCAGGACGCAAAAAAAGTAAAAGGAAGGGGGGCCACACAATGTAATGTAATTTAAAAAATAAAATATCTAAAAATAAATCGTTTTAAAAAAATTAGTAAAGCAGTATCAAAAAATAAATATAAGAATAAACATATTAAAAAATTGTCATTTACAAAACCTTTAAAATTCATTGAAAACCCATAGGTTACAGACATGTTATAGTTAGGAATTAGCATTTAAAAAACCTTTGAAATTCACTGAAAAAACATAGGTTTCAGACATGTTATAGTTAGGAATTAGCATTTAAAAAACCTCAGAAAGTCACTGAAAAAACCACAGGTTTCAGGGGTGTTATAGTTAGTTGGACATTTCACTATAACCATAGTTGTACTAACTATAACTCACACGCCGGCAATCCACTGCTGATGATGTCACATATTACATCATTCATGACATGGTCAGTGACATCACTGATGACATCACTGATGACATCTCAAATGACATCACTGATGACATCACTGATGACATCTTCCACGTGACAATCTGATACATCTTATCATTCACTAGTATACCTTTTTAACACTCATTATAAAATATGAAGTACCATACTTGAAAGGATTGACACACCAATACAAGGTTCTAAAAAGCCACTTAGTGATTCCTAGATCTACACACACATCTAAACACTTACGTATAGATTCACTTATACATGCTAACTAAGATCAATACAACACTATTAAATATATTTATACACCTACATCAACATTACACACCAGCTCACATCATATCCTCTTATGCAGTCATCCTACTCACTTATGCAAACAATTGATCATACTTATATTTACTAAGCTACACACTTACACAAAGACCACTTTCTTTATTCAAGTAGATAGTAACTCATACTCAGTGTGTTATAAAATCACTATTACAATCACTGAGTCTTATGTATACTTATTTATATATAACAACTTTCACATACACTGCCATTTCTATTTCTACTTTGTTGGACATGTATCATTGAGAAATATATTTACTCACATCACACCTATAAAGAGATTCACTCACCCAAACAACTGTTTACGCATACAGTCTGAACCTCATATACCTACTAAATCAACTATTTACACATCTTTGGACAGTCACACACCTCCCACCCAACCACACACACATTCATTCACTATCACATACAAATACTCACTTAACTAATTAAAAACTAATATACACTTTCACATAGCTAGTAACTAACTTATGTAGTACTTTACACATCAAGAGATAGAGTGATACAGATATTCACAAATATTAAACACTATCTCATATATTTAGTGAGACACTTTAAATTAGTCACTTAGATAGTCATTCACTCTGCTACTAAATCCTCCATTCAGACACGTATACATCAACTCAGACTTCAAGGCAGATTGCTATATATATATATAATACTTATTTAAATATCGAAGCAAACCACATTCACTGGATGATGTCATCAGTGATGTCATCAGAGATGTCATAAGAGATGTCATCAGTGATGTCATCAGTGATGCCATGAATGATGTAATATGTGACATCATCAGCAGTGGATTGCGGGCGCGTGAGTCATAGTTAGTACAACTAACTATAACGGGGGAATTTCAATGGTTTTGTACGAGTGAAATGTCCAACTAACTATAACCATTAGATTAATGGGGTGTCACCCGCAAAATCAAAAGGACCTGGGTATATATGATATAAGAACAATGGTCCTTGACTATAGATTTAGATTGATATTATCAATAAACCAATTTAAAGTAAACAATGCGAATAGATCTGCATTTGAAGAATGAATCTGTATGGGAGAAAAAAAATTATCTTATTGCTAGACTCTGTGTATGACATACAGAGACAGTACCCAGGGTGAACAGCTATATTCACAAGAGTAGAAACCAAAAAGAAGGGCACAGTGTCCAAATTTCAAATTTTATCAATCAAAAAGCAGTCACATTTATTTACAATACCAAAAAGGCAATACTGTTGGTATACGGCGCAAGTGCTATAAGGAAAAGAAAGAAAAGGGTGCTCAAGTGTCAGGAAAAGAATAGAAAAATCATGCTAAAAAACATTTTCAATATTTACAACAATACAAACAAGCGGTAACTTCCCGCAAGTAGTAATACAAAGGGCCTGTTCAATTCCTTCCAGGGTGAATAATGGAAGGGGGGATGGGGACGGGCTAAACTAAGATACAGGCATTTAAAAAGTGGGCGTCGACGTTTCGACCCTATTGCTCGTGGGGATTTTACTTCCTCGGCTGCGGGTCTTCTTCAGGACATACAAGGCAAGGGGGGGGGGATGGGGTGAAAAGCTTGGCCGCAATTCACTAAAGTTCTGGATCACCACCTGTAATATAGAATTGAGGTGGGTTTTAGCCAAGATACAGTTTAGAAGTTAGGTTATTTAAGAAGATATTGGAGGGGTACATTACCAATTGAGCTTGTTTGGTCCAAATTCCGCCAATTTTAGGGGTTCACCTACTGGGTACAAGGTGGAATATCGGTCAGCAATCAACTCCCAAGGGATTACTGACTACAATACATAAAAACTCCCTGTATGGAGTATCCGTCAACTCACCTATCTGCAGGTCAATTTGACTACCGGTGAGTTGGCTCATTTAGCCAGGAGATGCAATCTGTAGGGAAGGAACCCACTAATTAGTTCCAAACAGATGGGGAAACCTATGTAGCTTAAGGTTTTGTGGTAGGTGTTACAATGCACTTACCAATGTATATTGGTTCAAGGGCTGTAGTTTCCCGGCGCCCCCACGGGCAGACCGGTGTTGATTTTAGTTTACTGCGCCACTTCTGTCTATTTGTCCAGGTCTAGGCGTGTTTTCGCTGTTTTAATTCAGCGTCGTTTGAGTACAGAAGCCAATATCTGAGTAAAAATGTAAATGGCAGACGCATTAATTTAATGACTGCTTCTATACGTGGAGAAACAGTTCGCAAAGTGCGCGGGGGTACTGGCCTCGACACACCAGTGCGTTCCGAGCATGTCTCACCTGAATTTAAATTGAATGGCTCTGCCACAGCGGACCCGGTCACAGATTCACCGTTTCCGAAGCGGGGCGAACGAAGCGTCCAGCCACAGTTACTACTTCCGCGTAGTGGTGGTAGTCACGTGTGACTCTTTCAACCAATGGCCTTTAACTTGGCCCAGAGTTAAAAACACAAAAGAAGGACTAAGTAGTTAACATGGTGGTTCAGACAGCCACAGTTGCTACTTCCGCACAGTGGTAGTCACGTGTAATATTTTCAACCAGTGGCCTTTGACTTGGCCCAAAGTTGAAACACAAAGGAAGGACTAAATAGTTAACATGGTGGTTCAGACAACAAAAAACGGACTCATTTATACAGCATAAGGCTCTTTTTAACTCCGTCAATAGTGGAGTGTTTACTTAATGCTTTGAGCAGCCTATATGTCCTTAATATCCGCAACGAGTGGAATACGTTTTTCTTCAATGTATACACAATTAGTCCATGAATATTATCCTTCCTATTTGCACAATAAATACATATAAACAATAATACCATATATTTACAAACTTAACAATATGCGCAATGTGTACATACAAAAAACAGAGAAAAAGATTCCCTAAATACATATATTGCACTGGCATTCACTCAAACAGTAATTCACAATTAGCCAATACTGGATGTTACTCAATGGTCAGATTGGTGTTGATAAAATGATATATATTCAGACAGTTGTCTATGGTTTGGCAAGTGCCAAAGTGTATAGAAGGGGGGGTCCAATTGGGTCAAACAACGTGGAATGGTATACATGGTTGGTAGGTCGACCACATTTTGCCCTCCAGCTCCCATTCATTAACCAATTTTAACCAGTGAATCGTTTACCATCTGACACCAGCTATGGCTATTAATGGAGAATGACCTCTGGGTGAAGTACATTGTGGAATAGGTACAGTATGTAACAAATACTTTTTTTTTTTTTTTTTTTTTTTCGCAAGACCTTTATTAACATATAGCAGTTGACACAGCATGAGCCTACAACCCTGAGGCCGGCTCGCTACGTAAATATCAGCAACCAACATAGGATAAGGACGTCGTGCATAAGCAGCGTTACAGTGTGAGGCAGAGTTCTTCCGCATGCCCCACATATGGTTACTAGCTGGTAAATGAAATGAGTCTCACTTTTTCACATTTTTTTTTTTCAACAGTGAACAAAAGAACAACTTTCCCCAACTTAGACCATAAAGTGCTATCAGTACATACTACACTTCAATTGTTACGGTAGTCACAGTTCCCCCTAGGTTCCCGCCGGCACATGACTCACGTATGTGTTGCTTACCTACACAGTACCCTAATCAATTCAATCCAATGGTCGGTTCTCTTCATCATCCTGTGTGGAAGCGAGGTAATTCTCTAAATAACCCCAAATACTCTTGGGCCTGGATTTCGCCGGCAGTAGCTCCTCGTATGTTTGTAGCTTGTCCCGGCAAGTGGACATGTCATGCAACCATGTTTTTACCTTCGGCAGCTTGCGACTGTGCCAGCATTGTGCCACCTGTCTCTTCGCCAACAACAAGGCTATGACACAGAACTTGCGTTTCAACGCCCTGAACTGCGGCACTATCCCTAGCAGACAGACTTTGGGTGTGCATTGCACCTCTTCCTCCAAAATGATAGACAACGTTGCAGTGACCTCCACCCAGTAACTCGTTATTTTGGCGCAGTCCCATGCCAGATGAGCGAAGGCCGCTCCCTCTCTGTTACACCTTTTGCACCTATCTTCCTCCTGCAACCCGTATCTAAGCAGTTTTGTCGGCGTGTAATAGAGTTGGTGAAGGAATTTGAAATGAATGATTCTCAAATTGCCGTTGGGTGTCAGAAGTTGAGTCAGAGCACAGGTGCCAGCCCATTCGTCGTCTGTCAGTGGGGTGTCTAACAGTGTATCCCACCGCCCCTTGGCCTTCAATGCGTGTCCCGCTAACTCGGACTGTGCAGCTGAATAGAGTCTAGAAACCAGGTGCGACAAATCGGTAGTTGTGATCAATAGTTGTAGAGGTGCAAGGCATTCGGGTTCCAATGGGAACGTCGGGTAGTGTTCCCTCAAAGCTCTTGTGAGCCTATAATATGTAAAGTGAAACATGGGAGTCTGGTTCTGGATGTAACCTAACTGGTCTAGGCCCACAAATGTGCCCCCTTGAAACACATCCCCCATCCTGTCAATGCCAGCTCTACTCAGCAGGGACATTCCGACACTCTCCCTAGTGACTGACAGCTCCTGATGATGATGTAATGACATGGCCGGCGCGTACAGTGGGGTTTTATGAGCCAGCTGTCCTAGCCTGTGCCATGCTTTGACCGTGGTGTCCACTGTGTTAATATCCCTAGTATGCAGCGGTGGGCGTGTGTGTGAAATAATCGCTGAAAGGGGAATAGGATGCGCATCACTCTCCTCAATAGCCGCATGTGTGATGTATGGGACCGCATGGTACCAATACGCCGCGTATTGCGCCTGCGCACAAAGGTAGTATAGGAGAAAATCGGGCACGCTGAAACCACCCTGCGCAAAGGGGAGTGTAAGAGTTTGCAGATCCACACGTGCCTGTTTGCCAGCCCATATCAGGGTCCTAACCAAGGAGTTAATGCGGCGGAATATGGCCTGTGGTGGTGTAATCGGGACGTTATTAAATAGGTATAATAATTTGGGCAGCATGTTCATCTTTACAATAGCTATCCTGTCAGCCAGCGAGAGGGGCAAATGTATCCATCGCTGGACACTATCCTCCAGCTTGGAGAGTACCACACCGTAGTTCGCCCGTAGCACCTCTTCTGGGTCTCTATGGTACATTATTCCCAGGTATCTGATCGGGTCTTGTTGCCATTCTAGCGGGAAGTCCACCGCAAACTGGGATGTAGTGTCAGTGAGGGGTATTATAGAGGATTTGGCCCAATTTATAGCCAGCCCTGAGTGACCTCCGAATCTGATGTATTCCCTGAGTAGTGAGTTCAGGTGAGTCTCAGGGTCACGGACATAGAGTAACATATCGTCCGCATACAATGATATGTGAAGCGGCCTGGCAATGAAGTTTAACGCCGAATCTTTATAATTCTGCCTTATCAGACAAGCCAGAGGCTCCAGCGCTAGGGCGAATAATAGGGGCGAGAGCGGGCAGCCTTGCCTCGTCCCTCGCTCAATAGCAAATTGATCCGAGACATAGCCATTGATTCTAATCCTTGCACAAGGCTTCGTGTAAAGTAAGGAGACCCATTGCACAAATCGCCTAGGAAACTCCATTCTATTCAGGACGGTGAGCATATATCGCCACTCGATGGAGTCAAACGCTTTTGCAGCGTCGAGCATGACCGCCACCGCTTTGACCGAGGGCTGCAGGTAGTGTGAGAGTGCAAACAGGGATCTAGTGTTGTGCGTGGTCGATCTGGAGGGTACGAAGCCAGACGGGTCCGGTAGGACCAGACCGGTCATCAGAGGAGATAGCCGTTTCGCTATAAGCTTCGCAAGGATTTTTGAGTCCACATTGATCAGTGACAGTGGTCGGTATGAGTCGCACTCCTCCGGATCCTTAGATGGTTTAAGGAGAGCGATGATCATTGCTTCGCGCAGTGTGGGGGGGAGCAGCTCCTTTTCAAAGGAGGTGCCGTACATGTCCACCAGGTGCGGTGCGACAATATCTGCATATTGTTTATAAAATTCCGAGGTATACCCATCCGGGCCTGGCGCTTTACCATTTGGCAGCGAGCCTATTACCTCGGTCACCTCCTCCACCGTGATAGGCCTGGCTAAGTACTCCCTATGCGCATCCGACAGCCAGCCAATAGCTACATCGTGCAAGTAGTCATACGTATCATCCGCTGAGGCTGTTGGTTGGGATTGGTATAATGACCCAAATGAGTCCACAAAACATTTCAATATATCCGCAGCATGCGTTTGTGGCTCCCCCTCACTGGACTTCACCCTGAGTACAGTAGCCGGACCACGGCCCTCACATATCTTCCGAGCCAACACAGCCCCAGGCCTACCTCCCTCCCCAAAGGCTCTAGCCACATGCGTGCGATTCAGGTACTTCATTTCAGATTCAAGAAATTCTGCGTGCTCAGTGTGGATGACACGCAGTTCAGCCAGATGCGAGACATCGTTAGTGGTCTCATATAGGGACTCCAGGTCTCTCATCCGCTGCTCGCATCTGCGGATTTGGCCCCTAATATCCTTGAGAACCCCTATAGTGGTGCTAATACAGACCCCCCTTATCGTGGCTTTGAACGCCTCCCAAAGGAGGCATGGATCATCAGTCGATTGATCATTAATTTCAAAATAATCCCTTATCGCTTTTCGTATGGTATCAGCATATACCGTGTCAGTGAGGGCTCGTGAATTGAAACGCCATTGGAAGGGGGGGGCGCATACCGTGGAATATCCAACTGCAGCAGAACGGGATTGTGGTCAGACAGTGTGCGGGGCAGCACCTGCAGGTGACGAACCCACAGTGCTAGGTCCTTGGTGCCCAGCCAGTAATCCAGTCTGGACCAGCTGTTATGTGAAGCTGTTATGTGCGTGGCCCCAGATGCATCCGCATGTTTCAGCCTCCAGAGATCTGCTAAACCCATGTCTTTCATCATGTGACCCACCATTAGGCGTGACTGTTTGTGTTGTTCCAATGAGTTAGATGAACGGTCCAGCCCATCACGGAGGGTCATGTTCCAATCACCCCCGCATAATATGTGTTCGCTATTGTGTTTCTGCAAGTGGTCCCATACTTCCCTAAAGAAATCCGGGGCGTCCGTGTTTGGACCGTATACATTCAACAACGTCACTCACTGGCCTCTTAGTGTACCTGACACCAACACATACCTCCCAGATGGATCTTGTGTCACTGTCTGAGTCTCAAAACCCACCCCACGCTTTATCAATATGACCACCCCCCTGGAGTAGGAAGAGTATGAAGCTCTGTGGACTGCCTCCGCCCACCTCGACCCCAATTGAGCGTGTGAATGTGGTGCTAGGTGTGACTCTTGTAGAAACGCTATGTCCACATTCCATCTAGTCAGGCTTGCAAAGATCTGTCTGATTTTACGAGGCTGTGAGAACCCTCTAATATTCCAAGTAATAATGTTCAAGCTACTCCTACCCGCCTCCCTCGAACCCATCAAGGTTGAGCAATACAATACATGACAGCGCCACATTTGTCAACTGTGTAGGAATTACCAGCTTCCCCTCCTTAGGAGTTCCGAATTGTACAACAGCAGTCTGAACCATTGGGGAACCACAAAAAAGGAGAGGTATATCGCACTTTGACGGTCCATTCATACAGGTAGACAACCCCCCACCCCTTATCCCACCCACTCCAGCAACCCCAACCTGCCGAAGCCTTACCCTTGTAGTGCACCATGCCCTCAAACTCAGAACCATAACTACAGTGCTCAGCTCCGAACTCTGATTGGGTTATACCCTCACGGAGGTCCGCTGGAGGCACAACTCTCCACCCGATGAACGGGTGTGGGCGACACTAGACAAACTATAATGAATGCAATTCAAGTGATCAACCGCCGCCACCCCCCCACCGCCCCCCAGCGACACATCAACAGCGCTGTAGAACAGCCACATACCTAGGAAAAGCCCTTCACACCGTGATGTCATAAGGCCAACAGTAAACAATATATTCCTCCGCCCCCCCCGACCGCTGACCTCCATTCACCGCATATTGGAAACAGAAAAGACAGCGTCAGTATGATGCGCCCAAGAGCGGGAGCCTAGTAGGCAGCTTACATATCACGAGGTCCTGCGGTCCACAATGTGCGAACCGGGCTTCACAGTACAGACCGCCCCAATGCGCCAATTTTCCTCTCCAACGTTAGTTAGTGCAGCACAACGGGGGGGGCTGGCAGCGCAGAGTGTCCACAATCCATAGTCCATATCACCCCCACACAGCCGAGCAGCAGTCTCATTGCCCCAACGGGTCCTTGCCATCCAGCCACGCAGTTCTTGCTGCACCAGTACCTTGGCTCTTCACTCAGGAGATTTGCGCCATGCTGGGCCTACCAATGCAGACAACAGTCGCCATGCTAGAACGCATTTAAGCGGACAGGAAAGGAACTCACCGCCGGTCGACTAGGGGTCAACCCGATGTCTTCAGTCCGATTCATGATGCCGTTCATTTTGCGTGTCGTCTCTCATTTCGCGCTGCACCTTCTTAACAAATTCTTGTGCTGCCTTCGGAGTCGCCAGGATAATCGCTTTCTCCCTCCACACCACCCTGAGGCGTGCCGGATACATCATTGAGTACACAATGTTCAGGTCTCGTAGTTTGGCCTTGACGTTGGTGTATTCTTTCCGGGCCTGCTGGACCGCGACCGTGTGATCTGGATAAAACTCTAACGAGTTTCCTTGATGCTGTATCTTCCCTTTTTCTCTTGCCAGTCGAAGGATCGTGTCCCTGTCGCGGTAGTTGAGGATGCGCGCCACAATTGGCCTCGGCCGGGCGCCAGGAGGTGGCTTTGGGGCCAGTGACCTATGTGCCCGCTCCACGATGAAAAGCGGTGACAAGGCCTCAGCTCCGAACAGGTCTTTACAGAGCGTTTCCACGTAGGACTCCATCCGCCCTGTGTTGGTAGACTCCGGCAGGCCCGTGATTCGTACGTTGTTGCGCCTCGAGCGCGCTTCCAAATCCTCCTCCTTCGCCTTGATTACTTCCAGGAGTCGTTCTATATCAGCGCACTTGGAGGTGGAGGCACGCGCCTCATCTTCGACCGCGGAGATTCTCGTTTCGGCCTCGTCCAGTCGCTCGCCATGCTGCTCCTGCCGCGCCGCCACGCTATCCATTCTGCATGTTAGATTATCCAGCTTTCCATTTATGTCCTGCAAATTGGACTGGATTGCCAATAAAATCTTTTCAATGTTGTTGCTGGGCCCTGCATTATCGCCATCTTCCACCCCATCCTCTGTTTGTTTCTGCGCTTTTCTGGCCTCAAACGACAGTTTCTGTTGTTGCTTGTCCGGTTTACCCATGGCGGCGGTCGGGCACACTGTCTTCTTACTTGCGGGCCCCGATGCCCTCGTGACTCTTGCCGCCGTCGCCGTGGTGATCCCCACAAGGTGTATGGCAACCTTGCGCTAAGCTACCCCACAGAGCCGTGAAGGGGATAGAATCGGTTTGCGCCCGGGCGCGTGGCTATGTGGTGAATCTCAAGAGGCCCAGCCACTCACAAGCGCTTCTTAACACGTCCAGCAACTGGCCACGCGGTCGTAGTGAATTTGCGATGACCTGTGGCAGCGCACTATGGCAGTTGGCTCCCTGTTCTCGCCGCACACTGGGGTGGTACGTGGTTGCAGTGGGCCACACGTCTGCTTGCTGTGCACAACCTGCACTGCTGCTCCAGCGCAGTATGCACACCGTTCACGCCAGCACAGTCGCCTTTCAGGCCTCAGCGAAGTTTGGCATGTAGACCGGCAGTCCCGCAGGGCTTGGGCCCAAGTGCGCTGTTTGACGAGGCGGCTAATATTCGCGCCGATTCGTGCTGACCGCCGCCATCTTGTCAGGCAAGGTCATTTGCGCTATTGCGAAGGTTCTAGGCGCCCCGCAGCCTGGGGGCTCAAGATAATGGCACCGGATTGTCTTATAGTGCTCGGTCTTACCCCAGCAGCGTCGTAGTCGGTGTGAAAGGTCGATCGCATCTCGCCGGTTTCACGTCAGATGCGCGTTTGTCCCATAGCGTCGGCCATTTTGTCAGGCACTCCAACGCGTCTCCGCTTTTCACGGCGATTATGCCGGCAATCCTCGCTCTGTGGGGCGCCCGCTGCCTCACATATAACGCAGCCGGTCTTCCCCCATCTGGTGATGTGCTCAGGGAGCGGCAGGCCGGGGCGATACCGGCGAAATCACGCCAAGTGGATGATCGCCCGGCGGAGCTGCTGCTCAGGCAGCCATCTCGCTGTGCGCCCCCTAGCGCCTCCCATGTAACAAATACTTTATCTATTCCTAATTGCCACCATCTGTCTCAGGACCTCCTCACGGTCATTGAGGCCACGGTTTACTGTGTCAAAGAGATGCATCCAACGGCATTCGCGAATGCTCAGAAGCTTGGCATAGTTACCACCACGTGGGTTTTTGGTCACCTTCTCTATTATCCACCATTTGAGGCTTTCAGGATGGTGGTTAAATTGAAGAAAGTGATCTACAAGTGGTGCACCTGATACTTTGCAGCGTATTTTGCTACAGTGTTGTAGGATGCGGGTTTTAGTTTTTTGTGTGGTTTGCCCTATGTACATGAAACCACATGGACATACTATGGCATAAATAACACCCATTGTATTGCAGTTTGTATGTTGTTGCATTGTATGCGTGTAATCATTATAGGTGCATGTCGTACATTCAGTTGTCATTGTGCATGCCTTACAGCTGCCGCATTTATAGTGGCCTGATATAGGGGGGATGTTCCACAGTGCCGTTTGACTCTCAATCTTATTCTGCGCCAGTAGTGAATGCACTACATAATCTTTTACACTTCTGCCCTTACGGAACGCATGCATTGGGGGTTCAGTTATGCCTATCTCGTCGGCTACTAAGTGCCAATGTGTGTTGATTAATTGCTTGATCTCTGAACTACGTGTGTTGAATGTGGTCACACATATAAGTCTATTGTCAGTGGTTGCCGCTTGCTGTTTGGGTTGAAGTAATGTCTCTCTGTCATTGAACCACGCTCTTTTTCGAGCCTTTCTAACCAAACCCCTCGGGTATCCTCTCTCCATTAATCTTTTTATCAGGACATCAGATTCCTTGAAATAATCATGTTTTTTGGTGCAATTCCGTCGCAACCTCAGGAATTGCCCGAAGGGTAAGTTATCCCTGAGGTTGCGGGGGTGGTGGCTGGAGTATCTAAGGAGGGTATTCCTCTCGGAGGGTTTCCTAAACAGTGTGGTATATAAAACACCATCTTCTTCCCTGATGGTTAGGTCAAGGAAGTTTATGGTGTTGTTGCTTTGTTCAATGGTGAACTGTATGTTGCTGTCTCTTTGGTTCAGCCAACTATAGAAAGACATTAGGTCATCCACTGTGCCCCTCCAAATGAGGAGCACATCGTCTATATATCGACGCCATTCTGTGATTTTGGTTCTGTACGGGTTGTTGTCATTTAGTATCCATTGATGCTCAAAGGCATCCATGAAGATAATCGCGAGATTCGGAGCAAAACTAGCCCCCATCGCTACTCCGCTAGTTTGCTCATAGAACTTGCCATCAAAGATAAAGTAATTGCGTCTCATAGCTATTTCCAGCAGTGATAGAATGAAGTTGGTGGGGACCCTGTGTGGACGTGTTCGGTTATCAAGTGTCCTTTCCATTGTGGTCATTGCTGCTTGTTGTGGAATACTCGTATATAGGGACGAGATGTCCATTGTTACGAGTAATTCACAAGTTGGATCAAACGGTTTTGCATCCATCAAATGGATCACCTGCATGGTGTCTCGTAGATAGCAGCTAGTGGATTCTGCTATAGGTTTTAAAAAAGTATCGATAAATTTACACAGTGGTTCCAGGATCGAACCGCACCCTGAAATAATTGGCCTCCCTGGTGGTGCAGTTAAGTCCTTATATATTTTCAGGACTGTATATATTGTGGGGACCGTAGGGTGTGGGTTATTCAAGAATTCGCATTCTGATTTGGTGATTATACCCTCCTGGCAAGCTGTATCAGTTAGGTCTCTTATTATTCTCGCTATTTCTTTTGTAGGGTCATTAGATAATCTCCTATAGTTGCCTTCCTTTGATAATTGTGAAAGAATCTCCGCCTTATACGCGTCTCTCCCTTGTATAACTATGGCCCCACCCTTGTCTGCGGGCTTAATGACTATTTCACTGTTACTGTTTAGGTTGTTTAATGCCTGCCGTTCAGTCTTTGAAATGTTGTATCTGACATATTTTCTGTCCTTAAGTAACTTGGTGATGTCACCCATAACCATTTGTTCATAGGCTAAAATCTTGGGTGGCATCATATGTGTTGGAGGGGTGAAAGTTGAGGGTGGTCTCAGGCCTGTGCTGTTAATCGGATTATTGTTGGGTATTTTGTTAAAGTGGTATTTAAGGTGAACCTTCCGGAAAAACTGGAAGAGCTCCAGTTTCAAATTGAAACTGTTGGGTAGGTTAGTTGGAACAAAAGACAACCCTTTTTCCAAAACTTGTTTTTCATCATGTGTCAAGTTATAATTCGACAGATTAACCAGAGGGCTGCATTGTACTGATGTTATATTTTCGCCTACCATCTGTAGTGTTGTGAGCGTGTCCGTATGTCCCCGTGGGACTCCTGTCCGAAATGCACTTGTTTCCCTCTCCCTCGATTCCAAGTTTGTTGGCCCCTGTTCTGTTTCCAAGAGGCTCGTCCTCGACCCCCGGGTCGGCCCCAGGGGCGTCCCCGTCCTCGTTGGTCCGGCTATGTGTCCTGATCTAAAAAAGGCTGGTCAGTTTCCTGTCCCGCAGCACTAGTTGATGGTTGGTCTGTTTCCGACCCGCTGCTGACTGAGGAATTGGAGAAGGTGTTGTATCTCCGATATCCCCCTCTGCCTCTGGTTGTGTAGGTACCTCTTGATTCTTGATTATAGTACCCCTCTGCTAGATAGGGATAAACCTTCTTTTTATCAAAAACTTTGATGTCATTCGCTAGCTTGTCTAATTTGAAAGATTGTGTTACCGTATCAAAGTCTTTAAGAGTCTTATCAAGTTTTTCTAAGGTTTCCTTTGCGTTTTTTAAGGCTGTATCTTCAGTAATTTCCTTTCGTAAGTCAGTGATTTCTTTGATCAGACGGGTGACTTCTTCTAATGCAGTTTCAACCCCAAGCACCATCCAGTGCCTGGAGCAGTTGTTAGAAATGAAGCTGAATTTACCTTTGAAAACCGGGTTGTCCACAAAAATTGCCGGTTCGTTCCGGACCTGGAGCCCGACTGGGATGACGTTGGCTTGAAGATATTGAGCCAAAGCGTGTCCGTGAAGTCTTGTTCTTACAAGCTTCTTCTCTAGTCTTTCCAACTTGTTAACTTTATCACTCAGTGTAGGGTCTATTAGGCTAACTGGTCTGCCCAGGAAGCTACCCCCTCCCTGTTCTCCGATCAGTGTTTTTATATAGTCTTCGCTGTATGTTAGGGTTTCATTATCGACCATGTCTGGTTGTTAATTATGTGCTTATTCGGTTTCAAAGAATATTGCCTATGGCATACACAAAACACAACATTTAATACAAACAATTTAACAAGTCACAATAACAACCCTCGCAGGCGTACCTGCACAAGAGACCATTAGATTAATGGGGTGTCACCCGCAAAATCAAAAGGACCTGGGTATATATGATATAAGAACAATGGTCCTTGACTATAGATTTAGATTGATGTTATCAATAAACCAATTTAAAGTAAACAATGCGAATAGATCTGCATTTGAAGAATGAATCTGTATGGGAGAAAAAAAATTATCTTATTGCTAGACTCTGTGTATGACATACAGAGACAGTACCCAGGGTGAACAGCTATATTCACAAGAGTAGAAACCAAAAAGAAGGGCACAGTGTCCAAATTTCAAATTTTATCAATCAAAAAGCAGTCACATTTATTTACAATACCAAAAAGGCAATACTGTTGGTATACGGCGCAAGTGCTATAAGGAAAAGAAAGAAAAGGGTGCTCAAGTGTCAGGAAAAGAATAGAAAAATCATGCTAAAAAACATTTTCAATATTTACAACAATACAAACAAGCGGTAACTTCCCGCAAGTAGTAATACAAAGGGCCTGTTCAATTCCTTTCAGGTTGAATAATGGAAGGGGGGATGGGGACGGGCTAAACTAAGATACAGGCATTTAAAAAGTGGGCGTCGACGTTTCGACCCATTGCTCGTGGTGATTTTACTTCCTCGGCTGCGGGTCTTCTTCAGGACATACAAGGCAAGGGGTGGGGGGGGGGGATGGGGTGAAAAGCTTGGCCGCAATTCACTAAAGTTCTGGATCACCACCTGTAATATAGAATTGAGGTGGGTTTTAGCCAAGATACAGTTTAGAAGTTAGGTTATTTAAGAAGATATTGGAGGGGTACATTACCAATTGAGCTTGTTTGGTCCAAATTCCGCCAATTTTAGGGGTTCACCTACTGGGTACAAGGTGGAATATCGGTCAGCAATCAACTTCCAAGGGATTACTGACTACAATACATAAAAAAACTCCCTGTATGGAGTATCCGTCAACTCACCTATCTGCAGGTCAATTTGACTACCGGTGAGTTGGCTCATTTAGCCAGGAGATGCAATCTGTAGGGAAGGAACCCACTAATTAGTTCCAAACATATGGTGAAACCTATGTAGCTTAAGGTTTTGCGGTAGGTGTTACAATGCACTTACCAATGTATATTGGTTCAAGGGCTGTAGTTTCCCGGCGCCCCCACGGGCAGACCGGTGTTGATTTTAGTTTACTGCGCCACTTCTGTCTATTTGTCCAGGTCTAGGCGTGTTTTCGCTGTTTTAATTCAGCGTCGTTTGAGTACAGAAGCCAATATCTGAGTAAAAATGTAAATGGCAGACGCATTAATTTAATGACTGCTTCTATACGTGGAGAAACAGTTCGCAAAGTGCGCGGGGGTACTGGCCTCGACACACCAGTGCGTTCCGAGCATGTCTCACCTGAATTTAAATTGAATGGCTCTGCCACAGAGGACCCGGTCACAGATTCACCGTTTCCGAAGCGGGGCGAACGAAGCGTCCAGCCACAGTTACTACTTCCGCGTAGTAAGTAAATGAGTCCGTTTTTTGTTGTCTGAACCACCATGTTAACTATTTAGTCCTTCCTTTGTGTTTCAACTTTGGGCCAAGTCAAAGGCCACTGGTTGAAAATATTACACGTGACTACCACTGTGCGGAAGTAGCAACTGTGGCTGTCTGAACCACCATGTTAACTACTTAGTCCTTCTTTTGTGTTTTTAACTCTGGGCCAAGGTAAAGGCCAATGGTTGAAAGAGTCACACGTGACTACCACCACTACGCGGAAGTAGTAACTGTGGCTGGACGCTTCGTTCGCCCCGCTTCGGAAACGGTGAATCTGTGACCGGGTCCTCTGTGGCAGAGCCATTCAATTTAAATTCAGGTGAGACATGCTCGGAACGCACTGGTGTGTCGAGGCCAGTACCCCCGCGCACTTTGCGAACTGTTTCTCCCCGTATAGAAGCAGTCATTAAATTAATGCGTCTGCCATTTACATTTTTACTCAGATATTGGCTTCTGTACTCAAACGACGCTGAATTAAAACAGCGAAAACACGCCTAGACCTGGACAAATAGACAGAAGTGGCGCAGTAAACTAAAATCAACACCGGTCTGCCCGTGGGGGCGCCGGGAAACTACAGCCCTTGAACCAATATACATTGGTAAGTGCATTGTAACACCTACCACAAAACCTTAAGCTACATAGGTTTCACCATCTGTTTGGAACTAATTAGTGGGTTCCTTCCCTACAGATTGCATCTCCTGGCTAAATGAGCCAACTCACCGGTAGTCAAATTGACCTGCAGATAGGTGAGTTGACGGATACCAACAGTATTGCCTTTTTGGTATTGTAAATAAATGTGACTGCTTTTTGATTGATACAATTTGAAATTTGGACACTGTGCCCTTCTTTTTGGTTTCTACTCTTGTGAATATAGCTGTTCACCCTGGGTACTGTCTCTGTATGTCATACACAGAGTCTAGCAATAAGATAATTTTTTTTCTCCCATACAGATTCATTCTTCAAATGCAGATCTATTCGCATTGTTTACTTTAAATTGGTTTATTGATAATATCAATCTAAATCTATAGTCAAGGACCATTGTTCTTATATCAACTAACTATAACACCCCTGAAACCTGTGTTTTTTTCAGTGAATTTCTGAGGTTTTTTAAATGCTAATTCCTAACTATAACATGTCTGAAACCTATGCTTTTTTAGTGAATATATATATATATATAAGGTTCCTCTCACCTGGGGTTTGGTGAAGAAACGAGACACTCCGGTTGCAGTTTTTGACGCAAAATAAGTTTATTCGGGCACAAATACACAACTCGTTTCAACTCCTTCCGGAGTCTTGGCACATGTACATATATATATATATTAAAAAAACGCACATTCAACAAGCTCTCACTTGATAGTAAGTGTGCCTGTCAATGAGGTTAAATACGAAATCCCGGTGTGACAAGCGAGAAATCAGAAAGTGTGCCTTTCACTGAGGTAGCAGTAATTTAACAAATATGCCTGTCACTGAGGCTGTTGTGAAATGTATCCAATTGCAAAAGCAGAGATTCAACAAGTGTGCCTATCACTGAGAAGAAGAAGAACCTCATTGGCATGACTCAATAGGCATGACACCTTCTGTGATTCAACAAGTATGCCTGCCACTCAGCACAACTCAAAAGTCACAATCCCTTCTGTGACTTCACCAGGCCATGCACATGAGCAAACACAGGGCGCATCATGTACAAGCTGTCATCATGGCAACAGAAGAGACAGCAGCTGCATTTGAAGGATGCACACAAGTGAAACATACACAGCATTGAAGCCAATAACCTTGAAAGTAGGAGAAAACACATGGAGGTGGTCCTCTGACGCAGGACACTGAAGCAAGCTCGTGAGTGGGCTGACAGGCGTGAGGTATCAAGTGCAAGAGTTGGTAAGGGCAAATACTCTTTGAAAAATCAATATGTAAAAATTGGTCAGCTTGCAGGCAGCATAACAGTACTTTTTTATTATCTGGAGGTATAATTCTCCAGAAATCATGTGTGGGGATGTCACCTCTTCTCACCCTAACACATTAGCATGTGGGACTATGTCCTGGGACAAACGAAAGTTCCGCTTTGCTCTCCTCTCTTTGGTACACCTCTCTCTTGAAGGATTGATTTTTCTGTACTGCAGTATAGAGGTTCAAGCCATGATCGCCGCAATTGTAGAGAAGTTAGACATCGGAAATTTATAATTTAATCAGTCATTAAGTATATAGGTACATGGGAGACATTCCATCCGCAAAGGCTGGCTATAGTTAACTAGACACAAGGAGATGATGGGAGGAGTGCTGAAACTTTCCAGACATTCACCCCAGTCACAGATCTGGGTTGAATCCACCATTGATCTTTAGCTCACTTCGCCACCCCAGTTTAGACCCAGCTACATTCAAATCAGTCTTGACCCTGTTCCTCATGGGAAAAGTCCAGCCCGAACTGCCAAGCCAGGTCTTCCCTGGACTGGAAACAAGCATCCTGGGACCGGTTTCGGGGTGACACACCTCATCAGTCAGGCTAATTTTAATCCAGTGGCAACGTGAGCAAGGGACCCATGTCTGGGCCAACTTATGGCGAACAAAGCAAACACAAGAGGATGATGAAGGGAGTGCTGAAAACGTTCATACGCTCACCCCTGTCACAGATCTGGGTTCAATCCATCATCATTCTTTAGCTCAATTTGCCACCCCAGTTCAGACCCAGCCGTATTCAAATCAGTCTTGACCCTGTTCCTCATGGAAACAGTCCCAGTCCAGCCCGAACTACCTCAGTAGGTTGTTTTTCATTCACAGCCCCAGAAGAAGAGGTTTCTACCTTGAAACGCGTTGGGCAAAAACGAAAAATTATGTGAAGTAAGGAAGGAGGCTGCATCACACATTTAATTACATCGGCGCCTTGCTGCTGGTCGCGCTGGTCACACGCGCGTCTGCTTAAGTGCAACTTTTAAAATCCCCGTTTTTGGATTTACTTTAAATTTTAATTTTTGCCTTCTCTCCTGGTCTTAACTGTGGGCTGCCCCTTACCTGCACTGTAATTTGAGGAAACATCACCGCTGTTTGGCGGGTCCGGGTTACTGGGAGGTTGTGGTTGTCAGCGCCATCTTGGCTAGGGATAGAAGCGCGAGCGCCATCTTGGAGCGTCCAGGTCACCTGGGACGCCGAGACGACGCTATTTAAAGCTCGCCTGTAGAGCGCAGTGGTGACGCGCAGCGGTCGCGCCCTCCTTGCACCTGAGTCGTGCCAGAGTCCTGCCCGTCTGCGCTCGTCAGCGTGTCGGAGGCGGGCGAGGCGGGACTCGGGCTACGACTCATTTACAGCAGGGGCATATCTTGGCTTAAGGTATGTGTCGCTCACGACCGTCTGGGGTGTTGTCTTATAGCGCGAATGTGTTGACATCCATGCGCGCTCTTCCCTTGGGTTGTAAATGTCTATTCCCCGGAAGGCGTCTTCTGGGGAAAGGATGTCCCGCTTGTGGTTGGCGCCCTACGGTTTCGCCAATTCCTGTTCGGCCACCGCCCACCCAGAACTATCACTGTGCTCTATTGAACACCAGGTCCCTGGCTTGTCATTCGACGGATATCTGGAGTCTGCTTGCAGACTCCGATATATCATGTCTATTCCTAACTGAGACATGGTTGGGGGCAGGCTCCGAACCAGATGTTGCCTGTGCCTTGCCGTCTAATTATACTATCCTAAGGAAAGACAGGATCGGGGGTAGAGGAGGAGGAGTGGCCTTGATAGTGGACAAGGCCTTGGGTTGTTCCTCTTTTCCTGTCGAGAACATCGCAGGATGTGAAGCGTTAGGCTTTACACTCAGTCTCTCGTCTTCTCAGACGTGCACAGGGATTCTTGTATATAGACCACCTGGTCCGATTGGTACTTTTATTGAAGACTTGCAGGCAGCTCTCTCCGCACCCTGCATGCGTTCTGCACATTGTATGTTGTTGGGTGACCTAAACTTACATATGGACTCTATATCCGACGCTAATGCGTCAAAGCTGCGGGATATAACTGCATTGCTGGGGCTTGCCCCTTTTATTGATAGCCCTACCCACGTCAAAGGACACACGCTAGATTTAATTTTTTCTACGGCACCGATTGAAGTGTCCTCGTCGCTTCCAGTCCTTTGGTCTGACCATTTTTAATAAAGTTTGTTATTTCACATGAGACTAGGCCCAGGCAAAGAACACAGAAGGAGGTGACTCGTCAATCCAGAGCATTTCATTTAGTGACAGCAGATATGCTATCGGCTGCTCTCTGTCAACACCCATGCAAACTGACAGGGAACTTAGATACCGATCTGAGTTTGGTTCAGGAATGGCTGCAAACCAGATTCGTGGAGCTAGCCCCAGTGAAGCTAGCGAGAACTGCTCCCTGTCACGATTCTGCTCCTTGGTTTACTTCCACTCTACGTATAATGCGCCAAGATTGCAAAAAAGCGGAACGACTCTGGCATCGCAAATACGATCCAGTGGAGAAAATAAAGTATTGTGATGCCATAAAACATTACCATAAAAATATTGCTGAAGCCAAAAAGGAATATCTTGAGCATAGGATAGACCGAGCGGATAATACGAGTAGGGAACTCTTTAGAATTGTCAAGGAGTTTGTGGATCCTGCTGTAGGAGCTCTCTCACACTCTCACACTGAAGGGTGGATTAGACAGCTTGCTGACTTTTTTGTCACAAAGATTAAAACTATTCAGGATTCCTTTCCTCCGGTGGACTCCTTCGGGGCAGCTGATGTTCTCGCCTACAACGGGCAGGTACCATCTTTAGAGGCAGAACTTGAGCCCACACTATCGGTCTTCCCGCAGCTGTCTTGTGCAACATCCCTGGAGCTACTGTCCCGGCTTCAATCCGGCTCACCCCTGGACGCATGTCCAGCAAGGTGTCTGGGCAGGGTGGCTCCGGCAGTAAACAGCTTGCTGAACCCCCTGCTCAACTTGTCTCTGAGCTCCGGAGTGGTGCCTCGGGATTGGAAATACGCACTTATTCTGCCGCTGATCAAAAAGCCTCAGTTAGATGCTTTGCTGCTGGCTAACTATAGACCGATTTCCCTCCTCCCTGCTCTGGCGAAGGTGGTTGAGAAGCATGTTCAACACACACTTACCACCTTTATTGAGAATAACAACATTCTCCATGACTCTCAATCTGGTTTCCGTGCGAACTATAGCACGGAGACGGCCCTCGTGGAGGTGACCGACGCCATCAGGGAGACGCTCGATCTAGGGGGTAAGGCTATGTTAGTCTTGTTGGACTTGTCGGCGGCTTTCGACACCGTCCCTCATGCTGGTCTCCTTTTAACACTCAGGGAGATCGGTCTGCGGGGGACGGTGTTGGATTGGTTTCAATCCTTTTTATCGGGCCGCCGACAGGTGATCTGGGCTCCTCCGTTCTCCGCTGAAATGCCATCGCTAGAGGTTGGGGTTCCACAAGGGTCCATTCTGAGCCCCACCATATTTAATATCTACATGGCCCCTCTGGCGGTGGTAGCGGAGGCTTATGGGGCCCGGGTCATCTCATACGCTGATGACACCCAGCTTCTGTTCACATGCAGCAAAGGAGAGGCTTTTGACGGCGACAGGATTAAAGACTGTCTGAGTGCAGTCTTTGCGTGGTTTCAGCGGCACAGCCTGAAATGCAACTCGGATAAGTATGAGCTGCTTTTCTTTGGCTGTGCCCCTGACCCGGGCTGGAAGTCCTGGTGGCCCCAGGATATGTTCCCCCCTGAGAAATCATCTTCCCAAGTGGGAGTGGTGTTTGATGATGATCTCTCCTTCCGCCCCCACATTATGGGGATATCCGGGAAATGTTTTGGCATCCTCAAGATGTTGAGGAAGTTTCTTCCTTTGCTCTCCCTACAATACCGGAAGACAGTAGTCCAGGCGCTAGTGGGATCTAGGTTAGATTACGCTAATGCGCTTTTTGCGGGTCTGCCTAGGTATCTCCTAGCCAGATTGCAAATTGTCCAGAATTCGGCGGCCAGAGCCATCTTCGGCCTGCCTAGGAGAGCCAGCGCCCAACTGCTTCTGAATAGGTTGCATTGGTTGCCTATTTCTAAAAGAATCAGGTTTAAAATTCTTACGCTGGCCTTCAAAGCCCTTCATTCTATCGGTCCTAATTACATTAGAAAGCGGATTGCTTTCTATGTGCCGCGGAGGGTGTTGCGATCTGCCGATTTGGCTAAATTGGAGGTGCCCACGGCCAAACGTGTCCGGATGGGAGAACGGTCCTTTCAATTTGTGGCAGCTCGCTGTTGGAACGAGCTCCCTCTCTCCCTACGCAAAGCCAAGAGTCTCCTGGCTTTTAGGAAAGAGCTGAAGACCATGCTCTTTTCCGCGTAATCACTGCGACTGTGGTGCTGCTGCCTTTGTGTTTTCAGGTTTCAGGTCTCTTTGCCAAAGCGCCGGGACACCCCTTTGGGTAGCCGTGCGCTCTAAAAGTACGGCCTTAACATAACATAACATAACATAACATAAGCGCCGTCGAGTGTTCTCCCAAGCTGCAAGGCCTTTGGTTACAATATTTTATACGGTGCCTGACCGTGGGGAGATGCACCATCGTTAGCTGGCAGAGACAAGGAAAGCCAGCTAAGTGAGGCTTCAGGATTAAACCTTTTAAACCTGCTGAGCACGGCGCTGAATATGCTAATTAAGCCTGCCTGAATGAAAAACAACCTACTAAGGTAATAATATGAACTAAAAAGGTGAAAAAAACATTGAATTACTATCTGACTCTCGCACTGAGAACTAAATGTCCCATCATGCACCATAATGCCTTGAACTGTGCCATACATCATTGGAGGGAGGTGCAAGAATGAAATAAAACCGGAAATGGTATGCGAGACTCAGATGTTTTTTCATTCACAGCCCCAGAAGAAGAGGTTTCTACCTTGAAACGCGTTGGGCAAAAACGAAACATTATGTGAAGTAAGGAAGGAGGCTGCATCACACATGAGCGTCGTCGAGTGTTCTCCCAAGCTACAAGGCCTTTGGTTACAATATTTTATACGGTGCCTGACCGTGGGGAGATGCACCATCGTTAGCTGGCAGAGAGGAGGCTTAATTTCCGTCCGAATCATACACGGGTCCAGACGTCTAAGTACAATGCGAACAAAAGTGAAATCTCCGTCCGAATCATTTCCGGGTCCGAACCACTCCATACGACTCGGTCACAAGCAAACCGTGGCGAGCAATGGAGACATTTCACAACCGAGATAGTACGATACTCGATTCGGACAGCCGGATCGAGTCGGAGTGTCCAGCTCGCAATACCTCCCGGAGTTGGACTTCGGGGTCCTTGTCGGACCCCCTGTTACCCGCAGCCTTATGACTCTGACACAGGGGGTGATCCATGGGTCTCCCCAACACAGGCGTGTACGGTGCAGATGGCACCAATGCGTACCCACTGTAGGGGGCGCACTTTTCCACAACGTACCCATTCAGTCAATGGGAGCCCATGTACGCGTTGTACGACCGGCTCCCATTGACTTCTATGGGAGTCCGACCGAACCGAGTCGGACAGCATACGGCGGCATCGTACTCACTCTGTCAGACTGGAGGAGTCTGGATCGGTCTGATAACACCCCGGATCCGGCTCGGTCAGATCGGAATCGGCCCCTTAATGTCAAATTCATTCATGAGTGGTAATCACAGTTAGGAGTCCAGGTTTATGCACGATTTTGTCTTTCAACATAATTCCATGTATCCTTTCCATCCCTCATTGGATGTTCATTTATCGCTGAGCCATGATTAGGTTCTTATATACCCTTCAGTGGGAATGTTTTATCATTTCAGTTGCTAGCAACCCTTTTGCCGAATTTCAGATATATTTTATTTTAATCTGTTATTCAATCGATTTTTCACCCCTCCAGTGGGGTTATTTTCTCCTCAAATGGGGAGTATCTCATGATACATGCCGCTCCTCCCGTCCCTCTGGTGGCTCAGTTGTGCTCCTGTGAATGTCTGTGTTAAGACACAGATTCGATTTTATCTCCCTGGTTTGATATGTATTCATTTGCCCACTGTGAGAGGCTAAGTATTTGATTAAATGTGTATTTACAATTCTTCCGACTGGTTTAAGCCATGCAGTGTCATGCTTCTGAAGTTTATAATATGGCGTTATTCCTTTTGTCGCAGCATTTTCTCCCTGTTGCCGCCTCATGCACTCACTGGTATCCCACAAAATTTCAGAGACTTCCATTTGCCATTATGGTATAGCTCCATATGTTTGGCCACAGCATTATTTTTATCTTTATTTTTTGTGGCTGGTACATGTTGAAGTATTTTTTCCTTTAAGTCGCATATGGTGCTACCCACATATTTTAACATGCATGGGCACTCAATCAGGTAGACTGTATATTGACTTTTACACGTTATCAGTTCTCTGATTTGCCTGACTTTGTTGTTTGCCATTGTTGTTTCTGTCACTAGCTTTGCGATCTGGCATACCTTGTAGTTGTGGCATTTAATGAAACTCTTTGTTTTGAGCCATGTCTCCTTTGGTTGTTTTGCTTCGAAATGGCTACGTACCAGCCAATCTTTTGGATTTTTAGATCTGCAGTATGTTATCGTTGGATGCGATCCCATTTTTTCGCCTATTGTGCCATCTAGCTGCAAGGACTTCCAGTTCTTTTTTATTATGCCAACAATTTCCTTAGATTCCTGGGTGAAATCCATTATGAATCTTATAGGTTCCACATCCAGTTGTTTTTCCTCATTTCTTGGTATATGGCACTCCCCTCTTGGTGTTTCATTTGCTCTGTTCCAGCATCTGTTTACAATGCTTTTGCTGTATTTTCTGTTTTTGAATATTTGTATTGTTCCTGCGCTGTGCTTCTTCCATTCATCCTCCTCACTGCATATTCTTCCACAAACAGGAGTTGAGGTAACAGCATTTCCTAGAAACTAATGTTTAAAAATTTGGTAGATCGCGCAAAACAAACAGCCGTGAGCAAGGTATTTTGTAATACCGAAACGCGCTGGTTGGGTCTGTGTTTGCGGACTATGAAATGATTTAAGAATAAATTAATCACTGGAGTATACCTGCTGGAGTGCGACCCTATTTTCTTCTTCGTGAAGGGATTGCTGTATATTTAGTGGTTTGGTTCAACTGTGAGGGTGACACGCCTTTTTGAGCACCAGGTGAACCGGAAAAGTGAACAGCTATGGATAATATATACATATGTATATATCCACCAAAACTCCATTTTACGAAAGAGCAGAGGCCACACAGGAGGAAACCTTTGGGTAGCACTTTATTGATCATGTCGGCGAATGCATTTCGGTTACTCATCAGCCTTCCTCAGCGCCCAAGTGTCCAGGAGGTTTATCAGCAAGCTGTTGGTAAGTCCTGCCTCCTTTTAGTAGTTGGTCCATACCCGCTCCGCCCCCTGTTAGTCCGCTCACCTGTGTTGGCTCACATTTTTAAAGATGAACTACAAGACCCAGAATCCTTCGTTGTGGATCCTAGTCGGTGGTGCGCAGGCGTAAGAAGTCATGCCAAGTGGTTGTGCGGGGGGTGCAGTGAAAAGTGCGTGCAAATAAAACCAAATATATTCCTGCTTGTAATTTTTTTAACAAAGTGCCTCCTCGGGTCCCCCAAACCATCTCAGCCCCAGAGTCCAGGATTCCTTATAGTGGGGCAGCAGTGGCAGTGCACACTGCCCAGCATGAGGTTAATAACCTCACTACCGCGTTTATCTTGTCCTGAAATCCGTGTCAGGCCCAGACCTTCCAAGCCCAGGTTAACACCAGAACCTGGGCTTCTATGGGAATTCATGAGGGCATATTATCAAGCCCATTATCGACGCTTTAGTGGCAGTTTCCTGCCGATAAAAGCTGCGATAATGTATCGCCCTTTCTTGATAATATGGCCCTCATTTTCTTTTTTGTTTTGCAGATTAACTACAATACTTCTTTTGGACTCCATATTATATGTTGTTTATTATATTGTTTTGTTAGTTATAGTTCTAGTTATTTATTGTATTGTTATGTTTTAGTTATAGTTCCAGTTATTGTTTTAATAAAAGTTAATTAAAAAAGTACATAAATCTGGGTTATTTTGTGGGGTAGCAGTCATCAATAGAAATGATATTTATAATTTGAAGTTTAATTCTGAGGCTAACTCATTAGCAACATAGTATAGTGAACTTTTAACCTCATGTAAGTGTTCCATGAACTGTTACTATGGTAACATGCAGAAGCCGTTTGGGGGTAGGGTTAAAAGTTTCTGGCTGTACACAAACCATTATATTTACCCAGGATCTTCTATATCACAGAAAGGAAAGCAAAGTAAAACAAAACACTGTGTACCAGATTTACAACCCCCTTGCACCACTTTCACGTCCAACCCCCCCCAGAACATTACAAATATGTGGGCTTCAACGACCCTCCTCAGGCCCCGGGAACCACCACCCCCTGAAATTTGTATATTACGGGACGCAAACTGCTTGGCCTATGTTTATATTTATTCACATGCCACCTTGCGTGATGCACCACTAGGATACAGGAGGCCTTCAGCCCCAGGAGCCGCAGCGTCAACCTGACCGAGACCCGGAATAAAAGCAGAAAGATCAGAATCAGAGTCTAAATATCCCGAACCCGCTGTTTGGAGTGAAAAACCCGAAACTGTGCCGAATCCAGAACCGCTCCGATGAAGAGGAGCTTCTGAGAGGGGCACAGTTGCGACTTCGGCACGTTGATGGACAACCCCAGCAGGTGCAAGAGGTCAACAGTAGCCCAGAGGAGGGAGACGACTGTCTGGGACGGGCCCGCCTTCAACAACCAGTCGTCGAGAATGGGGAAGACTTGAACACCTGATCTGCGCAGATAAGTGAATAAACATGTGAATACATTTTTTCTACTTTTCTACGAGACTATAGAATATTGTCCATATACCACAACAATATGCGTTTCAATATGCATGGCATCTGTTAAAGAGACAGTGTATATGTATATATATTCTCCACAAATAGCCACGTGCTTCCGAACTGCTCACTGGCTGGTGTCGTATTACGTGATAGTGGCTGATCACGCAAAATATTCTTCACCAACTTTCCATAAGGAATTACACACTCCACGGACTCCGTAATCTTCAATCCTTTTTATTATTGAAACGTTGGCAGACTGGTTTTCGGCAACATGCCTTTATCAATGCCTATTGTGTGTGGTCACAAATTACCCCCGTTCAGTGTCCTTTTGTACTTTCCATTATGAATGACTGAGTGCAGTCAAACTCCCTTTGAAATTTTTGTTGTTCATGACGACATGGTGGACAGTGTGGAACACCAGATCGCAGTCCGCCATCACTCACATTGACTTTCATAATGGGAAAGAATATATATATATATAAGCTCCCAGAACACCAGCCTGTCGCACACGAGAGCGGGTGCTTGTCGAATGGGGGTGTTCCTGTCTATAAATGAGGCTCCAAACTCCTTTCAGGTAATTAGTACCTGCAAGAGACGACAGCACTCTTTGGGGTAGGTTTCCAATCAATTTATTTCGAAAGGAGGAAACCTCGGCACATCAGGACGCGTTTCGGCACACAGTCTTTGTCAATTGTGGCACGTAGGGAGCTGCGGCCGCCATCATTAAATCCCAATTTGCACTCACGTGTGTTTTCGGCCAATAAACATAGAAAGAGGACTGTTTGTTTGTACTCGACATGGTGTCGCCATCTTTGAGTGTGTGAATAAAGGCAAGGTGTCATTGCATAAGGTTAAATATACCATATCATGACCCGTTACTACACATTGGTAAACATTTCCACAAATATATCTAGTCATACACAGAAACTATGTTTATGGAAATGCCCGCGTATATCCTCACACTATACAAAAATCAATCTCTCCCTGAATGGGCGTGTACCTCTTCCATATTGTACCGAAAACAATAATATTTACAAGCATGATTCGCCGAATTCATAATAAAAAGAGAATATATCCTACATAATCACTAAACAATGATCAGTAACAATACATAAATACTCATCTGGACACATTGCATGTCAAACATTTCAAATTCGCTGAATACGTACAGAAACAGTCCATTAGCCTAGATGTATCGCTAATTCTTCACCACTGTTAAGGCCTGACGGGCTTTTACATTGTAAATCAATAATATATCGAGATTCCAAACGTCTGAGTCTCAATAGACGGTCCCCTCCTCTAGGATTGACTGGGACACTATCCAGACAAAAGTACATCAATAGATCCCTATTGTGGTTATGTACTTTATTATAGTGCCTTGCTATGGGGTATGCCTTGTCTATGTTATTGATTGCTCTCATGTGTTCTAATATACGTATCTTGACAGGATGGATGGTGCTGCCAACGTATCTGTATATATATATATATATATATGTATATATAAATATATATCATAACATATTTAAAAAATAAACCATTTTAATGAAAATAAAAAAGTAAAGAACATACATTATTTACAATTTAATACAATATTTTACACATTATATCATTAATAATTATTCATTTTGTAATTTTAAATAAGCAAAAACATAATATAAATTGTAACACTATAAAATAAATTATAACATTTTACATTTAATACATATACTATTACCACTGAAATGTATACAAAAGTAGGCAAAGTGTTGTCTATTAATGTATAAAATGTACTACTCCCACTTCAGGCAAAGCAGCAGTAGGAAACTGTTACATCACACAGAGGACACATTTACTATTCCCACTCCTGTCGGTGGAACAGTAGGGAAAGTGTTGGATAGCAGAGGGGTAATATTGACTATTCTCATTCCAGTCAGTGCAAGATTAGGGAAAGTGTTGGATTGCGGGGAGGTACAATTTACTATCCCCACTCCAATGAGTGCAACAGTAAGGAAAGTGTTGGATTGCAGAGGGGTACAAGTTACTATTCACACGCCAGTCAGTGCAACAGGAGGGAAAGTGTTGCATTGCAGAAGGATAAAAAGTATTATTCCCAATCCAGTCAGAGCAACATTAGGGAAAGTGTTGGATTGCGGAGGGGTAAAATGTACTATTCCCATTCGAGTCTATGCAGCAGTATGAAAATGTTGTATTGCGGAGGGGTATAGCTCCAATAAGTACAACAGCGGGAAAGTGTTGGATTGTGGAGGGGTAAAATTTACTATTGCCACTCCAATGAGTGCAACAGTAAGGAAAGTGTTGGATTGTGGAGGTGTGAAATTTACTATTACCACTTCAGTCAGCGTAACATTAGAAACAAAGAAAATCTCTTCAACACGATAAAATAATTTCAAACACATAGTAGACAAATAAAAATATAAATACGTGAAAAAAGAAATACAAATATATTTAATTTTAAAAATTAAATAAAATGAATACATATTACAAATATTACTGTAATTAGAATATACAAATATTTTTCATTTAAATAAATAATGTGATTTAAAAATTATTTAACAAAACAGGGCCCATATTATCAAGCAAGGGCGATACATTATCGACGCTTTTATCAGCAGGAAACTGCCGCTAAAGCAATGACAATGCCCTTGTGAATTCCCATAGAAGCCCAGGTTGTTGTGTTAACCCGGGCTTCTATGGGAATTCACATGGGCATATTATCAAGCCCATTATCGCCGCTTTAGCGGCAGTTTCCTGCCGATAAAAGCGGCAATATTGTATCACCCTTGCTAGATAATATGGCCCCAAATATATTAAGTCAATTTTATTTTAGTGACTTCTCACCCTATACCCCTACAAAACTCACAACTCCCACCTAAAACTAAACTTTGAAAAACACATTATTTACACTATTCACACAAATGTTTATCAATATACTAATCATCATTAATTAAAAATGTATTATTACTTAATTATAATTAATTCACTTCCCACAATATACCCCCACAAAACACACAACACACTTCTAAAATGCAACTTAGCAAAAGAAAATGTATTACACATTTAACATAATTAATTAGCATTTTAATAATTAATATCAGTTAAAGAAATAATTAATACTTAATTAAAATGAATTTACTACCCACCCTTTACCCCTACAAAACCCAAAACCCACACCCAAAATTTGAATGAAAAAAAGTTATTTGAACAATTAACATAGTTAATTATCAATTTCAAATGTATTACTAATTAAAAACTAAATATTATTTACTTATAATTAATTTACTTTCCGTCCTGTACCCCTATAAACCCCACAACCTGTATGTGAAATAAAAAATAAAAATAAAAATAAAATTACACAAATAACATAATTCAATATCAATTAAATGAATATTAACACTTAATTAATAACAAATTAAAATTAATTTACTTCCCACCATGCACCCCTACAAACCTCACAACCTGCACCTAAAATAAAAAATAAAACATTACACAATTAACATAAGTAATTATCAATTAAATAATTAATATTCATTAACAACGAACTATGAATTAATTAGGATTAATTTACTTCACAACCTGTACCCCTATAAACTCCACAAACAGCACCTAAAATTAAAACAAAACTGTTGGCGCAATTAACATAATTAGTTATCAATTAAATAAATAATATGAATTAAAAATTAATTATTAACATATCAAAATTAAACCCCTTCCCACCACTGCTGCGCCAACGCGAGTCTGGGGGTCGGAAGACCGCCAGACTCATAATCAGGCCCTTAGGTGCAAACTTCCATTTGAGCTTGAAACAGGATAACAGGTTGGTATTTAATTGCTTTTGCGATTTGTGCATGCGCTAAGATCTAGATTTTTCTCTTTGGCTTGAGTTTGCTTGACCCACTATAGCTAATCTAACTCTGTCAGGGTGACCATTGTAAAATCAGAGACAAAAAACGTTGGTGCCCGGTTTTCCTTTCATAGATTTTGCATATATTGTGCTGATCCATGGTTGTTTTCAGCCTGTTTCAAACATTGCAGGAAGACCAGTTCAGAAATATGGTGCAAAAAATAATCTGGTTTTGTGTTTAAACGGGTATTTCTTGGTAAGTGTTTGTAGTACGCTCCAATGCGGCATGAAGTGATTACTGTTCTTTTTAAGTCAGTGACTTAGCTGTCCTCTTTTATTGACATTTTTACATCAATGAACAGGGGGCCTGGTGTACAAATATTTCTTCTTGTGATAAAGTAATTGCAAAAAATACTGAATAGCTGTTTCTGAATCGTAAACCCGAACAGTACTACCCATTGTTAGCACCAATTGGAATTTCCTTAGGATTTCCATTTGAAATGTACAGATTTCCAATTTGTGATTTGCCAATTATTGCAAATTGTGAATTTGATACGAGAATTTACAAATGTTGCAGTGACTGATGATATCACAAATAGGAAATACAGACTCAGGTCCCCACTTCTAGCTAGAGACACACCATAGAAGAGATGTTAAAGGAACAGAAAAAAGCACAGGGATAATGGTAAGCCAAGATCCATCCAGAGTGATGTAGGAAGTAGTAACAAAAGCATAGCTTCTTCTTGAGGAATGTGTGTATAATAATTACAATTTGTTAAGAAAACCCACCTTAACTGTTCCTCAGGACACCAAAAAGATGATCTGGGGCAATGAATCCAGTAGTGGATTAATGCATCTGGTGTCACACAAAGTACCACAGATGAGATCTGCAAACAGCACCTTTAGTAGAACCTCAGATTATGTACAAAAGAAAAACTACTAAACAGGAAGAGTGAGTCAGTCAGTCTGCAATGAAGGTGGGTCTTTTACTCAACCATCAACTATCTCTGAGGAGATGATCAAAATAATTTTCATGCTAGAGGAAATGACAAGAGTCAGTACAGTCGATACTTCAGTGCAATCTCCCAGAGCAGGTCAATGATCAGTCAGGTATACCCAGTGTGCCATTGTGGCAATATGAGCATAGGTTTCAGGTTCTCCAGGTCCAATCGTAAGTTGATCTAAAGTCATATTTTTATATTGCTGTCTAGGACTTGTAGTTTACATTTTCAAAAGTAAATACTCATGTCTACACATCCCAGATTGTAATGAACCTGAATAAGGTGAGTAGGTTACACACTGACTTGGAAAACTATAGACTTCTGCATGTGTCAATAACGTTGAAATCCTTACATTAAAATCATGATAGAGGGGAACTGCACTGTGGCATTGTAGTTTCCATGTTCCATTGATTTAGAAAATGGCATTAGTGCACTGACAAAACATTACAGATACCTAGAGGTCTGTTAGGAGGGCGGGCGGACTTTGCCGCCCGCCATCGTATCGGCAAATGGGACCGCCCGCTATGTGTGCAGCGGTCCTGCAAATCCAATTAGGATGCGCCTGCCATACCAGCCGGCTCATCCTGCATTTTTTACATTGCGGCGGGCGGTGATTTTAGCAGCACCCGCCGCAATGTAAAAAAGGCATTTGTGCATTTGCATGCACAACGTAGCAGGCACGTCGCACGGTGCCTGCCACGTTGTGCATGCAAATGCAGGGGGGTACCATAGGTACCCCCCATGTGCACCCCCAGCCCCCAAACACCTGGGTGCCCGCAACGGGCCCCCACATTCAGGCACCACATGCCTTTCCATGGTGGCAACGCCGCCATGGAATGGCACTACTCCGCCTGAATTGTAATATGGAATGCGGTGTCTATCCAGCCCCTTTCCCGCCTGGTCGACTCGTCGGCGGGCAGAAAACCGACGGACAGTCTTTCCGTCCTCCGGGGTGCCCCCCGTCATCGTTATATGGTGGGGGGAAATGGGAGGCGGGCGGTAAAACATGGCAGGCGGATCGCCACCGCCATACGGGGGTGGCGATCTGCCCACCATTATAATAGACCCCTAAGTGTAATGTCTGAAATGGATCAAAAACGTGGAAATGTGTTGCTGCTTAGTGGCTGGTCAGATTTCAGTTGTTTATTGCTGTATTTGGATGTTAACCATGTACGAATGAGGTGAAAATCTTGCCCAGACAGTGTTACTATGTGTAAAATGACAAAATAATGAAGTCATACTATCAAAAAAGTCTCATAATATGCCACACAATTTATATTTTTGGCCGCATAACTTAGCCAACTCTGTCGCATAATTTGGCCCCCCCTGCACAACATAATTCCAGTAGTCCTGGTTATGCTACATAGCACTGCTATTATCTTACGACAATGTTTCCCCACTTTTATGAAAACAGCAGAACCTACCTTTCAGTAGGCTAAAGGTTCGCTCCACCAGAGATGATGTTTGTGTGACATTGACTTTGGATGTAGGTATGGATATAAGTGTGGTGTCAAGAGCCAGTGCCAAATCACAAAATACATTGTCATCTACAAGTATAGACACAATGGAACTAGTGGGATATATTATGGAAAGTAGTTACCTGATTGTTGTCTACCTAACAGGCTCCCAACTTCAAGTTATCCACTTGCCGGGTGTTTGCAATTCACACAATGCCAGAGCATATAGCTAATGCCAGGGTATTGTACAACAAAGTCTGATACAAGGTTATAAGTAATAAACCATCCATATATTTATTGAATAATGGTTCTTACTGTTCCTAAACTGATGTTATGTTCTTAATGGGAGCATATTGATATGTGGGACCCATCCTGACAGCTAATGGTTTGGGGAAATTGCGCAACATGGTAAAATCCCACCTTGGCACACAGGCAGACAGGCTGCAATGGCAGGCCTGAGACATTTAAAAAAAAGCCTACCTAAGTGGGTGGCACAATAGGTTTGCAGGCCCACTCGTAGCATTTAATTTACAGACCATGGGTACATTTAGTACCACTTTACAAGAGACTTACAAGTAAACTAATTGTGCTAATTGGGTGCAAGCCAATTTCACCATATTTTTGGGATAGAGTGCAAGCTTATTAGCACTGATTAGCAGTGGTAAAGTGTGCACAGTTCTAAATGCCAACAAAGACGGGTTCAGAAAACAGGAGGGTGAAGGGAAAACGTTTTGGGAATGACCCTGCAGATAGAGCCAAGTTCAATAGTGATGTTTGAATTTTTCACAACACTGATGGCACACAAAGTACACAAAGCTCAAACCCCCTCAATAGCATTACACAACATAAACATAAATCATGTTTGCCAGTAGTTACTTCACAAAACCCAATATTATTTAATTATATTTTATGTGACACTTCCAAGAAATCCTCTTAGGATCTGGGAAGGGAATCTACAACCTTAACAGAACTAATGGAGGCGAAAAACTGTTATGTTTGAAGAACGGAACCATGTCTTTAGGTCTACAAGTAAAAACTGTCCTTGTTATCTTTATAGATATCTTGGATATTTTAGTAGCATCAGCACTAAAGGCTCTAGAGATTTGATGTTTTTTTCCATAAAAACGGCTTAATGTATAAGTAAAAAAAAACTGGAACAAATCAAGGAAGTCACTGCTATCTCGTATTGAAAAGGAAGTTGGGCATTTTAAGGTAAATACTGAAAATTTCAAGCAGTAGAAACTATATGAGAATATAGTCAACTTCTCAAAGGAAATGGTATATCCATATCTGAAAAAGGAATTCTATAACCAAGAAAACACTCAGTATCAAGGCAAGAGAAAAAGATGATTTATCAGTTTCTCAGACAGCTCCTCTTTTTCAAATAACAATAACAGTGATTCTGAACCATCAACTAGCACCTTTGAAGGCTCTTCGACGAGGACGTCTTTTTAAGTAGAGGATAAGTGAGAGGAAGAAGAAAGAGAAGAACATATATTGGAGTGGGAATAGAAAATGCTGCCCATTTTAGTATCCAAAACCTCTTCTCAGATATATTTTATTGCAGTGTGAATGGTTAATTTTGCTTGCTTATTGTCCAGCATCTTCCCTGAGTTAAGCGAAAATGTAGTGGAAATAGTAAATGTTGCACCTTTACTGTCCAGTCCCTTTCCTGTGTTAAGTTAGATTTGTAGTGGGTTTAATAAATGTTGCCCCTTTTTGTATCCAAAACCTTAATAAAAAATTAGTGCAAGTTGGTATAATAATAACACGCTACAGTACTGTGGAAGTGCAGTGTAAATACTGTTATCATTATGAAGAACAATAGATCAGGAAGAAGTAGTAGCTAATCCCTCCTCTCAGCACCCATCTTGTCACCAACTGCTCATTGACTGTACTTTTTGCCTTTGACAACACTGTGCTCTATTTTGTCTAGGTGCACGCTATACAAACACCATGTACTTACCTACATATATATGAAGCTGCTAGACCCCTTCAGCTCTATGATCAGAGGGAAGGTTTTGGAAACCAAAAGAATTAACATTTACTATTCCCACTCCAATCTAACTTAACTCAGGGAAGGTGCTGGAAACTAAAGGGGCAACATTTACTATTCCCATTACAATATCGCTTAAGTCAGGGAGGTTGCTGGACACTATAGACGCAATATTAATCTTCCCACAGCAATAAAACTTATCTCAAGAAAGGATTTACACAGTAAAATGGGCAACATTTACTATTGCCACAGTAATGTAATTGAAGTCAGGGAAGAGGCTGGACACCAAGGGGGAACATTTACTATTCCCACTGCAATTTCACTTACCTCAGGGAAGGTGCTGGACAGTAAAAAGGCAACATTAACCATTCCCACTTCAATAAAACTTATTTGAGGGAAGGTTTTGGATACTGAAAGGGGAAACGTTTACTTTTCCCACTACAATCTAACTTAACTCAGGGAAGGGGGTGGGTACTAAAGAGGCAACATTTACTATTGCCACTCCAATATCACTCACTTCAGGGAAGGTGCTGGACAGTAAAAAAGCTAACATTGACTAATTCCACTTCACGTTAGCTTAACTCAGGGAAGGGTCTGGATACTTATGGGATAACATTTACTATTCACATAAAATGTAGCTTAAAATCAAAAAATAGTTTACCTTATTTGTTTCAATTTGTCATAAATATTATTAAAATGTTCAATTTAAAAAAAAAAACATCTTATATATAGTAATAAAATTTTTACCAATATATTCATACATTTACTTCAAATATTACAGTGTTTTTTTCTTTTTCAAATATCTTTAGTAATGTAGCAAAATGTTAAACATTTTGGAATTCTTTTTCAAATTTTTAATTATTTCAAATATGCATTTAAGTTTTCTTAAAACAAAAAATCTTAAATGGTTTTTTTAATTATTTTTTTAAAACACTAACTAAAAATGACTTGTACAATGTACTCAAAATTTTTTTATTTTCATATATTAAATGTATTATTAATACATTAAAAAATAAACACTAACACATATATATTTTTTTACTAATACCCACTCTAGAAATTCTACATCCTGTTCCAAAAAATGTTACAGATTGTCTAACTTTTGTTTAGTAAATATAAAAATTAATTAAAATGTTAAAAGTAGTCCCCAACCTTATTTTTATTTATTACAAACTTGTACCGCGCTGGGAATCGACTCCCGAAGGAGTATCTCCGCGCCACCCTCTCCCCTATATGCCCAACATCCCACTCCAAAGGTTTTTACATTTTTTTTTTAAATAACCTAAAAAAATGCACAATATTCATCAATTTTTGAAAATACTCCCCACCCTCTTCAGCTATAAACCTCAAATCTTGCTCCTAAAATGTTTTCATTTTTCCAAAATTTCTATATTTGTTTTAAATTTTGCTTAAAAAACACAATAAGAATTAAGGGGCTGATTAGGGTGGCGGGCGGACCACCCTATCGGGAATCAGAACCACTCGACAGGCTGTCAGCGGTCCTGACATATGCATTACAATGCAACCGCCAACACGGCAGGCGCAATGCCTATGTTTTGCATTGCGGTGGGTGCTGGGTGCAGCACCCGCCGCAATGCAAAATGGGGACACTGCACATATCCCTGCACTACGTGGCAGGCACCGCATGGTGCAGGGATATGTAGGGTGCCCACATCAGAGGGCCTAGAGGGAAAGGGGGGCTGCTACATGCCCTCAAAGTCCCTTTCTGCCTGCCTTTTCATGGCAGGATAACGGCCATGAAAAGGCAGGCAGAAAGGGACATTGTAATCCCTATAGCGGTGCCTGGCAGGCACTGCCACAATGGTAGGGACTACAACCCCCTCCGCCACACTAGCAGGCTCATGCAGCCCGTTGGATGCGTGGCTGCACCACCACCCTTCCATCCGCCGTTGAAATATGGAGGGCGGATATCATGGGTCCGATGAGGGTAAGGACCGCCAACAACGGGCTGTTGGTGGCAGTCCCACCAGCATCATAATCAGCCACTATATTTTTTAAATATTTCCCACTCTTATCCCCTATAAACCTAACGTCCTGCTCTTAAAAATATATAATGTAACTAAATAAATAAACATTTTTACCAATTACAAAAATAAATTACTACAATTACTAAGACATGTACAAACAATTATCATAAATAAAAACAAATACATAAAAAATTACATGATATTACACACTATTTTTTACAAAAAACAGTATTATATACAACAACACTATTGACATCTATATTAACTACATCAATATTAACTTCAACCCCTAAAATTGAAACTTTTGACAATGGTATTACATACAGCGATATTTGTGTCACAATATTCTTGACACTATATTTATGTCGCACATTATTTTTTTCGGTATTTCTTCCAAATACCCCTCGCATTCAATTCGCCATCCACTCATCCACAGGTAAAGTGTTTGAAAAAGTTCCACACTGCTTGCAAGTATACTGCTGAACTCCATGGGAAACCTTAAAATTGAATAGTGATTTACTTGTCAGTTAAATTGTAGTTTTAATTTTCATAGATTGAATTTTAGAGATTGTTAACAGATTTGAACTGCAAACCTATACAGTAGGTAAAGGTGAGATAGATCCTGGCAAAAACAATCACAGTTAGACCTGGCATCTTTTGATGTGTTTCAACTGTCTTTTTGCTTCTGATCTCCTGGTTTTTGTGATACTCTGGATCTTGTTTATGCTGGTTTAGTGTTTCTGCGCACTTTAATACTGCTGAACAGTACTAAAGTGCAAGCACTCCTACTGTAAATTGTGTTTATGGATTGGTGTTGCCATGATTGGCTTATTTGATTTACTCCTAAGTCCCTAGTACAGTGCGCTGTGTGTGCTCAAGGCATATAAACCAAATTCTGTCAATGGGCCTGAAGCACTGATTGTGCCACCCCCACCGGCAGCTTTTCAAAGAGTTCTCAGACCTGCCACTGCAGTGTCTGCGTGCATGGAGAAGTGTGGCTCAAATGGTTAGAGCGGCAGACCCTGATGCAGAGGTCTGGTCCGGGACCAGGGTTCAATACACGCCTCGGCGGGTCTTGGGCTCAATTTCCTCGGACCTGATATTTCTCGCCTCTGTGCCTTTTCTAATCATGGGTCCCACTCTGCAACTCTGGGGAATAGCTTGCTTAATCTCCACAATGGCCCCAGCAGCGCTGGGATGCCTGGCTTCACCTTGGGGGTGCCCAGGAGTGGACATTTCACAGGGAAAAAGACAGGAAGGGTTCCTAAGCGGTATACGGACAGCGCCGGGACACTTACGTTGGAGGTAGCTGTGTGCTCTACAAATACTGGCATTTACATTTTCTAATGTCATGTGGACCTGACAGGTGCACCCACTCACCAGGCCTTAACCTTCCCTTTTCTTACATGTATGACACCCCTCTGGTACGCCCAAGGTATCCCCAAGGGCAGGGTGCAATGTATGTGAAATGTAGGACATGTACTGGTGTGTGTGGCAAGTACTGATAGTGAGATACTGCCTGTTTCGTTTTCACTATAAAAAGGCTATCTGTCCCATAGACTAACATGTTAGTTGCTTGGTAACATCTTACAAGCATAACTTTCGATTGGGATAAAGAGAAATGAAGTTTAGGCTTCCTGAAGTCAGAATTTAAAGAAACATTGTTTAGTGAAGATGTTTTTTAAGTTGAGCTTTTAGTAAGGGGTTTTTCAAAGTGCTACCCACAAGCTTTTCCTGGCCTCAAGATTGCGTGCACGTGCGCAGCCGCCATCTGCCTTTCTTATCTCTTCCTCCGCATCGCTGGCCATTACTTTCACTTTTGCGGCCATGTCACTTTCACGGCCGCGTGGCCATTGCTTCTCTTGTTGCATTTGGTGCTTTCTTTACTATCGACATGCATCTGCCGTAACTGCATTGTTTTATTATTTATGCTATATCACTCTGCCCGATTCGTGGACAACACACTTTATTTATCAAACATTTGCTCGCAATACTCTCCCTTCGATCAGTTCCCTAGCTCAGCACAGTGGCCACTTCATGGACGCCGCTCTTGTTTCATTTTTCATTTCCAGCATTTCCCTGGCTCAGCTCGGTGCCCAGTTCACGGCCACTCTCCTCCGCTTATTTGGTCTAGCTTTAGCATATGGTGCTTTGTTTAGTATCAGCATGTATCTTCCGGATGATCATTTTTTAAATGTAATTAATTATTATGCTATAATTCTGAAGCACAAGGAGCAGTGTTTAATCACTAATTTTGTTTTAAAGCACTTTCTTATAATCTACTAGCGTACCCGTCGCGGGTTGCTGCGATCTCCGAAGAAAGGAAATTCAAGGAAACTCGTTATGATAACATTCAATTTACATTGTGTCATTTTTATTGAAACGTATTCATTTTAATATGGAAAACATTTCAAAGTGTCGTTTTAATTCTATTTATTTATTCGAGTGCTTGTGGATACACGATTTATTGTTTTTCCGTCTGGTGCGTACATCAGTATTTGAAAGATTATGAGGGCCCTGGGGGCCGATATTTAAAAAAGAATTATGCCAGAAACCTTCCCGGGAGTGTACTCAACAACTTCCCAAAGTTTCCTGGAGATCGGATGAATGCTGTTTTATTTCTATTTATTTATTCGAGTGCTTGTAGATACACGATTATTTGTTTTTCCGTCTTGTGCGTACATCAGTATTCGAAAGATTATGAGGGCCCTGGGGGGCCGATATTTAAAAAAAAATCCAGAAACCTTCGCCGGAGTGTTCTCAACAACTTCCCAAAGTATCATGGCGATCGGATGAATGGTGTTTTAATTCTATTTATTTATTCGAGTGCTTGTGGATACAAGATTTGTTGTTTTTCCGTCTGGTGCGTACATCAGTTTTGGAAAGATTATGAGGGCCCTGGGGGGCCGATATTTAAAAAATGTTATGCCAGAAACCTTCGCAGGAGTGTACTCAACAACCTCCCAAAGTTTCCTGGCGATCAGATGAATGCTGTTTTAATTATATTTATTTATTCGAGTGCTTGTGGATATACGATTTTTTGGTTTTCCGTCTTGTGCGTACATCACTATTCTAAAGATTATGAGGGCCCTGGGGGACCGATATTTAAAACATTTTTGCCAGAAACCTTCACGGGAGTGTATTTAACAACTTCCCAAAGTTTCATGGTGATCGGATGAATGGTGTATTAATTCTATCTATTTATTCGAGTGCTTGTGGATACACAATTTGTTGTTTTTCCGTCTGGTGCGTACATCAGTATTCGAAAGATGATGGGGGGCCGATATTTAAAAAAAATTTATGCCAGAAACCTTCGCGGGAGAGTACTCAACAACTTCCCAAAGTTTCATGGCGATTGGATGAATAGTGTAGTAATGCATAAAGGACAAACAGACAGACAGACAGACATACATTTGTTTTTATATATATAGATTAACAGGTTGTGGGCATCTGCCGTAACCTGAGCTACTCAACTTTACCTGACTGCAAGTCTGCAATGCCTACCGCTTTACACCTTAGGTATGGAAAATCGGATAGTCCTACCTCTATCTCCATAGCCTCCAACACACCAGCAACTATACTCCGGACTCCGATTTTTTTGCCCTATTCTTGTTTTAGGTCAAGCTCTGAGTGTAAACTTATATTCCTCCTTGTCATTGCTGTGAAATCCTTATCTGCTGTCATTCAAGGGCAAGATGCAACAGAGGATACATTTTAGTCATGAAAAACAGTCCTGATGGAGCCGGCAAATTTTGGAAGGTGAATAAAATCCTAAAATATTTTGTGAATGTTTTTGGGACCTGGCACCGGGCTCTGAGGATGCAGAAAAGCTATTTAAGGATCTTTTGCCAGTTCACTGCCCCACGTATATATTCAACTTTATTGTAGGAAAGGGCTGCAGGGCCAGAAATATGTGCACATTCTTTATTCACTTGTTAAAACTTATTGCTTCACTATTTCGTACACCTTTTTAACTTTTCGCAACAGTGTGAAGCAAGATTCGTTTTTGCTGACTTATAGGCCCAGATGCATCAACCTAAAATCCGCTCGCAAAGGGGCAGATTCTCAGAATCTGCTCCTTTGCGACCGGTATTTTTGCATTTGGGATGCATCATCCCAAATGCAAAAATCTCAATTTAAGAAATCGCAAAATTGCGATTACGTAAATTGCTATTGCATTTAAGGAATCTCAAATTGAGATTTCTTAAATGCAATGCATTACAGTAAAAAAATTAGCGATTTCGCTAATAGGGGGCGCAAATTACCATGAAGTTCAACTTCATGGTAATTTGCAAAAACTGAAAAATGCACTAAAGTCCCATTTTACACACAAACATGCCCTTAGGGCATGTGTGTGTGCAAGATGTACCCATATGCAGATTTCAGGGGTGCAACAGGGTGTCCTTTTGACACCCTGGCACCCTTGAAATTGCAATCTCAATTTGCGATTCTCTAATTGAGAATCGCAAATTGAGATTGTCTTCCCATTCATTCCTATGGGCGGTATTCCTTAATTGCGGTATTCCTTAATTGCGACTCGCAATTTGCGAGTCGCAATTAAGGAATTTTAAGAAATCGCAATTTTTTAAGTGAGATCTTTATGCATAGCATTTTGCTATTCCTTATTAGCGAATCCTTATTTTTTGCTTATAAGGAATCGCAAAATGGGTGCTTGATGCATCTGGGGGTAAGTCTTTGTTCAAGTAATTAGTGCTCGCTGGCTAGTTCTGTGCGTGTGTTTAATCTTTCAACTCACTCTAGGGATGCAAGTGCAGCTTCTAATTATATGAATGTACCTAATTTAAAGGAGAATGTAGTACTGACCTTTTGCCATCATCAAAGCACTGCCAATTGTATACTTCTTTAATTTACCAAGGGCTCCATGTATGTTTAAATTGCATATCTTCAACAGGTTTTTCCCATTAGCTACATATTCCCGCCTCCCGGCAAGTCTATTTCAAATGCACTTGCAGAAGCGGCATTTAGTATGCATAGTGCCTCAGAGGCATCTGCGGTGCATTATATCGCCCAGCAGAGTTGATTTGAGAAAGGCTTAACTTCTTTTTCACTCTGCTGTGTGTTTTGTGCCCAAACTTGCTTAAGGATTTCTGCTAAAAGCACACTATCTCTTTTCCCCTCTTTCCACTCTGGTACCAACATTAGTGCTACAATATCAGAAGCCCAGGTTTTTCCAGATCTCTGTTAATATGTGTGTTGCTTTGTAAACTGTCCTCCATCTATCTTCTGCAACCCCATAACTTAAGACAGAATACTGATGTGCCGATTTGAAGAGACGGGACATGTTTTCATTCATTTTCTTTAATGTGCTTATAGGCTAAACATCTGACTCTTAGCCTTATGGCCTCTTCAGTGCCTGTTAGCAGTCCTTAACAGAGTGTCTTTTGTGCTCCATCACCATCCGAGGACTGTCTGGTAATTGTCTGCTTTGCGTTTGTGACTACTGGGCTAGTGTTATTATGTTTGTTTTCAGGTTGTCACTCCAACCGTCTCTCGCCTCCGCATGTGTTCCACGGCACCATACTAATGTGCAGATTTCAAATAAAGGGATATATTTTCACTTCCTTTCAAACATCTACCGGAGTAGAAAGAATAAACAAGCATTAGCATAGCCAATAGATCTCGCCTTCGGGACCTTATATGCGTTTAGTTATCCAGCACAATATCCTTGGTGGGTGAACAGCCTTTACAATGAAACTTTTACAACTCACTACCATTACGACGCAACTTTTACAACGCAAACTATTACAGCGCATTGCTCTGGGGGGCGCTCTAGGATAGGGAATAGGTTAATTTACTATCCAATAACCTTCCCTAGTGTCCACGGGGACTGGAGTTGGAATAGTAAATTAAACTATTCACTACGTTGTAAAAGCATGCGATGTAAATGCATGCGTTGTAACGTCATACATCCTCCTTGGTGCAACAACATCAAGTGTTGCAAGGCTAAACACTTATAAGGTCCCAATGGTGAGACCTATTGGCTATGCCAATGCTTGTTATTGTTTTGTGTTTGAAAATGCCACTTTTAGAAAGTGGGCATTTTCTTGCTTAACCATCCTGTGTGCCTCTGCCATTTGTGTATTCACTGTCTGGGTTCAGAGTGACAGGAGCAGGGATGTGCATTTACACTAGACAGACACAAGGGTGGGTTGAGGTGTGCTTTGCCTTTCCTGGGTGACCATAGCCAGACTGAATAGACCTGGCTCCATTTAGAGTACTGGAAAGAGTTATCACTTGAACCTGAATGAACTGTGACTGCCTTCCACAAATATGTCTTCTCCTCCTGGAGTTAACCTGACCTAAGCCAGGTAGAACTGGGTTATGTATGCCACTGGAACTTTGGTTGAGCCAACTTCAAAGGGAAATGTAGTATATATATTGGGGCCCTGACCCCAGAACTGTAGAACTCTTTTGGATCAAGGAACCCGCCAAGAAGAAGAGCTGGCGAAGCTGTGAGGAGAGACTACCACTTTACTCTGTGCTTTGCGGTGTTGGCCTGCAGTAGCTGCTTCTGTCTTGTGCAGAGAAAGGACTGGACTGAACTTTCTGCAATCTTCTTTCTGAGTTTCTCCAAGGGCTTGAGGTAGAGCTTGTCCCCTGTTCAAGAAGTCTGAGGAACAGCAAAGACTATAAGTTAATCTGCTACCAGCACTGGGAACTGTGGGCCATATTATCAAGCCTGGGCGATAAAAATATTGCTGCTTTATCGGCAGGAAACTGCCGCTAAAGTGACGATAATGGGCTTCATAATAGGCTCTGTGGAATTCCAATCGAAGCCCATGTTAGATGTTAAGACATAAGCACAAAAGGGTCGCAGGGAAGGTGATGCGTCTGTTATTTATACGCACGGAAGGTGATGCGTTGGTTCCTTGCTCCGGGGGAGGTGATGCGTCGGTTCCTAACTGCTGCGCAGGGGGGGTGATGCGCCGGTTCCATCTAGTATGAGCTTCGATTGGAATTCCATTGTAGTACCCAAGTGGAGGCTACAGTTTTTTATAAGAATGTTTCTGCACTGTTTAATGATCCAGTTTTATATACATTAGATGTCAGATTCAAGACCTCTTAGACATTTCTGTGGCTTAGGAGTGTTTTGTTTGTAGAATATGAAATTCCTACAACACCCTGTTAGAACTGGAATAATTGGAGTGAGTTTCCCCTGTAATTTTGCCATTGTCAGCTGTGTTTTTGCTGTGTGTTGGACCTCGTTTTTGCTGGTCTAGATGCTTTGTGCACTTTGCCACTGCTGTTCAGTTCCAAAGTGCAAAAGCTCCCTGTAAATTTTTGCTATGGATTGGTGATTCTATGATTGGCGTATTTGATTTACTAGTCAGTCCCTAGTACAGTGCAATGTGTGTGCCCAGGACATGTAAATCAAATGCTGCTAGTGGGCCTGCAGCACTGATTGTGCCACCCACCTAGGCAGTCTGTAAATGTAACTTAGAACTGCCACTGCAGTGTCTGTGCACAGGTTGGGACTGCCATGTCAACCTGGTAAATGCACCCACTTGCCAGGCCCTAACTTTCCTTTTTCTTACATGTGAGTCACTCCTACGGTAGGCCCAAGGTACCCCTGTGGGAAGGGTGCAGTGTAGGTGAAAGGTAGTACATGCCTTGATGTGTGGCATGTCCTGATAGTGAATGACTGCCACTTTCGTTTTTCACTATAGCAAGGCTATCTCTCCCCTAGGATAGAATGGGAACTTTGCTCATAACATTTTATGAGCATTACTGCCCATAGGAACAAGATAGGAAAATAAAGTTTGATATGCCTGAACTCAGCATGTTAAGATGCATCTTTTAGTTAGGGTGGTTTTTACTTTCTGGGTTTGAAAATACACTTTTACAAATTAGATATTATCTTGCCTAACCATCTAGTGTGCCTCTGCTGGGCTGTGTATTGACTGTCTGGCTTTGGAGTGACAGGAGCTGGGGTTGTGCAATCTGTTCAGACAGCTACTTGGGGGTTGAGGTGTGTCCTGCCTTTCCAATGTGAGTTGGGGCTGGACTAAATAGACCTGGGCTGCATTTAGAGTAGGGGGAGGAGATTTCTTTCACACCTGAATGGGCCTGGACTGCTAAGGACAATGCTGTCTCCACTTCCTGCCAGGAAGCTGCACCAGGGAGGACAGAACCGGGTTTTGGCTGGGGAACGGGCTTCTCTGCCACATAGAGCAAAGGATTATGTATTATATAAAGAGGGGCCCAGACCCCAGACTTTTAGATTACTTCTGGGAATCAAGATGAACCTTTGCCAAGGAGAAGAGCTGGAGAAACTGAGGAGAAGTACTGCCCCTTTGCTGTGTGCTGTCTGGGGTTGGCCTGCAGTGGCTGTTTCTGCCAAGGAAAGGACAAGGACTTTGCTGTGTACTGAGTCCCCTGCTTGAGGAAGATCTCCAAGGGCTTGAAGTAGAGCTTTCCTCCTATTCTGAAGCCTCAGGGGCACAAAGACGTCACCCCAGCTCCCCTAAACTTCCTTGCTGGGGGTTCTGACCTGCCAAGAGGTGCTTGTAGCTGTTCCTGGCCTCTGGAGGTTGTTCTAGCTGTTTAAAGCTGGAAAAGTAATGCAATGACGAGAAGCTTGACGCATCCATACGTGTTTCTAACACATTGCTGAAGAAACCGACGCTGTGCCTGTCCGCGGCTTGAGAAATCGCTGCACGCCGCATCACGTGCACTGTTCTCCGAAATCACTGCACCAATTCCGATGCAAGCCCTGCTGTGCAACAACAAGAACCCATGCATCTTCCCGGATCATCACGCATCACATCGAGGCGCCAGGTCTGTCGCATCGTTAGGGGACGCAGTAAGAAACCAACGCATCACCTCCTCACGCAGTAAGAAACCGACGCATCACCTCCTCTCCGGTATGGAACCGGCGCATCACCTCCCCTGCGCAGCAGTTAGGAACCGGCGCATCACCTCCCCCGGAGCAAGGAACCAACGCATCACCTTCCGTGCGTATAAATAACAGACGCATCACCTTCCCTGCGACCCTTTTGTGCTTATGTCTTAACGCATCCAAGGTACTTTGTGTGAAAAGTGTTGCATCTGCAATGTGCTCTGAATAGAAGTGTTTCTACCGTTTGAAAGTCATATTTTTATTGCTGCATTGAGGATTTTTGTCATTTTGGTCTTGTTTGTTTTAGATAAAGATTACGTATTTTTTCTAAACTGGTGTGGTGTCCCTTTGTAGTGTTTTCACTGTATTACTGTATGCATTCACAAATGCTTTACACACTGCCTCTGAGATAAGCCTGTCTTCTCGTGCCAAGCTACCCCGTGGTGAGCAGGGGTTATTTTAGAAGTGTATCCCCCTTACCCTGACTAGTAAGAAGGGTCCCTCCTTGGACAAAGGTGCAAACCATTCCAACTAGAGACCCCAATTTCTAAAAACCAGCATATTGAAACAACAATAACTTTCCTTTCGTCACTCAGCCAGCCCTCTAATGCTTGAAGACACTGCTACTGCTGCCTACAATGCATATTCTTCTTGCCTGTCTCCTGCAGTAGCGGTTGCTCCTCCCTGGTTCTCTTGGGTATCGTAGCGCTTCACTCCCCACTGCTACTCCCCCTTGCTGCCAAAAACGAATCTGTGCATTGCTCGCACTGCCTTGCAATAGTTTTGTGCGTGATTTGTGCCTGCTTAGTATATATTGCGCTTTGTTTACTCATTGCACTGCTCGCATTGCTCATAAATTGATTGTGCCTGTGTATTATCGTGGCGCTCCGCTGCTCGCATTGCCCGCTTTGCTTTATTTCATTGATTGGTGCCTAATTGCGCGTCGTGCCCCAGTCTCGTCCTGTTTGGCTTTTGTTGTTGTTGCTGCCATTTTGTTGGTGTGCCTCCAGCCCATCCCTCCACCCCGATCCCGCCTCCCAGCTGACCCTCCCTCCCACTGGTAATCAGGATCGCCCCGTCCGGTGAAGCACTGTGACCTGCCTGTCTCCTGCAGTAGCGGTCGCTCCTCCCTGGTTCTCTTGGGTATCGTAGCGCTTCACTCCCCACTGCTACTCCCCACTGCTGCCAAAAACGAATCTGTGCATTGCTCGCACTGCCTTGCAATTGTTTTGTGCGTGATTTGTGCCTGCTTAGTATTTATTGCGCTTTGTTTACTCATTGCATTGCTCGCATTGCTCATAAATTGATTGTGCCTGTGTATTATTGTGGCGCTCCGCTGCTCGCATTGCCCGCTTTGCTTTATTTAATTGATTGGTGCCTAATTGCGCGCCGTGCCCCAGTCTCGTCCTGTTTGGCTTTTGTTGTTGTTGCTGCCATTTTGTTGGTGTGCCTCCAGCCCGTCCCTCCACCCCGATCCCGCCTCCCAGCTGACCCTCCCTCGCCCCCGCCCCCTCCACTATCCACATATGACAGATGCTTTTGCGTGCAGCGTTCACGCTCAGCGGTCGCGCCCCATGCGCGCCGAAGGTGCGCCAAAGGTAAGCCCGTCTGCGCCCGTCCGCGCCTGGACCGCGCCCAGCGCCAGACCCCCTGGTCCTCGCAAATCCCATTCCACCCGTATAACGTACGATACCGCATCCCTCTCAGCTCTCAACCCCGGCCGATTCAAAGACTGCTACCAAGCCGCCCCTGGACACAACCACGGACCCTTCTCCTGCCTTTTCTGCAAACTCGACTGCATCAAGACCCACGCAAAGCCCACAGACTCCAAACAGAGCTCTGTCACTAACCACCTGAAATGCATCCTGCTCAACACACGCTCGGTCCACAGACACGCCATTGAACTCTGGAACCTACTCAACACCACTTCGCCGGATGTCGCCTTCTTTACAGAAACCTGGATGAACGCCTCATCTGCTCCCGACATCGCCATAGCCATCCCTGATGGATACAAGATCATCCGAAAAGACCGCACCATCCAAACAGGAGGAGGCATCGCCATCGTACATAAGAACTCTATTCGCATCACAACCAGCTCAGACGAAAACCTTGCAGCCGCCGAACACCTTCACTTCCAGATCCACACCGACCCCAAAACCACACTCAGAGGCACCCTCATCTACAGACCACCAGGACCCCGCACTCGATTCAGCGAAGACATCACTGACTTCATCAGCCCCCACGCCTTCCCTTCTGAGGACTACATTCTACTGGGAGACCTCAACTTCCACCTGGAAAAGAAAAATGACAGCAACACCACCACCTTCCTGGACAACTTAGCCAATCTCGGACTAAAACAACTTCTTGATACCCCCACCCACTATGCCGGACACACACTCGACCCAATCTTCACCTCCAGCAAACACACCTCCTTCAACCACACTACAGCTCTCCACTGGACGGACCACAGCTGCGTTCACTTCAACTACATAAAAACCACGACCCACAACCTCCCTCAACCAATCCCCCGAAGAAACTGGAACAAAATTACCACCGAACAGCTCTTTACTTCGCTTCACAAAAACCCTCCTGCCAAAACATCGGAACCAAACCAAGCTGCCACCAACCTCGCAAAATGGTTCAACGATGACCTTAAGACATCCAAGAAGTTCTGTCGTACCCTCGAGAAAGCCTGGAGAAAAAACCCAACCACTGACAACCTGACCACCTTCAAGAACGCCACCCACAAACACCACCAACTGATCCGATCCACCAAGAAATCAGCATTCAAGGATCGACTTGACAACAACGCCCACAACAGCAAGGAACTCTTCAACCACGTCAAAGAATTTACCAACCCCACCGCCGGCACCAACGACATCACCCCATCCCAAGACCTCTGCGACTCCCTAGCCTCTTTCTTTCACAACAAAATCGCCGACATTCATAACAGCTTTGAAAACCAGTCTGAAAACCAATCAACCCCACCCACCTCCGAACCAAAACCCCCCTCGAACAACCTTTGCGCCTGGAACCCAATCACCACGGAAGACACCATCCGCCTGATGAACTCCATCCACTCAGGATCGCCTACCGGCCCATGTCCCCACCACATTTTCAACAAAGCAGACTCCATCATCGCACCCCACCTCCAAGACGTCTCCCTCAACTCCGCTACCTTCCCGGAAAGCTGGAAACATGCCGAACTCAGCGCCCTTCTAAAGAAACCCACAGCTGACCCCACTGAACTCAAGAACTACCGCCCCATCTCGCTCCTCCTATTCCCTGCCAAAGTCATCGAGAAAGCCGTCAACAGTCAGCTCGCCACCTTCCTCGAATCCAACAAATCCCTCGACCCTTCACAGTCCGGCTTCCGAGCCAAACACAGCACCGAGACCGCCCTCATCGCAGCAACAGACGACATTCGAACTCTACTGGACAACGGAGAAACAGTCGCCCTCATCCTACTTGACCTCTCCGCAGCCTTCGACACGGTCTGTCACAGCACCCTCATTCAACGCCTCAACAACGTCGGAATACAAGGAAAAGCATTGGACTGGATCATCTCGTTTCTCGCCGGAAGAACCCAGAGAGTCCGTCTTCTCCCTTTCAGATCGGAGCCTACCGAAGTCATCTGTGGCGTACCACAAGGATCATCACTCAGCCCCACTCTCTTCAACGTTTACATGAGTCCCCTCGCATCCATCGCGCGCCAACACAACCTCAACATCATCTCCTACGCAGACGACACCCAGCTGATCCTCTCCCTCACCAAAGATCCAAACTCCGCCAAAACCAACCTACACGACGGGATGAAAGAAGTGGCCGAGTGGATGAAGGACAGCCGCCTAAAACTGAACTCGGACAAAACGGAAGTCCTCATTTTAGGATCATCCCCTTCTGCCTGGGACGATTCATGGTGGCCACCGGCCCTTGGAAACGCACCCAAACCTACGGACCACGCACGCAACCTGGGCTTCATTCTGGACTCCTCCCTCTCTATGACCAGACAAGTCAACGCTGTTTCCTCATGATGCTTCAACATCCTTCGCATGCTCAAAAAAATATTCCATTGGATCCCCACCGAAACAAGAAAAACGGTTACCCACGCACTGGTCACAAGCCGACTGGATTTCGGAAATATCCTTTATGCCGGAACCACAGCCAAACTTCAAAATAAACTCCAACGCATCCAAAACGCCTCAGCCAGACTCATACTCGACATCCCACGCCAAGCTCACATCTCTAGCCACCTGAGAGACCTCCACTGGCTCCCCGTCAACAAGAGGATAACGTTCCGACTCCTCACCCACGCTCACAAAGCCCTCTACGACCTAGGACCCGAATGCCTCAATACGCGCCTGTCCTTTTACACCCTCACTCGCCAACTTCGTTCGTCCAAGCAAGCCCTAGCCGCCATTCCGCGCATCAACAGATCCACCATGGGGGGAAGATCCTTCTCCTACTTAGCAGCCAAAACCTTGAATTCTCTCCCCACCCACCTCCGCCTTACACAGAACCACCTCTCCTTCAGAAAACAACTTAAACCTTGGATATTTGATAAGTAAAGCACCCCCCCTCCTCCCCCCAAGCGCCTTGAGACCCTCTGGGTGAGTAGTGCGCTATACAAATTCATGAACTTGAACTTGAACTTGGATGTATACTTCAAGAAAAGGAACAAAGTGAGAGGAATGAGGGGGGATCATGTAGGACATCAAAAAGAGTGATAGGGTGTCTGGATCCTATAATGGATCTGGAAACTAGATTTAAAAAATACACTCTCAATATATTTACTTATGTTCTATAATGAATTAACATAAATGAACTAAGTCAATAAACGTGCCCAATAAATCCCATTGGATGTAGTTTTGTCAATGTTTCAGGACTTTTAGGTTATTCTGAATCTTCTTGATCTGGACCGGCGTTTTAGAAGTCTTATGTATTTGACACATGCCCTGAAAAAGAATCTTCTTACTTCTAGAATTTAATTATGGTGGGTAGTAATCTTTTAGACTGGTTCTAGATAATCAGCATGAAAATCTTCATGAGTAACACTTCTTGTAACTTGCCATCAACCACTATGAGTACGTGGAATTGAGGGATACTCATTGTGCGATTATCTACTGTTTAGATGTGGTCTTTATGTCATCAGATTACCCGGTGGTGCTCTGGCTGCTGTTCTGTCGTTTTGAGTTGGGAGCATGAGTTTGCCCATGCTGTTTGGTAATGGATGGCATGCAATGCCATATTTCTGGTCACTGTGAGTGCTCGCCTTCCATATGGGGATTTTTGCTTGTTGTCCTCTTTGCTTATCCCTTTTGGTCAATAATAGCATCAGTCTGATTTGTTCAAGATGCCTATTGGTCATTGACGTCTCCCTGAAATGGAAGCAGCCACTATTTATAATGTTCCTTGAGTCTTCAGAAAATTTATATCTGTATTAATTCTCCAAGATTAGATTTTTTTTTAGGAAATTATGGTGCTATGGTACCGTGTGGTATAAAGGTTAGAGAGCATGGTGTACAGCAATGTGATGTGCTATGCTGAAGGCATGTTGTGGTGTAGTGTACGATGATGTAGTATGATGTGTTATGGTTTATCTGGTGTTGTTCGGATGTGCATCATATGGTATATTTAAGCAAGGTGCTGGATGATGTGTTGATGTTTAATATAATGTGGTTTGTTGAGTGTCTTATTATATGTGGTGAATTGAGAGTGTCATCTTAACTGGGATGCTGTCATGAAGAATTGGGTATGAATCGGATGCCTAGTTGTAGGTTATGATTTTAGGAGGTGTGCTAGACTGTTATGGGTGTGAGTAAGTGTCTGATGTGATGAAGTATTGATAGGTGATGCGGTGGTAGGTGTGGTGTAGGGATGTATGTTGTTACAACGCATGCTATTACAATGCATGCCTTTACGATGCAAGTTTTACAACGCAAGTCGTTACAACGACTTGCGTTGGGGGGTGCTGTATAGTGAATAGTTGAATTTACTATTCCAACTCCAGTCCCTGTGGATGGTAGGGAAGGTGTTGGATAGTACATTAAAACTATTCCCTATCCTAGAGCGCCCCCCAGCGCAATGCGTTGTAATGACTTGGTTGTAATGGTTGCGTCGTAATGGTAGTGCGTTGTAACAGTTGCGTTGTAAAGGATGTTTCCCGTGGTGTAGAGTATGCCTTTAATGTTTAGTGTCATTTGTTCTATTTTGTAGTATGTTGAGTTACAGTGTGGTGTAAAATAGAAAGATGTTGCACTCTCTGTTATGATTTGTGGGGATGTTGTACTGTCTGCTATGACTGTTGGTTTGTTTTACGAGTCAAGCACATTATGACGTAATCAGTGATGTGGTATTGTGCTTAGTTTGCGCATGTTTTATTGCTTGAGTAATGGTTCCATATGTGGTGTGTTGCTGCTTCGCGTTCTGTATTGTGGTCATTAAATGTGCTGAGGATGATAGTGTTGGCATTGTGTGTTGTACTGATCAATTTCACATCCTTTTCATTAAGGCAAAATCGTTTTCCTTTGAGCTTTTGTCATTATTGCTTATTTTTTTCTATTTTATTTACAAAGCTTTTCTGCTTATCAGCAGTATGGATTTTTAAACGCTGTGACATGTTGTCCCTTGCGTCGGTGCAGCTTAAAGCTTTCCAGGAAAATAACTGAGCGTAGATAAATAAAATGCTTAGGAGTCGAGCTCCTTTCTCATCGATTAGCAGTCGTAATCGACGTACTCTAAAATAGATGTCGTGCTGTTGACGTCAAAACTTTGGAATAGAATGACCGCAAACATGGCTTCTGGCAACTGCAAGTGTGCGGCGCAAGTCAAAGCATCTGCAACCAGTTCCTCCTAACTGCATTTTACTTTCAAAGCTCCAATATCCAGTCTAGTTACACTCTTAAAGGAGACGCCTCGAGTTGAAGAAGAGCACTTATGCTGTATACGTCACTTCCTAGAGAAACCTAAATATAATATATAGTATGTGTTTAATTAATTTATTCATATTGGTTGTTGAATGCAGACAGCGCAAAGGGATGGATGAAAAATGCTTAAGTCACTATGGGTATGGGGAATTCCATTCCATTCTGTTAAAGCTGGTAAGAGTAGCGCTGACTACAGTTTGTTCCTGCTTATGCTTGTTTTTTATTTGTTTTCTTTTCCTTGTATGTTGCTGTAGCCTGTCTCCAATGTCCAACTTTTTGCTTTAACTAAGCATTTTAGTTTATACTCGTGGTCACAGGAGATGTTGTTTTAACTATTATTACTTTAATTTATTTACTGTTCACCTTCTTAAGACACAGCGAGCCCTTCGCACAGCAGAGGCAAGCCGGTCTGTGCCTATATACGTACTCTTTACACAGTGCAGGCTTCCGAAGGATCATACTTCAAATCTCAAGTAGGATCCTGGATTGGTTAGGCTCCTATGAACCTCATCCATGTGGGACGACACATGGTGGCCCCCGCCCTCGGCAACCCTCCCACAGCAACGGGCCACGCCTGCAACCTCGGAATCGTCCTTGACACCTCCCTCACCATGAACTGACAGATAAACGCTGTATCTTCCACATGCTTTAACACCCTCCGCATACTCCGCAAGACCTTCGAGTGTATTTCCCTCCGAATCCAAGATGACCGTCAGCCACTCACTCATAACCAGCAGACTGGACTACGAGAAAGCCCTCTATGCCAGAATAAACAAAGTTCTCCTCCACAAACTCCAGACTCATCCTCAGCATCCCATGATGGGACCACATCACCCAGTACCTATGAGACCTCCACTGGCTCCCCGTGGAAAAGAGAGTGACCGTCAAGCTGCTCAAACATGCCTACGAATCCCTCCACAACACTGGACCCCAACACCTCAACAAGAGAATCTCCTTCCAAGCCACCAAGAGAAACCTCTGTTCTGCTGACCTCGTCCTGGCTGAAATCCCTTGCATACGGAGAGCCATAAGGGGAGGAATAGCCTTCTCCTACATTTATTTATTTATTTATAGAGTTTTATATAGTCTGAACATAATCCAAGGGTATCATAGCGCTTCACATTTACATTAGGTACTGTTTAGATTACACTGGTATAGTAGCAGATATATATATATATATGAATCAGGTACATGTCTTTCTTACCAGTTTCCACAAAACAAGTTTAAGAACTGTTTAGAATACAAGGGTGTACGCAGTGGGTATCATACAACATGGTACCGATGTGTACCTTTTGAATGTTTTACATCAGTATTACAGCTATCCATTAATTGTGGTACTGAACAGTTAAAGAGGTTATCGTAGCTAACTGGTAATTTTGGGCTAGATGTAGGTAATTGTAAATTACCGATTCGAAAATACCGAATTTTACCAATTCGGTATTTTCGAATCGGTAATTGCTATGTAGATAAATATTCGTTAAAAAATACCGAATCGGTAAGATTCCGTATTTACCGAATCAGTATTTACCGATTCGGTATTTGTGATTCATTCCTATGGGACTGGAGGCCCATAGGAATGAATGTCAATTACCGAATTGGTATTTTGGGGAAAATGTCAAGGTTGGCAGGGTGTCACTTTTGACACCCTGCTGCACCCCTGATTAGTGCTTGTGTGCACATGTGGCACACATACATGCCCTAAGGGCATGTATGTCTGTCACATGGCACAGGTGTAAATGCACATATTTGCATTTCCATAGGAATTCACATTTACCACCAACTAATAGTTGGTGGTAAATAACGAATCCTTAAAGCCCAAAAGCACTGCTTACAGTGCTTCCTACATCTCATTTACCGATTCGTTATTTACCGAATCTGTAAAATAGCCTCCTACATAGGAAAAGTCTATTACCGGTCGGTAATGGCCGAATTCGGCCGTTACCGACCGGTAATAGCCTACCTACATCTAGCCCTTTATCTTTACATTCATTGTTGATCTGCAGAGGTTTCACCTACATCAGCTCTAGTTTGCATCAGTCTTTAATTAGTTTTGGTGTCTTTGTGGTCATTTTGTGCAGGATGTATCCATACAAGCCAGAGCTATGCAACTTCTGGTTATCAATCATGGTGCAGGTGATGACCAGTCTTGTCTAGGGAAGGAACTCGCTCATTAGGAAGATCTTCGCTTCCCTCTTGAATGTTGCCAAATTTGGAATTTTTATAATGTTTGGAGGGAGTGAATTCTAGTTTCTGGGGGGCCCTCCGGAGAATGCTCTGTCATACGTTTTCTTCTTCCGAAAGATGGGCGTTTTCAGCAACAGCTCTCTGGCACACCTGGCCAGCCTAATTCCCCCTAATAGCTCAATTTTCTGGGCTAAGTACATTGGTGGTTTGTAGTGGAGCGCTTTGTGGGTAATACAAGCCAGTTTAAGTTGGATTCTGGCTTTGTATGGAAGCCAGTTTAGTGCTTTCAGATGTGGGGAGATATGGTTGTATTTTCTAGAACCTGTAATGAGTCTTGCGGCTGCATTGAGATAAGCTTTTAGTGGTGCTGTAGAGATTTTTTATAGACCTGTTAGTGTTGTACATTTATATTCAATCCTTGAGATAACCAGGGACTGCACTGCCTATTTGAGGTCTGCCGTAGTAATGAGTGGTTTTACTTTTCTAATATAGTTCAGGTGAAACCGGGCACTATTAGCCATTGATTGTGGGCTTTCATGTCTAGGTTCTTATCAAGCGTGATTCCCAGTGATTTGGTCAAGTCAACTAGGGTAGGGGTGCAGTTTAGATCACGCTAAGATCATCAGACAAACCACCACTCTGCAAACATTCAGGAAGAGCTTCAAGACCTGGCTTTTTGGATGACTTGGATGAGTAGTGTGCTTCACAAATCCTTGATTGATTGATTGGCCTCAATCCCACCCCCTCTACTCTCTACCGACTCAAATCACAATACCCTCCACTGCCCTCACAATTCCCTGCCTTGCTTCCCCTTCATTCATCAGTCTCTGACAAGGCGGATTCATGCCTTCCCCCCTCTCTGATACTGAACATCTAGCCTGCTCTCCTACACCAGGGGCCTTAGCAAGCACAATATTGGAGTTCTACGATTTCAGAGGGTGCTACAGACTGAATATCCTTTTCGTAACACAGTCATGAATGCATGAACTGCCAGAGCCCGATTTCCTCTCTATGGTTTCAAAGCCTTGGATCTCCCCAGCCTCATCAATCATGGGAGAGTCTTGGATGTCACTTTCAAAGGCCAGTTGTCCATTATTTTATTCCTCAGCCTCAAAATTTGCCATGTCTCCCACCTGCACACTTTCAGCCATTCTAGTAATCCATTCCATGCTGGTAATCGTGCAGATTATGGTCGCCAATACAATAATTTTTTATGTGGTTACTACCACATCTCTAAAGCTATTAATAGCTCAGGAGGATTTTCGCTGAACATAAGTAGGTCTTATATAACAGAAAAGGTTGGAGACTTCTATGATTTATTTTGTTCTACTCCTGGCCATGTTAACTTCTCTGCTCCCCTTCAATTGTTGCAGTCTGACCATCATGATCTCACCATACCTCCCTCCACTTCCTGGCTGCTCTTGGCTCCCCTTTACCATCTTACTACATTCTTCCCCACAAATCAGTAAAGTTCTTGGCTTATGGTCTGCTGCCTGTCCTAATTTCCTTTTTTTTAACTCAACCACCTTGGTTCTAACCTCTCCTCTCTGCTGTGACACATTAATTACCACATTTGTGAATTTGTCCTTTACCATTGTGCTACGGCCAGGCTATCTTGTCATGTACATACCTCTGCCTCTGTCCCATGCTTCAAAAATGATCACAGAACAGCCAAAATACATTGCTACCAGACCAAAAGAGCCTTAACCTCTCCCTTTTTAAACCTACACCATGCTTCCAGAAATAAACAACCATCAAATTCCTCTATTGAAATATTCTGAATAGTTCAATCCCTCAATCAGCTGGAACCTCCTCAAGGCCTCTATTAATCTCTTTCTTCCTTCATCTATGAGAACGTCAACTCAACCTGCAGCAACTCTGGCCCTTCTTTGGACCTTATTCACATGCCTTCTCTGACTCTACACAGTTCTGGTGGCCTGGCACATTACTCTAACCCAAGAAAAGTATGATCTGCACCCGGTATTTTTTAAATCTGGGTTCTCCTCGGACCTCTGTTCAGCACATATATCTCACAACACATCTACAATTCCTTCTTAAAGAACAATTATGTGCTATCAGCCTAGAAGTCTACAATAGTTGTGCCCCTTTTGAAAGAACCAATTAGGATGCTATCATTCTCAAAAATTGTCAATTCATCACTCTTCTTCCCTCGCCAACAAAATCCTTAACAATTAATTAAGTGTTCAAATGTCATCCTATCTAGAGACACACCATAGCTTTGATCCTTTAAAATAATTGTGTCGCCCACTGCACAGTCCTAACACTACACAACTTCCATTGCTGGATGATCTTCACCTTCTAGCTGCCCCTTGCTACTATCTGGTCAATTGATGTCAAGCTATCCATCTCGTCTCTTTCCACTCATAGTATCAACCTGCTCCTTTGGGTCCCCCTAGAATCCTCTCTTAGTATCTTTGTTTAACCCCAGCCCATCTCACCAGATCCTTTGGTTTCTCTCTGTTCTTTTATGCTGACAATACCTTGTCCCCACGTTGGCTTTATTATGCTTCTGAAGTCTTCAACAACTTTTCCATTTGTGTGTTCTGCCCTGGTCTCTTGGAACAGAATAATTCCTTAAACCTTGTCACGGTTAATACAGAAATCTTGCTAGCAGGCAAAACAATGCATCACTTTAGTGTTCTGGTCTTTGGTCTTCTGACTGGTGCCTTAGTCCCACACCCACCTCAGTTCCTTCTTGGTTAACTTTTTGATCATAAGCTCTCCTTGTCGACTTAAATTAGTAAACGTTCCTCATCATGTTTCTACCTGCTCTGTACCCTCTGCAAAATTGTGCCCTTTCGGCCGGGCCTAACTCATCAGATAGAAGTCAAATCTATAGTTCTCTCTCACCTAGACTACTGCATTTCAGTGTATGTTGGCCTTCCATCCCAATCTCTCCAGAGCTTGCTGAACATTTACATCTCTACAGTCAGACTTATCTTTCTTCTTTGATGCAATACTCCCACTTTTCACAACATCTCTGCACTGGTTTCTGAGTGCTCAATGCACCATCTTCAAAGCTCTCTGTCTGGTCCACCATACCTTCTACTCTCTCTGGCCTTCCTCTCTCCAGTCCAAATTGTGTCGCTGCTCCCCACCATGCTCTCTTAGATCTTAATCCATCACCTCCTCAGCTTACCAAGATCGGTCTCAGCGCACTTGATTGTGTTCTTTCTCAAAACCTGCTGCCAGGTACTGTAGCTGTCTTTATACACTATTGGATGACATGATAGCCACTTTGCCTTTCCCTTCTACACTTAGCTGCTCTAGTCTGCTTCAACCTTCTTCGCTCTAGTCTGCTTCAACTTTCTTCACTCTCCGCAATCCCTCTTCACCACGATACCCGTATGGGTGACAGTCAGGGCCGGACTAGGAACCAAAACCGGCCCTGGCAAAGTGCTTGGCCGGCCCCACCCCACACACCCCCGGGGGGGGGTTGGGGGTGTGACCGCGCTTTAGGGTCGTGGAACACTGGGCTGCCCCGTGTGCCATCTTGTGGCACTAAGGGGCCATCCTCTTATTAGAATTCTCATCTAGTGTGCCTGCAGGTACCAAAAAGTTAGCCTCATGTATTAATTTTACAGTCCCGTTCCATGCAAGGATTTTCATAGCCAATAAGGCAATTTTTTAGATCATTTGCGACCCTCTTTGTGATCCTCTTTGGGCCGTTTGAGGTACCAATGTCAGGCATCTGCCTACAGTGGGCTTGAATGAATGTCAAGGCCAAATGGCTGCTGAACGAGCACCCAAGCAACACCAGATGCTCCCCTTCCTCTTTGGCCCTCATCGATGAGGTGTGGGGGTGGATCTGTAGCACAGCGATCTGTCATGCTCACATCTGGGCATTCTCGTGCCTCTTAGGGCAACTCAAAATGTAAAAGTGATGTGTGAAAATGATTGAGTCAACACAAAACACTAATAATCGAGTGCATTTTATTTCACCATTTCTGCTAAGGACATGTACTGCAAACTTAACTTTTCCAAGGCATGTAACTTTCTTATTACATAATGTTTGTTGGTTGATACATGCTTACTTGCCAAACGATGCTCATTTTATAAATGGCCCTTAATGGCCACCGCATGTCTATCTGATACTTCATGCCCTATTGCTTACAGTGAGTCCAATTGTGATCCTGCTTGCACAGGCACCAGGTTTTCTCGAGAGTCTGAGTTTGTCGAATACATATTTGCTCAGTAGATCTTGGTTGAAGATCTCACTAGTGTCACCAGTGGAATGACATTTTTTATATGGGGCTGACAAGAAAGCATGTATATAGGGTATTTCTAAACAAGAAAGGATAATGATCTTCAGTCCTCAAAATGCTAGGGGCAGAGGAAGTGACATACCATGCTGATTGACCTATAACATCTCAGGGTCAACCTCTCGTCCCATTCTTAGCTTCGCAATACCCTCTTATTTGCTGCTGAGAGGCTGGCACAGCAAAAAGTATTGGACATGACTAGACAATAAACAGGGCTATTAGGTTTATTTTCAGTTCCTGACAGCTACAGTGCCTGGATTCTTACAGACCAAGGCAAAATGTCAATTTGCCATTTGGCACATTTCTCCTCCACCACCAAGGACTGTGATGAAGTAGTTTGTTGCAGTCTGGCGCCCTCTTATGACCTTTATACCAATGTCATAAAGCAGATGCTTGCAGATTCCTTCACGTAACAGCAACCTTAGTTCCTTCATAGCTCCTGGGAGCAAGGGGTGCAAATCGCACTTACAGCTTTAGTCATGGAACCACTCACCGCACTGCTTCAAGCTTCTAATGTACAATTTCACATGTACGCAGACGATACCCAGATCTACCTTAAAATACACACCCTTGAAGACATCAAACTTCTCAACACAACGCTTAGGAACACACAGACTTGGCTAGCAGAGAATCATCTCAAACTTAACGCCCTAAAAACAGAATTCCTTTTAATAGCTCCTCCCTCCAAAGTCCCCAGCGCTCAGTCCTGGCTTAACCATCTCACTGCACTTAACGTTCACCTACTATCGTGGATTCAGCTAAATCTTTAGGCTTAACACTCGACTGCAATCTCAATATGCATCACCAGATCAGCAATGCTACGAAAGGAGCTAACTTCCAAATCAACACATTGAGAAAGCTGAAACCTTTCCTCCCTGCAAATGACTTCAGAACTGCAGTCCAAGCCCTAGTAATCCCTTGAGTGGACTATGGAACCGTTGCCCTCTCTGGCCTCCCCTTATCGACTACCGCACCATTAAAAACCTCTATTAATGCTGCAGCCAGACTTATCACGGGCTCAAAAAACGGTCACACATCTCTCCCGACTCAAGATCCCTTAACTGGCTACCATACAAAGCTAGAATACACCTGAAAATCGCATGCATGACACACAAGGCCATACAGCACAACTCACCCAGCTACCTCGCTCAGAAACTGACAATCTCGGGTGGCTCAAGAGCTACAAGAAGCACAGAAAACCTTCTCCTGAAACCCCAAAGATTCCACAAAAAGAAGACATATAAACGCTCCTTCTCTGGGATGGCGCCCAGGATCTGGAATTCCCTCCCTCCAGAAATCAGACGTATCTCATCCACGGCTTCCTTCAAGAAAGAAGTAAAATCTCTCCCCTTAGCTAAATTCACATGAATTTAGACTACGGTACTCTCGTTCTCATTATGTCTCCTCCAAAAACTAGGTACAGTTGACCACCCATACACCGCTGCTACCTCACCTTGTTTTACATTTGCTTAATTTGTTTGCTCATCTTTGCATGATATATTTGTTTAACTTTTATTCCTTTATATGTGCACAGTTGACCACCTATACACTGCTGCTACCTCACCTTGTTTACATTTGTTCAATTTGTTTTGTTCATCTTTGCATTATATTTTGTTTAACTCTTTATCTGTTTATGCCATCTGCGTGTAAAGCTCTCTGATATCCGCAAGGATCTTGTTTGCGCTCTATAAAACTTTCAAAATAAATAAAAAAGGGCAGCAGGGTTCATGGTAGGGTTCAATCACAGCTGCTACTCCGGAGCACCCCTAATTGATGCACAAGACTTAGTGGGGATAACCCACACCTCCCATTTCACTATCGGAGCATGCAATACAGCCAGTTCACGGCCGTGATGCATGCTCCCATAGTGAAATATAAGAATGTGGCTGAACAGTGTTCGTCGCATCCTAATGAGGTGGTCAGACCGCCGACCGTGTGTCGGTCAGTCCCATGACCGAGTCAGTGTCGGGCAGAAGTGATTCCGCCCGACATCATAATAAGCCCGTTAGTAATGTTTGTTTCTAAAATATACAAACAGGATGCCCAAAATTCTACATAAATTGGAAACTTCCGAGAGCAGTACTTACCTACCCATTAGTCAAACTACTGTGCACTCAGGTTCATGCATAGGGAAAATTTGCATTTACACAACTGTTTTCCTCTTTTTTTTTACTCTATGTAAACATATTTTTCCAAGTTGAGAAATCTTTTCACCTCCACCTTCACCTCCTGAAAACATGGAAGTGTTTTGGGCTCCTTATCCAGCCTAAATGGGATTTTTTTACTCCTCTTTTCTTGAGAAAATACATGTGGAAAGTTTGCAGCTACCAAAATCGTTTTCACGCCGTTCCCAGTGACCACCCTCTGTTGCATTGACAAATACCATTTTGCAACCATTTGGCAATGTTCCGTCTGCGGAAAGGCCATCCAGCAAGCAGATTTTATTGAGTCATCAATTCCATCTGCAGTCGATTTTTTTAATGAGGATTTCTTTTGCGGTCCACAAAAGGAACTTTCCGTTCACATAACTGATACTTAGGAGCCCATAACGTTCTGATTATTGGTACCTGATTTTTAGCGTGGGTAATTCTGGACAATATTTTGAAGTGCTTAAAAAATAAACCAATAAATATGTATAGGGGCGCAAAGATTTTATTTGGAGTCCACCACTGGTGCAGCGGAACACAAGGGTTGCTAAATACCAAGGCTGATCAGTCGTGATTCCATCTCATGATTCTTTCTTCCCCTGCCATACGTTTCCTGGGGCAGAATTACAAGAAAGTGACGCATCTGTATAGATGCTTCACTTTCCCTGCACCACCATTAGAAACCCTTGTGTCTCTATGGATGCACCTTATTTACCATACGGTGCACCATGACGCAAGGATTGACAGATGCGTCAGAAATTCTGAAGCATCTGTTGACGCAAAAGTCACGCATTGCTGGAGTTGCGTCACAAGCATGACACAACTCCAGCAATGCAGGGGAGGCCTATCCTCATTGTGCTGCGTCACTCCTTATGCCTGCTTCAAGCACGCTTAAGAATTTGATGCAGTGGCGTCCTAGAAGTGGCGCTGTGAAGTCTTGTAGATTTCACTGCGCCACTTCCACAAGGCTTTATTGCGTTGGAACGCCCACCCTGCATACATTACACCTGACACTGGTATAATGTGACGCAGGGCTTTACAACGGGACGCATCTCCCTAGATGCGTCACGTTGTAAATGGGCCACAAAAATGTAAATGTAAATGGGCCACAAAAATGCTGCTGCTGCATCACCAAAAGTGATGCAATAGCGGTGCAATAATGATGCAAGGGGCTTGTAAATCTACCCCTCTGTTTCCTTAAATTTATCTAAGTCGTATGGATTTTTTAATTTTCTTTATTCTCCTTAACTCTCTGCATTCCTCTCATTCTCATGTTCCTTACTCCCCTTCTGGCTTCCTCTCTTCCTTGCTCTGAGTCAATGTCTGATGATGAAAAATATGTCCTGGTCTATAGAACGGGTGCTGGTGCCCATCACCTGCACCTGCTGGCACTATTATTCAATCTAATAGACATATATATATATATATATATTCGGTATGTTGTCGTCCAAAACTCAGCATACTCAGCCGAACCAAAGGATGAAGCGAGACCCGATCTTTGGTGTAGATTATTTATTTGCCCAACACCAGTCAGCCATGACACGTTTTGGCTACCAAAAGCCTTGATCACATGACACCGTCATGGGGGCTGGCAACCCATTTTTAAAGTGCAAGAGTGCCTGTTGCGCGATAGACATAGTGAAAATACTATATAAATCATTGCATAAATGCGTTAAGCATAATACATTCATGATAATGCATAGTTGTTTTGCTGTTCATTATTAAAATGTATAAATACATCAGTGACAGACCGTTACGCTAAAATCAAATAGATACATTGCACAAGTGAGGATAGGATAAGTATCAGCAATACAGAATAAACACGATTAAACATAAATGATTAAAATGTTTTAAAATGTATAGATATTCCTAATCTGTGCCAATATCATGATAAATACAAAAAAGTCACGGTAAAAGGTAGTACCTAAAAGAGCCCACCGTATGCTAGGATTAGCAACAGGGGCGTTTGTGCAAAACATGCAAATGAAAGCAATACATTTCATGGATGCAGACCGTGGCGATAATAATGCCCATGTGGGCTGGTCCTACTTCTTGTGCAAGATATCAAAGGTTGGTGTGCAAATTTGCTAGATGTGCACATTACGCAACAGTAAAATCAATGTGCTACCAGTAAATAAAAAAATGTGTGTGTGAATATAAAAGAAGTGGATAAAATATGTCATCATTAAAAAAAATAGTGTGGGGGAAACGGGTAGTTCTGTGATTATATAAAACAATACAGCTTCAAGTTGATAGGCTCAGTACAGTACTGTTGACAATGCTATTGATTTACAGGTAAGTGTGACAGTCCTCACTAGTATTGAGCCCATTTGGCATCTTGGTGTCGAGCATAATGATATATCTGGTTTCTAGTTTACGTAATAAGGATTCTCTGTCGCCACCTCTTCTCTGTGGGGGCACGCAGTCTATTACAAAGTAAACTAGTCCAGTTGAATTTTTTCCATGTACTTTTTCAAAGTGCTTAGCTACAGGGTATGTAGGGTCTGCATTGCTGATTGCTCTTAAGTGTTGCAGTATCCTTTTATGCACTTGTGGACTTGTGCTCCCTACATACCTAAGGCCGCAGGGGCATTCTAAAACATAGACCGCATATTCTGACCTGCAGTTCAACTTTTCTCTGATTTTAATGGGATTGGGGGAAAGCGGCGTCCTGTATTCAGTTCTACTTACACCGTTCTTACAGGCTTTACAAGATGCACATCTCAAAAAGCCCCTACTTCCACCTAGCCACGAGCCCGTGACTACTTCAGGGCTGCTTGAGACCAAACTGTCCTGCATCGATTTGGCTTTCCTGTACGTTATGCTCGGTGAGTAGGTTACCATCTTGCCCACTACAGGGTCACTAGTAATTAGGGACCAGTTGTCTTTAACTATCTTGCGGATTGATTTGTGTTGGTTGCTGTAGCCAATTATTAAGCATGTTTCATTGGCAGTTGTGGTTTTGGGAATTCTAACACAATCATCCAAGGGACTCAGGAGCTGCTGTCTTTCCTGTCTATTGGCTCTAGTGATGGCACTGTCAATAGTTGCCCTGTTATAACCTCTGGCTAGGAATCTGATCTTACACTCATTTTGTGCGGTTAGGCACTCTGTGTTGTTACTGCAGATTCTCCTGATGCGGAGCATTTCCCCGTAGGGAATGCTCTTAATCAGGTGCACTGGGTGATGGCTGGCGGCATGCAACACAGTGTTGCCGGCCGTGGGCTTTCTATATAGCCTGGTCTGTAGCTTGCCATTGTCAACAAACAAGTCAACATCCAGAAACACAACAGATTGGGCACTGATAGTACTTGTGAATTGAAGGTTTAGAATGTTCATGTTCAATTGTTCAATGAAATTAGACACTTCACTTGCAGAGCCATCCTGGATCCAGCATGACATTCCTGGTTAGGCGAGTTTCTCATAGACATGGCCTTTTCATTATGACCATTGGTGGTTGCTTGTTAATGTGGGACAGACTTAACCAACAAGTGCCCCTCTCTGCTATGTATTGGGGTGCTATTTATATTCTCCGTATCCCTTCGTATATGTTCTCGACTTCAGATTCCTATTTCTGCCCTACCACTCTGGATATACCTATGATCAGTGCTTCTTTTACTTGAACCCCGTTGTTTGGACTGTGTATATTTTCTTTCAGTGGTGTTACTCACTCCCCATGTAAAGTCTCGTTGTTTCATCATTTTGACTTGAGGTCTTTCTGCCTGTAAGTGCATCGATTCCACGCACACCCTTCTACCCACGTAAACCCTTTTACCCAGAACTAATCCTCCCCTGTTATACCATCCTGGATGTTGGTAATTTCAACTTTTCAATGTTGTTAAAAATATGTTTGACAGCTGCGTGCCAGCTATCGCAGCTGTCAATTCAGGAGTCTCCAACCTTTTCGATAATAAGAGCTACTAATGTTCAATGGAAATCATCCCGAGCTACTAATATTTAGTATAGTGAACACATCAAACCAGATAATATTAGTGTTCACACTATGCATGTTTACAAGCAGTAAAGAACTCTATGCATCAGGCAGAGTTTTCAGCAGTAATGTAAAAAAAGCCTTTGCCCATTTGGGAAGCTTTGTGATGGGTAATACCTAACAGCCATAGCTGCAGTGCTGCTGGCCCCAAGGTAATAATATTAGTAATACATCTCCCCAATGCCAAATGAATTATCAATCATAGCAGATTTATACTTATTTTCGAAACTCAACCATTTTCACCTAACATTAGCTAATGAGTTATACAAAAAAAACCATTTTCACCTCAAATACACTCTTTTTAATCTAATAGACACACACACATATATATATATATTCACTGAAAAAACCATAGGTTATAGACCATATATAGTTAGGAATTAGCATTTAGAAAACCTTATTTTACTCACACAAAACCATTGAAATTCCATATATAGTTAGTTGCACTAACTATATATCGCGCACCCGCAATCCACTGCTGATGATGTCACATATTACATCATTCATGACATGGTCAGTGACATCACTGATGACATCACTGATGACATCTCAAATGACATCACTGATGACAACATCCAGTGACTGTATGTTTCTGTAAAGTTAAAATATGTCTTAGATATTGAAGAATGAGTGGATGTATAAGTGTCTGGATGAAGGATTTAGTAGGTGCGTGACTGACTGTATGAGTGAGTGATTAAATGTGTCTCACTGAATGCATGGGTTAGTGACTAAACTGTCTTAATTTGTGCATCATTATGTCTGTTGTGATGTAAACTGCTGCATGTGTTGATCAGTAGCTATACGAGAGGCTATATGTGTTATTAATTGGTTGCCCAAGTATTTCTATGGGAGATTGAGTTTGTGTGGGGGTGGCTGGAAGGTGTGTGACTCTGTGCATAGATGTGTGAGCAGTTTATTCACTAGGTGTATGAGTTCAAGAGTGCATGTGGAAACAGCTACATGGGCAGTTGACTGTGTGCATGAGTGTATTGATGAGTGAATGGATATCTCAATGCTACATGTCATAGTAAGTACATATGTAAAACACAGTACATGTGAGAGTTGGCATATATAAATAACTGTGCATGAGAGCCACTGAGTGAGTGGTTGTATCGATCATTGTGAACTTGTATCAGGGATTGTATAAGAGAGTAAATATGTGTTCGTATATGTTTCAATAAGTAAGGTGTGTATAACTGTATAGTTGAAGAAATGGAGGTGAGATTGTTTCTTTGCATGACTGACTGGGTGTGTGAGTAACTCCGTGGATGAGTGGCAGTGTGTGAGTGTCTGTATACACTGAGTGTATCTAAGGTTATATTAGAGTCTGAAGAGGTTTATCGTATTAGCACAAGAATGATGCCAAATGAGACGTCATCAGTGATGTCATCAGTGATGTCATTTGAGATGTCATCAGTGATGTCATCAGTGATGTCACTGACCATGTCATGAATGATGTAATATGTGACATCATCAGCAGTGGATTGCGGGTGCGCGATATATAGTTAGTGCAACTAACTATATATGGAATTTCAATGGTTTTGTGTGAGTAAAATAAGGTTTTCTAAATGCTAATTCCTAACTATATATGGTCTATAACCTATGGTTTTTTCAGTGAATTTTCAAGGTTTTGTAAATGCTAATTCCTAACTATATATGGTCTATAACCTATGGTTTTTTCTGTGAATTTCATTGGTTTTTTAACAGCTAATATCTGTAGCTGTAAAATGTATTCTTCTTTAAATCCAAAAATATATTTTATATGTTTATGAATAATTTTTTTTTAAAATATTTTTTTTTCTTCGTTCCCGCTTCGCGAATCGGGAAGCTTCCCGTTAGCTGACCTTGATGCCGCGAAATAGACCGCGAGCCGGTAAACGTTTCTTTACCGCAAGTGCCGCGTTAGAAAACAACATCGTGACGCCTCCCGTCCGCATGACGTTTCACGTTGTCGCGTGATACGTCATATGACGTGCTACGTTAGCGAACTGGTACGTGAAGCGAGTCGCAAAGCGCAGGTTTCTGGAAGCAAACCGGGAGGCCCTGCAAAGCGCTTAACGTAAACACAGCAAGTCATGTGACTTGGTAATAACACTTTTCATTGGTTCATTTCACTTTTGGTTTCCTAATGATGTAAGACTAGGTCATATAATCTAAAATGAACACTTTTGATTGGTTGAGAACTCTTGTTTTTCCCAAATGATGAAAATCCCTCCTTCTTTCCTCACTCTGACTTTCATCATTGTGAGAGAAAGACCCTTTGTGATCACTGAGCAATGGCTTCTTTAGTAGCTTCAGCTGGTGCTTCCCCACCACCTCCACCACATCCAAGGAAGAGTGGACCACCTGCTCAAGTTGTAATTCAACAAGAAGAAGAAGAAGAGGAACAGGAGGACGAGCACGAAGAGAGGCAGTTTTTGCCTGAGCAGCCCAGGACGTCTCACCGGAAAGAAAACTTCATTTGGCAATTTTTTAAAATTCCCAAAGGTCAGAAAAAAGTAAATGCAAGATACGTAACTTGCCTTATATGTCAAGATAGACTGTCCAGAGGGACCGACAAAAAATACAGTTTCGGAAACTACACAATGCATCGCCATATGACTAGGTGGCATCCTAACAACTACAGTGCTGCACAGTTTCGGAACGACCTAGATAATCTCCCTATTATGGCCAGAAGATCTGTTGTACCGGAAGTAACGGGACCAGAGGGCAGGGAGATGGTGCCAAATATACAAATGAGATTTGGTGATGTAAAACACATCTGCGCATTTTGCGATGGATTCATTTCCTACGGAGAAAAAAGCATCACTCTGATCAACAGAGCTATTGACTATCATATGCAAGTTTGTCCGAAACGCCCAAAATAATAAATACTTCTTTTTTTTGTTTTGTTGCTCCTGTTGAGCCCTTTACAATGAATCGTTTTCATTGCCCCCTCCAAGAAAAACCCAAAAAAATATAAAACTGTTCCGAAAAATTCAAAAACAGTAAAAAAATGTTCAGAAAAATAAAAAAAAAAGTTCTTTTCAGAACTACCTCCCCGTTATTAAAAAATTGGTACAATATTTGGAACTGTGCCAACCTCTATTTCTCTTAGTTCGCTTCCTAGTTCGCTCGCCGGTACGCGAACCGGAAGCGAACCAAAAACAGTAAGTATAAGGGAAGGAAACAGACATTTATGTTAAAAGAAACACAGCTATAAGGGAGTAAACTAGAGATACCATTACCCGTAATCCACTGCTGATGATGTCACATATTACATAATTCATGACATGCTCAGTGACATCATCAGCAGAGGATTGCGGGTTTTTTGGCAACATGCCTTATCCACGGTTTAATAACGCTGCCTTTTGCTTTATATAAGTTTTCAAATTGTATGAAATATATACCAATAGGTCGTTATGAACCTTTAGGTAGTGCTTTTCTTCATGAGGTCTGGTCGCTTCCATACACATACAGATGTTTCAAAGATGATCAAGAAGTTTATCTGAATGGAGAGGAATGCACTGAGACGCCAGATCATTCACTAATGTGTAGGCACATACAGTTACACGGTTCATGCAACAAACACCGACAAAATATGGCTTGCGTGTTGCAAGGCACGCCAGTTCCTGCTATCATCCCCACGTTCAAGTTGTTGGAAAATGGTAGTTATTTGATGCTCAATAATGAAGATTGTTCTGAGTTAATTAAAAGTATTCCTTTTATCGTAACAGTAAGTGAACGGGTTATTTGCTGCAGAAATGTTCTATTTCCTCCCACACATGAACATAGGGAGTTTTCAATCTGGCCACAAATACCAACCTTGGGACACGTTTCAACGGCATGGCAAGAATAAGAGCTCTTTTGTCTCAGAGAGAGGTGGCCTTGAGTTCGGCCCGTGAAACTTTCGTACTTCACATAGCGAACACCCATACAGAGGTGCACACCCTTTTCAATTAAGATTTGCCTTTCAATTTCAGCAACATGTTTCCGACTATCTTTAACGCATCCTCCACAAAGTCCCTGGCACACTTTTTTAAAGTTGTTACCAGTGGTCTCGTGACTTCATTTGAGAAAATCTTTGGAGTCATCCCTGCTTCCTTTCATTGTATTTTCTGCACTCTGGTTCGTAGATTGGCATTTTTACTTGCATTACCAGCGGACGCTCTTGTGCTTTTTTACATTTTTAAATATGGATGTCCCTCCTATGCAACCTCCGACCCTGCAGCTGCTGACACTGTTCCGCAATCGCATGCTAGAATATTATGGCACAATGCCGTTGGCGATATTAAGCACGGCATATGGATTATCTTTTCGGTTCTCCTACTTCACCTGTGTCCAGCCTGTATTTCACTGCCTGACCTGTGATTTCGATTGGGCCATTGATTTGTGTCTCTGCGGACCGGTTTCTCCTGACATCGACTTTAATCAGCTGATGACTCCTATCATTACTCACGAGTTGGTTTGTCCTGGCGAAAGGATTATGGCTGTGGCATTGATGCATGGACTACTTGGTCCCTGGAATTTACTGGCGGCAGCACAGTCTTTCTTGGAACAGAGCTTTCTTGAAAACCCACCGAGCTGTCCTCTGATGGTGATAGAGGATCCGGTGCTGGGAGAGCACGTATGTTCTTTTCCGCTTTTAAATTGGATGGCTGAACTGTTTTCGGATGAAGACGGTGACTTCCTATTGGAGGCTGTTGCAGCTTATTTTGCATACACAGTTATGTCATAGACCTTTTTCATGTTTGATATGCTGAGTACTAGCATTTCATTGACAATTCATTGACTTATTTGTCAAGTTTTTATTATTTACCTTGCCTATTGGCTTAAGACTCGATAAAGTACTTGGCTGTTTTATTTTTCTTTAGCATTAAATTTTCCTAGTTTTTAATGCTTTACCTTGCGGACCGTCCACATATAAACTTGCAATCTGCTCTCATGAGATGGCACTTCTATTATCTTATTCAGTTCGTTTCCGGATCATGAGGAGGTGTCATCTAGGTCCTGGATATCTTTACACCGTGTTAAGTTAGCATGGGCTCATTACCGGTTTAAACGCCATTTTTCCTTTTTTGCAACTTCTGCACACGACACTTAGTTGTTGCTTTAGCTTTCCACCTAGTAGTTCATCGTGGTTTACATGAGAATAATATGTTATTGGTCTACTATCTGCTTTACTTGTTAAACTATATCTGTACAGCGAGTGCTAAAGTTTCAAGAACAACACGATACAGAATTGTTATGAGGTCTGATCTCCACGACTTCATACTCATAACATAAGTGCAACTTCTGCCAATTCTGGGCATGAGGCGGGTTTTATATTGCTTTGCCGAACACACATACACAACAGTTGATGCGGTTCACATGAAGAGAGAGCTGGTGTATGCTGATGTGATTCCTTCAAATCTAAGACACTAAAGTATGGGCACGCCCTAAACCAACACAAAGAGACCTTCTTAGCAAATAATATAATATGTGTATTAGGGAGGGTGAGATATAAGCAGCCGCGGGCCGTGGAGGGAGTTACGATGGGGCAGGGAGGCGGGGAGGGGGAGAAGCAGGGTGGAGCCCTCTCTACCTTGCCCCTCCCCCTCCCCGCCTCCCTGCCCCACGTAACTCCCTCCACGGCCCGCGGCTGCTTATAAGTGTTGCTAACTCTTATTCATTTACAGCATGTTAACATACTGTCACCATTCGCTTTTTATGTACTAGTAACTATGCTGGTAATTTTGCTACTGATAATATGTGTACTTGTATTCTCCACCCTGCTTCTCCCCCTCCCCGCCTCCCTGCCTCACCGTAACTCCCTCCACGGCCCGCGGCTGCTTATAAGTGTTGCTAACTCTTATTCATTTACAGCATGTTAACATACTATCACCATTCACTTTTTATGTACTAGTAACTATGCTGGTAATTTTGCTACTGATAATATGTGTACTTTTATTATCTAAGGTACTACGCCTGAGAAGACGGCATTAGTAAATAAACATTTCAAATACACATCTGTTCTTCTTAACTCCATGTTCTGGTTTCTAAGAAATCTATAACGACCGACTGTTCATGAGTTCCACGTATCCTGAGGTACTATAAGTTCATATTCTGGATTGTCTAAACATTGAGAGTTTGTTATATCCAATGTGACACTGTACCTAGCTTGCTAAGGAGTTTTTGATTACTAACGTGAGTTTTGGGACACCCTAATTCGCCGAGGTTCCAATCCTCTGTCCACAGTTCTGTGTGAGAACAGAAACCCTGCGACAGGGGCACCCCCGACCCTTGCTGGAGCTTCATCACACTTGCGATACAACTCCAGCAATGCATTCGCCGAGGTTCCAATCCTCTGTCCACAGTTCTGTGTGAGAACAGAAACCCTGCGACAGGGGCACCCCCGACCCTTGCTGGAGCTTCATCACACTTGCGATACAACTCCAGCAATGCGCCACCTTTACGGCACAGATACATCACGCATCTGTGCTGTTTTTGCCCCATGATGCGCCGCATTGTAAATGCAGCACACCATAGGTGACGGAACAGCGGCACAGAATGACTAACACATCCCTGGTGATGCGCCAGTCATCATAAATGTATCCCTATGCTTCTTATCTTGTTAGAGATGAACCGCCATATGTATCATCAAAGTTATTTGCATTTCCTAAATAGCGAACTTTAAGGAATAAATAGCGATTCTTTACCATTCCTAGTTTGCGATGAGCTATTTGCTAATTAGCCGAATGTAGCCCAATGAAGCCCAATGTAGCCCAATGTAGCCCAAAGATGGCCGCCAGACACACAAAAAAACAAATGTAGCCCAAATATCAGCCAGATGTAGCCCAACTATAGCCCAGTGACAGAATGACCAATCAGCTTCGCAAACCTCCGTTACGCGAAGCGGAGCGCTGTTACAGATATATATCTTTTTTTGAACGTTAATTTCTCAAAATCCACTGGAGCACATATATTGAGACCTAGCAAAGGCACATCGGGCTACCAGTCCCTAATATTTTGCCAAGTTTCGTGCAAATCCATTCAGCCGTTCAATTATTATTATTATTATTTTTTTTTGCCCCGCGGGGCCCTTTTAAAACCTCCACATCAAACCTAGGGGGTCAGCGAGGATCTACTATGCCCCCTTATAGTTATTTCCCCCTTTGTTTTGACCTCCTCTTGTCTCTCGATCCTACCGAGAGACAAGATGGCGGCCGCTACGGACTGTTTGGAATGTTGACAGACGCCGGAGAACCAATCAGCTTCGCTTCACAAAGCTCCGTTGCGCGAAAAGTCCGCGAACCAGTGCGCTGCCCGGTCCGCTGTTACAGATATATATCTTTTTTTAAACGTTAATTTCTCAAAATCCACTGGAGCACATATATTGAGACCTACAAAAGGCACATCGGGCTACCAGTCCCTACAATTTTGCCAAGTTTCGTGCAAATCCATTCAGCCGTTCGGGCTAAAAGTGAGGCCAACCGCCCTATGGAAAACTCAATGTTAAAAACACGTTTTGGGACCCCCCTTTTTTCTCGGCCCCCACTGGACGAACCCCCCCCAAATTTTCAAGGGCTGCTCAGAAACAAAATGTGCCATTTTCCTGAAAATTTCAGCCAATTCCGTCCACAAACGCCAAAGTTATTAGACATAGAATTTTCAAAAAACCCATAGAGAAAAAATCCTAACTATATATACCTACTGGCGACCGCCAGTAGGTAATATATATGTATATATATATCTATATATATACATATATATATATATATATATTTATCCAAGCAAACGTTTCAGATTTACGAGGCTGGACTGCACACAGGAGAGCTACTTAAAGGTTGCTGGAGAGCTACCAGTAGCTCACGAGCAACTGGTTGGAGAAGCCTTCTATATTCCATTGAGACCGACACCATATCTTGAAATGAGGTAGAGTAGTCAATCCCAGGGACATGCTTTTGTGTTCTGTGGGAAATGTGACTTTGCCTTAGTGCCATGTGGAATGCCTGTGCTAAAACTCTAATTTGTAGCACTGATTGGTAAGTACATGCAGAGACATAACACCAAGAGGGAGGAACTCAATTCATCCAAACAAGAACGTGATTGCTGTAATAATTTAAATTGACTTTCATTTCAGCACTTTGTTAGTGTGAATGAGCCCTCCTTAGCCAAGAGCTGCTTGGCACACCTTTGAAGAGAAGCACCTGCAGCCCACGTCTTTCTTCTTCAGGTTGTGTGTTAGGCTTTGATGATCCCTTCTTGGTTTCTTTTTCATATAATCAGGTCATTGTTTGGCTCTAGTTGCTGGTTCCATGTGAAGACTGTCCTTACTCGACATCGAAATAAAATAGAGCTCTTTAATGCACCTTGGCACAAATACTCAACAACTGTATTTCTCGTTCAGTTCAATGTGATTGCATTTGTGCAGTATGTGAAGGCACTGCAAATGTCGACGAATAACCACAAAGTTATAACTCTATGGACGTTTTCACCACATTGCCAAGACCTGCAAACAACACATTCAGAATCAAAAATTTACAAAGTTTTTTTTCTGTGAGCAAACATGACTTTTTACTGACGTAGGTGTGATTTACTCCTGGAGAGTAGCTTTCAGTGTTGGACCCCCACTTTCAAATCTGCATTTCTCATGGATGACAATTAAGGGGGGTCAGAGATAGTGTGCGCTACCCTTGACAGGCCTTTGCCACCCCTGGCACTGCCCTTTATACCCCATTTCAAAGGTAAGAAATTTAGCAAGTAGGAGGGTGTTGACAAGGGGGGCAAAGCAGTGATGTCATTACATGCCAAAAGATGCATGATGGCATGACTGCATTGCAGCCCAGATCTTTTACCAAGTATCAAGTCACAATGGCAACATGGAATGCCCCTTCCTACCAGGTAACAACTTTCTGTTCCATGCAGGACCTGCCTTCCTTCCCCCATAAGGCCCCTTTGCAGACATCAGTTTACCAATGTTGCTCCCGCCACCCGGCATCTCTAAATGGGATTCTGTTTATTTGCAATCGGGCTTTAGAAAGCCTCATCCAAGCTTGCCATGTTCTGGAATAATTCTACTCACCTTTTTTTGTTTTTTAAACCAAATGCAGCTGCTAATTTTCTATGTTTTATGTTGCACTTAATTGTGTAAAAATATTTTTTAAATGGTCCATGGTGGCACAGAGGCTGAAAAATGCATTAGATAGACTAACAGACATTCGCCATGCCAATACTTCTGACTTGCATTTGTAGATGTAAGGGAGACCTATTGGGTTTGCCAAAGCCATTGGGTATGCCTAGCTTGTATTTTGGCAGTGGCCCAACAGCAGGAGCAGAGGAGATGCTGCACATGGTGTATATCATCAGTGACCAGTTGACTGAAGGTGGTTGCTTGGACACTGTCAAGCCAGATCTAAAACAGAGAAAAGCTACTAAGGCCCAAATCCTCATTATTAAGTTGAAGAGAAACCTGGACATGGATTCACCAGTATGTTGATGGTAGTAGAAGTGATAGCACACACCGTTGGACCAGTGATATCATCACAGTGTTGACTTCTTGTTCTACCTGCAGCTGCTCAACAGCCTCTTCTTACTTGTTGCTGGGGGCTGATAGAAAAAGGCAGTAGAAACTACAATTAGTCAACATTAATATGGGAGCCCTACTAATGAAGATGTCCATCCTCTGCCTTCATGACCCCTGAGACCAAGGTTTACATTAGCAATGCCCAGGAATATTCAATGCTACACCTACAATACAGTATTTATATATAACAGTATAATATTTTAGATGTACATAATGTTCCAACATGATTTAGTCTGCTGGAGCATGAGCACGTTTTTGATAGTGGCAGTTAGACCTGGCTTTCTGTGTGGTGACCTGGGTTGATGACATAAGGTCCCATGTCATCCCCATCTCGAATGTGTATGTGTCACCAGCTTGGGACATTCCAGTGTTCACAGTTTCTTGGGTCCTGCAACAGCTGAGTTCAATAAACCTACATCCAGAAGTTATCCAGTTTCCTGGTGATTTACTTCATTACAATTGGCGAAGTTTTGATCACAGCAACAAACTCACACATTAAAAAAAAGTACTTCTTCAAGCAATTTTATAAAAAGAAAACCCATTGATTTGAATTTTGGGAAGCATGAGCACGTTTTTGATAGTGGCAGTTAGACCTGGCTTCCTGGCCACTAAAGCACTCAGGGGTTACTATGCTCCAATTGCATGAACTGGAGTTTTCCCTGCTGATGTCCAGGGGCCTCAGTTCTAGTGAATCCAAAACTGGATAACCAGCTACTCCTCTCCAGCACTTGACTCTCTCAGGGTAGTGAGACAGAGCAGTCCAAGGCTTACTCAAGGAGGTGAGGTGGGGTTAGATATTCAGAATACAGTGCACACGTATTACCAGCTGATCAAATGTAGATTTTCATCAGCTCTGATGGATAGAAAATCTGGATTTTATTAAAGACACGGAGGCTAATATTATTGCAATCTTCCTTTATTGCACCAACCAGAGCAGTACCTTTAACCCCTTCGATGCTCATGACGAGCTCAGCTCGTCATGCAGTACACTGCTCGTGTGCTCATGACGAGCTGAGCTCGTCATGAACAATGGATTTACACATTATTCAGCACAGCAGAAAAATCTCCCTAGCAGCCAAGGTGTTAAAGAACAAGAACATTGAGTAAAAGTTGTTCTAAGAGTCAACAAAGGACCAGAACCTCCATGCATCTTTCTTCTTTTTTGTGCACTGCATAGATACATAAACATTCATCCAAAATCGTCAGCTTGATAAGAACCGTTGAAGGTTAATCAACTTTAACTGGAAGCCAAGTTCTTCCCTCATTGTTGACCTCGTTCCGCGAAAGAACAAAAAAGAATTACCATACAAGGGTTGGGTAAAGTGGTGGGATAATATTTGCCTCCATGTCTTTAATAAAATCCTGATTTTCTGTCTATCAGAGCAGATGAAAATCTACATTTTATGACAAGACCGGAGGCTAACATTATTGCAAGTTCAAAGCTTCTCTAATAAACAAGAAGCTGCATTAATCACAGGTTTAAAATAAAACGTTCAAAAGATAGAGTCATTGGACCAATCGGCACATCTCAAAATATCACTCAAAGTACCACCTAACATAAATGCTTTAGAGGTAGAAGCACCTCTCTCTGAGTGTGCACCAAAACTGCTCACATCCACACAAGCATTCTTCATCACTTCTTTAACCCATCTTGCAAGAATAGGGCTGGACACGGCCTTGTGTGTTTTTCTATAAGATATTAGAAGTTGTTTCTCATTTAAAGAACGAATAATAGAAGTTCTTCTTTCATACTCTTTTAAACAAAGTACAACACATAAACATTCGTGTTGATCAAAATAAGAATAGAAAATAGTTTCTGAATTTGTCTTAGTTCTTCTGCACAGGTAGAAACATACACCTTCTGGGTTAAAAAACCTAGAACAGACATCCAGTCCTTTCACATCAGAAACTCTTCTGAAAGACAGTAAACATAACACCATTGTCATCTTTACACTTAAAATTCTTAAATCCAAACCACAGTTATTTCCCAAATTCTACAAATATGATAGCACTTTCGACACATCCCAAACAGACACATATCTGTCCAAAGAGGCTTTAGAAACTCTAACACTTCTCATTAGCCTTTTATCCAAAACATTTTTTCCCACAGATACTCCATGACCAGCAGCAATGGCTGATCTTTGTAGATTGATAGTATGGTAATCCAAACTAGAAGCAAACAAGGTTGCTAAATAATTGCCTACACTAACTACATCCACTGAAACAGGGTCAAAATCCCTCTCAAGACACCAGCGTGACCATTTCTCCCATGCCAGTCTATACATTTTCCTGGTTCCTGGAGCCTTGGATTCCCTAATGAGATGTGATGCTTCCTGCGAAAGTCCAGGCACTTCCCATACTCTCCTGAAATTCTCCATGCCAACAGTCTCAACTGATCCGATAACACCAGATCGTGACGTTCCCTTAATGGACCCATCAAGATGTCTTGTAATGATGGAAGTAAGATTGGAAAATCTATCAACATTTCTAAAAGGATTAGGTTCCAGACCTGAGACTCCCAAAGCGGAGTTATCAAAACTACTATTTCCTTCCATTTCCGAACCAACAAGGGTACTCGTGTTACCATTATAAAAGGCGGGAAAGCATAGGGACGAAAACCCCTCTAATTCTGCCTGAAAGCATCTATCCCGGCTGATTCCGGGTCCGGACGCCAACTGAAAAATTTCTCTAATTGGGTATTTCTCCTGTTGGCAAACAGATCCACATAACAAGGTCCACAAATTTCCATTAACCTCAAAAATACTGATCTGTGGAGACTCCAATCGCTGAAGTCCTTGTAATTCCTAGAACACCAATCTGCCCTGCATTCTTCAAACCTGGGATATGTTCCGCTTGAACTAGGATGTCCTGACTCAAATAGTCCCAAAAAACTCTCGCTAGATCTGCCAGATCCTTTGACCTCGGTCCCCCTAGTTTGTTCACATATCTCACAGCAGATACATTGTCCATCCTCAAAATGACCGAACACCTTGCCCTGTCCTTCGTGAAGCTCTTTATCACAAAAGACCGTGCCAGTAATTCCAGGCAATTTATATGCATATTTCTTTCCTTTGTAGTCCATAATCCCCTGTTGAAGTCGCACCACAATGAGCTCCCCAGCCAGTTAAACTTGCGTCTGATTCTATAATCAATTCCGGATTTACTCCAAAAATAGCTTTCCCATTCCATGCCTCCATATTTCTTAGCCACCAATGCAGTTCTAACTTCGCTTCCTCTGAAAGTGTAATTTCCTCTGAATATTTCAAACCATGCCTTAAGTGACTGCTCTTTAATCTTTGAAGAGCACGATAATTCAAAGGTCATGGAAAAATAGCTTGAATAGTTGAAGACAACAAACCTACAACCCTTGCTAACATTCTCAAAGAGATCACATCCAACGACAAGATCCTTCAAATGTCCTTCCTTCCTTTATTTTGTGCATAGGCAATCTTAATTGACCTTGAATGGTGTTTATCAAGAACCCCAAGAACTGAGTCTCTTGACTCGGAATCAAGCAGGACTTTTCCCTATTTACTACAAAACCAAGACTCTCCAAAAGATCAATTGCCAACCTCGTATGATCTTCCACCCTTGATTTCTCTTGATCCATAATTAAGATATCGTCCAGATCAATAATTACACGGGTTCTTCTCTCTCCTAAAAAGGCAACAACTGGGGAGAGCATTTTAGTGAAACACCACGTGGTCGAGGTTAACCCTAAGGGTAGACAGACAAACTTCCACAACCTTCCTCCCCTTCTAAACCTTAGAAATCTCTGATGTTATTTGCAAATCGGGATAGTTAAATAAGCATCTTTCAAATCCCGATGAGTCATCCAGTCTCCTAACTGCAATACGTCTCTCAGCATATGCATTCCTTCCATTTTGAAATGGTGGTATTCCACCCAATCGTTTAACTTCCTCAGATTTATGACAGGTCTCTTACCTTTTTTTTCTACCAGAAAGTTATTGCTCACAAAATGCACAGTAACGTCCAACTCTTCCACAACCGCACCTTTGGCTAGTAGCTCCTTTACCTCTGTTTCCACTAGTTTTGTTAATTTTGAGTCAAACCTTATCTTAATCGGGAATATTTGTTGGACCCGTTCCTCTATGAAATCTTTATGATACCTGTTGGACCTGGGGTGTCCAAGTCACATAGGGTAGCTTGGCACTAAGTAGCAAGGTTTAACTCCAAAGCACATGTGCTAAGTTTGCGTCACACCCATCAGTAACATCACATCCATCCACTCCAAAAAGGACACTACACCAAATCTTTTTTAGGAAAATAAGTGCTGCTTTATAAAAATATCTTGTTTTCTCTATCACTTTATCACACTATTCTTATCAATTATTTTCCTTTAAATCACAGGTTTCTCCATAGGTTGTATTACATCAATAATCAGAAAACTCAACATTACATTGCATTGTATTTGTTGAAAGATTCATTACCCTCAATACTGATCCTGACAATCTCAATCAGTGCTAAGGTTTCTGATAGGACACCCTGTAACTTTTCTACAAAATTTTCTTACCTTTTCCTGTCCAGTGAAACAAGCTAGGGCCTTGGCTTAACTTTACAATACACACACCCGCCCTTCTTGGCAGATTGGGTACAGGCAATTTTACTGTTAGAATGAGTTCCAGTGAATGCCAGTGGAGCAAAAGGATAGTTAATCACTGCCAGGACTCTGACCATGTACTGATAACACACAGTTCCCTGGTTACTGATTTGAGGTTTCCAGAACCGTCTTACACTTGGCCAGACTCCTGCCACTAAGGTAGAGTTTCTTTGATTTCCCACGAACCCCTGACAATTCTTTCCTCTTCACCTGGATTCCTCAGCTGACCCGTTAGCCAACTTACTGCGGTGGTGTCCCTCTAGAGCCCCACTTCCCCAGCTTACTTGTGGAGTGAGATAACCATCATCGACCTCTTACTGCCGCCGGGAGTCCTCGATTTCACCACAGACCCCCCCCACCCCCCGATGGCTGATACAGGCCTTTTTCCAGCAGCTCCTACAGCGATGAGCCTCACTCCGCTTGTGATCCGGTGTACTAGCGGAGAAGGGAACTTCTCTTCACTCGTCGGGCGGTCTTCGGTCTTTGGGTGACACCGACCGGGTAAAGCCGAGCCTCTTTCCCCACCGGTTCTGCGCAGCCGAGGAGTCGCTTTCAGCCAGCCCCGCCTCACGGAGTGTGCGCGGCAGAGAGAACGCTGCAGCGCGGCGCCGCCCACCTCGGGGGAGAGACCTCACCAGCTTCCTGACTTGCGCAGCCGGCGGAACACTTCCCTCGGCAGCGCTCTCACCTCTACCGGACTCCAGCGGATGGCCAAACCTCCTTGATTTACAAACGGTGCCACAGTTCTTTGAGAATGGGGGGGGAAGGAGTCGAATGCTCCCCAGCTCAATGACAGGACAACCTCCCGGCATTCATCAGTACCCAGGAACGTGGGTGAGTGAAAAAGGGATTTCCGTGTTACAGTCCCCCTAACAATCCAGAAGTGGTGGGTTGACGGTAGAGGGTAACACCTCAGCTCCTTCTTCCGACGCTCAACCAGGCAGTGTACCCCGGTCACGCTCACCGCTGCCGTCCTCACTTGGGCTCTTAACAATGGAAACTGCCTCAGGGAAGTTTCTCTCAGCTGGGCCAGATCAACAGTAAGGGAGGTAGATTCTCTGCACGAGCAGCAGACCTTAAAGGACCATCAACCCTGACAGGATCTCCCTTCCCTATTCACCGCAGTCTGCACTCCAGTCAGCTCCTCAAAGATGCCTCACTACCTGGCACCTTCCAAAATGGCTGCCCAGCATTCCGCCTTATATAGGCTGACCTTAGGAGGTCCAGAAGGGACCAGAAGGTTCTGGAATGCTCCTATTCTACCCTATGGGACAAGTCTCAGGGGTGGCAGTTATGGCAGTTGATGACCACCATTTTGTGTGACCCTTACTTTCTAGTCAGGGACAGGCACCTAGGCCTAAGAAAAAGGACTATGAGGGCAAAGAAAACACCTAACCCCTAGGACAACACCGCACAAAATTCAGTGGACATAAAAAGATAAAAAGGTTTTGAGGGGCAAAAGGGGACAAAATAAATAATTATTAGGAGGAGCTACACAAAGGGCAGACAGGTCTAACACGCGTCCCCCCCAGCTGAAAGTGGGGAGAGCTACCCAACCCCTTGGGAGTCCTCATCACTAAGGCGGAAATACCTAGAGAGACCGTCTGCATTGGCGTGGTCCACTCCAGGCCGATGTTCCACCCGGAAGTCCATTCCCTGTAGGGAGATGGACCATCTCAACAACTTGGGATTTTCCCCTTTCATTTGCATCAGCCAACGAAGGGGTCGGTGGTCGGTCTGAACCAGGAAGTGCGAGCCAAACAGGTATGGCCGCAGCTTCTTCAGAGCCCATACCACCGCAAAAGCCTCCTGCTCAATTGCACTCCACTTTTGTTCCCGGGGAAGCAGTCTCCTGGACAGGAAGACTACAGGCTGATCCAGTCCCTCTTCATTGAGTTGCGATAACACTGCCCCAATGCCATGCTCTGATGCGTCTGTCTGGACAATGAACCCCTTGGAGAAGTCTGGGGCCCTCAGGACCGGTGCTGCACACATTGCCTGTTTCAGTTTCTCAAAGGCTTGCTGACAAGCCTCTGTCCAGACTACCCGTCGAGGTTGTTTCTTGGATGTGAGCTCTGTGAGGGGTGCTACAATAGTGCCATACCCCTTCACAAAGCGTCGGTAGTAACCTGTGAGGCCCAGGAAAGCTCGGACCTCAGTCTGGGTCTTGGGGGGTTCCCAGGCCATGATTGCCTCAATCTTCGCCTGGAGGGGCTGCACTGTTCCCCTACCCACCAAGTGACCTAACTACACAACCGACCCCTGCCCAATCTGACATTTGCTGGCCTTTGATTGTCAAGCCAGCTTGTTTCAGGGCCTGGAGAACTGCTTGCAAGTGATGCAAATGGTCCTCCCAACTGCTGCTGAAGACGGCAATGTCATCCAGGTAAGCAGCGGAGAAAGCCTCCATTCCGGAGAGGACCTGGTTCACCAGTCGCTGAAAAGTGGCAGGGGCGTTCTTGAGCCCAAAGGGCATCACGCAGAACTGGAAGTGTCCCTCAGTCGTGGAGAAAGCTGACCTTTATTTTGCTCCATCTGTAAGGGAGATCTGCCAGTACCCTGAAGTGAGGTCAAAGGTACTCAGATATTGGGCAGCTCCCAGCCGGTCAATCAATTCATCCGCCCTAGGGATCGGATGAGCATCAGTCTTGGTTACTGAGTTCAGTCCCCTGTAATCCACACAGAACCTCAGTTCTGGAGTGGTGCCTGGTGGGGCAGCTTTTGGTACTAACACCACCGGGCTGGACCAGGGGCTACTGAAAGGTTCAATGACTCCTAGCTCCAGCATCTTGGTAACCTCACCATGGATGCTGGCCTTCACTATGTCTGACAGCCGGTAGGTCTTTGACTTCACTGGTGGGCTGTCTCCTGTGTCCACATCATGGGTACACAGGTGGGTTCTTCCCGGGACAAGGGAGCACAACGAGGAGTACTGCTCCAATACCTGGCGGCAGTCCTCTCGCTGCTCAGGAGTTAGGGATGGGGAGAGAATCACTCCCTCCACCGACCCATCCTTCTCTTGAGACGAGAAGAGATCAGGGAGGGGCTCGCTTTCTGCTTCCTCGGCACCATCAGTCACCATCATCAAGATGACCTCGGGCCTCTCATGGTGGGGTTTGAGGTGATTGGCATGCAGCACCCGTAAGGGCAGTCGAGGGGTCTTAAGATCCACCAGGTAGGTGGCCTTACCCTTCTTTTCCAACACCTCAAAGGGGCCTGCCCAACGATCTTGAAGGGCACTTAGCTCTCCAAGTTCCATCACCCACACTTTCTGGCCAAGCTCCAACTCCACCGGGTGAGCATTGTGGTCGTACCATTCTTTCATTACTGCCTGACTGGCTTCCAAGTTGTCAGAAGCTTGCTTCCACAACTTTGCCATATGGTTCCGGAAGGCCAGCATGTAGTTCACCACATCCTGAGGAGGCTTTCTGGGAGACTTTTCCCATCCATCCTTCACCAGGCTGAGAGGTCCACGCACAGGGTACCCGTACAACAGCTCAAAGGGGCTGAAGCCCACTCCCTTCTGCGGCACTTCTCTGTAGGAAAATAGCAGACAGGGCAGGAGGACGTCCCATTTCCTCCGTAGGCTCTCAGGCAGACTTCTTATCATGCCTTTCAAGGTCTTATTGAACCTCTCTACCAGTCCATTGGACTGGGGGTGGTATGGAGTGGTGAACCGGTAGGTCACTCCACACTCCTTCCACATTGCCCGCATATATGCGGACATGAAGTTGGTCCCCCTGTCGGACACAACTTCCTTGGGGAAACCCACTCGGGTAAAGATCCCCATCAGGGCCCTAGCCACAACAGGTGCAGTGACAGTCCTCAGTGGAATTGCCTCTGGTTACCGCGTGGCGTGATCCACCAGAACCAGGATAAACCTGTGACCAGCTGTAGTTGGTGGATCCAATGGCCCCACAATGTCGATGCCCACCCTTTCAAAGGGGGTGCTAACGACAGGTAGTGGTTCCAGGGGAGCTTTCAGCTTCACCCCTGTTTTACCACTGGCTTGACATGATACACACGTCCGACAGTATGTGTCAGATGCCACTTTCATCTGAGGCCAGTAAAAGTGGGGGACAAGCCGGTCAAAGGTCTTGTCCTGACCTAAGTGGCCTGCCAAGGGAATCTCATGAGCCAATTCTAACAGAAAGGCTCGGTATCGTTGAGGGACTACCAAGGCCCGTGATGAACCGGGCAAAGGTACCTTGGGTACACTGTAGAGGAGTCCATCCTCCCAGTAAATGTGGTAGTGGCCTGCAACGTTCCCTGCTGCCTGGGCTTCGGCCTGTCGCCTCAGTCCCTCAAGGGTAGGGCAATCGTTCTGGCCCTTGCAAAACTCCTCCCTAGTAGGCCCTCCCTCCACATGCCACTCAGCAGGGATGGGTAGGTCCTCCAGGGAGAATACTTCCCCCTCCACGGACTCCTGGCCCACCACCGCAGGTGGCCGATCTGTCTCATGGGGCGTGGAAGCCGAAGCAGGCCTCTCCTGTCTTCGGGTCTTTCCCTTTTTGGCAGCTGGCTGGGCCATTGTTCCAGGCTCCAACCCAGGCGAACTCCCTCTCCGGGTAGTCGCAGACCTTGTTCTTGCACAGGCCCAGTCAGGTGTACCCAGCATCTCCGAATGAGTCCGGTATTCCCCCTCCTTCCAGACATTGTGCTCCATGTCATTTCCCAGCAGACAATCGACTGGCACGGCAGGGCTTACGGCAACTCGAAGTGAACCTGCAACCCCTTCCCACTCAAATGGAACCTCGGCCACAGGGTAGTAGCCCAATCTGCCGTCAGCCATCGCGGCGGGGTGGAGTACATGTGGAATCACCTGCTCTGGAGACACCAGTTGACTCCTTACCATAGTCATACTGGCTTCTGTGTCTCTCAGAGCCTCCCCTCTTTGGCCATTGATGGTGACCCATTGCCCATACTTTACAGTATTTGAGGGCACCTGGATCTTAGGAACCATCTCCCGATCTCCCAGGGACACTAAGGTGACACCCGCCCACTCACCCCCCTTATTTAAGGGCAACTCCTCCCCAAGCACTACACTAGCTACTCCTGGGGCTTTTTCTCCAGCGGGAGGGGGTGGTCTCTTTGGGCACTTAACATCTCCCTTATAATGTCCAACACCACCACACTCAAAGCAGTGGACAACCCTTGGCTGCTGACTTTGGCCAGGATGAGGGTTTCTGGGCTGGTTAGCCTTAGGGGTGAAACCTGTTCCCTTACTCTGGAAACTATTTTGGGGACCTTTAGAGAACTCCCGCTTTTTATCTCCCCCCTCCTTCTTCTGGGGGGTGCCCTGTCCGGCCCTTTGGGAATCCCCTCCAGTCCCCTTTGAGGACACCCGGGTACTTGCCCAGATGTCCGCCTCCTCTGCAAGCTTCCTGGGGTTGGTCAGCTTGCTGTCCACCAGGTGTTGACGCAGCTCGGGAAAACATTTCTCGAGTAGGTGCTCTTTGAGAAATAGGTCGTACAACCCCTCATAGTCCCTCACCTCGCTGCCTTGTATCCAACCCTCTAGGGCCTTCCTTGCATAGTCCAGGAAATCCACCCAATTTTGTGTGCCTAATTTGTGACTTCCCCTGAACTTTTGTCTGTACTTCTCTGGGGTCAGTCCAAACTTTTTGATCAGCGCCACTTTCATGGTGGGGTAGTGGGTCTGCTCATCCTGCTCTAGGGCCAATAGTGTATCCGGTCCAGTAGGAGGCATGTATTTGTATAAACCACCCCCCCCAGTGTTTTTCCTGGATCCCATGGGCTCTTAAGGAGACCTCGTAGGCAGCCAGCCACTTGGCGATGTCATCCCCTGAGCTGTAACTGGCAACTATATCTTTGGGTAGGTAGGGTCTGGATTCCCTGGTCAGTTCTTTTGTTTCGCTGCCACCATTTGGAGAATTAGAGGGTCCTATCTGTAGGGCCTTGACTTCTAGCTCCTTCAGTTTCAACTCGTGAGCCATCCTCTGTTCCTCTCTCTCCTTTTCCATCTTGGCTAACTCCCACTTCAGCTCTCTCTTTTCCCTCCTGTCCACTAGTTCAGCTTCGGTTAAGCTTCTTCCGGAGACACTGCTGCCCTCCCTTGAAAGGGTCCTAGGTCCTGGTAGTAGGTTCCCCATCTCAAGTGGAAACAATCCTTCTACCTCTATTACTGTGTCCCGGTCCGTCTCCTCTTCCTCCTCCTTTCCCTCTCCATGTACTGCCACCCAAGCCCTCAAACTGGTCTGGAGTTCCCCCTTCTTAGCACCACGCTTAAAAAAACCTCCCATCTTTTGGCAAAAATCTCTAAGCTGGGCCACAGAATAGGTTTCCAGTTCCTCCAGAGCAAATTCCATTTTGCTGATGAGAAAGGTAGGGACAACCACACGGAAAGAATGGATTCAAAAGGGGCAATTTGAAGCTACCTCCACTCACCACCAGGAGTAAATTTAGAAAAAGCAAAAGTAGTAATTGGGAAGTCCGCCAGGAGAAAACTCCAGGTGTAGGCCTGTGGGGTATGCTTTGTTACTTCAGAGTAGACACAAACACAGTTTAGATCCCACCGCTAGACACCAATTATGTTGGACCTGGGGTGTCCAAGTCACATAGGATAGCTTGGCACTAAGTAGCAAGGTTTAACTCCAAAGCACATGTGCTAAGTTTGCGTCACACCCATCAGTAACATCACATCCATCCACTCCAAAAAGGACACTACACCAAATCTTTTTTAGGAAAATAAGTGCTGCTTTATAAAAATATCTTGTTTTCTCTATCACTTTATCACACTATTCTTATCAATTATTTTCCTTTAAATCACAGGTTTCTCCATAGGTTGTATTACATCAATAATCAGAAAACTCAACATTACATTGCATTGTATTTGTTGAAAGATTCATTTCCCTCAATACTGATCCTGACAATCTCAATCAGTGCTAAGGTTTCTGATAGGACACCCTGTAACTTTTCTACAAAATTCTCTAACCTTTTCCTGTCCAGTGAAACAAGCTAGGGCCTTGGCTTAACTTTACAATACACACACCCGCCCTTCTTGGCAGATTGGGTACAGGCAATTTTACTGTTAGAATGAGTTCCAGTGAATGCTAGTGGAGCAAAGGATAGTTAATCACTGCCAGGACTCTGACCATGTACTGATAACACACAGTTCCCTGGTTACTGATTTGAGGTTTCCAGAACCGTCTTACACTGGGCCAGACTCCTGCCACTAAGGTAGAGTTTCTTGGATTTCCCACGAACCCCTGACAATTCTTCCCTCTTCACCTGGATTCCTCAGCTGACCCGTTAGCCAACTTACTGCGGTGGTGTCCCTCTAGAGCCCCACTCCCCCAGCTTACTTGTGGAGTGAGATAACCATCATCGACCTCTTACTGCCGCCGGGAGTCCTCGATTTCACCACAGACCCCCCCCAATGGCAGATACAGGCCTTTTTCCAGCTCCTACAGCGATGAGCCCCACTCCGCTTGTGATCCGGTGTACTAGCGGAGAAGGGAACTTCTCTTCACTCGTCGGGCGGTCTTCGGTCTTGGGGTGACACCCACTGGGTAAAGCCGAGCCTCTTTCCCCACCGGTTCTGCGCCGCCGAGGAGTCGTTTTCAACCAGCCCCGCCTCACGGAGTGTGCGCGGCAGAGGGAACGCTGCAGCGCGGCGCCGCCCACCTCGGGGGAGAGACCTCACCAGCTTCCTGACTTGCGCAGCCGGCGGAACACTTCCCTCGGCAGCGCTCTCACCTCCACCGGACTCCAGCAGATGGCCAAACCTCCTTGATTTACAAACGGTGCCACAGTTCTTTGAGAATGGGGGGGGGGAGGAGTCGAATGCTTCCCGGCTCAATGACAGGACAACCTCCCGGCATTCATCAGTACCCAGGAACGTGGGTGAGTGAAAAAGGGATTTCCGTGTTACAGTCCCCCTAACAATCCAGAAGTGGTGGGTTGACGGTAGAGGGTAACACCTCAGCTCCTTCTTCCGACGCTCAACCAGGCAGTGTACCCCGGTCGCGCTCACCGCTGCCGTCCTCACTTGGGCTCTTAACAATGGAAACTGCCTCAGGGAAGTTTCTCCCAGCTGGGCCAGATCAACAGTAAGGGAGGTAGATTCTCTGCACGAGCAGCAGACCTTAAAGGACCATCAACCCTGACAGGATCTCCCTTCCCTATCCACCGCAGTCTGCACTCCAGTCAGCTCCTCAAAGATGCCTCACTACCTGGCACCTTCCAAAATGGCTGCCCAACATTCCGCCTTATATAGGCTGACCGTAGGAGGTCCAGAAGGGACCAGAAGGTTCTGGAATGCTCCTATTCTACCCTATGGGACAAGTCTCAGGGGTGGCAGTTATGGCAGTTGATGATCACCATTTTGTGTGACCTTTACTTTCTAGTCAGGGACAGACACCTAGGCCTAAGAAAAAGGACTATGAGGGCAAAGAAAACACCTAACCCCTAGGACAACACCGCAAAAAATTCAGTGGACATAAAAAGATAAAAAGGTTTTGAGGGGCAAAAGGGGATAAAATAAATAATTATTAGGAGGAGCTACACAAAGGGCAGACAGGTCTAACAATACCCTATATCTGTCTGAAGAACCCACGGGTCCTTTGAAATCGTACACCAGTTGTGATAAAATTGAGCAAGTCTGCCGCCCAACTTTATATGGATTACAAAAGGTTCTTGACTTACCTGTGCCCCTTGACCTCCTATTTCCTCTCGTGTTGCCCCTCTGTCTTTGAGGGTAGAAATTTCCAGATTGATAGCCACTCTGCGTATAGTATTGATAGCCTCTAAACCGCCTTGAAAAAGAGGCCCTTGTGATTTCTTGCCTCGGCCGGGGAAACAACCTATATTTCGCCCGGCCCCGCCAAAAACACGACAGTCAAAGCAATTCTTAATTTCTCTTTGTGACTTTTGCAAAGAGCTAAAAGTAGGGGTGGGCAGAATTTGCGGAATTGCGTTACACAAATCTCCGCGAAACGGTAAAAAATCTCAGCGAACACGCAAAAATTCCACAAACATGCGGAATTGCTTGTTCGCGTTGCTTTGTTCCTGTTCTTAATTGCTGTTTGCGTGCTCGGGGGGAAATATCTCACAAACACGCATTTTGAGTACGCGAACAAGCAAAAAATTTCGCGAAGCCGCGGAACGCAGAATTTTGGGCAATTTTGCGTTCTCTGCGGAACGCAAATTTCCCAAATTCTGACTCTCCAAAAAGCATTCCATTGGCCTCGAAGCCACCTTCATTATTAGCCAGTTCAGCCAACTTCAGGTCAATCTTAAGATGGATACTCTTCCTTCTCTCAACCGAGAGGGCTGTGTTCGCATTGCCCAGAAAGCAAATTCCTCTTTGTATCCACTCTCTTAATTCTTCTATATCCAGATCCTTCTTTTCCACATATGCCGCTTTGGATATATCAAATATTTTTGTGAGTGGACCCGTGCGGTCCAAGAGTCTATCCTAGCACATTCACAAAGCTTTATCTAAACCTTTCTTAGGATCTTTCCCTCCTTTCCCAATAAATGCCAAAATTGTATCATTCAGGTCTGGTGTCATTCCAATCTTATTTGCCAGGATGGGTTGTGGGCACTCAGACCATAACCTCAACCTCACATCTTTTGGGATCTGTTTTCTCAACCACAGTTCCACGTACTATGCCACAGGTGAGAGAGGGTGTTTTAGCATCATAGGGTCAAACATTGTGTCACATAGTGGGTCTACAACTCCACTAAGGCCATCCCCCTTTTCAGTAACCAATGCATCCGCAACCGTATCTTTTTCCATAATTTCTACATCCGAGTCAAAATCAGATGAGCAACTTAGCTCTATTTCTGCACTGCCAGAAGATTGGTCACAGAGGATGGTAGTATGTTTTCTACTGCTTTTATTTTTATAATCAATGACTATCTGACCTCTCTGTAGGTCCCCATGTGTGTCCTCGACACTACCTTGTTTTGTACATTTGCAAAAACCAGTATCTGCATGTTAGACGGAGACCCGGAGGGTCGGCCGAGGACTGGGGAGAGGCCTCCGATGAGGGCCGTCTCCGACGATCGTACAGATAGGTTACTTCCCTCCCCACAGATAGACACCACACCAGGATGAGATCAACACTCTTTATATATAGTTCTTGTGGCAAGGTTATCAGCGATACAGGGGAACCAGGACTCGAGGGTCCTCTCACTTCTAGTCTCTGTAGGGGAAAGGGGTAGCGGGACAGTCTGGGTACCGGATCGGTACTGTCGTGGCAGGAGGTCAGCTCACAATCCTCGAGCTTAGGAGGCTGCACGGTCGGGCTGGGGCCGCGCCGGCAGGCCAAGGCGACGGTTCACGTTGCAGAGGGCCGCGGCAGCGGCAGCAGGCCAAGATGATGGTTCACGTTGCAGAGGGCCGCGGCAGCGCCAGCAGGCCAAGGCGATGGTTCACAGTGCAGAGGGCCGCGGCAGCGCCAGCAGGCCAAGGCGATGGTTCACGTTGCAGAGGGCCGCGGCAGCGCCAGCAGGCCAAGGCGATGGTTCACAGTGCAGAGGGCCGCGGCAGCGCCAGCAGGCCAAGGCGATGGTTAACAGGGCAGGGCTGCGGCAGCGCCAGCAGTTCGTCAAGGATGAGTTCTTCTCGGTGTCTCTCGACTCCAGGATACAACTGCCTTGCTGTTCTGGAGCTGCCCCAGTTATAGGTCTGGTCCTCTTTGATGTCCGGACCCTTGCGCTTGGAGGTCGGGAGGTCCGGGCTGAGGGAGTCCAGACACCCAGCAGGGGGGTGGAGCTAGCGCCCAGGGAGGCCGGGGGCGATCGACACCTGGCGGAGGGGAGCCGTTGACGACTCTTTCGTTTATTGATCGGCCAAGTGGTCTCTCTACCTCCTGGGGGGAGGTTGGTGCCTCGATGTCGGGGCCTGGCCAGGCCCGGGGTTGGGGTCGAGCCGTGGCCACGCGGCCTCGTGGTGTAGGTTCCAAAGATGGCGGCTGGGCCGGGGCCAGGGTGCTGATGGGGCCAGGGCCAGCCGATACTGACGGGTTTCAGGAGCGGAAGTCCCGTTGCGGACGGGGTGCGGGTTGCCTTGGGGGGTTGTCGGGGTGGCTCTTGCTGGGGATTCAGAGGGAGCCGGGGTCCGGGCCCCGTTGTGCGGAGGGGAGACGGCCCGGCCATGCGGCCTGTCCAACAAGCGTCCCCCCCAGCTGAAGGCAGGGAGAGTCAGCCATCCTCTTGGGTACTCTCCTCGCCGAGGCGGAAGAAGCGTGACAGGCCGTCTGCGTTGGCGTGGTCCTGGCCTGGCCGATGCTCCACCGTGAAGTCCATCCCCTGCAGGGAGATGGACCAGCGCAACAGTTTCGGGTTTTCCCCCCGCATCTGCATCAGCCATTGCAGGGGTCGGTGGTCTGTCTGGACCCGAAAGGGGGTGCCGAAGAGGTAGGGCCGGAGCTTCTTGAGGGCCCATACTACGGCGAAGGCCTCCCTCTCGATGGTGCTCCAGCGCTGTTCCCGGGCCAGCAGGCGTCGGCTGATGAATGCCACTGGTTGGTCGACTCCCTCGGTGTTGAGTTGGGAGAGGACGGCCCCCATGCCATGATCGGAGGCGTCCGTCTGTACAATGAATTCCCGGCTGTAGTCGGGAGCCTGGAGCACTGGGGCAGTGCACATGGCGGCCTTCAGTCTCTCGAAGGCCGACTGGCAGTCCGGAGTCCAGTTGACCGTCTTGGGGTTCTTTTTGGATGTGAGCTCCATGAGGGGCCCCACGATGCTGCCATAGTCCTTCACAAACCGTCGGTAGTAACCGGTGAGCCCTAGGAAGGCCCGGACCTCGGTTTGGGTCGTAGGGGGCTGCCAGGCCTGGATGGCAGCAATCTTGAGCTGGAGGGGGGCCACCAGACCGTTTCCCACTTGGTGTCCCAGGTAAGTCACGGACCCTTGGCCAACCTGACATTTGCTGGCTTTGAGGGTGAGCCCGGCTTGCCGGAGGGCGTGTAGAACCTCCCGCAGGTGGCGGAGGTGGTCGGTCCAGTGGTGACTGTACACAGCGATGTCGTCCAGGTAGGCGGCGCTGAATTCTTCGAGGCCCGCCAGTACCTGGTTCACGAGTCGTTGAAAGGTTGCTGGGGCGTTTTTCATGCCGAACGGCATCACTCTGAAGTGGTAGTGACCATCCGGGGTAGAGAAGGCGGATCGTTCTTGGGCCCTGGGGGTGAGGCCGATTTGCCAGTAGCCCGCCGACAAATCGAAGATGCTCAGGTAGCGGGCGGCCCCCATACGGTCAATTAGTTCATCTGCTCGGGGGATCGGGTGAGCGTCGGTCCTGGTGACGGCATTCAGTCTCCGGTAGTCCACACAGAACCGGAGCTCAGGGGCCACGCCCGGGGCGGCAGCTTTGGGGACCAGGACGACGGGGCTGGCCCAGGGGCTGTCCGAGGGTTCAATCACTCCCAGGGCCAGCATCTTGGATACCTCGGTCTGGATGCAGGCGCGCACCCGATCTGGTACGCGGTACGCCCTGTGTCGAATAGGGGGGCTGTCCCCGGTATCCACATCGTGAAGGCACCAGGGGGTGACCCCGGGGGTGAGCGAGAACAAGGCTGCGAATTGGGACAGGAGAGCTTGACAGTCTTGCCGTTGCTCCGGGGACAAGGCCTCGGAGAGTCTGACCCCTTCCACTGAGCCATCTTGCTCGAGGGTCCTCAGCAGGTCAGGAAGGGGCTCGGAGTCTTCTTCCGTCCCATTATCGGTAGCCATCAGGAGGCTGAGTTCTGAGCGTACAAAGTGGGGCTTGAGTCTGTTGGCGTGGAGGACCCGTAGGGGGTTCCGGGCGGATTCCATGTCGACTAAGTAGGTGACGGGCCCCTTGCGTTCGATCACCTTGAAGGGCCCGGACCATTTGTCCTGTAGGGCACAGGGTTCGACCGGAGACATCACCCAGACCTGCTGTCCCGGCTCGAACTCGATAGAGGAGGTGTGCTGATCATACCATTTCTTCATGTCTTCCTGACTGGTTTCAAGGTTGGCTTTGGCGATCTCCCTGAACCGCCGGGTCTGGTTGCGGAGGGTTAAGAGGTACTTGTATACATCTGGGGGAGATTTCTGGGGGGCCATCTCCCAACCTTCTTTGATCAGGCTGAGGGGACCCCGGACGGGGTGTCCGTACAGGAGTTCAAATGGGCTGAAGCCTAGGGATTTTTGAGGGACCTCTCGGTAGGCGAACAGGAGGCACGGAAGCAGCACGTCCCACTGGCGGCGGAGGGGTTCCTCTAGGCCCATGATCATCCCTTTGAGAGTGCGGTTAAACCGCTCGACCAATCCATTTCCTTGTGGGTGATAGGGGGTTGTGAATTTGTAGGTGACCCCGCACTGTTGCCAGAGAGACTTCATGTACTTCGAGATGAAGTTCGTGCCCCTGTCGCTGACGACCTCCCGGGGAAAGCCCACCCGGGACAAGATCCCCATCAGGGCCCGGCCTACCACGGGTGCCGTCACGGTTCGGAGAGGGACGGCCTCGGGATAGCGGGTGGCGTGGTCCACCAAGACCAGGATGAACCGGTGTCCTTGTGCTGTTAGGGGGTCCAGGGGCCCCACAATGTCTATTCCCACCCGTTCGAACGGGGTGGTGACGACGGGAAAGGGCTGTAAGGGTGCCTTGGTCTTTCGGCCACTTTTTCCGCTGGCTTGGCAGGTGGGGCAGGCCTTGCAGTGGTTGGTGACGTCCTTTCGCATTCGGGGGCCAGTAAAAGTGGGTCACCAGGCGGTCGTACATCTTATCTTGCCCCAGGTGTCCGGCGAGGGGGACATCATGCGCTAAGTTCAGGAGGAAGTCTCGGAAGCAAAGGGGCACCACCAGTACCCGACTGGCCCCCAGTTCCGCAATCCTTTGCTCACTGTAGAGCAGGTCATTGTCCCAGTAGATCCAGTGTGCCCCTGCAGTGTCCCCTGCGCTCTGGGCCAGGGCTTGTTGTCGGAGTCCCTCTAGGGAGGGACAGGTTCTTTGTTCTTGACGGAATTGTTCATGGGTGGGACCCCCCTCTTGACGCCACTGGGCCAGGTCGGGGAGGTCCTGGAGCCGCCCGAGTCCTTCTTCGGCTTGGGCCGGGGGCCTGGCTTCTGGGGTGGCCTCCTCCGGGACAATCGCGGGAGGAGGCTCCGGCCACTCGGGTTCCTCTGGGCTGGGGACGGCCCGGGCGGCCATGGACCGGGTCGTGACACAGACCCATTCGGGAAGGCCTAGCATCCCCAGGTGCTCTCTTCGTTCGACTGCTGCCCAAGGAGAACTTTCGAGGTCGTTCCCCAGGAGGCAATCCATGGGGGCATCATCGCGGACAGTTACTTTCAGCATTCCGGATACTCCTCCCCATTCGAAGGGGACACAGGCCATTCGACATAGACTTTCTGAGTTGTCGGCCGACCGGACAGGGCAAAGAATGTTCGGCAAGATCTGGTCCGGGGCCACCAGGTGACAGCGGACTGCGGTCACACTGGCCCCGGTGTCGCGGAGGGCTTCCGCCCGGCGACCATTAATGTTGACCCACTGGCTGTACTTCTGCGTGTTGGCGGGAAGGGGGGCCCGCGGGATCAGGTCTCGTTCCCCTAAGCAAACCAGGCACATGGCGGCCGGTTCCCACTCGGGCGGGTCGGTCTCGTACTCTTCTTGATCTTCCGGGGTTGGCTCTTCCCCCAGGGCGGCAGCCGCAACCTGGCGGGGTATCGTGTTCGGGTTTTTCGGGCAGTTGGGATCATTGGCGTAGTGGCCGGGTCGCTGGCAGGTGGCAGGTAACGTTGGCTCGGAATCCGGGTCGCATCGGAGGGTTTCCCCTGCCGGCCGGGGGCGGGGGGTTGCTTGTGGGAGTCAGCGGGCCGGTGTCTCTACCCCGACCCTGGCCTCCCCCCCCCCCACGGGGGCGATGGGGCCCTTGGCCAGTTCTGTTCGGTTCGCTGGGCCCAGTGCGGCCAACTCGGGTGCTTTCCCATCGGTCAGCTTCGGCGGCGAGTTGCTGCGGTTCCGTTAGTTTACTGTCCAGGAGGTGCTGCCTGAGTTCGATGAAGCAGTTGTTAGAAAGGTGCTCCCATACAATAAGGTCAAAGAGCTGCTCGTACGTGGTCACTTTGCTGCCCTTGATCCACCCCTCGAAGGCTCGACTAAAGTAGTTCACGTACTCCACCCAAGTTGTGCCCGGGATCCGTTTGCAGTCGCGGAACCGCTGGCGGTACATCTCGGGTGTGAGTCCGTATCGAGTGAGGAGGGCGGCTTTCATGTGGTCGTAGGACGTCATCAGGTGGTCCGGGAGTTGCAGCAGGGCGTCACGCCCTTCGTTGACAAACCTCCCCCATAACCCGGCTCCCCAGTCGCTCCGGGGAATCCGGTGGGAGGTCATGGCTACCTCGTATGCTTTGAACCATTGCTGGATATCATCGTTCTTATAGTACTCTCTGATGACCTCCTTGGGGATGTGGACCTTGGGATCTGTAGTGGCAGGAGTGTTTGGCCGCTCGGGGATCCCGAGCTCTTTGTTCTGCTTCCGAATCTCTAGTTCCTTGAGTTGGCGCTCATGTTCGTAGGCTAGCTTCTTCTCTTCTAACTCTCTTTGCCTTTGTTTCTCTTCTCGTTCCTCTCGGAGCCGTAAGTGTTCCAACGGTATTTTTTGTTCCGCCAATTTGAGCTCTCCCTCTAAGCGAAGTCGCGCCAGTTCCAATTCATGGAGCCTGTTTTTTTCCCGTTCTTAGACCTCCTCTGGGGAGAGCCCCGATCTTCTTTCCCCCGTCGGGGTGGGGCTGGTTTCGGGAGTCTCGTGGCTTCGTGTTGGGGGTACAGTCGTACCCGTCTCGGCCCAGGATTCTAGGGCTTGTTTGAAGTCCTCTTTCGTGCTCAGTCCCGTGGTTGAAATGCCTAGTTGTAGGCAGAATTGCTTCAGCTCTCTGTGGTTGTATTCTTCTAGTTTTTCCATCTGGAATTTTTCCGTTGTTCCGCTCTCTTTTGTTGTCATGGTGGTTGTGTGTCGTGGGGCAAGTTACCCTCTGTACGATTATGCGTTGGTTCGGATCGCGCCGCTGGCCACCAATGTTAGACGGAGACCCGGAGGGTCGGCCGAGGACTGGGGCAGAGGCCTCCGATGAGGGCCGTCTCCGACGATCGTACAGATAGGTTACTTCCCTCCCCACAGATAGAAACCACACCAGGATGAGATCAACACTCTTTATATATAGTTCTTGTGGCAAGGTTATCAGCGATACAGGGTAACCAGGACTCGAGGGTCCTCTCACTTCTAGTCTCTGTAGGGGAAAGGGGTAGCGGGACAGGCCGGGGCGATCGACACCTGGCGGAGGGGAGCCGTTGACGACTCTTTCGTTTATTGATCGGCCAAGTGGTCTCTCTACCTCCTGGGGGGAGGTTGGTGCCTCGATGTCGGGGCCTGGCCAGGCCCGGGGTTGGGGTCGAGCCGTGGCCACGCGGCCTCGTGGTGTAGGTTCCAAAGATGGCGGCTGGGCCGGGGCCAGGGTGCTGATGGGGCCAGGGCCAGCCGATACTGACGGGTTTCAGGAGCGGAAGTCCCGTTGCGGATGGGGTGCGGGTTGCCTTGGGGGGTTGTCGGGGTTGCTCTTGCTGGGGATTCAGAGGGAGCCGGGGTCCGGGCCCCGTTGTGCGGAGGGGAGACGGCCCGGCCATGCGGCCTGTCCAGCACTGCATGTGCAGCTTTTCATCTTTTACTTTTAAAACCAGTCTCATCTAAATTCTTCCTTTTCCTTTTCCTAGAAGCCTTTCCTCCCTTCCTGGGCACCCATGCAGCTCTTCGCCCGCGGACCAAAAACGCTCTCCTTGTGAAGAGCCAGCTTTATTTTTAATAAATTCCTCAAATTTCTTTTCCATCTTCCTATCTAGATCTGATGCAAATTTCACTAAATATAAATATGAAGTGAAACAGATCTGCTTTCAATTAATGTGGTAATAGGCCACAAAACAACCAACCGCTAACAGGAAACCCTTTCAAAACGTCCAAATTGAGATAAAAAAAACTTGTCTTGAGCGCTTGCGTACAACTAATCTAACGTGAACGCAAAAATGAGCGTCAGCAGGAGGATAGAAGTGCATGCGTCACTGCGCTCTGCACTTTGCGGAACGAACCAGCATTATTACTATCAGCTAGCGCCAAGCAACGGTGAAAATACGCGCTTAAACGCGCGCCATTGCATTTTTTAAAATGAATCCTGTAAACGGGAATTGTCTGAGTAATCAGACCGTTCCTTTCCTTGCCCGAAGCCAAAATTTAAAAACGAGCCTTGTTAACTCGCCGGAACTCGATAGGCAGTACGATAATTAAATCGATTGACCCGCTCAGGAATCAGGTGCACTAACAGGCATATTATAACAGGGCTGAATTCCTACCTCAAATATAAATCAAACGATAAACACTCACAGAGTTGGCATTAAAATAAACGCTTATATCCTGATTAGATAAATAAATAAAGACAAGTCGTATTGTATAGGGGAAAGAGCATGCAAGTCATAACACAAGCATTTAGATTAAACACTGACTTGCACAAGTGTTCCAAACGTTCTCTCTATGCTCTAAACAATATTAATAATATTTCGCTAAATACAAATTATTTCTAAGCATATTTCTCCAAAACATTCATACAAGCATAGGGGTGACGGCAGACAAGACTTATCTGATGGGCAGTAGCCAAAAAAGAAGGAAGATGCATGGAGGTTCTGGTCCTTTGTTGACTCTTAGAACTTTTACCCAATGTTCTTGTTCTTTAAAGGTGCTGCTGTGGGTGGCGCAATAAAGGAAGATTGCAATAATCTTAGCCTCCGGTCTTGTCATTAAATCAATGTCCAGTCAGTGCTTTACTTTATAAAAAAAAGTACTTTAATACACACAAGAGAAATATACTACTCATAAATAAGGATAAACAGTGAAAAACAGATGTCTCTACAACCCCCTGGGACAGGCTTCTTACCACAGACAGTATTATAGTCCCTAGACGCTAAGCAATACAAAAGCACAATTAGCATGTTGTATTGGGTTGCTCTCATTTGCTACAGCCATGATACCAGACCTTGTATTGAAATTATATAGTTTCAGCATGTTATGTTAAGTCAAATGTTCTTGATCAACCCTTAACCCCCCAGCCAAAGAAACAGATGTGCCCTCCTGTCCTGAGTGAGGACACTGCTCTAGTAGTGTCAGGGGTACAGTCACGGGTGCCAAATGGCTTGGCACAGTTTATTGGAGTCCCACTAGTCTCGTAGCCACTGGCTAGCTGTAGGAGGGTAGTGGCTGGCCAGAGTGCCAGTACGGGGAACATCCTTTACCACAAAACTTTTACAACGTGGTGCCATTACCACGCAACTTTTACAACGCAATTCGTTACAACGAATTGCGCTGGGGGGCGCTCTAGGATAGGGAAAAGTTTTATTTACTATCCAACACCTTCCCTACTATCCACGGGGACTGGAGTTGGAATAGTAAATTAAACTATTCACTATCCACGCAAGTCGTTGTAATGACTTGTGTTGTAAAACCTGCGTTGTAACGGTACGCGTGGTAATACCACACGTTGTACCGTCATACATCCGCCAGTACACCCTGATACCTATAGATGTCACAAAAAGGAATGTGGGGGCCTGTACCATGGGTCACTCTTCACTAGCTACTGAATCTAACTGGAAGTATCACACAGACTCCCACAAAACTGGGGAGGGGTCTGGACGGATAAAGTAATCTTGCCTTCAAGGACTGGGCCCAAGCCCAAGGTGACCTGACCTGACCTGGTCAGAGCCGGTCGCTCCACCCACCGCGCGGCCCATCCCTGGAGTGCCCGGTCTCCGCCGCTGCCCGTTGTGCCTCTGCTGTGCCCTGATCTCGCCTGCCTACAGTATAGTATCTGCCCTGTTGTCGTTTTTCGTTTTGTGCCAGTAATCTGTTTTTTCTCCCCGCATTGTGTCCGCCCTGTTGTGCCCTGATCCCGTTTTGTGCCAGTAATCTGTTTTTTCTCCCCGCATTGTGTCCGCCCTGTTGTACCCTGATCCCGTTTTGTGCCAGTAATCTGTTTTTCTCCCCGCATTGTGTCCGCCCGGTTGTGCCCTGATCTCGTTTTGCCCGTTTCTGTTTCTATGCCAGTAATTGTTTTTATGTCCTCGCCATCTTGTCCCAGTAGATCCAGTGTGCCCCTGCAGTGTCCCCTGCGCTCTGGGCCAGGGCTTGTTGTCGGAGTCCCTCTAGGGAGGGACAGGTTCTTTGTTCTTGACGGAATTGTTCCTGGGTGGGACCCCCCTCTTGACGCCACTGGGCCAGGTCGGGGAGGTCCTGGAGCCGCCCGAGTCCTTCTTCGGCTTGGGCCGGGGGCCTGGCTTCTGGGGTGGCCTCCTCCGGGACAATCGCGGGAGGAGGCTCCGGCCACTCGGGTTCCTCTGGGCTGGGGACGGCCCGGGCGGCCATGGACCGGGTCGTGACACAGACCCATTCGGGAAGGCCTAGCATCCCCAGGTGCTCTCTTCGTTCGACTGCTGCCCAAGGAGAACTTTCGAGGTCGTTCCCCAGGAGGCAATCCACGGGGGCATCATCGCGGACAGTTACTTTCAGCATTCCGGATACTCCTCCCCATTCGAAGGGGACACAGGCCATTCGACATAGACTTTCTGAGTTGTCGGCCGACCGGACAGGGCAAAGAATGTTCGGCAAGATCTGGTCCGGGGCCACCAGGTGACAGCGGACTGCGGTCACACTGGCCCCGGTGTCGCGGAGGGCTTCTGCCCGGCGGCCATTAATGTTGACCCACTGGCTGTACTTCTGCGTGTTGGCGGGAAGGGGGGCCCGCGGGATCAGGTCTCGTTCCCCTAAGCAAACCAGGGACATGGCGGCCGGTTCCCACTCGGGCGGGTCGGTCTCGTACTCTTCTTGATCTTCCGGGGTTGGCTCTTCCCCCAGGGCGGCAGCAGCAACCTGGCGGGGTATCGTGTTCGGGTTTTTCGGGCAGTTGGGATCATTGGCGTAGTGGCCGGGTCGCTGGCATCGGTGGCAGGTAACGTTGGCTCGGAATCCGGGTCGCATCGGAGGGTTTCCCCTGCCGGCCGGGGGCGGGGGGTTGCTTGTGGGAGTCACCGGGCCGGTGTCTCTACCCCGACCCTGGCCTCCCCCCCCCCCCACGGGGGCGATGGGGCCCTTGGCCAGTTCTGTTCGGTTCGCAGGTCCCAGTGCGGCCAACTCGGGTGCTTTCCCATCGGTCAGCTTCGGCGGCGAGTTGCTGCGGTTCCGTTAGTTTACTGTCCAGGGGGTGCTGCCTGAGTTCGATGAAGCAGTTGTTAGAAAGGTGCTCCCATACAATAAGGTCAAAGAGCTGCTCGTACGTGGTCACTTTGCTGCCCTTGATCCACCCCTCGAAGGCTCGACTAAAGTAGTTCACGTACTCCACCCAAGTTGTGCCCGGGATCCGTTTGCAGTCGCGGAACCGCTGGCGGTACATCTCGGGTGTGAGTCCGTATCGAGTGAGGAGGGCGGCTTTCATGTGGTCGTAGGACGTCATCAGGTGGTCCGGGAGTTGCAGCAGGGCGTCACGCCCTTCGTTGACAAACCTCCCCCATAACCCGGCTCCCCAGTCGCTCCGGGGAATCCGGTGGGAGGTCATGGCTACCTCGTATGCTTTGAACCATTGCTGGATATCATCGTTCTTATAGTACTCTCTGATGACCTCCTTGGGGATGTGGACCTTGGGATCTGTAGTGGCAGGAGTGTTCGGCCGCTCGGGGATCCCGAGCTCTTTGTTCTACTTCCGAATCTCTAGTTCCTTGAGTTGGCGCTCATGTTCGTAGGCTAGCTTCTTCTCTTCTAACTCTCTTTGCCTTTGTTTCTCTTCTCGTTCCTCTCGGAGCCGTAAGTGTTCCAACGTTATTTTTTGTTCCGCCAATTTGAGCTCTCCCTCTAAGCGAAGTCGCGCCAGTTCCAATTCATGGAGCCTGTTTTTTTCCCGTTCTTGGACCTCCTCTGGGGAGAGCCCCGATCTTCTTTCCCCCGTCGGGTGGGGCTGGTTTCGGGAGTCTCGTGGCTTCGTGTTGGGGGTACAGTCGTACCCGTCTCGGCCCAGGATTCTAGGGCTTGTTTGAAGTCCTCTTTCGTGCTCAGTCCCGTGGTTGAAATGCCTAGTTGTAGGCAGAATTGCTTCAGCTCTCTGTGGTTGTATTCTTCTAGTTTTTCCATCTGGAATTTTTCCGTTGTTCCGCTCTCTTTTGTTGTCATGGTGGTTGTGTGTCGTGGGGCAAGTTACCCTCTGTACGATTATGCGTTGGTTCGGATCGCGCCGCTGGCCACCAATGTTAGACGGAGACCCGGAGGGTCGGCCGAGGACTGGGGGAGAGGCCTCCGATGAGGGCCGTCTCCGACGATCGTACAGATAGGTTACTTCCCTCCCCACAGATAGACACCACACCAGGATGAGATCAACACTCTTTATATAGAGTTCTTTTGGCAAGGTTATCAGCGATACAGGGTAACCAGGACTCGAGGGTCCTCTCACTTCTAGTCTCTGTAGGGGAAAGGGGTAGCGGGACAGGCCGGGGGCGATCGACACCTGGCGGAGGGGAGCCGTTGACGACTCTTTCGTTTATTGATCGGCCAAGTGGTCTCTCTACCTCCTGGGGGGAGGTTGGTGCCTCGATGTCGGGGCCTGGCCAGGCCCGGGGTTGGGGTCGAGCCGTGGCCACGCGGCCTCGTGGTGTAGGTTCCAAAGATGGCGGCTGGGCCGGGGCCAGGGTGCTGATGGGGCCAGGGCCAGCCGATACTGACGGGTTTCAGGAGCGGAAGTCCCGTTGCGGACGGGGTGCGGGTTGCCTTGGGGGGTTGTCGGGGTGGCTCTTGCTGGGGATTCAGAGGGAGCCGGGGTCCGGGCCCCGTTGTGCGGAGGGGAGACGGCCCGGCCATGCGGCCTGTCCAACACTGCATGTGCAGCTTTTCATCTTTTACTTTTAAAACCAGTCTCATCTAAATTCTTCCTTTTCCTTTTCCTAGAAGCCTTTCCTCCCTTCCTGGGCACCCATGCAGAATCTTCGCCCGCGGACCAAAAACGCTCTCCTTGTGAAGAGCCAGCTTTATTTTTAATAAATTCCTCAAATTTCTTTTCCATCTTCCTATCTAGATCTGATGCAAATTTCACTAAATATAAATATGAAGTGAAACAGATCTGCTTTCAATTAATGTGGTAATAGGCCACAAAACAACCAACCGCTAACAGGAAACCCTTTCAAAACGTCCAAATTGAGATAAAAAAACTTGTCTTGAGCGCTTGCGTACAACTAATCTAACGTGAACGCAAAAATGAGCGTCAGCAGGAGGATAGAAGTGCATGCGTCACTGCGCTCTGCACTTTGCGGAACGAACCAGCATTATTACTATCAGCTAGCGCCAAGCAACAGTGAAAATACGCGCTTAAACGCGCGCCATTGCATTTTTTAAAATGAATCCTGTAAACGGGAATTGTCTGAGTAATCAGACCGTTCCTTTCCTTGCCCGAAGCCAAAATTTTTAAACGAGCCTTGTTAACTCGCCGGAACTCGATAGGCAGTACGATAATTAAATCGATTGACCCGCTCAGGAATCAGGTGCACTAACAGGCATATTATAACAGGGCTGAATTCCTACCTCAAATATAAATCAAACGATAAACATTCACAGAGTTGGCATTAAAATAAACGCTTATATCCTGATTAGATAAATAAATAAAGACAAGTCGTATTGTATAGGGGAAAGAGCATGCAAGGCATAACACAAGCATTTAGATTAAACACTGACTTGCACAAGTGTTCCAAACGTTCTCTCTATGCTCTAAACAATATTAATAATATTTCGCTAAATACAAATTATTTCTAAGCATATTTCTCCAAAACATTCATACAAGCATAGGAGTGACGGCAGACAAGACTTATCTGATGGGCAGTAGCCAAAAAAGAAGGAAGATGCATGGAGGTTCTGGTCCTTTGTTGACTCTTAGAACTTTTACCCAATGTTCTTGTTCTTTAAAGGTGCTGCTGTGGGTGGCGCAATAAAGGAAGATTGCAATAATCTTAGCCTCCGGTCTTGTCATTAAATCAATGTCCAGTCAGTGCTTTACTTTATAAAAAAAAGTACTTTAATACACACAAGAGAAATATACTACTCATAAATAAGGATAAACAGTGAAAAACAGATGTCTCTACAACCCCCTGGGACAGGCTTCTTACCACAGACAGTATTATAGTCCCTAGACGCTAAGCAATACAAAAGCACAATTAGCATGTTGTATAGGGTTGCTCTCATTTGCTACAGCCATGATACCAGACCTTGTATTGAAATTATATAGTTTCAGCATGTTATGTTAAGTCAAATGTTCTTGATCAACCCTTAACCCCCCAGCCAAAGAAACAGATGTGCCCTCCTGTCCTGAGTGAGGACACTGCTCTAGTAGTGTCAGGGGTACAGTCACGGGTGCCAAATGGCTTGGCACAGTTTATTGGAGTCCCACTAGTCTCGTAGCCACTGGCTAGCTGTAGGAGGGTAGTGGCTGGCCAGAGTGCCAGTACGGGGAACATCCTTTACCACAAAACTTTTACAACGTGGTGCCATTACCACGCAACTTTTACAACGCAATTCGTTACAACGAATTGCGCTGGGGGGCGCTCTAGGATAGGGAAAAGTTTTATTTACTATCCAACACCTTCCCTACTATCCACGGGGACTGGAGTTGGAATAGTAAATTAAACTATTCACTATCCACGCAAGTCGTTGTAATGACTTGTGTTGTAAAACCTGCGTTGTAACGGTACGCGTGGTAATACCACGCGTTGTACCGTCATACATCCGCCAGTACACCCTGATACCTATAGATGTCACAAAAAGGAATGTGGGGGCCTGTACCATGGGTCACTCTTCACTAGCTACTGAATCTAACTGGAAGTATCACACAGACTCCCACAAAACTGGGGAGGGGTCTGGACGGATAAAGTAATCTTGCCTTCAAGGACTGGGCCCAAGCCCAAGGTGACCTGACCTGACCTGGTCAGAGCCGGTCGCTCCACCCACCGCGCGGCCCATCCCTGGCGTGCCCGGTCTCCGCCGCTGCCCGTTGTGCCTCTGCTGTGCCCTGATCTCGCCTGCCTACAGTATAGTATCTGCCCTGTTGTCGTTTTTCGTTTTGTGCCAGTAATCTGTTTTTTCTCCCCGCATTGTGTCCGCCCTGTTGTGCCCTGATCCCGTTTTGTGCCAGTAATCTGTTTTTTCTCCCCGCATTGTGTCCGCCCTTTTGTACCCTGATCCCGTTTTTTGCCAGTAATCTGTTTTTCTCCCCGCATTGTGTCCGCCCGGTTGTGCCCTGATCTCGTTTTGCCCGTTTCTGTTTCTATGCCAGTAATTGTTTTTATGTCCTCGCCATCTTGTTGCCCTCCACCCCGCTCCCTGCCGCTGCTCCCCGCGGCCCCACCACGGTTCCCTCCAGCATCAGCGCTCCGCTCCCCTCCCCACTCGCCACCCCGCTCACGCCTCCCAGCTGCTCCTCCCTCGTTCCGCCCCTCCCACAACGCCATTTATGTCGGAGTCCACGCGTACGCGCAGCGTTCACGCGCAGCGTTCACGCGCAGCGTTCACGCGCAGCGGGTGCCCCAATGGTGCGCCAAAGGCGTGCCAAAGGCAAGCCCGTCTGCGCCCGTCCGTGCCTGGACCGCGCCCAGCGCCAGACACCCTGGCCACCGCCGATGCCATCCCACCCGCCGGACGTACGACGCAGCCACCCTCAGCGCACTCAACACCGGCTGCCTCCCCGGCTGCCACCGAGCCACTCCAGGACGCACCCACGGACCCTTCACCTGCCAATCCTGTAAGTTCTCCTGCATCTGGACCTGCACTCACCCGCACTCGCCAAGCCGAGCGCCAACAGCAACCACCTGAAGTGCATCCTGCTCAACACCCGCTCCGTCCACAGGCACGCCGTGGAACTATGGAACCTGCTCGACACCACTTCTCTGGACATCGCCTTCCTCACGGAGACCTGGATGAACGCCTCCTCAGCACCCGACATCGCCATATCCATCCCGGACGGCTACAAGATCATCCGGAGGGACCGCGTCAACCAGACTGGAGGAGGCATCGCCATCGTCCACGCATCAAGACCAACTCCGACGACACCCTCACAACAGCCGAACACCTTCACTTCCAGATACACACCGACCCCAAAACCACATTCAGAGGCACCCTCGTCTACAGACCCCCAGGACCCCGCACACAATTCAGCGAAGACATCGCAGACTTCATCAGCCCACACGCCCTCCCCTCTGCTGACTACATCCTCCTAGGGGACCTCAACTTCCACCTGGAGAACAACAACGACAACAACACCACCAATCTGCTGGACGACCTCGCCAACCTCGGACTCAAGCAACTGGTGAACACCCCCACCCACTACGCCGGACACACGCTTGACCCAATCTTCTCCTCCAGCAAGCACATGTCCTTCAGCCACTCCACCAGATTCTACTGGACAGACCACAGCTGCGTCCACTTCAGCTTCAGAAAGACCACGACTCACCACCTCCCACAACAGGTTCCCCACAGGAACTGGAACAAGATCACCACCGACCAGCCTACCACATCACTAAACCAGAACCCTCCCACCAGATCAACGGACCCCAACCAAGCAGCCCTCAACCTCGCACAGTGGATCACCAACTGCGCCGACGACCTCGCACCCCTGAAAACCCATCCCAGCAGGACCGGAAGCAAGAAAGCCCCATGGTTCCACGACGAACTCAAGAACTCCAAGAAGAACTGCCGCACCCTCGAGAAAGCCTGGCGAAAGAACCCAACCGCAGACAACATGACCAGCCTCAAGCACGCCACCCGCAAACACCACCAGCTGATCCACACCACCAAGAAGTCAGCATTCAAGGAACGACTAGACAACAACACACACAACAGCAAGGAGCTCTTCAGCATCGTCAAGGAGCTCTCCAACCCCAGTGCCGGAAACAACGACATCACTCCCTCACAAGACCTCTGCGACTCACTCGCCTCGTTCTTCCACAGCAAGATCGCAGACATACACAACAGCTTCGGCGAACAGTCAACGCACCCAACCATACCACCAACGCCCCCCACCACCACCCTCCGCGCCTGGACCCCAGTCAGCACAGAAGACACCATCCACACGATGAACACCATCCACTCCGGATCGCCAACTGACCCATGCCCTCACCACGTCTTCAACAACGCCGACTCCTTCATCGCCCTCAACTCCGGGACATCATCAACTGCTCCTTCGACACCGCCACTTTCCCGGAGAGCTGGAAGCATGCCGAGCTCAACGCCCTCCTGAAGAAACCATCGGCAGACCCCACGGACCTCAAGAATTACCGCCCCATTTCGCTCCTCCCCTTTCCAACCAAAGTCATCGAGAAGACCGTCAACAGACAGCTTGCCGCCTTCCTCGAGACAAATTGATCCCTTGACCACTCGCAGTCCGGCTTCCGAGCCAACCACAGCACCGAAACCGCCCTCATTGCAGCCACTGACGACATCCGAACCCTGCTCGACAACGGGGAAACAGCTGCCCACATCCTCCTGGACCTCTCAGCAGCGTTCGATACTGTCTGCGACCGCACTCTAGTACAACGCCTCAGCAACGTCGGAATCCAAGAGAAGGCCCTGGAGTGGATCATCTCGTTCCTCGCCGGAAGAACCCAGAGGGTTCGCCTCCCCCAGTTCAGATCCGAGGCCACCGAAGTCATCTGCGGCGTACCACAAGGATCATCACTCAGCCCCACCCTCTTCAACGTGCACATGAGACCCCTCACAGCCATCGCACGCCATCACAGCCTCAACATCATCTCCTACGCCGATGACACCCAGCTGATCCTCTCCCTCACCAACGACCCCGACACCGCCAGAACCAACCTACACGAAGGGATGAAAGAAGTAGCCGAGTGGATGAAGAACAGCCGCTTGAAACTGAACTCAGACAAGACGGAAGTCCTCATCCTTGGATCATCACCGTCAGCCTGCGACGACTCCTGGTGGCCCCCAGCCCTAGGCTGCGCACCCAAACCAACGGACCACGCTCGCAACCTGGGCTTCATCCTGGACTTCTCCCTATCAATGACCAGACAAGTCAACGCCGTCTCGTCATCGTGTTTCAACATCCTACGCATGCTCCGTAAGATCTTCCGATGGATCCCCACCGAAACCAGGAAGACGGTCACCCAGGCACTTGTCACCAGCAGACTGGATTACGGAAACACCCTCTACACCGGAACCACAGCCAAACTGCAGAAAAGACTCCAACGCATCCAGAACGCCTCCGCACGACTCATCCTGGACATCCCCCGTCACAACCACATCTCCGGACACCTGAAAAACCTGCACTGGCTCCCCGTCGGCAAAAGAATCACGTTCCGCCTCCTCACCCACGCACACAACGCCCTCCACGACCTAGGCCCTAGGTACCTCAACAGCCGCCTGACCTTCTACACTCCCACCCGCCAACTACGATCGACCAGCCACGCCCTCGCCGTCGTTCTACGCATTCGAAGAGCCACCATGTGAGGAAGATCCTTCTCCTACCTGGCAGCCAAGACCTGGAATTCCCTCCCCATCCACCTCCGTCTTACCCAAGACCACCTCTCCTTCAGGAAGCAACTCAAGACCTGGCTGTTCGAGCAGTAGCGGACCCCCCCCCAAAGCGCCTTGAGACCCTCCGGGTGAGTAGAGCGCTATACAAATTTCTTGATTGATTGATTGATTGAAGCCTTACCGTCTCCCTCTGTCTCTGCTGATGTGCTGAAAGCTTCCTTATCTTGAGTAACTGTCTGCAATTTCCATGTGTTCCCAGGCAGCCACTCCACAAGTCTCACATGAACAGCTGGTTCTTTGAACAATGCCTTTGCTGCTCTTCAAACTGGCAAATTCCTTCGCAGCATAATCCATCGGTGAGTGAGCAAGCTTCTTATCTTGCCTTCACACCACAGGCCGTGGCTGGCTTCCTTGGATAGACCCAGTAGGTGCCGCCTTGATAGACTTGTAGACAAGTATTGAACAAAAATGAACCACTAAGGCCAGACTTTTATTACTTCTGATGTATATGCTGATCCAATCAGAGGGTCTGATACTTTTGAATCGTTTTGAATCCTGGGTGCCCCTCAAATTGTGAGGCACATTCAAGTCCAAAGCATGCGAAGGATGACTTACTGTCTCTGATTGTACCAGCTCTGGCTATTCCAAAGAAAGAAATTTCGATTAATTCCAGGCCAGGAGGCCCAGACCATCACCCAACAGAAAGGAGTGCAGGGTCCCTCTTAGCAGAGTTAGTGTAGCTAAACATAGATAAGAGTGAGTGTCTACCCCAGCCCACCAGGCTTTTACAAGGATTAGGGGCACTGGGGAGCTGGAATGTCCAGCCGAACAGCTCACATTACACATAACGGCTCAACTCACCATTCTTCCCCAGTACACACACGGGCAAGGGAGACTGCACAGACTTGATCAGGATGGTGGCTAGTAGCCCACCCTTCCTAGAATACAGAGACACCTTGACTGTAGATTTATTGCTGCCAACACAGTCATTCTATCACAGCCCATGTAGAGAGGGCAGTAGCCACTCTCTGTGTAGTAGGGGTGCACTATGCATTCCTATTTGACCTCAAAGCCAAGCTATAGGGTCTCAATCCATGTAAACAGGGAGACCCTCGGTGGACATGTATGATTGTCATGCACACTGAGGTAGGGATCCAGAAAACATCCAGTAACTTTTAAGCAACTTGCCTGGAGATCAGCATAAGGCAGGGGAAGCACTCTCTCCAGACATGCAGAAGACTTCCCGTCCCAACAGTGGACATTTTTATGTGCTGACTGAATGGGAAGTGTAATTTTATTTGTAAAATCTAGAATCAAACCAGAAACTTTGTTTAATCATTAATTTATACAATATTGTCTTAATTGTAATGTATGTTTTATGATCGTTTTAAAATTGTCGAAATAATCACACTTTCTGAAAATGATGGGGGTACCAAAAGGTAAATCATAAGTTTTAGTAGTAATCCCTGCCTAACATTCATTGAATTCCATATTTGGTCTTCTAAATTTTCAAATAAATGCTCCTGCAAGATTGTTTTTGCAATCAGAATTAGAGTTTTGCTACCATGTTATTCGGTAAGATTCACAGACGCATACATACACTCTCGATCTCAGCCTACGTTACTGACTTCAAATTATGCTAAGGAACACAGCCACATTCATGCACGCACACACATTCACACACACACATACACACAGACTCTCTCTGATCTCAGTCTAAGTTACTTTCTTCGGATGTATGACGTTACAACGCATACTTTTACAACGCCTACCTTTACATCGCAAGTTTTACAACGCATACCATTACACCGCATAATGCTTTTGGGCGCTGGATAGTGAATAGTTTAATTTACTATTCCAACTCCAGTCCCCGTGGATAGTAGGGAAGGTGTTGGATAGTACATTAAACCTATTCCCTATCGTAGAGCGCCCCCCAGCGTTATGCGTTGTAATGGTTTGTGTTGTAAAAGTTGCGTTGTAATGGTAGTTCGTTGTAAAAGTTTTGTTGTAAAGGCTGTATACCACTTTCTTCAGATTAAGTCTAGAGAAGTGTATGCACATGCACACGCACACACCAGTGGTTAATTTCTTTTTTTTTTTTTAAATAAGTGCCGGGGCTCTCGTCAGGAGGCAGCTCCTACCAGCCCCTTTCTCCTGTTAGTGCCACCTAAAGCAGAAGTCATGAAACCGTACAAGTGGGCAGAGGATGTGGTGAAATTTCCAGAGCTGCCGACCTTGGAGCTGGTGGGAACCAGGTTTGAGTTTGAGCATCGTCACAACATCCTGTGATTTCCGTACTAAAAATAAATGTGTCCTTAACTGGTGCTCAAGCGCCGTTGTTGATGATTAGGTGCCAGTGCTGGGCACCAGAAACACTAGCTCAAATTAAGCACTGAGCTTCAAGGAACCTTACAGGTGTAAGGATATAAGCTTGAGCACTCCTATGGGCAAAATTACTTGCAGGAAAGTAATCCAAAAGTAATCAAGGGGGTATTTCTGATTGTTAATTCAATCAGTACACATATTTCCTCATATGCTTCAAAATTCCATTCGGTAAATACATTCTGGTAGTAACGATACAATCGATGGTGTCACGATGTGATCAATTCATCATTATATTGGAAACTCCCCAATGCATTTCGAGCCATGGGCTCTTCTTCAGGGGGTATGTGTCGTATTTAGAATGATGAAGTGCCCGCTCGGACGCCATAAACTTAATTCCCGGAGTAGAAGGGTGAAGAATCTCTTTTGTTTCAAATTAAGCACTGACACACACACACTCTCCATCAATCAATCAATCAGTGTCAAATTAAGCACTGACACACACACACTCTCTCTCTATCTATCAATCTATCAATCAAACAATCCCCCTCAGTGCCTTGAGACCCGTCACGGTCTCAAGGCGCTGAGAGGGGGGGTGCTGCTACTGCTCCAAGAGAGAAGAGCCAAGTCTTGAGGAGTCTTCTGAAGGCGAGTAGGTCTTGGGTCTGCCATATGTGGGTAGGGAGGGTGTTCCAGGTCTTGGTGGCGAGGTAGGAGAAGGATCTGCCGCTGGAGGTCATTCGTTGGATGCGGGGGACAGTGGCGAGGGCGAGGCTGGTGGAGCGGAGCTGGTGGGTGGGGGTGTAGAAGCTGAGTCTGCTGTTAAGGTTGGCTGGTCCGGCGTTGTGGAGTGCTTTGTGTGCGTGGGTGAGGAGCTTGAAGGTGATCCTCTTGTCGACGGGGAGCCAGCGTAGGTCTCTCAGGTGGGGGGTGATGTGGCTGCGGCGGGGGCATTGACGATCAGTCGGGTGGAGGCGTTTTGGATGCGTTGTAGTCGTCGTAGGTGTTTGGCTGGGATTCCTGCGTAGAGTGCGTTGCCGTATTCCAGTCTGCTGCTGACGAGGGCCTGTGTCACCGTTCTTCTTGTTTCGGTCGGGAACCACTTGTAGATCCTGCGGAGCATGCGGAGGGTGTTGTAGCAGGAGGAGGAGACGGCGTTGACCTGCTTAGCCATGGAGAGGGAGGAGTTGAGGATAAATCCTAGGTTGTGTGCATGGTCGGTGGGTGTTGGTGCTGTTCCCAGTGTTGGCAGCCACTAGGAGTCGTCCTAGGCTGAGGTGGTGGGTCCGAGGATGAGTACCTCCGTCTTGTCCGAGTTCAGCTTCAAACAGCTGCTCCTCATCCAGTCGGCGACGGCCTTCATTCCCTCATGGAGGTTGGTTTTGGCAGTGTGTGGGTCCTTGGTGAGGGACCCTCAATTAATTCAGCCCATGTTACTGTTTTCAAATTCTTTCTGGGTTTCCTGTGCATATACAAATATACAACTGTACAATGACAAGGCTGAGTCTTATTTCTGAGCAAAGATAAGTCTTTATTTGGACACGGTTGATCATGTCATGTCGATTAACTGTGCCTCTGCCATTGGCATCAGGCACAAGGCTGAAGCCCTTCTATCTTCTTTTTTATCTAATCACACCCAGTCAGTTAAGCTGGGTGACTTCAATTCACCAGTTTTTTCACTCCCTTGTGGAGTTCCACAGGCATCTTCACTAAGTCCAACTTCATTCAACATATACGTAATGAACTTAGCAAGGGTAATCAGATCTTTTTGGATGGGTCTTAAATCATACGTGGACGACACGCTACTTGTGCTTGCCGTACATAAGGATGGAGACACAGTCTCGGCTAGCTTTCATGTTGGTATGTTAGTCATTAGTACCTGGATGTCTAACCACTGCCTTAAATTGAATTTAGCTAAGACAGAGGTAATGGTTTTTGGAAACCTTGCTCCTGGATGGTCTCCTACCTGGTGGCCAACAGAGCTAGGATTACCACCTACCCCAGTCAAGAAGGCTAGAAATTTGATGATAGACTGTCCTTCACTCTTCATGTTAACACAGTGGTTTCCTCATCCTTTTATGTGCTAAGGATGATAAAGAAATTGTTACCCTTCATCCCAGTTAGCCCCAGAATTTTAATCTGCGCTCTGGTCATGTCAAAAGTTGGCTATTGCCTGTTGATCAATGCCCAAGAAAGGGTTTTGAGTAGGTTGCCGCTGGTACAGAACACAGCCGCTAGGATGCTAACAGGTACCCCGAAGTTTCATCCATCTCCAACGTGATGCGACAGCTCCACTGGCTGCCCATAAGAAGCAGAGCAAAGTTTAAGGCTCTCTGCATTGCCTAGTAGGCAATTCACAACACAGGACCAGAATGTCTCAAGAAAGCTGTCTTGGCTTAAGCACCCAACAGATCTATTTGTTCAGCAGAGGCCAACCTTCTGATTGTCACCAGAACCAAAAGGGTTAATTGGGATGACAGAAGCTTCATAGTGGCTACATCTAAACTGTGGAACTCTCTCCCCATGCAGATCAAGGCTAGTTCCACACTGCTACTATTCAGAAAACAAATAAAGACGTGGCTCTTCAAGCAATGGGCCTCGTCAGCACTGGCTTATCCTTTCAGTACAAAGCGCCGAGACACCTATGGGTATTTGTGTGCTTTAGAAATTGTTAAAAATAAATTGTTAAAAATAAATGAAGTCATTGTAATTGGCAAACAAATGTTTGCTTTTAATCTTACGTGACTAGGAAATGACGAACATTCTAAACTACCTCTTCTACCTCCTCATTTTTTTATTTACTCTGGATTCTGCAATCTCTGTATAGAAGTTTGTCTCGAGTTTGCTTACTAGAATCGAGTTAAGAGGCCTGTAAAAATGAAATGACCTGGCTGCTCAACTCTAAGTGATTGCAGACGAGTTGTCATGTCATATTGCATGGCAGAGTCAGTGCCAAAGTGAAAGATGTCACAGAGCATCATTACAGCTACTGTTCAAACAATGAAAAATTAAAGCGGGGATTTCACTCTTCTGATCTTTATCTAAAAGGAACAGTGATCATCAGAAAGGAAATATTTATTCCAGAATGTTTATTTTTTGCATGCTCCAGGTCATTGCATTTAAGACAGAGGGCTAGATTTACTAAGGGCTTGCATTGCTCTTGTGTCACACCAGGCGACACAAGCCCTTAGTTTGAATGTATTAACCCATGCAAAGCCACCGTGCATGGGTCTGTGTGGTTAAGTAAATCCAAGGTAACACAAGGCAGCGTATTTCACTGCCTAGTGTTACCTATCACCAGGGAGGCATTCAATGAATTGAGTGTGGGCTTTCTCATGCATCCACCCATGGATGTTGGCGCATTTCTAGATTTACAAACAGTTGCAAATCTGGCAATGCGCCAAAATGGTACGCCTTCCAGGCCCAGGTGTAATGGGAAAAAATATATATTTTTTAAAGTTTTTATTGAGGCTACAACATAAGCACAATAATACATACAGTTCAGCAATGCCATCAATCAGTTACAGAGGATTTAAGGCACATTCATGGTACATTGTCAATTTAGCGGAATTAGAAATATTTCTGAGATACGCAACAGAATGAATCATATTACACTTGGTGGAGGTAGTAGTTCTAGGGAGGCAAATAGAGACATCCCCTTAACCATACTTGTGGATTTCCCTGTGTCCCTGCTCTAGGCATCTGGTGCCCGTGCAGGTGTAGGCTCCAGGCTATTTACAGGGGTGTTGTGATCTGAGGTGTCATCTGCTAGGCTATGTAGGTATGTGACCAGAGGTCCCAAAATATTGTGCGGCCTGCTGGCGCATGGCATAAGATTCCAAAATTCTGTCAGTTGTGTCTGGCAATATGCCGCATCGGCCAAAGCTTGAGCGTCGGTGCCGGTCTTTGCCCCCAGTATATTGCCACTCTACGTTTGGCCAGGACCAGTAGCATTGCCACAAGGCGTCAGTAGGCATCGGGCACCTCCCTGACATAGCCAAACAAGCAAAGAAGGGGATTAGGTGTAAGGGTGGTCGTTGTGATAGCACAAATGGACGTGCACACTTTCAGCCAGTAGGCTGACGCTTTGGGGCAGGACCACGCTAAATGTATAAACGAGGCATCGGGCGACTCGCAGCGCGAGCAGCGTGAGTCCGTGGTGAGCCCATCCTGCACAGCAAAAATTGAAGTGCGGTATAGCCTATGGAGGAACTTGAAATGTATTTGTCTGAGTCTGTAATTAGGGGAGAGTTTTTCTGTTTGTGTGCAACAGTATTTCCATTGCTCTGGTGTAGGGCTGTCAAGCAGGTCCACCCACAAGGCGCCTCATGCTAGTTCGGCGCTAGTAGATGTAGCCTCAAGGGATTATGAGTAGAGGCTGGTGACAAGCTTACGGTGTATAGAAGCTGTGTGGATATATTCTAAAGGGAAAAAATATCTCCATTTCTCCTAGTTACTTTTTCTATGTGTGATGTATTTTACCTCACACATCAAAAAACAAAATCGCCTTTAAGGATTGATTGTTTTTGTGGAGGGAGGTGTTCCTTCCTGCACAAAATCAATCCTGCTTGTAATGCAGGCACCCTTGCACAATTGTGCATGGGTGCTTGCAATGGCATACAGTGCGCCAGTGCAAGGAGGCAGCGGAAATGTACCATATCCTTGTAAATATGGGGCATTTCTGATGTCTCCCTTTCATGCAACACAATGCTGCTAGTTGCCTTGCTGCATTGTGTTGTGTGAAATGTTAATCTGCCACAAAATCTCTCTTCATGATTCTGCACATTCTGAGTTACCACAATTTTTATTCTGAAGAACATTAAACTGATTGTAATATCTTTTTTACAACAAAGTACTAATTGTTTTTTGGTGTGTTTAGTTTTATATTACAGATTCAGCTTTTTCACACCTCCAACCACACTATATCTGTCACATGGAAGAGAAAGACGCCAAAGTTTAAAGCAGTATGCAGGATGAGTGAAGGTGTGACCATGTACTGTAAGGAATAACATACTCTCTGCTGTATGTTAAAAGGATACTGCAAGTCACCCATAGTCTCTTTTCTGTTTCCATATCACCCGAACTAATCAAAGTGGTGCCTGGCATCTCCCAAGAGCATAACATAGAATCCACGTAAGATTTGTTTTCCACTTTAAGTCTTTAATTGTTTAGAGCTTTGTTTAATTTGCGGTGAAATTGGTGATACCACTTTTTAGGACATTGAAACAGACATGTACAATGTTTGTTGCATGCAGTAGATTATATAGGGAAACTTATTTAGCTTTGCCAGTGCTTTTTGTTCTGCGAGAAGAAATGATTCGACTCAGTACCCATTTTAGGTTAGAAAGAGAACCTTCGTGCCATTTTGTGAATTTTCTAGGGAGGAAAATCCAGTTCAAACTGGATTTGAATGTGTTTCGATGCAAGTTTAAATTGTATATGAGTGCACGCAAAGACGTTGCAAATGGCATGGGTAGTGTTGTCTAAGGAAGAATATTCACATATTGTGCTATTCCGATGGTTCATGGACTGTGAATAATGTATATGTGTAAAGTAGAGAAGTTTGGTAAATGTATTTTAATTGTGTACAAGGTTCAGGAAACATATAGGTATAAATAAATAAAGTGGTACAAAAATGGCGAATAGTGGGTAGAAAATACAGAAATGCTGATATGGTTGTACATATATTAGAGGCACGTGGGATAGCACCACTGACCAGTAATAAATCAAGATTTGTATTGTGGTTAGGGCTTGCCAATCCATGAACTCATTGAGATCTTGCGTTGGGTGGGAGCATCACCTCCTGAATAAAGTCCATGAAGAAACAACGTGTCTACAACCTAGAAAAAGTAAAGAAGGAGGCCCCAAGCAAACATCCAACAGAGTCCATTACACAAAATGCCTCTCTCATTCCCAACAGGTTTGACAGCTCGTTGGATATAAGCAAAATGTTGATTGCCACCGCAAACAGTGTCTCTAATTTAGTCAGGCCCTCATTTGCTTATAAAGCATCTAGTCCAAAAGTACACTTCAGACAGAACGTCTGCCACCCACATCCACATAACTCATGACCTAAGTCATATAGTTGGCAAATCTTTGGCGACTGAATGGCACATCCAATCACCACACCAACAAGCATTGTAAAGCCACACATGTTAACTTAAATATTCCAGACCTTTTAGGCACTGTATCAAAGTTAAATAATTGGTTGGTGATGGCAGACCTGAGAACAGTCTGCTCATATTGGACACTAGCAGCCCGTCCTGACGTTGTCCGGGTATGAAATAGAATGTGTGTAATGTGTGTATTTGGCAAAGGCAATTTATTTTAAAATCTCGCGGTAGACAACATTTTTTGTTTCATTAGAATCGGGACGGAGAAGGCCCAGCTGCAGCCCTGGTTGATGTTAGCAGGCGCGTGTAATTGGTGTAGTGATCTGCCGCCTGAGCCCGGCTACAGCCCTGGTTGATGTTAGCAGGCGGGTGTAATGTCGTTGAATGAGAGAGTTATCAGCCTCGGGTAAATCCGTTTAATGAGAGAGTTGAGTGACAGCGAGTAGGAGAGGCTGCAGTAATTGTCCCCGCAGACACGCTCATTTGCGTGTTCCCCCACTTGAGGCCCAGATGCATGCCTGTTTGATGTTAGCAGGCGCGTGTTCCCCATCTTGAGGCCCAGCGGCAGCCCTGGTTGATGTTATCAGGCGCGTGTAATTAGTGTACTGATCCGTCGCCTGAGCCCGGCTAGATCCCTGGTTTATGGTAGCAGGCGCGTGTAATTTCGTTGTATGAGAGAGTTCAGTAACAGCGCGCAGGAGAGGCTGCAGTAACGTTACTTACCACGCCTCCAGCTGAACGCGTTTGTCACGCCCCCAGCACACGGCCACAGCAGACGATCTTCTGATTAATGTACGACCCACATGGCATGAATGGCGGAACGTAGCACACGCCCCCAGCGTGCCCCTTGATACGGCGCAATTGCGTTCACATGGCATGAAGGCCGGACACACGCCCCCAGCGTTTCTCACGCCCCCAGCCTGTCACGCCCCCAGCGTGCCCCTTGATGCTGCGCAGCAACGTAATTGGCGCTTGTATGTACGACTCACATGGCATGAAGGGCGGACACACGCCCCCAGCGTTTGTCACGCCCCCAGTGTTTGTCACGCCCCCAGCACACGCCCACAGCGAACGATATGAAGGCCGTACCACACACCCCCAGGGTTAGTCACGCCCCAAGCCCACACCCACAGCACAATGCAGACATGCCCACAAGGGACTACTTTGCTGCCATGGTTCTTTTACCTTTTAAATGTATATGGTGGCCGTCTGCATAGCCTATGTCCTTCTGCTGCAACTGCCCTTTCCAACGCTGTATTGGATGTTGTAATTGGTGCTGTGGTTACTGAGATTACCCGCCTCAAAGGTTTGGGCTCTCTCTTTATAGTATTAGTATGGACTAAGCAAAAGAGTGGACATATTTTAGTTTTCATATTAACGAATATGAGTCATTATAGTCATACTTTAGATACGTCAATATTCACCAACAAATCACAACCAGTTGATAAAAACCCTAAAGCACTAAGGGGCATATTCTCAAGGAATTATTGCAGAGTTAACGGCACTTTATCTCAGCCAAAGTGGCGATACATTTATCGTCCCATTCACAAGCTGGTGCTAACAGCCCATATCACCAGTTTACCTGTGGTAAGCTGGTGATTTACCAGCCGTAAAAAACATTGCCACAGATGACCCCCGCCACTATCCCTAATGAGATGCAGAGTAGGTGTTCCCGTGCCAAAGCCGCGACAACACCACTCCGCAACATTCTCAACGACCAGCCAGATGGGCGATAAGATTCCCAAAAATGCATTGAGGTGCATTTGCAGCAGGAAATTAACACCTGCTCTGACCTGGTGTAAAGTCGAATGGCAGCCTACACTACAAAAGGGAGCCCAGACCAGAGCCACACCAGAAGAACAACAGACACCATGGAGCCAACGATCATGCAGCTCAGAGCCCCAACAGGGCCACAACACCCACCACCCCCAGGACCCCCCCCCCGGACCAACACTGAGGCAGTGCAGACAAAGACAGCGACCCTCAGAAAATGCACCAACCTCACAGACCCAACACCAGAGAATGTCATTGCCCACTACGGAGACAACCATCCTCCGCATCCTGAATGCATCCTGACTCCCATTGTCCACAGGCTGACGGTACCAACACAGCGGACAACCAACATCCCCCCTTAGACCAAGCTGCTGGCCATGCTGCACGTGTTGGCTTCTGGTACCCTCCAAACAAGAACCGAGTCGGAGGAGTCACACAGCCAACCCAATCCAAGTCCCTCACAATGGTCATGGATGGCACCATCAGCTTGGTACCCCACTATCTATATTTCCCCCACACTGTGCAGGAACAGCTGGAGACCAAGCAAGGCGTCTAGGCCACAGCTGGCTTCCCGCATGTGTTATGGGGCAATTGACTGCACACATTTCCTACTTGTGCCAACTGGCAACACTGCACACAATAACCGCAACAGAAAGCGCACGTATTCAATCAATTTCCAGGCAAGAGCAGACCACCGGGGAATCTCCACCAACGTCCACACCAACCACCCAGGCAGTGTGTATGATCCCCACATCTTCCAATAGTCCATTACCAACCAGTGCTACCAGGATGGCACCCACAGAAATGCACTGCTCGTTGGCAAATACCAAATGAACACATCACACACCTCAACTCCACAATCAAGCAACTCACAACACTGGCAATGAACACGTCACAATCTCACATACAACATGCCAAATACCATGCACACCCACCAGACACAACAGCACAACTTACTCTGGGAACCTGAGACAGCCATGCACATAAGCCATCAACGGTATTGCATCTCAGCCACACAATAGCAGAATGTGGGAAGAGGTGGGGACCAGGCATGCGCGAAGGAGGCAAGTGACCGATGAATAAGAATGTACACAATGCCAAGTGTGGCGTGGATGTGCTGGCCAGACTGCAGTATGCATACCACACACATATCCATGTCAACACACACTGCTGGTCTTTGGAGTGTAGTGGACAGTGGACGCACGATGTCACCCCAGCCAGTGGGTAAGATCGCGGAAATGTAGCATGTTACGTTCCCCCCATAAGTGTGAGCGGAGTGGGCTGCCCCGGCGTACGCCAGGCCAGCGTAGGGGTGTGAATGAAAGGCATGTAACTCTGGGTGTGGTCCTCTTCCAAAATGCCCAACGTGTCTGCCAGGGCGGCACCTCTCACCCCGCCATGAGACCGACGCCGTCGCTGTGAGCAGTGTTTTCTACGACCCTGTGCGCCTGCTGAACCCCGGGACACTGGTCCCCAAACCAGTCCTACCCGCCCTTGCACACCCAGGCCTAAATGCCAACCTGCTGACACCGGCATGTGTCGAAGAGGGCCCACCATGTGCCATTGTGAGCTCCAAAGCCGAGACCTGCGACCCTGGCAGCCTCCTCAGACCATCATGGCCTCCACGACACAGGCCCGCAGTACTCCATTCTCGTTGACGAACTCCACCGGCACACACAGCGGACTAGTAGGTCACATTTTTGGAACTGAGTCATGATTACACCATGGTAGAGAACATTAATTATGGCTGAGTTTATATCACAATACTCCCTTCGATGTGTTGCCACCAAGTCTATGCATAGCATTACAACCACACATGTCTTTGGGCACATGCGGACTACTACGCACGGAATACGCTGCACTCGAGTAGGTCACACAATTGTAACTGAGTATCGATTTTTCAATGGCAGAGTACATATCATTACACGCAAGGAGAGGTGTAAGAGGATGACGAGTTGCAGTCAGAAGAAAAAAGGATCATCGTTGCAGAGGTGATCGAACACTAACGACAACTGCCCTGGTGTTACTAACTCTGTGCATCGCGAGCCAACGACACGTGGCTGTGGATCCCTGCTGACCGCTGCCTCCGGTATACACTGCAGTCGAATAGGTCATACATTTGGGACTGAGTCTTGATTTAGCAATGGTAGAGTTCATATCATTGTACCGGCATCATCGCAGACTGCATCCCCTCTCAGCCTTGGTGCCACTATTCTGTTCCCCGACATTCATGGACACTCTCTGGTTGAACTTTGATGGCTTCTGAGTCTATGGACTAGGAGGACCTGAAGAGCAGCAGCACTATAATCAGGGCATATGGAATTATGCAACAGGGGAGAATCAAATTATGCAGTAGATTGACTTAATTTTGCAGTGTAATGCGGGGTAGTATTACTTTATTATTTTATCATATTTTTCACATGCTAACACTCTGGGAAAAGGTTTCACCTCATTAGTGATGAGTGTGAAGGGCCTTCCACTGTGCAACAACACATCACTGCATTTTTTGTAACATTTGATCCGTTTATGATTTTTTAATTAAAATATTCAAATGATGTGGCAGGTGATGGATTATGTGGTAAATGTGTAAAATCCATAAAAATGGGTAAAATGTTTCAGTTGCATAATTCCAGAGGCCCTGGCTACAATCCATTTCTGTCTATTTATGTGAGTAAATTAGAGACTTTGTTGAGGGAGAATAAATACAAAGTCACCAATGCCCCAAAGTGGGGTATATGTTTTTTAAGTTTCTTCTATTTGTACTAGAGAGCTCCGCGCTCTGCGAGTTCCTCTGGATAATTAAAGTAAGCAGAACTATTGCAGAAAATGTTGCCAGTGCTTTTCTTTGTATAGTAGGATCTAGCACTGCTCCTTCCCATTCTTTATGTGTTGTGTATTAGTCAGTGAAACTTGACAAGTCTTTTCAATTAAGAAGAATCAAAACTATCCCATTGTCAGTTTTTCACTTAATATAGTTCCATAAGCAGGGCCACTGGAAATTTGTGATTCAGAGGCTACAGTGTATTCTGCATAATTATGAATTTGCAACATTTGTCATAAAATTCATCATCTGCTGCATAATTTGCAGATATTAAAAGAAAAATGTTTCTGGCTCAGATGGATCAAACGTTGCTAAAATGCAGTGACATGTTGCTTCACAGTGGAACCATTCGCAAAGGCGGACCGGTCACCTTTCAGTTGCCTTGTAGTGTAGTTCCTATTATCCCAATAGGCTCTGCGCATTGGAATAATACCTTCAATAGTATAGGCCTAGACCAGACGTTAACTAGGTCTTCTACTGTCGATATTAGACTTAAAGTTTTGGGTTTGCCAGCTAGCTCAGAGTTCACTAGAAACTTTCTCGAATAGGCAAGGAGGAGTTGAACCTCCCTGGATAGACAAGAAGGGATTTAGTTTCTGACAACCATAGAACATGACAACTTTGCTCTCCCCTAATCAAGAGTGTTTCTCTAGAGTCGTGTGAAAACAAAAGACGACTTATTTTACTCAGTCAGTACGTGCATTCTTAGTCTCACCAGATTGTAGAGAAAAGGAAGAGACGGGCGTGTTCAATAAAAGATGGTATTTATTGATCAGTCTCTTTTCTCATACAAGAGAAATGGATCGATATTATTGCAATACTTATGGTTAAGTAAAGTGCATACATTAAAAGCGCAAAGTATAAAATAATACTGTAAAAACATTGATATGGTTTCTAAGCCATATGAAGGTTTAAAATGAATAAAATAGATACATACACATATACATTTGACTAATCGTACTCAACTGGTGTTTCTAACTACGCCTACCCCAGTGTACCTGACCTAAGCCTAATACGTGGGCGGGGATAGAAAGTAGCAGTTTAAGTTAAGTTTGTTTTGCCAAGTGACTGACTCAAGAATTCTCTGCGAGGGGTTATTCAGTTCTGTACCTGGAATCTAGGATGAATGAGGGATGGTATCTCTCGTCTCTGGTCTCGATATTCCAGGCTGCCTGCGAGGGCTACCCGGAAGCGCCGGAGCTGGATTTCTCGGCAGGAGAAAGGCAGCGTCTCGTTCTCAGCGCGTCAGGAAGGCGGGGCTGCGCCAGTGGGGTCTGCTCTGCTCTGGGCTTCGGCAAGTCTGGCTGCTCCGATCTCGTCACCACCGCGTGTGTTTGCAGAGGGCAATATCGGTAATATTTATACCTTTAAGGTGCCGAGATTGACGTAAGGATGGACATAGATACGTCAATAAGGATGTCATACGACCTGGTCGTTAGCACATTCTTTTGCTGAAGTTCTCGATGAAATCAAAACAATGGCCGCAGGGTTTTTCCCAGGTTGTCATAGGTTTGATTTGTTTTGAGAACTCCGTATGCCTTATCAGGGGCTGGAGGAATATCGCTTGTCTAATTAGATGGCAAGCGTTATGACCTAATCAGATAACACGTTTCTGTGCCGTAGTGTGGCTTAATCAGATAACGGTTTCTGCATCATGGGGGTTTTCTGCATCATGGGATGGCTGCTAGTTAACTTGTTAACCAGAATAGGGTCAGGAATAGGGGTATCGATACAGAACCTATAGGAATACATCACACCCACTCCACGCTAACTATGGACATATTTACGAATCTAGGCATAGTAAAACATACTGTAGAGTATTGTGTATACCTTACCACCCCAAAATACATAAATGCATTTTGAAATTATCTAATATACGAAAATAAGTCACATGTATTATATGCACTCAAGCTGTAGAATAATGCTAAAGTAATCACGCATTTGTATACATTATTGCTAATTGGTATATGAGAATTTACACATGAAACGGCTCTTAATACCGAAAAAAGGTTCGAGACCATTTCATCACAGAATAAAATAATTATGAACATACCAGCGGGCAGCTAATGTCTATAAAGTATCTAAAAATAGAAATTTTAGTTCTCTAAGAATAGTTCTTACTTTAAGCAGAAGATAAGTATCCCGAAAAATTCGTAAAAATATTTTGGGGCTGCTGAAAAAAATTGCTGTCCGTGAACTGGAGGAAAAATTGTTCATGTGACTTTATTATTAAAGTTGAAGGCCAAATTCAGGGAACGCCGTGTGCTAGCTTGCTCAAAAGTCTCTATTTCTGCTCTGGTGAGAACATCATATCATTTAGACTGTCGAAAAAGCTGTGAACAGCTTCCTGGGAGAGTTCCACTAACTCGGAAAAAGGTGTAACCATGCATTCGTGCGCATGATTGTCTCCATTGACATTTTGATTAGTATTGCTGACAGAAGGTCGTACCTGATCGATGCTGCTTTCATCTTGAACTTCACTACCCCTCAATCGTAGTGGTGAAGTTTCCACGAATGCCGTCATCAGGATTGGTAACTGCAAACACAACAATGATGGACAGAATGTGGATCAATGTCACACATTCACCCCAGTCCAAAGATCTGGGCCCAAATCCATCGTTTTTCCACTCCACACCACCCTGGGTTAGACAATGGCGATATGCAAATCAGCGCTGACCCTGTGCCCCATGGGAACAGTCCAGTCCGAACTACAAAAGCCATGTCCTTCCCAGAACGGAATCAAGCATCCGAGGACCGGCCCGGTTTCGAGGTAACACCTCTCATCAGCCCGGCTAGCTTGACTCCAGTGGTGTGGAGTGCCTGGGACTCACGTCTGAGCATCCCCAGTACACTTAGAGCGGTAACTGCAAACACAACAATGATGGACAGAATGTGGATCAATGTCACACATTCACCCCAGTCCAAAGATCTGGGCCCAAATCCATCGTTTTTCCACTCCACACCACCCTGGGTTAGACAATGGCGATATGCAAATCAGCGCTGACCCTGTGCCCCATGGGAACAGTCCAGTCCGAACTACAAAAGCCATGTCCTTCCCAGAACGGAATCAAGCATCCGAGGACCGGCCCGGTTTCGAGGTAACACCTCTCATCAGCCCGGCTAGCTTGACTCCAGTGGTGTGGAGTGCCTGGAACTCACGTCTGAGCATCCCCAGTACACGTAGAGCGGTAACTGCAAACACAACAATGATGGACAGAATGTGGATCAATGTCACACATTCACCCCAGTCCAAAGATCTGGGCCCAAATCCATCGTTTTTCCACTCCACACCACCCTGGGTTAGACAATGGCGATATGCAAATCAGCGCTGACCCTGTGCCCCATGGGAACAGTCCAGTCCGATCTACAAAAGCCATGTCCTTCCCAGAACGGAATCAAGCATCCGAGGACCGGCCCGGTTTCGAGGTAACACCTCTCATCAGCCCGGCTAGCTTGACTCCAGTGGTGTGGAGTGCCTGGGACTCACGTCTGAGCATCCCCAGTACACTTAGAGCGGTAACTGCAAACACAACAATGATGGACAGAATGTGGATCAATGTCACACATTCACCCCAGTTTAAAGATCTGGGCCCAAATCCATCGTTTTTCCACTCCACACCACCCTGGGTTAGACAATGGCGATATGCAAATCAGCGCTGACCCTGTGCCCCATGGGAACAGTCCAGTCCGAACTACAAAAGCCATGTCCTTCCCAGAACGGAATCAAGCATCCGAGGACCGGCCCGGTTTGGAGGTAACACCTCTCATCAGCCCGGCTAGCTTGACTCCAGTGGTGTGGAGTGCCTGGGACTCACGTCTGAGCATCCCCAGTACACTTAGAGCGGTAACTGCAAACACAACAATGATGGACAGAATGTGGATCAATGTCACACATTCACCCCAGTCCAAAGATCTGGGCCCAAATCCATCGTTTTTCCACTCCACACCACCCTGGGTTAGACAATGGCGATATGCAAATCAGCGCTGACCTTGTGCCCCATGGGAACAGTCCAGTCCGAACTACAAAAGCCATGTCCTTCCCAGAACGGAATCAAGCATCCGAGGACCGGCCCGGTTTCGAGGTAACACCTCTCATCAGCCCGGCTAGCTTGACTCCAGTGGTGTGGAGTGCCTGGGACTCACGTCTGAGCATCCCCAGTACACTTAGAGCGGTAACTGCAAACACAACAATGATGGACAGAATGTGGATCAATGTCACACATTCACCCCAGTCCAAAGATCTGGGCCCAAATCCATCGTTTTTCCACTCTACACCACCCTGGGTTAGACAATGGTGATATGCAAATCAGCGCTGACCCTGTGCCCCATGGGAACAGTCCAGTCCGAACTACAAAAGCCATGTCCTTCCCAGAACGGAATCAAGCATCCGAGGACCGGCCCGGTTTGGAGGTAACACCTCTCATCAGCCCGGCTAGCTTGACTCCAGTGGTGTGGAGTGCCTGGGACTCACGTCTGAGCATCCCCAGTACACTTAGAGCGGTAACTGCAAACACAACAATGATGGACAGAATGTGGATCAATGTCACACATTCACCCCAGTCCAAAGATCTGGGCCCAAATCCATCGTTTTTCCACTCCACACCACCCTGGGTTAGACAATGGCGATATGCAAATCAGCGCTGACCCTGTGTCCCATGGGAACAGTCCAGTCCGAACTACAAAAGCCATGTCCTTCCCAGAACGGAATCAAGCATCCGAGGACCGGCCCGGTTTCGAGGTAACACCTCTCATCAGCCCGGCTAGCTTGACTCCAGTGGTGTGGAGTGCCTGGGACTCACGTCTGAGCATCCCCAGTACACTTAGAGTGGTAACTGCAAGCACAACAATGATGGACAGAATGTGGATCAATGTCACACATTCACCCCAGTCCAAAGATCTGGGCCCAAATCCATCGTTTTTCCACTCCACACCACCCTGTAGTTCGGACTGGACTTTTCCCATGAGGCAAAGGGTCAGGCTGATTTGCATATAGCCAGTGTCTAACCCAGGGTGGTGTGGAGTGAAAATAACGATGGATTTAGGCCCAGATCTTTGTACTGGGGTGAATGTATGACATTGTTCTACATTCTGTCCATCAACTGTGTTTTTTGTAATTTTCACCCGAGTGGGCTGGGTATGCTCAGACGTGAGTCCCAGGCTCTCCACACCACTGGAGTCAAGCTATCCAGGCTGAATGAAGGCTGATAGCCAGAAACCGGTCCTTGGATGCTTGATTCCGGTCTGGGAAAGACATGGCTTGGTAGTTCGGACTGGACTTTTCCCATGAGGCAAAGGGTCAGAGCTGATTTGCATATAGCCAGTGCCTAACCCAGGGTGGTGTGGAGTGAAAAAAACGATGGATTTAGGCCCAGATCTTTGTACTGGGGTGAATGTATGACATTGTTCTACATTCTGTCCATCAACTGTGTTTTTTGTCATCAGGATTGGTAGCCTTTGAGGGCAGCACAAAGCATGAGCCTTTATTGGACTCAACAATGTTTCTGCATCCATTGGCGCATCCGATTGTAGCGTCAGACAGGTGTCTAACACGCATTCTTCTCCGCATAGCAAGCCCCTTAATACAGGTAAAACACATCGATGCCACATTGGTCGAAATGAAAGAAACCAAGTCATGTTCAGGTCTCTAAGCCGGGATAGTCCCAGGATTTTTGATATCCGGTCCCGGTATCCAATGGCTCGGATTGTTTCTTCCCTTGTCGCAGGTGTTTTGTCTGTGACACGGTTTGCCATAACGAAATATTAGGACCAAGAATAGGATTCCTGCAATTAGTCCCAAAATGAGGGGAAGTCCGCCAAAAATCGAATGGACGAAATCTGGAAAAATACCCAGTATGGCTTTGAATGGTGTTAATGCCATTGAAAATACTGTCTTAAATACCTTTGAGACTCCACTGGTATCAGAAATATTTAAGATTTCATTCAGGATTTCTGCGAAATGTATGGGAGAATTAGTTGATAACAATGAGTGAATCTCTGCAGTCGTCCTTGCGACTTGGAGATCATACGTTTCTTTTGATGACGTGAGCCTGGTCGGCGTCTGAAGAAGCACTGTTTTCATTCTGCTTAAAGTATCTATTCGAATAGAAGTAATTTTCAAGTTGGGCCATGCCCTTGCCTCCCTGTCTGGAAAGGAGATGGGGAACAATGAGCGTCCACAGCACTTGACCTTCGCAGTCGTATTTACGAGATAAGGAGTCCCGGGCATAAGACTACAACATCTGCGATCCACAATTAGAACGTAACTCCCATTATAGAGTCTTTGAAAGAATGGTTCTATCTCTGTTGCAGGTGCGCCTAGCTGGTGACATGAAAGGTTATTTGAGTTCCCTTCACAGGCTCCATGCAAACTAATTCCATTACACAGAAGTGTACCGCTTAGTGATATCGCACAATTATTGCCACTAAGAAACACTTTCTGTCCTTTATTACTGACACATGCATGTGAATAGGGCAAGTTCCATGTTGTTTTAATGTACCCTTTTCCCAATTTTTCGTACATGCCAGCCTGTATATATTTTTGGCAGTATTGAAACCTGAAGGTTGATATTGGAATATTAATTATCCCATGTATTATCCATTCACTGACAGGTCGTTCTGACATTGTCACTGGTAATCTCTCGAGTTTCTCAATGCTCAGGATTGTATAATCAGCACCCTTCTGTGCCATACTGATTTGTTTATCAGTAAGGTTAAAGATATTGAATAGTGACGTTGTGTTGATTAAACGCCAAGGCACATAGCCTGAACGCAGATTTTGTAACGTCCAGCCAAGTTGTACAATAGAACGCAATTGAGACTGACCGTGTTGTAACAACAGTAAGTCTTGCAATATTATGTCGATTGCTGAAGACACAATGCTGTCCAGTGAAAAAATTCTGGAGGACAGAGTCATTAACCCATTGTCCACTACAGAAAGTGATTTTTTCAAATTAATACGGTCAATTTCCCGTATTCTTTCTGCTGTTTCAATTTGAGTTACCTTCCAGGCCTCGTTGTATGCTGCATATACAGAGGCTGCTATGAAACGTTTTTGACGCTGTTTGCGTGGTCCCATAATGAAATCACGCAAGTCAGCACCATCAGTAAGTAAAGTTAGGTGTTGCTTAATTTCTGCCAGTGTGGAAGTTTGTAGCCATTGAAGGCATAATTTGCCCACACTGTAGGTGGTTATTATCCCTGGGTGTTGTCTTTGGGAATATCTAGGGTCTGGCCTGGTCAATTTGAACCCCTGTGTTTTGTTCAGGAATCTGTCTTGACAGTTATTAGTATCTGTGGGCCAGATCAACCACTGTTTCCAATCAGGATGTGTTCTGTTTTGGTTTAATACATAGTTTACGTCTATCTCTTCATCTGTAGAGCTATTGCTGTTCATTGTTGGCTTTGGAATAGACGGTTTATTTAAATCTTTGATTTTGGCTAGGCCAAAACAGGTAGTTTGTTGAACAGTGTCATTTAGAAATATAATTTGTTCTGGGATCATGCAGGCTCTAAACAATGATTCTATACCTTGTACTTGCCATTCTTTTGTACCCCAAACACTTTTTACTTCAACATTTTTGTCCCAATAATCAAAACCAAAAGTATTCATTTGTTCAAAAAATGAGTCTGAATATATCAATTTCGTGTTTGTTATCATGGTCTTTGTCCCTGTCTTATTTGACAATTTGAAATAAAATGTTTCAGCATTACTTGTGTTAAAACCTGAAAAGTATGAATATTTGTCATAAAAGGTTCTTGAGCTTCCTTTTGGAGGGGTTGCACAATGTTCCCATTGATTATAATTTAAAACATTTCTAGGTTGTGCAGATTTATGTAGAAAATGGTTACCATAGTGGTTGTAACAGTACATACTATCATAATTTGTCGAACCCTGCAAATAATCATGTTTGGTAAATTTAGCAGACATCACTAAGTCAGACATCATATTATTTATACTTTCAAAGTCCCAATCATCAGCAAGTGAGCTTGGTTTTACAAAGTCACTCAACGAGATCTTAATTTGGTGTGGATATTTCAGGATTTTAACCGGACCATAAATTTCGTAGTCAGTGTTGTCCCATGCTACCCCACCCGGTATAGGATTGGCTGTGAAGTTGACTGAAGAAAGTTCTCTTTTCTCGACGTGTGAAGATGTGTGTGGTTTGAGGATCAAGTTGATTTTCTGACTTGCTGTGTCCATTTTAGCATATTTTCCCTCAATGAAGCGTCCCAAAGTTAATACCATGATGAGCCAAAGTATGAGGATAAATGCACCAAAACCCACCCAAAATTCAATCCATGGAGAAATCAGATATGTTTCTTTCAGTTGTTTCAAAAGTTCTTTAGCTTTATCTTTAAAGGTTTTTGTTGATGGCTGTGTTTTTGATTCACTGAAGCCTTCAGAGGAATCATCGAAGTTTATGAAGTAGCCGGATGCAGTTCTGTCAATTGTTCCAATTGCTTCACGATTACTGTTTTTTGCATATTCATTTGTTACTTCATTGTAGATTGGTGTGTCTCTGCTAAATGTTTTTATTTGGGTTTTCAGAGGTTTAAGTTCCATTGCATTGTTGCATAGTCCTTGTTGTTCTTCTGTAGGCGTTTCGAATGTGATTAGCCTCTTAGTTAGGACCTCTGTATTGGTAGCAAACCTTGGTGTTCTGCTACTTATGGGGAGTCCACTTGGCCTACTATTTGTTATCGGCCACATGATTGTGGTTTTACCAGGTTGATTGATACAACTCGGTTCTCCTTTTTACCAGCAAGCGGCGGTAGTACAACTGATCTTGTCCCGTTGATAGACAAGACAGGAACTGCTTTTCTGTAAGAAGGCCCAAATTCCTTCTTTACCGCGATCTTTTCTCTGACTAGATCCCCGACTTTTGGAATCCAGACAGGTCTTGCTGGGACAGGTGGTGGTTCTTCAGTGGTTGTTGGCTGCTGTTTGAACTTTATGTTGCTCAGGTCTTTTCTTGTTTTGTTTAAGTCCTGCAAAATAGCCAAACGATCTTTGATATCAAAGCTTTTTTCCTTCACCACTGAAGTCTGACTGTCGAGATCTAAGACTAACATCCTAGTTCCAAACAATAATTCGTACGGACTGAATCCCTTCAGAGAATTTCTTGGCAGGTTATTTAGACTACGTTGGACACTTATTAGATGTTTGACCCACCCAGCTCCCGAACCTAATACCCTTTCCGTTATAGATTGCTTTCTGCCTTGGTTTTTTCTTTACACCATCCCGTATCCCTCAGGAAGGAAGTGAGAAGAATCCCGCTGTGCTATGCTCATTTGGCCATGTTTCCCCACAGGCTTGAGGGCTAATGTGAAAACATTGGTCAAACGTAGCATGTTCCTAGCGTATATGCCATTTAGACTCGCTAATCTTTGTATAACAGTCCAGACGTCAGCCGAGTGCTGAGGATCTACATTATAAGTGGAAACTAGCCTGTATATGTTAATCGGACGCTTTGCTTTTTACTGTTGATTTTTTCTGGAGTGAAACGCCACGGTAGTATACCGTTTCTCTCGCCACTGCGATCTCTGTTGCAGTTTGGGCATTTTTTTACAAAAATGTGATGCTGCAGGCTCATGCCTGGCCACCAGTACCTTGATTGTAATTCTTCCAGAGAATCTTTTAGTTTGAGGTGTCCGAGACCCTCACCCATATGTGCGTCTGCAATTAACAAGGTTCTCCTGTCCATGTTTGGAATTACTCTATCCCCCACTCCAGGGATTCGAGCAAAAGGGACGGAGTTTGCATCGATTATGTATGTATAATTGAGTGGATAATTGATCGGTAGCGCTGAGCAGTCGCCTTTTGATGACGTTCTCACCGCCAGCGCTGTTTCACCGTCAATGTATTTTATTGTACGCTTTTTTCTGACTACGGAAGCCGATTTAGTTGCTGCCGCTGTGGCTGTCTCAGCCAATGAATTCCCTGCAACGTGAACGCCATCACGCTGATGACTCAGTGAGTGTGTCACGTGAGTCTTTGGTAGTTCTTTTTGTAATAGAACTACTTGTTCCCAAAGCAGTTTTTGCTTTATTGTTGTACCTGTGTCATCTTTGTAACCGTTTTGAATCCATGTCTGCAAATCGTTGTTATATGATTTGACGCAGTAATATGAATCGGACACTATAAGTGTCAGGAATTCGCGATCCGCATTATCTAGCGCCATTTTCAATGCTAGTATTTCAGTCTGTTGTTCTGAATTAGTTTTTACTGAGTGTGTTTTTGTTAATAGAGGTCTTAGTTTACCTCCGCGCCACACTTCTTTTGTAATCTCACATGTGGGGTTGTATGCTTGTTCTCCCCAAACGGAGGGTTGAGCATGTGCGTCTGTATAGATTACACAGGCGTACTGTCGTAATGGCAGAATGTCGATTGGCAGAGGGATTGTTCTTTCATATTCTAAGTGTTTTAATTCCTTTAATTCTGGATCAAAATAGTAGTATATTTTGTCTGTTGTAATTGAATTCACCCATTGTATCCATTCAGGATTTAATGCTGTTGTTGGTAAATTACATGGTGTTGTTAATGCCTCAAAGGCTGATTCTGCTGTTCTGACTGTGATACATCTACCGTCAGCTTTATCTTTTTCTCTAGCTATTGCGGTTTGAACTGCATGAACAATGTTTTCTTTAATACTGAACTTCTTTTCAGCTTCTGTGTACAAGTGTGATTTGAATGCAATTGGTACCTTTTCTCCCTCATTAGAGGTCAGGTATGTGAATCCGCATCTTCCTGGGATGACTCGAATCACAAGATTGCGTGTGTTATCACGTGTTTCTAATTTTGTCTTAATTAACATGTCTGTTTGTAAGGATCTCAGAATTTCTGTGTGTGTTTGAGTCCAATTGGTTCTTTTAAAATCTGGTTTTATTAGATCATAAAGGGGTTTGACCCTTTCTGCGTAATTTGCAATGTATGTTCTTCCGAAATTTAGGAAGCCTAGAATTGACTGTAGGTTTTTTAGTGTTCTAGGTGCTTGGAGTACGGCACATTTCTCTAGGAAATTGTCAGCCAGGCTTTTGCCTTCACTTGATAATTCATATCCTAAGAACAGGACTGTCAGATGGGCAATTCTGGATTTTTTAAAGTTGAATTTGTAACCCTCTGCTGCGAACCCAAGTATTATGGTGTTCACTCTCTTCAAGTGAGTATCCATGTCATCATCTGTTAGGTATATGTCGTCGTCGTCGGTATATCTTCGTCATCATATGTTTGTAGTAATTCTGTTACTCTCGCTGAGAATACCCCTGGGCTGTTCTTGTACCCCTGGGCTAACCGACAGAATTGTTTTTGAGTGCCATTTATTGAGAACGCAGACAAATATCTGCTCTCTGGTGCTATGTTTTGACAAAAGAATCCATTAGAGATGTCTAATGTTGTTTTGTATTTTTTGCGCACTATGTTATTCATTAGTGCAGCACTATGCGAGTTTTGCACTGCAAAAGTTTTGCAACATGAGTTAAGGTGTCGGTAATCCAAAACTAGACGATATGAATTGTCTGGTTTGGAGACCGGAAACAAAGGGTTGTTCATTTGTGAGGTGCAAGTTTCAATCACCCCCTGGTATTCCAATTGATCTAGGATTTCTTTTACCTGTTTTTTAGCTTCTTGCTTAATTGGGTACTGTCTTTGTGCAGTAGGTTGTGATTTTAACTGGATTTTGTGAGGAGGAGAGTCCTCATCCCATCCTACATGATTTTTATATAAAGCAGGAGCTTGAGCTACTGCCCACTTTCTAGCAAGTGTGTATTTTTTATGAATTGGGATATGATTTGAGAAGGCAGGCATAATTATTTCTTCGCCATGAAGGCAGTCCCTGACAAACTCTGGTGGCCAGTCTTTTTCAGCTAGAAGGATGTCATAGCCCTTGGAGAGATTATCCCAAAATAGTCCCCTTATTTTTCTAGTCTTATCCCCTTCTATACGTAAAGTTATTTCATATATTTTGTGAGGTTTGCTAACTCTGGTGTCTGCAGTTTCCACTTGAAGATATTCATTCGTGTCCACTGTCTCCAGATGATTCATAAGGACTTTGCGAGCTATGCTCACTTCTGCTGCGCTGTCTAGCATTGTCTGAGCCCATTCTCCGTTTTTCAGTTGTGTCCTCAGTATTCTCGGCATTGTTAACTATTTTAATGCTGGCTACCTTCTTTTTGGAAATTGTAATTTCTTTTTTAGATGAGCAGGTTCCTTGTCTTTGGACTTGACGTGCTCTTCTCTTTGTTCTGATCGTCCTCTTCTTTCCGATTTCTGCGAGGAAGTCTGAAAAGATTGAGAGGGACGTGTATCAATGTCTTGATATCTAACAGGCTTCTTTATATTATCCCTATTTCTAAGGTTATATCTTTTCCCAGAGTGATCACTTTGGGGTGACCTGTGTCTTTGGTTCGGAGATCTTTCTCTCCGCCGAGGAGACCTTCCTCTGGACTGGAATTTCTTTTCTTTAGGATTGGATTGTTTGTTTCCATCCCAGCTCTTTTTTTGTGATGTTGAATTATTATTAAAAAATATTTTTTCAGCACTTTCAATCAGTTGTGGTTTTACTGGTATTCCACCTAAACTATCTCTACCTAGTTCCTCATAGGATTTTTCTATAATTCTGGCAATTTCAGCTGGTTGTTCTGCTATATCTATCTCTTTTAACCTCTGGCGGATCGCCACGTTTGCTGCTTCTCCCTTTATGTTGGCTAATAATATAGCCGAGACCTGCTTGAAGTCTTTTAGTAATTTCATACCAAGAGTTAAAGCGGGTTCTGGACCGTATTCGTCTTGAATTTGTTTTAGCACATCTGGTATTACCGAGATGGATGGAACACCATGTGTTTTTGTGTAAATGGAAGCAAAGACTGTACCCCAAGTGTCACAGTCCTCCACGTGTGGTGCGATTCCCATTGGAAGACAGATAGTCAGAATCCTGTGTTTTTCTAACGGGGTGGTGTCTGGAAACACCGCCTCTATTTGGGTGATTTTCTGTGCTAACCAGAATGGTATTTGTTCCCGTTTAGCTGGTACTTTACCTAGGCAGGACTGTATGTTCTGTGGTGTAATTTTATTTGTGTTCCCCTGATGAGGGGTCAGCTGTGGAATTTTAATTGCTGGTTGGATTGTTGAAGTCCGCATTACATATTGGACTAATTGTCTATGTACTTTTATTAATTGTTTTAGTTGTATTAAAAGATCTGCTGCAGACATCCCATTGATGTCTGGATGTGATGTGTATCCGGCTAGGACCGGCCACGTTGCTCCTGGTCTACCTAAGGGACCGAGCCTGGTGATGTGATTATTATGTTTTAGGGCGCCATTAAACAAGAGCAGGTGCTCTTGAAATTTGAGTGGTACTTCCACCTCCTCGAAAGGAATGTACTCATTAGGAGGTTCCTCTGTTTTGTAATAGTGGAAGTGCTTTGTTACAGCGTTTGCTGCTGGAAAGTGTATCCATGAATAGAATACCTCTGTCTGCCGATATTCGTGTGCCTCTATTACGAATATGACTGTGCCACCTCTAGGTGTCAGTAAATTTTCTATAAGTTTTAAGGTTATAGATTTCCTTGTGTTGACCGGGATGATTATTATATCCGGGTCTACTTCTTGCAGTGCATTATCAGCTGCTACGAGTTCAGCAGTTATTCTAGCTGCCTCTCTTTCTTCATCACTGTCTACCATTTTACTGACAGGAAGGTTTTTTCGTTTGTTTGCAGATCAGGTTCTTATGGAAACAAAGATTAGATGCACAATATTTTGGAACAGTGTATCCTTCAACGTTGACTAAACCAAGAACCATACATAGGAGTTTCCTCCTGCGAGGTCTGGCGGATATGACCTTTCACCCACTCCAGACGTCTTTGGAGTATTATGGGAAAAAAGGGGTCTGAGTGAAAAAGCACGACTGAGTTACTCTAAATGTCTTGCGTTAGTTTTATCGCCTATCCAAACGAGTTGGGCGCCATGTAGTGTAGTTCCTATTATCCCAATAGGCTCTGCGCATTGGAATAATACCTTCAATAGTATAGGCCTAGACCAGACGTTAACTTGGTCTTCTACTGTCGATATTAGACTTAAAGTTTTGGGTTTGCCAGCTAGCTCAGAGTTCACTAGAAACTTTCTCGAATAGGCAAGGAGGAGTTGAACCTCCCTGGATAGACAAGAAGGGATTTAGTTTCTGACAACCATAGAACATGACAACTTTGCTCTCCCCTAATCAAGAGTGTATCTCTAGAGTCGTGTGAAAACAAAAGACGACTTATTTTACTCAGTCAGTACGTGCATTCTTAGTCTCACCAGATTGTAGAGAAAAGGAAGAGACGGGCGTGTTCAATAAAAGATGGTATTTATTGATCAGTCTCTTTTCTCATACAAGAGAAATGGATCGATATTATTGCAATACTTATGGTTAAGTAAAGTGCATACATTAAAAGCAGAAGTATAAAATAATACTGTAAAAACATTGATATGGTTTCTAAGCCATATGAAGGTTTAAAATGAATAAAATAGATACATACACATATACATTTGACTAATCGTACTCAACTGGTGTTTCTAACTACGCCTACCCCAGTGTACCTGACCTAAGCCTAATACGTGGGCGGGGATAGAAAGTAGCAGTTTAAGTTAAGTTTGTTTTGCCAAGTGACTGACTCAAGAATTCTCTGCGAGGGGTTATTCAGTTCTGTACCTGGAATCTAGGATGAATGAGGGATGGTATCTCTCGTCTCTGGTCTCGATATTCCAGGCTGCCTGCGAGGGCTACCCGGAAGCGCCGGAGCTGGATTTCTCGGCAGGAGAAAGGCAGCGTCTCGTTCTCAGCGCGTCAGGAAGGCGGGGCTGCGCCAGCGGGGTCTGCTCTGCTCTGGGCTTCGGCAAGTCTGGCTGCTCCGATCTCGTCACCACCGCGTGTGTTTGCATAGGGCAATATCGGTAATATTTATACCTTTAAGGTGCCGAGATTGACGTAAGGATGGACATAGATACGTCAATAAGGATGTCATACGACCTGGTCGTTAGCACATTCTTTTGCTGAAGTTCTCGATGAAATCAAAACAATGGCCGCAGGGTTTTTCCCAGGTTGTCATAGGTTTGATTTTTTTTGAGAACTCCGTATGCCTTATCAGGGGCTGGAGGAATATCGCTTGTCTAATTAGATGGCAAGCGTTATGACCTAATCAGATAACACGTTCCTGTGCCGTAGTGTGGCTTAATCAGATAACGGTTTCTGCATCATGGGGGTTTTCTGCATCATGGGATGGCTGCTAGTTAACTTGTTAACCAGAATAGGGTCAGGAAGAGGGGTATCGATACAGAACCTATAGGAATACATCACAGCCTATTGCTGCATTTTAGTAATAAACTGGTAGTAACGATGCATAAACTTTACCAAGACATTGTAATGTTTAAAAATGTAAACCACATTAAGTAATAATGTCACAAAATGTGCCCCATTGCACTGTGTAATTTGCCTTTTCTTTCCACATAATTTAGTCAAATCTGCCGCACAATTTGGTTTTCCCCAGTCACATAATTTCAATGATTCAAGCCTAAATTTAGGAATAGTATCACGTTAGAAATAAAATAAAACAAAACAAAACACTACTAACATGTATATCCTAATTGTATGGGGATTTTCACTTTTCCTGCTATGGCAATGTCCTCCACACTGATTTTAACATAAAACCTTTTCATCTCCTAATTACTGGACCCTGTTCTCTCGACATAGAGGGTTGACTACAGTAACCCTTCCGTTTACACATTCACAGAAATAGCAACCATTCCCTGTGACCCACCCCTGCCCTCAGGCTCTTAAAATAGCCCAAAGCGTTATACATGAAAGTTACACAAATAGGCTTTAATAGTGAGGCTGCAGGCACGTATGATTGATTCATCAAGAAAATGAACAAAACATGTTTTGTGCTTGTGAATGGGCCTTAGGTGGGGCATGGGCTGTCTTAGGGGGCCTGTCCCACCCTCTAGAACCAGGCCTGATGCCATGACAGGTTCACACGTTTCTCTACTACTCCTTTCAGGTATCGCCAAGGATGCAGCCTCCTCGAGCCCATTAACAGTAATAAGGACTCCCATTTTTCCATTCACACGCACACACACAAATGAATTGCAGGACATATATATAGATAGATAGATAGATAGATAGATAGATAGATAGATAGATAGATAGATAGATAGATAGATAGATAGATAGATACACACACACACACACACACCCGCACACGCATACACACACACACACACACCAGAGATAAAAACCTGCACAAAACACTGTTTGGAAAACTTATTTGCCATCGAGCTCTCGGCATGCTCCTCTCCCCTAACAAATAGATTTTTAATGTGAATCGGTCAAGTTCTCATCATTTGAATGCCTGCAGTGTAGAAGAAACAATGTGCTGCCGATCCCTGCCTTGCTCATGCCTGCAATCTGCGCGTTGCATCAAAGTGCCAGGCATCCAGGTGTGTCTTCCTCGAAGCTCTACATAACGTTAATTAACTGCAGCAGGAGTGCAGAAAATATGAATTACTCTTTAATTCGGAGAGACCTAGAGCTGCTGCTATTACGCCCCCTCCATGGGCAGATGGTAATTGCTGTATTGAGCCCTGTGGTATGCCATGAATTGAGACACTGAGCTGCCTGCTCCTGGCAGTGCAAGCACTGCAGAATAGTAGTATCTTTATTTCTGAGCGCTTTCCTTTTTGGCACATAAGAAGACCCACTGACTTTGCTGACACAACTGTTACACAGAATGTTTGTAGTGTGCACATTTACTATTGTCTCTGGCCCCTTCATACTCTTTAGTGATAATGTGTTTCTTAATGGGAAGTCGTTATTCACCCAGCCACCGGCCTAAATAGTACACAATCTCTGCTATGAACCCAGTGGCCAGCAAAATAGTACATAATCTCTGATGTTTAGACAGCCAGAGACTTAACAGTAGAGATGACGTACAATTTGACCAGCAGCCGGATAAATAGTGTGAAGGAGGTCTTCATCTAGCCAGCCATAAAGAACAAGCATTTGCACTGTCATAGGTCTCACCTTTGGGAACTTATAAGTGTTTATCTATGGAGCACATTATGCTGGGTGCTTTAATGTGCACTGTTGTTTAGCATGCCACTGTCCAGAACAAAGAACTTCTCGATTTAGCTCCCCCACAACGAGTTTGAACGAAATACCTTGAGGGCCACCCCCACTTTTCTGAGTTTTTTTTGTGTTTTTGATATAGCGCAAACTCAACCCATAGGTATTAGAGTGCTTCACATGAGCACCAGCGGAGTTACACAAGAATGCATTAATTTTTGTGGTAGGCACGGGGAGATTAAGTGATCTGCCCAGAATCACAGGATGTTGAGCCGATGCCGAGACTAAAACCTAGGGGTATATTATCAACAACTAGCGATAATTTTTGTCTCTAACTTGTTTAGAGACAAAAATTATCGCCGCACATCGGCGATTTTTATCGCAGATAAACCTTGCTATTAGCAAGGTTTATCGCAAATGCGATAAAAAACGCCCGCAATGCATGAATATCGCTGAAAAGTCAGCGATATTCATGCATTATCGAGCAAATGCTCTTAGCCATGTTATCCACCTCCCATTGGATAACATGGCTAAGAACTGCTCAGGGCAGGTGTTAGCTTTTGGAGATATTCGCCCTTAGCGCAAATATCTCCAAAAGTTGGTAATAGGAGATAGCGATGTTAGCGACTGTTTCCAGTCGCTAACATCTTGGCACGCCCACTTTGCATATCATTAGTGATAAATATCACTGACATGCAAAGCGGGGCCCATGATGGTCGCTATCTCCTATTAGCTGTCGCTAACTGGTGTTAGCGACAGCTTGGTAATAGGGAGATCATTTTATCTCCGCTTTCTTGGCTTTTAAAGCCAAAAAAGCGGAGATAAAACCCCTTGATAATATACCCCCTAGTTTCCCAACTCGGCAGCTCTGACCGTAAGGCCGTAAGGCCACATCCTCTCCTTTCTGTTAACCCAGCTGAGACACTTTGTTCCTCTTGGCTGTTGCTCTGAGTCAGCCATCTGAGCGCACGCAATATGAGGGGCCCTAGAGAGCTACCTATGTTTTGTCAAGGTAGTTAACGGGACGACATGCTGCATAGAGCGGCAGATCATTTTACGGGTGCTCTTTTAGCTCAAAGTTATGCATGGCTTAAAAGGAAAGCAGCGTTGGATTCCGGGAGCAAGGGTGCCTGAATGAGGAAATAGTCCAATTAAAAGTAGATCTGAATATTCACTGAGTCACCACTGCACATAGGGACTGCGTGCATGTCACTGATCATACCCGCGGCAATACTCCAGGGGAGTCACTTTCTCAGAAAAGGTGGGACATGCACCCGCCATTAGCCATTTGCAGGCTACGATGTTTAAATAACACACTGAAAAGCCAATTCAAAGCGTGGGAGGAGCCAGACCCTACAAAGTACAGTCAACAGATCGCCTAACAGTGCAAGCACTGTATAGGCTTTACCTAAAAAAGGGACTCAAGGCAATGGTGGTGTGGTGGCAAACACAACAAGATGATGGATCCACAGGGCATACTGGACTCCAAAGAGGCTTGCAAAATTCAAAGATGGGGGCATGGTGTTATGCCCAAAGTGTAAAAGTCCAAATGAAGATGACATTCACATGTTTGTGACATGCTCAGAGATTCAAGATTTTTGGGCAGCTGTAAGTGAAATGTTATCAAAAATGTTGGAGCTAAATATCACGGTAAGCTCTGAACAGATCATCTCGGGCAGACTGGACATACAAGGTAAGGGCCTTGATGATAATTCTAAGCTGTTTTTCCATGCCATTTTGATTGCTCGAAGAGAAATATGTAAACTTTGGATTTCGTCAGAGCCTCCGACAGAATTAATGTGGATTAGAGCTATGAGAGCAATAGCTAAGTTGGATAAGGCTGGGCAAAATAACAGGAAGCACCAGTTTTGGAATTTATTTTTAAATCACTATGGGTGAGGGAAATGGAAGTCAAATAACTCTTGACTTTATTGATGGGAGAAAAACAAGGTCCGATGATTAAGTCACTTCGGATGCTCTTGGAGGTTAATGTAACCTATATGCTTTCCTGCATCAGGCACGGCTGTGATACCTCCCACTTCTCTCAAGCCTACAGGTCTGCAGTGTAAGCAGTAGGAAATAACCTCTCATAGTTGAGTTTGAAAACCACCCAAGGGCGTTACAAGATATGAAGAGGTGGGAAGTGGCGTATGAGGATTTAAAAAAAAAAAAAAAAAAAAAAAGATGATGGATGGAGTGCTGAAACATTTCAACCACTCACTCCAGTCAAGAGATCTGGGTTTAATCCATCATTCTTTTGCTCACTATGCCACCCCACGCTGGATCCAGCCATATGCAAATCAGTCTTAACCCTGCTCCCCATGGGAACAGTTGAGCCCAAACTGGCTGGTCAGGTCCTCCCTTGTCTGGAAACAAGCATCCTGGTGCCGGTTTCAGGGTGTCACCCCATACCAGCCAGGCTAGCTTCAATCCAGTGGCATAGTTAGCAAGGGGCCCACGTCTGGGCATACCCTTGGCCACTTAGGGCGAACACAGCAAACACAACAAGATGATGAACGGAGTGCTGAAACGTTTCAACCATTTACCCCAGTCAAGAGATCTGGGTTTAATCCATTGTTCTTTTGTTCACTATGCCACCCCAGTTTGGACCCAGCCATATGCAAATCAGTCTTGACCCTACTCCTCAAGGGGACTTTCAGTCCGAACTGCCAGGCCAGGCCCTCCATGAACATGGAACATGCTTAGGCTTCTGGCAATACAGCAGCAACGAGGCAGTACAAACAGATAGTTGGTACAGAACAGTAAGCAATAGGTGTGTAGGGCACTTGCAAGAGTTACATTGAGTGAGACACTGTAATGGGGCTTTTTTGTGAAGGGGAAAGTAAAAGCAGGAGATAGGTATTTAATGCAACTTGGTAATTCACAGAAAGAGTTCACACTGCTGCCTGTGAATAAATACACATTTTCATACTAATCACACAGCAGGGTAGGTTTAAGGTATTATTGCTTATTGGTCACATGTTAAGCTTTTTTTTAGGTGGACAAGATCCTAACCCTACTAACCTCTCTGTTGTAAATGTTTATCTCCCCTTTCTGTAATACTTCCTTTGTCTATTTTCCCTTTGCTGTTCTAGAGCCTCATGTAGGTTCCAAGGTGTTTCTTGACCTAGCTAGATTCTACTCTCAACAATTGCGAGTTGGGTCAGCTGAGAGGCGGTTTGCTTTTACCTTACTTCTTCAATGAATAAACTATATGGACATCAAGACATTGCTGGTTTCCTGCAGTACTTTATTCACTCCATTTTGGCGACGATTACTGTAGCTGACATGATTCCGATTCCGGCGTGTTTTCTGCTGAAGTTTCATCATCCGATAAGAAGAGCAACTTCCTCTCCAACGGCGGATCCAGTGTGCAGCTGTTTCTGCCTCGTCCTGCAACACCCGAAGTGGAAATTTGGAGAATTTTGGCGGTATCGCCTGTTCGGGATCCTATTTTGGGAGGAGCGCCGACGTCATCTCCAACGGCAGGGGTACGTCACTGTCATCTTGAGCCACATCACGTGAGTGTTCTCGGGGCAGCGTCTCATCTCCTAGCAACGTTTTTGGGTACCTGAACTGCGTGACCTTACGTTGTGACGTCATTACGTCCTACGAGTGGCCATTTTGGGTGACAGATCTTGCTTATTGATTTCTTCGTGAAAAGAATTACCGCTTCATTGCAAATCGGAACGGAGGAACATTTAAAGGATTACCGCTTCTTCATTCGAGTGCAACTCTTCAAACTGAACATTTATTACACCAACTTTAAGATACCGGTGATTCTTTCACGCTTTTGTTGTTGCATGTTTGCTTATATTTTTTGTTTTATTTCCTCTTTGTTTCAGTTGATTACAGTGTTTTACAAAGTTGGTGTATATCGCTGGTACTCGTGCGAGGGGGGGGTGTGTTTGAGTGCTGGGGCACTCAAAGTTGCTTTAAGCAACTTTGTGTAAAACCTATCTATCTACATTTATTTCGTAATTCAATTTACTAGTGCAGTCTTTAAGGAAACTTAATGATAACATTATGGCACAATAAATAAATGTTGCACTTCCCCCACCGTTTTAGTCAGAACCGGGTACTCCTCAAATTCCATGGGAAGATTGGATAGTTATGTTTGATAACTATCTTGATGCTTTGGATGGACAAGAATTTGCTGCCAAGCGTAAAAAAGCTTTGTTGTTAAGTGCCCTTGGTAAAGAAGCACAACATATCTTCAAGTATCTCCCTCAACAACTACAAGCTAGCGCTCAATCTGGTCTTGATGAATATTCTGATGCAATTTCACGTTTGGAAATCAGATTTGCTAAGGAGAAGAACTTAGTTATGAAAAGGTATACATTTTACACACACAAGCAACGTGTGGAGGAGTTGATTGATGATTTTGTGGCACGGTTGAGGGAATTATCTGTTAAATGCAATTTTGGGGCGATGGCTCGGGGTCCTTTTCTATGGTGATTATCACCTGAGTGTCATCTGCATAGGAAATGGTTTGGAACCCACATGATTTATTAACAGTGGCCAGAGATGCCACATAGATATTGAACATGGTGGGGCTTAAAATGGAGCCCTGCGGCACACCCTTATCCACCATTGTTGTGTGAGAAATGAAAGAATCTAGCTGTACACATTGTGATCTGCCAGATAGAAAACTCTGCATCCACTCCAATGCCGCCCCTACGACACCAATTACTAGCAGCCTATCCCGTGGGATTCTGTGAGAGATGATGTTGAAGGTTGCTGACAGATCTAGGAGAACTATAATTGTGGGTGTTCCTTCGTTTAACAGTAGCCTGACCGAGTCTGTTACCTCTGTCAAGGCAGACTCTGTGCATGCAGTTGCCTTTGCTTATGATTATGTAGTTACGCAGTAGATACATCACTGTCTTTAGAACCGTGAGGCCCAGTTTGTAGTCCGAGCCTTGACAATTGTGCCAACAGTTGTGCGATTTTTGGCAAATCTTTTTGTCTCCCTCCGCCTCAGATCCTCAAACTGTAAATAAGTGATATAAATATGTATAAAACAACTCTGCATTGTGCTGTCTCACACTGTCTAAACTCCTCGGAGGATCTCTGGCAGGGATGCCTGGTGCTGTTGTATAGCATTTTAGGACCCTAGTGTAATTCTCCTGATTCATGCCCTTATATAGGTATAGAGAACTTTGTCCTTATATAGGCATAGAAATCATAACCATATTTAGACATAGCTCATGCAGTCCAAATACGGCATGACTACTTCCACTAGTTCCGAAAATCCACAACGATTTCTTGGAAATCTCGGCTTCAGCAGTTAGGGACTTCCCCTTGCTTGAATATTAATTTGTCCAAGAACTCATGGAGTTTTCAAAGAACTGAGACTCTTTAAGGATGTTATTATGTCCACCTTTACGTCAAACTCGGCACCTTCAAAGTATAAAAATGCCCAAACTTGCCCAATCAAACATACGGTGGTTTGGAGCAGTTCGACTATCTACTGGCCCGACGCAGCTCGCTACAGCAAGTGCCGAAGGAAGCCGACCCTTCAGCAGACACAGTGAGAGAGACGCTGTCTTTTCTCTTGCCGAGAAATCCAGCTCCAGTGTTTCCAAGTTCCCCTTGCGGGGTGTTGGGAAATTGAGTCCTTAGACAGACAGATACCAGACCTCCTTCATTCTAAACCAAGGTACGGAGCTCATTAGACCCTAAGAGAAATCTTGGAAAGATTATTGGCAAAAGAATACTAAACTTATGCTACACCACATTTACTTCTTCCCTCGTACTAGACTTAGGTTAGGTACATCGAGGTAGGCGTATTTTAGACGCACCAGTTGAGTACTTTTAGACTTTTTTATTTATGTATGTATTTTATGGCTTGAAAACCATACCATGCTTTAACAGTATTATTTTAAAATACACTTCTTGATGTATGCATTATACTTTACAGCCAGTATTACGATTGAAGCAGTTAATTTCTACTGCATGAGAAAGAAGACTGTTCAATAAATACTTTTTATTGAAAACGTCCGTCTCTCTATTTCTCTGCACCTCTGGTGAAACGAAGCATGCACGAATGACAGAGTAAAATATCGAACTATTGTTTCCACGACTCTGAAGATCAGTTTTATCTTGGGGAAAGAAAGTTGTCATGTTTATGCGGTTGTCAGAAACTAATCCCTTCTTGTGAATTCAAGAAAGTTTCTAGTGACCTCTGAGCTAGCTGGCACTCACAAATAAGTCTAATATATTCGATCGAGACCTAGTAGACATAAGTCCTACGTCACTTCTATAGGATATATTATTCCAATGCACAGAGCCTATTGGTAATATAGGAACTACACTACATGGCGCCCAACGTTTGGTAAGGCACTAATTTAACGCTAGATACTAGAGTAACTCAGTGGCGCATTTTAGAGAGACCCCTTTTTCCCATAAAAAACTCCAATAGACGTCTGGAGTGGGTTAAAGGATACAATATCCGCCATAACTGAGTAGGACGAAAATCCTATGTATTAGTTTTTGGTTTTGTTCAAAGTTGAAGGATACAGTGTTCCAAAATATTGTGCATCTTATCTTTGTTTCCTTGAAACTTGCTCAGCAAGACTTTTAACAAAATGGCGAATAGCGACACCGAAAATGGTGGAGATGCAGTAAATGCAAACCAACCGGGTTTAAACCTTACAGGTTTCCAACAAGGCGATGCGGATGCTATAATCATTCCGAAAAATGTACGGAAAACAATAGCTATAAAGCTTATAGAAAATGGACTATCATTGAGAGGTGGTAGGGTAATTTTTGTCATAGAGGCACACGAATATCGGCAGACAGAGGTATTCTATTCATGGATTATCTTCCCTGAAGCAAATCCAAGAACACATGTGTTCCACTTCTACAAAATAGAGGAACCTCCAGCGGAATACGTTCCTTTCGAGGACATTGAAATTCCACTAACTTACCAAGAGCATCAGCTCTGGTTTAAAGGTGCCCTACAACATCAAAATCACATTACCAGACTCGGTCCACTAGGTAGACCAGGAGCAACATGGCCGGTACTAGCCAGCTATACACCACATCCTGACATTGAAAGAATGACAGATGTAGAACTGTTAGCTCAGCTAAAACAATTATTAATTAAAATACATAGACAATTGGGTCAATATGTCATGTGGACTCTAACAGTCCAACCGACTATCAGGATTCCACAGCGAACCCCTCATCAGGGGAACACAAACAAAATTAAACCACAGACTAGACAATCAGTCATTGGTAAATTACCAACAAAAAGGGAACAAATTCCATTCTGGTTAGCTCAAAAAATTACTCAAATAGATGCAGTATTTCCCGATAGTACACCTCATGAGAAACACTGGATTCTAAAAATGTGTTTTCCGATGGGGATCGCACCACACCTGGAGGACTGTGACACTTGGGGTACAGTCTTTGCTGCAATCTACACAAAAACACATGGTGTTCCGTCCATGGCCATAATACCAGACTTCCTGAAACAGATTCAAAATGAATACAGGGCAGAGCCTGCTTTAAATCTTGGTATGAAGTTACTGAAGGATTTCAAACAGGTCTCAGCTTTCATTTTAGCTAATATTAAAGGTAAAGCAGCATCCGTGGCAATCCACCAAAAACTAAAAGAACTTGATGTAACCGAGCAACCGTATGAACTGGCCAGAATAATAGAAAAATCCTATGAAGAACTCGGAAGAGGAAGAGATAGTTTGGGTGGGAAACCAGTAAAACAGGAACTAACAGAAAATCCTGAAAAAGCTTTTATTTAAAACACTCTCACTGCTCCTAAAAAGAAGTGGAAAAATACTAACTAGACAGACACTTCCTAAGGAGAAGCGTTCTCAATCCAGAGGTAGGTCTCCTCAAAAGGAGCCCTCTAAAAAAAGCACAACCTCAGAAATAGGGATAATTTGAGAAAACCTGATAGATATCAAGATACTGATACTCGTTCCTCTCGTACCTTTTAGACTACCTCACAGAAATCGGAAAGAAGAGGACGATCAGAACAAAAAAAAGAACGCGCGAAGTCCAAAGACGATCAACAAGTTCCCCCAAAAAAAAACTCAATTCACCAAGAAGAAGGTAGCAAGTCTAAAAATCAGACATGTCGAGGATCTTGAGGACACAGCTCAAGAACGGAGAGTGGGCCCAGACAATGCTGGACAGCGCAGCAGAAGTTACCATAGCTCGCAAGATACTGAAGGATCATCTGGAGACAGTGGACTTGAATGAGTACATTCAAGTTGATACTGCCGATACCAGGGTTAGTGTACCCCATAAGTTATATGAAGTAACACTTCGGATAGAGGGGGACATAATTAGAAAAATAAGAGCACTCTTTTTGGAGAAACTCTGTAAGGGTTATGACATTCTTCTGGCTGAACAAGACTGGCCACCTGAATTTGTCAGGAAGTGCCCACATGGCGAAGAGATCATTATGCCAGCCTTCTCCAATCATATTCCTATTCATAAAAAATACACCTATGCCAGAAAATGGGCTGTGGTGAGGAGGACTCTCCTCACCATAAGATCCAGTTAAAAAATCAACCTACTGCTCAGAAACAGTATCCAGTTAAGCAAGAAGCTAGAAAACAGGTCAGGGAGATCTTAGATCAACTTGAATACCAAGGGGTGATTGAAACATGCATCTCGTCCATGAACAATCCTTTGTTTCCTGTCTTCAAACCAGACAATACATATCGTCTAGTTTTGGACTACAGACATTTAAACTCTTGTTGCAAAACATTTGCAGTACAAAATGCACACAGTGCAGCATTAATGAATAACATCGTGCGCAAAAAATATAAAACGACAGATATTTCAAACGGTTTCTTCTGTCAAAATATTGCACCTGAAAGCAGGTATTTGACCGCTTTATCAAATATGGGGACACAGCGTCAGTTCTGTCGTCCCCCCCAGGGATTCAAGAATAGTACAGGGTTATTTTCAGCCAGAGTAACAGAGTTACTACAAACGTATGATTGATGAGGCATTATCTTATGTTGATGACATCTATCTTACAGACGATTGCCCACCTCAATGTCCTATTCTTGGGATACAATCTTTCAAGTGAAGGCAAACGCCTGGCAGCAAACTTTTTAGAAAAATGTGCGCTGCTGCAACCTCCAAAAACACTAAAAAACATACAGTCAGTTCTAGGTTTCCTGAATTTCGGAAGAACTTACATTCTAAACTTCGCAGAAAGGGTTAAACCTCTCTACGAATTAGTCAAACCTGGTTTCAAACCTACTAATAGGACTGAAAAACACACTGAAATTTTGTGTTCAGTGCAAACAGACATGTTAGCAACAACCCATTTACAGACACGCGTAAACGAACGCAACCTTGTAATCCAAATCACCCCAGGGAGATGCGGAATCACATACCTAACCCTAACCTTTAATGAAGGTGAAAAGGTACCAATAGCATATAAATCACACTTGTACACACAAGCAGAAATGAAATTCACTTCAACAGAAAAAATTCTGACAGCGGTTAAAACTGCAGTAGCAAAAGAGAGAGCTCTCGCACAGGGTAAATGCATAAAGGTCGTTACTCCTGTACCTGCCTTAGAGGCAGTGACCACAGGAAGCATTCTGAATGCAAAGGCTTTACATCCAAGATGGATACAATGGGTTAATTCTCTTGCTGCAACAGACGTTGAATACGTTTTTGACCCCTACTTGAAAACTCTAGAATTTCTACAATATGAACAAGAATGTCCTCTGTCCACTGAGATTCTGCCTCTAGAACATTACGGATGTATAATTTATACAGACAGATCAGCACAACCCGCAATTGGGGGAAAAGAAGCTTATAGTGCTGCGTGCACGATTGTTAAAGGTCACTAACGCGATGATAAATTCCGACCTATGGTCACAAAAACTCAATCTCTCGGAGACTGTACAGCTCAGCGAGCTGAACTACAGGCATTCAAGATGGTGCTGGAAAATACAGATCGCGAATTCCCCACACTCATAGTGTGCGATTCGTATTACTGCAAATCTTACAGTCCAATTTTTCCTGTAGTTGGTCTTTCATTACTAAATACCATAAAGGCCTGCATTTCCTACTTTTTTGCCTGCTACATCATATTGGCCATCACTCACACTTCAATACTCTTTAAGCCTGTAGGATGCAAAGATTTGTTTGGGAAATGCTTCTTGGTGACTACAACTTTCTCCATGTGGAACAGACTCCAAGTTAATAATCACCCTGTAAGCATGCAGCACATCTTTAAGGAAATAAAAGGTAGAGGAGAAAAACCAAAATCCAGCTAGCTTGCTCAACAATACATGACATGCTGCTTAGCAGGACCCACCCCCCCCCACCCCCCAAGCCAAATTGGAAAAGCCAAAGTTGATCTGGTGTTGGCTGCCAGCCATTTGGCTTGGTCAATTCTCATATTGTTTTGTCATGCTTTTTTTGTAAAACATTTTGAGGAGCCGCCAAACCCTCACGGATAAAAAATATTAACAAAAACACATATTTGCATTATAATCCCTGGTACTAAAGGGAACTACTTTGTGAGGATGTGCATTCCTAAACAGCAAAATACCATCACTCGCAGTGAAATTAGCCAATGACTAAAGAAGACCAGCCCACTATCCCATGATGTAGTGAACAGAAGAAAACGAATGACAACAAAAGACCAATAGATGAGGAGGACTGCTAAAAGCTCCTATAGGAATGTACATCATATATACGTAATTTTAATAAAATCAAAAGGTATTGACTAACACCAAATCTAAAATACAGAGTCATGCTTCTATTATGACTCCAAACCAATTGTTCAAAATAAAATATTTGCATGGTATTATGGTCAGGAAATGAACTGAGGCAGCCCTTACCCGTTGTCTCTCCATAACAATAGACTGGGGTACAGAGTCATAACTCCCCTCCTGATAGGCAAATGTCTCCAAATAATCAAGCTGGGTTTTTAGTTGCACAATGAGCTCCCGCTGCGTCTCTCGCTGAACCTCAATCCGCTCTCTCTTCTCCCACTCGCTCTGAGAAGAATAAAATAGACAACGGTTATTAACATAAGAATTGGTGCTGCAAACTATCATTTTGATATAACACTACAACTTTACAAGTCACTGTCCTCATAAGCATTAGTTAGAGAGTCAATCTTAAGAACACAAGGTATTAGATAAAACATCCATATTTAACAAGAAGCAAACCAACCCGGCAGCAGTGAGATTAGTTGTTGAATAAAGATTCTGGTTTGGATTCTACTGATAAACTAATGCCATTAGGTATGCAGTTTCTCTTTGAAGACAACAACTGGAAGAAGACAGTGATTGTAGGGACACAACAAAGCAATTTTATACTGAGATCTGAATTATGGTCACAATTAAGGTTTCAACCTCTGGTGATGGATAGTGATCCATCAATCTTTACACATGCAAGAGCAAGCAACATAAACACCCTGATCCAACTCATTTTGGCACAAATTACAGTGCCGCCCCTTGCTGGAAGAAAGGAGAACCGGTTTGTGTCCATCGACCTGGTAAAACCACATCATGTGGCCGATAATAAGTAGTAGGCCCAGTGGTGTAGCAGACGACCAAATCTTGCTACTATCCAAGAGGTTCAAACTGAAAGACTCATCACCTTTGAGGAATCTGCAGTGAGAAAAGAAGGACTATGCATTAAGGTCCTGGAACTTGTACCTCCTGACACCCAAATAACAGTTTGTCAAGAAACTCCTGTCTACAATGATGTAGCATCTGACTATACTAATATGTCAAGGGACCAAGCAGCTCCAGTGATTTCAAAAAATCCAGATGCGATTCCAAAAATTGACAGAACTGCCTCTGGCTATTTCATCAACTTTTATACGTTTTCTGAGGATCCCAGTGAGCCCGAAACCACGCCAGCAAATAAAACCTTCAAGGAACAAGTAACAGAACTTTTTCACCAGCTTGCAAATACATATCTGGTTTCACCATGGGTTAAATTTTGGATTGTGTTAAGTGTATTTTTTCTCCTACTATGGCTCATTATCGTTTTAAGTTTGGGAAAGCTGATAGATGGATAATATAGAAAAAAGGACACAGCAAGTAAGAACATCAACTTGCTCCTGCAACCACACAAATCGTCTCATCATGAGCAAAGAGACCTGTCATCAGTAAACATCACAGCCTTTCCCCTACCAGGTGGTATAGCATGGGACAGAACTGATTATGACATGTATGGTCCGGTAGAGCTGTTGAAGATTCCACACCAATTTAAGGTTCCCTTGAGTGATTTTGTTTCACCCAGTACATTTTCTGATGATTGGGACATTGAGACTGTTAATAACATGATGGCAGACTTAGAAATGTCAGCAAAATTTACAAAACATGAATACTTAGAAGGTTCATCAGATTATGAACAAATGTATTGTTTTAATCATTATGGTCATCATTACTTGCACAAATCTGCAAACCCTAGAAATGTTTTTACTTTTAATCAATCGGAACATTGTCCGACGCCACCAAAGGGTAGCTCAAAAACACTTTATGAAAAATGTCCATACTTCTCAGGTTTTAATGTCACAAATCCAGAGACATTTTACTATAAAAATGTTGTAAGACAGGAATGAAAAGTATGTTGACTAACACTAAGCAAATTTATTCTACAGCCTTTTATGCCCGATTGTCCACATTAGGCTTTGACTTTTGGAAAGACAACATTGAGGCAAAAACTGTCTGGGGCACAAAAGACTGGCAGGTACAAGGTTTAGAAGCCTTATTCAGAGCCTGCATCATCCCAGAACAAATAATGGTTTTGAATGAAACTATTCAACAGACATCTTGTCTTGGCCTGGCTAAGATAAAAGATTTAAACAAACCGTCCATACCTAAGCCCACATCTGATAGTAATAGAACTACAATGAGGAGGTAGGCGTAAACTACATTTTACAACATAACAGAACTAATCCTGATTGGAAAAAATGGTTAATCTGGCCCACAGACATGAATAACTGTCAAGATAGATTCCTGAACAAGACACAAGGGTTTACAGTAACTAGACCAGAGACAACATCCAGGGATAATAACAACTTACAGTGTAGGAAAACTGTGCCTTGAGTGGCTACAAAAATCTGCACTCCCAGATATAAAACAACACTTAACTTTACGTAAAGATGGCATTGATTTGAGAGAATTCTTACTAGCACCTCGCAAACAACGTCATAAACGTTTTATATACGCAGTATTTACCCTGCTTATAATGAAGCATGGAAAGTCACGCAAATGGAAACTGAAGAACAAATACAAGAAATTGATCGTATTAATTTAGAGAAAGCTCTCTTTGTAGTTGACAATAGGTTAACAACTCTGTCATCCAGAATTTATTCTTTGGACAGCATTGTATCCTCTGCCATAGACATAATGGAACAGGACTTGCTCATGTTACAACATGGACAGTCTCAATTGCGTTCTATAATGCTGCTAGGCTGGACGTTACAAAACCTTTGTTCAGGCTATGTGCCTTGGCGTCTAATCAACACCACGTCATTGTTTATTGGATTTAACTTTACAGATAAACAAATCTCTTTGGCATGGAGGGGAGCAGACTATACGGTGCTGAGCATAGAAAAACTGGAAAGATTACCATTGACCGTTTCTGAGAAACCAGCCGTGGAATGGATAATACATGGCACCATCACGATACCAGTGACGATTTTCCAGTTTCAGTATTGCTTAAAACACATTCCAGCAGGCCTGTATGAAAGGTTGGGTAAAGAATACATGAAGTCGACCTGGGATTTACCATACACACACAAATGTTGGAGTGAGGAAAAGGAGGTATTTCTTAGTGGTAAAAATTGCAAAACCACATTGAGCGGTACACTTCTATACCAGGGTATTAAGTTACATGGAGCCTGTGATGGTTCTTCCACCAACTTATCATGCCACCTGCAGGGTTCCCCAGCAGCAGTGATAGAACCAAGTTTTTGGCAGCTTTCCAATGGGAGCTACATAATGTTGAATGATCACAGCTGTTGTGGAATGATCCCAGGAAGATCCTATCTAGTTAGTGTGTCAGCCAGGGTCACTTGCTGTATGCAAGTATTGTTTCCAAAAACTAAGACAGACGGGGAGTCGCCGCTATGGCCTTCACTGAACATCTCTTCTATACGAATTGATACTTTAAGCAGAATGAAAGCCATTCTTTTACAAAAAATTGTGCCACTGACCTCGTCCAGAGAGATGTATCATCTGCAAGTTCCAAGGTCCTCTGCAGAGATACATGCCTTATTATCAACAAACTGCTCCATACATTTCGCAGAAATGTTAGGTCATATCTTAAACATGTCTGATACCAGTGGTATTGTACATGCATTTAGGACGATTTTTTTCGGGACTGTTAGCACCCTTTGAAGCAGTCCTAGGCATTTTTCCAAACTTCGTGCACTCTGTGTTCGGCGGCCTGCCTCTTGTCTTGGGACTCGTAGCAGGGATACTATATTTGTTCCTTCTGCTCCGATATTGCAAGTCCAGTCACCAGCGATACCCAGATTACCATGGAGAACACTCTTCTGGCAATGCAGTATCGTGAGCACATAACACAGAATCTTGGCTTGGCTCGTTTGAGAGATCTGAATACCACGTGGTTCCTGTCATTCAGACCAATCTGGCAAGATTGCATCTTACCTGTTCTACGATGCCTGCTTTGTGGAGAAGAATGCATGTTGGATATTTGTCTGACACTTCCATCAGCACGGATGTTGACTTACCGTTCTATCAACTTTGAATTCGACCTTCGTTTTTCAAAACAAAAAACATCTAAGTTTGGAACTCTATTATTCTATGATTTGATTAGATTTGTTTTCCAAAATTAAACTTTGGCACAAGGTAATCTGCTTAAAGAAGAACTATTCTTAGAGAACAAGAATTCTTTGAATACTTCCTAGAATCAATATTGAACTTATCAACAAACCGAAACAGTTTATATATTCTGCTATGGGATGGTCTCAAACTTTTTTCTGTATTTAGAGCCATTTCATAAATGTAATTTTAGTGACTCATTCAGTTAGCATTGCCAATGTCATATTAAATGCTTACAATGAAATCATTGCTTTTAAACGCGTACAATACAAATGCTCATTTTATGTGTACACCCATTTTCAAAAGCATTTTATGTATTTTTGGGTGGGATTGGAAACACATGCTTTAGATATGTTTTAGTGCTTAATTTTAGTAATGTCGAACATAATAAAGTGGAGTGGGTGTTGTATAGCATTTTAGGACCCTAGTGTAATTTTCCAAATTCATGCTCTTATAGAGGTATAGAGAACCTTGTCCTTATATAGGCATAGAAATCATAACCATATATAGACATAGCTCATGCAGTCCAAATACGGCATGGCTACTTCCACTAGTTCCGAAAATCCACAACGATTTCTTGGAAAACTCGGCCTCAGCAGTTATGGACTTCCCCTTGCTTGAATACTGATTTGAGTTTTCAAAGAACTGAGACTCTTTGAGGACGTTATTATGTCCACCTTTACGTCAAACTCGGCACCTTCAAGGTATAAATAGGCCCACACTTGCCCTAGCAAACACACGGTGGCTTGGAGCAGTTCGACTATCTACTTGCCCGACGCAGCTCGCTACAGCAAGTGCCGAAGGAAGCCGACCCTCCAGCAGACGCACTGAGAGAGACGCTGTCCTTTCGCTTGCTGAGAAATCCAGCTCCAGTGTTTCCAGGCTCCCCTTGCGTGGTGTTGGGAAATCGAGTCCTGAGACAGAGAGATTCCAGACCTCCTTAATTCTAAACCAAGGGATGGAGCCGATTAGAACCTAAGAGAAATCTTGGATAGATTCTTGGCAAAAGAATACTACACTTATGCTACACCACATGTGCTTCTTCCCTCCTACTAGACTTAGGTTAGGTACATCGGGGTAGGCGTATTTTAGAAGCACCAGTTGAGTACTTTTAGTCCTTATTTATTTATGTATGTATTTTATGGCTTAAAAACCATACCATGCTTTTACAGTATTATTTTATAATGCTCTTCTTGCTGTACGCATTTTACTTTACAGTAGTACGATTGTAGCAGTTCATTTCTTCTGCATGAGAAAGAAGACTGTTCAATAAATACTTTTTATTGAAAACGCCTGTCTCTCTATTTCTCTGCACCTCTGGTGAAACGAAGCATGCACGAATGACTGAGTAAAATATCTATCTATTGTTTCCACGACTCTGAAGATCAGTTTTATCTTGGGGAAACAAAGTTGTCATGTTTATGCGGTTGTCAGAAACTAATCCCTTCTTGTGAATTCGAGAAAGTTTCTAGTGACCTCTGAGCTAGCTGGCACTCACAATTAAGTCTAATATATTCAATAGAGACCTAGTAGACATAAGTCCTACCTCACATCTATAGGATATATTATTCCAATGCGCAGAGCCTATTGGGAATATAGGAACTACACTACAGTGCTTCCTTGGTCCCCTTTAAGGAGCCTGTCGTCCCTGGGGGACGGTTCATACCCGGGGTGGTGTGGGAAGACCTGTTGCTGTATTCTGCGAACACCGTCCAGAATGTTGGCCAAATTCTGAGCGATGTTCACCCTTCCACGTTCAGCATTCAGCACAGGCAGCTGAGAGAGCACCATGTTGTTTTTTAAAATTGTAGGGGTGCATCATAATCGTTTGTGGACAGCACCCGCATATTTAAACGACATACTGATGTGCGCTCTAAGAAATGTAACAGTAGGCCGGGGATCAGTGCAATATGTAAAAGGAGTATTCATAGAATTTGCAGATTAATATAGAGCCTTTAATAGGAGTGTGACGCTTTGTATATTGTAGAAATGCTATTAAACGGGTGTATTGCTCAATTAGTAAACGTGCCATATTAAGAGTTGCATGTGTAGGAGACAGAATGTGACACTTTAACATAGAAAAGAGCTTATATTAGAGACAAAATGTAATGTTGTTTTGTAATTGAATAGAGTGCTTTGCTCATAAGGTAGAATTATTTAGAAATGCATTTAAAAGATAACGGCCTGGGACATAGAGAAGCCAATAGAGGCTTAGCCGTGATTTCTTTGCTTAGCTTTGGTTATTCTTGTAAAATAGCTTCTTGCTGGGAAGGGTGCAGTTCTCGGAGAAAATTGAATTGTAACTTTGGATGTGCACACGGTTGCTTCTCATGTATTTCATTTGCAGGTGCAAGGCCACAGAGCTCATTAGGTAGAAGGATCCATTGTTTGGGAGTTAGGCCAGTAGGAGTGAGGGCGCGTAGGTGCCAGAGGAATGTCCATCTGCAACATTTAGCGGAGAAGGTGCCTGGGACCCAAGGACACCTCAACGGACGCTGGATGGAAGAGTGCCATGCTGGAAAAATCCGAAAACCAACACCCGCCCAGAGGGGCGTGCCTTGGAGCGTACCTACGATTTTGGGAGTTTTGTATTAGGGACAGACCCCGAGGGTGGAGAGCAGACTTTGTTAGGAGGTTGCCAGTGCAGGATGTAGGCAATTTTAGGTAGCTTTTCAGGGAACTTAGGGCAGAGTAGGGTGTAGGAAGGCGCATCTTAGAACGAGCTCAGTAGTTTAGGCTACTTATCTAAGAAACGTGAGAGCACTTCTTAGGGAGTCTTCACGGCTGACACCTTTACTCTTGCCTGAAGGGAGTTGTTAAGTAGGGATGTCAATCCAAGTTTATTGTTTCATTACTTAAAATCATTACTAAATGTTAAAACCTTATGACTCACGTATACATATATGAATTTAAAAAGGAACGGAAGAGGAACTTTGATTAATACAACACCAGTGCAATTGTCTAGCAATAAAATTGAATGAAATTTAAAAATTGTCCGAATGTGCGTTTATCTTTTACAAATCAGCTCATTAAATAGCATACCAATCACAGAGTGGATTTAAAAAAGTTTAAGTAGGGGAAATAAGTCTATATGACAGTTGGTTTTGGGGAGCTGAGCACGGTGTCCATGTAGGCCTTGTGGAGGGGGCCGGTGGCTGCTTGAGTTTTTATTAGAGGGTGATGTCTGGGCCCACCGGCAAAAAAGATGCTGCCTTTTCTTTTCCCAACGTTTTTACAGCTCTAGCAACAAATTTGGTAAACCGGATGTTCAGGATTATATTTTCTTGATTCATAGCTGCAATTATTGCCTGACGACATGTACGAACACCTAATTGAATCCACTCTGCTCTCAGTAAGGTCCTTCTGTCTTGTAGCAGAGATGGGCATGCGCAGGATATGTGCTCCAGGCTTTCGGAGTGGTAGCCGCATTCTCTGAATTCGATTTTCTGATTGGGGCGCCGCCGTTGCTGTAAATGCTTTAAAAAGGCCATTCACCTACCCTTAGGGCCATAAATTTGGCTTTTCAAAAGATTGAATAGGTACTTGATAGGTAAGCTGACTCAACTCCCGGTTTGTAGTCTGAGACAACGGCCCAAGCGTGCTTCCTTCTGGATAATTTTGCTCTGTCGGAATGGAAGGACCAGAGCCGAACGCTTCGCTTAATTACGCTCTTCAGTGCCTGTTGTGAGGGATGTCACTTTAGAATTAGTGTAGGGACAGATTAACCTTTTTCTTTCCTTTTGTAAAAGGAGTCCAGACTTCCAGTAGGGACGGTAATCGGATGTCTGATGTTTCTTGAATTGACTCTGCTTTTTATTCTGAGTCGATTGAGACTCCTTCGTAGGATTATGTTTGTATTAGTGCCAGTTTACCTTTTGAACCTCTTGCTGAGGTGTTTGTATGTCCAATTATTTTTGGCTCTGTAATAAATCCTTAAATTTCAGTTCGTAGTCAGTGGTTCTTTAAATTGGATTTGATTGCTGATTTACAAAGCTGTTTAATTATGAGTTTGGAAACCTCCCCTCTACACTTCTTAGCAGACAAAAAGGTTCTGTCGACCTGGGATTCTGGAGGATTGATAAGGTAAACATCTAGATACGAATCCCAGCTCCTTCTGTTGGTAGCAGAGTAGGATGGTTGTCTGTAGAGTGAGGGGAGATCTAGATTAGGATAAGAGTTTAAGGCCCATAGAAATTAGGTGATGATTGCCCAGTTGATTGTCGGCGGAAGACGGCGTTTCATGAAAAGCGACGGAGAGTGACGGTGCGGCAAAAGCAGCTGCAGTTTGTGGGAGAGTGAGTATGAATAGGGTTTTACCTTGTTAGATTGCGGTGTTTGTGTGTTGTGATGTCTTTCGGAGTTGGAATGCCTGTTGTATAAAACTGGATCAGGCTGTGAGCGCGCGCAGCCCGGGAAAATCTTGGGCTCAAGGAGTAGCTTAAGTGGGTCGGGTGTACCGTACACCCAGAGTAATTGTCGACCATTGTTAAGGGGATCGTGAGGTGCCATCGATCGCCCGCTGGACCGAGATAGGGGGAACGAGTGTGTGAGTGCGTGAGTAACTGACGCTGGTCGTGGGTTGATGAGTGTTTGTAGCCTATCAGTTGATGTGATTGTCTGGTCGTTTCGTGGACAGACAGTTGCCAATTCGGTGACAATTACGAGATTGTGGACGTACAGTCAGACTGTGAACGTACAGTCAGCGAAGTGATTGCTTGGTCGTAAGTGGTCATTTCAGTGTGTGATTGGGACGTATGCGTGAATGCGAGCTGAGTTGTAAAGGAGGGGAACTGCTGCGAAGCGGAGGCGAGTGATGTCAGAAGGTGCCACGCTGTAATAGTGCAGTTGGTGTGAAGCCGTACTGGGATTGGTGGATTGTCATCAGGAAGTAGAGGAGCGCTGTGAAAAGAGAAAAGCTAGGTTTCATCATGAAATGTTTTAAAGTGTTGCGAGAAATGTTCAAAAGAGAAAATAAATTAGAACCCCGGGGGGAGAAGAAGCTACACCCAAGGATACTCCAGCTCATTACATTGCTACGAATGTAGGGCTGCGTACTATATTGTGGCTGCAAAATTGGGCTAAGATGACTGATGGAAACGAATAATTGACTTTTCCAAGATATGGAACTTTTAGATTGGAAGTGTTATATCGGTTGAAATCGATTATGGCTTATTTGCGTCCTTTGCCTAGACCAACACAGTTTGAGGCATTGAATGCGTGGATTAGGGTGGTACACAAAGAAACAGGGACAGGAGTCAGGAAAGAGTGAAACGGTCAGTCAGAGCATTTCAGGATGCGAGGTGGGATGCATTGGCGAAGAGATGGAGAGTACCGACTATTGAGGGGGACAGGTTGTATCCACTGTTGGTAAAGACAGGGGACGGCCAGAGAAGGAATGCTGAAGAAGACGACAGTGACACAGATTATAGCTTGATAGAAATCATGTTATCAGAGAGACCACTTCCATACAATCCACACTCAGAAGGGGAGAAGTCAGCCCCAATAGAAGGAGTCGGAGAACAACAAGTTCCACCTAGTATGGAAGTAGTGGGAAAGATCAAAACAGGGGAGATGCAGACTGTGGAAGGCATTAGTCCTCAAAGGTTGCCGGATGCCCTTAAGGTACCGGTTACCATTGGTCCTATAGTGTCAGTGTACAATCCAGAGCCGGTGAGAAAGGTAACTTTATCGCACATGGGAATGGAAGAGAGCATCAGTGATGTAAGGAACAGTATAATAGGTGGGCTGAGCCGAATGCCAAGGCCTGTGGAATCAAGTACTCCATTGCCGGCTACTGCAGATTCATCCAGAGGACTGATGGATCTGAGGGGGCCGAGACCAAAATCTCTTGGCGAATTGAGGCCAGATTTCAGGACATGGGAGACTGTCGAAGGGGCTCAAAGCGAGGGGCCAAGAGAGGATTGGGACCATGGGAGTGCGGAGAACAGGACGGGTTTTGGAGAAACACCCGAAGTGAATAGATGCCGAGAACAGGACAGTGCTTGCAGGGAATTGAGTGGTGTATCTAGCAGAGGTACCCTCTCAGCTGCTGTAAAAGCGAAAAGGCTGGATGTGATGAGGCTCAAAGCAGAAGTGGATGAGATAATTGAAGGAAACTTAACTTTAGAGAGAGGGGAACTTTATGAGCCAGATGAGTTGCTGTTTGTAGCAAAGGATGTGACCCGCAAAGCGAGGTCGACACATGAGTAACTGACTGAATTGGCAAATAAATATGATGTGGACTTGTCCAGGACGAAAATGTTGCAGGGAAATCATAGGTTGCAATACACTGATCAAGACCTAAAGGAGAAGAGGGTAATTGGCTTAAAACCCCACATTAAAGAGCTGATTATACGATTACGAGCCTGGAGCAGACTTGACAAATGGGAAGAACGGTGGTCAAAGAAAAAGAGTGTCAGAAGGAGTGTGGTAGAGACATCCAGTCCAGGAAGGGGGAATGGCAGGAATTGGGGCACACCCTTTACGGGAAGTGGCCAATGGAGGATCCGTGCATGTGCCTTAGAGTCGAGGAGATTTGACAGCATTTACAAACAATTTTCCCAAGTTGAGAGAGAACCCAGTTGAGTGGTACAAGCAGGTTGAGAGGTTTGTTAAGATCTTAAAGGTGTTGTGGATAGATTTGAACACCTTATTTGACATTGTAGTTTCAGGAGATTTGTGGGTTGCATGTAAGGTTGCGACTGAGGGGCCCACTGCTGAACCAGACCAAGACGTTGTCACAAACGGGCCATCGCCTTTGGTTATGAAAAAATGTGAACAGGTGATTAAATGGCTAAAATCTAAGGTATCCCCACAGGATGTTGACTGGATGAAGATAGATCAGGCGGTTCAGGAACCAAAGGAGACAGTGCATGAATATTACGAAAGACTGTTGCAAGTCTTTAAGCAGTACAGTGGGTTGGATGTAATGGATACTAAGGACATGGGACAGTTTGTTTCAAAGTTTGTTTTGGGTTTGAGGCCTGATATCTGCCTTATGATCCAGCAGCATTTGATTTGTCGGCAGAACAAGCCGCTAGATGAAATCTTGAGGTATGCTAGGTACTGTAGTGATTAAATAGACTCGAAAAACAAAAAGCTTAAGGACAAGTTAATGCTGGTCCAGATGCAGACAGCTGACAAAGGTCAGGTGCGGTCGGGAGGAGGTACGCTAGGAAGGAAACAGAATGGTCAGAACAGGACAAAGGGAAATGTAGAAGATTCCAAGCCAAGAGTATATCTAGCCACGTTGAAAAGAACTACTGCCTGCCACCAGTGTCATCAGATTGGACACTGGAGACGCGAGTGTCCCTTGAATCCTGCACATCAGGTTCAGCAGGAGGAAGAGGTAGAGCAGGTACAGGTGCCTCAGGTGACAACAACTGTGTCAAAGCCCAAAACTGTCCAAGGGGGGACTTCGGCTCCGCGAGTACAGGTTACCCAGCCACCGAGGATCTCGTCATGGACTCGTACATACCAGCAGATGCCTCTTTTTGATGAGAGTGATGATTGTTACTTAGACCTGTTGGCATGACGTTGCCCGCGAGGGGAGCAGGACTGCACTCTTGGGGCAGTCTTGGAGGTAGACCAGAGGGGACCATTTGTGGAAGCGAATGTTGATGGTCACCCCACCACCTTTCTGGTTGATATTGGTGCTACCAGTTCTACTGTGAGATCTGCAGTAGTCCCCAACCTACCCCTCTCGGGACAGACAATCCAAGTTGTAGGTGTTGCGAATAGGAAGATGGCAAATCCCTTGTCGGAACCGATTCCTGTGAAAATAGGATTGTTTCGTGACAGATACCAGTTTGTGGTGTGCGACTCGAGTCCTGTTTGTTTACTAGGGAGGGATCTCCTGTGTAAACTTAATTGTACCATTTATTTTATCCCCAAAGGAGTGGAACAGCAAACTAATGAGGATGATGCTACCTTTAAGGTTGCAAATCAGCATGTTTGTATAGAGATGTATCCTATTTTTACAGTGGAAGAGCTACCACTTGACTTGAGAGATTCAGTCTCGCAGGAAGTGTGGGACTTTACTGGAGAGGATATAGGATTGATCAAAGGAGTTGAACCAGTTAAGATTCAGGTTAAGCAGAATGCTGAATTCCCCAGAATGCCTCAATACAATTTAACTCCAGAAACAATTGCAGGGATAAAGCCTGTGATTGAGTCCATGATTAAGTAGGGAATCCTGAAAGAAGTAATGGGCAGTCCATGTAATTCGCCTATCATGGGATTGCAGAAACTGAGTGGGAAATTCAGGATTGTACAGGACCTGCGCCGGATCAACCATATAGGTGTTCCCTGTTGTCCAGTGGTACCGAATCCATCTGTGATATTATTTCAGATTCCGTGTCAAGCTGGGTGGTTTCCTGTGATTGATCTGTGTCAGGCTTTCTTCTCGATTCCTCTGCAAGAAGACAGCCAATTTATTTTTGCTTTTAAGCTGGAAAACCGAGTATTAACATGGTGTTGTATCCCTCAGGGGTACACACAGAGTCCATCGATCTTTAATCAGATCTTGAAGAAAAATCTTGAGAGTCTTGTACTGCCACAGAACTCTGATCTTGTACAGTACATTGACGACCTCCTTGTGGCGTCAGAGATTGAGGATGCATGCAGGATTGATACCATTGCCTTACTGAATCATTTGGCAGAGAATGTACACAAGGTGTCGCTAAAAACAAATTACAATACTGCTTGAATGAGGTGCAGTACTTGGGACACCGAATAGAAAAAGGCAAGAGAAAGGTGTCACTTGAGAGGATAGAGGTGATCATGGGTATGATGGTGCCATCTACTCAGAGAGAGGTGAGAATGTTCCTAGGGATGGTTGGCTACTGTCGCCACGGGATTGCCAACTTTTCGTTGAAGGCAAAGCCTTTGCAGAGACTGACGCACAAGGATGTGAGTGATCCGGTACCATGGGACAACAAATGTATAAAGGCTTTCCTTGAGTTGCAAGAGGATATTTGTCGTGCTCCGGCATTGGGAATGCCCGACTAAAATAAGCCTTTTTCATTATTCTGCTGTGAACGAGAAGGTTGCGCTTTAGCAGTACTAGTACAATATCATGGAGGTGTCCGTAGACCAGTTGCTTATTTCTCAGCTACTTGAGATCCAGTAGCTTCAGCGTTGCCCCGATGTCTCAAATCCGTTGCTGCAACGGGTGTCAGCACTGAAAGGTGTGAGAGTATTGTCATGGGTCACCCTTTGATTGTACATGTTCCACATTCTGTTGAACTTTTGATGACCAGGACCAAGACACAGCACCTGATGAACAATAGGCTCACACACTACGAGCAGGTCATACTTGCTGCAGAGAATGTGACCCTTAAGAGGTGTTCAATTTTGAATCCTGCTACATTGATGCCGTTGCCAAACACACTTGATGAAGATTGTGCGGACCACGATTGTCTGGATGTGACTGAACTTTGCACCAAACCGAGACCTGACATTGTTGATGAACCATTGGTTGATCCTGATGAAATTTTCTTTGTTGATGGTTCATGTTTAAGGCACAGTGTTGGTCAATTTAGAGCAGCATTTGCTGTATGTACCATTACCAGAGTAGTTGAAGCTGCATGCCTGGAAGGAGTATACTCCGCTCAGGTGGCTGAGATTATTGCTTTGACTCGTGCCTGCAGAGCAGCAGATCAGATTCGGACTACCATCTACACTGACAGCCAATATGGGTTTGGTGTGGTTCATGACTTTGGACAACTATGGCCCCAGAGAGGTTACCTGACATCGTCAGGATCACCCATCCGCAATGAAGAGTTTGTGAGGTTGCTTCTAGTGGCCTTACAACGTCCCAAAGAAATCGCTGTTGTAAAGTGCACAGCTCATGGAAAAGAGACAGATTTCGTGTCACTTGGAAACTGCTATACAGACGAAGTTGCATGATTCTGTGCCGAACAAGGTTATATCTTCACTGAGAATCATGTTGTAGGGGGAGAAGAAAGAACCAATTTTAACATGATGCTGGCCATGGCAGATACTTGGGACGAGCTCAAGTGTCTGCAAGAACAAGTGTCAGACCACGAGAAGAATGTGTGGATCAATTCAGGTTGTGTGAAAGGGGAGGCGGACATTTGGGTGTCTGGTGATGGAAGAGCAGTGTTGCCGAATGAGTTGCTGAGTCCGATGGCAAGACAGATTCATGGTGCAGTGCATTTGGGAAGAGATGCGATGGTGTGAGTGTTTCGACAGACATGGTACAACCCACGGTTTCGTGCGGTGGCAGAAGCTGTATGCCAGAGATGTGTTACTTGTCAACAGATGAATGTCGGAAAGAGGAGCGCAGGTACGAATCACATTGGGAGGTCAGGGGGGCCCTTCAACAGAATGCAATTGGATTTCATTGAGATGCCTAGGTGCAACCACTTAAGGTACATCTTGGTGGTGGTGTGTGTGTTTTCAAGGTGGGTGGAGGCATACCAGACCCGCAGGTGCGATACACTTACAGCAGCTAAGCTGTTGTTGAGGGAGCTTGTCCCTCGATTTGGGATTCCAGCCTCCTTGGAATCGGACAGAGGAACGCATTTTCATAGCGAAATCATGAAGATGCTTTGCACAGCACTGAATATTGATCATCAGAGACTCCATTGTAGTTATCGTCCAGAGGCTTCTGGAATGGTGGAGCAGATCAATGGGACTCTAAAAGCTCGAATGGCAAAAGTGTGTTCATCTACGTCCCTGAAGTGGCCGGATGCTTTGCCCTTGGTGTTGATGAGTATGCGTAGTACCCCAGATAGGAGAACAGGTCTTTCCCCTCATGAAGTCCTGATGGGAAGGGTAATGAGGTTGCCAGCAGTGCCAGCAGTGCCAGCAGTGGCCCAGATTAATATCACAGATGATCTGATCCTCGATTATTGCAAAGGACTCGCTGATGTCGTCTGTTCTGTGTCTCATCAGGTGCAGGCTGCTGTGGTCCCGGCATCCAGTGATCTCTGTCACGACCTGAGTCCGGGGGACTGGGTGTTGGTACAGAAGCACGTGCGAAAGAGCTGCTTGGATGTTCGGTGGAGAGGCCCTTACCAAGTCATCCTAGTCACGAACACTGCTGTGAAGTGTGGGGGTCTGCTGAACTGGATACATGCTTCCCATACCCGTCGAGTTTCAGCACCCTTGGAAGAAACAGCTCCTCTCCCGAATGAAAATCCAGCTGATGTGGCAGGGCCACAGGAGGGGACAAGCCGAGCTGTGAGGGTGTCTGATGCAGCTGGTTGCTCACTAGACCAAGCTGAGGAGGGGCACAATGGCAGCGACTCCGAAACTGACTCCGAAAGGGGAAGTTGCTGTGAAAGTGGTCCAGAGTCAAACTCAGCTGAAGAAAGTCGTGAGCAGGGCGAGCAAGCAGAGGATGCGAGAGCCAGCAGAGCAGAGGTACAGTGGCCGGAGAGACAAAGGCGACTGTGACTGGTTTCTGAAAGAGATCTTGCTCCTGTGTCTGAAGAGTCTGAATCAGATGGAGGCGAAGAAGGTCAAGCTCGTGGAGGTCTAAGGAGATCAAGACGAACGAGGGTGCCCTGCCGGAAGTACGCGACTCCTGAGTGGACTTGTGGTATTGGGTTTCGTCAGGTCTACATACTCTGCAAAAACTCTCAAACACCATAGAATAGAAGTTGGCACGGAATCTGGAAAATGCAAAAGACAAGTTTATTAAGACCCCATGGGGTGGTGGTACATTCCTACAGCACCCTTCGGCAATGCAAGAAGTATCACCCCGAACATCGGTGCGCGACCTCTTTTATACAAGTTTAGCAGTAATAAAAAGGTAGGCGGTATACTCTTTTCACAGTTTAGGTAGATATAACGGCATTTTTGGAACACAGCCAACATGTGGGAGGAGTTTATTACCACTGGTCAGTTTGGAGAACATTCCTAAGAAGTGACCGCTCATTAAGCTAAACGTTCGAGTGTGCATGCGTGAGCTTGACCAGTGCTACAAATAGCCTGTTGCTGGGCAAGGTAAATGGTCAGTGGTACAGAGGAAGGACAAAAGGGCATGCTGACTACGAGGCCGCATGTTCATACAAAATGGAAGCCAGGAAGTCCAAAATGGCCCCCGCACGTTTGGTCAAGATAAAGGTGAAAGTTCGTGTAGCTGAGCTAAATGCTAATTCAGTTGCTGCCAAATTAGGACAGACGGCCCTTTTAGCATTTAGCTGAAGCTACCTCATAATGGAAGTAGTCAGGATACTCGTCATCAATATTAATCATCATGATCTTCATCATTTCTGCGTTAATCATTTGCTCATTTTTGGCAATAGCTCGTTTGGATGGGATACAGGCTGTAATACATACAGAGCATAAGGTAGGGCCACTTTGAATACATAAACAAAGGAAAAAGAGTATTCCGATAATCATACATAGGATAGTCAGTAATTTCCAACCCCAGGTACTAAGTAAAGTCCAGAACCAATTAGAGAATGTCCATGTACCATTTTCGGGGTGAATTTCAGCAGCAATTTTGTGCAATTTAGAAATGGCATCATACACAGAAGGCGAATTATCTGGGACGTAAACACAACAACTACTTCCGATAATGGGGCATGCACCCCCACGATCAGCCAGTACTACATCAAGAACCATTCTGTTTTGGAGATTTACAATTCTGGTAATTTGGAGTTCCTCGGTTAAGTTCCCTAAAGCAGAGACAGTTTCATTAGCAACAGCTTCCACAACACGTGTTAGCCGTCTTATTTTCCTGCTGTTTAAGGCAGCACCAACAAAGGAAAACAGGCCTAAATTAAAATCTACATATTATTGTAAGGAGGTGTCTCTTTGATCTACATTTTCAATCTCTAATGTTCTCTTAACCCTATTTAATATAAAATCATGATATAGTAAGAAATCATTATGGTACATGGGCGGGGCAATAAACACAGGGGGCAGTACAAAAGATATATAGCAAGTTCCTAACCACCCAATGGGAAGACGATGATATCCTTTATTAAAATAGATAAAGTAAGTATTTCGTGAGGCTACAAAAGCAATACCACTTGGTGTGTCAAATGTAAGAGTAGTATTACATTCACTCTTCCCTACCGGAATTGTTCCTTTATTCCTCACACAAAGGTCAGCCTTAGTATCAATAACCGTAATCACATGTAGACTGGACATATTTACAAATCTTTGATTAGTGAAAATACGAGGTGTAGATACATTGTCCGGTCGATATTCTTCCCACTCAAAGTTGGTTCCTTCTGCTTGTGGGTAACCATCTCTATCATTATAACACACTTTATTTAGTCGAAAGAGTAGTCCACCTTTTGTTGGCCATCTTAGGGTAAAAAGAAGAGTATACCAAGCATTACAAGAACCGTTATGTGAGAATGGAAGAGGAATAAGTGGAGTTCCTCCTTTCTTTTGATGTCCAGGCAACATTCCACATACCCAACAGTTCGAAGTGTTAGTCATATTATGGGTATGATGCAGAATTTGAATGAAGCTGTTATTTAAATAAGTCTGTCTATGTCTCTCTTCATGATAAGGCAAAGAAAAATGGAAATGTTCAGATGGGATTGGAGTGGTAGGCAGTAAATATTCTCGTGCAGGAAGCAATCGTTCTACAGTCCAAGCTATTACTGCTATTACCACTATAGTCGTAACAAAAAGTACTGCATCCAGAATTCTTCTGTTTCTCATCGTAGTAGGTGCCATAGTGCAAAGAACAAAGTTCCAACTAAAAAATAAAAATTGAGTGCTGAGATCCGAGGTAGCCGCTGGTTTCTTCTCCGAGATTCAAGACGGGTGTCGCTACACTGGCCAGAACTGATCCCCCCCCCCTTGATATTCTCGGCTTCCGTTTTCGCAAACCTCAGAACGGTAACTCAACCAGTCTCGCACAAAACAACTGCTTTCCTTGGACGTAGGTTGTATTTCACTCCACCAGAAACAGTGTGGTCCAGGAAGGCTCCCTCCGACTCGTGAGGCGTAACAGCTGGGCTCTTCTCTGCATCCAAGATGTCTCGATAATCAGACAGCACCGCAGGATTCACCAGATCGGAGAGACACAACGGCAGTGAGTGGAATGTATCCACTGCTTCTTATTCGTGACTCACACAGCCGTCCGAGTTACCAGCAATACCTGTTCAGGGCCACGCCACCTCGGCTCCAAACTGCTGGCTCTCTCAAACGCGCGGACCATAACGTGGTCCCCAGGACGGAGATCATGAGCCTCTCCAATGGAATTGTCGGGGAGCGCTTCTCAAACCTGTTGATGAACAGAAAGTAAATCATTTGTTAATCGTGCCAAATAATCGTTCATCATTATACAAGGCACATCATGTATCAAACGAGACTTTGGAACTCCCCATATATTCATAGGCCTTCCAAACACCACTTCATAGGGTGTGAGGCCAGATCGGGAATGTGGCACTGATCTAATAGACAGTAATGCCAAAGGCAAAGCGTCCGGCCATTTCAAAGACGTGGATGCCACGATCTTTGCTAGCTTCAACTTCAGAATCGCATTATACCTTTCTACTAGACCTGCTGACTGCGGGTGGAATACAGCGTGGAACCTCTGTTTAATTCCCAATCCTTTCAGGACATGCTTCACTATTTTCCCAACAAAATGAGGACCATTTTCATTCCATAAAAATTTACAAACACCATAGCGCGGGAAGTACTCTTTGAGTAACACCTTAGCTGTTGTCAATGCTGTATTATCCTTCGTGGGGTAGGCTTCAATCCATTTACTGAAAGTACACACCACCACTAGGACATACTTGAGGTTATTACAGCGCTCCAGCTGGATGTAATCCATTTGCAGTACTTCGAATGGTGCAGTAGGTGGAACAAACCCTCCTTTAGGAGTATAAGTCCCTTTAGCAGGATTGTACTGTAGGCATATCAGACAGGTCTGCACTACTCTTTTGGCCGTGCTGGCAATCTCAGGATGCTCCCAAACTCGTGTAAGCAATTTAGTAATTGCAAGAGCTCCAACATGTGCCAGCCCATGTGTCATTTGGACCATTACTTGCAAATAAGCGGCAGGCAATTTCCATCTCTCCATATCTTTGCTAGGCCAACAACCCTCATCATCCAACACTCCCTCTGTTGCCCAGGTTGCAAGTTCTGCTTCAGATGCTGATCTTTGTATGTCTAATATTTCCTCTCTAGCATCATGCCATCGCCCAGCCTGTGATTTCACCACATACATAGGAGAGACATTTTGTAACATGGCAGTCTCTCTCGCTATGCGATCTGCAAAAGCGTTTCCTTGTCCTATTTTGTCTGTCACCTTCTTATGTGCACTACATTTGATTATCGCTACCTTCTTTGGACATAATAGTGCATTCAGGAGGTCACGTACTAATTCTCCATGCATAATATGCACTCCATGTGAGGTCAGGAACCCTCGTTCCTTCCAGAGTAGGCCAAAATGGTGCACTACTCCAAAAGCGTAACGGCTATCAGTGTAGATATTCACACATAATCCAGCACTTAACTCATATGCTTTCGTTAAGGCTATCAATTCAGCTGCTTGGGCCGATTTTTGCGGTATTCGTGCTGTTTCTACCACTGTCTTAAGTGTCGTGATCGCATAGGCTGCAGAAGTCGTACCATCTGGCAGCTTTAAACACGATCCATCAACCCACAGTTCCCCATCTACATCTGGAAGTGGCGTATCCTGTAAATCGATACGACCCTTTGTTTGCTCTTCGGTCAGAAAAACACAATCATGATGTTCTTCCTTCTGGGTCTCAGCAACAGGATATGACAATAAAGTAGCAGGGTTCAAAGTGGCGCACCTCTTCAGTGTAATATGTGGCGCCAACAGTGTTAAGTCGTATCCTGTTAAACGGGCGCTAGTTAGATGCTGTGTTTTCGTTTGGTTCAATAAAGCATCTACCGCATGGGGAACTAACACCAACAATTTATGTGACAAAACTATTCCCTCACTCTGTCGTATGGCCACTGCTGTTGCTGCAACTGCTCGAAAATATCCAGGCAATCCTCGAACCACAGGATCGAGTACTGCTGAGAAGTACGCACAAGGTCTCTGTTTATCTCCGTGTGTCTGCACTAAGACTGACAATGCGCACCCATCCTTCTCATGTACATATAGTGTAAAGATCTTTGTATAATCTGGTGTACCTAACACTGGTGCAGAACAAAGAGCTTGTCTCAATTGTTCAAAAGCATTCTGACATTCATCTGTCCATTCAAGGGGAATTGGTGTAGTTTTGGACAACAACGCTAACAAAGGTTTTATAATGTGCGAAAATCCTAGTATCCATTGCCTACAAAAGGACGTCAAACCTATGAAGGCACGAACATCTTTCTGAGTGCAAGGGACTGGCGTATCTAAAATTGCTTGAATTCGGTCTGATGTCAATGCACGCACCTCCTTAGACAAAAGATGACCGAGGTAGGTCACCTTTGGTCTACAATATTGCAACTTTTTCCTCGAAACCTTGTGATTATTCTTGGCAAGAAAGGAAAGTAGGGAGAGAGTACTCTCCTCACATTGTTCCTGCGTATCTGCTGCAAGTAAAATGTCATCAACATATTGGATAAGAGCCACCCCAGACCGTAAATCAAAAGAATCAAGCTGTCTTTTTAAAGCCTGACTGTAAATGCTAGGGCTTTCTGTGTAGCCTTGAGGAACTCGACAAAATCTATATGATTTGTTATTTAATGTGAAGCCGAACAAATATCGACTGTCAGGATGAATAGGAATCGAGAAGAAAGCATTCTTCAAGTCAATAACAGTGAATGTAGTGGATGTAGGTGGAATCAAAGTAAGTAAGGTGGTAATGTCAGACACCACCGGATACTGGGGTACGACTATCTTATTAATTTCCCTCAAATCAATAATGAAACGATAGATCTTAGTATCTGTGTCTTTCTTTAGGATCGGAAGAATCGGACTGTTACAAACATTATAGGGGACTTCCTCCACAACTCCTGCCATAATCAAGTCATTTACAATATGTGTCAAGGCTACTTCGCCTTCTCTGGAGATCTTGTCTGTGGTACACGAGGCAAAGACACTCCCTCCTTTACAGTAATACGTACAGGAGGAATAATCATTTGACCCACATCGGTATCAGAAGTGGCCCATAAAGTGCTTGGAAGAGAAGCTAACGCATCGGCCTCCTGCATGAGACACGATCTCTCAACCTCTGGATAGTTCTCATTCAAAATAACCCGCACCCCTTCAGGGCCACAGCGTATGGTTGCTCGAAAATGTTTTAGCATATCAAGTCCCACAATATTATCTGGTGTGTTTGGAGATAACAAAAACGGGCATGGGGCAGTAAATTTATCAATGTGAAATATAAGGGGTTGAGACAATGGGCTAAGAGAAGGTGTTCCATCGAACCCTATTGATGTAATCGTTTCGCCAGACAGGGGAGCCCTTGGAACCAAGTGTTTGGACAGAGCGCTACGAGTAGCTCCTGTATCGACCAGAAACTGATCAGTAGAACCCAAAACATGTGCTGATATATATGGACCCCTTTGATCGACTGGTACTTCAACCGATTCCACACCCCATCCTACGCAATCCTATGCATAATTATTATCCTGAGACTCAGTAAACTCTCCTTCAGCTATCTGATACTGATTCCGTCGATCAAAAGTATTATGATCAGCATGACCACGACCCCTTGCTTCAAACCTACCACGATCATCCGCTCCACCCCTCGGTCTTGAATAACTATTCCGCGACCTTCCACTCCCTCGACCACGCTGACTACGCTGTTCTCGAAGCACCGGACAATCCGAAGCCCAATGTCCAAACTGTTTACAGTATGCACACTGGTCCTCGGAAATATCTGTACGAGTAGAAGACGCACCATACGATCCTCGTCTACCCCTATCATTCCCTCTTGACTGCGTAGCATAAACCTAAGCTAACATCACCTTCGTCTTCAAATCCTTCGCTTTCTTATCACTACTTTCTTTAGCCTCCAATTCCTGTCGTTCATAATACTGAGCCATAGTTAATAAAGAAGCGGGGGTTGCCGTGGTCCATGAACTTTCACTAGTTTTTAAACGTTTTGCAATCAACGAACAAATGCCTGCCCGTATCCTCTGTTAATGATTGCCCACTGTAATCATGGAATGCTTCCTCGAAACGTGAAAAGAAATCAGAAACCGATTCATCCGACTTCTGTTTACAAGAAGCCAACATCGTCCAATCAATTTTCTTAGGAGGAACAAGCGTTTTTAATTTATTCAAAATAGCCGCCGGGAGATCTAAAATCAATTGACATGGCTTACATGCAGGTTCTCTATCTAAATCGGCTCGGGCTAATTCCTTCCAATCTGCACCTAGAATCGTTCGATCATCAAACTTACGAATCACCCTCCACATATCAGGAGGCAGTATCAACCCAAAGAAAAGATCAATATCAACTAATGTCATAACACACGAAGAAATAGCACCTTCCACTCCTTCATAAAAAGCTGCTGGATTTTTACGGGGGTCAGGCAAAGCATTCTTGAGCACCATAAAGTCTGTTCTATTCCATGGCGTATAAACCCAATTATACACAAAATAACCCTTAGCATCTTTAGACCTCTTATCCTCATCTGTGCCTTGCCCTTTAGGGGGGACATACAAAGGGGCAGCCTCTCGCATAGGCATAACATGAACTGCAGCGCTCTTATCTGTTCCAAAGATAGGGCACTCGTTGGATACTTCCGTTGATCCAGACGTAGACGAACCCGATGCCTTTTTCTCCGCTCGTAGCCGTGTCGCCTCATCCCGTAGCTTAACCAAACGCTGGAAAAACTCATCCGCATCTGCAAGAACAAAAAGACCTTTACGAAAATTCTCAAGACCAACTGATATAACTTTAGGTTCCAACTCAGGTGAATACCGTCTAAACCGTTCGACAACTTCATCTCCAAAATGATCTAGAAAATACAATCGTTCTTTTTCAGACCACTTACTCATAAGACCATCAATCTCTGAAACAGTTACAGAATTTGTATTAAGTTTACGAGCAAACGAGCGCAATTCCGTAGCTCGATCAGCAGTTAACCTGATACGCTGATCTCCCTGATCGTCCTCGCCCGAGTCCTCATCCGGGGCCGTAGGCAGAACATACGGAGGCGGGCAACGGTCTAGTAATAAAAAATCATCTGACTCATTAGTAAGGACAGGATAAAGAGGACGTCGAATAGGAAACTGACCATTAATTTGCAAATGACGTTCCCGAATCTCCCTCTCTTTCTGTTCCTGCAATTCTTTTTCCTGCAACTGTAAAGCTTTATCACGAGCAACCTTTCGCTGCTCTTTATCCGCCAAGGCTTGTTCACGCTTCATTCGTTCACGCACCGCTTTCTCCCACATACGCACACAATCAAACATATCCTGTCTAGACCTGCGCTGAAACAAACACTGCTCCACATACTGAACCTTTCGCAGATCAAACGACCCATGTAGTGGCCATTGCAATTCACGATCAGTTTTTGTATATTTGTGCCATAATGTACTATACATAATGGGAGGAAGGCCAAATTTTATGTACATTTCACGATTAGGTGTCCCCTCTGGGGGAGCCGGCTGAGATTAATTTAATCGTTAACTGGTACCATTTCCAAAACAGCACATTCCTCGAAGTGTGCTTAGAACAGGCATGTCAAAATATCACAAAAACGCGATATTACATAAAATGGCACTTAAATATGCTTTTACACCCGGTGTGCCGTTCAAACAAATACAAAGTCAGAGAAATATCTCTACGTGCCTGCCTATGTGAGGTGCACTCCACATATAACTCAAATCATAGGTCCAAATGTTAGCTAACTCAAACAAATCCAAAAAGCCACAGTAAGTGTCCGTAGACTACCTTACCAATCACAAGCTTACCAAATATTTTCAAACGTCCAGGTTCCAACTGCCAAGTTCCGTAATCGAATCAGCCAAACGGGCACTACACGACAACTCAACCGATCAGGATCTCAGTCGAGGACCGGCGCCACCTGGAAGGTCGAGTCAGAAGGAGAGGAAGAAACACCGTGGATGCCAAGACTCGGGTCACTCAGTGGCAGCGTACGCGTCCATGGCGAGTTTCCAATCCTTTGTTGCGACCTCTCCTTCGGGCATCCGAGTCACAGATGAGTCCCTTCGTGGTCGCCAATTTGTGGTATTGGGTTTCGTCAGGTCTACATACTCTGCAAAAACTCTCGAACACCATAGAATAGAAGTTGGCACGGAAACTGGAAAATGCAAAATACAAGTTTATTAAGACCCCATGGGGTGGTGGTACATTCCTACAGCACCCTTCGGCAATGCAAGAAGTATCACCCCGAACATCGGTGCGCGACCTCTTTTATACAAGTTTAACAGTAATAAAAAGGTAGGCGGTATACTCTTTTCACAGTTTAGGTACATATAAGGGCATTTTTGGAACACAGCCAACATGTGGGAGGAGTTTAGTACCACTGGTCAGTTTGGAGAACATTCCTAAGAGGTGACCGCTCATTAAGCTAAACGTTTGAGTGCGCATGCTTGAGCTTGACCAGTGCTAACAATAGCCTGTTGCTGGGCAAGGTAAATGGTCATTGGTACAGAGGAAGGACAAAAGGGCATGCTGACCACGAGGCCACATGTTCATACAAAATGGAAGCCAGGAAGTCCAAAATGGCCCCCGCACGTTTGGTCAAGATAAATGTGAAAGTTCGTGTAGCTGAGCTAAATGCTAATTCAGTTGCTGCCAAATTACGACAGACTTACCTGGTGACTGATGCCAGGAGTTCTGAGATGGGGGAGGGTGAGGGCAGTGACAGTGATCAGTACCAGTCCTAACGTCAAGTTGGATGTGCTGTTGTTGGTACCAGGACTTGAAATTGAAGGTGTACTGACCATCATAGTCCCGAATCCACCGATTTTGAGCAGAATTCGTCATCTGATTTTGAGTAGACTGCTCTTTCTTATGTTTGGTCCTGAAATACCATCTCATGAATCTATTGTTCTTCATCTTGAACTTTTGGAATATGTGCTAGAGGTGGTTGGAACAAATCTTATTGTGGATGAATGAGACTTTTCTGTAAATAAATTGAGTTTGACAAACTAGGTCCGAGAGGAAGAAGAAGAAATTTAGGGGCTTCCCATAGTGGACGGAGAAGCGTTAGGGTTGTCTTTGAAAACTGTAAATAAGGAATTGTTATGTTATGTTATGTTATGTTATGTTATGTTATGTTATGTTAAGGAATCTTGTATAGCGCATGGCTACCCCAGCAACGGGGCGTCCCAGCGCTTGCGGACATGCCTACCACTAATGCGACAGAGGGTGTATTAGATGGATGCAAACAACCAAGTTTTTATAAGTTTGCGGAATAACAGATGATTTGAGGTGGCTCGAGCTTTTAAGGGGATGGAATTCCAAAGTTTAGGGGCCAAATACCTGAAGGAGCGGCCACCAGCTCTGCTCCTCCGTATCTTAATGGTACGTGCTAAGAAAAGGTCCGCTGAGCGAAGTGCGCGCGTAGGGGTATAAAAGGAGCATAGTCCTTGAAGAGTTTGGGGGCAGGCGCTATACAAGATTTTGTGGGTAAGACAGAGGGTTTTGAATTGAATGCGTTGCATTATAGGCAACCAATGTAATCGCCGAAGAAAGGGGGAAGTGTGACAAGTTTTGGGCAGAGCAAACAAAACACGAGCAGCGGCATTTTGCGCTCTTTGCATCCTATTTATTGTAATCGTGTTGGAGCCTAGCATGAGGGAATTGCAATAGTCCAGGTGAGAAAGGACTGACGCCTGGACTATGAGTTGACGAGTTGGGGGCTCGAAGAACCCCAAGATGGGTCTGAAAGAGCGCAGGTGCCCGTAGCAGATGCCCGCCACTTTTTTGGCATGGGAATCCAAATTGAGCGAGTTGTCAAGCATCACTCCTAGATTTTTTACCAGCTCCTTGGGTATGCGAGCTGGTCCCAGCGCAGGAGGCCACCAGTGCTCATCCCATGTCTGTGTACCATTGCCAATCAGAAGTACCTCTGTTTTGGAGGAGTTTAATTGAAGACAGTTGTTAGATAGCCATTTAGAAATGGCCAGAATGTCTTCTTGAAACTTCATTTGGTCTGTCACATTGTTGTTGGAGAAGTTAAAAATAAGTTGTGTATCGTCCGCATATGATATTAATTGTATCTTACGTTCCCGGGCCATCACGGCCAGGGGGCGGACGTACACATTAAACAATGTGGGACTGAGCGCAGACCCCTGAGGCACCCCACATTCAAGGGGGAGCCTGCTGGATGAGTACGGGGGGTGTGCACCTGGAAGGAATGGTCAGATAGGAACGACACGAACCAATCCAGGGCCGTTTCCCTGACTCCGATCTCCCACAGTCTCTCAAGCAATATCTTGTGGGAGACCGTGTCAAAAGCCGCACTCAAATCCAGCAGAATCAAAATAGAGGATGCGCCCATATCCAGTGAAGCTTTTAGATGTTCTGTAGCTGTTAGCAAGGCCGATTCCGTGCTATGGTTCGCACGGAACCCATTTTGGGACTCATCCAAGATCCCATTGGACTCCAGGTACGTAGTCAAGGTGCGGTTGACATGTGCTTCTGCCACTTTTGCGAGGTAGGGAAGCAGTGATATGGGGCGGTAGCTGTCAGGCCGGGAGATGTCTAAAGATGGTTTCTTCAAGCGAGGCACCACTTTGGCATGCTTCCATGATTTAGGGATCGAGGCTAGCTGAAAGGACTTATTGATCAGGTCTCGTCCAGCCTGCAGGGCGGAATCACGTAGAGATCTGAACAATTCAGGTTTAATAGGGTCGTCTGGGGATCCTGATTTTACTCTAAGTGTAAGGTGTTCCATCTCTGTCCACTCTAAAGATGGTATAATAGAGAGGGAGTGAGAGAGAATAGCTTGATCACTAGTAGGATTGGAAAGCCCCAGGGGGCCATCTAGTTGTAGTGAATCGTATATCCCTTTGACCTTATTAATAAAGAAGCAGGATAGTTCCTCACACTGTGTGTCTGACACTATCGGGTTGCCCATACCGTCCGGGGCCTTGGTCATTTCTTTTCCCAGGGAGAAGATAGTTTTGGAGCGGTTGGTACTGGACGTGATCAGATCAGTGTAGTATGTGGCTTTGTTTTTTCTTATAAGTTTGTGGTATGCTTTAGTGGCCAGCCTAAACTCGCTTTTGGCCAGCGGGTCGTACGAACGTCTCCAAATACGTTCTAGCCGTTTACATTGTTTTTTGGTATCAGCAAGCATCTCCGAGTGCCAAGGATGAGAGTAGTCTCGTTTGGGCCTTGAGCATTTTATGGGGATGAAATTCAAAGGGGACTTCCAGCTTTCTAAAGTGTGGTTCAGAGAGAAGAGACTGTGAAAATTGTTGCTGAACAAGAAAAGCTGTAAATTGTCCTGAGACTGGAATCCCGAATCATAGTACTAGGTGCATTGTAGGCACACTTATAGGAGGAGTGATACTCTTCATTATTCTGGTAGTTGTAGTTTCATATTTAGTACCACATGAGCAGGCAGTGGAGGTAGAGGGAACACCTACACCTACTACTCCTAGCGAAAAAGAGGTCAAAATATGAGACGAAAGAGCTTTGCTACTAGAGGAGGGTCGTAGGTTTCATGCAGATCTGTCTGGAGGCAATTTCAAGCTTAATGCGTATGCGAAGTTGTTGTATGAGAGTATATTGAGGCCATGGATGCGAAAGATTGTTATGTGTGTATGCAGTTGCCTGCTTCTGTAGATTAGGGTATTAGATACCATCACCTTCTATTGACTTATGGAATTTCATGTAGTTTGCTGCTTAGCATTTTCTAGGGACGTAATCATTTTGAATATTTATTTTCGTATTATGATGCTGTACTACCTGAAGTACCTGCTTACAAGCATTTGAACAAGTATGATTATTACAAGCCAGAAGACAGATTTGGGATGTATTTGATTCCGACTCAAGAGTTGGATACGTCTTATGCTCATCGCCATAATGTTTGTTGTCAGACACAGAGAAGAAATTCATAGAACAAGTGGAAGATAGGTACCGAAAACAAAAGCAGTTGCGAGATTCAGGACATGGTAAGGTAGATTGGACCGATGAAGAAAAGCTGCACAAGTCAAAAGGAAGTTATTGTCCATTAGTTCTAAATGAAGTGCATAAAGGGAAGTTGTGCATCCATAGAACACCGACAGACTATGAGAATGTGTATGTAGGTCATACCACGTGTGAGCATACTTTCACTTTAGAGTATTATTCAAAGGACTTCTTGCAAAGTGTGGTGCAGATTATTCCGACTGTGTATTTTGTTTGCGGGAAGAATGCATATGTGCGACTACCTGAGAAATGGTATGGAACGTGATATTTAGCAAAAAATGTTCCTAAGATTTACCATACGGAAAGATTTTGAAATTCTAGAAGGAGGACAACATGTGAGAGTGAAGCGAAGTGAAAGTGCAGGAGCCATAGTTGGAGACATTTTTGGTGCAATGATACCAACTTTGGTAGTGATCATGAATGATGTGAAAATTAGAAGATTGGCACTTGTTGTGGATGAGCTGTCAATGAATACAGCTGAGTCATTGGTGTTGGTTGAAGGTGAGATGTTATCGATAAGAACTATGGTTTTACAGAATCGTCTTGCTTTAGACGTCCTTCTAGCAAAAGAAGTAGGAGTCTGTAAAATTTTGAGGGTTCAAGAATGTTGTACTTATATACCAGACAACAGCAAAGATCTGGAGAAATATACAAGCAACATTACTGCGATTCATAGTGAAATTGAGGATCTGACTAAGGAAACTGTGTGGGAAAAGGTTGGCAAATGATTTGGCAAAGTAGGGAGTTGGTTTGCAAACCTTGGAAAGGGTTTTCTTGGTTTTTTGTTGAAACCCCTTATTATAGTTGTGGCATGTGTGACTGGGGTTTGGTATGAGCTTACAAATGGTACAGATCAAGCAGACTGGAGAGATCATTGAGAGTGCAAGAAAGACGAATTGAGAGACTGCAGGACAGTCAATATCGGAATCTTAAAAACATGGAGTTGCTCAAGAGAGGGAAAGAGGCAACAAGCTCTGTTTGACTTGGTTCTTTCCTTAAGGGTCATGTATTGTGTGATGACACAGGTCATCAAAGGGGGGAACTGAGAGAGCGCAATGTTGTTTTTGAAAATTGTAGGGGTGCTTCATAATCGTTTGTAGTCAGCACCTGCATATTTAGAGGACATACTAATGTGTGCTCTTAGAAATGTAACAGTAGGCCAGGGATCAGTGCAATATGTAAAAAGAGTATTCATAGCGTTTGCAGATTAATGTAGAGCCTTTAATAGGAGTGTGATGCTTTGTATAATGTAGAAATGCTATTAAACGTGTGTATTACTCAATTAGTAAACGTGCCATATTAAGAGTTGCACGTGTAGAAGACAGAATGTGACACATTAACATGGAAAAGAGCTTATGTTTAGAGACGAAATGTAATGTATTAGAGTGCATTGCTCATAAGGTAGAATTATTTAGAAATGCATTTAAACGATAACGGCCTGGGACATAGAGAAGCCAGTAGAGGCCTAGCTGTGATTTTTTTGCTTAGCTTTGGTTATTCTTGTAAAATAGCTTCTTGCTGGGAAGGGTGCTGTTCTCGGAGAAAATTGAATTGTAACTTTGGATGTGCACAAGGTTGCTTCTAAAGTATTTCAGTTGCAGGTGCAAGGCCACGGGGGCTTGTTAGGTAGAAAGATCCATTGTTTGGGAGTTAGGCTGTTAGGAGTGAGGACGAGTAGGTGCCAGAGGAATGTCCATCTGCAACAATTAGTGGAGAAGGTGCCTGGGATCCAATGACACCTCAACGGACGCTGGATGGAAGAGTGCCTTGCTGGAAAAATCCGAAAACCAACACCTGCTCAGAGGGGCGTGCCTTGGGGTTTACCTACAATTTTTCTGAGTTTTTTATTAGGGGCAGACCCCGAGGGTGGAGAGCAGACTTTGTTAGAAGGTTGCCAGAGCAGGATGTAGGCAATTTTAGGTAGCTTTTGAGGGAACTTAGGGCAGAGTAAGGTGTAGGAAGGAGCATCTTAGAACGAGCTCAGTAGTTTAGGCTACTTACCTAAGAAACGTGAATGCACTTCTTAGGGAGTCTTCACGGCTGACACCTTTACTCTTGCCTGAAGGGAGTTGTTAAGTAGGGATGTCACTTTAGAGTTAGTGTAGGGACAGATTAACCTTTTTCTTTCCTTTTGTAAATGCAGTCCAGGCTTCAAGTAGGGACGGTAATCGGATGTCTGATGTTTCTTGAATTGACTTTGCTTTTTATTCTGAGTCGATTGAGACTCCTTCGTAGGATTATGTTTGTAATAGTGCCAGTTTATCTTTTGAACCTCTTGCTGAGGTGTTTGTATGTCCAATTATTTTTGGCTCTATAATAAATCCTTAAATTTCAGTTCCTAGTCAGTGGTTCTTTAAATTGGATTTGAGTGCTGATTTACAAAGCTGTTTAATTATGAGTTTGGAAACCTCCCCTCTACGCTCCTTAGCAGACAAAAAGGTCCAGTCGACCTGTTCTGGGATTCTGGAGGATTGATAAGGTAAAAATCTAGATAAGAATCACAGCTCCTTCACAGTGTAACCGGGTGGAAGCTCTTTTGCATGTGACCTTGGTTCATATCGGCTCTTTGCTGGTAGTTTGTACCGCTGACAGAGCATTTCACAACTGCTCACCTTCCAGTCACAACCACTCATGCTGAGGTGCAGCATCCCGGGTGCTAACTCAGGTCGTGATGCACGAAGTCCTTTCTGCGGTTGCAAATCGTGAGATTCGCAAAATGACGGAGTTTGCAATGGCAAAAGTGGCTTTTACAATGTACCTAAGCTCCTGTATGAGTCAGAAACATCTTTCTGTACAAGAGCTTGATCGATACTTGCTGAATCACAAAGAGGAGGTGTGAAAGGTGAATCTTCCTCCCGTTTTAAGTTTGGAAATGTATGTACACCCACTGTATGCTAGTGTGTAACACCACCTTATAATGGTCTAATAGGAGCATGCGCATTAGCATCACTACCCTCCTGATTAGGACACAAGACATTACCTAGTCATAGCATGCGCTCAACCTTTCAGGGGCTTGCGCCACCAGTGCATTTCTTTTTCTGATGCTCCCGTGGCGCAGGAGCCTGCTCCATATTTACCAGTCAGCACTAAGCCAATTTTTTTGGCTTAATGCTGCCTTGTAAATATAGTTCCCTTTAACGCAGCTTTCTGTGTTAAAAGGGCGTGCAATGGGTGTTGCTGGGGGAGTTCGCAGCAATATCCATGGCTTTTTGACACTGCCCCAGATTTACGAGCAATCGTAACTCTGAGGCAGCACCAAAAACGTATGCCTCCCCAGGGGAGGCGTTAGGGTGACACAATGAGGAGAAATATCTTTATCTCTTCTCGGTTTTCCTTTTTCTATGTGGGAAGCACAGATAGAAAGAGGAAAAACCCTCTTGTGATTGTTTTTGTGCAGAAAGGGTTCCCTTCCTGCACAAAAATAATCATCCTTGCAGCGCAGGCACCCTTGCACCATGCTGCACAGATGCCTCGTTGGTGCACGGCCACCCATTGTGTGCTAGTGTGGAGAAAAAGGACAGGAATGCGTTGTATCTGATTGATACAGCACATTCCTGCCCTTTACTTTTTCCATAGGGCAGTGCTGAAGTAAGGCCTGCGGCTCTGCCCTACGGCAAAAACCCATAAATGAGGCCCTCGGTCTGTTGTTAGGAATGCAAAAACTTGTGAGGGACATGTTAAATTCACTGGTTGCTTGGTTTTGCATGTTCCCTGGTCAGGTGTTCTCAACACCACCCAGTAAGGTGCATCTATAATGCCTGTCTGCGCAGTCCTCTATGGCTGCAGTGCAGATATGTCATTGACTGGCTCTACAATGGAGAAGACACTGAAGAAAAGTGGATAAAACGTTGTAGGTCAAACCTAAGAGAGACATAGCTCTATGCTGATCTGAGAAGTAGCAAAGTTTGCCCCTGTGCCTTGGAGACCAAAATGAGACTTGGCCTAGAAGAGCAATACTCTATGCACTGGTCCTGCCTGACAGACATAAATCCAGAACGGCCCAGATTGACTAGGATTTTGCATCAGGGTGGTGTCACCGATGCAAAAACCTCTTTTGTCATTTACTAAACCATTTAAAGCCACCTTGCGTGGTTTAGTAAATACAAAGTATTGCAACGCAGCACATAACACAGCCTTTGTTACTTTGCTTAGCGTAAGTGTTGAATGGGTGGAGCACTGGCATTCTTATGCATCTACCCATATATTTTGATGCCTACCTAGATTTACGAAGACTTTAGACCTGGGTATGCACTAATATGGTGTGCCTTCCTGACAGAGGCGTAATGATGGGAACTATCCTTATTTTCTATAAGGAACAATCCTGCCATTAATGCAGGCACCCTTGCACTGTGGCACAAGTGTTCCTGCATTGGCACTAGGCAGAAAACAGTGCACCAGTGCAAGGAGAGAGCAGAAATGTTCCATATCTTTGTAAATATGGAGCATTTCTTCTCTCTCCCTTTCACGCAACGCAGTCAGAAAGTTCCTTTGCAGCACAACATTAGGTGAAAGAATACTAAATGTGCCCCAAAGATCATAATACATATGGGACTGGATTCACCACGTCAGAGAGGAAGGGATAGAAGAATGCTATGCCTCAGTGATAGAAAAAACCTTCACTACTTCCTACCCACTGTGAGTGTAACCTTTAATCTTGTTAGCATGGGTGTTATTTAAATGTAACCAGGGATATCCAGAGGTAGCAGCTGTTAACTAACTGGCCCACCTGGCACTGTCCTTACCAACCATGGGCTCAAGGGCCATGACGTAAGAAAGAGTCTTAACAGTGCTCTTACCTACCTCATTGCCCACTACTGGCGCTTATCCTGGACCTTTATTTGTGGCCAAGATAAGGCAGGAGTGGAGAATGGCAAAGAGTTAATCCTAGTTTTATGTTTATGGCAGGATGCACTCTGATTTTCACATAAACGCTCACAGGAAAATATTTTACATTTAATCAAACGCTCAAGGCAGAACTTTTGGGCGTGCGACCCGGTTCGGGGTCTGTCCTGACACGTGTAAACTTCGCAAAAAGCCGGTGCCCAGATGGTGCATCAGGCCCAGGATGCACAGTCGTAATGCCATCACTCCATCATTTTCATCATTCTTTAAACATTTTTGACGTTTTTATCACAATTTTATCTCAGCCGTCAATATTAATCCACATGAAACGAGGGTTTCCAGATTTTCCATATTTTATTTGCAGATGGCAGTATTCAGAAATCGTAGACAGAGCCGCTGCAGGCTTGTTTCAATAACGTGACGATGTAAATGACATCCATTATTGTGTATACCCAATGCATTTTGGGAAGATTCCCTTGGGCAACGGTACCTGCAATACAAGATATTGAATTAACCCTATCAGCAAACGAATAAACAATATTTATCTAGCAGAAATGAATTATGCCACCATTATATCCGAACACACGTGCATAAGTACATTTAAAATCACTGGATACTTAACCATCCCCACCGTCCGCTCATGGTCACCTTAAAGCAAGATAACATTTGTAAACACAAATTAAACCCATTGCATAATAAACACCGTGCACCCCAAATGAATAGAACCAAAGCTGCTTGTTTTAAACCTTGTTTGTATGCTGTGACTTTCATCTGAGGCCAAGAACGGGGAGGATTGGAGAATGGCAAAGAGTAAAGCCTGCTATGTCAATCGCCGCCGATGGGACCTGCCGAACTGCAAAGATCTTGGAGCGGCTGTTCGCCAGTTACGGGCGAGGTTTCTGGACTAAACTCATCGGTGTAATGGGCCCAGTAACTTCTGTTAACAAGCCCATCAGAATTAACGAGACACGCCTAATAAGGGCCCTAGCAGGGTCGGATTGGTCTATAAGGCAGTGCCTGATAGGATGGTCTGACAGATCAGTGTGTGGCAGTCGCGGCTGCTAGTGGGAGTGTGGCGGGCGGTGGGGCAGGGCAGGGGAGGGGCAGGATGGGGGTAGTAAACTCCAGCATACGGCCGACCGGAGTTAAGTACATAAATAAATCAATAAAATGAAATACATTCTGCATGCCCTGCGATTGGGGAAGCCGCGCTCGCTGCCGGCGGGGGACTGCCTGTCCGTGTAAACAACATGGCATAGAGGAGCCCTACTATGGACCTTGCCTGCTGCATGTGGAGTGCTCTAGGCATCACCAGCTTGGGGATGTCTCCAGGCCCAAGATCACCGCCGTGAGTGCAACAACACCCTGAAGGCCTGGCTGAAAGCAAGAACCCAAACAATGGCAAGAAGATCATGCTGTGTAAATATGTATTTTATATTTGTCCAACACTAACCGCTTCAACTTTCATTCAAATGTAACCTTGAGTGAATGTGCAACTTTTATAAGTGTAACTCTAACCGCTAGTATCTGTAGTAGACTTTTGTACTTACTTCCATTCTTATGTGAATTTAGAGTTTTTCTGTTTGTATCTTTTATGTGACTCATATACTCTGAAGTCCTTATGTAATGTAACTAATCCTTTTGTAAATCGCTCTAACACCTTTATAATAGATAAAGTTCGTGCTACATAATAAAAGCATTAAATTAAATGAATGAAATGTTTAGTGACGTCACCTCCTCTACCCCCGTCAGTTCGGTGAATTGACGCCCACAGTCACAGAGTGTGTTTTTCGTTCTTGTCTGCACCTTCAACTTGCCTTCGCTCAATTCCAGGTAGAATAAGCTTTGTGAAACCCCCTTCTTGTTTACACAGAGGGCTGTGAATGCTGTTTACTGTTTTCTCTTCACGCTGTTGTCAATTTTTATGTTTTACATATTTGTGGAAGATGTGGCATATTCTCCATAGTCCATCTTCCTGACTGGTCACCTTGGAAACAAGACAAAAACCTTTCAGATTTGAATTGTGTCGCATGAATAGAACAGCCTGAGCAGCCCCTCATCTACTCCTGCTGCGGCTGATTGGGATCTGATATTTGTCGACGAGAGGAAGCAAAGGCCGAAGCGATGGGGCTGTGTTACTTACTTCATGTGGCCGTGATCCTCTTCATAAAGTGGGAGATTTGTGTGGGAGAAGTAAGAGAAGAAGAAATAACCAGAATTATGCGGTTGGGTCGTTTATAAAGGGTAGTTCAAAGGGAAATACTCCAAATTTGAATAATTAGGATTTCAAATGAAATTCTGGGAGAGTCCCCTAGTGGCCCTTCATTATAATCCAAATTAGGCCATCATTACGAGTGGCCTTTAAAAATCCCAGTTAATTCCCTCCTCTGGATTTACCGTTACCAGGACAGGAATCCCGGTCATTTTGTAGGGAGGAAAATAATGAAGATTATGAGCTTTTAGGTAATCCAGAATTGGTACTTACCGAGCAGATTTCTGCATGTTTTTCTTTGGTGTTCCACCAGGAGACTTTGCCAGCTTGAAGCAGATAATAATATCTCCAGATAGAATACCACTGGTTAATGGCGTTCCCACTAAACTCATTGGTCTAATGAGCCCAGTAACCTCTGTTACCAAGCCCATCAGAGTTAACGTGACACGCGTAATGAGGGCCCTAGCAGGGTCGGACTGGTCTATAGGGCAGTGCCTGATGGGATGGTCTGACAGATCAGTGTGTGGGCCTTTTTTTTAGCAGTTTGTGGGCCTATTTTATGGCAGGGTGGGCCGGCTGTTACTGCGGATTTCCTTGATGTTACCATAAAGCTTTCCTGCAGCAAACACAAATGTATGCAGTCTCCCATACCTTGCAAACTATCCCTAAGGCGTGTCTTTACAAATTCAAAACTGTCCTGATTTGCAATTGTGAGCCACTTTTATTTTGGAGACTGGGTCTGATTTTTTGTCTCAGTGCAGAGGCCAGAATTCTTTTAAGGAGAACACTGCCCATCTCCACTGCCAGGGCTGCCCACATCCTCCACTTGCACAACCCCTACTAACCTGGGCACTGTTTAGGTACAACCACTACTCCATACAATTTGACCTCCCTTCACCCACACCAACGTATATGTGTATGTAGTGGTATTTTGTACAGTACAGAACTTCTATCTATAGAGCAATGCTGTGTTGATCCCCAGGTTGGGGTCCCAGATCCTTCAGTCCAAATGGGGATGTGGGTCACCACAGGAGGGTCTGTTGGGAGCTGTATGGTCTGTAACTTCTTCATCTACTCTGTAGGAAGGTGGAGTATTATATGGTGTGGCGGTTATGCCTCACCAAGTAATACTATCATGATACCCCAAAGATAGCTCAGTCCCTGTAGTGTAAAGCAGTCAGGCTCTACAAGAGGAACATGTGTTAAGCATTTCAGAGTACCAAAATGGAACATCGCTTGCAAATTTTGCACAATAACAGCGGCAGCTTTTGTTTTATGCAAGTCCTTGGGGAAAAATCTCCCGTTTAAAAAATGTGTTGCATTTTAATCATTTCAACAAAAGCGCTTTTTAATCCCAGCGGTGCCCACCTGTAAGAGTGGACCCGTTGTGCTATGGGGGTTAGCGCTCTAGTCTTCGCCCAGTGGTGCCTATATAGCGTCATACTGGAGTGACCACGCAGCATTAGACACAGTAAACTTGTTGGTTGGGGGCTGTAACTCTGAAATATATTCTCTGTGTATTTGCACAATTTTTGCTTGCGTATTTTGCACAATAACAGCGGCAGCTTTTGTTTTATGCAAGTCCTTGGGGAAAAATTTCTCGTTTTAAAAATTTGTTGTATTTTAATAATTTCAACAAACGCGCTTTTTAATCCCGGCGGTGCCCACCTGTAAGAGTGGACCCATCGTGCTGTGGGGGTTAGCGCTCTAGTCTTCGCCCAGTGGCGCCTATATAGCGTCAGACTGAATCGCCCGCTCTGCGCACGTGCGTGCACAGACGCGTGCAGCAGGCGCTCCAAAGGGAAGCCCATCTGCACCCGCCCGCACACCGGCAGTGCTCAGCGCCAGTCACTATGCCAGATTTTATCGCACAAATGCAGATACTCCCAGATATAGATACACAAGGGAACAGCTGTTCGATATAGGTAAGCAGAGTAACAGTTTTAGCGTATCTGCATTGGATCATTTAGAGGGGACAGGTCTCGACACTTTACAAATGGATGCACTGAAATGTGGCCTCCTTAATGTGAGGTCACTCCCTAAATACTCCACAGAAATCCAACTTTTGATCGAAATGCATAGATTTGATGCCCTGTTTATGACAGAGACATTGACAGAATCAGGGCTGGACCTCGATCTTGGGCTAGCTTGCCCAGCAGGGTATAAAGCATTCCATGAACCGAGGCCTAGTGACAGAGGTGGCGGGACTGGGATCATTTTCAAAGATTCCTAGGACATTGCCCCTCTGGACATAGATGAGGAAGCACACATAGAAATCTTAGGTTTTTCTATGAAAGACATGTCAGGGCACATCCTGACTGGCATTGTCCTGTATAGACCCCCAGGGACAGCTAATGCACAACAGCAGCCGCAACTAGCTGACGTGATTAGTAATATGGCCCTTACCCATCACAGACTGCTGATACTGGGAGATTTCAACCTTTGGCCTAATGGGAAGCTGGATACAGCTTATAACAATGTTATTCAGTCCTCTGCAAATTTGAATTTGCTACAAAGGGTCTTCCCCAGAGTGTAACCGGCTGGTTTAGTTCTTGCAGCTTGCTCTTTAACCTTTTTACCGTGTCTTAGCACCAGGTTGCCCGTAGGGTTACAGCGCGCTTTATAAATGCAAATACATACATACATATAAGTAATTGACACAATTCCATAGAAATCCAAAACCAATTTATAAAAATAAAGTGTATTTGTATCTTAATTTAGACACCAAAATAAACAGAATAACAAACATATAATCAGAGTTATAGATTTTTTAAGCAATATAAAATCGGTGCAAAACAATACAGGGAAACTATAACATTGCAGTCAATGGGAAAAACCACTAGTTGCAATTGGTCCCTTGCATGTCGAGTTGCGTGGAACCCTTGCAGATTAAAGCTGAGGCAGGTCCCAGGACCAAGCCACAACAATCAGTTCAATTTTACCTGGCCCATGAAGCCCAGGTGCAGAGATGTCCTGGGAGTCCGTGGTGCTGAACGGAGACTGCGGGAGAGTTGCTCTTACTGCTGAAAGGTGCTGCAGGAGGAAAAGATGCAAAACAACAACAACGGTGCCACTGCTCATGTTGGATAGAGTCTTCGGAGGGCCCCATGCCCGGTGATTCTTCATATCCGGAGCGTTGTTTTACCTGCAGTTTGCAGAGGACTAGTGCCATGAGCGAAAACAAGCACGGGATGTCAGCCAAAGCACAGGAAAGCTGGGGCAGCCAGGTAGGCATCCACTAAGGTAGCTGCCTGGGTGCATGCCACATCCCCCTTGACACAAGATTCATGTCAGGAGTGAGAAGGCACGTTGTTTGATACCAAACAGGACAATATTTAGGCGGTACCATAATGGAACTGCCAACCTCGGGTTTGCCCAGGTTCCAGACCATTTTATCCTATGAACCGTCTATCATTTATAGTGTCCTTTATTATTAAAGGGCACCATAGAGTCATATAAGCTTGCACTTACTTGGCCTCATTTATGCCTGCCAGGAATTCAGTAAGGGATATCTAGTAGTTGTAAATTAATTTATTATTGCAGATTTCACAACAATAAGTAAAGAGAAACCCTACTCAAGGGGTGTGATTGTGGGTGTTACAAGGTGTGGATTGCCTTAGAAAAGATGGCATGCCAACAAATATGTACGGTTGAGAGCATTCCCATACTTACATCCAACAGTCTTTCACTGTAAATATGGGCAAAGATTCAGCATCTCCCCTTCTAGGATTGAATTGGAAATGGGTCACCCCCAGATTTGCTGAGGTTGTAGGGGAGGCGCTTTCACCACAGGAGGTAAAAAAAATCACCGCAGACAACAGAAAGTGTTTTTGCATAGGAAGCTTAACTTCTTTTGTGTGGAATTCTGGTGACCAGTGTTCTTCCATCACCCACCCAAACGCCATCTACTGGGAGCTGTCCAGCAACTTTATTTCATCCTTCCCAGAGATGTGAGACCAGGTATCCCGGCAAAGCCTGCACATGTCGAAAACAGTGGGTGGCCTCTCAGGGCTGTTGTTCTGCTTTTCAGATCTCAGAATGCAATGATTTTTTTAAGATCAGTCATTATTGGCCCCTTAATTGACATCGCTTTGCCTCGAGCCGCTTTCTTTGCTCTTTTGTGTCCGTGTGTCAGTGTCTGAGTGCCATAGTTGACGCTTCAGGTCAAGGTACCACACAGACAGCCCTAATGGCCGATGAAGCAGGATTCTTTGCTGGCAATTATCTCTGACACAGGTCTCACTGGAAGCCCCTTTAATGTTTTACAGAACTCCTAATGAGCAGCAATTTGACTTCATCTGTTAGCTCTTTGTTTACCGTCCAAATGCTCTTTGACCTCACATGGATGCAGTTTTGATCATCACATCCAAAGATGTGTTTTTATTCGATAGACAAATATAATTAAGGCAGCTACGTGGCAAGCCTTCCTAAAAGGATTTGGCGTCTTGTGTAAATTTCACAATTGTTTTTGTCTGATTGAAAGTTCCTGAGGCAATCTAATGAGAAATAAATGTTTTAACTTGAAAGTCAGCTCAATGATTTATTGTTCGCATTGACTGATGCCTAAATGGCTATGTCATTGATGTTCACTTGGGGTCACATGAACTGAAGCTGTAACATCATGCGTTAAAAGGGCAGAGCAGGTTAGCCTAGTAGATGCATATTTGCAATGAGATTACTAAATATATATATATATATATATATATATATATATATATATATATATATATATATATATATATATATATATATATATATATATATATATAGTTGCACGTTTCTGTGTCCTAATGTAGGTTTCAGAAAAAAGATTGGCCGGCACGCTGGTATCCGATTTGTACATTTATTAACACCAAACCCCCCTCACCCCTTACAGACGCGTTTCGCCTTAGCAGGCTTCGTCAGTGTAACGTAAGTGCATGGTTAGTGTCGCCATTTAAAGCCTTTCGCCAGTTATACATTTCATAAACATGAAAGAAGGACATCTGTTATACAAACATTTGGCGGCCATCTTGTAGTATGTAAATTACATTATAGTCACAGGCTAAAGAGTGGCGAGTGCCGTGAAAGTGCATAGTGCTCATTAAAAACATATAGCGTAACCATTTTTTATGCATATCTTAAACATATTAATTAAACACAGCAGAAATTATTTCATCCGTCATTGGATTATTTGCACAGAAGAATTATTTTTCTCTTTTTTCTCAATGTGCAAGATATTCGTTATTCAGCCCTGAATGGGCGATTTTGTAATCGTAGGGGTTTATGGGTTGACATAAAGCTGCCACATGATCAGACCAAATAAAGTGTCAGTGTGCAAGGATACCGAAGCTGTGGGCTCTACTTTGCTTTCCGTTGGAATTACTTTCAGGATCTCCATTCCTGCCTGAGAGCCCGCCCTGCAGCGTTGGTGGCCCCCGGTAAAATGGAGAACTCGAGTGAATGCTAATGGAGGGGGCATGACGCGCTCGAAACCACACCAGTCACAGGACTTCCAAGAGCATTTGGTGTGAGCACAGAGAAAGGGAGACGAAGGAGGGGCTGCCCTCCCTCTGGCAGACTTCGTGTTTTCACTTGCATACAAAAATTTTCGAGACTGTGGCAGCTAAGTGCACTATGCTTTTTATTTTCCACTCTGCAACAAGATGTAAATTTCGACATTGGCAAATGTGGACAGCTATTACAGCAACAACATTATGAAATACAAGCCAAGTTGCCAAAATCTGAATAATGGTGCATTCTGGGTATGGCGGTCCGAAACTAGGACCATGTGACCACTGGGACACTAATTACAAAACCAACTCACCTGTGATTAAGGCGCATGGCGCCGAAACGCGTAGGGGTTTATGGGTTGACATAAAGCTGCCACATGATCAGACCAAATAAAGTGTCAGTGTGCAAGGATACCGAAGCTGTGGGCTCTACTTTGCTTTCCGTTGGAATTACTTTCAGGATCTCCATTCCTGCCTGAGAGCCCGCCCTGCAGCGTTGGTGGCCCCCGGTAAAATTGAGAACTCGAGTGAATATATATATATATATATATATATATATATACACAAACATACATACATACATATATATATATATATATATATATATATATATATATATATATAGTTGCACGTTTCTGTGTCCTAATGTAGGTTTCAGAAAAAAGATTGGCTGGCACGCTGGTATCCGATTTGTACATTTATTAACACCAAACCCCCCTCACCCCTTACAGACGCGTTTCGCCTTAGCAGGCTTCGTCAGTGTAACGTAAGTGCATGGTTAGTGTCGCCATTTAAAGCCTTTCGCCAGTTATACATTTCATAAACATGAAAGAAGGACATCTGTTATACAAAAATTTGGCGGCCATCTTGTAGTATGTAAATTACATTATAGTCACAGGCTAAAGAGTGGCGAGTGCCGTGAAAGTGCATAGTGCTCATTAAAAACATATAGCGTAACCATTTTTTATGCATATCTTAAACATATTAATTAAACACAGCAGAAATTATTTCATCCGTCATTGGATTATTTGCACAGAAGAATTATTTTTCTCTTTTTTCTCAATGTGCAAGATATTCGTTATTCAGCCCTGAATGGGCGATTTGGTAAACAGTGCAATTTACTCTGGTAAGGACTAGAAGATCATTGAAAAAAATATATATATGTATATTCAGGGCATGTTTTTTTAGTTGTAAGGGCTATTCATCCTATTATTACCAACTATTGGTGATTGCACAGGACCTATAGATGAACCCACAGTTCTTCATTATTATTAAGCCCCCATGGAGTCATACAGAGAACCGAGTATAATAAAAGCATTTTGACTTTCCATGGCATGTTGGATAACTGGCAGAAAGAAGGTATGTTAACCATGGATGAGTACCTCTTTCTGAAATGTGAAGCGCCAATTGTACCAACATTTTACCACCTGCCAAAGGTGCATAAACATGCCAAGAGACCTCCAGGACGCCCAATAGTGTCCTCTATTGGAAGCCTTCTCGAGAATACTTCCAGATTTGTGGACTCGTACCTGGCACCCTTTGTTAAAGACCTTTCATCCTATCTGAAAGACACGCAAGACTTCCTAAGCGTCATAGACAGTATAACATGGGACTCCGGAATAGCCCTTACAACTAAAAAAACATGCCCTGAATATACATATATATATTTTTTTCAATGATCTGCTAGTCCTCACCAGAGTAAATTGCACTGTTTACAATTTAGGGCTGAATAACGAATATCTTGCACATTGAGAAAAAAGAGAAAAATAATTCTTCTGTGCAAATAATCCAATGACGGATGAAATAATTTCTGCTGTGTTTAATTAATATGTTTAAGATATGCATAAAAAATGGTTACGCTATATGTTTTTAATGAGCACTATGCACTTTCACGGCACTCGCCACTCTTTAGCCTGTGACTATAATGTAATTTACATACTACAAGATGGCCGCCAAATTTTTGTATAACAGATGTCCTTCTTTCATGTTTATGAAATGTATAACTGGCGAAAGGCTTTAAATGGCGACACTAACCATGCACTTACGTTACACTGACGAAGCCTGCTAAGGCGAAACACGTCTGTAAGGGGTGAGGGGGGTTTGGTGTTAATAAATTTACAAATCGGATACCAGCGTGCCAGCCAATCTTTTTTCTGAAACCTACATTAGGACACAGAAACGCGCAACTATATCAAAGCGTCTCACCAACGCTGGCGTTTTGGCACCCGGAGAGAAGTGGAGTGACGACGGTGAACGAAACCGTGCTACAAACTAATATGACCGTTTGCCCCGAGGCGGATTAAGCAAGACGATCACAAGAACATCGGATTAAGGTGTAGCGGCTGAGAAACTCGTCTACACACGGAAGCGTGAACGGACGGATATGCCAAACGGGGACTGGAGAACGTGTCAGCAGCGACTGTGGCGACTGACGGGAACCAAGAACTAGAGGCAGACCCGGTGAGTGAACGCCGATTTGAATTTACCAAAATACGCTTAGCCTCATCTCCGAAGGTCCCATAACTCGAACACCAAACCCCGAACCTTAGTGACTACGTCACCACCCCTGTTGTTAAGTTTAACAAACACAGCAAAAGAACAGTGCAATACGAAAATGCCTAATGAGGAGGGTATCACAGGAGAAAGGGAGTCGGCAGCCAATTTCATGTTTAAGAGTTCCGCAATAAAATCAACGCAACCCACTAAATCCTCAATACATAATGCCCCTGCAAGTGTCTTGAAAACGTTATTTTCAAAATTAGAGAAAGCACAAGAACGAGAAGTGCGAAAATGGTGGGAGGCCACCTCATTAGAAAGGTACATAGAATGTGGCAGGATACCAAGAGGGTTACGTATTTATACGGTACCTTCATATGAAAACCAGGATCCTGAGCTACTTAAAGACTGGGCAGAGTACACGGCAGAGTCGGCAAAAGGAATGGTGCGAATGCTGATCAAATATGCATGGAGCGATAGAGATAAATGTCTGAAAGACATAACAGACATGGAAGAACAAATAGCAAAAGAAAAAGACTCTAAAGAAAAGGAAGATCTAAGAGATACCATGAACAAAAGGATCAAAGACTATGAACTAACTATTCGAAAAAGAAAACAATCAAAATTCCTCAGAGATGAGCAAGACTACCTCACAGGGAGAATTCTAACGTTCGCCAGAAAATTTGATGCCACTAGAAAACGTATGGCCCAGACGAACGTAATAACTGTCAATGAGGATACTGAGGAATCTGAAGTCTCAGAAGGAGAACAAACGGAGGGCATCAAAGAAAAAACGAAGGCAAATGAGGTTCCTTTTTTCGACGAGTTCGAGGTGATCAAGGAGACTCGTCTTCGCCCCATACAGAGAAATCATCCACCGGCACCCCAACAAAATCAAAGAGGAGGACGCAGAGGGGCAAGAGGAGCAAAAGGTGGGGGACAACAAGCAATGTCTTCCCCGAGAGTGACCAGGAGCGGATTGAACCGCAAAAGGCAATAGATAGACAAGATAATAACATCATCAACCTCTCTAAAAGAATATTAACAGAGGAGGAAGTTTCTATTCTTAAGAAAGGTTTAAGCTTTTGCCCAGCAAGTGACTTTGATCCTGTGAAAGTACGGATTTATTTATTTAAGTACATCAGGAAACTCAAGTTCAAAAAGATCTTCCTTCAAACTCCAAAAAATGACATTATCAAATCGAACTCTGAGGTTTCAAGTATAAATCAAAATGACGCCCAAGTATGCGAAGAATTGGCAGACATACTTCTAACACCCACTCAAGAACTATTAGCAAACATCACAACTGCCAAGCCGTCATCACAAGATAACATCACTCAAAAATGTGACCCCAGCTCTATGAAAAACAAGTCTAAAAAGTTGCCTATTACAAACTATGATGTCATTGATCTCTTTAATGAAGCAGTACTTGAAGACCTGGACAAAATCTCACCTGGAACAAAAAATAAAATAAATCAAAAAACATCAAATATATCAAAAAAAGAATGGCAAGCAATCAGGTCGCTCAAAGAAGACACAACAATTGAAATCAAACCTTCGGACAAAGGAGGAAACGTTGTGATCTTTGACCGTGAGCATTACCTTGCAGAGGCACATAGACAATTGGAAGATAAGGAATGCTATACTCCCATACAGAGAACCGAGTATAATAAAAGCATTTTGACTTTCCATGGCATGTTGGATAACTGGCAGAAAGAAGGTATGTTAACCATGGATGAGTACCTCTTTCTGAAATGTGAAGCGCCAATTGTACCAACATTTTACCACCTGCCAAAGGTGCATAAACATGCCAAGAGACCTCCAGGACGCCCAATAGTGTCCTCTATTGGAAGCCTTCTCGAGAATACTTCCAGATTTGTGGACTCCTACCTGGCACCCTTTGTTAAAGACCTTTCGTCCTATCTGAAAGACACGCAAGACTTCCTAAGTGTCATGGACAGTATAACATGGGACTCCGGAATGTTGTTGATCACACTTGATGTGGTTAACTTATACACCTGCATTAACCATGAGCAGGGTCTTATCGCCATCAAATGGTTTTTAGATCGCAAACCCGAACATTTCAACAGCCATAGCACCATGATATTGTCTATGATCAGATTTTGTTTGTTTAATAACAAGTTTTTTATTTGATGGGACTATGTACAACCAGAAAAGAGGTACTTCCATGGGCTCGTGCTTCTCCCCCAGCTACGCGAATTTGTTCGTGGGCTGGTGGGAGAAGCATGAGGCATGGAAGGACTCCAATCGAGAATGGACTGAAAAAATCCTTATGTGGACTAGGTACATAGACGACCTGTTTATAATTTGGCATGGTGACCGTCAGTCAGCAGAAGAGTATATTTCAATCTTAAATACCAACACTCTCAATCTAAGATTCACAAGTACTATTAGCACCACCAGCATCAATTATCTGGACTTAGAAGTATTTGTACACAATAACATCCTGCAAACCCGCTTGTACAGAAAACCCACCGCGGGGAATGCAGTTCTACATGCCAGCTCATACCATCCTAAAAGTCTTGTAAAAAATATACCTTATGGCGAGTTTTTACGCCTAAAGAGAAATTGCTCCTTAGAACAGGACTACAGGCATGCAATAATTGATGCACAGGAAAGATTTGAGAGCAGGGGATATAATAGCAACATTCTCAAACAAGCCAAGGTTAAAGCCTCTGGGGTCAATAGGAGGGATCTCCTGACTCCCAAATTGAAAATAGAGGCACCTGATGAGGTACGAATGATAACGGAATTCAACACCAAATCAGGAGAAATAGTAAACATCTTCCAAAAACACTGGCATATACTGACTGCTGACAAAATTCTTAAAAAGAATCTGCCAAGGAGACCGTTAATCACTCACAAAAGATGTCCTTCTTTGGCAGATCACCTGGTCCATAGCCATTTCAAGACATCGGTCCAACCCATCAAAACGTCAAATGTAGTTGGCTTTTTTCCTTGTCTTAAGTGTAAGGCGTGCAGATTTAGTGGCAAAATGTTGGAATACCCCAATCGCACAGGCGAGAAAAAACCCAATACATGTGCCTGTTGTGATTTGACGAGGGAGCTTTGGACTGCGAGCACGCAGGAGCTGCTCTTCCTTAAACTTCACTCAACTCTTCGCGGTACCCGCTCCGCGGGTCCCGCTTCGCCCTTGGTTCTGTGTCAGCGCTGCTGAAAGTGCGCTGTGTCTCCAGGATTCTTAGTGACTGAGCCTCTGTGGCGGTGGTGTGGGCAGGGCTGCGAGCGTGGTCAGGCGAGGACTTCAAGTCCCAGGAGCGCCTGACCCTCGGCATCACCAGCAGCTGACCCGCTCTCCCTGCTGGCCCCTCCCCCGCCTCAGCGCGGCTAAAACCAGCGCTTCAGTTTGTCCTGTGGTTTCTCACCTGTTGCCTGTTGTGATTTGACGAGGGAGCTTTGGACTGCGAGCACGCAGGAGCTGCTCTTCCTTAAACTTCACTCAACTCCTCGCGGTACCCGCTCCGCGGGTCCCGCTTCGCCCTTGGTTCTGTGTCAGCGCTGCTGAAAGTGCGCTGTGTCTCCAGGATTCTTAGTGACTGAGCCTCTGTGGCGGTGGTGTGGGCAGGGCTGCGAGCGTGGTCAGGCGAGGACTTCAAGTCCCAGGAGCGCCTGACCCTCGGCATCACCAGCAGCTGACCCGCTCTCCCTGCTGGCTCCTCCCCCGCCTCAGCGCGGCTAAAACCAGCGCTTCAGTTTGTCCTGTGGTTTCTCACCTGTTGCCTGTTGTGATTTGACGAGGGAGCTTTGGACTGCGAGCACGCAGGAGCTGCTCTTCCTTAAACTTCACTCAACTCCTCGCGGTACCCGCTCCGCGGGTCCCGCTTCGCCCTTGGTTCTGTGTCAGCGCTGCTGAAAGTGCGCTGTGTCTCCAGGATTCTTAGTGTCTGAGCCTCTGTGGCGGTGGTGTGGGCAGGGCTGCGAGCGTGGTCAGGCGAGGACTTCAAGTCCCAGGAGCGCCTGACCCTCGGCATCACCAGCAGCTGACCCGCTCTCCCTGCTGGCCCCTCCCCCGCCTCAGCGCGGCTAAAACCAGCGCTTCAGTTTGTCCTGTGGTTTCTCACCTGTTGCCTGTTGTGATTTGACGAGGGAGCTTTGGACTGCGAGCACGCAGGAGCTGCTCTTCCTTAAACTTCACTCAACTCCTCGCGGTACCCGCTCCGCGGGTCCCGCTTCGCCCTTGGTTCTGTGTCAGCGCTGCTGAAAGTGCGCTGTGTCTCCAGGATTCTTAGTGACTGAGCCTCTGTGGCGGTGGTGTGGGCAGGGCTGCGAGCGTGGTCAGGCGAGGACTTCAAGTCCCAGGAGCGCCTGACCCTCGGCATCACCAGCAGCTGACCCGCTCTCCCTGCTGGCCCCTCCCCCACCTCAGCGCGGCTAAAACCAGCGCTTCAGTTTGTCCTGTGGTTTCTCACCTGTTGCCTGTTGTGATTTGACGAGGGAGCTTTGGACTGCGAGCACGCAGGAGCTGCTCTTCCTTAAACTTCACTCAACTCCTCGCGGTACCCGCTCCGCGGGTCCCGCTTCGCCCTTGGTTCTGTGTCAGCGCTGCTGAAAGTGCGCTGTGTCTCCAGGATTCTTAGTGACTGAGCCTCTGTGGCGGTGGTGTGGGCAGGGCTGCGAGCGTGGTCAGGCGAGGACTTCAAGTCCCAGGAGCGCCTGACCCTCGGCATCACCAGCAGCTGACCCGCTCTCCCTGCTGGCTCCTCCCCCGCCTCAGCGCGGCTATAAACCTCCTCTGTGACACCGCAACGCGGGAGCGCGCGGGAGTGCGCCGGGAGAAGCCCGGGACAAGGGCGGGACCGTCTGAGGCCGTCAGAGGCTGAAGAAGGCTGGGCTGGGCCCCCCCCCTTGGTTCTCCGGTATCAAATTAGTGTGTTATTTTATTCAAAGGCTTGCATTGCATTTTAAGGCTTTGTTTATTAGGTTTTATATTATATAATTGTTTTTATTCTTTTTTTTCCCCCTCTCTAATATAAGTCTCATGACGGCTAAAAAACTACGCTCTGGGCGAGTGATTGTGGGGAGATCCGGGTCTAAAACCAAATCCAATCCTCTACGGAACAAAATTGCATCTTCCATGCAATTGAAAGGTCAATGCCAGCTTTTCAACTTATGGGACAAAGGGAAAGATAAACCCACTGATTTGCAGTCCCCCAATGTCATTCCGGGTTCTAATGAATCGGTGCCTGTTAACCAGGTCATTGATGTTTCTTCAAGTTTAATCTTGGTCGCAAGTCAATCTTTGCCTATTTTAGCTAGCCCCGAAATTTTAAGGGGTTCGCAGTCGGCGTCTAACAATGTACAACTGAAACAGAAGGCTCCCCTTGAATCTCTGGGTAATATGTCCTCAAAACTTGTTAAAACTGTCCCCTCTCAAGTTGCACCGATGGATGCTCCTAAAGGTCCTGTGAATATTGATCCTTTTACAGCCGCGTTGGTTAAATCCCCTGTAGTGGGGAATGATTTTACACTGCCTGACATTGATTTAACAGCTCATAGGGCGCGGGTAGGATCAGTACAGGGGAACCCTAAAGGAGAACCTCTAGAGGAAGCAATAACGATTTCAAGTTCCGGTCCTCTAAATAGCACACCTTCTAATAAAATAGATTTTTCCCTTCCACAATTAAACTTTACATCTTGTTCAGGTCAAATGTTGAACAATGTAGTGGAGGGTTCTCCAAATATTAATGGGAGGTTAATCTCTAATTCTTTATCCTCTTTGGAATCAATTCTCTCTTCGATTTTAAGTTTGCTTGGAAAGTTTGTGGGAGGTTCGGAATGTATTTTTGACACTGTAACGCAAATCTTGCAAGTTCTCTTGTTAAGTAAAAATGAGTTAGTGTCAGATCCTCCTATACCATCGGCCCCTTTGTTGGCACACCCGAAAATAATCGCACCCTCTGCTTCGGCAGTTTTGGATTCAGCTTTATCTTGTCCTTTGATAGAGGGACAAAAGGAAAAGAAGCCGGTAGCCCTCCTAGCTGTCCCCAATCCTGCCAAAGTAGTTTCGGCTGGCGCTAATTGTATAGCTCTAATTAGCGACAAGATAGATGCAACAATATCTTCCCCTCCCATTCTCAAATCCGAAATCCCATCTCTTTTTCCGATATTCTCCCTGCCATTAAGTAAAGAAGAGGAGATTCCTAAAGTAAATACGGGATTGATGGGAAAAGAGAGTCCTTTGAAACATAAAAAGACTAAAATAAAGAAGAGGAAACCCATTCGTAGGTTTGCTAAGAAAAGACAGAGGAAACTTTTCTTTGATAAGAATGCTGAATTAAGTATGGATGATTCCGTGCAGGTGGAGCAGTCTCCTCCTCCTCATGTAGAAGTTAGGGTTATCTCGCCCAAAGAAAATGCCCTCTCCCCTGGGCTAGGTCCTATGAGCTTCACTAATCCCTTTCTTCCCAAGGTTCCCTATCCCTCCGCAAACCCTTTTTCCTATTGTAACAGCAAAGCAGGTTCTGGCCAAGTAATTTCTAAGGTTTCCTCACCTCCTGTCCTCCCGTGTGCGCCTCCGTTGAATCCGTTAGCTAGACCCTTTCAGGTTTCATCCTCAAAAGAAAATAAATAAATGTGGATACGTTATATCTTGATTTCTCTCCCTTATTTGAACCTGATTTAATTTTAAATCGATCTACCCTGTTGATCTGTTTTAAAGAGATCGAAGGTTTGAAATTAATTCAAACTTCCGATTTAGATATTGTATTTCTCCTTAATTCTTATATGGGGAAACCATTAAGATCATCAAGGGTGAAATTTTATTCGAAAGTTGTATTAAATCTTGTTCTACAGTGGGCAGAGGAATTACAAGTTAGAGGGATAGATGTCATGCCATACTTCGGGGAAAAATGTTCCCAAAGTATTGTTGCTGATTCTCCACTATCACTTCCCTTAAATACGGGAGCGCAGTTGTCGGATTGGTCTAATTCTAAATTAGAGGACCTAAAAATTTCTGTGGCTAAGAATGAAAGGCTAGTCTCATACAAAAATCCTCCCCTTAAGCAGACAGTGAAGGATGATCAATCCAAATGGAGTTGGTTACCTGGAGTTCTAGCGAGTAGATCTGCTCCCGGTTTTAAACACCATTCCAATTTTTAACAAAGAGCTGAAATTTATTTCATGGAACACTGCTGGATTTAAGGATTATAAGGAAAAATTGGGTTTCCTACATTCTCAAAAGGCTGACATAATCTGTTTGCAGGAATCATGGGTTGAAGGAAGATTAGCTTTGGAAAAGGATTTCTTTGTTTTGGACTGCAGTGCAACCAGTACTAGAAGAGGCCATGCCAAGGGAGGGTTAGCATGCCTGTTATCTAACAGATTGCATTGGAACTATTCATATTACTTAGATCCAGGAAAACTGTTTCAAGCAATAATGCTAAAAGATGTTTTTGAGGATTGCTCTAAATTGTTGATTGTGATAAACATTTATATTCCTCCTAATTGCAGTTTTAATGCTGGTCTAAAAACTCTGTTTTCTTTTTTAACTAAAGCGTTTGATATCTCCCCTACTCCGCACGTGATAATGTTTGGGGATCTAAATTGTAATATATCTAACTGTGGGTTGGAATTGTTTAGAAATATTTTATTAGAAGAGTCTCTGAATATACCACCAGCCCAGTTTCCCTCCAAAATTAAAATTAACAAAAGAGGTAAAATTATATTAGAGGGTCTACTTAATGTTGAATGCTTAATAGTAAATGGGAGGCTTCCATCTGATATCCCGGCAGCTTACACTCGAAAATCTGAAAAGGGAAAATCTATTATTGATTTTATCATGGTAGATTATGCCGGTTTTCACCTACTGAAGGATATGAAGGTCATTGAGACTAATCTTAGTGACCATAATGTGTTGACGCTTTCTATATCCGTTAAGCTTCAAAAAGCAGATCCGTGGAGTCTGGATATAGATTCTGTGAATTTTGACTCCAGCTCAGGGAAATGTTTTCGGAACCCCTATATTGTTGGAAATCTGATGCCTCTTTTGTATTTTACCGTTGAGAATTTACCCCTTTGGGAAGGGAGAGTGCTGTTATGCTTTAAAAAAATTTTAGATTCTGTAACGGCTAGTGCAAAAAAGAAACCAGGTCTGAAACAATCCCCTGTGGTCCATTATCCGCTAAGGGTTTTAAATAGAGAAATAAACAAAGTTGTAAGGGCGCAATTTTTATTCTTTACTCAAGAAGCTAAGTCTAAGTTGCTTATCTTAAAACGAAGGAGAGTTAGGCTCAAGGCCCGCTTAAAACGGTCCACGGAAGATGCCCTCTGGATCCAACTGAGGGAAGCTTCTTATAATGGCCGAGCCAAGACTTTCTGGTCCCTAATTGGCAAAGGTTGTGGTACCAGAGCCAGTCCTACGCCTATTGCCATTGAGGAACAGGTGTGGGTTAATTATATTGAGAAGTTGTACAGTAGCAATAATTTTCATGTTTCAAATGTTGAATTGGATAATATCTCACGTATACCTGACTGTCCTACAGAAAAGGAAATTGAAAGTGCCATCAATAATATGCGTTCCTCTGGTGCGATGGGGCCTGATAAAATCCCAATTTTAGTATTAAAAAACCAGAGTGAACTTTGGAGTAAAATACTCTTCCCAGTGTTTAAATTTTGTTTTTTTAGCGGAACAGTCCCCCCCTCCTGGAAAGGAAGTATTATTGTCCCTTTATATAAAAAAGGGGCACGAGACCTACCACAAAACTATCGTCAAATAGCTTTGCTTGACGCGATTGGTAAGGTCTTTGCAAAATGCGTGCTTAGTTTAATGAATCAATGGGTATTTGAACATAAAATTCTTCCCATGGAGCAAACTGGCTTCAGACAAAATCACGGAACTCTTGATAACTTGACTGCATTACAAGTTATCAATGAAAAATATGTGAAAGTCCGTGGTGGCCAGGTATTTGGCGCATTTATTGATTTCTCCACCGCCTTTGATAAGGTAGATAGAATTTTGCTTTGGAGAAAGTTAGTTAACTTGGGTATGCCTTCATTCCTTATTAAGTTAATTCGCGCCCTTTATTCTGATACTTGGTGCAGAGTTCTACTTGGAGGTGAACGTGGTGTATCTAAATTAATTCCCACCTCCAACGGGTTGAAGCAAGGTTGCCTTTTGGCTCCATTGCTATTTTCCTTATATACAGTTGACTTACCCGTCACTCTCTCTGCTTGCGCCGGTATTGCCCCGCATTTGGGTGGAGCTCCAATTGCATGCCTTATGTATGCAGATGACATCCTGATTTTGGATCTCACCCCAAAGGGCCTGAACAATCGGCTGCATGCATTGTCTGAATATGCCGAAGGCCATTTCCTATCTATAAATACGGCAAAAAGCAAAGTTATTTGTTTTTCTGGTAGAAAGAAGTCTAAATACCTTAATTATCCATGGGTTGTGGGGGGGAAAAACCTGGAATGTGTGAAATCTTATACCTTCCTAGGTAAAATTGTCACTTATAACTTAAGTGACAAACAACACATTGACAATAACTCTCGTAAGGCTATCTCGCAGGGAAAGAGCTTAGTTTCCCTATATAAAGCCACAGGTAGAAGGCATTTTTCTATTCTTTTAGATGTTTTTAGAGCAAAAGTTCCTGCCTCCCTGTTATACGGTATTGAGTTAGTTGATCTAAAAAAGTGGAGTTTTTTAAACTCTGTGGAAGGGAAAATTTTACGTAGTTTATTGTCTGTAGGTACTGCAAATTCAACTGCCTCTTTGAGACAGGAGCTGGGTTTAAGTAGCAGCTGGGTCCAAGGTTTGGCAAGCATTATACGTTGGGTAGTAGCGTTATCTAAAGGTGAACCTAATACTTTACGAGTTCTCATAAAAAATGAATTATTAGGATCTCTTAATGACTTTTCACTGATTGTAAAAAACTTCAGATTTGCCGTGTTAAAATTAAAATTGGATGAGGAGACCCTATTTCTATTGTCCTCTCTCCAATTAAAAACGGTTCTGAAGTCAGCCTCTTGGGAATTGGGGTTTTGTCAGGATAGAGACCTTTGTCTAGCAAAAAAAGGTTGTACGCCTGTTATTGAATCTTATACCCTGCGGAAGGCTCAACCATATATGCATTGGAATATTTCCCATGGCGCCAGGCGCCTTGTGTATTTATTAAGACACAATTTGCTTCCGCTGAAAGTTCTATATGCCGGTTGGTTTGGTCATTCGGCACGCTGTGATCTTTGTCAATTGTATGATCAGGACTTAGATCACGTCATGTTTGTCTGTCCGACACTGATGCCTTCCAGGCGCAGATGGTTAAGACCAATTTGCTTACAACTCAACATATCATCTGCTTCTTTGTTTAAGGCTGCCTTGATTAACCCACCTAATGAAATGTTTGCTTTTAAACTGTACAACTATTTTAAATGTTTTTTAGACCTATATTAAGATGTCTTCTGTAATTTTGATGGTATAATATTTTAATATATTTCTTGTTTGTATGTATATGCTGTTTTATGTGGACCTCATAAAGAGTTCCTTATCATAATAAAATAAACTTGAAACTTGAAACTCCCAATATAAAAATAAAACAGTTGCTCAATTGTAATTCGGAGTACACTGTATACTGCCTCACCTGTCCTTGCAAGCTGCGATACATCGGCAGCACTATAAAACCAGCAAAATTAAGAATCCTCGAACACATGCGGGCAATCACAAATAAGGATAAATCTTATCCTGTTGCCCGCCACTTTGCCGAATACCATCAAAGCAAGTGGGAAAAACTCAGTTTTTACTGCATGGATCAGGTACCCAAATTAGAACGGGGTGGTGACAGGGAAAAGTCCCTACGTATCTTGGAGTCAAAGCACATCATCAGTTCAAAAACCATGACTCCATGGGGGCTTAATAATATTGAAGAACTGTGGGTTCATCTATAGGTCCTGTGCAATCACCCATAGTTGGTAATAATAGGATGAATAGCCCTTACAACTAAAAAAAATGCCCTGAATATACATATAAATATTTTTTTCAATGATCTGCTAGTCCTTACCAGAGTAAATTGCACTGTTTACAAAATCGCCCATTCAGGGCTGAATAACGAATATCTTGCACATTGAGAAAAAAGAGAAAAATAATTCTTCTGTGCAAATAATCCAATGACGGATGAAATAATTTCTGCTGTGTTTAATTAATATGTTTAAGATGCATAAAAAATGGTTACGCTATATGTTTTTAATGAGCACTATGCACTTTCACGGCACTCGCCACTCTTTAGCCTGTGACTATAATGTAATTTACATACTACAAGATGGCCGCCAAATTTTTGTATAACAGATGTCCTTCTTTCATGTTTATGAAATGTATAACTGGCGAAAGGCTTTAAATGGCGACACTAACCATGCACTTACGTTACACTGACGAAGCCTGCTAAGGCGAAACGCGTCTGTAAGGGGTGAGGGGGGTTTGGTGTTAATAAATTTACAAATCGGATACCAGCGTGCCAGCCAATCTTTTTTCTGAAACCTACATTAGGACACAGAAACGTGCAACTATATCAAAGCGTTTCACCAACGCTGGCGTTTTGGCACCCGGAGAGAAGTGGAGCGACGGCGGTGAACGAAACCGTGCTACAAAAAAAAAAAAAAAATATATATATATATATATATATATATATATATATACACACATACATATATATATATATATATATATATATATATATATATATATATATATATATATATTCACTGAAAAAAACATAGGTTATAGACCATATATAGTTAGGAATTAGCATTTAAAAAACCTTTTTTTACTCACACAAAACCATTGAAATTCCATATATAGTTAGTAGTACTAACTATATATCGCGCACCCGCAATCCACTGCTGATCATGTCACATATTACATCATTCATGACATGGTCAGTGACATCACTGATGACATCACTGATGACATCTCAAATGACATCACTGATGACATCACTGATGACATCTCAAATGACATCACTGATGACATCACTGATGACAACAACCAGTGACTGTGTATTTCTGTAAAGTTAAAATATGTCTTACATATTGAAGAATGAGTGGATGTAGAAATGTCTGGATGAAGGATTTAGTAGGTGCATGACTGACTGTATGAGTGAGTGGTTAAATGTGTCTCACTGAGTGCATGGGTTAGTGACTGAACTGTGTTAATTTGTGCATCATTATGTTTGTTGTTCTGTAAACTGCTGCATGTGTTGATCAGTAGCTATATGAGTAAGTATATGGGTTATTGATTGGTTGCTCAAGTATTTGTATGGGAGACTGAGTGTGTGTGTGGGTGGCTGGGAGGTGTATGACTCTGTGCATAGATGTGTGAGCAGTTGATTCACTAGATGTATGGGTTCAAAAGTGCATGTGGAAACAGCTGTATGGGTGGTTGACTGTGTGCATCAGTGCATTGGTGAGTGAATGGATATCTCAGTGCTACATGTCAAAGTAAGTACATATGTAAAACATAGTACATGTGAGAGTTGGCATATATAAATAACTGTGCATAAGAGCCAGTGAATGTGTGAGTGACTGTATGGATGATTGTGAACTTGTATCAGGGATTGTAAAAGAGAGTAAATATGTGTTAGTATATGTTTGAATAAGTAAGGTGTGTATAACTGTATAGTTGAGGAAATGGAGGTGTAATTGATTCTTTGTATGACTGACTAGGTGTGTAAGTAACTCCATGGATGAGTGACAGTCTGTGAGTGTCTGTTTACACTGAGTGTATCTAAGGTTATATTAGAGTCTGAAGAGGTTCATCGTATTATCACATGAATGATGTCATCAGTGATGTGATCAGTAGTGTCAAATGATATGTCATCAGTGATGTCATTTGAGATGTCATCAGTGATGTCATCAGTGATGTCATTTGAGATGTCATCAGTGATGTCACCAGTGATGTCATTTGAGATGTCATCAGTGATGTCATCAGTGATGTCACTGACCATGTCATGAATGATGTAATATGTGACATGATCAGCAGTGGATTGCGGGTGCGCGATATATAGTTAGTACTACTAACTATATATGGAATTTCAATGGTTTTGTGTGAGTAAAAAAAGGTTTTTTAAATGCTAATTCCTAACTATATATGGTCTATAACCTATGGTTTTTTCAGTGAATTTTCAAGGTTTTGTAAATGCTAATTCCTAACTATATATGGTCTATAACCTATGGTTTTTTCAGTGAATTTTCAAGGTTTTGTAAATGCTAATTCCTAACTATATATGGTCTATAACCTATGGTTTTTTCAGTGAATTTCAATGGTTTTTTAATAGCAAATATCATAAGCTGTCGAATGTCAAGTACGTGGTAAGAAAAAACATTTTCGTGTTTATGCACACTGATCTGCTTTGAATGCTGCCCCCCCTCATTTCTATTAGGAGTACTCTCTCTTTGCAGATAGTGAAGGGTAGTTAACGCAGGCCTTTGCCCCCGTTGTAATCCGTCGTGCCTGCTTCTCTCTCCATTTGATTGATTGTTATCCAAGCATTTACTGTTTTAGAATTGGTTCTCTTTGGTTCATTCTCTATTTACAAACAAGCACAGAGTCGCAATACTCTGTTTAGTCTTTGCAGATAGCGAAAAATCGTGTAAAAAAACAAAAGGAATCGAGCAAAATCAGTAGGCCACTAATGGGATCTCTTTTTGACCTCGCTATAATAGAAACATTAGGAACAACCCCTCATGACAAATACGAAATTAGTGAGATGAACTGAACTCCACACCATGATGGCTGCAATACAGCTCGGCTCCGCCACCCACCCCGCCCAAAATAATGATAAACTCTATGCAAATATTACAAATATATACAACACACCAGCAAAGTAACAGGGTAAAACATTTTATTAAACAACTATTTACATAACTATTTTATACTTTTTGTTGCCCGATCCGGCTAGCTCAATCGATCGAGCATGAAACTCATGCACTCTGATGGTTCAAAGTTTTGAGGAGTGCTTGTAACACTGTCTGAAGCCTATTTGCACTTGCTTCAGCTTCACTATTCTCAAAGTAAGTGGGGGCTGTTTGAGGACGTGACTGCATTTGTGAACAATGTGATGCGGTGCCACCCTGAACCGCTTGACGGAGGCCCCCGAGGGACGGTGTGATGGCGCGGACTCGGAGGGGGCGCTTGGCTCCGGCCCCCTCCCCAAGTCGTGTTCTCCTGGTGTAGCCTGAGATCGCCCCCGACATAGGTGGCCGGCTCCCGGGATCAAGCGGAACTTTTTGCCTTTTGGTAACTCTTCCATTCTTGACCTTGTCCCACAATCCGTTTCACCTAAAGACACGCTGTAGTGGGGCGCCCCTTTACCATTTCAGTTGCCATTCCCCCCGCTTTTGCTACACTGTGCCTCTTCCGCTATTCAGCTGTTTACCGCCCGCTCTTTCGACTACAGCGTCTCGCTCACCATGTAGTTGAGTTGCTCCCGCTCTTGCGGTGCAGCGATAGGCGGCTGCCACAGGACTCTCAAAATGGCGGCCGGCTCTTCAGATTTGGGCGTGGTCCACTAAAATGGCCCTGCGACACCTTGGAACTCGGACGCTTGTCTGCTAGAGCTTGGGCTCCATTCTCGAAAGCGTCCCCTCAGCCTTGAAGATTCTACAAAAGTCTTGGGGGCCCCCGACTCCCGCAGGCTTCTGGTGGGGAGCGGCTAGCATGATTGCTCGTGGAATGGCCACGACGGAGCTACGAAATGGTGGTGCTCTCATGCTAACGCCGGCTTCAGTCTGAAACATCCAGAAACACTGTAGACTACCAATTCGATCAGTTCCGGTAGCGCCCCAACGTGACCCGGTAGAGAAGAACTAGCCCTCCCCTCTTTGACTGATGGTTCTTGTTGCCTGTCCCTTCTGTTGTCATTTAACAGAACTATTTAGCCTGCTGAAAGGGGTTGTGTTCCGACCGCTGGTTGGTGGAGACATTTTGACTATATTCTGGACCTGCGTTGTCGCGTAATGCGTCATATGACGCGCCGCGTTAGCGCATCCGGAAGTGATCCGGGGCGCGACGCGCAGCGCGTAACGTAAGCATAACAGGTCATGTGACTTGTTAATAAAACTTTTCATTGGTTCATTTTACTTTTCTTATTCTAATGATGAAAGGCTTGGTCATATGACCTAAAAATTACGCTTTTTATTACTTTCGAACATTATTTTTTCTTAAATATATGTTATAATGTTCCAGGCTAATGTACTTTCCCGGAAAATTTACAACTGTCCTGCAAGTAAAATATATTCCTTTTTCGAGAAAAAGGGCGTTTCTTCGTCCCATGACGGAGCCGTTGAGCAAAAGAGGGTCGGCCTGCTGTCTTAGTCGCCGATACGCCTGAATGTGAGATTCTTATCGATCACTTTATGTTGCAGGAGTAGAAAACACAACAGCCCTTGACCATTTATCTTTACTGCGTTCCTGCGTATTATACCTTTTACCCTTCATGTAATTGGTCTGCTTTATTTCACTTGCCTTTTACTGATTCTAAAACAGTGACTATTATTAAAAACTTTACCAATGTAAATACTACTACCATGTTTTCTTTTAAAAACCTTTATTGTGAAAATGTCAGTATACAAATACGGGCCTATAACCACGTGGGCCGGCCACGGAGCAAACTGTAATCGTATATGATGAGTAGACATTTACACTGTAGAGGAACGTAACGGGCGGGCCATTAGGTTGCAAGAACTAATAGTGTCTAACAGTTGCGGAATCGGTGGACGTACATTTTATAATTAAAATACGACAGGGCCAGTTACAATAAAATTATCTAGATATACATTTGCGGGCAAGTACCATGGGTGACGTTAATTCGAACTTTCAATAGTACAGTAATCAATAACACATCAGAACTTAATATCAATAGGGATGTCGAAATATTCAATCTATTCTCGTCCCCGCCCGCCATGGGCTTCAAAACTGCATACGTATCTCGTGATATCAAGGTTGTGCAACCAGTACACAACAAGGAGTTACGAGTCCCATTTATTCCGGCGCCATTTTGGGCGAGGACGGGCAGGTCCAGGATATAGTCAAAATGTCTCTACCAACCATCGACTATGATGATGTTCATATGCTGTATTTATTAGAGTAACACTCATCTGTCCACATGAAATTAATTTGCCACAATCTAAACATGTCATTTTAATCTTTCCAAAGTTCTTCTAAATATTTGGGACCGTTTCCCTTGCCTCTGATGCTGTCAGTGCCACTTCTTTGATGAATGTACTGGCAGGTCGGGGGTTCTCCTCCAAATCTCTCTTTTATGCAGCACTATAATTAATCGGTGCCACCTCTCCATATGACGATGCATGCTATATTTTTTTTCGGTTCCTCTGGAGAGTACATCGTGGCAGATGAAGCGTGTAACGTACCTGGGCATTTACCTTTTTTTGCATGTAGAGGAAAGGAAAAAAAATTCGAGCGTCCGAGTTCTAAGGTGTCCCAGGGCCATTTTAGTGGACCAGGCCCAAATCCAAAGAACAGGCCGCCATTTTGAGAGTCCTGTTGCAGCCGCCTGTCGCTGTAGCATCAAGAGCGGCCGAAACTCAGCTGAATGGCAACTGAAACGGTAAAGGGGCGCCCCACTACAGCAGACGAGCCTCCACCTGGGAAGGCCCGTTCACGCCGCCTCCCCCCCCCCCTTCGGGCACCCCACGCTGTTATTCGGAGCAGGATTGTAGGATGGCCACACCAGTGCGGCAACTTGCTAGACACCACCTCGGTGCCAACCGAATCTCAGCGCCTTGTGGTGTCTTCTATTCAGAAAATATTGTTGCGCTGCCTTTGGCCCCATTCGCACATCGGTCCGCTACTGACGCCACCTCACAGGCCAACGGGGCGCCCCACGCCGACTTTCAGCATTGTAGGATCGCCACACCAGTGCGGCAACTTGCTAGACACCACCTCGGTGCCATCCGGATCTTGGCATCTCAGCGCCTTGTGGTGTCTTCTATTCAGAAAATATTGTTGCGCTGCCTTTGGCCCCATTCGCACATCGGTCCGCTACTGACGCCATCTCACAGGCCAACGGGGCGCCCCACGCCGACTTTCAGCATTGTAGGATGGCCACACCAGTGCGGCAACTTGCTAGACACCACCTCGGTGCCATCCGGATCTTGGCATCTCAGCGCCTTGTGGTGTCTTCTATTCAGAAAATATTGTTGCGCTGCCTTTGGCCCCATTCGCACATCGGTCCGCTACTGCCGCCATCTCACAGGCCAACGGGGCACCCCACGCCGACTTTCAGCATTGTAGGATGGCCACACCAGTGCGGCAACTTGCTGGACACCACCTCGGTGCCATCCGGATCTTGGCGCGTTGTGCTGCCTTCGGCCTATTCGCACATCGGTCCGCTACTGACGCCGCCTCACGTGCCAACGGATTTTCTGCGCTTTTTATACCCTATGCCGCATAACAGGTCATGTGACTTGTTTATAAAACTTTTCATTGGTTCATTTTACTTTTGGTTTCCTAATGATGGAAGGCTTGATCATATGACCTAAAAATAACACTTTTCATTGGATGAAAACTTTTTTTTTTCCCAAACGATGAAAGCCCCACCTTGTTTCTGGATGTTTCAGACTGAAGCTGGCGTCAGCATGAAAGCACCACCATCTCGTGGCTCCGTCGTGGTCATTCCGCGAGCAATCATGGCAGCCGCTCCCCACCGGAAGCCTGCAGGAGTCGGGGGCCCCCAAGACTTTTGTAGAATCCTCAAGGCTGAGGGGACGCTTTCGAGAATGGGGTCCAAGACCTAGCAGACAAGCGTCCGATTTCCAAGGTGTCCCAGGGCCATTTCAGTGGACCAGGCCCAAAAAGGAAAGAGCCTGCCGCCATTTTGAGAGTCCTGTGGCAGCCGCCTATCGCTGCACCGCAACAGTGGGCGCAACTCAGCTGAATGGCGGATTTTGACACAGTGGACCAAAAGCGGACGGAATGGCAACTGAAACGGTAAAGGGGCGCCCCACTACAGCAGACGAGACTCCACCTGGGGAGGCCCGTTCACGCCGCCTCCCCCCCCCCCCCCCGGGGCGCCCCACGCCGTTTTTCGGAGGGCGGCAACTTACTGGACATCACCTTGGTGCCATCCACATTTCAGCGCGTTCTGCTGCCTTGGAACTATTCGCACAACAGACCGCTACTGACGACCCACCCCCCGGGACGCCCCACGCCGGATACCCAAATCAGTGCGGCACCCAGGCAACATCACCTGGGTGCCGTCCAGAAATCTGGACGTTGTGCTGCCTTGGGACTATTCGCACAACCGACCGCTACTGACCATTGTTCCTTCTTTTTCCCTAAAAATGTTTAAATGTTTTTACTGTTTTTGTTTTGTTGTATATATTTATAAGTTATTAAAGTTTTATAATCCTACTACTTTGTTGGAGTGCTATATATTTTTAATGTGACACATAATTGTAAAAACTTTGATGTACAAAGAGTCATCCCTGGAATCTTCCGCTTCAGGCTCGGTCCCCTCCCCAATCACAATACAGGATGGTTTTCAGATAGTAGGAACGCGTGTGGTGTGACGGATCTCATCGGGTGTGGGCCTTGATCTACTATAACTCCTTTGAAGAGGGGTGATTCTTTACAGCTGGGGCCATAAACTACATCTGCAGGGCTAGCTGATAGCCTGGGACCGGCCTGGACAATCGGACACAGAGGAAGAGGAGTGTCAGAGGGTGCGGTAGTGAATAGGGCAAAAGGGAGGTGTCGGGCGGGCACAGAGTGTGATTCTCAGGGAAGAGCAGCGCAGATGGGGGGAGGTTTATTGCCCATGCATAAGACAGAGAGCGGGGGTGACCAGTGCCTGGGGGAGATGCTTGCGAGGGTGGGGAGCCATGCTACGGATCGACAGCGTGCAGAGAGTGGGTCTGGTCAAGGCATCTAAAATGGCTGCCGTGCACGACAAAAGTGTGGCATTTGAAAAAAGGCAAGATGGCGCAGACAATGTTTTTCAACACTTCCTGATTTCCTTCGAATCGAACGTTAACAGACGTTATCTCTCCCACACTACCGGTCCCCCTGGGCTTAAACGCCGAGATGGTAGGGACTGCATCCCGTGGAGATAGGCCGAGACGTCACTCAGCAGAAAAAAAAGTTTTTAAAAAGTCTATAAACATACAATAAGTTAAAAGTCAATCATTCTTCTTTCCTTGTAGTATGCTCCCCAGTCCGCTTCCCGTTACGCTAACCGGGCGCACCCCACCAAAAAAAAGATTTTTTTTTTTTTTTTGCCCCGCGGAGCCCTTTTAAAGCCTCCACATCAAACCTAGGGGGTCAGGAAGGATCTACTATGCCCCCTTATGGTCATTTGCCCCTTCGCTTTGGCCTCCTCTTGTCTCTCGATCCTACAGAGAGACAAGATGGCGGCCGCTTCGGACTGTTTGGAATGTTTACAGACGCCGGAGAACCAATCAGCTTCGCTTCACAAAGCTCCGTAACGCGAAAAGTACGCGAAGCGGAGCTCTGCCCGGTGCGCTGTTACAGATATATATCTTTTTTTGAACGTTAATTTCTCAAAATCCACTGGAGCACATATATTGAGACCTAGCAAAGGCACATCGGGCTACCAGTCCCTACAATTTTGCCAAGTTTCGTGCAAATCCATTCAGCCGTTCGATTATTATTTTTATGTTTTTGTTTTGCCCCGCGGGGCCCTTTTAAAACCTCCACATCAAACCTAGGGGGTCAGGGAGGATCTACTATGCCCCCTTATGGTCATTTGCCCCTTCGCTTTGCCCTCCTCTTGTCTCTCGATCCTACCGAGAGACAAGATGGCGGCCGCTACGGACTGTTTGGAATGTTTACAGACGCCGGAGAACCAATCAGCTTCGCTTCACAAAGCTCCGTAACGCGAAAAGTACGCGAAGCGGAGCGCTGCCCGGTGCGCTGTTACAGATATATATCTTTTTTTGAACGTTAATTTCTCAAAATCCACTGGAGCACATATATTGAGACCTAGCAAAGGCACATCGGGCTACCAGTCCCTACAATTTTGCCAAGTTTCGTGCAAATCCATTCAGCCGTTCGATTATTATTATTTTTATTTTTTTTGCCCCGCGGGGCCCTTTTAAAACCTCCACATCAAACCTAGGGGGTCAGGGAGGATCTACTATGCCCCCTTGTGGTCATTTGCCCCTTCGCTTTGCCCTCCTCTTGTCTCTCGATCCTACCGAGAGACAAGATGGCGGCCGCTACGGACTGTTTGGAATGTTTACAGACGCCGGAGAACCAATCAGCTTCGCTTCACAAAGCTCCGTAACGCGAAAAGTACGCGAAGCGGAGCGCTGCCCGGTGCGCTGTTACAGATATATATCTTTTTTTGAACGTTAATTTCTCAAAATCCACTGGAGCACATATATTGAGACCTAGCAAAGGCACATCGGGCTACCAGTCCCTACAATTTTGCCAAGTTTCGTGCAAATCCATTCAGCCGTTCGGGCTAAAAGTGAGGCCAACCGCCCTATGGAAATTAACATTGGAAAAACGCGTTTTGGGACCCCCCTTTTTTCTCGGCCCCCCCCCTTGACGAACCCCCCCCAAATTTTCAGGGGCTGCTCAGAAACAAAATGTTCCATTTTCCTAAAAATTTCAGCCAATTCCGTCCACAAACGCCAAAGTTATTAGACATAGAATTTTCAAAAATCCCATAGAGAAAAAATCCTAACTATATATACCTACTGGCGACCGCCAGTAGGTAATTACCAAATTTTCAAGGGCTGCTCAGAAACAAAATGTGCCATTTTCCTGAAAATTTCAGCCAATTCCGTCCACAAACGCCAAAGTTATTAGACATAGAATTTTCAAAAATCCCATAGAGAAAAAATCCTAACTATATATACCTACTGGCGACCGCCAGTAGGTAATTACCTACTGGCGGTCGCCAGTAGGTATATATAGTTAGGATTTATGGTTATACCTTATGGTTATTTCCCCCTTTGTTTTGGCCTCCTCTTGTCTCTCGATCCTACCGAGAGACAAGATGGCGGCCGCTACGGACTTTTTGGAATGTTGACAGACGCCAGAGAACCAATCAGCTTCGCTTCACAAAGCTCCGTTGCGCGAAAAGTACGCGTCCTGGGACGCTGCCCGGTCCGCTGTTACAGATATATATCTTTTTTTAAACGTTAATTTCTCAAAATCCACTGGAGCACATATATTGAGACCTACAAAAGGCACATCGGGCTACCAGTCCCTACAATTTTGCCAAGTTTTGTGCAAATCCATTCAGCCGTTCGGGCTAAAAGTGAGGCCAACCGCCCTATGGAAAACTCAATGTTAAAAACACGTTTTGGGACCCCCCTTTTTTCTCGGCCCCCCCTTGACGAACCCCCCCCCCAAATTTTCAAGGGCTGCTCAGAAACAAAATGTGCCATTTTCCTGAAAATTTCAGCCAATTCCGTCCACAAACGCCAAAGTTATTAGACATTGAATTTTCAAAAATCCCATAGAGAAAAAATCCTAACTATATATACCTACTGGCGGTCGCCAGTAGGTATATATAGTTAGGATTTTTTCTCTATGGGATTTTTGAAAATTCTATGTCTAATAACTTTGGCGTTTGTGGACGGAATTGGCTGAAATTTTCAGGAAAATGGCACATTTTGTTTCTGAGCAGCCCTTAAAAATTTGGGGGGGGTTCGTCAAGGGGGGGCCGAGAAAAAAGGGGGGTCCCAAAACGTGTTTTTAACATTGAGTTTTCCATAGGGCGGTTGGCCTCACTTTTAGCCCGAACGGCTGAATGGATTTGCACAAAACTTGGCAAAATTGTAGGGACTGGTAGCCCGATGTGCCTTTTGTAGGTCTCAATATATGTGCTCCAGTGGATTTTGAGAAATTAACGTTTAAAAAAAGATATATATCTGTAACAGCGGACCGGGCAGCGTCCCAGGACGCGTACTTTTCGCGCAACGGAGCTTTGTGAAGCGAAGCTGATTGGTTCTCTGGCGTCTGTCAACATTCCAAAAAGTCCGTAGCGGCCGCCATCTTGTCTCTCGGTAGGATCGAGAGACAAGAGGAGGCCAAAACAAAGGGGGAAATAACCATAAGGGGGCATAGTAGATCCTCGCTGACCCCCTAGGTTTGATGTGGAGGTTTTAAAAGGGCCCCCGCGGGGCAAAAAATAATAATAATAATAATAATCGAACGGCTGAATGGATTTGCACGAAACTTGGCAAAATATTAGGGACTGGTAGCCCGATGTGCCTTTGCTAGGTCTCAATATATGTGCTCCAGTGGATTTTGAGAAATTAACGTTCAAAAAAAGATATATATCTGTAACAGCGCTCCGCTTCGCGTAACGGAGGTTTGCGAAGCTGATTGGTCATTCTGTCACTGGGCTATAGTTGGGCTACATCTGGCTGATATTTGGGCTACATTTGTTTTTTTGTGTGTCTGGCGGCCATCTTTGGGCTACATTGGGCTACATTGGGCTTCATTGGGCTACATTGGGCTACATTTGGGCTCCAACATATATATAGGCCAATGTAGCCCAATATATATTTTTCAAAGTTAATTTTCGTAAAAACCACTGGAGCATATATCTTGAGACATAGCAAAGGCACATCGGGCTACCAGTCTCTACAATTTTGCCAAGTTTCGTGGAAATCCATTCAGCCGTTCGAGCTAAAAGTGAGTCCAACCGCCCTATGGAAATGAAGGAAATGAATGGGTAATTTGTAATTAGCAAATAGCTAATCGCAAACTAGGAATGGTAAAGAATCGCTATTTATTCCTTAAAGTTCGCTATTTAGGAAATGCAAAAAACTTTGATGATACATATGGCGGTTCATCTCTAACAAGATAAGAAGCATAGGGATACATTTATGATGACTGGCGCATCACCAGGGATGTGTTAGTCATTCTGTGCCGCTGTTCCGTCACCTATGGTGTGCTGCATTTACAATGCGGCGCATCATGGGGCAAAAACAGCACAGATGCGTGATGTATCTGTGCCGTAAAGGTGGCGCATTGCTGGAGTTGTATCGCAAGTGTGATGAAGCTCCAACAAGGGTCGGGGGTGCCCCTGTCGCAGGGTTTCTGTTCTCACACAGAACTGTGGACAGAGGATTGGAACCTCGGCGAATTAGGGTGTCCCAAAACTCACGTTAGTAATCAAAAACTCCTTAGCAAGCTAGGTACAGTGTCACATTGGATATAACAAACTCTCAATGTTTAGACAATCCAGAATATGAACTTATAGTACCTCAGGATACGTGGAACTCATGAACAGTCGGTCGTTATATATTTCTTAGAAACCAGAACATGGAGTTAAGAAGAACACATGTGTATTTGAAATGTTTATTTACTAATGCCGTCTTCTCAGGCGTAGTATCTTAGATAATACAAGTACACATATTATCAGTAGCAAAATTACCAGCATAGTTACTAGTACATAAAAAGCGAATGGTGATAGTATGTTAACATGCTGTAAATGAATAAGAGTTAGCAACACTTATAAGCAGCCGCGGGCCGTGGAGGGAGTTACGGTGAGGCAGGGAGGCGGGGAGGGGGAGAAGCAGGGTGGAGAATACAAGTACACATATTATCAGTAGCAAAATTACCAGCATAGTTACTAGTACATTAAAAGCGAATGGTGACAGTATGTTAACATGCTGTAAATGAATAAGAGTTAGCAACACTTATAAGCAGCCGCGGGCCGTGGAGGGAGTTACGGTGGGGCAGGGAGGCGGGGAGGGGGAGGGGCAGGGTAGAGAGGGCTCCACCCTGCTTCTCCCCCTCACCGCCTCCCTGCCTCACCGTAACTCCCTCCACGGCCCGCGGCTGCTTATATCTCACCCTCCCTAATACACATATTATATTATTTGCTAAGAAGGTCTCTTTGTGTTGGTTTAGGGCGTGCCCATACTTTAGTGTCTTAGATTTGAAGGAATCACATCAGCATACACCAGCTCTCTCTTCATGTGAACCGCATCAACTGTTGTGTATGTGTGTTCGGCAAAGCAATATAAAACCCGCCTCATGCCCAGAATTGGCAGAAGTTGCACTTATGTTATGAGTATGAAGTCGTGGAGATCAGACCTCATAACAATTCTGTATCGTGTTGTTCTTGAAACTTTAGCACTCGCTGTACAGATATAGTTTAACAAGCAAAGCAGATAGTAGAGCAATAACATATTATTCTCATGTAAACCACGATGAACTACTAGGTGGAAAGCTAAAGCAACAACTAAGTGTCGTGTGCAGAAGTTGCAAAAAAGGAAAAATGGCGTTTAAACCGGTAATGAGCCCATGCTAACTTAACACGGTGTAAAGATATCCAGGACCTAGATGACACCTCCCCATGATCCGGAAACGAACTGAATAAGATAATAGAAGTGCCATCTCATGAGAGCAGATTGCAAGTTTATATGTGGACGGTCCGCAAGGTAAAGCATTAAAAACTAGGAAAATTTAATGCTAAAGAAAAATAAAACAGCCAAGTACTTTATCGAGTCTTAAGCCAATAGGCAAGGTAAATAATAAAAACTTGACAAATAAGTCAATGAATTGTCAATGAAATGCTAGTACTCAGCATATCAAACATGAAAAAGGTCTATGACATAACTGTGTATGCAAAATAAGCTGCAACAGCCTCCAATAGGAAGTCACCGTCTTCATCCGAAAACAGTTCAGCCATCCAATTTAAAAGCGGAAAAGAACATACGTGCTCTCCCAGCACCGGATCCTCTATCACCATCAGAGGACAGCTCGGTGGGTTTTCAAGAAAGCTCTGTTCCAAGAAAGACTGTGCTGCCGCCAGTAAATTCCAGGGACCAATTAGTCCATGCATCAATGCCACAGCCATAATCCTTTCGCCAGGACAAACCAACTCGTGAGTAATGATAGGAGTCATCAGCTGATTAAAGTCGACGTCAGGAGAAACCGGTCCGCAGAGACACAAATCAATGGCCCAATCGAAATCACAGGTCAGGCAGTGAAATACAGGCTGGACACGGGTGAAGTAGGAGAATCGAAAAGATAATCCATATGCCGTGCTTAATATCGCCAACGGCATTGTGCCATAATATTCTAGCATGCGATTGCGGAACAGTGTCAGCAGCTGCAGGGTGGGAGGTTGCATAGGAGGGACATCCATATTTAAAAATGTAAAAAAGCACAAGAGCGTCCGCTGGTAATGCAAGTAAAAATGCCAATCCACGAAGCAGAGTGGAGAAAATAGAATGAAAGAAAGCAGGGATGACTCCAAAGATTTTCTCAAATGAAGTCACGAGACCACTGGTAACAACTTTAAAAAAGTGCGCCAGGGCCTTTGTGGAGGATGCGTTAAAGATAGTCCGAACCATCTTGCTGAAATTGAAAGGCAAATCTGAATTGAAAAGGGTCTGCACCTCTGTACGGGTGTTCGCTATGTGAAGCATGAAAGTTTCACGGGCCGAACTCAAGGCCACCTCTCTCTGAGACAAAAGAGCTCTTATTCTTGCCATGCCGTTGAAATCTCTCCCAAGGTTGGTATTTGTGGCCAGATTGAAAACTCCCTATGTTCATGTGTGGGAGGAAATAGAACATTTCTGCAGCAAATAACCCGTTCACTTACTGTTACGATAAAAGGAATACTTTTAATTAACTCAGAACAATCTTCATTATTGAGCATCAAATAACTACCATTTTCCAACAACTTGAACGTGGGGATGATAACAGGAACTGGCGTGCCTTGCAACACGCAAGCCATATTTGGTCGGTGTTTGTTGCATGAACCGTGTAACTGTATGTGCCTACACATTAGTGAATGATCTGGCGTCTCAGTGCATTCCTCTCCATTCAGATAAACTTCTTGATCATCTTTGAAACATCTGTATGTGTATGGAAGCGACCAGACCTCATGAAGAAAAGCACTACCTAAAGGTTCATAACGACCTATTGGTATATATTTCATACAATTTGAAAACTTATATAAAGCAAAAGGCAGCGTTATTAAACCGTGGATAAGGCACGTTGCCAAAAAACCCGCAATCCTCTGCTGATGATGTCACTGAGCATGTCATGAATGATGTAATATGTGACATCATCAGCAGTGGATTACGGGTAATAGTATCTCTAGTTTACTCCCCTATAGCTGTCTTTCTTTTAACATAAGTGTCTGTTTCCTTCCCTTATACTTACTGTTTTTGGTTCGCTTCCGGTTCGCGTACCGGCGAGCGAACTGGGAAGCGAACTAAGAGAAATAGAGGTTGGCACAGTTCCAAATATTGTACCAATTTTTTAATAACGGGGAGGTAGTTCTGAAAAGAACTTTTTTTTTATTGTTTTTGTTGTTTTATATTTTTTTTATTATTTTTCAGAACATTTTTTTACTTTTTTTGAATTTTTCTGAACAGTTTTATATTTTTGGGGGTTTTTCTTGGAGGGGGCAATGAAAACGATTCATTGTAAAGGGCTCAACAGGAGCAACAAAACAAAAAAAAAGTATTTATTATTTTGGGTGTTTCATACAAACTTGCATATGATAGTCAATAGCTCTGTTGATCAGAGTGATGCTTCTTTCTCCGTAGCAAATGAATCCATCGCAAAATACGCAGATGTGTTTTACTTCACCAAATCTCATTTGTATATTTGGCACCATCTCCCTGCCCTCTGGTCCCGTTACTTCCGGTACAACAGATCTTCTGGCCATAATAGGGAGATTATCTAGGTCGTTCCGAAACTGTGCAGCACTGTAGTTGTTAGGATGCCACCTAGTCATATGGCGATGCATTGTGTAGTTTCCGAAACTGTATTTTTTCTCGGTTCCTCTGGACAGTCTATCTTGACATATAAGGCAAGTTACGTATCTTGCATTTACTTTTTTCTGACCTTTGGGAATTTAAAAAAATTGCCAAATGAAGTTTTCTTTCCGGTGAGACGTCCTGGGCTCCTCAGGCAAAAACTGCCTCTCTTCGTGCTCGTCGTTCTGTTCCTCTTCTTCCTCTTCTTGTTGAATTATAACTTGAGCAGGTGGTCCACTCTTCCTTGGATGTGGTGGAGGTGGTGGGGAAGCACCAGCTGAAGCTACTAAAGAAGCCATTGCTCAGTGATCACAAAGGGTCTTTCTCTCACAATGATGAAAGTCAGAGTGAGGAAAGAAGGAGGGATTTTCATCATTTGGGAAAAACAAGAGTTCTCAACCAATGAAAAGTGTTCATTTTAGATTATATGACCTAGTCTTACATCATTAGGAAACCAAAAGTGAAATGAACCAATGAAAAGTGTTATTACCAAGTCACATGACTTGCTGTGTTTACGTTAAGCGCTTTGCAGGGCCTCCCGGTTTGCTTCCAGAAACCTGCGCTTTGCGACTCGCTTCGCGTACCAGTTCGCTAACGTAGCACGTCATATGACGTATCACGCGACAACGTGAAACGTCATGCGGACGGGAGGCGTCACGATGTTGTTTTCTAACGCGGCACTTGCGGTAAAGAAACGTTTACCGGCTCGCGGTCTATTTCGCGGCATCAAGGTCAGCTAACGGGAAGCTTCCCGATTCGCGAAGCGGGAACGAAGAAAAAAAAATATTTAAAAAAAAAATTATTCATAAACATATAAAATATATTTTTGGATTTAAAGAAGAACACATTTTACAGCTACAGATATTAGCTGTTAAAAAACCAATGAAATTCACTGAAAAAACCATAGGTTATAGACCATATATAGTTAGGAATTAGCATTTACAAAACCTTGAAAATTCACTGAAAAAACCATAGGTTATAGACCATATATAGTTAGGAATTAGCATTTAGAAAACCTTATTTTACTCACACAAAACCATTGAAATTCCATATATAGTTAGTTGCACTAACTATATATCGCGCACCCGCAATCCACTGCTGATGATGTCACATATTACATCATTCATGACATGGTCAGTGACATCACTGATGACATCACTGATGACATCTCAAATGACATCACTGATGACATCACTGATGACATCTCAAATGACATCACTGATGACATCATGACACACCAATACCAGTTACTACATACGCACTCACTGATTCCTACGTCTACACACACATTCACTCATTCACCCATACAATGACTCATACATACAGTCACTTATTATTACAACACTATCATATGCACTCATACACCTATGCAGACAGTCACACACTGCCACTCATCCATGGAGTTACTCACACACCAAGTCAGTCCTGTAAAGAATCAATCACACTTCCATTTCTTCATCTATACAGTTAAACACAGAACACCATACTTCAGTGACATCACTGATGACATCACTAATGACATCTGAAATGACATCACTGATGACATCTCAAATGACATCACTGATGACATCATGACACACCAATACCAGTTACTACATACGCACTCACTGATTCGTACGTCTACACACACATTCACTCATTCACCCATACAATTACTCATACATACAGTCAGTTATTATTAGAACACTATCATATGCACTCATACACCTAGTCAGTCCTGTGAAGAATCAATCACACTTCGATTTCCTCATCTATAGTTAAACACAGAACACCATACTTTTCACACATATACTAACACATACTTACTCTCTTATACAATCACTGATACAAGTACACATTGATATGCACAGAGTCACACACCTCCCAGCCAGCCACACACACACTCAGTCTTCCATACATCCAGTCATTCTTCAATATGTAAAACGTATTTAAACTTTACAAAAACACACAGACACTAGATGATGTCATCAGTGATGTCATTTGAGATGTCATCAGTGATGTCATCAGTGATGTCACTGACCATGTCATGAATGATGTAATATGTGACATCATCAGCAGTGGATTGCGGGTGCGCGATATATAGTTAGTGCAACTAACTATATATGGAATTTCAATGGTTTTGTGTGAGTAAAATAAGGTTTTCTAAATGCTAATTCCTAACTATATATGGTCTATAACCTATGGTTTTTTCAGTGAATATATATATATATATATATATGTGTGTGTATAAAGATATATCCACGCTGTTTTGAGCCCTCCAATCGGACGCGGTGCTCTTTGCGATGGTGCTGCATGTACACCGGCAGGGCCAAGCGGTACTAAATTTCACAGTCTCGCTCTACGTGCGACATAGAGGAGAACGCACTCACAGGAAATTTGGAATAATGTATATTAATGAGCACACTGTCACTTTAATATGGATTTCAAAACCACACAGTCCAGTTTGTAATGGGGCAAAACATGAAATGACTGTGGTAATGGAAATAAAAAACGCCCAAGGTCAAATGTTGTTTATCCCATGATCAAGGTCCGAGGTAAGGACCAAAACACTTTGGGCACGGTAAACGCTTTATTGCACAAATAAAGAACATTGAAGCAAATTTCCATTAAGTGTGTTCTATATATATATATATACATATATGCATCAAACAATTCCGACCACTTCGGACGTGCGGCGAAGCAGGAACTCAGACCACCACAGCAGCTTAGGCAAGGTACGATTTTATTTCCGTTCTTTTACCGCAGCCAGCAAATATATATATATGTATTACCTACTGGCGGTCGCCAGTAGGTAGTTTTATTTAGGACTAGTCACCATAGGAAAATCGCAACATTCTATTCCCAATAACGTTGGCGCCGATTGATGAATCTTCTCGAAGTTTTCAAAACTTATGGCCCGCTCCTATCTTGAAAGTTTTGGGGTGATTCAGAAAGCGGGAGCCGATAATAAAAGGGTGTTGCCAAAACGTGTTTTCCCCATGCAATTTCCCATAGGAAACTTAAGCCGCGGCTACAGCCCGAGCTGCTCAACAGAATTGCACCATATTTGGCAAAAAGGTAGCTCTTGGTTCAGAACAAACTCTTTCAGTTAAATGGTGTAAATCCGTTCAGTAGTTGCTAAGAAAATCAAAATTAAAAAAATGTCGATATCTATAGGCGCGCAGGATCCTCGCACCCTCCCGATCACGAGCTTCATGCTAATTGGCTATCAACACTCCAAACCAGGAAGTGTTGGCAGCCAACTTGTGCCTCGGTAGAACCGAGGCACAAGAAAACAGAAAAACAAATGCGAAAAACAAGAATCGCGAGATGCGCGGAGGATCCACGGATCCGGCGTGAAAAAAAAAATCGAAGCGCTTTCTTATTAATTAGTTCCTGGGTGGGCCACGTCCCGGGGGCAATGTTTATAGTGTAATGGGGGGCCCAAAGGGACAAATAAGGGTCAGACTCTGGGGGATGGGGTCCCCAGGGCCAATGAAATAGGAAAAGAAGGGGGGCCACACAGCCCCCTTCTTACAAAAAATAAATTATAAAAAAGTCCGGCATCACGCTGGAGGCCCCGCCCCTCCCTCCAGCACTTTGCAAACGCACCCCCTGGCGCGTTTGCAGATGGGGAACTAATTCCCCTAGAATACTGGGGGTCCCTGGGGGCCAACTATCCCACCAGGAACCTCCAGTATACGCCAGGGAGCTGCGTTGCAGAGAGGTGTTCAGAGGCCACAACCCTTTTTACACCTCTTTGCAACAAAGCTCTGTGGCGCCTAATGGATGTACCTGGTAGGCTAGTTGCACCCCAGGGACCCTCAAGATTCAAGGGGAGTTAATCCCTAACTTAAAACGCGCCACAGAACTGCGTTGCAGAGTGTTGTAAAAAGGGGCATGGCCTCTGAACACCTCTCTGCAATGCAGCTCCTTGGCGCATATTGGAGGTAGTATACACAGAGTGTCCACGGGTCTATCGACAACAAATCTACCTTAGAGAGACATAAAGCAACACTTTAAGGGCGTAAATAAATCAGAACATTTTCTTAAGGATACCCATCAGTCACCATTCGATACCACCCTAGTCATCATCTGGGTTTCCTTATGACCTTCCCATTGTAAATCATAAACGATGTTTACTAGGACTAGGTGGACACGTCTTGCATCTAATTATGAAGCACGGAATCACTTTAAAGATGTTACATGATGGTGTCAATTGATGGGTAAAAAATGGGAAAATTGCAGTGCGTAAAATATGTGAAATAATTGGTGACTTAAAATTGGGTAAGTGAGAGAAACATGAGTTTATTATTATCGCTCAATTGCCCAAGATTAAAAACAGTGCAAAAAACTGACAGCTCTAACAAATATCTGCCACTATTGTTATCTGGTCAACACGTTTCAGCAGTAAATCAGGACACTACTATCCTCTGCCTTCGTCAGGACCTCTATCAATGATTGCTACTGCAATAGAACAATTCAATGTGGAATAAAATCAAATCAATGAACCATTTCACCTGGACTCCTAGGTGTATGATCACTCCTACTGTATGTGGATTACTTAGCCACTGTGGGATGCACAATCAATGTTGGTTACATGTCACAAAAAGGGAAGAAAAAGAGAGAGAAAAACAATTGGTGTCTCTTTATGTAGACATCCTAAACTGGCATAATTGCCATCTGCAGGTGTTTCATCAAGGTCAACATCAGGCAGTATATGTATATTTATACATGTAGTATGCAACTACTCCCGCTTATCTAATTCGCAGGAGGGTACGGCCTCACCTCACCTGGCTGCGGCTCAGGGCATAGAAGCACCACTCTATAAAAATCAAAGGAGGCATAGACATAAGCAATGTCATATGACCTGCTTCCTACAATAAGTCTGTGCATTTCAGAAAAAAAAATATACCATCCTTGACAATAATTATATACTTCATAAGTGAGTCTAGGTAATCCTTATGTTGTCATAAAAGGATTAGATGTTCATTACCAAAAATGTGCAGTTAATATGATTGTGGAGAGTATACTTCTACTCCTCAAATAGATGATTAGAAGTACCATCAAAAATCGTAGCTTATTATAATTGAGTATAGCCTCACCGCACGTGGCGCACTATTATTTTGTAATGCCAGATTCTTAGTTTGGCCGCACTATAGGGACAAAATGACCTTAACACCCGACATCATCCAACTAACAAAGCACGCACCCCATAAGGTGTTCATACATAGTATGCTAAATAATACACCTTGCCCAAGTCCGTAGAAAGATACAAATAGATGTAAGACTATCCGGTTGAAATCTAAAGGCAACCCTGCCAATACTCTAACCAATCCATGCTGTTAAGGTCAGGGGCCCCCACAATGAATGTCCGGCAAACCCGTCCTCGGAGCCCGTGTAAAATCAGCCCTCATACACCATTATGTTGACTTGCGCTCGGAAGACAAGCTAACATAGCCAGCTCACCTCTCCATCGGTACTCCAAACGGTCTACCGAACCGTCTCGGGGAGGTGGCTGGCGGCATACAACCGCCATCTTTATCTCAGTTCATTTGCTATTGGAGCATGTGATGCAGCAAGGCGATCACGTGTACACAACCAGTGTACCTGGGAATCTGGGAAATGAAGTTCCCTATCTGCGTCGCACACCAATGGAAACTAATAATAGCTATTGTTCTCTCTGAGTAATAGAATATCGATCAACTTTTAAGATGATCTATTTATACCAATGACTGTACATTAAACCATTCATTGTGTGATGCTCACAGTCCTATTTATAAAATGAAGGAAGCTGACCGGGGTCTTCCATGTCAACAAACTTTATTGACAATGTTGTAATTAATTATGCATGGGCATGCTGTAATAAAGCCTCCTGTACATCAACAGTCATTATCTTAGTTGATTTACTATTGGAGCAAATAATACACCAAAAAGATCATGTGTTCATAGCCCGCATTGCAGGGAGTCTGAGAAACAAAATACCCTATCCGAGTCGCACATCAATGGAAGCAGGGGGCCTTATCATAGTTATCTTTCAGCAATCCTCTCTTAAGATAGTCTCTTTTAATGCACAATGGAGTGGGGAGGCAAGATGGCGTCTACGAGTCAGACGTTTGTGTGAGAGGCTCCGTGCTGCTCGGGTACCTGGCGTTTTTCCCATCGGAGGTTCTTGTTTCTGGCCCGGATCCAGCTACGATAAACTCACCAGTTGTTGGTCGAGTGCCTGCGGCTCCCTCAGGTCGGGGGGCAGCCGACGGTGAGCAAGGCGAGCAAGGTGCTGATTGCCGCTGTAGTTTCCAGCGCGGCTCCCGGCATAGCTGACAGTGGATGTAGGCGGAGACAGAGGCTGATTTGCGGGACGCTGGCTGAGAAGCAGGCGCGGACAGTCTACGCCGGAGAGCTGCGGCTGAAGCCATATCCTCGATGCCATCGGATTAAAACAGAACATCGAGTACTTTTGTGACTTTTCTTTCGCTGTTTCCTGCTGGATGTGACTTTTTTTTACAAAAACATTTACAAAATGTACTTTCTTCGTAAAGAGCAAGGAATGCTAGTCAACTTATTTAAAGGGATATGCTGCAAAGATCTCTAGCTGGCTTGAAGCTACCGTGAAAACTACCATAGTGCTATGAGTACAGTGTGTGCTCCTCCTTTGCTGCCCTTTATAAAGATATCAGGCCCACTTCAGGTCTACTCCAATTTTTTCTCGATATGGGACCAAAAACAGCCTGGGTTGAAAAACTAGAGCCAGTGGTGAGAGCCAGATTGGAACACATGCTGCTCTTGCTGCTCTCACTGCGAAGGCAAAGGTGGCCGGCTGTGACAAGGGTGCTGGTAGTGCGGGACCAGTGGTAGATATACCAGCTACCCCCAAAATCCCACAAATGTTTCAAACAGCCTCAGCTTTAGCGAGGAAAACGATGAGTTTAGTCGTTAGGCCTTCTGACTCTGGGGATATGGATGGCGATACTACTCTAGTTGAGGCACTTGAACAGCTGGTAGTCTCCCCTGGCTCACTACAGAGTTCGATGACTGCATCGTTACATGGCCCAGTCGTAATGCTCGCGGAGTATGGAACCAGTAATTCGGCACCTGTGACCAAAATGGCAGATGTTACTCGGGATGTAAGCCCGCGAGCAGTAAAGACAGTGAGTTCTACTCCCTCTCTGAGCAATCTGATGGTACTGACATTGTTGGTGAGTTAGACGAGGAGGGGGAGGACGGTTCAATGCTTGAAGGGTCTATAGAGACATCACAATATAGTACACCTAACGTGAAGGCTATCAACCTGAACCAGGATAATCTAGGTGATGTAATGGCTGACGCTGATATTAGCAGGCAGCTGGGCACTCCGGAGATTTCTGATTGGGCAATATCAACGGCCGATCTTACACCAGAGACCCTGGACACATCTGAACAGGCCTGTGGAGGTTTGGGGGCCACTAATCAAGTGTCATTGGAGGCGATATTTAAGGCTATCTCGTAGCAGCAGCTTGAGGCCAGGGCTGAGCATTTAAAAACTCATACTGCCTGTCGTAAGCTCCAAAACACTGTTCGACATTTGGCAAAGTCTTGTAATGACTTTACGGACAGAATGGTAGAAGCAGAAGGTCGCCTCTCGTCATTGGAGGATCAGGTGGCAAGCCATAAGGTCAAAATTGCTGAGATTCATGCACATAAGGAAGATGTACATAGAAATCTTGTCGATATGGAGAATCGATTACGCCGCAATAATTTGCGGGTTCTTGGAATTCCGGAAGGGGTTGAGGGCCAGGATACGCGGAAGTTTGTAGTAGAGCTATTTGAAGAAGCATTTCCCGAGGTGAAAGACTGGAACTGGGCCCAGGAAATTCAGCGGGCACACCGATTCCTGTTTCATCAACGTCCGGCTCGGACTGGGCAAGATGTACAACACCCACGTGCCATATTGATTTCCTGAAATAATTTTTGGGCTAGGCAAACACTGTATGTCTTAGCTAGGCCTGAAAAAAAGAGATCTGGGAAAGGAACTACATTTTTTGTTCGCCCCGATTACTGCCATGCGACTGTAGAGAACCGCTGGCGGCTTCGCCAGTTAATCACTCCATTTCAAGCTAAGGGTTTACAGGCTTTTCTTTGACAACCAGCTACTTTAAAAACAGTGTATAAAGGGCAGAATCGATTTTTCACTTCTGAGTCCTTAGCTAAGAAATACCTCAATTCTATGGGTTGATCAAATCACGCAGTGTTTAAATGGGGAATGCTTTATTATTGTTGATCACTGCTTAGATTTTCTCATTTCTGGTTTTTGTTTTCTATGTGTTTTTATTGATCTTGTATGGGTTACCTGAGCACAGAGACTTTCTCACACTCATCACAAGGGCGATAGGCCCTATTGCCTCTGCTGTTGGGGAGGATCACCGGTGTGGGGGGGTGGGAAGTTTGGGGAGTGTAGGGGGTTTTGGGGTGGGGTCACGGGGTATAGGGGTGGGTAGTTTGTGGGTTAAGGGTATAAAAGGAAAAATGTCAGTTCATAGCAAATGCTACAAGGAAGCTTGAGCAAGCTTATACTATATGCCAGTCTTCATGATCAATGTCGACCTATGTCTTAATTTTTGGCTAAATGGCGAGTAATATGTTGTGGATGTGTTCATTCAATGTATGTGGTCTCAATAATGTTCTTAAACGTAGACGGGTGTGGCAGGAAGTGCGGTTAATTAACCCGGACATCCTATGTCTTCAGGAAACTCATGTGCCATGGGGTAATCAGAAGATTTTGAACGAACTGGGGTATACGGTATTTGTTACCTCTCGGCAGGCCACTATTAATCGGGGGTGGCAATTTTGGGACGTCAAACAATAGCTACCACGGGTAAAAATAAAGCTGATAGCTTAGGTCGTTGGGCAATTGCTGAGTGTATCGTCGGGAGGGTCACAATTACAGTATGTACCGTATATGGGTCGAATCAGGATGAAAACGAGGTTCTTGATTTTCTCAATGTAGAGCTGGCGATGTGGGGTACTCCTTTATTTTTGTTAGGGGATTTTAATATTCATGGTGAGGCCTCTACCTGGGATCCCTAATTTAATAGATTTACTGGCCGCAAACCACATGTTTTTAGAGCGCTGCGGCAGGTATTGATTCAACATGGTCTGGTTGATGGGTGGACATTTGTTAACCCTGCTGACCCTGGATATACTTTTTTTCTTCCCCACATAGGAAGTTTGTTCGACTAGATAAAATTTTTTTGCCTAGATCATTCGCCATGGGTGCTCGTATGCGGGTAATGCCACAGATTACATCAGACCATGGTGCTGTGGTTATTGATGTGCCGCTTTTTAACATCCAGCGAACGCAGCGGGCATTTTCATTCAATAAGAAGCTCATATTTGATGAAGAATTTGCATGTCATATCCAAGATTGGGCCAAGCAGTATTTAGAATTCAATAGAGGTACATCGTCTCAGGCGATGGTATGGGACAGCTTTAAGGCTGGCTTGCGGGGTGAAACATATAGCTTTGGGTGGGCTCAACAGCGTAAGAAAAAAGCTGAAATGGACAAATTGCTGGTTGATTTGAAAAACGCTGAATATGAACTTGTATTGGCCATATGCGCACATCAAGATACTGAAATGGCGCAGAATATGGTTGTGTGTGCTAAGGCTAAGATCAATGGGGTTTGGAGTCATGATATTGCAATCCAGTATAAAATTCATCGCGCTGAGCGATATGAATATGGTGAATCGGTCGGTAGATGTCTTTCGCAAAGGCTTCGCGGACGTCAGACAATGCAGCGTATTGAGACTTTAGAGAATGATCAGGGCCACTTGGTTGGGACAATGGATGGTATATTGCAGGTTTTTCAACAATACTAATCTTCATTGTATACTCAAGAATATCTATCCCTCGATCAGATCGACCAGTTTGTGGCCAGATTTGATTTATCGGTGATTGAACCTGGTGCTAGAGAAGAGCTAGAAGCTCCTATAACTATGCCAGAACTTGAAAGTCCATTTAAGGACCTGGCGCTTGGAAAAGCTACTGGTCCGGATAAACTGCTGTTAGAAATTTACCGCTTGCTATTTGCCATTATTAAAGACATGTTGGCCACTTTCCTTGCCGCTCAAGCTGGAGCTCCTCCTCCATCGTGGGACGACGCAAACATAGCGGTATTTAAAAAAAAGGATAAGCCCTCACATCTTCCGGGGTCATATAGACCCATTTTATTAATAAACGTAGACGTCAAAATATATTCTAAAATCCTCGCTAGCTGCTTAGTTCAAGTTGTACCACTATTAGTGTCCAATCAACAACATGGCTTTCTTCCGGGCCGTAGTACTGTTAATCATCTACATCGGGTGATTGCTGTTCTAGACTATGCTGCTGTACTCCACAAAAATGTTGGATGGGTGTTTTTAGATGCTGAAAAAGCATTTGATCGGGTGGCGTGGGCATTTTTATGGGCTATAATGGGTAAAATGGGGTTTGGACCCCGGTTTTTGCTAGCCCTGCAAATTATGTATAAACGACCAAGAGCTAAGATCTGTGTGATGGGCCAGGAGTCTGCATTTGTCTATATCACTAGGGGTACGCGGCAGAGATGCCCATGCTCCACGCTACTATTTGCTGTCTACATTGAACCATCGCTGCAGATGCTAGAAAGCTCCCAGGGTATACAATCTATGGCTATCGGGGACAATTTTGTGCATGTCTTAGCTTATGCGGATGACATCGCGGTTGTGACATCTGACCCGGAACAAGCATTGGGGGAAATTGAAACGTTAACACTTGAATTTGGTAAAGTTTCTGGGTATAAACCGAACATTGCTAAAACCCAGGTCGTGTGCACTAATGGGTTATGTCCTAATGACATGTGCGTTACTACTGAAGCAAAGTATCTTGGAATCAAAATTAGGATGTCGCTCCTAGAATTAGTCACTGTGAATTGGACTGATATTTTACAGTCTGTTAAGCGCCAGTTGGAGAGGTTTGAATGTTTACATTTGACACTAGTAGGGCGGCGAAATGTTTTAAAAATTTGTATTTTACCCAGGGTACTGTATTATTTCTGTACCGTACCGCTTGAGCTGCCAAGTCCACAATTAATGAACCTTCAATCTATAACCGATAGATTTTTATGGAGCTGGAAATCCCCTCGCCGAGAGTCCAAATTTATGACATTGCCGCTCTCAAAAGGTGGTTGGGGAGTGCCGAATTTTGTTCTTTAATATCTAGCCTGCCTTTTGCAAAACACCAAATTTTAGATTTGTGGGGGTAAGACACAGGTATTTGATAGCCCTAACATTTACTCAATGCTATTAGGTTGTCAATCTCGACAATTGTTGCTACGCTTTCTTGAGCCAAGTTATTATAAAAGAACAAGATTCAAGATTATATTAACAGCATTTAAAGGTGGGAGGGCGGTTCGCAAAATAATTCCCCTTAATCGCATCAATCCTTACACACCTTGTGATTCAACTGAATTACTACCTTCTATATTTTGGGATAGTAAGATGAAGGCGTGGGTGGATAAAGGTATTAGATGTTTAGGAAATATGATATATGCTGGTACTATGGTTACATTCGATGATCTAAAGGTAAAATATGGGATACCTCAGAGTGATTTCTTTAAATATTTACAAGTGCGAGATTTTATTTTAAAACATCGGCTTATGCTATCCAATGGGACTAATGCCCTGCTAGAAGTTTTGAATAAACCGGTTAAGATAGGGATTTTATATAACTGCTTGCTGAGTCAACAAAGCGATGATATTGCTATACAAGAGGGGAAATGGAATATCAGATTGGGTATTCCTGACCAATTGATTCTATCAACATGGCTGCAAAGATTACGCTGACAGCTAATTTACGTTCTTAACACTATAAAATGCTATTTAATTTATACCATACACCAGCCAAGATGATGAAGTGGGGCAATATATATAATGGGAAATGTTATTGGTGCCAAGCTGATAAAGCAGACATTGTACATATATTTTTTGATTGCAGAGTTTTGAACTCTTTTTTCACTTCCATTGCCCAATTTTTGTCAACTATTTCAAATTCTGATGTGCTGATATCTAGAGAAATGATGATGTTTGGACTCTGCAAAGACATGGCCAGTATGCCACTTTATTATCAAAATCGGTATTTCTTGTTCATGGCTATGTCAGTTGCCCGATTATGTATCGCTTCCATGTGGTTGAAAACTGAGGCACCGTCATATGAGATGTGGCGGGCAAAGTTTTATAACATATTTAATTTAGAATGTAATTTATATCGTATTAGATCAGTGAAGAAAAAACAACTGGGGTATAGGATCTGGCAGCCTATGATTGATTATGTAGCCAATGATAGCCTAAGTTAGGCTGTAATATTTGCTCACTCTCTTGGTTATGATATATATGTACTTTTGAATAGGATTAATGTATATACTTTTTCGTATTTGTTTTGATCATGCTATGAACTGCATAATAAATATAATTAAAATAAAAAAATAAGATAGTCTCTTTTGTCAAGCACTGTACATCTGTGTAATACTAACATTCCCATTTCTAAAAACGAAAGCAGATAAACTGACCATCGTCGCAAGCCCACCCATGTCAAAAAAACTTTATTAGCCACGTTGTTTGTTAATTATACATGGGCATTCTGCATGTGAGTGTGGCCTACTGTATGTCCAAAGGTACACAGTATTAGATCAAAACGGTACTACTGCTAAAGATAACTGTTTCTCCTGTATCAATTAAAAGGAGCAACATTTGGAAGTGTTTCTGCATTATCAGTTGGCAATATAAAGCCAGTAAGGCATGAATCAATTTGATGTGTGACAATCTATTTGAAACTGCCCTTGCAAGGTATACAGCAAAAGGAGCGATTACAACGTAGTGTGTTTGCTCTTAAAGTGCAGCCTTATAGTGATAGCCAGGGGATCTCATCGTTTAGACCCTCTTTATCAGTGCCCAATCTGAACACCCATTTCTGTTCCCTAACTAACAAATATTTATAAATATCTGTCACATGGTCTGGGATGAAAGGTTGTTCTAAAACCGTCCATTCAAAGTCAGTTGGACCATGTTTGGCTTCTAGAAAGTGACTTGTCAGTTTAGTTGCTTTTTTTCTTTTACAGCATACTGGGCATTTATGTTCAGAAATCCGTAACTTGACTTTGCTTGTCGTCATGCCTACGTATCTTAACTGGCATGGGTAAGTGATCATATATATTAATTTATCACTATTACAGTTGGTGAACTTCTTCTGTTGCCAAGGGTGACTAGTACCTATGTCTATGGTGACTGATTTATGTGTCTAGGGGGCAGGCTGTGCACGTCCCACACGGATGGTGGCCGTGCACAGCCGGTAAGTCCCACATAGTGCCAACAGCATGTTGTACTCTACTTTTAGGTCTTGTATGCACCAACTGATCTATCAAATTTGGACCTCGTTTAAAAGCAAAAGAGAGGGGGCTATATGGATTCTTGTCCTGTGTTTAAGATCGACCAGCGCTTTCTGATAACTTTCTGAATGTCGTTAGACATTGTACTGTACGTATTAACAAAGGTCAATCTTTGTGTGATCTCTTTTGGTATTGCATTTTCGAGCAATGCTTCTCGGTTATTATTAGGGCTCCCGGTTTTCCATTTAAACGGATTTTTACATATAAATACAGACAGAAAACAATTTTTCCTTTGCCTGTGTTTATATGTAAAAACAGCAAAATACTAGTAAATTTTGCCAGGCGGCCGTGCTTAAGCACAGAGTTTCCACGTACCTGGTCCTTTTATTGCTGCCCCAGCCCTTGTTTTGCATTCGGCATGTATTTTTGTGGCCTCAGAGGACAGATTAATGGTGCGCAACGCCCATGGGATCAAAGACCTTCAGACACCCCTGGCCCCCCTCGTGTGTGTCAGCCCGGCAGAGACAGCGGCACCCGAGTACTTCACAGGTCTGTAAAAGACCATTTATTTCTTAACGAGGCTTTGTTGTGTGTTTTCACCCCTTCTAAAGCGTCCCTGCAGCTCCGCTCTGCATATTGCTTGGAGAATCAGCCTCAGCCCAGCAACCCCCTCCCCGCCTCAGAAATTTTCTGTAGAAGGTGTGCTGAGTGTAATGGGGAATTGAAAAATGCCGCCCCTTCCCTTTTTTAACCATAACTCTCTCCCAAGTCTGTTGGGTGGCTGAGGAAAGACACACACGTACATGCGGGCTATGAATGGGTCTTGGGACTTGTATAAATAAACTAGGGGCGGGGCTGCAAGGCAGTCATGTAACCCACCCAGAACCACAGCTCACTATGACGTCCCTTTCATTCCTAGGCCCATGACTCCTTTATTAGTGCCCACTCTAACAATAGGGCCAACCCAAAGGAGCTGGAAGTAGGGGTGCTGCAGCACGCCTAACCATTCTGAGGTTCGACATAAATGAGCTGTTAAGATTCCTATAATTTTTATTTCTATCCCATCACAGGCTGTCTAACAGTGAATGGCAGTGTGAGGCCAATTACAGGCCTGCAGCAAATAATGCTTAAAGATCTTCTGACATGACACATTTTGTTTTCAGAAAAAAACGCTTAAGGGAGAATCGGGCATATATGGAAACCTAGGGGACCAAGCCTCTCGAAAAACATTGCAGCCTGTTCCCGAAGCCTGGGAAACGAAATCAGGCATTATTTATACCAATGTTATGCGATACTGCCAGGGACTCGACCGCCACCGAACAGTGGGGCTTGTAAATAATATGGGTGTTATTTTCCGTTTATACTGTAGATGGTGACTTGGCACATCTTCTCCGGGATGTCGAGGGCCTGCTGGGTTATTTGGTAATTGCAACATAGTACGAACTCCAGAAGGAAGAACACTGACCAAAGAACAAACCAACCAGATTTTAGTGTTAAGAATTTTGATGTGTTTCATTTATCAATTTTAAGAGGACCCTGACAAAGTTATTATTGGGTGACCCGGTATGAGGGTGGCTGATACTACATTTGAATAACTATCAATTCTACTGATTTCAGTTATCCTTTCTATTAAACAGGCCTGTCTTTTTACTATAGAGACCAGGCCTCCTCACACTGATTCACATGAGATAAGTACTGTTATGTTACAGCACGCTTTGTTCTATTTCTTTTATTGAGAAGGGCAACTCAGCCACAGTGTTTCTTCACGCTAAAGGGAAGGACAGCCAGAAAACCCCAGAATTATAGCTCAGCACACCACACAAACCAAGGAACTACTTTAAAGCCAAAGAAAGCCAATTAAGAACTTGCTGCCATTTAGTTTGTTGTTCCCTCGGCTCTTGTGTCCGTGTACAAGCAGTTGCACCTGTGTTTTTGGGGACTGAAATAAATGTGGAAAAATACTAGCTGTAGCGTCGTCTTTTGCTTGTGGCAAAAATAAATGCGGATAAATACAGAAAAAATGCCTCAAAAATAAATATGGATAAATACAGACGGAAATGGCAAAAAAATAAATACCATAAAACCGGGAGCCCTAGTTATTATTGGCTGCACGTTTCAGTGATCGACGCACCAGCTTCTTTGGGTACATCCTTGATTTCAACTGATCAGCTAGAGAGGAGGAATGTTCTTTAAATCCATCCTTCATGGAACAGTTTCTTTGGATTCTCAAGAACTGTCCATATGGAAGGTTATTTCTCAGAGACTTGGGATGAAAACTATCATAACATAGCAATGAGTTCCGTGCCATTGGTTTTCTGTATAGTTCTGATTCAAGACCCAAAGAAGTGGCTGATATTAGTAGGCCCAAAAAGGCTAATTGTTTTTGTCATGCTCGACTGTGAACCGTAAAAATTCATTCCTGCCCCTTTTTACACCTCTCTGCAATGCAGCTCTGTGGCGCGCTTACTGGAGGTACCTAGTGTGCTAGTTGGACCAGAGGGACCCGAGGGATTCAAGGGGACTTAATCTCCCAACTTAAAATGACCACAGGGCGCATTTACACAGTGGGGAAATGAGGGGATAGGGCCTGAGGTGACGTGTGCAAGCACGCCCTGTGGTGGATTTTAAGTTGGGGAAATAATTCCCCTGCAATCCTGAAGGCCCTTGGGGGCTAACTAGCCCACCAGGTGCTTGCAGTAAGCGCCACTGCGCTGCTTTGCAGAGAGGTTGTCCAGGCCGTGCCCCTATTTACACCTCACTGCAACACAGCTCTGTGGCACTTACTGGAGGTACCTAGAGAGCTAGTTGGACCCTAGGGACCCTCAGTATTGATGGGGACTTTATCCCCAAAATTAAAATGGGCAGAGGGTGTGTTTGCACACATGTCACCTCAGGCACCCCCCTCCCTTCACCAGTGTGCAAATGCGCCCTGTGGCGTGTTTTTTAGAGGTAGTTTTAATCCCCCTGCCCTATTATGTGCTGGGGTCTTACAGAGGAGGTCATGGTAATCACAGGGGTCCTCCAATGCATAATGTTCCCAAGTGTATGTAGGTGTTTTCACTGTATTCTAAGTGTCTTTTAGCATAGCACTGGCTCCAGGCCTGGTTAGTCAGATTCAGCTGCCATCAGTACCCGTCGGAAAAAGTTGTAGTTACAGGAGGACTTTCTGCTCCTTTGTTGGTTCTTTCTGTACATCTCTTCTTCTTCCTGTACTTTTCTTCGTCTTTGTCGACTTCTGTTGCTTCTTGATGCATTTCTTTTTTTTCTTTTGGTGCATTTTTTCTTCTTTCTTCACATGTCCTACCTCTGTAGGCATAGTTAGAAATTAGCATTTAAAAAACCTTTGAAGTTCACAGAAAAAACCTTAGGTTTCAGGCACGTTATAGTTAGAAATTAGCATTTAAAAAAACCTTTGAAATTCACTGAAAAAAACATAGGTTTCAGGTACGTCATAGTTAGAAATTAGCGTTTAAAAAACCTTAGAAAGTCACTGAAAAAAACCATAGGTTTCAGGGGCGTTATAGTTAGTTGGACATTTCACTCGTACAAAACCATAGAAATTCCCTAGTTATAGTTAGTTCAGCTAACTATAACTTGTGCGCCCGCAATGCACTGCTGATGACGTCACATATTACATCACATTACATTACACTGTAGGTTCCCCTGTTGGGGAACCTACAGTGTTTGTTCCTGTCGTATTCCAGAAACCCACTCATGGGTGATTAAAGAGAACAATCAAGGCACGTAGCAGAAGCCACTGGAGGGCAGTAATTGAAAAGGGAAACTACAGGGACCAGCTTGCATTAGGAGTGAATTTACCTGAAAAGCCCCTGGAGGGCAGTAAATTGAAGGATGAAAAAAAGTGTTTCCCTTTCCCGCAATGTGCACGCTCAGCCTGTGAATAAGGAGTGAGGCAGCTCCGAAATGGGTTAGGCATTTTTATCATGTGGAGACGAAATGCTGGCTTGCTAAATATATATATATATATATATATTTTCTACTGGCGGCCACCAGTAGATAGTTATAGTTAGGACCTAGTTTCCATAGGAAAAGAGTTTTTGTTTTCCCAATACCTTTAGCGCCGGATGACGAATCTTTGCCAAATGTTCAAAACTCATGGAGCGCTCCGGTCAGCTCCTGTCTTGAAAGGTCTGAGGTGATTCGCCAAGCGGGGGCCGAGAAAAAAGCTGAACTGCTGAACGGAATTACACCAAATTAGGCAAAAAGGTAGCCCTTGGTTCAGAAAGAGCCCTTTTTGTTAAATGGTGTAAATCCGTTCAGTAGTTCCTGAGAGATAAAAAAAAAGAGGTCAGAAAATTAATTTCCCATTGGAAACTTTAGACATGGCTACAGCTCGTACTGCTGAGCGGAATCACACCAAATTTGGCAAGCATGTAGCCCTTTGTTCAAAAAGAGACTTTGTTTAAAATGGTGTAAATCCATTCAGTAGGTGCTGAGAAAATCAAAAAATAAAAGTTTCAATATCTATGGCCGCGGTGGATCTGTGGACCCTCCTGACCACAAGCTTTATTCTAATTGGCTATCAACACTCTAAACCAGGAAGTGATGGTAGCCATCTTGTGACTGGGTAGAACCGAGTTACAAGGAAACAGAAAAACAAACGCTGAAAACAAGAAAAGGGGGCAGGGTAAAAACACCCTGACCCCCTATGCCTGCTTAGGGGGTCCCACAAGGACCCCCAGGGCCAAAAAAAAAGCATATATATTTTTTTAAATGCCAAAAGTCGCAGAGGATCCGCGGACCCTGCCGTCAAAATGTAAAAAACAAAGCCCGGTCTCCTGCGCTTCCTTATTATTTAGCCCCCGGGTGGGTCACGTCCCGGGGGCATGCCATATTGTAATCGCGGGGGCCAAGGGTGTCCCCCGCCACCTTGGGACTTTCCTTAAATATTTGCTGGGGCACATAATCCCGCCGCAGCCTCGGGGACTGCCACCCCCGGGGCTTGTTTTTTTTAATGTGGGGGGGCTCCAAGGCCCCCCAACCCCTGGGACCGCCATCAACGGGGCTTTTCTTAAATTTTGCAGGGGGCACATGGTCCCCCACACCACCATAGACCGCAACCCCCAGGGCTTGTTTTTTTAAAACAAAGAACCTGTTTGGGGGGCTTGAGCCCCCCCCACAAGCCCTGGGGTCCACCACCTCCCCAGGGCACTAAATATGTAAAAGCGGGGATCTGTAATTGACCCCCGGGGAGCACCACCTCCTCGGGGCTGTGCACACGTTAGGAGGAGGGCGCACGGCACCCCTCCTGGAGCCCTTGATGGCCCTGGGGACCGCCACCCCCCAGGGCCGGCTCCTGCAGCGTCCCAGGGTGCCCACCCCGGGACACTGCTGTTTACAATGACAGGACGGGAGCCGTGTGGCTTCCTCCCTGTCATTGCAAACTGCTTTGCTTCATTGAAGCGAGAGCTGGGAAACCTGCTCTTGCGGGCTCCTGCAGGATGCGGGGAGCCGGCGGGACCGTGGGTGCATTGGGGCTCCCCGCACGATCCCCAACGGATGGGGTCCCAGGGCTAGAAGTGGCCTCAGAAGGGGGGCCACGCAGACCCCTCAATAAAAAACAAAAATATATGTGGCCATGCCCTGGGGGATATGGTCCCCGGGGCCGGGACAGGCCATGGAAGGGGGGCCCACGCGGCCCCCTTCCCATTATATATATATATATATATATATATATATATATATATATATATATATTTTTTTTTTTTAAAGGGTCAGGCCCTGGCGAAAAAGAAGGGTGCCACACAGCCCCCCTTCTTTAAAAAACTTTTTTATTAAAGACCACGATCATACCAGAGGCCCTGCCCCCCTCCCAGCCACACTCTGCAAACACGCCTTGTGGCATGTTTTAAATTGGTGAATTGATTCCGCTTCAATACTGGGGTCCCTGGGGGCCAACTAGCCCACCAGGTACCTCCAGTAAGTGCCACAGGGCTGCATTGCAGGAAGGTGCACCTCTCTGCAACGCAGCCCTGTGGCACTTACTGGAGGTACCTGGTGGGCTACCTCCAGTTAGCGCCACAGGCCTGCAACGCAGCTCTGTGCCGCTTACTGGAGGTACCTGGTGGGCTAGTTGGCCCCCAGGGACCCTCAGGATTCAAGGGGAATCAACCCCCAACTTACAAACCCGCCAGGGGGCGTGTTTGCAGAGTGGTGGAGAAAGGGGGCAACACTATGCATTGGGGTACTCCTGTGATTAGCATCACCTCCTCTGTAAGGCCCTAGTACATAATAGGGCCGGGGGATTAAAACTACCTCTAAGTCAGAGGTGCAGAAATATGCTACTTTAACTAGTAGTCGAGTTTGCAGAGTGGTGGAGAAAGGGTGCTGGGCGTCCAACCAATGCTCAGGAATTTAGGTAAACAGGAAAGGCAGTAGGTCCACCGGAAACCTGGTTAATAAAAAGTGGTCATACCTACTTTTGACACACAGAAGGAAAGGCTCAGTGAAGGGCTTGGTTTTCAACACGACATATCAGCGAATACCAGGCTTTATTAGGACACCCTCTTCCCTGACCAACAGCCTCCGTCTAAAAAAACGGGTGTTTCACCCAATTATAATTGAGGCTCCCGGTTTTCTGTTTAAACTGATTTTTACTTATAAATACAGATGGAAAACTATTTTTCCTTGCTCTGTATTTATACATTATACATGGAAAAATACTGACAAACTGTGGGCAACAGCCTTACTCCTGCCCAGGGTTAGTTCGCCACACCTCTTTTACTAATCTACACCACTACGGCTCGTTTGAGAGAACTGCTATTGTAGAAGCACAAGGCAGAAGGTGGTAGTAGGTGTCGCATGTTAAAGGGGTGGGAACCCTGTAAGAAGTGTGTGTACTTGACATTTAAAGCAACACAGTGTCTATTGTAGAATGTCTAATAGATGAACAAGAGGTGTTATTATGTGCTTTAGCAGGCTGGCTCATTGAAAGAAATTTAGATTTGATCTCGTGGGGCCTGCTGTGGTCAGCGCTAATAAGGTAGCCTGTGAATACCAATCAGTGGCGGCAAGGCAGAGGCCTGCTAGCAGGTAGTGGTGTTCTCAGCTGCATGTGGCAGGCATTGAGGAATTTAAAAATTAACATACCACCAGTGCAGCAACAATATGGAGACCCTGTTTAAAGAAAACCTGAAATTCTTTCTTCTCTTTTTTTTTAACTGTTTACTTGTGGAATGCCACCGGCTTCTGTGCAACTTGCCCTCTCCAGCGAGAGATGTGGATTGCAGTCTCCTTCTTCTTGTTTTTTAATGTTGCCTTTGCAAAAGTAATTTCTCATAATTTCATCATGCCTACTTCATTCCTTTTCTAATCTTCCTCATTAACGCTGCGCTTGCTCTCTGCATCACAAAGGGTTAGAACCGGTTACAGGTAACTTTCACGAGAGATTTTGTAACACAGTGCATGTTTGATGCCATCACAATAACAACTATTTCAAACGTTTACAAAAGAGGGGCTGCCTCCCCCATCACTCCCTCTTAAAATGTGCTGCTTAATGTGCCCCTGGATGTCAGTACAATAAATGCACACTTTTTGTTTAAAATAGAATGTTCTGTCTTTCCGTGTTTTCAATTTTCTTTGGTACATTTCTAAGTGTGTGCAGTCGTTAAAAACTCTCCATAGCCCCGCCCGCACATAAATGTGACAAAATACTTGCTGCAACATCTTATTTTGCTTGTGACAAAAATAAATGTGGATACATGCAGATACAATTACCAAAAAAGAAATATGGATAAATACAGACGGAAATGGTAAAAAAAAAAAAATACCATAATCCTGAGAGCCCTAATTATAATCCTTCTTAAAATTCATATCTGGTAATAAATCTCCCTCACCTAAATTCAAAAAGCAATCCATGATGCATTTGAATTAATGATGGGAGTAAGCAAGGGCCATACAATCCTTTATGATCTCATTGCTCAGTGGATCCAAGGCTCGGACCAAATATTCAACCAAAGGGAGAGAGGGCGGTTCTGGTTCTGTTTAAAGAGGTCCTTCTCAATTGCTTCTAAACGTTGACTTATAGGTTCCAGTTTGGCCTCCTTTACAGCTATTTAAGAGTCACAGAGTGAATACATCAGGACCACAAACTCGGACTTTTCCATAACAAAAGGTGTGGTGCTGCTTGATGGTGAATTATCAACAACCCTGGGATGCTTGGGTTTGCGGCTGGTCATCAGGCTCTTCCTTTTGCCTCCCGCTGTAGAGGCCTCTTCCAGTATGACCTGCACAACAGATGGTGTCTGGTTGGCAGGATCATGTGGGCGAGAGCACTGGGGATGTGGTATAACCTCCACAAAGGGGGATGCAGGTGTGATAACCTCCCAGCTGTTATCTAGCACTGGGGGTGATGTTGATGTTCCCGGGCCCTGAACAGAGTGGTCAGACAGTGAGACCCCGGATGTACCAGAAGATGAGCAAGGAGAAGAAAACTTGAAGATCAACAAGCGACCAACTCTATTTCCTTATCAAGGACCCCTGCGGTGCTGCAGGAAGTCATCCATGGTGGTAACAGTTTTCGTAGGTGCCATAGGGGCAACCACAGGGGGCTTGCATTTCCCCATAAATGACCAAAGACTAGCTCGAGTCCAAAATCCAACAAAACACCTGGCTCGCTTGTCGTGGAGAGTCAATTAGCCTTCACAGCACTCACTTTGCACCCTCTTTAGGCTATGGAATAGATATAAACCCCCAATTCTTTGTGATAACGCAATATAAATATGGCAATCCACCTAAGCAATATGGTATAATATCGCTTCAAATAGATAAGTGGGCCAGAAAACACGTCCAGAAGATAAAGCAACAAGGAAAGTTCTACATCCTGTGCTATTGTTATCCCCAGATATCTCCGTTTTTTTATAGCTTGATGCCTTGAAGGTCTTGATTCCATACCATAACCTCTGTTTTACTGTTGTTAGTTGTGATATCCCGACTACCTCCCAAACGAGTTCACCTTCGCCATTAAAGCCTTGCTAATGTCTGCAGTGAATAAAAGCAGATCATAGACGTGTAAAGCTATCTACCTAGAGAAGCTGCTCACGGTGAAAGAGAGAAGCCCTGTCTCATCCCCCTTCCTATCTTTAACGGAGCAATGAGGCTGCTGTTGACTAGTATTTGTACTCTAGGCTCCCTATATGGTGAACAGTCAAAATATCGAATGTTAAATATCGATATGGCAAAATATAAAGTTTAAAATATCGAGTGGACAAAATATTGACTGTCAAAAATATAGTGGTGCAGAATATCGAAATGCAGGTAAGAAATATCGTTTGTCATAATATCAAAGTTAGTAAAATCGACAGTCATAATATAGTTGTTAAAAATATCGATAGTGTTTTAAGTGTTAGTATATGTGTTAAAAGTATGTATTATTTTTGTAATTTATGTTTTAATTTTTTTAAAGTAATGAATTTTATGTTAATTAATTTTTGAGTAATTTAATTCCATAGCGGGTTATGAGTCTATAGGGGAATAGGGTGAAAAGTATTTTAATTGTAATTAATGTATTAATTATTATTTTATTAATTATTAATTTAGTATGTATTAATTTATATTGTTAATTAAATTAATTCATGTAGTTTTACTTTATTATAAATTGATTATCAACAATTAATAATTCAATTTTCATTATATTAATTGTGTTTTTATTAATTAGTAATTAATTAGATATTAATTATTACTAATTTGTAAATATTTTAATCATGTACTATTTTTTATGAGAGGATTTAGGGTTGATAGGGGAGTAGGGTAGGAAGTGATTTAGTTTTAATGTAATATTTTTTTTTTTATATTATATTTATTAAAAGTAATTGTATTGTGTTAATTGTGTGAATTAATTTAGATTTGATGTTTATTCATTTATTCGTTAATTGTTTTTAGTTAATTAATTAATTGTTAATTAATTATGTTAATTTATTAATATTTTACTATATTTTAGGTGACATTTATTGGAGAAAATGGTGTGCGGTAAATTCATTAAAAAAATGTTTTACTCGTTAATTAATGTTAATTATATTGTAAGAGTGGATATACTAAATTATTCCCCTACGCTATCCAACACTTTCCCTACTGTTACACTTTGTGGAGTGGGAATATTAAATTATTCCTACCCGCTATCCAACACTTTCCCTACTGTTGCCCTCACTGGAGTGGGAATAGTCATTTTTACCCTCCCGCTATCCAACACTTTCCCTACTGTTGCAGTCACTGGAGTGGGAATAGTAATTTTTACCCTCCCGCTATCCAACACTTTCTCTACTGTTGAACTCACTGGAGTGGGAATAGTAATTTGATGGGTGCAAAATCCGTTCCACTCGTGGAATTTGGGGATTTTCGGCAATTTCGCTATCCGCAAATCTCGCAAAATTGCCAAAAAATCTGCAAATCCGCTCGCGGGCAGATATTTTATTTTTTTGCACATGCCCGAGTTGAAGCTGCAATTCAGTAATGTTCAGCCCAAAAAATTAGTGAGCACGGTCGAGGCTAGGCAGGTGTGCTTCCTCCCTATATCTACCCTCTACAATTAGATGTAATCCTTGATGGAGGTCTTTGCATTCAAGAGTTTCTCAAGCCTAATCACCGTGTACTTCCTGTGACCAGGAGGCTGCTTCCTTCTCATTTGCTCCTCTGATCTGTTTCTGACCCTTTATAAACAAGAGGCATGTGAACTCGCATAGAAGCCCCGCCCGTTTGGCCCCGCCCCACACTTACTAGGGTATGCAACGTCTTCCCGCCCTTTCCCCCCACTGTGATGGACAGCTCACTCGAGGGACCTCGGCGCCTGTGGGCGCGGTGGCAAAGTTACAGACACACGTGGTCACTGGAGACAACTCTTCTGGCCCTTTACGCAGCTGTAGTGTAGGAAAAGCACAATACATTTACCCAACGAGGTAGCACTTACTGATTAGCCAGTAGAAAGTACTCCAGTTGAGTAGAGGTATGGCACAACACGGTGGCATCTTCGTGGATAAATATGCAGGCAGGATTCATTCTGGCACGATGCTCCTGTCACAAAAATTAAACCTCAACAGGAAGCACTTACAGATATAAATAAAGCAGGTGTCCGAGTTGAAGCTCAAATTCAGTCACGCATTATAATCAGCCCAAACAACTAGTGAGCACGGTCTAGGCTTGGCAGGTGTGCTTCCTCCCTATATCTACCGCCTACAATTAGATGTAATCCTTGATGGAGGTCTTTGCATCCACGAGTTTATCGAGCGCAATCCCCGACGCGCCAGATCAGTAAGGCACTAGCGAGCGGCAGTGCGGCGATTGTTTTTGTGTAACCTCACACTTGTACTGTACGGAGATTACCTGAACCGAAATATACTTCTTAAAGCGCCTTGACTCCCATGACATCACTAACTTTCTGGGAGACTTGGAACCCTGCCATTTAACCCAGTTAGTCAAAGGTCCATCACACCTGGCAGGCCACTTGCTTGATCCTGTGTTCTCCAACATTGAGGGAATTAAAGTCCACGCCCCCCCTTCCTCATATCTGGAAGGACCACTTCCTCATCCATATTTGCATCAGCACATTAGCCACCTCCTGGCAGAATCCCTCCCCCCCTCTGGGGGCGCCCTTGGCATAAACTGGACGCTCCCAGCTTCGAGTCCAGCCTTAAATCCTCTCGCCCAGATTGGCCCAGCAATCTGGAGGAAGCAATCAAAGCTTAGAGGGGGTGGATCAACAATTCACTAGACCACTGTATCCCCAAAAAAATGTCCCGGCCCAAACGCGAGCAGTCACATCCATGGTACTCTGAGATACTAGCAGTAGAAAAAAAGCACTGCAAAATTCTCAAGCGCGCCTGGAGGCGATCCTACGACCCTCTAGCAAAGAACATCTATAGGTCAGCCACTAAAACATACCACAAACTCATACAAAAAACAAAAGCTGCATTTTACACTAATATGATTAATTCCAGTCCCAATCCGTCCGAAACATCTTTTCCTTGATAAAAGATATGACTAAAGCACCAGAGGGAACCAACAGCACAATAGCCTCCAACTCGCAATGCGAAGATCTGGCCCGTTTCTTCACCAATAAAGTTGAGGGGATCTACATCTTGCTGGAGTTTAGAAGGTCTACCTCGATTTCTAGCCAACCCTCCTGTTCACTTGACCCCCCTCACTCCCTACAAACCCTCCCATCCCTGGCCCATAAAGATCTCGAACTCTTGGCTACAAAGGTGAAGTTTGGGTCACCTGATGACCCTGTTAAACCTGACACCTTTAGGCAATTCCAGGACTCCATTCTGTATGAGGGACGGGAATTGATCAACAGATCACTCCAGTCATCTATAATCCCCAGGTCATGGAAACATGCCAAAGTATCCCTCTGTTGAAGAAGCCCACTCTGGATCCCTCCCTCCCAGAAAACTTCAGACCCATTTCCCTTCTGCCGTACCTGGCCAAGGTGATGGAAGCACATGTGAACTCCACCCTGACCAGATACCTGGAAACTAATGGGATCCTAAATGAGTCACAAAACGGCTTCCGGGCTAAGCATAGCACGGAGTCCGCCCTCCTGGCAATCACGGAACAACTGAGGGCCTCACAAGACCTAGGGAACACCTCAGCACTGATCCTGCTTGACCTGAGCACGGCGTTCGACACGGTCTCCTACGAGATTCTACTCAAATGTCTCGGGGAGACCGGGGTCAGCGGCGGGGCTCTGGCTTGGTTCGCGTCATTCCTATCCGATCGCTCCTTCCAGATTCATTCTCCACCCTATTCATCTAGCAAGTTCCCTCTCAATTGTGGCATTCCTCAGGGTTCTGCCCTCAGCCCCACGCTGTTTAACGTGTATGTCCGCCCCTTGGCCCTCCTGGCCAAGGAATGAAAGATTTAAATGATCTCTTATGCGGATGACACGCAGCTTATTTTTACATTTTCTAATAACACCCTGTTGGACCAGGCAAAATTCGAGGAAGACGTCCTGGCCATCTCGAATTGGACGACGGATAATTATCTCCAACTTAATTCCTCTGAAAAGGAGGTGCTCATGATTGGCCGTGACTCACAGAAGTGGGACTGTCAGTGGTGGCCCCTGATATTGGGCTCACCCCCGATACCTAAGGAGGTAGTCAGGAATTTGGGGGTCTTATGGACAACTCACTATCTTTTATGTCGCACGCAGAAAAGGTTGCTGGTACCTGCTTCAGCCGCCTACGCACCATCAAACCAATCTTGGGTTTCTTCGAGCCACCCACCCGTCAAGTAATAGTCCAGTCCCTGGTCCTATCCCACCTGGACTAGTGTAATGGACTAATGCTTGGAACCAACAAGAGGGTCACTAAAAGACTTCAAAGGGCTCAAAACGCAGCTGCCCGCACTCTCGCTGCCCACCTAAACAATGTCACACCTCACATCTCTTACGCTGGCTGCATTGGCTGCCCGTGAAACAAAGAATTCAATTTAAAACCCTCTGTCTAACCCACAAAATCCTACATGGCCAGGGCCCCCAAATACTGCAGGGACTCTGCACTTTCGACATTCCCACACGTGCCTTACGCTCTGCAGACCTCCACCTTGCCCGCACCATTAGAGTGCGCAAGAGCAGAGCAGGTAGACGGTCCTTTAAGTTGATGGCCCCAGCTCTTTGGAATTCCATCCCCCTTGAGGCATGTACCACACAAGACCACTGGCTCTTTCGGTAACAAATTAAAACCTGGCTGTTCGCCTCCGTTTAGGGAGATCAGCACACCGGCTGCCTATAATGTTCTTACTCTGCTGTTCACCCTGCTGCGCTCCACCGGCTGGTATGTCTGCAAGCTCTGTGACGCCCTGTTGCTGGGGCAGCCATGTGCTATATAAAGAAAATTAACATAACAAATTAACATAACATACTTTCAGTGACCAGGAGGCTGCTTTCTTCTCATCTGCTGCTCTGATCGGTCTCTGACCTTTTATAAACAAGAGGCATGTGAACTCGCATGGAGGCCCCGCCCGTTTGGCCCCACCCCATACACACTAGGGTATGCAACGTCTTTGCGCCCTTTCCTCACTATGATGGACAGCTCACTTGAGGGACCTCGGAGCGTTTCGGCGCTGTGGCAAAGTTACAGACACACGTGGTCACATATATTTGTGCAAATCCGCGAACTCGTGGATTTTTTTGCCATTTAGCGGGAATTCGCGGACCGCAAATCTGCAAAATTTGCCCATACTTACCCACCCGCTATCCAATACTTTCCCTACTGTTGCACACACTGGAGTGGGAATAGTAATTTTTACCCTCCCGCTATCCAACACTCTCCCTACTGTTCCACTCGCTGGAGTGGGGATAGTAATTTTTATCCACCCGCTATCCAACACTTTCCTTACTGTACAACTTGTAGGAGTGGAAATAGTTATTGTATCCTTTACGCTATGCAATGTATTGAGTATTGTTATATTTAATGTGGTGTAAAATATTATTTTTACAAAAAATATTTATTTTAATGTTTCAACATTATAATTTTTTTACAATTAATATTATAGGTTTATTCGATGTGACTTCGTCTTAAAAATAAACTGACCGAGTGACAAAATGTCCTTTGGAGTTCCGATATATATATATATATATATATATATGTATATATATATATATATATATATGTGTGTATATTACCTACTGGCGGTCGCCAGCAGGTAGTTATAGTTTGGACCTATTTTCCATAGGAAATACGAAACATTCTATTTGGATTAACTTTAGCGCCGGGTGACGAATCTTTGCGGAATTTTCAAAACTGGTGGGGCACTCCGGTCCACCCCTATGCTGAAAGATTGGGGTGATCTTCAAGCGGGCGCCGAGAAAAAAGGGGGTCCCAAAACATGTTTTCCACATGCAATTTCCCATAGGACCTTTAGCCACAGCTACAGCCTGAGCTGCTGAACAGAATTACGCCAAATGTGACAGAGATGTAGTCCTCAGTTCAGACTTGTGCCTTTTTCTTAAATGGTGTCAATCTGTACAGTAGTTCCTGAGAAAATTATAGTTAAATGCATATATATATATATGGGTGCAGTGGATCTGCGGACTCTGAGCGCAGCATAAGCGCAGCCTTCCGATCACGTGCTGAATGCTAATTGGCTGTCAAGTGGTTGTCAACATTCGAAACCAGGAACTGTTGGCAGCCATTTTGTGCTGCGGTAGAAGCGAGGCTGAAGAAGTCAGTGGAACAAGCGTGCAAAATGTAAAAAGGTGGTAGGGTAGAACTACTTTCACGCTCTAGACCTGCTTAGGGGGTCTCAGAAGGACCCCCAGGGCCCACTAGTTTTTTTTTGGTTGAAAAAACGGCAAGTGGTGTAGGGTGCGCAGGCGCAGGCTCTGCCGTAAAATAAATAAATACATAAAATGGAGCTTTTTTCATAATTAGAGGGGCCCCCGGGGATCATCACCCCCCAGGGCTACAAAAAAATGGGGGGGGGCTCCAAGGACCCCAAAGCCCTGGGGACCACCACCCTCTGGGGCTTTATGTATTGTGGAAGGGGAGCTGCGTGGCCCCCACTCCTGGAGCACTCGAGGGCCCCGTCATCCCATGGGGCTAAAAAAAATGGTTGGGATGGCTCCAAGGTCCTCAAAGCCCTGGGGACTACCACTCCCCGGGGCTTTATGTATTGTGGGAGGGCCGGCTCCTGCAGTGTCCCGGGGTACCCATCCATCTCTCCCATAGCAAGGAAATCTGTTCTCTCTTTCAAAATCTAAACCAGATTGCTTTTCCACATGGGGAGCTGCATGTTAGTAGCTACCCATGTGGAAAAGCATTGCCGGCTCCCAAATGCGTAGAAGTTGTGCATGAAAGGCGCTGGAGTCGTGCACCCTACAGATTATGAGTCGTGCATCCATCACATGCACACCAAGGGGTCGCATCGAGCGCCGCGCTGAGTGCAGGACTTCTAATTTTACCGTAAAAAAATAGCCACTCTCAGTATTGTCCCTGGGGTAGGTACCATTTATTTTATAGCCCCTGGGGGTGGCTCTCAATCTTGTATAGCAAGCAGCAATGTTGAAAAAATCTTCTGGTAAGACAACAAAGGATTTTGAAGTCAATTTTCGCCGTTTTTGTTTTCGTTTGCTGCCGTTAAAGCGACGACAATTTTAATGCTGTGTTTGTAAATATGCCCCTAAATTTTGTACGGTCGACAATCTCGACTCCCATTTAAATAGGCACAAAGTATTTATTGAAGTGCATTGTGAATCGTGAAGCAACACTGTCTAATTGTGATCGATAAAGAATTGAAAGAGTTGTGTACTTCTTTTGCTCGTAATGTGAATAGGGGCAGATTTACAAGTTCATTGCGTTACTGTTGCATCATTTTTAAGATGGGAAAAGGGACGCGAAAGTGGTGCAAGGGGCTTGTAAATCTGCTACACAGTATACTGTCTTACTTTGCTTTCCTTTCTGTTATGTAAAGGATCCTGGGTAAATATAATGGTTTCTATACAGCCAGTACTTTTCAACCCTACCCCCAAACTGCTTGCTGGAACACTTAAGTGAGCAGAGAGGTTAAAAGTTCACCACGCAATGTTGGTAATCGAAACAGTTACTGTGCTGGAGTTTTACATTTTTTCCATAGGAACCGTTAGTCATAGAAGAAGTCAGTGGAAAATATAATCAAAATAATAGCGGGGGTTCGTTGGGGCCCACACAGTCCCGGGGCTTCACTCATGTTGGGAGGGGGGTGCAGTAGGCTGGGGAAATTATATCATGAAAACAACAATGCGGCGTATTGCGGCTTTTCTTTAATATAATGTGGAATAATGTTTATTTATTAGGCAGTGTTCACTTTTGTTATGGATAGAGTCACTTTGTCAAAGGAAATGTATTAATATATAGAAGGGCGTGTTCTGTATGTGTGCGTGGAACAAATTTAACATTTAATTGGCAAAGGTGTTCCAACAACAAGCTTAATGTTCATTGGGTGTGAACTATTGAAAGTAGAAGTGTTTTCTGCAATTCAATTCTGCTCCAGAGAGTAGCAAGGACATCTAATTGGCTTACATGTTGTAAGGAGCACTTTCCTGAGCTTTATGTTGGTTGGTTTGTAGTGTAGTTCCTATTATCCCAATAGGCTCTGCGCATTGGAATAATACCTTCAATAGTATAGGCCTAGACCAGACGTTAACTAGGTCTTCTATTGTCGATATTAGACTTAAAGTTTTGGGTTTGCCAGCTAGCTCAGAGTTCACTAGAAACTTTCTCGAATAGGCAAGGAGGAGTTGAACCTCCCTGGATAGACAAGAAGGGATTTAGTTTCTGGCAACCATAGAACATGACAACTTTGCTCTCCCCTAATCAAGAGTGTATCTCTAGAGTCGTGTGAAAACAAAAGACAACTTATTTTACTCAGTCAGTACGTGCATTCTTATTCTCACCAGATTGTAGAGAAAAGGAAGAGACGGGCGTGTTCAATAAAAGATGGTATTTATTGATCAGTCTCTTTTCTCATACAAGAGAAATGGATTGATATTATCGCAATACTTATGGTTAAGTAAAGTGCATACAATAAAAGCAGAAGTATAAAATAATACTGTAAAAACATTTATATGGTTTCTAAGCCATAAGGTGGTTTAAAATGAATAAAATAGATACATACACATATACATTTGACTAATCGTACTCAACTGGTGTTTCTAACTACGCCTACCCCAGTGTACCTGACCTAAGCCTAATACGTGGGCGGGAATAGAAAGTAGCAGTTTAAGTTAAGTTTGTTTTGCCAAGTGACTGACTCAAGAATTCTCTGCGAGGGGTTATTCAGTTCTGTACCTGGAATCTAGGATGAATGAGGGATGGTATCTCTCGTCTCTGGTCTCGATATTCCAAGCTGCCTGCGAGGGCTGCTCGGAAGCGCCGGAGCTGGATTTCTCGGCAGGAGAAAGCAGCTTCTCGTTCTCAGCGCGTCAGGAAGGCGGGGCTGCGCCAGCGGGGTCTGCTCTGCTCTGGGCTTCGGCAAGTCTGGCTGCTCCGATCTCGTCACCACCGCGTGTGTTTGCTTAAGGCAATACCGGTAATATTTATACCTGTAAGGTGCCGAGATTGACGTAAGGATGGACATAGATACGTCAATAAGGATGTCATACGACTTGGTCGTTAGCACATTCTTTTGCTGAAGTTCTCGGTGAAATCAAAACAATGGCCGCAGGGTTTTTCCCAGGTTGTCATAGGTTTGATTTGTTTTGAGAACTCTGTATGCCTTATCAGGGGCTGGAGGAATATCGCTTGTCTAATTAGATGGCAAGCGTTATGACCTAATCAGATAACACGTTCCTGTGCCGTGGTGTGGCTTCATCAGATAACGGTTTCTGCATCATGGGATGGCTGCTAGTTAACTTGTTAACCAGAACAGGGTCAGGAATAGGGGGATCGATACAGAACCTATAGGAATACATCACACCCACTCCACGCTAACTATGGCCATGTTTACGAATCTAGGCATAGTAAAACATACTGTAGAGTATCGTGTATACCTTACCACCCCAAAATACATATATGCATTTCGAAATTTTTGTAATATACGGAAAAAGCAGTCCTATATACTATATGCACTCAAGCTGTAGAATAATGCTAAAGTAATCACGCATATGTATACATTATTACTATTTGAATATGAGAATTACACATGAAATGGCTCTTAATACAGAAAAAAGGTTCGAGACCATTCCATCACAGAATAATAATAATTATGAACATACCAGCGGGCAACTAATGTCTAAAAATAGAAATTTAAGTTCTCTAAGAATAGTTCTTACTTTAAGCAGAAGATAAGTGTCCCGAAAAAATCGTAAAAATATTTTGGGGCTGCTGAAAAAACTTGCTGTCCGTGAACTGGAGGGAAAATTGTTCATGTTATTTTGCTATTCTAGTTGAAGGCCAAATTCAGGGAACGCCGTGTGCTAGCTTGCTCAAAAGTCGTTATTTCTGCTCTGGTGAGAACATCATATCATTTAGACTCTCGAAAAAGTTGTCAACAGCTTCCTGGGAGAGTTCCACTAACTCGGAAAAAGGTGTAACCATGCATTCGTGTGCATGATTGTCTCCATTGACGTTTTCATTAGTATTGCTGACAGAAGGTCGTACCTGATCGATGCTGCTTTCATCTTGAACTTCACTACCCCTTAATCGTAGTGGTGAAGTTTCTACGAATGCCGTCATCAGGATTGGTAGCCGTTGAGGGCAGCACAAAGCATGAGCCTTTATCGGACTCAACAATGTTTCTGCATCCATTGGCGCATCTGATTGTAGCGTCAGACAGGTGTCCAACACGCATTCTTCTCCGCACAGCAGGCACCTTAATACAGGTAAAACACATCGATGCCACATTGGTCGAAATGAAAGAAACCAAGTCATGTTCAGGTCTCTAAGCCGGGATAGTCCCAGGATTTTTGATATCCGGTCCCGGTATCCAATGGCTCGGATCGTTTCTTCCCTTGTCGCAGGTGTTTTGTCTGTGACATGGTTTGCCATAACGAAATATAAGGACTAAGAATAGGATTCCTGCAATTAGTCCCAAAATGAGGGGAAGTCCGCCAAAAATCGAATGGACGAAATCTGGAAAAATACCCAGTATGGCTTTGAATGGTGTTAATGCCATTGAAAATACTGTCTTAAATACTTTTGAGACTCCACTGGTATCAGAAATATTTAAGATTTCATTCAGGATTTCTGCGAAATGTATGGGGGAATTAGTTGATAACAATGAGTGAATCTCTGCAGTTGTCCTTGCGACTAGGAGATCATACGTTTCTTTTGATGACGTGAGCCTGGTCGGCGTCTGAAGAGGCACTGTTTTCATTCTGCTTAAAGTATCTATTCATATAGAAGTAATTTTCAAGTTAGGCCATGCCCTTGCCTCCCTGTCTGGAAAGGAGCTGGGGAACAATAAGCGTCCACAGCACTTGACCTTCGCAGTCGTAGGTACGAGATAAGGAGTCCCGGGCATAAGACTACAACATCTGCGATCCACAATTAGAATGTAACTCCCATTATAGAGTCTTTTAAAGAATGGTTCTATCTCAGTTGCAGGTGCGCCTAGCTGGTGACATGAAAGGTTATTTGAGTTCCCTTCACAGGCTCCATGCAAACTAATTCCGTTACACAGAAGTGTACCGCTTAGTGACATTGCACAATTATTGCCACTAAGAAACACTTTCTGTCCTTTATTACTGACACATGCATGTGAATAGGGCAAGTTCCATGTTGTTTTAATGTACCCTTTTCCCAATTTTTCGTACATGCCAGCCAAGTATATATTTTTGGCAGTATTGAAACCTGAAGGTTGATATTGGAATATTAATTATCCCATGTATTATCCATTCACTGACAGGTCGTTCTGACATTGTCACTGGTAATCTCTCGAGTTTCTCAATGCTCAGGATTGTATAATCAGCACCCTTTTGTGCCATACTGATTTGTTTATCAGTAAGGTTAAAGATATTGAATAGTGACGTTGTGTTGATTAAACGCCAGGGCACATAGCCTGAACGCAGATTTTGTAACGTCCAGCCAAGCTGTACAATAGAACGCAATTGAGACTGACCGTGTTGTAACAACAGTAAGTCTTGCGATATTATGTCGATTGCTGAAGACACAATGCTGTCCAAAGAAAAAATTCTGGAGGACAGAGTCATTAACCCATTGTCCACTACAGAAAGTGATTTTTCCAAATTAATACGGTCAATTTCCCGTATACTTTCTGCTGTCTCAATTTGAGTAACCTTCCAGGCCTCGTTGTAAGCTGCATATACAGAGGCTGCTATGAAGCGTTTTTGACGCTGTTTGCGCGGTCCCATAATGAAATCACGCAAGTCAGCACCATCAGTAAGTAAAGTTAGGTGTTGCTTAATTTCTGTCAGTGTGGAAGTTTGTAGCCATTGAAGGCAGAGTTTGCCCACACTGTAGGTGGTTATTATCCCTGGGTGTTGTCTTTGGGAATATCTAGGGTCTGGCCTGGTCAATTTGAACCCATGTGTTTTGTTCAGGAATCTATCTTGACAGTTATTAGTATCTGTGGGCCAGATCAACCATTGTTTCCAATCAGGATGTGTTCTGTTTTGGTTTAATATATAGTTTACGTCTATCTCTTCATCTGTAGAGCTATTGCTGTTCATTGTTGGCTTTGGAATAGACGGTTTATTTAAGTCTTTGATTTTGGCTAAGCCAAGACAGGTAGTTTGTTGAACAGTGTCATTCAAAAATATAATTTGTTCTGGGATCATGCAGGCTCTAAACAATGATTCTATACCTTGTACTTGCCATTCTTTTGTACCCCAAACACTTTTTTCCTCAACATTTTTGTCCCAATAATCAAAACCAAAAGTATTCATTTGTTCAAAAAATGAGTCTGAATATATCAATTTCGTGTTTGTTAGCATGGTCTTTGTCCCTGTCTTATTTGACAATTTGAAATAAAATGTTTCAGCATTACTTGTGTTGAACCCTGAAAAGTATGAATATTTGTCAAAAAATGTTCTCGAGCTTCCTTTTGGAGGGGTTGCACAATGTTCCCATTGATTATAATTTAAAACATTTCTAGGTTGTGCAGATTTATGTAGAAAATGGTTACCATAGTGGTTGTAACAGTACATACTATCATAATTAGTCGAACCCTGCAAATAATCATGTTTGGTAAATTTAGCAGACAGCACTAAGTCAGACATCATATTATTTATACTTTCAAAGTCCCAATCATCAGCAAATGAGCTTGGTTTTACAAAGTCACTCAACGAGATCTTAATTTGGTGTGGATATTTCAGGATTTCAACCGGACCATAAATTTCGTAGTCAGTATTGTCCCATGCTACCCCACCCGGTATAGGATTGGCTGTGAAGTTGAGTGAAGAAAGTTCTCTTTTCTCGACGTGTGAAGATGTGTGTGGTTTGAGGATCAAGTTGATTTTCTGACTTGCTGTGTCCATTTTAGCATATTTTCCCTCAATGAAGCGTCCCAAAGTTAGTACCATGATGAGCCAAAGTATGAGGATAAATGCACCAAAACCCACCCAAAATTCAATCCATGGAGAAATCAGATATGTTTCTTTCAGCTGTTTCAAAAGTTCTTTAGCTTTATCTTTAAAGGTTTTTGTTAATGACTGTGTCTTTGATTCACTGAGGTCTTCAAAGGAATCATCGAAGTTTATGAAGTAGCCGGATGCAGTTCTGTCAATTGTTCCAATTGCTTCAGGATTATTGTTTCTTGCATATTCGTTTGATACTTCATTGTAGGTTCGTGTGTCTTTACTAAATGTTTTTATTTGGGTTGTCAGAGGTTTAAGTTCCATTGAATTGTTGCATAGTCCTTGTTGTTGTTCTGTAGGCGTTTCGAATGTGATTAGCCTCTTAGTTAGGACCTCTGTATTAGTAGCAAACCTTGGTGTTCTACTACTTATCGGGAGTCCACTTGGCCTACTGTTTGTTATCGGCCACATGATTGTGGTTTCACCAGGTCGATGGATACAACTCGGTTCTCCTTTTTACCAGCAAGCGGCGGTAGTACAACTGATCTTGTCCCGTTGATAGACAAGACAAGAACTGCTTTTCTGTAAGAAGGCCCAAATTCCTTCTTTACCGCGATCTTTTCTCTGACTAGATCCCCGACTTTTGGAATCCAGACAGGTCTTGCTGGGACAGGTGGTGGTTCTTCAGTGGTTGTTGGCTGCTGTTTCAACTTTATGTTGCTCAGGTCTTTTCTTGTTTCGTTTAAGTCCTGCAAAATAGCCAAACGATCTTTGATATCAAAGTTTTTTTCCTTCACCACTGAAGTCTGACTGTCGAGATCTAAGACTAACATCCTAGTTCCAAACAATAATTCGTACGACTGAATCCCTTCAGAGAATTTCTTGGCAGGTTATTTAGACTACGTTGGACACTTATTAGATGTTTGACCCACCCAGCTCCCGAACCTAATATCCTTTCTGTTATAGATAGCTTTATGCCTTGGTTTTTTCTTTACACCATCCCGTATCCCTCAGGAAGGAAGTGAGAAGAATCCCGCATCGCTATGCTCATTTGGCCGTGCTTCCCCACAAGCTTGAGGGCTAAAGTGAAAACATTGGTCAAACGTAGCATGCTCATAGCGTATATGCCATTTAGACTCGCAAATCTTTGTATAACAGTCCAGACGTCAGCCGAGTGCTGGGAATCTACATTATAAGTGGAAACTAGCCTGTATATGTTAATCGGACGCTTTGCTTTTTACTGTTGATCCTTTCTGGAGTGAAACGCCACGGTAGTATACCGTTTCTCTCGCCACTGCGATCTCTGTTGCAGTCCGGGCATTTTTTTACAAAAATGTGATGCTGCAGGCTCATGCCTGGCCACCAGTACACTGATTGTAATTCTTCCAGAGAATCTTTTAGTTTGAGGTGTCTGAGACCCTCACCCATATGTGCGTCTGCAATTAACAAGGTTCTCCTGTCCATGTTTGGAATTACTCTATCCCCCACTCCAGGGATTCGAGCAAAAGGGACGGAGTTTGCATCGATTATGTATGTATAATTGAGTGGATAGTTGATCGGTAGCGCTGAGCAGTCGCCTTTTGATGACGTTTTCACCGCCAGCACTGTTTCACCGTCAATGTATTTCATTGTACGCTTTTTTCTAGCTACGGAAGCCGATTTAGTTGCTACCGCTGTGGCTGTCTCAGCCAATGAATTCCCTGCAACGTGAACGCCATCACATTGATGACTCAGTGTATGTATCACGTGAGTCTTTGGTAGTTCTTTTTGTAACAGAACTATTTGTTCCCAAAGCAGTTTTTGCTTTATTGTTGCACCTGTTTCATCTTTGTAACCGTTTTGAATCCATGTCTGCAAATCGTTGTTATATGATTTGACGCAGTAATATGAATCGGACACTATAAGTGTCGGGAATTCGCGATCTGCATTATCTAGCGCCATTTTCAATGCTATTATTTCAGTCTGTTGTTCTGAATTAGTTTCTACTGAGTGTGTTTTTGTTAATAGAGGTCTTAGTTTACCTCCGCGCCACACTTCTTTTGTAATCTCACATGTGGGGTTGTATGCTTGTTCTCCCCAAACGGAGGGTTGAGCATGTCCGTCTGTATAGATTACACAAGCGTATTGTCGTAAGGGCAGAATGTCGATTGGCAGAGGGAATGTTCTTTCATATTCTAGATTTTTTAGTTCCTCTAGTTCTGGATCAAAGTAGTAGTTTACTTTGTCCATTGTAATGGAATTCACCCATTGTATCCATTCCGGATTCAATGCTGTTGTTGGTAAATTACACAGTGTTGTTAATGCCTCAAAGGCTGATTCTGCTGTTCTGACTGTGATACGTCTACCGTCAGCTTTATCTTTTTCTCTAGCTATTGTGGTTTGAACTGCATGAACAATGTTTTCTTTAATGCTGAACTTCTTTTCAGCTTCTGTGTACAAGTGTGATTTGAATGCAATTGGTACCTTTTCTCCCTCATTAGAGGTCAGGTATGTGAATCCGCATCTTCCTGGGATGACTCGAATCACAAGATTGCGTGTGTTATCACGTGTTTCTAATTTTGTTTTAATTAACATGTCTGTTTGTAAGGATCTCAGAATTTCTGTGTGAGTTTGAGTCCAATTAGTTCTTTTAAAATCTGGTTTTATTAGATGATAAAGGGGTTTGACCCTGTCTGCGTAATTTGCAATGTATGTTCTTCCGAAATTTAGGAAGCCTAGAATTGACTGTAGGTTTTTTAGTGTTCTAGGTGCTTGGAGTACGGCACTTTTCTCTAGGGAATTGTCAGCCAGGCTTTTGCCTTCACTTGATAATTCATATCCTAAGAATAGGACTGTTAGATGGGCAATTCTGGATTTTTTAAAGTTGAATTTGTAACCCTCTGCTGCGAACCCAAGTATTATGGTGTTCACTCTCTTCAAGTGAGTATCCAAGTCATCATCTGTTAGGTATATGTCGTCGACATAAGATAATGCTTCGTCATCATATGTTTGTAATAATTCTGTTACTCTCGCTGAGAATACTCCTGGGCTGTTCTTGTACCCCTGGGCTAACCGACAGAATTGTTTTTGAGTGCCATTTATTGAGAATGCGGATAAATATCTGCTCTCTGGTGCTATATTTTGACAAAAGAATCCCTTAGAGATGTCTAATGTTGTTTTGTATTTTTTGCGCACTATGTTATTCATTAGTCCAGCACTATGCGAGTTTTGCACTGCAAAAGTTTTGCAACATGAGTTAAGGTGTCTGTAATCCAAAACTAGACGATATGAATTGTCTGGTTTGGAAACCGGAAACAAAGGGTTGTTCATTTGTGAGGTGCAAGTTTCAATCACCCCCTGGTATTCTAGTTGATCTAGGATTTCTTTTACCTGTTTTTTAGCTTCTTGCTTAATTGGGTACTGTCTTTGTGCAGTAGGTTGTGATTTTAACTGGATTTTGTGAGGAGGAGAGTCCTCATCCCATCCTACGTGATTTTTATATAAAGCAGGAGCTTGAGCTACTGCCCACTTTCTAGCAAGTGTGTATTTTTTATGAATTGGGATATGATTTGAGAAGGCAGGCATAATTATTTCTTCGCCATGAGGGCAGTCCCTGACAAACTCTGGTGGCCAGTCTTTTTCAGCTAGAAGGATGTCATAGCCCTTGGAGAGATTATCCCAAAATAGTCCCCTTATTTTTCTAGTCTTATCCCCTTCTATACGTAAAGTTATTTCATATATTTTGTGAGGTTTGCTAACTCTTTTACTGGTATTCCACCTAAACTATCTCTACCTAGTTCCTCATAGGATTTTTCTATGATTCTGGCAATTTCAGCTGGTTGGTCTGCTATATCTGTTTCTTTTAACCTTTGGCGGATCGCCACGTTTGCTGCTTCTCCCTTTATGTTGGCTAATAGTATTGCCGAGACCTGCTTGAAGTCTTTTAGTAATTTCATACCAAGAGTTAAAGCGGGTTCTGGACCGTATTCATCTTGAATTTGTTTTAGTACATCTGGTATTACCGAGATGGATGGAACACCATGCGTTTTTGTGTAAATGGAAGCAAAGACTGTACCCCAAGTGTCACAGTCCTCCACGTGTGGTGCGATTCCCATTGGAAGAAAGATAGTCAGAATCCTGTGTTTTTCTAACGGGGTGGTGTCTGGAAACACCGCCTCTATTTGGGTGATTTTTTGTGCTAACCAGAATGGTATTTGTTCCCGTTTAGCTGGGACTTTACCTAGGCAGGATTGTATGTTCTGTGGTGTAATTTTATTTGTATTCCCCTGATGGGTCAGCTGTGGAATTTTAATTGCTGGTTGGATTGTTGAAGTCCGCATTACATATTGGACTAATTGTCTATGTACTTTTATTAATTGTTTTAGTTGTATTAAAAGATCTGCTGCAGACATCCCGTCGATGTCTGGATGTGATGTGTATCCGGCTAGGACCGGCCACGTTGCTCCTGGTCTACCTAATGGACCGAGCCTGGTGATGTGATTATTGTGTTTTAGGGCGCCATTAAACAAGAGCGCATGCTCTTGAAATTTAAGTGGTACTTCCACCTCCTCGAAAGGAGTGTATTCATCAGGAGGTTCCTCTGTTTTGTAATAGTGGAAGACCTTTGTTACAGCGTTTGCTGCTGGAAAGTGTATCCATGAATAGTATACCTCTGTCTGCCGATATTCGTGTGCCTCTATTACGAATATGACTGTGCCACCTCTAGGTGTCAGTCCATTTTCTATAAGTTTTAGAGTTATAGATTTCCTTTTGTTGACCGGGATGAGTATTATATCCGGGTCTGCGTCTTGCATAGTATTATCAGCTGCTACTAGTTCAGCTGCTAATCTAGCTGTCTCTCTTTCTTCATCACTGTCTACCATTTTACCGACAGGAAGGTTATTCCGTTTGTTTGCAGATCAGGTTTCTTATGGAAACAAAGATTAGATGCACAATATTTTGGAACAGTGTATCTTCAACGTTGACTAAACCAAGAACCATACATAGGAGTTTCCTCCTGCGAGGTTTGGCGGATATTACCTTTCACCCACTCCAGACGTCTTTGGAGTATTATGGGAAAAAAAGGGGTCTGAGTGAAAAAGCACGACTGAGTTACTCTAATGTCTTGCGTTAGTTTTATCGCCTTTCCAAACGTTTGGGCGCCATGTAGTTTAGTTCCTATTATCCCAATAGGCTCTGCGTATTGGAATAATACCTTCAATAGTATAGGCCTAGACCAGACGTTAACTAGGTCTTCTATTGTCGATATTAGACTTAAAGTTTTGGGTTTGCCAGCTAGCTCAGAGTTCACTAGAAACTTTCTCGAATAGGCAAGGAGGAGTTGAACCTCCCTGGATAGACAAGAAAGGATTTAGTTTCTGACAACCATAGAACATGACAACTTTGCTCTCCCCTAATCAAGAGTGTATCTCTAGAGTCGTGTAAAAACAAAAGACAACTTATTTTACTCAGTCAGTACGTGCATTCTTAGTCTCACCAGATTGTAGAGAAAAGGAAGAGACGGGCGTGTTCAATAAAAGATGGTATTTATTGATCAGTCTCTTTTCTCATACAAGAGAAATGGATCGATATTATCGCAATACTTATGGTTAAGTAAAGTGCATACAATAAAAGCAGAAGTATAAAATAATACTGTAAAAACATTTATATGTTTTCTAAGCCATAAGGTGGTTTAAAATGAATAAAATAGATACATACACATATACATTTGACTAATCGTACTCAACTGGTGTTTCTAACTACGCCTACCCCAGTGTACCTGACCTAAGCCTAATACGTGGGCGGGAATAGAAAGTAGCAGTTTAAGTTAAATTTGTTTTGCCAAGTGACTGACTCAAGAATTCTCTGCGAGGGGTTATTCAGTTCTGTACCTGGAATCTAGGATGAATGAGGGATGGTATCTCTCGTCTCTGGTCTCGATATTCCAAGCTGCCTGCGAGGGCTGCTCGGAAGCGCCGGAGCTGGATTTCTCGGCAGGAGAAAGCAGCTTCTCGTTCTCAGCGCGTCAGGAAGGCGGGGCTGCGCCAGCGGGGTCTGCTCTGCTCTGGGCTTCGGCAAGTCTGGCTGCTCCGATCTCGTCACCACCGCGTGTGTTTGCTTAAGGCAATACCGGTAATATTTATACCTGTAAGGTGCCGAGATTGACGTAAGGATGGACATAGATACGTCAATAAGGATGTCATACGACTTGGTCGTTAGCACATTCTTTTGCTGAAGTTCTCGGTGAAATCAAAACAATGGCCGCAGGGTTTTTCCCAGGTTGTCATAGGTTTGATTTGTTTTGAGAACTCCGTATGCCTTATCAGGGGCTGGAGGAATATCGCTTGTCTAATTAGATGGCAAGCGTTATGACCTAATCAGATAACACGTTCCTGTGCCGTGGTGTGGCTTCATAAGATAACGGTTTCTGCATCATGGGATGGCTGCTAGTTAACTTGTTAACCAGAACAGGGTCAGGAATAGGGGGATCGATACAGAACCTATAGGAATACATCACAGGTTGCGAACTATTGAAAGTAGAAGTGTTGCCAACCATTCACTTCCGCTCTGCGGAGTTGGAGGGACTTCTGATTTGCAAGTGTGCTCCAAGGAGGACTTTCCCATGCTTAAGGCTGATTGGCTGTAAACTGTTGAAAGTAGAAGTGTTGTCAGCGATTCCTTCCCTCTTCGCGGAGTATTAGGGACATTTCATTGGGAAACGAGTTCCAAGCGGGACTTTACGAAGCTTAATGTTCATTGGTTGTGAAGCATTAAAAGTAGAAGTTTTGGCAGTCATTCCTTCCTTCTCTGCGGAACAACATGGACATTTTATTGGCTAAAGTGTTTCGAGCACAAGTTTGCTCCTTATTGGGTGGGAACGGTTCACTGTTGTCGGGGATTTTGTGACACACTTCCAAAGGAGTATGGGAAAAGAAAGTAGTAGAGGGGAGGTTAGAAACACTATTAACTCTGTACAGTGGTCACAAGGTGGTGGACAGGGATTATGAAGGTTAAAAGTTGTTTTTATATGTTTTAAGGGCCATTTATATAATTGCCGTGTGGTGTTTAAATCACGGTGAAAAAATTACAGTGTCTTGTGGTGTTTTCTTATGAAGTTTGCGGGTGGGATACTTCCCAGGAGCACTATTTACTTATACTGTGGTGTTTACTTTTCTGATGGGGAGGTGTGGTTGTGCAGCAAAAATTTCAGTCTAGGTTTGGAACAGTTTTTATTTAGCAAATACATTTTCTTCAGAAACTGACGCTGTATATATGAAAGAGGTGATAATAAAAAGGGAATTTCATAATGATGAAGCAAAGCTTCGCATTTGCGACTTGCCGAATTCATGAACCTCGTTCATGTGTAACAACGTAATAAGTTGTACGTCTTACTAACGTTTATTTTATGTTTAAAACGAGGTCCACGAAGCTTGCCTATGTGTTTTACTAAAACGATTTATTTGAGTCAATAAAAATGGCCGCTGCTTTGAAATAAGTGTCTGCGCATGCGTCAGTCACACTCACGTGTCCTGATGTATTTGCAGGTTTGGAGGGAAATAGTTGCGCATGCGTAATGCATAGCTTTGCCAGTAACGTGGTACTGCTCGTGCCAATGCTCTTGTGCTCGTATATATGTAGCTAACATTTAGACTGCATAAGTATATTTCTTAGTGATAAGTTGAAAGTACAAACCCTGTGATGTGTTTTCATAATGTTATTTCTATGTATTAATTTGTTCTCGCTTACTTTTCATGTACCGCGGGGAATGGGGGTCTGACTGAGCCGAAAGCCATCTTGGAGGGTACTTGTGCGCAGACTCGCCAGAAGCCATCTTGGCATTGAATTGCTGCCAAAGAAGGTTGATACCAGAAGCCACCCTGGGAAGCAGCACCTTCGCCCCGCAGCATCACAATATTGTTCTATTATGTTGCTAAAATGTATTCTTTCCCTGTATTCTGCGCAATTTTCTCATGGGAACCCCAATCTTGCTAGGCGGTGCCCTGAGTTGTAAATAAGGCCTCCAAATAGTGTGTTCTGATTGGTGTGTTACCCAAATCCTATCTTAGGACCAATCCAAATTGAGGGATTCTGACACTTTGCAACATTGGGGGGTGGTACACCGTCCCCAAACTGTATATCTACCCTGGGTTCACCTAGGGAAATTGTCCGACTTGTCTGGTTTAGCTGACCTGTCACTGACCCATCGTACTCAATAGGTGACTGAAGATACAGAGAGCTGCGGAGCACTCTGTCCGAAATTGACCATAGACTAAGGTTCTACTGAACCTTAAAGTGCTGGCGAAGCACTTTGCTGGGAGTTCGCTGACCCAATCGGGGTCTTGATCGATAGCTGCAGAGAGGGTGGAGCGCAGGCGTTGCTTCCAAACTGCGGGTGCGGTCCTGTCCTGAGCGGTCCTGTCCTGAGGGTTTCCTGTCCTGTCCTGAGGTCCTGTCCTGATTCCTAATCCGAGGGTATCCTGTCCTGTCCTGGGTGTCCATTCTGCACCTGCTGTCCTTTGAGGGGTATCCTTCCTTGAGGGTTTCCTGTCCTTAACTGACCCGTGGCCAGGGTTTGGTTTCCACACCAGTCTAGGTAAATATCGCTCTAAGTTCTTTAAACTTGCACCTTTCTATTTTTCTGTCTTTTGCTTCAATAAAGAGACACCTTTGCATATGTTGATTTTTCCATGCTTTTTGCCGCAACTATTGAAACGTAAAGTCATTTGCATATTTTCATAACGTGTTCCCATGTTACCCTACCTTTTAGAAATCATATTTTGCATTACAGTTTGTCATTTCCTGATATGGTCTAGAACGGCCTTACTTAAACTGTCTAAAGAACTTTTACCCTGAATGCATAGCGTTTCCTGTTGCATCTCATATTAGCATTTCCATGATTACCCTGACTTTATTTCTCTATAGTTATGTACTTTTCATTATCTTGATTATCGATTGTCTTATTCTTGTAAATCTCATGCTAGAAGAAAACGAACTTTAGATAAAGATTTTAAAACTTCCAGTTGTCCGTGGTCATTTACAACAGTATTAAATGTCAATTTGAGTTTGTATTTTGCTGCCTTTCCTTTACAGCTAGCTCCCTGATCCGTTGTGGTCATAGGTACCCGTGTCGGTGGATGGTAAGTCGGATACGCTGAGGTATAACAGTAGGAAATTCACACAAATTGGTAGCAGCCCGTGAAGTCACCCGGTCAATGTATATTGTGAATTGAAATATATGGGCCCGAAGCCGGAAACGGCGAAATTATTGGTTGGGTGACCTCGCGCGCTCTATCAGTTTTTCTGGCTAGCAGAGGATGGTTAGGGACTAGTTAAAGGTTAGGCAGGATTAGTTAGACTAGTTAAGTCGGTAGCTGCTAGTATATTAATGCTGCTATAAGAGCGGCCGTTCCGACGAACCTGATCATTCTCTTGTGAACACGCTGCTTTGAAATTCATGAATTGTTTTATCATTGTTATTCTTGTTCTTATATTGTTATATGTATTAATCCATGCGTTTGTAAACCGTCTCGTTCATTGTTGTCCGAACTCCCCGGGGAATTGAAAAGGCAAGTGGTGAATAGAATCCATTGCCTTGAGGTCGCAGGCTTAAGGAAAAGTTAGGTGCAGGTTAGGATAACCGGGAAGCACTAACTAGGGTTTTTTTGAATACGTGTGTGAATAAATGTCAGTAACGAGGTTCATTGGCAAAATTCCCATAGTGGCGTAACCTAGTAAGGGTCACATCGGAAGAATAGCAGGTTCATCGGAGCTTGAGTGAAAGCAGAGGGGTCCGCTGGGAAACCTTAGACTCGGATATATCCCGGAGAAGTGGATGAGTTTAGGGGAATAACAGGTTCACCGATGCTAGAGTGAAGGGTGGGCGGAAGAGATCTACCCGCAGCGTGTGAAAAGTAAATGGAAGTAGTTTACTTGCAGTAAAATAAATCTTTCCTGTCTAGACACTTGAGCACTGTGGCGAATGTGTATTCGTTGTAAAATAACCAAGCACTAAGCACTTTAGAAAGAAAGAAAGTTTCCGTTACCTTGTGAAGGGAGGGAGTCAGCCGCGAAGCGTCTCTGACGTCACTCCGTGCCGCGCTGGGATTGGTAGAAGCAGCGGGCGGGTAGCGGGGCTGGAATTGTAAAGGAGGAGTCAAGCGCCGGAGCGTGAGGACAGTCTCACGAAGGGGCCGCGCACCCATTGGCCGAAAATATTTGAACGCGTGCACCTCATTGGTCGCACGGAATTGCAAGACGCGTTCTGATTGGAGGTGACTTTGTAAACAGAGTTAAGCGTAGACATCGTATGTGGCACTCGTATTGTCCAGAGACTAGACCCGATCCAAGAAGCCAAGGGTTTGAAAGGGATCAGTGGAAAGCCAAGAGATACGATATTATGTACGGAACTAAGAGAAAAATGTCCCTTGTAAATAGGGTAAAGAATTATTTCAAAACGGACATACCGATTAAGTCCAGAGAGGGCGTTATTGTCCCGCCACCGAATACTCCCGCCTCGTTCATGATGTTTGACCGAGGGTACAATACCTGTGTGTGGTTGGAAAATTGGGTAAAGTACACAAAAGATGACGGAATATTGGCTTTTCCGTTAGACGGTACTTTCAATGGCAGGATTTTATTTAATTTGAGAACCCGAATGAACGAATTGCATCCCAGACCGAGACTAACGCAGTATGAGGCATTAGAGGAATGGGAGATTGAGGCTTTCGAAAGAGAGAAACCCCGGTTGGACAAAGGTCTGACCAAGTGGTACCCAAGGCTGAAACAAGAGACCAGGGATAAAAGGATGAAACAGTGGAGACAGAGCATGATTGTTGAGGGTCTGTTTCCCATGATGCCAGCATGTACCCCTCCTGCGGGAGAGAAAAAGACAGAAAAGAGTAAGCATTGGGGGGCCCTGGGGGAGTCAGAAGATGAATTATTAGATGACATTTTTACACGGAGTCCGCCCCCTTATAATGAGGGAGCCCGACCTTCCAATACAGGAGAGAATCCCCAGCGTCCATCTATTAAGGAGGAGGACAGATCCCTAAGTAGGGGGGGAGGTGGCCAGGTACTGCCCTATTTTGAGTATCCCGGACCCGCGGAGGTACGAGATATATATCCTAGAATGCCCGTGAGCCCGGAGGAAAAATATTCCCGTGAAAGAGCCTTTTTCCCCAGACCTCTTTATGAAAAAGAAGAAAAGCCAGTAAGTTCAGGAATGCCCTTTTTACAGCCTCCATATGGGGAAGAGCGCAGGTCATTTGGCACCGGAACTTTGTTCCCTAAACCAAATTATGGTGGAGGACCAAGTGAGACGCATCCTACTGCCCCGAGTTTTACTCCTCACTTGACCCCACAGATAATACCTGACCGAACCTTAGGAAGAGTACTAGATGAAAGGGAGCAAGAGGCCCTAGCTAGACAGAGAACAGAAATAATTCAGAAAATCTCCCAGTTAAATAACAGTCCTGAGGCTTTGACTATTCCGGTAACAATCGGACCAGTGGTTCCGTTGTATGGGAATAATAAAGGAAGTCCGAACCCTCCAGTTATGAACCCAATCATGGCCCCGCCGAGGCAGGAGCCCCTACTGATAGACGATCAGTCCAGTGAGTGCGAATCCGAAGTGGTGTTCTTGGACCTGCCAAACAAACAGACCGGGAAGGGAGTGCAGAAGAGGCATAATCCTTTTAATGCGAAAGAAATTAAACTAGAATCAACGTCAGGTACTAGGAGTGTTTCTTTGGTAACTCCGGAAGAAATTGAAAATTGGAGTCGTGAATTAGAAAAACAGACTCCGCAAACGAAACCTTTAGACCTCTACAAACTGAGGGTAGAAATAGAGGAATTAATGGCAGGAAATGTGGGATTGGACAGATTAAATACCTACTCTGAAGAAGAGTTGCTGTTTATGTGTAAAAGCCTTACCAGAAGTACCCGAGTGCTCCACGAAAAGCTGACAGACACCGCAGCTAGTATGGGGGTAGATATTTCAAGATCCAAGCCCTTGCAGAAACCTTACCGAGCTGAATTCTCAGACAAAGATATAGAGAACTTGAATGTGTCAGGGAAAAAGTTGCAGATTAAGGAGTTGCTAGCAATTTTGCAAAAATGGGGAGACGTGGAAAAATGGAAAAGCAGGTGGGCACGAAAGAAAGATGAGGCTCGATCCAGACAAGCGACCCCTGAGTTCCCTTTGAGAGAAGTAGACAAGCCCAAAACGTTATGCCCCATGCGTGAAGTACCAGGTTGGAGGTATGTGCACGTTCCATGGTCCATACAGGATATTGTGTCCTTTACTAACGATTTCCCGAAATTGCGCGAAAAGCCAGTTGACTGGTACCGGCAGGTGGAAAGGTTCGTAAAGGTGCAAAAATGCCTGTGGAAAGACCTGGATGGATTTTTCGACATTGTGGTCCCGGTAGATCTATGGACCGAGTGTAAAATAGCCATAGGCTGGCCTAGTGAGGAGTACCCGAGGGACTCTAACACAGGGGAGCCGTCGATTGAAGTGATGAAAAAATATGAACAAGTAATTCTGCATTTGAAAAATAAGGTGCCCGCAAAGGAAACTGATTGGACCAGGATAGATAGAACCACGCAGGAGAGAGACGAGACAGTGCACTCCTATAATGAAAGGCTGTTGCAGGTGTTTAAAACATACAGTGGTATAGATAACATCGAGATGAAGGATATGACGCATTTCATTTACAGGTTTGTAAACGGTTTAAGGCCTGAAATTTGTCAGTGGATAAAAGATAACAAAATTTGTTGGCACTCCAAAAAGATAGACGAGGTCCTGCGGTACGCAAAGTACTGCGAGGACGAGATGGCAGAAAAGAAAAAGGCTCTCAAAGAAAAGGTCATGTGGGCTCAAGTGAAGCTCGCAGAACAGCAGGAAAAGCAGTTGAGTAATATGGTTAAAAGCACTCAGAACCAAGGTCCTGGGGGTGGGGGAGGAGGTAAGCCCCGGCCCAAAATGAGCAGGGAAGAGGCTATGAAGAAATTTCCCTGTCACCAGTGCGGAGAAATTGGACACTGGCGTAACGAGTGTCCTTATTTGCCTGACGATAACCCCAAAACACCTGATTTAACTCCACAGACGCAGAAAGAAAGACCAAGAAAGACTCAGCCACAGGTAAAAACGGTTCAGGTGCCCCGAGCTCCTAAGCAAGTACATAAGGGAAAAGGCACGGAGGGTGATGAGATAGAAGTCTGGGAAAGCCATGAGAACAGAAATGCAGCAACTTCGCAGTATTTGTTAAATGATATCTTCCTTTGTGATGACCAGTACTGACGGGGCCTGAGAGGGGAGGACGAGGAGTGCGTACTTGGCGCCTCCTTGCCGGTGGACCAGTCCGGACCATACATTGAAGGAAAGGTTGACGGAAATGATGTCACTTTTCTGTTGGACACTGGTGCTACCCGTTCTACTGTAAGAACAGTGGACGTTCCAAACCTACCCCTCTCGGGAGAAGCCATCCAAGTAGTAGGTGTATCTAATCAATTGATTAGTACTCCTGTTACCAAGCCCATGGAGATCTCAATTGGAAACTTTAAGGAAATGCATAGATTTGTCGTTTGTGACACCAGTCCAGTGAACTTACTGGGACGTGATTTGCTGTGCAAAATGAACTGTACCATCTTTTGCACACCAAAGGGTGTTGAAATTCAGACCCCAGATGAAGACGGCATTTATAAATTAATGTTAATTAGACCTGACTCAGAAATTAAACGAATGACCATGCAGGATTTGCCCAAAGAACTCCAAGAAGCAGTGAAGCCAGAAGTATGGGACTTTACTGGGAAAGATGTAGGGTTAATGAAAAACGTGGACCCCATACAGATAGCCATCAAGGACAATGCAGTATACCCCAATACTAAACCCTACAGGATGAATGCAGAAGTGAGAGCAGGTGTCACTCTGGAAATACAGAAATTGCTAGAAGGAAACATCATACAGGAAGTAATGAGTAGCCCATGTAACTCACCGATTATGGGTATCAAGAAGCCTAGTGGCAAGTACAGAGTAGTGCAGGACCTACGTAAAGTCAACAAGATAGTAGTCCCCTGCTGCCCTATTGTCCCGAACCCAGCAGTGATTCTGTATCAGATTCCCTGGGATGCTGAGTGGTTCACTGTGATAGACCTATGTCATGCATTCTTTTCCATTCCCTTGCATCCAGATAGCAAATTTCTTTTCTCATTTGCCTTCAATGGTCACGTGTATGTCTGGAACAGGGTCCCTCAAGGGTACACAGAGAGCCCCTCTATCTTTAATCAGATCTTTAAAAAATGTTTGGAAACTTTGGTCTTACCTGGGAACTCTGTCCTAGTGCAATACATAGACGACCTCTTGGTGGCGTCTAAAAGTCATAGGGATTGTGTGATTGACACCATTGCCCTACTGAATCACCTGAGTGAGAAGGGACATAAAGTGGCCCCTGACAAATTACAGTTCTGTGCAAAATCAGTGAAATATCTGGGGCACCAGATAGAGAAAGGTGTCAGGAAAGTGACATCAGAAAGAGTGAGAATAATTCAAAAGATGCAGTTACCCCATACTCAGAAAGAGATCAGAATGTTCCTGGGAGTGATAGGATACTGCAGGCAGTGGATTCTGGGATTTGCAGTCCTGGCTAGGCCTTTGATAAAATTGACCAATGGAGGAACACCAGATGTTGTAGAATGGGATGATGAAAGCTTAACAGCCTTCACCAAACTACGAGATTGTCTGTGTACAGCACCGGCATTGGGAATGCCAGACTATTCCAAAGAATTTGCCCTATTCTGTGACACTCGCGATAATTGCGCGTTGTCAGTCCTGACACAAGATCATGGCACAACGAGAAGGCCTGTGGCATATTTTTCTGCCACCCTGGATCCAGTGGCTGCTGGATTACCAGGTTGTCTGAAAGCAGTAGCTGCTACCTGCGCAAGTTTAGAGCAGAGTGAGTCCATTGTCATGGGACATCCTGTAACTGTGTATGTTCCACATGGAGTGGTAATTTTACTGACCAGAACGAAGACTCAGTATCTCACCCCTAGTCGGCTGACTAAATACGAGAGGATTCTTGTGGGTGCTGCAAATGTAAACATTGTTAGGTGCAGTATTCTGAACCCCGCTACTTTGCTCCCAGACCCAATGGATATGGAAGGTGGGGTGGATGATGAGCATGATTGCATTGATTTAACAGAATTCAACACCAAGCCACGCCCAGACATTAGAGAAACACCATTGCCTGTGCATGACAAGGAATTATTTGTGGATGGTTCATGCTTAAGACATGAACAAGGAGGCCTGAGTGCTGCCTATGCGGTAGTCTCCTTAACAAAAATTGAAGAAGCAGGTTATCTATTTGACGTAAAGTCTGCACAAGTAGCCGAATTGATCGCTATGATAAAAGCTTGCAAAATTGGGAAAAACCTACGCATAACAGTGTATACTGACAGTCAGTACTGTTATGGGGTTGTGCATGACTTTGGCCAGTTATGGCTACAGAGGGAGTTCCTGACTTCATCAGGTACCCCTATTCGAAATGGAAAAGTTGTTCAAGACCTTTTAGAGGCAATCCAGTTACCAAAGGAACTGGCAGTGGTAAAGTGTGTTGCTCATAAGAAGGGCACAGACACTGTATCACTGGGAAATGATTTTGCTGATCGAGTGGCCCAATGGTGCGCCAGGGATCGGTATATCATAAATCCAAAACGAGGGGGGCCAGGAACCAGCTGCCAACTTCAAGTGTTTGAAGAAGTGCCTACATGGGATGAAGTGAAAGAGTGGCAGCAGGCGGCACCTTGGCAAGAGAGAGAGAAATGGAAGGAAGATGGGTGTAGACCAAGACGTGTGGATGGTGTCATCTTGGGCCCAACTGGTATGCCTGTGTTACCTAGACACTTACTTAGCACGATGGCGAGATTGATACATGACGGATCACACATTGGTAGGGACGCCATGATCCTAGTGTTCCAACAGACTTGGTACAGTAAAAAGTTCAGGAAAGTAGAAGAGTCCCTCTGCCAGAGGTGCCTGCCATGTCAAAGGATGAACGCAGGAAAGAAAACTGCGGTGGAACTGGGGAAAATTGGGAGGTCAGGGGGTCCCTTTGTGAGAATCCAAGTTGATTTCATCACCATGCCACGTTGTGAAGGGAAACGATATGTCCTTGTCATGGTCTGTTTATTTTCAAAGTGGGTGGAAGCCTTCCCTACTCCCCAAAATGACGCAATGACAGTAGCTAAGTGCTTACTAAAAGAACTGATACCTAGGTTCGGGGTTCCAGTCACTATTGAATCAGATAGAGGCCGACATTTTCAGAAAGAGGTGATCGACGAACTCTGTAAGGCCTTTGGAATCTCACAAAAGCTTCACTGTGCATACCGTCCAGAGGCTTCTGGAATAGTGGAACAAGTAAATGGAACTATCAAAAACAGACTAGCAAAACTGTGTGATGCATCTGGCATGACCTGGGTGAAGGCCCTGCCCTTGGTCCTGATGGGACTCCGAAGTGTTCCTGACCGCAAGACAGGCCTAAGTCCCCATGAAATCATTATGGGAAGAGTGATGAGACAAGCATGGGTGCCAGGAAGCAAACTGTTGAGTATTACTGATGATTTGGTGCTTGAATACTGCAAGAGATTGGGTGACCAAGTGCGTTCTATCTCTCGCCAGATCGGAGAAGACGCCATCCTCAATCCAACGACTCCTCTCCACAAACTGGTCCCGGGGGACTGGGTCAAGATAAAGAAGCATACTCGGAAGAGCTGCCTGGAGCCAAGGTGGGGAGAAAAGCGGCAGGTGATCCTGGTAACAACCACAGCAGTAAAGTGTGCAGGGGTTCCACATTGGATACACGCCAGCCACACCCAGAAGGTATTACCAGACGAAGAGCCTGAAGAAGAAGGGCGTCCAGCAGAGGACTCTGCAGGAGCCAGACCAGAAGTAGCTGACGACGTACAGCCCAGTACCAGTCGAGCTGCAGAATCAGCAGACGTTGGCCCAAGAATAGTTGATAACGAACTACCAAGAGCCCAGCCTGCTGAAGGGGTCCAAGAAGCTGAGCCAGAAGTAGCTGAAGACGAGCTGCCGAGCATATGGCCAGAGGAGTGGATACCATTGATTGATCTCACTGAAGACCCCATTCGAACAAGAGAAAGACTTTGTGAAGGTAGAGAGTGGACTAGAGAGGAAAAGCAAGGCACAGGCGAAGAACCTCAGGATCTTGAGATTCACATCAAAACTGAGGAAGGAGAAGGTCAGACAGGGACAGAGCAAGTGATTGATACAGAACAAGTGAAGGATACAGAGCAAGTGATTGATACTCCTCCACTGACTCCTGATGTCGGGAAGGGACAGACTAGACATAGCGTAATAGTTCGAGCAGAAGAAAGTCCAGAGATCGAAGTGCTTGAACAGGATCAGATAGGATTAGAAGAACGTGTTCAGGAAACAGAAACAGAGACATTTGAAAAACAAACGCAAAACTGTCCTGAACAAGGCCAGATTAGTAACCAGGCAGAAGAAATAGATGCTAGCCCTGGAAACAGTCAGATAGAAGAGGAAGAAACTGAAACAGAATTGCCACAAACTAAGGAGAACAAGAGGGCAAGAGAAGAAAACGAAGTCCAAGTACCAACTAAAAGACTTAGGAAAAGAAAACACATTGAGCCTGGATTTGTCAAGAAATTGAGGCTAAAGATAAAAACGGTAGAAGAAAAACACGCAGAAGAAAGGAGAAGTGCTCGCATAGCTAAGCAACAAGAAGGTACCTCCAAAAGAAGGAGTGATCGAATAAAGAGACAAAACAAAAAGTACAAGTCACCTGAATGGACACTTGTTTTGGAAGAATTTGAAGATCTTGATCTAACTGACGAGAGCGACGGAGAACCCGTCCCTGAGTACTCTGCCGAAGAAGAAGATGAGCCACCGTGAATTTGCACAAAGTAAGCTACTGGTGTAAAGTCACAAAGAGGGGTCGAGAAACTTCTTCTGAGCCAAAATGTCTGATTCAAGCGTGAATGGTAGACCTAGTCGCAGCTGTTGCAAAACATGCTGCAAGGTATGTGTATGTAGTATAGTTATACTGATATTAGTTTGGATAGGACTAACAGTGTTCATTCCCTTTGCAGTGAGCAAAAATACTAATCTTTACCCTACTGAAATTGTAAATACGGACAGTGAGGAGCTGACAACACAGAGTGTAGCGAGACATGAAAGAGCACTGAGACAAACAAAGCAAGACTTAGAAGCATCAGATGAGGGAGGACTACATTATCATGGAGTTAAGAACAGGACACATTTAAATGTTTTCGCAAACTTGTTAATACACTATGTAGAGACTATGGAAATTGAAGATTGCTATGTCTGCATGAAGCTACCTACCTCTGTAGCTGAAGGCGTGACATACCATCACTTGCCGCTGACATATGGAATCTCCTGTAGCATTTTAGCAAGCTTATTTTACAAAAGAGGACCGTTACAGTACTATTACTCTAACAATGACGTGATCTTTTCTGAACTTCCTATATGTGGGAACTTGAATCCTGTACATACCAAAAGTGACGTTACTCGCTATATGGGCGAATACTTTCTGACTATAGGTAATATCGACATAGGTGACGCACACAGAGATAACTTGACTTGTTCTTTGCGTGAGCAGGAAAAGATGTTCCTGAACATGGCAGAGAAAAGGAGAATTAAAATACAAAAAAGGCAGATGACGAAAGACAGAAAAGACCAAGATGGGCAGAGAACATGGAAGGCACCTCAACTGGTGGGGCGGGTCCTGCTCTGTTGCTGGATTTTGAAAAGAAAGGCAAGCTATGTCTTCACCGCGAGAAGACTAGCTATTATAATAACATTTTCATTGGTTCCAGTGAATGCGAACATAATTACAAGGTAATTGGAGGTTGGGGTTTCAAAAATGGGTCAGAGCCTGTGTTTCCTGGAATTTATTATATTTGTGGGGACAAGGCTTATTTCAAATTGCCGGATCACTGGTATGGAAGCTGCTATTTTGGCATTGTCTTCCCGAAAATATACCATGTGAATGGAGTTGCTGGAAGCAGTGAAAATACTAATGGCTTAGTGCGTAGTAAAAGAGAAAGTGTAGGTGAAATAATGGGTAGTATTTTCAGTGCACTGATACCTGGAGTGGGAGTGGTTCTGAACACTCACAGAATTTGCAAATTGTCCACTATAGTGGATGTGTTGTCTACTGACACAGCTCATGGATTTCTGCTGGTCAATACCGAAATGGTTGCGATCAGATCAATGGTTTTACAGAACAGACTTGCTCTTGACACCTTATTAGCGAAAGAGGGCGGAGTCTGCCGGATGTTGAAGGCGCAACATTGTTGCACTTATATTCCGGACAAAAGTGTACAGCTCAAAAGATACGTGAAAAACATTACTAATTTGGAAAAGGAACTCAAACCACTCGAGGTTGACAGTGCCTGGAAGAGACTGGTAGATGGTCTCTCAAATGTAGGTCATTGGCTTGCTAGCGTAGGTAAAAGCTTATTGTTCAAGGTACTGATGCCAATTGGAATTATAGGTCTCATCCTATTCTTCATATTTGTCTGTTGCAAATGCCGTAAGCACACCAGAAAGCATCAAGTGAATGCGAGAGGGGTGAAACGAAGTGTGGATGAGCTTGAATTGGAGGAGATAAATAATCAAATATACAAAAGTATGAAGAATTCTCACCCTACCAAAAATGAGAAAGAGAAGTTGAACAGATTGTTGGAAGAGATAGAGCTGTATAAAGTGTGAGAAGTTGGCATCTGGTTCCATTTATTTTGTGATGATAGTAAATATCATCAAAGAGGGGATTGATGAAGCAAAGCTTCGCATTTGCGACTTGCCGAATTCATGAACCTCGTTCATGTGTAACAACGTAATAAGTTGTACGTCTTACTAACGTTTATTTTATGTTTAAAACGAGGTCCACGAAGCTTGCCTATGTGTTTTACTAAAACGATTTATTTGAGTCAATAAAAATGGCCGCTGCTTTGAAATAAGTGTCTGCGCATGCGTCAGTCACACTCACGTGTCCTGATGTATTTGCAGGTTTGGAGGGAAATAGTTGCGCATGCGTAATGCATAGCTTTGCCAGTAACGTGGTACTGCTCGTGCCACTGCTCTTGTGCTCGTATATATGTAGCTAACATTTAGACTGCATAAGTATATTTCTTAGTGATAAGTTGAAAGTACAAACCCTGTGATGTGTTTTCATAATGTTATTTCTATGTATTAATTTGTTCTCGCTTACTTTTCATGTACCGCGGGGAATGGGGGTCTGACTGAGCCGAAAGCCATCTTGGAGGGTACTTGTGCGCAGACTCGCCAGAAGCCATCTTGGCATTGAATTGCTGCCAAAGAAGGTTGATACCAGAAGCCACCCTGGGAAGCAGCACCTTCGCCCCGCAGCATCACGATATTGTTCTATTATGTTGCTAAAATGTATTCTTTCCCTGTATTCTGCACAATTTTCTCATGGGAACCCCAATCTTGCTAGGCGGTGCCCTGAGATGTAAATAAGGCCTCCAAATAGTGTGTTCTGATTGGTGTGTTACCCAAATCCTATCTTAGGACCAATCCAAATTGAGGGATTCCGACACTTTGCAACATTGGGGGGTGGTACACCGTCCCCAAACTGTATATCTACCCTAGGTTCACCTAGGGAAATTGTCCGACTTGTCTGGTTTAGCTGACCTGTCACTGACCCATCGTACTCAATAGGTGACTGAAGATACAGAGAGCTGCGGAGCACTCTGTCCGAAATTGACCATAGACTAAGGTTCTACTGAACCTTAAAGTGCTGGCGAAGCACTTTGCTGGGAGTTCGCTGACCCAATCGGGGTCTTGATCGATAGCTGCAGAGAGGGTGGAGCGCAGGCGTTGCTTCCAAACTGCGGGTGCGGTCCTGTCCTGAGCGGTCCTGTCCTGAGGGTTTCCTGTCCTGTCCTGAGGTCCTGTCCTGATTCCTAATACGAGGGTATCCTGTCCTGTCCTGGGTGTCCATTCTGCACCTGCTGTCCTTTGAGGGGTATCCTTCCTTGAGGGTTTCCTGTCCTTAACTGACCCGTGGCCAGGGTTTGGTTTCCACACCAGTCTAGGTAAATATCGCTCTAAGTTCTTTAAACTTGCACCTTTCTATTTTTCTGTCTTTTGCTTCAATAAAGAGACACCTTTGCATATGTTGATTTTTCCATGCTTTTTGCCGCAACTATTGAAACGTAAAGTCATTTGCATATTTTCATAACGTGTTCCCATGTTACCCTACCTTTTAGAAATCATATTTTGCATTACAGTTTGTCATTTCCTGATATGGTCTAGAGCGGCCTTACTTAAACTGTCTAAAGAACTTTTACCCTGAATGCATAGCGTTTCCTGTTGCATCTCATATTAGCATTTCCATGATTACCCTGACTTTATTTCTCTATAGTTATGTACTTTTCATTATCTTGATTATCGATTGTCTTATTCTTGAAAATCTCATGCTAGAAGAAAACGAACTTTAGATAAAGATTTTAAAACTTCCAGTTGTCCGTGGTCATTTACAACAGTATTAAATGTCAATTTGAGTTTGTATTTTGCTGCCTTTCCTTTACAGCTAGCTCCCTGATCCGTTGTGGTCATAGGTACCCGTGTCGGTGGATGGTAAGTCGGGTACGCTGAGGTATAACAGTAGGAAATTCACACAAATTGGTAGCAGCCCGTGAAGTCACCCGGTCAATGTATATTGTGAATTGAAATATATGGGCCCGAAGCCGGAAACGGCGAAATTATTGGTTGGGTGACCTCGCGCGCTCTATCAATAAGATATCAGTTAAGCGTGGCAATACCCTCCTTTTTTCTGCTATAGTCTGTAAAAGTGTTGCCCCATATTCTTGATAATGTAAGAGGGCATCAGTTACTTATAAGTAGAATAGAAATGCTACAACAAACACTCCCGCACTACATTATCTGAAAATAACATTCAGTAATGTAGGGTTTATCAAATATTTAAAGTAACAAAGTATTTACAAAAGCTATATTTTTTATTCTGCAATTTCGTAAAATATGCTCCCTGAAAAAAATATCTGATCAAGTACTTTCTAACGTTTCGTAAGCTGTATTACAGATGGCGACGAAAAACCTCCTATGCCTCTTCTGTAACAACAGGATAATTTATTACAATATAACGATTGATATTATTGTTACAGTAAAAAGAAAAGGAAAATAAAGTTATCTATTTAACAGAAGATCCATAACGAAATACTTTCGAGCAGTAATTATTTTCTGAGCTTCTTTTCTCCGGGAGGTCGAAAAGTTTGATCTTCGTGGTGATGGGTCATGAACTCCTATGAGATCATTATGACTGTGAAAATTATAATATATATATATATATTCACAGTATATGATGAAAAGGGGGGAACAGACTAAAAAACAGAAGTTGGTGACGTTGCATATATATCTTTACTCTTTGTGCCGACGGGTCATGTACTCCACTGAGATCAGCATACTGTTAATATTATAATATACATATTAACAGTATATTATCCCTAGGGGAAAACACACTAACAACTGGAAGGTGGTGACATTGATTATAAATGTTTAGGGTTTGCGCCGACGGGTCACCAACACCTCTGAAGCGAAGTACAGTGTCAATATTATAAAATAGAAAGTCACAGTAAAAGGAGCAATGTTTGTTGTAATCTATCTATTTCTGAAAACAAGCTGCTGACATTACAGAGAAAAAGGGAAAAACATTCAATAACACATTTTTCTAGATATAAATGTTTAAATATTGATAAATAGCCACGAATTATAACTATCTACTATGCCATAATGAAACAACTTACAACTCCGGAATATGTTTGTTGACGCAAAACAAGAATTTAATGCTAGAAAAGGGATCCTGCATCACAGATTGGCGATGCAGAAATAACTCGCGATAATGAAACTAATCGCACAATAGGTGTGGTTTATATAGTTTTTGGTTGTTTAGTAGTCTATGGAAGGAAGATTAGGCTCCGCCTATGTAGATGTCACGTTTTACAGTTACACGTGCTCACGTTTTAACTGTTTTACTTGTGCACGTGTTGGGAAAAGTTACAAACTGTGAAGCTGTAAAGGTTTAGATTTTAAAAAGTGTTACCCGGTAAACTGTGTCCTTTGCATTCTCATGATTAAAATCATCTAAATAGAAGACATTAAAAAAAAATATTGTTTACAATAGAAGTAAAAAAAAACATTTTAATATTTGTTATCACTATGTTTTTTAATTAAAAAAATGCCAGCATGTGTAAAGCGTAAAGCTACCCCCGGAAAGGTGTGCCGGCGCTTGGGGCATTGGGAAGATTAAGCAAGGTGTTACCTACAGTGAGATAGTGGTGGGCTAAGATGCTGATGGACTTTGGAATCGAACTGTGAACGCTGTTCTTCAAGGTCAGGTATTATAGGTGCTGTGTCATACTTTTACCACACTTATATGTTAATTACTGCTAATTAAGTTGAACACATTCTTAAATTATAAGTAGGGCTCCTTGATTTATCTTTTTACTGATTTTTACAGATAAATACATACAGAAAAGAATTTATTTTCCTCTCTGTATTTATTTTAAAGTGTGGATAAATAAGGAAATTGGGTTATTTTCTGAGCGATTGTAAATGCTGTCAATGATGAGTAGTAGGCCAATAGGTCTGTTGGTCTAAAAGTAAAAGGGTAAAAACAATACAAGACTTTTAGTAAAGGGCCTTAAAGAGCAATATATATCCTCGTATAAGAAAACTTGCACATTTTATTATGAAGGTTGTGTATAGTTTATCATCTAAGGGTGTTTACATGAGTGAAAACGGTCAGTCTTTCAGCCATGAGTGTATATTTAGCAGTAAAAGAAATATGGAAATATACTAATTACAGATTCATTTTTTAACGAAACCCAAAATATATAGGGGTAAGTACACATGCAATTATTTAAAAAGAAATATGGATCAATACAGATGGAAATGTCCACAAAATAAATACCATAAAACCAGGAGGTAAAATTATAAGTTATAAAACACTACTGTTAAGTTTGTTTTGACTATAAAATGTATACACGTGTTTTTAAAATTTCCTTAACAAACACTATAGGTTATAGGGATATTGTAGTTAGATATTGACATTTAAAAAAACTTTGAAATTCACTGAAAAAAACATAGGTTTCAGACAGGTTATAGTTAGGAATTATCATTTAAAAAACCTTAGAAATTCACCGAATAAAACCATAGCTTTCAGGCAGGTTATAGTTAGGAATTATCATTTAAAAAACTTTAGAAATTAACTGAAAAACATAGGTTTCAGGGGTGTTATAGTTAGCTGGACATTTCACTCATACCAAACCATTGAAATTCCTCTGTTATAGTTAGTTGTACTAAGTATAACTCGCTCGCCCGCAATCCACTGCTGATAATGTCACATATTACATCATTCATGTCATGGTCAGCGACATCAGTGATGACATCTCAAATGACATCACTGATGACATCATCCAGTGAATGTGGTTTGGTTTGTTAATTATATAATTATTATATATATATAGGAATCTGCATTGAAGAATGAGTGGATGTAGAAGTGTCTGGATGCAGGATTTAGTACTACTGTGATTGACTGTGTAAATAAGTAATTTAAAGTGTCTCACTAAATATATGGGATAGTGATTTAACTGAATATTTGTTTCACTCTGTCAATGTTTTTTTGTATGAGTGAAATGTCCACCTAACTATAACATCCCTGAAACCTATGTTTTTTTCAGTGAATTTCTAAGGTTTTTTAAATGATAATTCCTAACTATAAACTGCCTGAAACCCATGTTTTTTTCAGTGAATATATATATATAAATATTTAAGAACATAAATCCATTTCTCAAAACAGACGTACTCGGACACCTCAAATTGGGATTGTGCTCGATAATTTATTCAGCAAGAAACACACGTTTCACCTTACGGCTTGATCACGTTTCAGCCGTTGCCATGTAAAGTGCTCATATTTATCCTACATCAAACACTGACATAGGACTATCACCCCATGAGTGTGGAATATAGTGTGGAAATCTGGCGGCCATTTTACAAAGATAAATTAATCATTGTAACCTATAAGTTTACATATAAATATAAATTTCAACACATTTGTTCTATATGTCAACATGATTAATTCATAATATCATGCAATTTGGTCCGAAAAATATATACGAACTTTGGCGCACAAAAATGATTTTAAGGTTTGAAAAACTGAACAAAAAAACCACCTAAATGATACCAGTGGTTTAGGACTTGAAACGTTTTTCAATTTTCACAATTCAAGTTGTTATTCATCCACTTTACTTACATATCAACAAGAATTTTTTTCAATTGTACATGATATAACTTTATCAGTCTTTCAGTGCCATTTTGCCATACTAAACATAGTGTGTTGTAAATGGCAGAGACAGTATGAGAAGCGTTCCAAAGAGTGTCCCAGCCCCAGTGGGCCTTTTTTCTTATGTCCAATGTATGAACCAATTCTGCCCAAGTGGGCACATGTTCATGATCTCCATTTTTCAAACCCAAAATAGATTTCCAAAGTATAGCCATGGTCAGACTGAATCCAAAATGTAACCTAAAAATTCAAAACAATAAAATCAAAACGCAAACTTGAGACAACTTCTATATATGACATATTTCATCCAATAAGGTGTACTGCCAATTCCTCATTTGAATTTAATCCATTTGGAGTCCTACAGTCAAAATCAATTATATATTGTGACGTCAACTCCCTGTTGCCCCCTCTGATTCCCAAATCAACCATGTCTATTACTACCATCCTCAACAGATTCTCGTTCTGAAAATGGCAGTCAAAGAAATGACGTGCTACAGGATACTGTGGATTGTTCTTTTTAATTGCACGTAAGTGCTCCATCACCCGTTTTTTTGCTTGATGTATTGTACTGCCCACGTACCATTTGTCATATGGGCAGATCAGCACATAAACGCAATAGATGGTATTGCACGTCAAAAATGTGAGAATTACAAACTTTCTGTCTGAATTGGGGATATTTACAGTCTCACAATCTATTCTCTTGCGGCATGCCTTGCAGCTTCTGCAACATTTGAAACCTACCTTGATTTTGTTTCTTGTCTTGCTAGTCACAATGTTTTTACTCAAATCATTTATTTATTTTTTATTTATAATTGCATTTATAAGGCGCACAGCTACCCACAATGGGGTCTCCCGGCGCCACAAGAGGTAATGAAAGAGTGAGTCCAAAGTTATCATTGAGGGAAGAGCCAGGTCTTCAGGTCTCTGCGAAATTTCGTCAAGGATGGTTCAAATTTCGATGCAGTTGGAAGAGAATTCCACAGTTTTGGAGCCAGACAGGAGAAGGAGCGTCCGCCCATTCTCATCAATTTAAAACGTGGAATCAGATAATTCCCTTGAGATGAAGATCTGAGAGGACGGGAAGGAACATATTGTTGGACGAGAGACTGGAGATAAGCCGGTGCTGACCCCTGCTTGATCTTAAAGCAAAGGGCCTTAAATTTTACTTGGCTTTCAATGCAGAGCCAGTGTAAGTCTTTGAGACATAGAGAGATGGAGGATCTCCATGGGACCTTGCATAAGAGACGGGCAGCGGAATTATGAACAAGCTGGAGTTTCCTCTGGATCTCCTGAGTTCCTCCAAGGTAAAGCACATTGCCATAGTCCAGATGAGAGATGACCAAAGCCTGGACAACAGTGCACTTGGTAGAGTCAGGGAGCATCCAGAGGATTTTCCGAAGCCACCCTAAGATGGTAAAACAGGTGGCTGCCACTCTAACCACTTGTTGCCGCATGGAGAGCGAGTCATCCAAAACAAAACCAAGGTTTCGTACCTGCGCAACAGGAGGGGTAGAGGGCCCATTTCCGGGGGCCAATGTTGGGGGCCCCAAAGATGTTTATGCTTGCCCAAAATAACCACCTCCGTCTTGTCCCCATTCAGTTTTAAAAGGTTCGTCTGCATCCACTCCGCCACTCGACTAAGACCCTGTTTGAGAGCAGACGGGGAACACAGCTTGGCCGAAGAAAGAGAGAAGATAATTTGAGTATCGTCTGCGTATGAGTAAAGGGAAAGACCAGCGTTTTCCACGATGGTAGCCAGGGGCCTCACATAGATATTAAAGAGCATAGGGCTCAGTGAGGACCCCTGAGGCACCCCATGCGCAGACGATCGTACGGAAGAAGAATAGTTGGAAGAAACAACCTGAAATGATCGAAAACTCAGAAAAGAGGCCAACCAAGCTAATGCAGGTCCGACCACCCCAGCCGCCTTCAATGCTTTCAGGAGGACAGGGTGCGAAACCGTGTAGAATGCAGCACCTAAATCTAGAAAAATAAGCGCCGTGGTTTCGCCCTGATCAAGGCGAGAACGCAAGTTCTCGGTAACCCCCAAGAGGGTGGTCTCTGTGGAGAAATGGGTGCGAAACCCCGACTGGGACTGGTGTAAGAATCCTGTAGTCTCCACATGAGAGGTAAGATGTATGTTGATATGCCTCTATAAGATCTTTGAAAACATAGGCAGCAAAGAGATAGGCCAGAAATTCGAAAGCGTCTTGGGGTCTGCCCAGGTTTTTTTAAAAGTGGGCCCACCATAGCTCTCTTCCACTCTTCAGGGACAGTAGATTCCCGTAATGAAAAATTCAGGAGCTCTTGAATGACCAAGAGTAGGTCAGGAGATAATTGTCGGAGAATATCAATAGGAATTGGGTCCAGAGGAGAGCCTGAGTTCATCTTAGCCAAGCAATCGAGGAACGAACTCTGATCTAACAAGGGCCACTCAGAGATGTATACCACAGAAGATGGAGATCCATGTTATCCCATAGAGGGAGGCTCAGGGTGTGTCCGAGAGTGAGCGGATGAGAGAGAATTATAGATCGTTTTGACTTTAGATATAAAAAAGTCGGCGATTTCGTTGCATTGGATTTCCCCCAGAATAGGAGGGGGGAGCGGTGTTAGAGCCTGCTAATTTCTTCACCACTGAAAAAAGAGCTCTCGGACGGTTTGTGGCGCTGTTAATGGATTCCGAAACATAGATGGCTTTTGCCTTTCTACAGGCATGATTGTACTGCCTGAGAGCTGATCTGTAGATCAGTTTGTCGCTTAAGGCATACGTTTTTCTCCAGGATTTCTCCTGATGTTTACATTCGGACTTCAGTCTTTTCAGATCGTCCGAATACCATGGAGCTGGAGGAAGATGTGTATTGGATCGTCTAGAGCATAAAGGCAGGTGATGATTAATATTAGATGTCAGCCAACGGGATACTTCCAGGTCCAAAGAAGAACACATAAGTTTAGTGTCTGGACGACTAGCAGAAAGTGAGGCATTAAACGAAGGTCCATGCTCTATAGCTACCTATAGAACCAGGAAAAGTCAATTTCTAAGCGCTTTCTGCAACCAGACTAAAATGAATGGCAAAATAATCTGACCAGTCAAGGGGAAGGGCAGGGACACTGCAATCAAGCGAGATATTAGAAATAATAGAATCAAGTAAGTGACCAGCCTGATGTGTAGGACCTTGATTGCGTAGAGTTAAATTAATGGCCTCACAGTCAGATAAAAACATTTTACTTAAACTATTTTGGGTGTCTTCTAAACAGAGGTTCAAATCCCCCAAGATAGCAAAATTGGCTGACTTCAAGGCAAATGGAGCTATTCGCTCACCAAACGATGATAGCCACTGGATGGGTTTGTCGGGGGGCGAAAAATAAGCATTCCAGATAGTGTCAGTTGGGGAGAGACCGCTAGTTTGAACAAGGCGGCTTCACAATCGGGAAATGGAAGGGCTTCCAAATAACAGAAATAGGTGACCTTAAAAATGATCGCAATCCTGCCACCTTTCCCAGTGTCTCTATCTCTTCTGGCAATAACATAGCCAGGTAGCAGAGCACTAGCAACATCCAGCCCAGAAATAGTGTGAAGCCAGGTTTCTGTTAGAAACAGAGCATCTGGCTGAGCAGAGTTTAGTAGATCAAAGATGTGATCTTTGTTTTTTGACAAAGAGCGGCATTTGATGCTCCAGAACTTGTAGGAAGGAATTGGTAGCACAGAAGGCACATTATGTATAAGGGGGTCCATATGACACTTAACAATGTCATGGCTAAATGCAAAATTACAAATTAAACATTTCACCGAGTCTGAGGCTAAAAGGTCAAGAGGCAAACAAGTAGAAGGATTACCTCTAATCCGGCATAAGTCATCAGCTGAAATCATCTCGCAAAGATTTACTTTTCCTAAAGGTTATCTGGTGATTTTCATTTAGATACTGTTTCAGATGTTCATCTGTTCGAAGGACATGCCAATGTTTTTTAAAAATCCTTTTAATTTCATGGACCTGTCCTGAAAAGGTAGTTGTAAATCTTACTTTTTCATCTTCTTCTTGTATTTTGTTGGGACTAAGAAGTTCATTCCTGACAGCAACATCAACTTTATTACATGCCTGTTTAATAGTGATGTTTCTGTACCCTCGCTCTTTAAAGCGGGCACACATCACTTCCTTTTCTTGTTCATAGGCAGATTGGGTGCTACAGTTCCTCTTGGCCCGTAACAGCTCCCCATAGGGTATGCTGTCCACTAGGTTACGAGGATGAGCACTCTTGGCACTTTGCTATGCTATTTATAGATGTTTTCTTTCGGAACAAACTAGTTGTCACTTCTTGACCTTTGAGCTCTATTTGAATGTCAAGAAATTCAATCATTGTCTTGTGACTATGTTCAGAGAACACTAAATTGAAACTGTTGTTATTCAATTTGCTCACAAATTTCTTAGCGGTTTCCATACTCCCATTCCAAATCATAAAGACATCATCGATGTACCTAAGCCACAGGACAACCTTGTTGTTAAACTCATCCATTTGCGTGGACACCTGCTCCTCCCACCAGCCCATGAATAGATTGGCATAGCTGGGGGCGAAGCAGGTGCCGATCGCTGTGCCCTGTGACTGTCGGTACACCATGTCATCGAAGATGAAAAAGATATTTGTGAGACAAAATTGAATTAGTTCCACCAACATTTTTGAATGGTTCAATAATGTTACAGATCTGGGTTTCAAAAAATGTTCCACAGCTTGTATCCCCAAGTCATGGCGGATACAGGTATATAAGCTGTTTACATCTAACGTGACCAGCGTGTATGAGTTCTCCCAATGGATACCATCAATGATAGTTAGAAAATGCTTTATATCCTTGAGATACGCAGGTAAGGAAATAACAAATGGTCTCAGATAATGATCTATGAAGCGAGATGTATTCTCTAATAGGGATCCTATAGAGGATACTATGGGTCTCCCCAGGGGTTCACTGGCATTTTTGTGAAGTTTAGGTAACAGATATAAAATCGGTATCTTCTGGTGTATACATTTAAGATAATTGTATTCCTCCCATTCAAGTAAACCTCTATCTCTGTATTCCATCAACAAGCTTCCAAATTTGGCGTTAGTTTCTTTCACTTCAGTAAGGGTAGAGACACAATAACAGGTATTAGCCCCCAATTGTCTCATACCCTCTGCTAGATACTTTTCCTTATCCAGCACCACAACATTTCCGCCTTTATCAAAATGGCGTATTACTATCTGATCATCATTTTTCAAATCTTCGATAGCTTGCATAGGTTCAACAGAAAGATTTTTCTTAATGCTCGGGATTTTCTTATACCTCAGTTTTTTAATATCATCTAAAACTCCCTTTTCAAACACCTCGATTGCTTCACACATTACATTTGTTAAAATTTCGATTTAGGTTTAAAATTACTTCCTGGGTTTGATTCCACATTGATATCATCCCCATCCCGCAATTCTTCTCCCCCAACCTCCACCAAAGAAACCATCTCAGATAATTCCACATCATTGGTATCAAGATTACTGGTAACACGTGATTTTCTATTCGATGTCATATTTTTAGGATTAAGTTCAAACCATTTCTTTAACTTTAGTTTCCTGGCAAAATAAAACAAATCAATCCTTGTCTGAGTATAGTTAATGTTCGACGAGGGGTAAAACGACAAGCCTAATGCAAGCACCTCAGTCTCTTGAACAGAAAGCAATTTCTCTGAAAGATTAATTACCGTCATATTTAAGTCTTCGTGCCCCTTGTCATCACTCCCAAGGGCATTTTCTCAGCGCTTTTGTTTTCTGATCTTGGCTTGATTATTCCTCGTGCTGTTCCGCGACCGCCTCGTCCCCTTCCCCTTTGATTCCCTTGTTACTGAGATTCTGTCTGACCCTGATTTAATACTTGGAATTGCAATAAAAAATTGTTCTTTCTCTTCTGTGGTTCTTCATTTGTTTCTATATTCAAACCCACCACAGAAACATCCTGTAAGCTACTGTCGGATGCATCACTTTCACTGTTTTCTGCCTGTGATGTAGTTCCGGGATTGGGTAAATTGACCTCTCCAGATTTCTCAAATAAATGGTCGTATTTCCGCTGGTTCATACATTGGACATAAGAAAAAAAGTCCACTGGGGCTGGGACACTCTTTGGAACGCTTCTCCTAATGTTTCTGCCATTTACAACGCACTATGTTTAGTATGGCAAAATGGCACTGAAAGACTGATAAAGTTATATCATATACAATTGAAAACAATTCTTGTTGATATGTAAAGCGGATGAATAGCAGCTTGAATTGTGAAAATTGAAAAACGTTTCAAGTCCTAAACCATTGGTATCATTTAGGTGGCTTTTTTGTTCAGTTTTTCAAACCTTAAAATCATTTTTGTGCGCCAAAGTTCGTATATATTTTTGGGACCTAATTGCATGATATTATGAATTATTCCTGTTAACATATAGATTATATACTTGGGAATAGAGTATTATCACATTACAAGATGGCACCCAAAAACATACGTGGCGTACGTAGTCCTACATCGTTTGCACTGCCTGTTAATTTGGTTAAAAATGGCACTCCCGGCTGGGAGAGAGGGTGTTGGAGCGGCATATTGACACGGAGCACCGCCGTGTTAGTGGCACCCGCCTACGAGCGGCATATATATATATAAGTCGCTCCAAAACCCTCTCTCCCAGCCGGGAGCGCCATTTTTAACCAAATTAACAGGCTGTGCAAACGATGTAGGACTATAGCCACTTATGTTTTTGGGCGCCATCTTGTAATGTGATAATACTCTATTGCCAAGTATAAATCTATCAAACTCTGTACAAATGTGTTATATACATTGATATTTACAGTATTTACATGAACATATTTACATCCTATGCAATCTCATACATTTACATGATTGAATATCAATATTGTAAATATATGAGATTGAATAGGATGTAAATGTAAAAATGGCGCCTCGGTTTGCATAATGTAAACACACTGACGAAGGGAAAACCCCGTAACGCTTTTGTGAAGCGTTAATAAAATTGAGTTGGAAAGAATCCCGCGAGTGCTGCTACTTTTCTTCCCAGCTGGGAGAGAGGGTTTTGGACAGCATTTTGACACGGAGCACCAGCGTGTTAGTGGCACCTGCCTACGAGTGATCCATTTCATAAAGATATAGATTAACTATCGACAGTAGTACAGTAACTACGCTTTCTTTTGAGTATGTTGCAGCTTGCACAATGAATATAATTGCGCAGTCAGTTGCGATACAATACTGTGTTTATATAAATTTTGAGATACGGATAATAGAATGAAATGTTTGTCGCAACTATAGTCAAAATGAAGAAACATTTATCTGAATGCATTTCTCCTTTTTTCTTTTAGTACTTCACATATAATGTAACATGGTATTTGTAGCAATATGGAATTGTTAAAAAACTCTTCTATGTCTATCTCTGTTATATGCTATGACTCATGGTAACGATGGCAACGGACAACCAGTCAAGTTACAGCTTGTGTTTAGATGTGTCAGCATGTCATGTAGAGTATATATACAGGCGTCACTATCAGCAGAGTAAGTGAGCAAGGCGGAGGCTTCCGCCGAAACGCGTCTGGGCAGCATGTTGGAATAAACACTTTTTCTTGAGTCAAATTCATGGAGTCAGTGCCTTCCTTATATCGTTTGGAATTTGGATTGGTAAATCATATATATATATATATATATATATATATATATATATATATATATATATATATATATGTAATTATATTTTAAACTTTGTATTTTAAATTGTATCATTAAAAATATTAAATATTAATAAGTTAATATATATAAGGAAAAATAAAAATGCCTGTTTCTTTTTCTTTACATTTCATATATTTTTATTTAATTTTGACGTTGTTCAATTATTTTTACGTATGTTTTACTTAATTATATCTATCATTTAATTAATTTTATATTACTTTTAAGACATTTAAAAAGTCGATATTTTAGCAAACTAGATTTTTTACAATGTTATTTAGGATTCGATATTTTTGTACTTACATGTTTGTAGATAGGAATTCGATATTCTGTCCCTCGATATTTTCTTATCAATATTCTGGCAGCTCTATATTCTGCTCCTTGATAATCTGTCAGTGATCCACCCTATATATCTTGCTCAGGACATTTTGAAATACCTCACAAATACCAAACGCTTTTAATGTACATCTCAGGAATTTCCAATTCACCCGATTGAAGGCTTTTGCTGTATCAAGTGCTACTATTGACAGGGGTGACCCTTGAGTTGAGGCAAGATCTATTGAGCCTGAGTGTGTATGAGATACCTCATCTGTCTTCCTGGTAGGAAGCCCTTCTGGTCTTCGATAATTAGTGTCCCAGATATCTTACATATATGAGATGCCAATATGCTAGTGACATTTTGTAGTCACAGTTCAGCAAGGATATCGGTCGATATGACTGGCATTGCATGGGATCCTTGCCTGGTTTTAAAATATGTGAGATATCACCCTCATTCCAGGATTCCGGGAGTAAAGATTCTGTCCTCAACACCTCGTTAAATAGTTCTAGCCAGATCGGGATTACTACTTTGGAAAACAATATATAGATTTCATTTGGGATTGCGTCTGGCCCAACTGCTTTCCCCCTTTTAGTTTTTTTTAACTGCTGTCAGGATTTCATTCCCATTAATACCTGATTGAGATATTACTGATCCTCAGCACTCAGTTTTAGTAGTTGTTTTCCTGACAGCCAGTGATCTAACCCAGCCTCATCCACCTCAAGATATCTAGGTAAAAGTCCTGGAAACATTTTGAGAATGCCTGCTCTATCCCTTTCATATCCTCCTCCACCACTCAATCCTCTTCTTTAACCTTAATTTTTCTTATATAGTTGCATGACCTGTGCATACTAGTCTTCATAGCCAGCAATTTTCCACACTTTTCTCGCTGCTCAACTCCCTCAATTTACTCAAATCCTATTGATGTTGCAGTTTCTTCTCCGTCTTCAATCTAATCTGGAGTTGTAAGTCCTCAACCTTTTTCACTAGACTCTCTCTTGTATTTCCCTGGAAATGCCGATTTCAAATAGGCTTCTGCTGCTGTTAACTTATCCTCCAGCGAAGAAGCCTGCATCTTGTTTTCTCTAATCCAAACCACAGATGAGCTCCTTAGGACCCCCCTAAACCAGGTCTTAAATGTATCCCATACCAGATAAGTAGGGGCTGACGTAGATTCCACTTAAAAAATATTCAGTAGCTACTTCTTCTATCCTTTCATAATTTCTGATTGCAGGAGTAGCCATCTGTTGAAAGTCCATCTTCTTAGTGCAGGACATAATGGTAATTTCAGCTTTAAACATATTGCAGCATGATCAGATATATGGATAGGTTGATATACAATATCCATTACTCTTTCTACTTCTAGTGCCTCCAGAAATCAAAATCTATCCTGAAATAGTGTCCATTCTTCTAACTGTAAAATGAGTAGATTCTGGTTTTGCCTTTTACTCTGCGGCACACTTTAAAGAGATTCAAATAATCCATCATAGATAAAAGATAAGCCCTGATTCTTGATGCACTGATTTGGGTGTGAGCTGGGCACCTGTCTAAGTTATTATTTAATAAAACATTGAAGTCGCTCCCAATATAAACGGGCTGCTAAATCTAACAGTACAAGTAGTCCAATGTTGGACATCATCCACATACTGGCCATAGTAGCTAGCTAAGGTGTACAAAGTCTGACCTGCTTTGATCTCTGCTACTATCCAGCTCGCTCCTTCATCCACCTTAGACTTTTGCAGCTCTACCCCAGATTTTACCTTCACTATTATAGCAACCCTTTTTGTACAATGTTGCTGATCTGTGACTACTCCCTTTGTCTACCCATCTTTGCCTTGTAAAAAGCCCCGTACTTTCTGATTGCAGTAGATGGGTCTCTTGTAACAGGATAACGTGAGATGAGCTTTCTTTCAAATATTGACGGACCAAATGTTGCCATTCCAGCTAATAATATATACCCCATGGAATAGTTTTCTTCCCCCCATTAGCCTCTATCGAACACCCCCCAAAAACCTGTGCCCCACCCTAACCTATACCCCCCGCTTACTACCCCCAGGTCACCCTGCCATTTCTTCCTCCTGGCATACTATGCCAATTTGAGCTTCTACCCATGGGAATCAAGTATTAACACTCCAGTGTCAACAAACTCATATCTCCTCATTTGTCCAATATGCCTAACCTTACTTATCTCTTGCCATATTCTGGGTTGTAAAGATATCCACCTCCTTTGGGGCTAGGAAGGTATGCATTTTTATTGCCCACATAATCTTCAGTATTGCTGGGAACCTTAACTGCACTTGTGCCCCCATTTCCCTGAGAGGCTTAATTCGCTTGCCCAGCTCCCACCGTCTATTTTCTGTAGTACAGGAAATATCTGACCTGATTTTGAAGGTGAGATCCTGAACCTGGAAAGATTTCTCCTTCAAGGCTACTTCCAGAATTTTTTCTTTGGCTATATATGACTGGAAGTTGACAAGAATTTTCCTAAGGCTTCATCCGCCCAGGATTCAGTTGAAAGGGACACTCTCCGTAACTTGGTTTCCAGGTTCAATACAGAAATCACCTAGAGGAAAGCTTTGGTCAGAAGATCTACCACAAAGGATTTAACATCACCCACCTCCGCCCCTTCCTTAACATCTAAGATCCTGATGTTTTTTTTGGTTTTTTTGTGCGTAGTTTTATATAGCGCGAACTAGACCCGAATCGAATCAGGTATCAGAGTGCTTTACATATTTTCCAGTTACGTTACATGAGGACACACTTTCATTTTAGGCACGGGGAGATTTACACCCACATGCATCAAGTGATTTTGGAGTCGCAAACAGTGCGATTCGGAAAAATCGTCCGTTTGCGATTCCAAAATCACATTTTGGGATGCATTAAACATTTTCACAAAATTCGCAATTTTTTGCCATTCCTAAAAATGCGATTGCATTAGCACGAGGTTGACCATCGTGTTAATTTGCAAAATCTTTCAAAAATGCTCAAAAATTCATTTTTGAAAGTGTCATGTTACACAAACACATGTCCTTTGGACATGTATGTGTGAAACTTGCACTTAAAAAACATTTCAAGGGAGCAGGGGGGGTCCTTTGGACCCCCCTCAGCACCCTTGCAATGCATTAACAAATTGCAAATCGCAAAAAAAAAAAATGCAAAACGGCATTGATTCCTTTGGGCCGCTAGGCCCATAGGAATCAATGTAATGCCATTCCTTAATTGCAATTCTCAATTAAGGAATCGCAAATTCCGAAAATTAAGAAATCCGAAAAAAATTTACGATTTCTTGATGCATAGGATTTTGCAATTCCTAAATTGCGATTCCTTAATTTTCGCAATTTAGGAATTGCAAAATCCTACAATGATGCATGTGGCCGTAAGTGATTTGCCCAGATTCACAGGAGGTTTTGGCGTCGTTGCAAAGACTCGAACCCAGATCCCCAGGTCCGAGGTCGAGCGCCCTAGACGTTCGGCCAACTCCTCTCCCATGGTGTTTCTCCTGGACTTATTCTCCATTCCGACTAGTTTCTCTGTTAGATCTTTTCCCTTTATTTTAACCTTACTACCTCTCGGGTGTTATCACACACATTTAACTCCAACACCTGTACCTTACCTTCTAGAGCTTCAGTGCGTTGTGTGATAATCTACGTCTTTTCCTCTAAGCTCCGACATGTGTCCTGTATCCCTCTCTGGTTAGCTTCTGACGTCGAGCATCATTCCTAAATCTCTTTTTTATACATATATATTTTTATTACAACAGGAAAAACAGATAAAATAAATAGTTTACATGTCAGTTTACATATCAGTAGCAAGACCAATAGATTAATCGATCATAATCAAAAGTTTAAAAATCAATCCATATTACAATTTCTCAATGGTAACTAATAAGGAATCAGACTCCCACTGCCTTTATCTAGTGCATCCTAACTAAACTTTTAAATAGTAAATTACATTAAATAGGATTAATAAATAAACAAAGTGCCAAGTGCAAATCATTTTGTTTTGTTTTGAACAAATATAGAAATACCATAGTTTCTTCAAAGTGGCTTGTGCATACATAACCTACTTTTTTTTTAACTAATTCATCATCATCAGGTTTCACCTATGAACCCATAAGGTCGCCATATACCCCTAAATCTTACAACCGCTCCTATACGTTTGGCATAGGCCTCTTCTAGTCTACAAGTCCTGGTCATTTTATTAAACCAATGTTCAATGCTAGGTTGTAGACTGGTTCTCCAGGTTTGCAAAACAAGTGATCTAGCAACTGCGTTGGCAGTTAATATAAAATATTGCTGATTTTTTGTAAAACACTTCACTTCTCCTGAAGAACCAAATAACACCAGCATGACTGACTGACTTATTTCCAAGGATAGAATCAAAGAAATTTCTGCAAAAACCCTCTTCCAGAAATATTGTAAAGTATTGCATTCAAAAAATATATATGACCAACCCCCTTCACCCTCTTTATTACAGCGAAAACATTTATTTGGGCAGGTTTGAAACATTTTAGACAATTTCCGGGGTGTGAAATGTAGTAACCATCTAGAAAAAAAAAGTAGTTCTTTTAAAATTGGTACCGCTGAGTGCTTTATTCGCTAGATCACTAAACTGTCTCTGAATGAATTTTTTGGAGCTCTTTTGTCAGGATCTCTTCCGAGTTGGCTTTTTGATGAAGCAACTGATACCAACAGCCATTTTATTTACTATCTGCTTAACAATTGGCCAAACCGTCTCATCTAGCATTGAGTAATACATTTTTAGGAAGTTGGATATTTGTACAAAGCTCAGGGCCAGCGCGGTATTCTGTGAAGTGGCCTGGAAACAAACAGTTTCCCAGTTAATTAAAGAATCATGGTTATGGAAATCCCCGAGCTGGAGATAACCCAGTTCTTGACAGTCCTGAAAAAGCCCTCTGGAGAGTTTAAGACCTTCTACTACCCTATCCTGTATAGGGGTGTAAGCGTGAAATAAAGGGACATCTCGTGATTTAAAAAATAACTGCATTCTTTCAGCCAGTGTGAAGATAACCTTATACAGTGTTTTTTGGGGGAGTTTCGCCAAACGTAGGAACACGCGGAGTCCAATGGCGCTTTCATTCAACATACGTATCAAAAAAATGTATCAAAAAAAGTCATCAAAACCAGAATTCTCCTTACCCAATTGCAAGTTGCAATATAGAGAACTTAATCCGAGGTTGTTTATTATTCCAAACAAACTTCCTTATTAATTGATCCAGCTCCTTAAGATAATGATTCGGGATTTTCATGGGCAGATTAATAAATAGATTAATAAATAGAAACAAAAACAGTGGAAGGACCACTTTTAACCATTGAGACAATCCCAACTAAGGACAGTTGAAGAAGAGACCAGTTAGCAAATAGCTTTTTGACTTTTGTGAGCAATCTAGTGTAATTCAAAAAATATAGTTGCCCAAAATCATTAGTGGCATGTATTCCCAAATATCTGATTGGATGCAGAGGTTTTAGATGGATGACAGGTAGAAAATCAAAAGGAGTCATAATTATGAAATGCTAAAATTTCGATTTTTGCATGGTTAACTTTGTATCCTCCGACTTGCGTAAAGTTTTGCATTTCATCCAACACATTGTGTAGGTTATCTGCCCCTGCCTTCAGATATAGAATGATATTGTCTGCATAAAGCTTAATTTTTACCATACCGTCAATGGGAGGCACAATTATTGTGCTCTTCCAGATCTTCTCAGCTAGGGGTCAATAAACAATGAAAATAGGAGAGGAGACAACGGGCACCCCTGACGGGTGCCACGTTTGATTGTAACCTTACCATTTACTAAATCGTTAATCATGATTGTAGCTTCTGCCCCCATTACATTTTTTTTAACATCTGTATAAGTTGTTGTGGAAAACCAAACTTCCGTAATATAAAAAATAACGCAATCCAGTCTACCAAATCAAAAGCCTTTTCAGCATCCATCTTCATAATCACCGCATCAGTCTGATTAATAGAAAAGTAATCAATGGCTTGCATTGAAAAATACGTATTCGATGCCATCAAACGTCCAGGAATAAAACCATTTTGATCATTATGGACCACCTGTTGTGCACAGGTCACTATACTTTTTGCCAAGATTTTCATAAGAAATTTATAATCTGTGTTTAACAGACTAATAGGAAGATAATAGCTTGGATTCGAAGGATCCTTATCCTTTTTAGGAAAACTATTACTACCGATTCCTTAAAACTTTTCAGAGTACCTATACCATCCTTAATTTCATTAAACAATCTTACCAGAAAGGAAAGCAGTTCATCCTGAAATACCTTACAAATTGCTGCTCCACTAGCTTTGGCATTAGCCATGCTTTTTAATACTACTTGTGCTTCAGGGATTCCTATTTGATTGCTCAATGCCTCTGAGAGCTGCTGCGAAAGCTAAGGTAGCTCCAATGAATGAAAATATCTCCCAAGATCTGCCTCATCCACCCCCTGCGTTTCGCCATAGATATGGTTAAAATGTGCGCAGAACACCTCACCAATAGCCTGCTTATCTTTTTCTGGGAGACCTGTTGCTGGACATTTTATTTGCGAGATTAATTGTGCAGCTTTTTGTTATTTCGTGGACCAAGCCAAAAATCTGCCATTCTGCTGACTCTCCTCATAAAGTTTTTGTTGGCAAGCCTTACTTCCTGCAATTTCCTCTGTTAAAAAAAAATCTTTCAGATTCTCCTTTGCACTAGCTAGCTCTTGCTGCTGTGCCTTTATTATGGGCGCTGAAGAATTTGTAAGAGTTATCTTTCGTCTAGCCTCCTTCACAGCCCTTTGAAGTACGGCAATCTTATGTCTCCATAGGTTATTAATTCTTGCCTTAAAAAAAATAACTTGACCTCGAAACATTGTTTTAAAGGCCTCCCATACCATAAATAAAGGGGCCGTATTTAAATTGTGTTGAAAAAACTCCTTAATAACCAGATAGTATCTTGTAGAAGGGATTTATCAAATCGCACTCTGGGTTTATTTTTCACACTCTTATTTAATAATAATGTAAAAGAGACTAGAGAATGGTCTGAAAAAGAGTTGGCGACTATTGCTGCCAGACCCTTAGCAACTAATTTATCCACTAAAAAATAATCCAAACGTGAGGCCGATCTAAATCTACCAGAGTAGCAAGTAAATTGCAAGAGAGTAGGATAGGCTAATATCCAGTGATCTGCTAGTGAGAAATCTTTTGTTAGGCTATTAATGGATTTTGCAGTTTTAGGTTTTAGTTGACGCTTCGCTTTATTTGATGAATCCAAGGCTAGATTCTGAATAAAATTAAAATCACTGCCCAGATCTAATGCACCTTCCGTACTTATTACTAATTGGTAAATTTGGCCGAGTGCTGCAATATCGTCATTGATAGGGCCATAAAAATTTACCAAATTCAGCGTTGTTTCCTGCAGCTTGACTTTTACCCTCAGGCCATCTTCCTTTCCCATCTCGTTGGACATCCTTAACTTGCCAGTCAAGTGTGTCTGCAAGTAGAATCCCTACCCTACAAACAGCTAAATTGGCAGAAGAGAAAAATGCCTGTGAAAACCTTTGTGAAAGTACTTACTTTGGGTTAGCAGATCTTAAATGTGTTTCCTGTAAGAACACAATCTCAGGGGAAAGAGAAGTAACCCAATTTAAAAAAGCAGCACTTTTCCGCGGGTTAAGTAATTCAGTAACATTACAGGATACAATTTTCACATTCTGCATTTAAACATTTTCATCTGTAATTCTGAATATTATTTTTTGAAAAACCCAGGTAGCATGGCCTGCATTGAGAAAAATAAATTTGTAAAATCGATTACATTTTTCTATTCATTTTTCCCTGTATTTATGCAACCTTCCAAAAAAAATCCCAGCAACCCTGAACCAGCCCCCATAGACACGTGGTCAACCCTTCAGACCCCGCATCCCAAATCTCTCCCTTCCTTAGCCAATAGGGTGCCCTGTAGCTGCACCCTAGGTGATCTGCCCCCAACACATACAACAAAGGAGACCTAAATACCCCGGTGGATATAAATCAAACCTAGATCAATTTGAACAAAAATGACACAAATTCATCTTGCCGTAGTAATCTCACTCAGTAACTCCTGAGCTTCTTCTACCCGCAAAAGCATATGGATCTTTCCTTTAGCCAGCACCCTTAGTTTATATTGTTGTGCAATGGATGTCTGCACTCCTTGTGCCTAAAATAAATACAAAAGTTTAACAAATTCTTTACGCCTATGTGCTGCTCCTGCAGACATGTCTGGAAAAATCCTACAATTGGTACCCTCGCCAATAACAAACTGTCTCTTCTGAATAGCTTTAGTCAGGACGTTCTCTTTAATTCTATAGTCAGCAAAGTTAATTAGGATTGGGCGGGGATATTTAGAGTTAGGGATGGGGTAAGCTGGGACCCCATGAGCCCTGGTTAATGTCAAATCCCCGGTAAAATCCGGAAGCACTTTTTATTTAAGGAGCGTTAGAACCCAGAGGAGGGTATTAGTCTCCTCGCTCCCCTCCGGTACTCCCACGATTCTAAGGTTAGAACGGCGTGAGTGATTTTCCAATTCTCTGATGAGAGTTGGCTCATCATTCCCTGGACCAAGCCTGCCACTGCCTGCCCTTCCTACTAATTGGTTAAGCGGGCTATTATGTGTACAGCTCTCACGCACCTGTGCATGCTTTCAGTACTACCCCTCCCCTCCTTATCACTTAGCCTTAAAACTGATCCCTCCAATGGTGAAAATCTATTGGCAGTAGGTACATCCAGATGAATTACGAGACTGTCCTGTGGTGTTCTTCATATTACTGTTTTCCCTCTTCCTGTTCTTTATGGTATGGAATGCTGAATTTGTTATGTCTTTCTACCAAGTGTAATTCTGTAGTGGAATCTATGGGAACAGAGGATTAGAACACCTTGTCTTGCAGTTGGTGCTGATCCTCTGGGCATGTTAGACCTGTGTACCTGCTTTTCCAATAAAGCTCCTACTCAAGTATTTATGCTGTGGACCACATCTTTTCATTTGGCAACGATCTTGGGACCGGATTTGGAGCAAGCTGATTTTCGGCAAGTACATAATTTTTCTTCCTCTGCTTCCTCAAGGTACTGATTTTTTTTCTCCTTCTCCTATCGGGCCCAGGGGTTGTTTTCCCTCGACTTCTATCTTCCTACCTTCCTACCCTTGTGCTCATCTACTTCTACAGAGCCTTATGTTCATGCTCTTTGATTTTTGTTTCCTCAACTTTCTGCTTACAGAGGCAAGCTGGTCCATTCCTGCTTTTCCCTTGCTTTGTGCTTCATTTAAACCACCCCGCGAGCAGGACGGTCTCCATGTTTCGCTTTTTTCTATTTGTGTGAGTATCTAGAGAGCAGCGCTCCCTTTTGGTTCGTATTTTACCTGAACTGACTTTAATCTGCCTAGCGAGTGCTTCTACATGCGCCACTACTGCTTACTTTGAAATGTATGCGCGTACACTGCCTCGAGCCTCGCTCCTCGCTCTCCCTCAGTTTCCAAGCCTGCCTTTGCACGTCACAGCATTACCTGGATACGCGCTGCCTGCCTTCCAGCTCTGACGCTGCCATTCTGCTCCTTTGTTCTTCAGCCTTGGGACACCGCTCCGACCTACCTGCTCCTGAAGTCCCCATCTCGCCTAGGCATCACTTCCATGGGAGTTCGCTCCAGTCGTACTTCGACTATTTCTGCCAGACCCCTAGCAACTAATATATCCACTAAAAAATAATTCTAACGTGAAGCCGATCTAAATCTACCAGAGTAGCAGGTAAATTGCAAGAGAGTAGGACAGGCTAATTTCCAGTGATCTGCTAGTGAGAAATCTTTTGTTAGGCTATTAATTGATTTTGCAGTTTTAGGTTCTAGTTGACGCTTCGCTTTATTTGATGAATCCAAGGCTAGATTCTGAATAAAATTAAAATCACTGCCCAGAACTAATACACCTTCCATACTTATTACTAATTGGTAAATTTGGCCAAGTGCTGCAATATCGTCCTTGATATGGCCATAATAATTTACCAAATTTAGCGTTGTTTCCTGCAGCTTGACTTTTACCCTCAGCCATCTTCCTTTCCCATCTCGTTGGACATCCTTAACTTGCCACTCAAGTGTGTTTGCAAGTAGAATCCCTACCCCACGAACAGCTAAATTGGCGGAAGATACAAAATGCCTGTGAAAACCATTGTGGAAGTACTATCTTTGGGTTATCAGATCTGAAATGTATTTCCTGTAAGAACACAATGTCAGGGGAAAGATAAGTAACCCAATTAAAAAAAGCAGCACTTTTCCGCAGGTTAAGTAATCCATTAACATTACAGGATACAATTTTCACATTCTGCATTTAAACATTTTCATCTGTAATTCTGAATATTCTTTTTGAAAAACCCAGGTAGCATGGCCTGCATTGAGTAAAATAAATTTGTAAAATCGATTACATTTTTCTATTCATTTTTTCCTGTATCTATGCCACCCTCCCCAAAAAATCCCAGCAACCCTGAACCAGCCTCCATAGACATGTGGTCAACACTTCAGACCACACATCCCACATCTCTCCCTTCCTTAGCCAATGGGGTGCCCTGTTGCTGCACCCTAGGTGATCTGCCCCCAACCCATACAACAAAGGAGACCTAAATACCCCGGTGGATATAAATCAAACGTAGATCAATTTGAACAAAAACGACACAAATTCATCTTGCCGTAGTAATCTCACGCAGTAACTCCTGAGCTTCTTCTACCCGCAATAGCATATGGATCTTTCCTTTAGCCAGCACCCTTAGGTTAGGATTGTTGTGCAATGGATGTCTGCGCTCCTTGTGCCTTAAATAAATGCAAAAGTTTAACAAATTCTTTACACCTATGTGCTGCTCCTGCAGACATGTCTGGAAAAATCCTACAATTGGTACCCTCACCAATAACAAACTGTCTCTTCTGAATAGCTTTAGTCAGGACGTTCTCTTTAATTCTATAGTCAGCAAAGTTAATTAGGATTGTGCGGGGATATTTAGAGTTAGGGATGGGGTAAGCTGGGACCCGATGAGCCCTGGTTAATGTCAAATCCCCGGTAAAATCCGGTGGCACTTTTTATTTACGGAGGGTTAGAACCCAGAGGAGGGTATTAGTCCCCTCTCTCCCCTTGCTCCCTTCCGGCACTCCCACGATTCTAAGGTTAGAACGGCGTGAGTGATTTTCCAATTCTCTGATGAGAGTTGGCTCATCATTCCCTGGACCAAGCCTGCCACTGCCTGCCCTTCCTACTAATTGGTTAAGCGGGCCAATATGTGTACAGCTCTCACGCACCTGTGCCATGCTTACAGTACCACCACTCCCCTCCTTATCACTTAGCGTTAAAACTGATCCCTCCAATGGTGAAAATCTATTGGCAGTAGGTACATCCAGATGAATTACGAGGCTGTCCTGTGGTGTTCTTCATATTACTGTTTTCCCTCTTCCTGTTCTTTATGGTATGGAATACTGAATTTGTTATGCCTTTCTACCAAGTGTAATTCTGTATTGGAATCTATGGGAACAGAGGATTAGAACACCTTGTCTTGCAGTTGGTGCTGATCCTCTGGGCCCGTTAGACCTGTGTACCTGCTTTTCCAATAAAGCTCCTACTCAAGTATTTATGCTGTGGACCTCATTTTTTCATTTTGCAACGATCTTGGGCCCGGATTTGGAGCAAACTGATTTTTGGCAAGTACATAATTTTTCTTCCTCTGCTTCCTCATGGTACTGTTTTTTTTTCTCCTTCTCTTATCGGGCCCAGGGGTTGTTTTCCCTCGACTTCCAGCTTCCTACCTTCCTACCCTTGTGCTCATCTACTTCTACAGAGCCTTATGTTCATGCTCTTTGATTTTTTTTCCCTCAACTTTCTGCTTACAGAGGCAAGCTGGTCCATTCCTGCAGGACGGTCTCCATGTTTCGCTTTTTTCTTTTTGTGTGGGTATCTAGAGAGCAGCGCTCCCTTTTGGCTCGTATTTTTCCTGAACTGACTTTAATCTCCCTAGCGAGTGCTTCTACATGCGCCACTACTGCTTACTTTTAAATGTATGCACGTGCACTGCCTCGAGCCTCGCTCCTCGCTCTCCCTCAGTTTCCAAGCCTGCCTTTGCATATCACAGCATTACCTGGATATGCGCTGTCTGCATACCAGCTCTGACGCTGCCATTCTGCTCCTTTGTTCTTCAGCCGTGGGACACCGCTCCGACTTACCTGCTCCTGAAGTCCCCATCTCGCCTAGGCATCACTTCCATGGGAGTTCGCTCCAGTCTCACTTCGAGCATTTCTTCACATCACCTTCCTGGTCATCGCGAACGTGGGAGCTTGCTTTGGTCGTGTTGCCGGCACGTCGTGACAGCACTTCCTGTGTGCTTCTCATTGAACACTAGCACACCAACCTTGTCCAAGCATTTGTGGATTCAGTGATCCATATATTCTTTCATATTCATTTCCTCCCGGCTGATACATCAAACGACTCTTGTTCTTTCCTCATCATTTTTTTGTTTTCTCAGATTCTGTAGTATTTTACAGTTATTCATTTGCTATTTCTCACTGTGCTTGTGGATTCATTGATTCTTTTACCTTAATCATTTCCAGGAATTTAACCATCCTAGTGTATTTTTCCATTTCTTTCTGGCATCTTCCTTTTCCACCTTCTTTATTCCTTCTTGTTTTCTTGGTTCCATTACATCTCACACCCTTATTTACTTATATTTCTTTTCTTGTTTCTACTGTCTTTCCTTTTCCTCGTGCTTTCTATTACTGCACCATACAATCTGTTACACCTCCAAGTTATTTCCTCCAGGATCCTGGTGAACCACCATTAAAGTGGCGGCTCTGGTTTAGATCCTTTAATGCCTATTTGGGTGCATGTGATGGTGTGAAGTTCAAACCTGATAGAAAATGTATCCTCCTATATTATTACTTGGGCGTAGAGGCGCAAAATGTTTTTGATCATTTACCTACTTACAATGATAGTGATGCATGATAGTGGTCACATGGACGAATGCCAACTAGCCCTCAAACAACTTAGTACTTACTTTGAAGGTAAAGTCAATTTGGTTGTTCATACGCACACATTTTTTACTCGTGTTCAAGCTCCAAGTGAATCTTTTGACACTTACGTCACTGCTTTAAAGGTTTTAGCCAGCTATTGTGAGTTCGATTACTTTAGCGTCTCAGTTAATAAGAGATCAAATCGTGAGCAGGTGCTATTCCAAAAAGATTCAACAGAAATTACCCTCCTGCAAAAATACTTCATTGGGATGAAACAATTGTCATTGCTAATAGCATTAAATGCTCAGAATTGGATTCTAAACAGTTGAAGTCCAAAACTTACTCCAAGGTTGCTGCCACTACTTTTTCCTCTAGCCTTCGACAGCCTCTCAGCGATGTCAAGTTGAAAAAGGATGAATATCTATCAGATAAGAACAATAAGTATATGTTTCCTGCATGTAATCTTTCTGGCATCTAGAGTTTCAGATGTGGTTCATGCTCCCACCTCTCCAATTCCCAAAACTGCCCAGCTATTGCCCAAGAATGCCTTAAAAAAACAGGTAATTTGGGGAAGTTTGTAGAGGTGGCAAACGCTTTTCCATAAGAAGTGTTCAAGAGCTAGTTCCCAATGAGGCCCCAGATGACTTGGATAAAAGAGTCGAAGAGTATCCTTGTCTGTTGTCTTAGTTTAATATTTGGAGATAAATAATGTACACACAGAAAAAAGATTTGGCGATCCCTCTGTTCAAGTGTCCATCCAGTCTCATGATATTCCTATTCGTCGACTCTGGTTCGAGAATTACCATCATTTCCATCGATAAATATTAACAAACTTGGTCACACATGGTCTTGCTATTTGAGGGTAGCACGATTGATCTTTCTGGCTATTTTTGGGCTGATAATTCTTTCCAAAACAAAACCATTGATGGCAAAGTTTATGTTGCTCTGAAAGGTATTAAAGTACTTCGGGTGGTGGCACCAGGTTGAATTTGGTATGATCATTAGACCTGGTCAGAAGAATCCTGTTTCCTTTGTAAACTCCATTTCCGATTCTTCCCAATGGAAAGGAAAGTTTATACAGATCTTTGATAACAAGATTGGAAAAATTAAAGACATTAAGCATTCCATTAAAAACCCAGAAGATGTATCTCCAGTTAAGCACAAATTAAGGAAAGTTCCCCACAGTGTAAGAAGCGACCTCTCTGCCTATCACCCATTTTTATAGCTAAAAAAAGACTGGAAAACTTTGCGTAGGCATTGATTTAAGAGCCCTCAACAAAGCAATCTGGGTGGAGAACTTTCTGTTGCCTCGTATAGATAATCTCATTACTGCTGTAGGTCGGTCCAAATGGTTCTCAAAGCTGGATTTACGCTCTGCATACCATCAGGTAATTCTTGATGAACAGTCTCGCCACTTCACAGCTTTCGTAACGCCAGATGGTACATTTCAGTTTTGTTGCATGCCATTTTGACTGGTCTCGGCAGCATCTGTGTTTCAGAAGGTTACGACTAAGATGTTTCTAAAATCTACGACTAGACTGGCAAGGTTGTCCACCAACTACTGGAGTTCGTTTTCGTATCCGGTGGAAAGAATGTTAAGGCAGACTTCCTATTCAGGCTTCCCATGGACAATTCTCAAACTAACTCTGATATTCCGGATGACAGCGAAGAGTTTATTAATATTATTGCAAATGATGACAACACTGTCAGTTGTCCTGACACCATCTTGAGGCAAGTAATGTATTTTGTCATCAAAGGTTTGAGGTACTGGGTTTTTAGGAACCGGTACCGAACCGGTAACCCAGCGGTGCCAGGGGATCAACACACCAAAGACCTCGGGTTCTCCTGAGTCAGACCCACAGAAACTTCAGAGTCTTCTAGGTGAAGTCAAAGATTAGTTTATTGGCTGCAACCAAGGTGACAGGGTCCTAGAAGTACAATGCCAGTATATTCAGGAGACTGCACACTTTCACAAAGTTAGGCTTCTCTTCTTATACATAACATTTGCCCTTTGGCGAAACATTCCTTGGGTGCGCGGTATTTCATTTATGGTTACTGATTACAAAAAGAAAGCAGAGTCATGATGACATGTACATGTTTCACGTCGTGCTGCCCATAACAAATCATCCGGCAAGGCCCAACATTTCATCAGATATCGCTGGACCCCTAATAAAAAATGGTCACCTCCCCACCATAAAATACGTGAGGAAAAGGAGTAAAGAAAGATGTGAACGAGATATGGCAGGTGTGCGTGCTGAAATGGCTTTATGGCCGGTTGGGCCTAGATACTATCTTGCTTGGCCACTGGGAGGGAACTGACCTAACGAGCTCGGCCTGGGGCAATGGTTCTAACTTGTACTGGGGTCAGGAAGAAGTCGATTAAGGAGTACGTGTCCTTGTGGAATCAAATTCGACTGGATTAAGGCCTATGTAGAGGGCAACATGTAACTAAGGGTTCAGACGGTAAATTACGATTTCGAGGTGAAATTGTCACTCGAATATGCCGAAAATACATGTGCTTGATGTACTCGTCATTTCCGGTCTTTTGATACCAAATTCGTCCTATTTCGACGAAGTTTTTATTCTCGAGTCCGGTACTATTACGGATCCATATTTTTCAGAACCACAGACCCTCCTTTTGCCCTTACATAGGCAATTAATCTATTCTCATGTTAATCTGAGTCCAGATCTATATTCCTAAAGTCATTGAGGTGTTGCTGCAACATCATTCTAGTGCTGAGTTTGTGTCTTGACACAGGCTTCCTTACACATGATGTAGCACAGAGGCCACATATTGCAGGCGCACACTGTATGCATAGACAGAACAGGAAAAGAATGGCTAAGACCATCCCAATGACCATCAGAATTTTCCATCCCCAGGCAGATATCAGCCCCCAGAACCATCCCATTAATGACCAATCTCCTTTGTCCACATGGATAGATTCGGAAATCTTATGTAGTTTGGAGATGGCCCTGTACACTGTTGGAGCATTATCTGGAATAAAAATGCAACAACTGGACTGGATCAATTTGCATACTCCACCCCGGTCCGCAAGTATTACATCCAAAGCGACCCGGTTCTGAAGGGTCATCAGTCGATCCGACTGGAGCTCAGCAGTCAGGTTACTAAGGGCACCGGCAGTCTCAATCACGGTGGATTCAACTACCCTTGTCAATTGCCTTATGTTTCTGCTGTTAACCATGGCTCCCCAGAACGGCAGAATACCCATTGCAAAGTCACCAAATTCTTGACCCGCAGTGTCTTCTTTACTCAAAACACCTCGGACTATCCTTGTCCGATGGTAATCCGCCGCTGCTGTGTAGGTGGGAGGTAACAGGAATGAAACAAAACATGAGCCCGAGAAGTCAGGGGGCAACCATGTATAGGCTCTATCGTGGCAGATGAAATAAGTACCCTTTGCGGCTAAAAAGGCAGGGGAAGTCTGAGATCCAAAAACATACGTTTCTGTGCAGACACTCTTCCCTAGCTGAGCTCTGGGATTCCTACCAATACCTTGCAGACACAGGTGACCTTGATGGGGTACGATCCAGATAGGGGACGATCTCTTGGCTTGCTGTTTCTCACTCAGTGTAGTGCCATATCCGGTCACATTCCAACCTACATATGCAAGTATCTCATCGTCTGGGGTATCTTCGTAAGAAGTCACTTCCTTGATCATGTCAACTATACCCTTCACTAGGGCGCTCGTCTTGAGGTTGTCTTTTACAGAACGTAGGGGTTGGATTTCTCGTGCATATATGACCATTGTCCTATATGCCCATACTGACCCATTGTGACTAAATGGCAGGACCAAATAGGGGATACCTCTATCCGTGGTGTGGGGCATGAGACCACACACCCAACAGTTGGTTGTGTTCATTACAAGTTGGTGTTGGTGTAATAGCTGAACGAAGGAGTTATTAATGAACTCTAATCTCCTATTTGATTCGTGGTCAGGCAAAGAGTGGAAAGAATGAGAGGAAACAGTAGGGGGAGGTATGGGTGATGCAGTAGGCGTGAATGTCATATGAGAAGAGAATAAAACATAGCTTATCAAAAACACCATTACGCTAAATATCATAAAAATACACATCATTATAAAAAATTTCTTTCTCATTGTTTTCAAAATTCTCTGCTTAAAGTTCATTTGTCTGGCAGTTCTCTCCACATCAGGAAACTCCATCCTCTCTAAGGTGCTGCCCGCGGCGGTAGGTTGTTTCTGCTAAAGGATGCTTCCGTCAGTCTAGGGTGGCTCCCTTCGACCAACTGGAACCAGCAACCTATTGTTGTCAGCTGCACCCAAAAGTCTTTAGTCAACCGCGACCCTAGCAGCGGAACCCGGATGGCGGTTCGAAAAAAACCAAAAATAAGCAAGTTACCTAGATGGGAGAATCTGCATTTTCAAAACAGCATTTTGGAAGGGAAAAACTTATTATTTTATTAGTCCACAGGTTTTTCTCTCGGATCAAAAATAAATCACTTTTACTTTAGTCTGTTTTTCTTGGTCGTAAATTATAGCGTCTTTTCCCGGGTGCTGTCTGGTCCGGAAATAGTAGCTCAGGTTCCACAGAGTTCAATTGTTCTGATGGCGGCGTAGTTTCTTGAAAAATGTCCTTACTGTCACAATCGCGTTTAGCTTCTTTTACGCGTTCATCAGTTGTGCGCTTTGAGTCAGTGCCTCCTGTCCGGACCCATTGGTCATGTGGCAGAGGGAAAGGTATTTTCTTACAATGGATCCCGTGGACCCAATTGGCCTTCCCCTCCACTTTAACAGTCGACCTTGTAGACAGGAGGACGAGGTGAGGTCCGGTCCATCTGGGCTGGTCGTTTCTTGTCCTCTGGAAATTCTTGACCAGAACCCAGGAGCCAGGGTCAATGGAGTGACCCGGTGTCTCGGAAACCGGAGGCAAGGTGTTGTGGACCTGTTGATATAAAACACGCAATTTAGCCGTCAATTCATACAGATAGTCGAGCAAAATGGGGTGTTGCAGCTCGCTAAACTTCGTGGGCCTAGGCACTCCCCATATGTTGGCTGGCCGACGAAAGACTATTTCATAGGGGCTGAGTTTCATTCGCGAATGCACAGTCATTCTGGTGGACAGGAGTGCTAAGGGTAGAGCGTCGGGCCATTTAAGACCCGTGCTCGCTTGGATTTTGGCCAATTTAAGTTTAAGCGTGCCATTGTAACATTCCACTAATCCAGCTGATTGGGGGTGATTTGCAGCGTGGAACTTCTGACTAATGCCTAGCCCTTCACACACTCGTTTCATCACAAAACCCACAAATTCACTTCCGTTGTCCGACCAGACCATTCTAGGCATTCCGAACCTGGGGAAGAACTCTTTCACAAGGGCTTTCGCTGTGGACAAGGCAGTATTGTCCCTTAGGGGATAGGCTTCTACCCACCTTGAGAAGGCGCAAACAACCACGAGCACATATTTTAAGTTGTTGCACCTCTCCATGTGTATGAAATCTAGCTGCAAAACCTCGAACGGATACGTAGGAGGTGCAAAATGACCAGCTGGAGTTGGGGTTCCCCTACCAGGATTGTGCTTCAGACATACCATGCAATTCTTGACGACATTCTCTGCACACTTGGGAATCCCTGAATTCTTCCACACTGGGGCCAACAACTCGCAAATCCCTTTCGCGCTGATATGGGCCATCCCATGAGCCATTGTAACCACTGCAGGCACATATGCATCGGGTAACATCCATCTTTGTTGCTCTGTCGATTCAATCCAACAACCATTTGCATCCATTCTCCCTGTACTTTCTTTCCACATGCTTAACTCTTTCTCCGTGGCCTCAGCTTGGATGGACTTCACACTTTCTATTGTGTCTTCACATATTCCAACATCACCAGTCCATCTTTCTGGGCTCGCAACATACATTCGGCTCATCACATTCTTTGCCGTTTCTTTAGCAGTTTCATCAGCAAATGCATTTCCACGACCAACATCATTGATCACTTTCTTGTGTGCACTACATTTTACAACTGCTACTTTCAGGGGCAACGTCAGTGATTCAAGAAGCTCATTCACCAACTGACCATGCTGAATTTTAGCTCCATGCGAAGTCAGGAACCCACGTTCTCTCCACAATCGTCCAAAACTGTGAGCCACTCCAAAAGCATACTGACTGTCGGTATAGACAGTCACTTTCATTCCTTTTGATAACACACATGCTCTCGTTAACGCCACGAGTTCGGCGGCTTGAGCCGAACCATGTGGTATTCGCGCAGTTTCAACGATCGTGTGCAGAGTTGTGACAGCATACGCTGTAGTCACGTTACCATTTGGGAGTTTAAAGCATGAACCATCCACCCATAATGTACCATCACATTCGGCGAGAGGAGTATCGGATAGATCAACTCTCCCTTTGGTCTCCTCCTCTGTCCTGAGGAAACAATCGTGCTTTTCTGAAGCATCCGATTCCTCAGCAATTGGTAACAATGTGGCTATGTTCAGGGTACTGCACCTTTTGATGTGCACATGGCTTGCTAGTAGCGTCAATTCATAACTGGACAGTCGAGCACTAGTTAAGTGCTGTGTCTTGGTCCTATTTAACAATGTATCTACTGCATGCGGGACCATCACAATTAGTGTATTATTCATTACTAGGCCTGCAGACTGTCGAATAGAAACAGCTGCTGCTGCTGTGGCCCTTAGACAACTTGGCAATGCTCGTGCTACCGGATCCAAAGTTGACGAAAAATAGGCGCATGTCCGTTGTCTATCTCCGTATAACTGAGTCAGCACAGACAATGCACAACCCTCCTTCTCGTGGACATATAATGTGAAAGGTTTACTGTAGTTGGGGTTACCTAACACAGGGGCCGAACATAATGCTGTGCCTAATTCGAGAAAGCTTTTCTGACACTCATCGGACCAAGGAATGGGATTGGGTGTATTTGTACACGTTAGTGCCAATAAGGGTTTGGCTAATAACGAAAAATTTGGGATCCACTGTCTGCAGTACGATGTAATGCCCAAGAAAGCGCGTACTTCTCTCTGCGTTCTTGGCACATTTAATTTTGCTATTGCCTGAATTCTTTCTGGGGTCAGTTTCCTTCCCTCCTTCGATAAGAGATGACCTAAGTAGGTCACTTCTTGTCGGCAATATTGGAGCTTGGAAAGTGACACCTTGTGATGTAGATCACATAGATGACGCAGTAGTGTCAATGTGGCCATTTTACATATTTTCTCAGTATCCGCGGCTATGAGCAAATCGTCCACGTACTGTACGAGAGTGGAACCTTTGGGCAAAACCATTGCGTCAAGCTGACTTTTCAGAGCTTGACTGTATATTGAGGGGCTTTCACAGTAGCCTTGAGGAGCGCGTTTAAAGCGGAAACTGCGACCACCTAAACTAAAGGAAAAAAATATCCCTGCTTTCCTCAGCAATCGGGATACTGAAGAAAGCATTCTTCAGGTCAATCACCGAAAACCAGGATGCGGATGCTGGAATCATAGTCAATAATGTTGTAATGTCGGGGACAACTGGGAATTGTGGCACCACTATCTTATTTACTTCCCTAAGATCAATCACAAATCTATACACAGGTGGCTGAGAAGGGTCAGTTCGTTTTAAAACAGGCAGAACAGGACTATTGCAAACATTTCCTCGTGTTTCCTCAATTACGTCTTTCTCAATCAACTCGTAAACAATCGCTAGCAAAGCTTTTTCGCCCTCATTGGATATTCTGTATTGGGGAATTCGTGGCATTTTGACATTCGACTTCAATGTTACAACATACGGTGGAATTTCTAAAAGACCTACATCATTCGGACCAGTAGCCCAAAGAATATCCGGAAGAAGTGTCAATTCTGTTGGAAGCGTATTTCTCGACAAATACATGGGAGAAACCACTTTCTTACCTAAAGTCAATTGTACTCCTGAGGGAGAACAGTACAAAGTCGCATACAATCTTTTTAGCAAATCTAATCCTAGCAAATTTTCACCACAACCTGTTGTCAAAATAAGGGGTGCTTCGAATTCACAAGGACCAACAGAAAGAGATAAAGGGTCAGAAATCGGATTTCTAACCGGGGCGCCAGAAAAACCTACGGAAACGTTCATTTCGCCAGACAAAGGTGCGCCAGGGAGTTTGGAGTGCATAATAGAACTCTTTGTAGCACCAGTATCCAACAGAAAAGGCTCTGACACACCCGATGTAATCACCTCAACGTAAGGTCCACTCTGATCTACTGGAACTGAAACAACTCCCTCTCTTCGTCTAAGGCTGTCCTAGCAATCGTTATTCTCCCACTGCTCATTTTCTGTGTAATACTCATCGACGTAGTATTGAGCTGTCCTGTCAGATACGTTATTTTGCTGGTCAAACCTGTTCATAGAGTTTTGTGGGGGAAGGGGACGTGCGTCCTGAGGGGTGTTTCCACGCCCTCTACCTCTGGGCGCTTGCTGACTACCACGACCTCGTACACCAGAAAACTCGTTCGTACGTTGCGGCAGGGCAGGACAGTCATATTTGTAATGACCTTCTTGTTTGCAGTATAAACACTGATTGGGACCTACGCGGTTTTGATTGTAATCGAATCTCTGCAAGTTTCTCTGCGGCTGCTGAAAAGTGTTCCGGTAGTGATTCGGACCATTATTATTTTTATTACCACCACCACGTGGAGGATATGCTTGCTGTAGCAAAACCTTCGTTTTGAGTTCTCTAGTTTTCTTTTCTACTTTATCTTTCTCATCCTTGTCTCTATTCTCGTAGTACTGTGCGGTAGCTAATATCTGGGCTGAAGATGAGACTGCCCAAGAGCTTTCTGAATCTTTCAATTTTCTACACAAGTCTGGAAGCAGATTGTGCACAAATTTATCGACGAACAATCTCTGACCACCTTCTGTGGTCATATCTTGACCGCTGTGGTCAATGAATGTTTCTTCAAATCTGGTGAAGAAATCTGACACAGTTTCTTCTTTCTTTTGCTTGCATGCAGATAACTTATCCCAATTTACACGTATCGCAGGCATTATTGTCATCATGTAATCTACTATTCTACCAGGTAATTCCGCTATCAGGGGCTCAGGTTTTGCACCACCAACTTGTTGTGCATCTGCAACAGTAATATTAGCCCACGTGTCACCTAATTCCTGGTCATGATCTTCATGACAAATTTTTCCCCATAAAGGCTGTGGAACAACGTTCCCGAATAACATATCGATATCGGCTAAATTCATAATACATGACCCAGCAGTTTGCGATAATTCTTTATAGTACCCTGCAGGATTTTTACGCGGATCTGGTAGTGTTTGTTTGAGTGCTAAAACTTCAGCTCGCTTCCATGGAACATGTACCCATACTCGGTGAAAGTGGGGCAGGACAGGTGGGACAGCTGTCGCGTCACCCTCTCTCCACTGTGGGGGAACTTCTCTCATAGGGTATTGTCGTGCCTTTTTCCTACTAGATGCACTAGATTCTGATGGTGACCCAGAACTACTTCCCTTACTTCGATGTGATAATAGCATTTCAACTGCTTCTTCCACATCGGGACCTACAATCATACCCAGACTAAACTTAAACCTTATACGACACATCTCTTGTGGGAGGCAATCCTGATCATTGTCTTCTAAATCTTCGCAAAGAAAAACACACATCTGTTCGAACACATATCTCTGTGTCGCTGTTTCCCATTGATGGAAAACTTCCATGACAGACTGTGAATCATATTTTGCAGTGTCCATGACCCATTTCCGAGCTAAATTATTCAGGGAATCTCTCTCTTGATAATCGGGCAGTTGACTTCGCAACTGTCTTTTTCCTATGTTAGGGGTCGTAGCAGGCGACCCGAAAAGTGGTAAAAGAAGATTAGTAACAGTACTGGCCATTTTCTGCCGAAGGGAAGGTGAAACGGAAGAACAAACAGATGAAAGAACGGGGTGAGGTAAAGCGGATGCAGAGATGGCAGAAGAGGTATGAGGAATAATAGATGTGGTACTAGGCAAAATCATAGAAGGGGCATTTGTAGAAAGTACAGTAGGCAAGATCGTAGAAAACACAGGAGCAACAGAAGTGGTCGGTGGGCCTAGAGGAGGCTGCACCGAAGAAGTAGGAGCCAGCTGAAGAACAGCTGGTGGGTGCTGTGGAAAAGCCAGAGGCGCAGCTTGTGCAACTAAAGGTTGCGGGGGTGCGGTAGCATTCTGCGCATAGGGCGGTGGCGAAGTTAACAATTGCGACATTAATTGGTCTTTTTCACGCTCTTTTTCTTTCCCTTGCTGAAGAGACGGCAAACTGGATAGCACTTATCTATTGCCATTTTACGTTGCCTGTGCAATTGTTCATTTATCTGCTCTTCCTCATTATCTTTAAACTGCACGGCAGCTTGCATTACTGAAAGTCCTTCTTCTCTCTTATTTTTCTTAGCTAATTTAATTTCTTTTTGTTTGGCTTCTTTGCGCCATATGTGGAAAGAGTCAAACATCGCCGGCCGGGCTTTCTTTTTGAAGAGTTTAACTTCAAGGTTATCTAAGATTTCGGAATCAAAGCTACCATATTGGGGCCATTTTAAAACACCGTCTTTCCTAGTGTATTTAATCCATACCTCGTTGTAAACGATGGGGCCTACCCCATGTTTAGCGTATAGCTCGTAAGTCGGAGTTCCAACTGGAGGAACCGGACATGAGTCCTCCAATCGGGAGTCCCTATTATTATTACCAAGACAAAACAAATTCCCGAGTTTAAGACTAGGCATCCTTTCTCTCTAGTCTAGTTCCAAAACTTCAAAGGAGTTATCGATTACGATATTGCTCGTGAAAACACGAGTCCTTCGGTTATGGTACTTGCAAGAACCAATAAAAACTTTTATGTATCTCTAAGATATCACAAAGTAAGTCCAACTAAGGACTAGGAGACGCTCCACTTATACTTAACTGAAAATTATCGATGGCTTCACCAGAAGACTCGTCTCAGCGTTTCGCTCTACCGAAAATGTCAAGGGTCCAACATCAGTGCGATAGCCAGGGCAGCAGTCCTTGTAGCCGTCGGGAAGCGGGGAACCTCGTAGTAAAGACCTTCGGACCACGTCGACATGCAGGGGTCGATGAGGTGGTGGGCCCTCCTCCGGAATTTTCACACGAAGCTCCTCACGATCTTCAGGCTGATTGGTACCACTGGAATCGCTCCAACGCTGGGCGCCAAATGAGGTACTGGGTTTTTAGGAACCGGTACCGAACCGGTAACCCAGCGGTGCCAGGGGATCAACACACCAAAGACCTCGGGTTCTCCTGAGTCAGACCCACAGAAACTTCAGAGTCCTCTAGGTGCAGTCAAAGATTAGTTTATTGGCTGCAACCAAGGTGACAGGGTCCTAGAAGTACAATGCCAGTATATTCAGGAGACTGCACACTTTCACAAAGTTAGGCTTCTCTTCTTATACATAACATTTGCCCTTTGGCGAAACATTCCTTGGGTGCGCGGTATTTCATTTATGGTTACTGATTACAAAAAGAAAGCAGAGTCATGATGACATGTACATATTTCACGTCGTGCTGCCCATAACAAATCATCCGGCAAGGCCCAACATTTCATCAGATATCGCTGGACCCCTAATAAAAAATGGTCACCTCCCCACCATAAAATACGTGAGGAAAAGGAGTAAAGAAAGATGTGAACGAGATATGGCAGGTGTGCGTGCTGAAATGGCTTTATGGCCGGTTGGGCCTAGATACTATCTTGCTTGGCCACTGGGAGGGAACTGACCTAACGAGCTCGGCCTGGGGCAATGGTTCTAACTTGTACTGGGGTCAGGAAGAAGTCGATTAAGGAGTACGTGTCCTTGTGGAATCAAATTCGACTGGATTAAGGCCTATGTAGAGGGCAACATGTAACTAAGGGTTCAGACGGTAAATGACGATTTCGAGGTGAAATTGTCACTCGAATATGCCGAAAATACATGTGCTTGATTTACTCGTCATTTCCGGTCTTTTGATACCAAATTCGTCCTATTTCGACGAAGTTTTTATTCTCGAGTCCGGTACTATTACGGATCCATATTTTTCAGAACCACAGGTTGGCCCATGGAGAAATCTCTCTCCATTGATTTACAACCATGCTGCAACATTTCTGACGAACTTTCTATTGAGAATGATTTGTTGGCTAGAGATAGAAAGCTCATTAACCAAGACATCTTCAGAGTGAGAATAATGGAAACCGCTCACTCTGGCCATTTGAGCATGAATGCCACAAAGCGCAGAATCAAAAATTATTTTTGGTGGCTCAGTATGGACCGAGATATTGATAACTTAGTCAGGAATTGTGGCCAGTGCTGCTGTAGTGACAAGCATCTTACTACTAGCACTCCCACACCCAAACCTGTCCTGTGCCCAGCTAGAGTTTGGCAAAGAGTTTCTGTTGACCTCCTTGGTCCGTTTCACGTCTTGCCCAACTGCATGAGGTATTTTATTGTTCTCATTGACCATCTTTTCCAGGTGGGTGGAGGTAAGAGGTGTCTCTGAACCCAACTCCAAGGTTGTCATTCGCAGGATGTTTTCTCCAGAGAAGGCATCCCGGAGGAACTATTACCCTACAATGATGTGCAGTTCACCTAAGTCTCTATACAAGAGTTTTTGGCCAAATTGGGTGTGAAACATCTGCGCACTCCCCTTTATCTCCCTCAGTCGAATGGTAAAGTTGGGAGGTTTAAAAGAGTTCTGGTTGAATGTGTGCGCAGTACTCTCAATAGCAATAGTGATTGTGAGACTGCGGTGAGAAACATGATTTGGACGTACAGGACCACTCCCCACTCTGTTTCTGGTGCGATTCTCTTTGAATTGATGAGGGGCAGGAAAGTTTCCTCTTTTGGAACCTGAATGCTATCAAGGGTGATTGTTCTGTATCCTCTGAAGTTTCTAGGGCCAAGATTGCCTCTGATGACTACAATCGCTCCCAATATGAAAAGCTCTGTCATTCTGGACAGAGGAGAGTGATTACGTTTGTGGTAGGAGACTTGGCCAGGGTCAAACAATCTTTGTTACTCAAAAAAACTAAATCCCAAATTCAGAGAACCTCGCTACATTGTTGAGATTAAAAACCATGCCGTTTGCCTTGACATGGTCAATGGTGGAATGTTTCACGCCTAGCCAGGATCTCACAATGTGGTAATTTACCAAGCTTGTTGTCTATGACTTCTGCTGAGTCAACTTTAAGGAGAAGTTGCAGAGCTAGAAAAGTTCCATGCAAACTTCGTGATTAGTACATTTTTTTTCTTTTTTTTTCTTTCCTTTTTTTTTTTTTAGGGGGGTCCTGTTTTTTGTGAGTTTTTTTAAAGGGTTCTTTTATGGTATAGAATGCTGAATTTGTTATGTCCTTCTACCAAGTGTAATTCTGTATTGGAATATATGGGAACAGAGCATTAGAACACCTGGTCTTGCAGTTGGTGCTGATCCTCTGGGCCCGTTAGACCTGTGTACCTGCTTTTACAAAAAAGCTCCTACTCAAGTATTTATGCTGTGGACCATATCTTTTCATGTCCGCTTCCCTGTGCTTATCCTTCTCCCAATTTAACAGTTCCCCCACTACTCTTGGGGTTTCCACATTAGTCATAGTATTTACTTAAAAGTAAGATCTCAGGGTCATATCAACAAGCGGCAGCAAAAATTATCGCTGGCAGCCCTTAGCGTGAGGTATTTTATCGCCTGCTATCTCAGATAATTATCGCCATGCTAGCGCTGTATTGCCGACGCATAGCGCAATGGCAATAATTATTCCTGAGATAGCTATGTTTTCCATGGAACATCGCTGGTTTTCCAGCGATGTTCCATGGAAAAGGGAGATATCCTTGTTGATAGGGCTGGGTTGTCTCAGCCCTATAATCCACCCTCCATTGACTAACATTGTTTAGTCAAAGGAAAAGCAGGAGTAAGAAAAGTAGCGATAATCACGGTTGGTGCTACTTTTCTTATCGCTCTGCTCGTTAGCGTCCCCAGTTATTTTAAGTTGGAACGCCCACTTTGCATCTCATTAGAGATGCAAAGTGGGCGTTACAGGAAAGGGCGCTAAAGCAATGATTCACGCGGTAGCGGGACCTTGCTAATATTGCGATAAAATTATCGCCGCTTCCCGGCCGAAAACGGCGGCAAAAGGGGCGATAATTTTTTTCTGCCGCCTTGTTGATATGCCCCTCAGTGGGATATATGACGGTACCACGCGTATTTTTACAACGCGTACCGTTACAACGCTACTTTTACCACGCAAGTCGTTACAACGACTTGCGTGGAGGGGCGCTGGATAGTAAATTTTTTAATTTACTATTCCAACTCCAGTCCCCGTGGACTCTAGGGAAAGGAGTTGGATAGTAAATTAATCTATTTACTATCCTGGAGCGCCCCCCAGCGCAAGTCGTGGTAACGACTTGCGTGGTAAAAGTAGCGTTGTAACGGTACCGCGTTGTAAAAAATGCGTGGTTACCGTTGTATACCCCCTCAGTGAGGGTGTTACTCTGGGACCTCTTAAAGCATTCTTATTTCTTTTCTCTTTTTGAGCACTGTCCTTCTATTGTGATGTTTTATTAATGGAGCTCTTAGCGTTCCATTGTGTAGACCATAGTGGCTGCTTACTCTTACCTATGGTGGGTTTAATCTGGGTATCTAGTTCTTTCGACAGAAATATATTTGATCTACACTTGCACATTTTCCCCGAAACTTGCCCCTTCACCACCATGTCTACTGAATTCAATAATTTTGCTCTCCTGTCGCACCCAGCTCCCTCCCTTAAGCCACCTTACACTCCAGTCAGAGAATCATAGGGTCCATATGTTTAGGACTGGCAGTGTCCTTCTGCCATTCTTCCCTCCCTCAGCTCGGTAGGCTGGTAAGGCAGTTAACGGTCCTATCCTGCTTCTTTCTCTGCTGATGGCGTGCTGCTCCACGGAGAATTCTTGTGTTGCAGTCACCACTGTCACCACTGCTTCCAGTGCCGGTGCTGGCTCTTCCAGTCCTCCCCCCTCCAGGTCTGGCGGCCAGCTGGCAATGACAGGAGCTCCAGCCATGGGTTCCAGAGTGCGGTGTTAAGTGGTTACCTGATATTTCTCAAGGCGAAGGGAAAAAGAGGGCACATAATTTGGTTGTGGGGCCACGTCTATCCGTTCTGGTTATCCTGAGGGCCTATGTGCGGGCGTCCTGGCATCCAGTGGTTAGCGGCAGCGAGCGCGCTCTCCAGCATCAGAGCGGCTCAGCGTGCCCTTCCAAAACGAGTGAATGGTGCCTTGTGGGAAGTTTGTACTCGAGGAACAGTCACATCATCTTTTCAGGGGAAAATACGTTTGCATGAAAAACTTGACTTACAGTGCCATTTGCACCACTCAGTGACTCATGAACACCAGTGCAAAAGAATAGTAAGTCTAGGCCCCAGAGGAGTGCCATAGAGAAGGGTTATATTAAAGGGTGGAACTTCAAGAAGAAGTCAGAATTCTGAAGATGTCCGAGGCCTCTTGAAATTACCATTCTCAGCAAGGTTACAGGGAGAGCAATAGCGTCAAGCTTTATAAACAATGAAGGCTATTTTTAAAAGTACTCCCCATGGTGGGGCCAGGCTATCTTAACCTCAACCCCAAAACTCAACATGCAAAACCCGATTAAAACTATTGTATTTAGACTCTCAACTTTCTATAGAGACTGGCATGGGTATGTATTTATATCGAAAATGAATTCTGGGCAGGAATGGGACTCGAATATGTCCAAGTCGTTTTCTGTGATCATACCCTTGGTTCTCGTTTTGTGCATACTTACATTACAGTCCATTTCTACCTCCTGGGTGCTCACCTTTCCCCCCTGGGATCTGCAGATGCTGGAAAGTGACAGACTATCAGTTAAGTTTTGGCTTTGTTTAGACTCGTGATATCCTGCACAACCTCCCTTTGACGTGCTGTGGGGGTAGATGTTGAGTTTCTTTATGTCTGTCAGTTCAATTTTGGCTGTGGAAACTTTCATTTTTCGTGCAATGTGTATTTTTTTGGTGTAATATTGTTCAGTATGTGATCTCAATGCAGATAAGTGAATTATATATATGTATTAGGTTTCTCTGCGTTCAGCTGCTACGCGTAAATTGAAATGGTGAATTGGGAAACTGTGTCTTATCCAAAGTGCCCTTCCTGTGCTAACTTAAGCAGTGCAGCGCATTCACTGGCACACCGAGAAACATTAAGTAAACAGGTCCCGTCAAAAATAAATCATGCAATCTTACGGGAATGTCAGGCCGACCCAGCGGTCACTCAGAAGTGCATGTTCAAATTATATTCAAGAGAGCTGGCAGTGTTTGACGAGGCCTTTTGCATGTCTCCAACTCACGAATCAATTTGTCCCCCCTCCTCCCCCGCCCCCCCCTGCACGCCGCTTCACCACTCAGCTGAATGGCCCTGACGTTTCAGCTGGTCAATTATGAATTCCATCCTGTCCTTGCTTCCTGTGCGTGTCTGGCAGCACGATTTTAAAAGTCAGAAGAGACTGACATTTGTTGTTTATGAGGCAGCTTGTGTTTTTCTAAGCATATAGCCATTTCTTCATTAATTTATGTCTTTGTGGAGACGCAAAGTTCTCTTATGGAAACTTCATATAATTCTCATGAGTAACCAAAGTTTTCTACATGTGCATTTTCACACCGAAAAAGGAACTCTAGCAACCCTTTTTAAGTTGTTTCTATATAAAAATGTGCCAATGTCCTTCAAGTTTCAAGTCTCTAGGAAAGGCTATTACGAGAAGGGCATAACCATTTTCACTAGACCTTCATAAAATGTTAATTATATCAACTAAATGTGCAAAATTCTCAATGTTCTCACATTACAAAATGTGTGAAATTTCTCAAAATGTAATTATATATAGCATCCTACACATTTTTAACGTTTCTAAGTGAGCAAGCATTTTGTGCAAAAAAGTCTTCTGAGGTGTCATCATCATCATAAACTGCTTGCATTCCACGAGCCTTTGTGGGTTCACTTGAAAAAAATCTTGCTAGATACCTACACACCACATTGTACTATAAAGGCATAATTCTCTACATTTTCATTGCAAATTCTATAAAATTATGCAAACATAAAAAAAAAAACGCAATTTCACAAATCACTGTCCTTTAGCCTCTAAAGCAAAATGTCAGTTTACATGGATGAGCGCACATAGACCTAGCAAAGAAGTCTAGTAGCCAGGATCTATGCGATACTTCACTTGCATAGTGAAAACTGTGCCCATATCTTGAGCCCTATAAGTGCTAAATACACTCTGTGAATACCTTGTGTAGTAATGCTCCTCGCAGTGCACACCATGGGTCTCATTACGATGTTGATCGAAAGCATTCTGACCGACTCCTTTTCGGAATGGTTTCCAACCGAATCAGATTCGAGGAGTCCGACCGACCGATTACGAGGGTTCGGAACACCGTTCGATCGGACTCCCATTGACTTCAATGGGAGCCTGTGTTCCGACCGACAACACAGGCTCCCAGTAAAGAAAGGGGTTGTTGCGGAAAACCTTGAACCCTATGGCAGACGCCACATGCTGCCTGTTACACCATGCATGGTTGGAAAGAGGAGACCCATGGATACCCCTACGGGTTCCAACTGTACGACTCCGGATAAAGAGGGACCTGCTACGGGCCCCCAAAGGCAGTTTCCGACAGCCAATCCATGTCGGACAAACCATGGGGCCGATTAGGATGGCGGACGGACTTTGTCTGTCCGCCATCCTGTCGTGTCAAGGGACCGTCCGCCATAATGGCGGAGGTCCCATGCGCCGAATTAGATGCACTCGCCACAGTGGCGGGTGCATCCCGCATTTTTTTTTTGGGGGGGGGGGGGGGGGTCCGAATTTTTAACATTGCGGCGTGCGGTGCTGAAAGCACTGCCCACCGCAATGCTAAAAATGCATGTTGTGCGTTTCAGAGCACAACATGACAGGCACCGCACGGTGCCTGCCATGTTGTACTTTGAAATGGAGGGGGGGTACCATAGGTACCCCACATGTGCACTCCCCATCCCCCCTTCACCCTGGGGGCCCGCAACGGGCCCCCAAAGCTAAGACCGTATGCCTTTCCGTGGCGGCATTGGCGCCACGGAAAGGCATTCCCCAAAGCCCATCCTAATATGGCTGGCGGTGTCTGATAGACACCGCCATCATATTAGACCTTTTCTGCCACGGTCGCAAAGGCGACCGTGGCGGAAAAGCGGCGGACGGTCTTCCCATCCACCGCGGACCCCCAGCCATCCTAATGTGGCGGGGGTCATTTCAGGGAGGATGGCGGACGGATTGCCCCCGCCGGGCCGGCGGGGGCAATCAGTCCGCCATCCTAATTGGCCCCTCAGTCGGAAAGGCTGTCCGAATCCGACCCCGTAATACCTAAATCAGAAACGTGATCCGTAGACCTGTACGAGTCTGCTCCGACCGACTCAGTTTCTCTGAATGCCGGTCGGATCTGAGTCAGAAAATCCGAAAGGTTTCTGACATTCGTAATCAGTCGGTCGGATATGTTTCCGAGTCGTTCGGAAAAGCGGGTTCCAACACGGATTCGGACAAACCGAATGCTGTTCGGAGCCTTTCTGACCGACATCGTAATGAGGCCCCATGTGTCTCAGCCAGTGGTGGCTGGCACAGGTAAGAGCAGCGGGGGCAGGGCAGGCGGGGTGGAGGGGAGTCAACTGATGAAGAATTAAAATTAAATAAAACATTTAATGAAACCATTTACCTTGCACCACCCACATCGCCGAATTGGCGATGCGGTGAGCGCAAGGTAAGTGTACCCCACTACACTCTGTGCAATAATATGTTCACCCTGGATTCTCTTACACTTTTGTGTATGCCAGTTTACTTGACGCCCCTACACTCTAATGCTCTTAACTGTACATTATTTCACTGTAAGCAACTCTACTTTAGCCTATTCCACAGTATATGGTGTTCCAGTAGGCCACACTTCATAGTCCACTAGTGGAGGGTATGCTAATCCAGTGTACACTACTCCATTCTGTGGCAGCCCATTGTACTGAAATGCAGTAGACACCACTCACTGTGGCACAATGTACTGTATGCTATTTCAGTTCACAAAACAACATTTGGCTCCACTTCACTAAACAATTCTTCAGTGTATGTCACTAGGCTGTACGCTTCTATAATTAACCCTATTGAATTGTACAACACTGTACTGTATGCTACTCCACTATATGCCACTCCAATGTACATCCCAAGACTTAACACCAGTACACTCAACATTATTACACTGAACAATACTTATTTTCATGCTACTCCACTGTATGGCACTACACTTTATACTGCTCCACTATACGCCATTGCACTGTACCCTATTACACTGTACCCCACTATAGTGTATGTTATTCTGTTTTGCACCCCTTCACTGTACGGCAGTCCAATATCAGTGACTCCACTTTATGGAATTTCACTTTCCAACACTACATTGGACAACACTGGAGTTTACACAAGTCCACTGTATGCCAGTCAACTGTACGCTACTCCAGTATATGCCACTACACTGTACTTCACTCCAGTGTACACTATGCCTTTTTACACCACTCCACTGAACCACACTCCTCTCAACACCACTCAATCGTATGCTTTTTTACTATACAATATTCCAATATAGGCCCCAACACTGTACAATACTCCACTCTACACTAGTACAGTTCACGCTAATACACTCTATAATATTTACAGGCTGTAACTCCACTGTTAGAAATTCGGTTTCTGGTTGGCTGAGGATTGCTCCCAAGCCAGGCAGAGCCTGCCACTCTAGTCAGGGTAAGTCAGATACACACCAAGAAAACCCGCACTTACCCTCTGGTAGCTTGGCGCAGAGCAGGCAGGCTTATCTTCAGAGGCAATGTGTAAAGCATTTGTGCAATATGCTCCCACAGTAACACAATGAAAACACCACAAAAAGAGACTCCACACAGGGTGTACAAAAAATAGTCTTCTATATTATAAACACATTATGACCAAAATGATAAAAATACAAGGTATGCTGGTCATGTTGTGTCCGTTTACAGACAGAACGCCTTCTTCTGAAGAACGCAAATTCAAAACGTCATCAAGTATATATATATTTCAATTTGTGTCATTGTCAAGTACCAGAGCAAATGCATAAAGGTAAGCACAGTGCTCAAAAACATAGCAGCTGCTTTTAGTTTTGATACTGTAGGTTTAAAAGCAGACAGACGTAATGTCCCCATGGGGGAGCATCAAGCATCATTCCCAATGGGATCCCATGTTACCACAGCCCTCCTGATTATTAAATACTAGTGCCTAACACAACACTTGATCAAAGGGACCCATGGATCTTCTGTGACCTGTAAAAAAGAGAGCTTTTCAACTGCCTGTGAGCACGCAGGTTGGCTGATGGGGCCACACAGGTCAATAGACTTAACTTTATGGCCAGCAAAAGCCCCTCAATCTGGCAAGTCTGGTGCCCTTGGGAGTCGCTTGGACTTGTAACTTTTAGTAACACTAAGCCTCCTGCGAAAGAGCGCAAGACAGCTTCGCTAGAAAGAGGCGAGTCTCTAATAACCCTGGGCAGAGCACTTCGCTCCGCCCACGGAGTGCACGTAATGTTGCCTACTACGCGATTCGCAAAGTAGGCGTAGTAGGCAACACTACGCACACCCGTGGACGGAGCGAAGTTGCCCACCGCCTGCCTCCCTCCCGCCCTCTTCTACACCGCTAATTTGGATTGGATGAAGTCGGCGCAAAGAAGAAGATGGAGCCCCGGGACGCCGCATAAAAGATAGGTGTTTTTCTTTACTTTTTAACCTATTAAAAATCCAAATTAGGGGTGTAAAAGACGGCGGGAGGGAAGCGGGCAGCGCGTAGCGGGGCTACGCGAAGCGCGTGGGTGGGCGTAGACTTCACGAAGCTTTGCGTAGCCCCACTACGCCCTCTAAACCCAGGGTTAGTCTCTAATACAACAGCAACATCCTCTGGGCGATAGGAGCCCCCTTTTGCTGTGAAGTAATGTCCTCTACTCACCACGGTGGCTCTATAGCTGGAGGGGCCTTACTGGGGGAGTTTTCCTCGAGCGTCAGCGATGTTGCATGCAGGGAGAGGATGCCTTGGAATGGCACCTATCTTCAAAATGTTGCACGTCGTGGTTCCCTTGCTTGAGGGGCCACACTCGAAGGTTCCCTTAGGTGCAACTGGGACGCTGCTCTTGTCGTCACGGGGATTAGGTGGGGCTACGACTACAGAGCTTCATGCTGTGGTCGGCATGGGGTGTGGAAAACACACAGCCCTCTGTAAAATAAGAAGTGTTTAAAACACGCTGTCTGGGGGATGAGCGCTTCCCATGCGCTAGTTTGGAGAACTTAACAAAAGTGCCCGCAGTTCAGGGTTGGGCAAATGAAGTGCTCAACACATGCAGGTTTGTATCACAGGGAGCAATCAATAATGGCTCCTGGTTAGAACACACTACTGCCGGACTCACGGCAGACATATTCAGGTGCAATTGTTAATGGCCCTGAGATTGCAAAACTGGGGACAAGCCAACAAGCCCTTGGAGAATACTTGGGGCACATACAGGAATCAGGCAGAAGACCAGCTCCTCATGGCAGTTTGCAAAGTGGCAGTTCCTCTTGCAGCTCAGTAGGCAGCAGGCCAACACACCAAAGCATGTAGCAAGTATGGCGTTTTCTCCTGGCAGCACAGCAGTCCTCCTGGCAATGAGCAGATGTAGAGCCAGCAGCATCTGGTTATAAGCCCCACTTAGTATCTAGTTACAAGGGGTCAGGGACCCAGTACTTGACATGGTTGTGTATTTGTAGGGTGAGGAACCACAGGCAAAGGATTCTCCTCAGAAATGTTTTTTAATTTCATATGTCGAACAAATTCAAACAAATCAATATGCAATTTTACAAAGTCTGGCTGAGCCGTGGGGCAGACATTCAAGCCCTTTGTAAGGGCATTCTTGTCACATGTAGAAATTGTACAGTAGATAGATTGACAATATCTACAACATCAGAAGAGGTTAGATTACAGGCTTCACTATTATTTAGTTTAGTGTTTGTAAATGAGCTCAGTTCTTTGTACCTCGGGACAGTGATCTGGTATTTGTTGCACCCTCCCTTTGATATGTTGCGGCACCTGCCCCGTCTTGTTTTCTTATGTTGGGTTTGGTGTTATTCTTCCTTGTACCCTTTTGGAAACGTGTCATTTCCTCTAAAAAAGAGGAGTTTTGATTGGTCCTAGGGGATACAGAAGAGGTGCCTGGTTCTCCGTCCATGCTAGCCGTGCTATGCAGACTAGATAAGTCTGATTCACTATTGGAGGCCGTAACTACTAGAGAAGCAGTGGACCCCTCCTTTAGGGGCTGTTGTGGTTTAACTTCTTCAATTTTTTTGACAAATGTAAAAACCCTGCGGGATTTATAATTATTCTCATCTATTTTTAGTTTTCTCTTTTTTTAATCTTTAATATACAGTTGATGATTAGCCAAAACGTCTTTAAGGATTGTATAGTTTTTTTCTGTTGCTTCTGGCAAATGTAAGTTTTTTATTTCATTCTCAAATGTATCTATGTCAGCCAGTGGGCTATTGTGTTTGCATTCCGCATGACGAATTAGTATGTCTATCATTCTATATAATGAGGTTGCAATTAATTCTTCCAATTCTTTTATCAAATCTGGGTCTAAGTCCTCAAATGAGGGAAAAATGATAACCTGCAGCCCGCGGGTTTGATGTCTAAGTATCTTTTCAAAATAGTGGTGTCCCACCATCGGGATAGTTCCTGCTTCCTCAAATGTTCCAATGTAATGAATTTTTGTTTGAGACCTTCCTGAGTGTTACTAAGTTTTGGATGTGCCACATTGTCAGTAGTACCCGAGATAAGCTCCTGTAGGAGTTTATCTCTCTCGTCAACAAAAGATGTCATTTTTGAAAGTTATAGATAAAGAAGTGTTATATTGTTAATGCGAAGAACTGAGTGCATCCAAACCACATACACTTTACAATACTTGACAAACTTTAGTGGTGGTTTAATGGTAGCACATCATTCTTATATAGTAAGACTAGGTGCCCCTCGAGGTCAAGACAAAACACCCCACTATCACGGACATCAACTCACTGTGGTTCAATTGAACCCAGTGTGTATATTAAGCAACAAGATAAACCTTGGCACTCCAATCTGTTAAAAAATTAATTCATGGATAATTATCCTATTCGTTGCGACCCTCAATTCAGACGAAGCACTAATGTGTAGCTTGCTATTCCATTTAATGTATAAAATACACACATTAGATAATAACATTGATCCAAAGACAAAAAGTGCAATTTCCAAAGATCGAGGGCATAGTGTAGTGTACCCCCTGTTGAATCAGCAGCCGACACCTGTTTCGTTACAAAAGTAACTTTTTCAAGGCTTAGATAAATATTGAGTAAAATTCAATCGTCTTCCATAGTGTTCCAAGGTCTTCTAGTAAGGATGACCAGATCCTGTTCAGATAGCTCTGTATGTAATGTCCAACACAAGGTTATCACCACACAGTTTCCGTGGATCCGTAAGGGTATCAAATTAAGCATTAAGTGCTGTGGCGCATCTAATTCGGCCAAACAGCTTTGTCAAACTGACCCAATATTTAAAAGCGGAAAAAAACGGGGAACCAAGTAAAAGGTTTGTTTTCAAGTTCCTTGGTTAATATCACACAGTCAATTATACAGGCAACAGGTACCTAGTCTTTTTTTTATTTTTTTTATTAGAACCTTTATTTCTGTTAGCATGAAAGTACAAACATGGGCCTACAACCAATGTGGCCGGCCGCTATTCAAATCGAGTAAAAATTAAGCAGAAAGTATCACATCAGTCCGGGGATCAAAAACAAAGCCACATCCAGGATACAGCACATAATCGAAATAACACATGATAACGAGGACCTGAAACGGTTCATTTTTAAAATAACCAAAAATTAAATCGAAAATCGACATTGCATAGTCATTCACGCTCCCAACACAGTCAGCGAAAAACACATTGTAACTCCAATGAGGAACATAGATCGAATGGGAAAGGAGAAGGAGTATACGAGTCAGGATAAATGCAATAATCACGTACCAAGCACAGGCGTGCTGGCCCCACCCCTAAAAGGGAACATACTATGGGAGACATGAAGACGACGACATCGAAGAAGGAAAAGGGCAAAGGGCCATAGAAACAAGAAAGAGCAGAAAACAAACCCAACCCTGCACCCCTGCAAAAGGCTACGGCCTACCGCCCCCAGCAGCGTGCCTGTCGCCCTAAATGAGAGACCCGAAATATAGAAAAGAAAGGAGAAAAAGAAAAAGAAAAATTTGAGGAGAAGAGCCGGCCATCCGGGTACCCATTCCCTCCCATCCCTGCATACTAAAATCGTATAAACAGAAGCAATAGGAAAGTACAAGTATCAGCAAGCACATAAATCGCAACCGATTACTGCCCCACTAAACGTGCCCTTGAATCACCATTAACCAGCAAGAAGTCCCTCCAAGTCCCAAACGAGGTCACCCCTGACCACTTCTGTCAATAGTATCAATGTCGAACAGTCCTGCAGACGGGATACAATTCGGTACAAAAGGTCCAATCGTTCCAAGCAGATCAGGTAGCGCCGCCGCCCAACATGGTCCTAGCCACCGAGAGACATCTGACGATGCTTGGCGGAGGTCGGAATTCAACAATATCCAGACTGCCAACAATCGCAAGTCCAAAAACAGGTCCTCCAAGCACGGAAAAGGAAGCACAGGATGCGGAAAGCACCGCAGCACCGCCCGGGCCTCACGTACCTTGGATCGATGTAGCTTCTCCACTCGCTGGTCAGAAAAAGGCCCCGATGAGACAACCACATGCGGGACAGGTGTAACGACAGTAGGCTCAGAAACCAAATCTATTTGCAACTCCAAGATTGTAGACTCATCCGGGGAATATGACACTGCAGCAGAGGGAGACGCATCGACACCGCCTTGAAAGCAAACCATACTGTTACAAGATGGCGGGTCAACAATGGCGGCGATCCGCCCTCCCAAGTCCCGGGCATCCCGGAGCAGGACAGTCCGCAAGGTTATCAGTGCAGCCAGTACATGGCTATGCGTGGGTGGTTCCCCACATAGCCAAACTCCGGGAATCTCATGTTCAGCGGTTGCTCTGTCCACAGGAGGGGCGCATTTTGAGGCACCATCCGCCATTTCAGCCATCTTGTTCTCCTTCTCTTCCCCTCCACTTTAGAGTCTCGTCCGACCACTGGAGTCAGCAGGCCCCACGGCTAGATCTCGATAGTCGGCGCTTGCTGCAGAAAGGAGAGTCACCAAAAGGCCGAACGAGCTCCCCGCAGCTCGCCGGGAGCCACCCGCTGGTTCCCGGACGGGACTATTAACATGGCCGGGTGTCTCACCCAAGGGGAGCTGGGCAACATGGACTCTCTCCGGCCCATCAGTTTCTCAGGTTTCACGGGGCAACCCACTATTGGGAGTGGGTTGGTACCAACTCTCCCGGCTCGCGGCTCTCAGGCTCTCACTGACCGGCTTCTCATCCCGACCAGGGCCGCCTACGCTACGATCATGGCCGGGCACCCTCTGCACTCGAGGCCCCGGCTTCAGCCCCACGAAGGCCGGCAAGCAGACGGGGACGGTTCTTCGGACCTACTGCACGGCGGAGCCCAAGAAACAGACGGTAAGTGATTGCTTCCCTTCAGCAGCTTAGATCAGCAAACCTTGCTCAGGATTATCTCCAAGATATACGTGCGGGGAGGTAGGGCCCACGGAGCCAAGCGTTTATGCAACCGTCCCGATCGCCATCTTGGCTCCTCCCAGGTACCTAGTCTTAATTCATCAAAGACCTACATTAACCTGTGTGAGTACGAGAAAGTGGAGGGCTATGATATGCTCCTGTGGCTGGCAAGTCTGCCGCACGTCAGGACCATTCCCAAGGAGAGGAAAATACCATGGCTTTCAAAAAAAGACTGCCTGCTTTAAAAAAATACTCAAGGACTCCGGCGGAGCAGTGGCGCTGCTAAACTGCAGGCACCCCAAAAAAGACTGAGAGAGCCCGGAAGTGCAAAAATCCAAAGCTGCAAATCACTACTGCACCCTATTTTCCTAGCCCGAGCTGAAGTGGGCCAATGGTGTCAGTGTGGTCCCCAAGCCCTCAAGAGACAGAGTCCACTTTGGTTTTAACCCTCGTGAACTCTCCGCCGCCGCCTGCAGCCTCTGTTTGTAGGCCCCCCTCTACAGTGAGTGCTCTTGCTGATAAAAATCCAATGCCTAAAGACAACTCTGCACCCGTTGCCCCTGGCCCGTGAAGAAGAGGACAAAGGTGTCCCAACATCCACAAGCATCATGAGACCTGAACCCCCACCCCCCTTGTGGTTCAGTCCAAGCATGCAGTCTCTTCTTGACCAGACCAACCCCCGTAGTGTAACATTGGACCCACGATGCTGGAAAGTACCTCTGCACCCAGCCGTGCCACTGGCGCCCGAGGTGACCTGTTAATGCTGCTGTGGCCCTTGCCACACACTCATCTTAAGCTCAGGAGATTGGACTCGTAATTCGCTGTATTGTACCTGAATGCTGTACTTGTTTTTCCACCCATAGGATAACATTGCAGCTTCTGAAAAAAATGCACTGTGTCGCCTTTTTAAATGCAACAGTATTTTGTCTTGAAAAATTTACTTACCTGATCTTATTGCTTCTGGTGCCTAAACATATATAAAGATATGTGTTCTTTTTATAAATTGGCGTGGAACTCCTTATTGAGTCGTGTGCATCATTTATTGACTATTGTGTTTATTTCCAGATATCTAAAACCCCTCTCTGATAGGCCTATGGCTGCTCGACCACACAACTTCCTAAAAGAGCAACTTGGGATTGCTAGAGCAAGCCCCTATCTGCCAGTAAGGGAATACCTGGACTCTTTGCACAGTATACCTCTTTTTAGTATACCATATAAAGAACCGGATTCCTACACCATTCCAGCGTACACCACTCCGGTATACCTCATCCCACTTTACTCCACATCGGTATACCACAATATACAGTACCACAGCACACTTTACAACACTATCCTCCACTATATTGTACCACACTCCACTTAATAACATTCCACTCAACAAGACTAAACTGTGCGAATATTACACATTTGTTAATAAAATTACGAAAACCATTGGAATTCACACAAAAAAAAGGTTAAACATAAGTGATAGTTAGAAAAACATTATGTATGTTTGGTATACAAACCCAACTTAGAATACACAAGCATTAGAAATTCAACAGTTATAGTTAAGTGTGACATGTATCATTTAGATACCCCTTTCAAATTATAAGTCATACTTATAACACACAATTAATCTTATGCACCACCTTTAAACTAATATCACTTGCACACATCAATACACTGTCTTGTCACCTCACTCCCCACACAATATTAACTATAACTCACCCCTACTATATGCACTATCTCTACTCTTGCATATTACAGAAGTGAGAGCATGTGAATTCACTGCATTAATAACAACACTTATCACATTTCAAATTACATGATTTCCCTGAACACAGTGCATGGTACAATGGCAAGTTATAGTTAATTTAAAAAAATTATTTTGACAAAATAAAATAGATGATTGGCCATTAGAAAACTACATCATACCAACAACTCAATTTCGAAAGAGGTACAGTTATTGGCTTATATACAATTCTTTGGTGAAAATATATTTTTCGCGGGTATAGCAGTACTATTGAGGATCTGCTATTGAAAGCAAAACGATCACACAGACGACGCTGATGTTCATAATGAACATTGACTTATCACAAAAGGGCAGCCGTACCAAAACAACATTTTCAATGATTTAATATCATAATGAACAATATTATAAGCTCAGTAAAAACATACAATTTCAATAAATAGAAACAAAAGTTTTAAATTAATTATAGTCAGGAAAACTTGATATATAATTTATATACAAAAACAACTTAAACTACACAAACCTTTCGAAACCTAAAAGTTATAGTTATAACTTAAAATTATTATTTGCACCCTGAGCAAAACATACTATAACTCGCGCACCTCCTAAATGAGCTATACTTACAAATAGCCCTGATACCAATTACCAATAATCCGTCAGTTGGCATTGTAGAAGGTCCAATCGTTTATTACAACAAACATAAACTCTGCCAGAGGAGCTCCTTGCGACCTAACTCCACGAGGTCCGCCAAGAAGACTGCTGGCACATTGTCAGCCGATCACATATATACTGATACATTTCGAAACCGTTACCCAAGAAGGAAAAATACAAGTTGGTACAGGTTGGTGCAAGGGAAAGACCATATATGGAACACAAAGCCTGCTCAGTTTCGTTCAGCTGGTTATAGCAAGGTCAAGAGGGTGACTCCCTTTGCTAGCTCTGAGGGAGTCCGGACAGTGCCTCCTGGAATGTGCTCATCCAGCATGCCCCACCTACAACCTTGACAGGCCTAATGTGCAGGAGCAGCAGTTGGCTACAATTATACTATTTCTCAGGGGAACAGTTTTGTCTAACTGTAATGGTGAGGCTTCACTAATGCGATGAGCAAGCTAGGCCACAAAATGGCGTCCAGTACGGTCAAGCTACATATGCTATGGTTAGGTATTAGAGGGTGTGATAAGCGTATACTAATCCCTAGGTTACCACGTATTGCGTGCTTATTCAGATGTGGACCCCTAGACTGGCATAATAGGTGCATCACGCTAATAACTAATTAAATCTACATATTGTATTAGGCCCAAATCAAGTTCTGGTTCTTCAAACCCTCCTTTTAACGTGATGTAGCTAACTAAAGTAGATACTAATCCTGGAAAATCTCCTCATTGATGGCCATTAATTCACAAATCTCTTGTTGGAGCATCTGAGCCTTAGAAGGACCAGGAGATGGGATGAGCATTGCGGGCACTTTAGTGGCGCAATAGGAGCAACAAGCCGGGCCACATTGCATACAAAGGCAGCAAGTAAAGATTATACCGGCTGCTCCAGCTACAATCATCAATAGCTTCCAACCCCAAGTCGAAAGAAGTCCCCAGAACCAACCAGAGAGTGACCAGGACCCATTCTCAGTATGCATTTCTGCCGCAATGCAACGCAATTTTTGGATCGCTAAATGAACCGTGGGGGCGGAGTCTGGAATGTATACACAACAGGAGCTGCCGATCACTCTGCATGCTCCTCCTCGATCAGCTAGGATGACGTCAAGAACCATCCGGTTCTGGAGCGAAACAAGTCTCGTGGCCTGAAGCTCTACAGTAATATTAGTCATAATCTCGGTGGTGATATTAATGACGTTCTCTACTATTCTGGATGAGCGTCTAATTTCCCTACTATTGAATATCAGCCCCCAGAAGGGGACCAATCCTTTACTAAAATCCGTGAACTGCTGCAAGGATGTGTCAGTCTGGTCTACCTCGGTCATCCCGAGCTGTCTACGTTGCCTATTTGAGACTACTTTCGGGACATGAAGTTGGTGCGTTTTATGGTAATCTGATGGCGCTATGTATACAGGGGGGTACAGGAAAGACAGATAGCACTGCCCCGCCCATCCCCGTGGTAACCAAGTATAAGCATTTTCCCCACAAACGAAATAGACATTTGGTGGTGTTAACAGCGGAGGGCTGCTGAAAATTGTCATTCTATAAGTATAATTGCAGACGCTATTTCCAACTTGAACATGTCCCATCCATGCACACAGAAATCGGAGGAAGTATTCAAAATAGGGACGGGCATAATGCGCTCACTGGTGACATTTCTGGCAACGAAATGGTGGAAGTACTGAGAATGATTAAAATTAGTAAAGTCATAAAGCTCGTCCTGCAACCAAGTACTGTTTTCATTGGTAGTATACAAATTCATACATGCATCTGGGTCCAGGGATCCCTCCCCCCCATTTCCAGCTGGGTCAAAACCTTGGTGTGTTTCAATATATGCTAGAATCATACTGTAATCCTTTTCTGTATACTGTTTTGGGTTTTCCACATAATGGTTATACATGGCAGAGAACATTTGAAACCACGCATCACAGCTACCTAGGTAGGATAAAGGTAATGAGAGGAACAGATCGTGCTTATGCATAACTGATGGCAAAAGGCCACAAACCCAACAATCGATTAGATTAGTAGTACTATGAGTTTGGTGGAGCATTTCTACAAATACGTTCTTTGCATAAGTCTGAAGGTGTCTTTCTTTATGTGGTGCTAAGGTGAACATCAAGTGCTCAGGCGGGGCAACGGTAGAAGGCATCGGATACTTATATTCTAAATATACGAATATGCTCATAAAAATGGCTAATATAACTGCTATTACTAACACAAAGGCTACTTTTACACGCATGGTCCAATCAGAAAACATTGGCTCATAAATGGCAAATATCGGGGTGCAATAGGACGCTCTTCTTCGAGTACAATATGACCAAACGTGTACATTCCTAACTAAAAGTCCAAAACTAAACTCCGGCGCAGCAGTCCGTCCTGCCAGAGGGTTCTTCTCCCTGTGTCCGTCAGAGTCTCACAGGCAGACTCCTATAGTTCATCTCAAGAACACAAAACATCGTCCCCAAAGGAATCCGATGTACAACCTGGCCAGTTACGAGTGTCAGTCTTTCTTTCTGAACAGAGCACACAACAAACATTCTAGCTCTCTGCGGGTTCAGTCCAGTGTCTCGCTCAGTACCTCAGACTTGGAATCTAGCAAATCCTTTCTATTCAAGTCTTTCCTTATCTCCTAGCAGTGGTGTCTGAGGGACTGTGATGTTTTCTTGGCCGCAGGTTGTATCGCACATGACCCGGAACTTCCTGATCAGAAAACTGCAAAGACGGTACTTTTCCTTCATCGGAGCTTCCGCTCGCCGGGGTATCAATAACAGGATTAAGGGCAATCGGAGATTCAGCTGAAACCTGTTCACCCGATCCTGTCACTCCCTCCTCTTGCCTTTGCTCTGTTTCGCAGGTGTCGGAAAAGGGAACATTTGTAGTGGCTCTCTCAGTTTCCTGACTCAAAATTCCACCAGAATGCTGATGATCATAAGGAAGCAGGAGCGGCAGTCATTTAAGATGGGAAACGTGGAGCCAGTGCTTCTTCCCATCCACTTTTACCGCCGTCCGCGTTGCAAGCAAGACTTGGTGAGGTTCAGACCACCTCGGGGCCAGGCTGGTGTCCCGCTCGTACTTCTTGACCAGTACCCACTGGCTGGGTTCCAATCGATGTCCGGGGCCCTCTGGCGGAGGCTGCAGTACAGATGCTACCTGCTGATGAATAGAACAAAGGTCTTTAGTCAAGGTATACAAGTAATCAATCAGCATAGGGTATTCAACATCAGTGAAAGATGCAGCCCGAAAATGACCTCATAGGGAGAGAGACCAGAACGTGAATGAGGAGTAACTCGTAATGACATGAGAGCCATGGGTAGGGTATCAGGCCATTTTAAACGAGTGCTTTCTTGGATTTTTGCCATTTTTAGCTTTAGTATACCATTATATTTTTCTACTAGTCCTGCTGACTGGGGGTGCCGGGCTGCATGGAATTTCCGTCGTATTTGTAGCCCATCCCAGATATGTTTAACGAGGGCCCCATGAAAGTGCCCCCCGTTGTCTGACCAAATGAAACGGGGCAAACCATATCTTGGTATAAATTCTTTGATAAGAGCCTTTGCTGTAGCCAAGGCGGTGTTTTCTTTAGTTAGGTAGGCCTCAACCCATTTTCTAAAGGCACAAACTACCACCAAAACATACTTTAAGTTGTTGACCAAATCAAGTTCTGGTTCTTCAAACCCTCCTTTTAACGTGATGTAGCTAACTAAAGTAGATACTAATCCTGGAAAATCTCCTCATTGATGGCCATTAATTCACTAATCTCTTGTTGGAGCATCTGAGCCTTAGAAGGACCAGGAGATGGGATGAGCATTGCGGGCACTTTAGTGGCGCAATAGGAGCAACAAGCCGGGCCACATTGCATACAAAGGCAGCAAGTAAAGATTATACCGGCTGCTCCAGCTACAATCATCAATAGCTTCCAACCCCAAGTCGAAAGAAGTCCCCAGAACCAACCAGAGAGTGACCAGGACCCATTCTCAGTATGCATTTCTGCCGCAATGCAACGCAATTTTTGGATCGCTAAATGAACCGTGGGGGCGGAGTCTGGAATGTATACACAACAGGAGCTGCCGATCACTCTGCATGCTCCTCCTCGATCAGCTAGGATGACGTCAAGAACCATCCGGTTCTGGAGCGAAACAAGTCTCGTGGCCTGAAGCTCTACAGTAATATTAGTCATAATCTCGGTGGTGATATTAATGACGTTCTCTACTATTCTGGATGAGCGTCTAATTTCCCTACTATTGAATATCAGCCCCCAGAAGGGGACCAATCCTTTACTAAAATCCGTGAACTGCTGCAAGGATGTGTCAGTCTGGTCTACCTCGGTCATCCCGAGCTGTCTACGTTGCCTATTTGAGACTACTTTCGGGACATGAAGTTGGTGCGTTTTATGGTAATCTGATGGCGCTATGTATACAGGGGGGTACAGGAAAGACAGATAGCACTGCCCCGCCCATCCCCGTGGTAACCAAGTATAAGCATTTTCCCCACAAACGAAATAGACATTTGGTGGTGTTAACAGCGGAGGGCTGCTGGAAATTGTCATTCTATAAGTATAATTGCAGACGCTATTTCCAACTTGAACATGTCCCATCCATGCACACAGAAATCGGAGGAAGTATTCAAAATAGGGACGGGCATAATGCGCTCACTGGTGACATTTCTGGCAACGAAATGGTGAAAGTACTGAGAATGATTAAAATTAGTAAAGTCATAAAGCTCGTCCTGCAACCAAGTACTGTTTTCATTGGTAGTATACAAATTCATACATGCATCTGGGTCCAGGGATCCCTCCCCCCCATTTCCAGCTGGGTCAAAACCTTGGTGTGTTTCAATATATGCTAGAATCATACTGTAATCCTTTTCTGTATACTGTTTTGGGTTTTCCACATAATGGTTATACATGGCAGAGAACATTTGAAACCACGCATCACAGCTACCTAGGTAGGATAAAGGTAATGAGAGGAACAGATCGTGCTTATGCATAACTGATGGCAAAAGGCCACAAACCCAACAATCGATTAGATTAGTAGTACTATGAGTTTGGTGGAGCATTTCTACAAATACGTTCTTTGCATAAGTCTGAAGGTGTCTTTCTTTATGTGGTGCTAAGGTGAACATCAAGTGCTCAGGCGGGGCAACGGTAGAAGGCATCGGATACTTATATTCTAAATATACGAATATGCTCATAAAAATGGCTAATATAACTGCTATTACTAACACAAAGGCTACTTTTACACGCATGGTCCAAGCAGAAAACATTGGCTCATAAATGGCAAATATCGGGGTGCAATAGGACGCTCTTCTTCGAGTACAATATGACCAAACGTGTACATTCATAACTAAAAGTCCAAAACTAAACTCCGGCGCAGCAGTCCGTCCTGCCAGAGGGTTCTTCTCCCTGTGTCCGTCAGAGTCTCACAGGCAGACTCCTATAGTTCATCTCAAGAAAACAAAACGTCGTCCCCAAAGGAATCCGATGTACAACCTGGCCAGTTACGAGTGTCAGTCTTTCTTTCTGAACAGAGCACACAACAAAAATTCTAGCTCTCTGCGGGTTCAGTCCAGTGTCTCGCTCAGTACCTCAGACTTGGAATCTAGCAAATCCTTTCTATTCAAGTCTTTCCTTATCTCCTAGCAGTGGTGTCTGAGGGACTGTGATGTTTTCTTGGCCGCAGGTTGTATCGCACATGACCCGGAACTTCCTGATCAGAAAACTGCAAAGACGGTACTTTTCCTTCATCGGAGCTTCCGCTCGCCGGGGTATCAATAACAGGATTAAGGGCAATCGGAGATTCAGCTGAAACCTGTTCACCCGATCCTGTCACTCCCTCCTCTTGCCTTTGCTCTGTTTCGCAGGTGTCGGAAAAGGGAACATTTGTAGTGGCTCTCTCAGTTTCCTGACTCAAAATTCCACCAGAATGCTGATGATCATAAGGAAGCAGGAGCGGCAGTCATTTAAGATGGGAAACGTGGAGCCAGTGCTTCTTCCCATCCACTTTTACCGCCGTCCGCGTTGCAAGCAAGACTTGGTGAGGTTCAGACCACCTCGGGGCCAGGCTGGTGTCCCGCTCGTACTTCTTGACCAGTACCCACTGGCTGGGTTCCAATCGATGTCCGGGGCCCTCTGGCGGAGGCTGCAGTACAGATGCTACCTGCTGATGAATAGAACAAAGGTCTTTAGTCAAGGTATACAAGTAATCAATCAGCATAGGGTATTCAACATCAGTGAAAGATGCAGCCCGAAAATGACCTCATAGGGAGAGAGACCAGAACGTGAATGAGGAGTAACTCGTAATGACATGAGAGCCATGGGTAGGGTATCAGGCCATTTTAAACGAGTGCTTTCTTGGATTTTTGCCATTTTTAGCTTTAGTATACCATTATATTTTTCTACTAGTCCTGCTGACTGGGGGTGCCGGGCTGCATGGAATTTCCGTCGTATTTGTAGCCCATCCCAGATATGTTTAACGAGGGCCCCATGAAAGTGCCCCCCGTTGTCTGACCAAATGAAACGGGGCAAACCATATCTTGGTATAAATTCTTTGATAAGAGCCTTTGCTGTAGCCAAGGCGGTGTTTTCTTTAGTTAGGTAGGCCTCAACCCATTTTCTAAAGGCACAAACTACCACCAAAACATACTTTAAGTTGTTGACGCGCTCCATATGAATATAATCCATCTGGAGTAATTCAAACGGTAAGGTTGGGGGTGCAAAACTTCCACTCAAAACATTTTCTGCCTTCCCTGGATTGTGTTGCAAACATACCATACAGTATTGAACCAAACGGACAGCCGTCCTTTGTATGTTGGGGTTATTCCATAACGGATCCAACACAGCACAAATGTCTTTAGCTCCGATATGGGCAGGACCATGGGCCATAGTTACAACGGCTTGTATCAATGTATTGGGTAATAACCATCTCTGTTTTTCTGTCAAATCAATCCAACAATTATGTTCATCTAATCTCCCCACTTCCTGCTCCCATTGTTCCAATTCTACTGGAGGGGCTTCTTTCTGTATTTCCTTAACGCTCTATATGGTATTATCAAATATATCAGATTCCTCCACCCATCTTGCAGAAGTCGTCACAAACATAGTCGATATTGTGGACTGAGCCGTTTGCTTAGCAACCTGATCAGCAAACGCATTCCCCTCGCCCACCTCGTCCACCACTGCCTTATGGGCACTGCATTTGATTATAGCTAGTTTCTTGGGCAAGGTTAGGGCATCAAGTAATCGCAACACCAAAGGACCATTCTGTATTTTCTGACCGTGAGAGGTGAGGAAACCCCGCTCCCTCCACAGCCGCCCAAAGCTATCGGCCACACCAAAGGCGTATTGGCTGTCTGTGTAGATGTTAACCTCGAGTCCATCACTCAATTCACAGGCTCGTAATAATGCCACCAGTTCAGCAGCCGGGGCTGACCAGTGGGGAACTTGAGATGTTTCAACCACCATTTTCAAGGTGGTGATTGCATATGCAGCTGTTGTTGTTTCATCTGCTAACTTGAAACAAGACCCATCCACATATAGCTCTCCCTGAGGGTCAGAAGGAGGAATGTCCGTGAGGTCAATCCTACCCTTCGTTTCTTCTTCAGTTCGGAATATGCAATCGTGTACATCATTTGTAATTTCAGCAGAAGGGAGTGGCAACAATATGGCAGGATTTAACGTGGCACATCGTGTAATCGTAATATGTGGGGCAAATAGTGTCAATTCGTAACCAGTGAGGCGTGCACTTGTAAGATGCTGTGTCTTAGCAATGCGTCCACATCATGCAGCACCATCACTGTTAAACTGGAATTTAGAACGAGTCCCTCCGACTGTCCGATAGCCACAGCGACAGCTGCTGTGGCCCTCAGACAGCTAGGAAGTGCTCTCATTATCCAATGTGGCCGACAAATAAGCGCAAGGTCTTTGCTTGCCACCAAATCCATGCGTTCACACTGAAAGCGAACAACCGTCGACCTCGTGCACATATAGTACAAAGGGTTTACGATAGTCAGGAGTACCCAAGACGGGTACAGAACAAAGAACAGATTTCAAAGAGTCAAAAGAATGCTGACATTCGTCTGTCCAAGGGAGGGGTTCATGCACATCTTTAGTGGTTAAATGCAACAAAGGTTTAGCAAGAAGAGAAAAATTAGGTATCCATTGGTGACAGTAAGAAGTGATGCCAAGAAAAGCACGAACTTCACGTTGGGTGCAAGGAACAGACATGTTAGAGATAGTAGTAATACGCCCAGGAGTCAAACGCCTACCCTCCTTCGATAGTAGATGACCTAAGTAGGTCACCTCCTGTCGACAATATTGAAATTTGGACAGGGACACCTTATTACCTTGCGCCGCCAGATGGTGCAGTAATTTAACAGTAGCATCTTTGCAGCCTGCTTCAGTGTCGGACGCTATTAACAAGTCGTCCACATGTTGCAAAAGCACATTACCTGCGGGCAAAACTAAATCATCCAACAGAGCCTTAAGGGCCTGACTATAGATACTCGGACTCTCAGTATAGCCTTGAGGTGCATGACAGAATCTAAAGCTTCGGCCAGATAACGAGAAGCCGAAGATCTGCCTGCTATCGGAATGGATCGGGATACTGAAGAAGGCGTTCTTCAGATCGATGACTGAAAAATATTGGGCCGTAGGTGGGATCATCGTAAGTATAGTGGTGATATCAGTTACTACAGGGTACTGTGGTACTACAATCTTATTAACTTCCCGCAGGTCAATGACAAAACGATACGCATCAATATTTCCTTGAGATCCTGACTCAGGGGATTTCTTCTAAATAGGGAGAATGGGACTGTTACAAACATTGGCAGCTGTTTCCTCAACCACCCCTTTATCAATTAAATCTTGAATGATTGAGAGCAAGGCTCGCTCGCCTGCCGGCGAAATCTTATACTGGGGTATACGGGGCAATTTCACACCAGTTTTCAACGTATTATGGACGGGCGGGATATCTAATTTACCGACATCCCCATTCCCGGTGGCCCATAGGGTGGCAGGAACAGTACCAAATTCAGGTGGAAGGGGTTCATTTTTAGCAAAACATTGTTTCATACTGTCAGCATAAGGTTGTATTGTTAAGTAGAATTTTTAACAAAGGAAGGAGAGAGAGAGTATATGGATTCGTTCTCCCTAGGTAACGTTTACAAAACAAGTGGAATCCATAAAGTTATGGGTTGACGATGTCCCTACTGTGGTTGGGAGCACGTCTGGTGTTTTTGGGTACCCCTCACACACCAACAGGCCCCTTGGTGTCATGCTTCATCATCGGGGTCATCGTATCCCTCTACGGGATACGGCGTGCTGCGACCAGCGAGTGCGCGGTAGCACTGTAATGGCTATGTGTGGTGTATAGTGAGGGTTGTTTTAACATATAGTGAGTGAGTGTGGTGGTGGGGTCGGGATAGTGAGTGGAAATTAAAAAGGACCTGACTCGTGGGTAGGCTCAAAAAACTTTAATGATTCCCCGAGTTGGTACTATTAAAAAGATATAAGAGGAAGAGCGTAGTATTATGTGCGCTGCCTCTGGGTGTGTGTCAACATGTTTCGATGTAAGAACATCTTCTTCAGGACAGGGTTACACAAAATCCCCACCTTACTCACGTTTTTCTAATTTGTGTATATACAAAAAAGTGATATTTATTAGTGAAGGTCTATTATTGTACCTAAACTTTAGCCGCAATTTTGCAGACCTGTAGAGAGAAAGGATAAAAAAAAATTCTGGTAGTCCTTGCTTTCAAAAAAGACCATGGGTTAAATACATCCGTGGTATTGGTCATGCAGAAAAAGTGCGGTCTTTAAAATGTTGAAAAATAATCATGGCACGAAGTGTTTACTCTATACAACTATTTTTAACGTGCCTATTGTGAAAAAATAATCCAAAATAATCCAAAATATTCGAAAAATATTCGAAAAAAGAGGACACATACAAAACGAACACACATACAACATAAAGCACACACTCTAGATTCGGGCCATGTTTTGTGCCACCTGTACTTTCCAATGGTGGTAAGGTAACTGTGCTGCAACTAGTAAAACAGCTTAAACATACTGTAAAAATGGGAGTTCAATGCTCCATGAGACCGTGTCTAACGTAGGGGTTACCCGGGCTTCCTTGCTGCCTGTGAACAGGAAAAATGGACAAGATATATACATCCTGCTGTTTATATCGTTTGGTACTTCCAATGCCGTCTGGAAATGTCCGTTTCATTCAATTACTCACGGGTCTATGAGGAGAATCCCTCTTCGCTGCCCCTTACGCCGGCTCCGCTGTGTCTAAGAGTGTGTTTTAGACGAGCCCTTTTATATGCTGGGTACACGCCCAGGTCTTTCTTAATTAGCGGCCGTTGCGCAGGTATTTAGTCAATTAGCCGCCGGGGAGCCCATATTTGGTCTACCGCTGATCTGACTGTTAATTGGTGAGAGGCCGCGCGGTTGTCTTACGCGCATGCGCATAGAAGTGGCCTTCCCCGTCTATAACGTGAGAGTGCGTCTCTGTTGACGCGCATGCGCATTGCATCAAAACGGGATGCGTTGTCGTTCCTGATGTTCAGTGAAACTTTGTGTGTATGACGTGAGAGTCCGTCTCCATTTCGCGCATGCGCATCGCATAAAAACGGGATGAGTTGTTTTTTCTGTTGTTCAATGAAACATTGTCATGACTTCAAACTATCCATTTGTTTCTCTAATTTATATTGATGGGGCAGCATCCCGGCCCCTGTTATTCATGCTGCTCTGTGCATGCTCGTCACAACGAGCTCATGTTCCTTCTTTTCCATGTGTCAGGCGAGCAAGGTGTCGGTAAACTTGTACTGCACGGTCCCTAGGAGGATATAACACTAGGTGTGTTTATTTAGAAATGTCTTAATGTCAACTCAGTTTCTTAATTGCCCCCATGGTATGTCATCGTTGAGGCCTGATATATGGGTCCCCAAACGGAACACCCAACGTTGCTCCTTCTCAAAAAGGCCATGTTCTGAAGGCAACTGCTCAATGATGGTCCAGTGGATGTCATTGACACAGTGTCCCATCTCCAGGAAGTGGTTGGCCATTTTGGTGGTGCTTTTCTTGCACCGTATATTGCTCTTATGTTCGTTGAGTCTTGATTTTATTGCTCTTGTTGTCATGCCAATGTATTCCAGACGGCAGGGGCACGTAATCATGTAGACAACGTTTTTGCTGTTGCAGTTTGTCAACCTTCTCTGGTCCCATTTCGTGCCATTGGTGAAGGTAAGTTGTTTACTCCTTTTGGTCAGGTGACAGCTGGCACAGTTGCCACATGGGAAATGACCCTGTGTCCCATGTACAGAAGGTTGGTGTTGTGGAGAAGTTCTGGGGCGTGTATGTACAAGGATGTCCTTAAGGTTCTTCCCGCGTCTGTGGGAGAACATTGGTTTTTCTATCTCCAAATCACCGCAATTCGGGATGCGCCAATGCTTGTTCACTATCTTCGACACCTCATTTGAATGGGTGTTATATGTGGTGATACATATTGGTCTGGTTTGTTTCTCACTGGTTACCACCTTGTTTTCAAGGAGAGCCTCTCTGTTGTTGTTCTTGGCTCTCTTCATTGCTGTATTGATTACTCTGTCCGGGTACTTCCTAGCTTGCAGTTTCAATTTTAGGTCCTTGGCCTGTGATTTGTAGCTGTCCATCTGTGTGCAATTCCTCCTGAGCCTCAGGAACTGACCATAGGGGAGGTTCATCCGGAGGTGTCGCGGATGAAAACTGTCATACTGTAGTAGACAATTCCTGGCCGTGGGTTTAAAATGTGTAGTAGTTTCCAAACCTCCATTCCGATGGTAAATGTTGAGGTCAAGAAAAACCAGTTCCTCTTTAGAAACTGAATGGGTGAATTTCAGGAAACGATCTTGGGTGTTTAGCCATTCCATGAAACTGGTCACTGTCTCAATGTCGCCTTCCCAGATGATGAAAATGTCATCGATGTATCGCTTCCAGGTGAGTATATTGTCTCTGTAGGGGTTCCGTGGAGTCAGGATTTTGTTGGTTTCCATATGGTGCACATACAGCCCCGCCAGACTCGGCGCAAATGTGCTCCCCATGCTCGTGCCATGGCTTTGGAGGTATATGGTGCCATTAAACTCGAAAAAGTTTTTAGTCAGAGCTAGTGCAATGCACTCCATTACAACTCCTCTTGGGGTGTGGTACCGCCAGCTAGCACTGTACAGAACTTCCTCAATTATGGCCAGGGTTTCGTCATGGGGGAGGCTGGTGTACAAGCTCTCCACATCCAGGCTGAGTAGTAGTTGGTGGTTTGGATCAAATGGTAGGTCTTGGAGTAATTGTAAGACAGCTTTTGTATCTTTTAGATAGGTGTCTGTGGCCTGAATTAGAGGTCGTAAGAATGCGTCTGAGAATTTCGAGAGTGGTTCGAGGATTGAACCGATACCCGAGACAATGGGTCTCCCGGGTGGGTTGTCTATGTTTTTGTGGATTTTGGGTATGCAGTAAAACTGGGGTGTCCGTGGATGGCTCTGTATTAAGAATTCAGATTCTTTTTTTGACAGCCAGTCATGTGTCACAGCCTCTTCAATCATTCCACCAATGGTTCTCCTGAGGGATTCGGTAGGGTCTTGGGCAAGTACAGTGTAATTGCGTCTGTCCGATAGGAGTCTCAGGCATTCCTGGTTGTATGCCACTGTTGTTTGCATGACAATCGCTCCGCCCTTATCAGCGGGTTTTATGGTTATGGCCTGGTTTTCGGTCAGTTCACCAGGCCGAAAACCAGGCCATAACCATAAAACCCGCTGATAAGGGCGGAGCGATTGTCATGCAAACAACAGTGGCATACAACCAGGAAGGCCTGAGACTCCTATCGGACAGACGCAATTACACTGTACTTGCCCAAGACCCTACCGAATCCCTCAGGAGAACCATTGGTGGAATGATTGAAGAGGCTGTGACACATGACTGGCTGTCCAAAAAAGAATCTGAATTCTTAATACAGAGCCATCCACGGACACCCCAGTTTTACTGCATACCCAAAATCCACAAAAACATAGACAACCCACCCGGGAGACCCATTGTCTCGGGTATCGGTTCAATCCTCGAACAACTCTCGAAATTCTCAGACGCATTCTTACGACCTCTAATTCAGGCCACAGACACCTATCTAAAAGATACAAAAGCTGTCTTACAATTACTCCAAGACCTACCATTTGATCCAAACCACCAACTACTACTCAGCCTGGATGTGGAGAGCTTGTACACCAGCCTCCCCCATGACGAAACCCTGGCCATAATTGAGGAAGTTCTGTACAGTGCTAGCTGGCGGTACCACACCCCAAGAGGAGTTGTAATGGAGTGCATTGCACTAGCTCTGACTAAAAACTTTTTCGAGTTTAATGGCACCATATACCTCCAAAGCCATGGCACGAGCATGGGGAGCACATTTGCGCCGAGTCTGGCGGGGCTGTATGTGCACCATATGGAAACCAACAAAATCCTGACTCCACGGAACCCCTACAGAGACAATATACTCACCTGGAAGCGATACATCGATGACATTTTCATCATCTGGGAAGGCGACATTGAGACAGTGACCAGTTTCATGGAATGGCTAAACACCCAAGATCGTTTCCTGAAATTCACCCATTCAGTTTCTAAAGAGGAACTGGTTTTTCTTGACCTCAACATTTACCATCGGAATGGAGGTTTGGAAACTACTACACATTTTAAACCCACGGCCAGGAATTGTCTACTACAGTATGACAGTTTTCATCCGCGACACCTCCGGATGAACCTCCCCTATGGTCAGTTCCTGAGGCTCAGGAGGAATTGCACACAGATGGACAGCTACAAATCACAGGCCAAGGACCTAAAATTGAAACTGCAAGCTAGGAAGTACCCGGACAGAGTAATCAATACAGCAATGAAGAGAGCCAAGAACAACAACAGAGAGGCTCTCCTTGAAAACAAGGTGGTAACTAGTGAGAAACAAACCAGACCAATATGTATCACCACATATAACACCCATTCAAATGAGGTGTCAAAGATAGTGAACAAGCATTGGCGCATCCTGAATTGCAGTGATTTGGAGATAGAAAAACCAATGTTCTCCCACAGACGCGGGAAGAACCTTAAGGACATCCTTGTACATACACGCCCCAGAACTTCTCCACAACACCAACCTTCTGTACATGGGACACAGGGTCATTTCCCATGTGGCAACTGTGCCAGCTGTCACCTGACCAAAAGGAGTAAACAACTTACCTTCACCAATGGCACGAAATGGGACCAGAGAAGGTTGACAAACTGCAACAGCAAAAACATTGTCTACATGATTATGTGCCCCTGCCGTCTGGAATACATTGGCATGACAACAAGAGCAATAAAAACAAGACTCAACGAACATAAGAGCAATATACGGTGCAAGAAAAGCACCACCAAAATGGCCAACCACTTCCTGGAGATGGGACACTGTGTCAATGACATCCACTGGACCATCATTGAGCAGTTGCCTTCAGAACATGGCCTTTTTGAGAAGGAGCAACGTTGGGTGTTCCGTTTGGGGACCCATATATCAGGCCTCAACGATGACATACCATGCGGGCAATTAAGAAACTGAGTTGACATTAAGACATCTCTAAATAAACACACCTAGTGTTATATCCTCCTTGGGACCGTGCAGTACAAGTTTACCGACACCTTGCTCGCCTGACACATGGAAAAGAAGGAACATGAGCTCGTTGTGACGAGCATGCACAGAGCAGCATGAATAACAGGGGCCGGGATGCTGCCCCATCAATATAAATTAGAGAAACAAATGGATAGTTTTAAGTCATGACAATGTTTCATTGAACAACAGAAAAAACAACTCATCCCGTTTTTATGCGATGCGCATGCGCGAAATGGAGACGGACTCTCACGTCATACACACAAAGTTTCACTGAACATCAGGAACGACAACGCATCCCGTTTTGATGCAATGCGCATGCGCGTCAACAGAGACGCACTCTCACGTTATAGACGGGGAAGGCCACTTCTATGCGCATGCGCGTAAGACAACCGCGCGGCCTCTCACCAATTAACAGTCAGATCAGCGGTAGACCAAATATGGGCTCCCCGGCGGCTAATTGACTAAATACCTGCGCAACGGCCGCTAATTAAGAAAGACCTGGGCGTGTACCCAGCATATAAAAGGGCTCGTCTAAAACACACTCTTAGACACAGCGGAGCCGGCGTAAGGGGCAGCGAAGAGGGATTCTCCTCATAGACCCGTGAGTAATTGAATGAAACGGACATTTCCAGACGGCATTGGAAGTACCAAACGATATAAACAGCAGGATGTATATATCTTGTCCATTTTTCCTGTTCACAGGCAGCAAGGAAGCCCGGGTAACCCCTACGTTAGACACGGTCTCATGGAGCATTGAACTCCCATTTTTACAGTATGTTTAAGCTGTTTTACTGGTTGCAGCACAGTTACCTTACCACCATTGGAAAGTACAGGTGGCACAAAACATGGCCCGAATCTAGAGTGTGTGCTTTATGTTGTATGTGTGTTCGTTTTGTATGTGTCCTCTTTTTTCGAATATTTTTCGAATATTTTGGAAATAGTATTTTTTCACAATAGGCACGTTAAAAATAGTTGTATAGAGTAAACACTTCGTGCCATGATTATTTTTCAACATTTTAAAGACCGCACTTTTTCTGCATGACCAATACCACGGATGTATTTAACCCATGGTCTTTTTTGAAAGCAAGGACTACCAGAAATTTTTTTTATCCTTTCTCTCTACAGGTCTGCAAAATTGCGGCTAAAGTTTAGGTACAATAATAGACCTTCACTAATAAATATCACTTTTTTGTATATACACAAAACGTGAGTAAGGTGGGGATTTTGTGTAACCCTGTCCTGAAGAAGATGTTCTTACATCGAAACATGTTGACACACACCCAGAGGCAGCGCACATAATACTACGCTCTTCCTCTTATATCTTTTTAATAGTACCAACTCGGGGAATCATTAAAGTTTTTTGAGCCTACCCACGAGTCAGGTCCTTTTTAATTTCCACTCACTATCCCGACCCCACCACCACACTCACTCACTATATGTTAAAACAACCCTCACTATACACCACACATAGCCATTACAGTGCTCCCGCGCACTCGCTGGTCGCAGCACGCCGTATCCCGTAGAGGGATACGATGACCCCGATGATGAAGCATCACACCAAGGGGCCTGTTGGTGTGTGAGGAGTACCCAAAAACACCAGACGTGCTCCCAACCACAGTAGGGACATCGTCAACCCATAACTTTATGGATTCTACTTGTTTTGTATTGTTAAGTAGACACCGTCTGGGGAGCAATAGATTTTTGCATTCAGCTTTTTCAACATATCCAAACCCAATAATTTCTCACCACAATGCGAAGTCAACAGAAAAGGTGAATCAATAGTAGCAGGACCAATAGTGAAGGGGAGGGGCTTAGAGATGGGGCTTATCACTGGAACTCCTGAAAATCCCACAGATACATTATTTTGCCCGGACAGAGCCGCCCCTGGAACCAACGATCGAGCAACCGAACTGTTCATTGCTCCCGTGTCAATCAGAAAATTCTCAGAAGTCCCCATCAACTCCCCTTTCACATAGGGTCCTTGTTGATTGACTGGGATCGACACTTGGCCCCTACTCTGTCCCTGGCTGCTCTATGGGTGGACATACCCATCCTGATCCCCAAATGAGTATTCCTCATTATAGTATTGTCTACCCTGAGGGTTATCAAAATGGTTTCGTTCGGACTTGCCTTGAGCTGCCTCTTCTCTACGCATATCACTCCGGTCTGGGCCACCTCTCCCACGTCCTCGTCCCCGAATCACTCCGTTCTGGGCAAGCAGTAACGGACATTGAGCTTTCCAATGTTCTTCCTGTTTACAATAAGCACACTGATTCGGTCCTAATGGCTGGACCGCACCTGCGCCTCTGCCTGTCCCCACCTCTCTAGATACTGGCCCTCGGACTCCCCTCCCTCCTCCTTGTCCTCGAACGACTTGCTGTAACAATACTCGGGTTTTTAGATCCTTTCTTCTCCACTTTATCCTTGCTCTCATTCTCCCTATGCTCGTAGTATTGGGCCATGCTTAAAATCACGGAGGGAGTGGAAGTAGTCCAGGTACTCTCGGCAGCTTGCAATCGCGTTGAAATTTCAGGTGTCAAATTGGTTATAAACCTATTCACAAACAAGCAGACCCCGCCTTCTGTGGCTAGGTCCTGTCCACTAAAATCAATAAAAACTCCTTCGAATCGGGTGAAGAAATCGGAAACGCTCTCGTCTTTCTTCTGCCTACAAGCTGTCAATTTATCCCAGTCAACCTTCCGGGGGGGAATCAGGGTGTGCATGTAAACTATTATTTTAGCTGGCAAAGTAGTAATCTCATTTCTAGGCTTATCTCCAGGTGTAAGATCCCGGTTCCAATCTTTCAGCTCATTCCAAGTTCCCCCTAGTTCTGCTGTGTGATCAGTGTCATGGACCTGTCGCCATATATCAACCGGGACCAACAACCCGAAAAACAGTTCTACGTCTGCTAACGTCATTACAGCCGAGGCTGCAGCTTCAGTTAGCTCTTTATAGTAAGCGGCGGGGTTCTTGCGGGGGTCAGGTCATTGCGATTTTAAAGCAAGGACCTCACTTCGCTAACATTGAGATACACCCATTGTTCCTGAAACCGGGCCTCTTCTCGACCTCTTATAATCTGATTACTACCATCACGTGTTTCAGGAACTTCGGGATGAAAAATAGGTTGCACTTCCCTCATGGGATGCTGAGAATCCCAATTGGGACTTTTTACAAACATCCTACCTCGATATCGTACTAAGGTTTCTACGTTCTTGTACACCTCCACTGGGCTAAAATCGAACTTGTGGGCTCGATCCCGAATATCATACAGTACCTGGGGTGCCATTCCGTCCTGAAAGCACCCTTCCCAGGCATCAATAAGATAGCAGGACATTTGGTGCAAAGCATGCTGTTGCATAACTGGTTCTAGATCCTTGATAGTACTCCATAAGTCAGCTATCGTATAAACATCTTTCCGCATCCATCTAACTGCCTGATCTGTTATAGCCTCTTTCTCACTGTATTCCAAAGAGGCTCTGGTAAACAACCGTCTCGTATTCATACCACCGGGTGCTTCCAATGGTGTGCGCTCCCTATCATCGGGGGTCGTACTAGCTGATTGGGAGGTCCATATGGGACTCGGGACTGTCAAATTGCCGTGTGTCAGGGATAAGGGAAGCTGTGTCTCTCGATGAGGTAGGGGTGGTACGAGACGTACCTAAGGGAGCGAGAGACACGTCTGCCTCCGGGTCAGAGGCCAAGGAGGCGGTAGCTGGCTGAAGTGGTACTGCAGGATATATGCGTTGAGGCGCATACAGTTGGGGTGGCCGAACATTCAATAACTCTTCTATCTCATCCTCCGCTTCATTTCGGGTCACATAACTCTTGTCTACTTGTAACCTAAACTTCCTATCTGCGCACTCAATGTTTTGCTCAGTCTGGTTTTTATCATGAGCAATGGCTTTCTGAGTTATAGTCTGTCCTTGCTGTATCTTTATTAATTTCTCGGCCAGTATGCGTCTCCGCTTTGCCTCTTTCTGCCATTTATTAAGAGTATCAAACATAGACTGTCTGCTGCGTTTTGCAAATAGACGCTCCTGCAAATACTGGATCTTCTTTTCATCAAAAGATCCTGTCTTTGGCCATTGTAATTCCACGTTATCTTTAGTGTACTTATTCCATAGAGAATTAAATAAGAGTGGGCCAATACCATGTTTACAGTACATATCATGGCTAGGGGTTCCCTCGGGAGGGGCTGGCTGACTCTCATCCAGTCTTGTAGCTCCTTGGCCAATAAAGCCGAAGCATAACTTACTAAAACACGGCAATGCCCTTTCTCTAAATTTTAACGACTTCCAGCTGAAAAGGAAAAAGAAAGTTATTTACAATACTCTCATACACATGGCCATGCTTTCAATCGTATTTATTCTTACACAAACAAATTTATCACAAATTTAATTAACATGAAGGACGAACAAACTGATTCCAAACAAATGGTGGAGCCCGTCGACTCCCACCTATGGAGAATTCTTTTCCAAAACCTCCAAAACTAGGAGGACCCAAGCAACAAAATCGAACAGTCTTGTCCTTAGACTGCCTAGAGATGGCCACACAGGTTTCTTCAAACCACAGACCTACCTACAGACCATCTGGCAACGTTCATGGTTCACCTCCCGGACTATTCTGGCTGAGCCCGCTTTTTCAAGCATCACTCCAGATCTGTCCGAGTGCTACCCAATCTCAGCTGCCAGCATTTCCGAGAGCTGTCCGGCCGCGTGTAAACCTGTCCCACAGGTTACACCGAGGCGTCTGGTTCCAATCTCTAGTTATTCCAACATTCAAAACAGAGACGTCCGCCCGTGCAGTCTCACTACTGCCCCGTCAGACCCCCCTTTCGAGTGCTCCGTGACTAGAAGTCACCAAATTCCAAGTTCCAAATTCAAATCCAAAGGATATCCAACTCAGGACAAGACAAATCACTCACCTGGTGCACTCAGGTCTGATTGCGCGTTCTCCACTGCCAATTCCTGTAGACCAAAGTGGTCCATTCTCGGGTTACACCTAAAAGGACTCCGGCGTGGGGTCACTAGCAGCTGGGGCTCTCTCGATCGGGGGGCGGAGCTGACCCCAAATTCTTCGGTCGATCCTTCCCCCCGATCAAGATCACCCTTTCTAATGTCCCGTTCCTTTCTGATTAAAGAGGGGCGACCCCAACGAGGAGTCCCGGCGGAGTCGCCAACTGAAGTACCGAAAAAAACGTACCCAATAAATGAGCTATACTTACAAATAGCCCTGATACCAATTACCAATAATCAGTCAGTTGGCAGTGTAGAAGATCCAATTGTTTATTACAACAAACATAAACTCTACCAGAGGAGCTCCTTGCGACCTAACCCCACGAGTTCCGCCAAGAAGACTGCTGGCACATTTTCAGCTGATCACATATATACTGATACATTTCAAAACAGTTACCCAAGAAGGAAAAATACAAGTTGGTACAGGTTGGTGCAAGGGAAAGACCATATATGGAACACAAAGCCTGCTCAGTTTCGTTCAGCTCGTTATAGCAAGGTCGAGAGGGTGACTCCCTTCTGCTAGCTCTGAGGGACAGTGCCTCCTGGAATGTGCTCATCCAGCATGCCCCCACCTACAACCTTGACAGGCCTAACGTGCAGAAGCAGCAGTTGGTTACAATTATACTATTTCTCAGGGGAACAGTTTCGTCTAACTGTAATGGTGAGGCTTCACTAATGCGATGAGCAAGTTATGCCACAAAATGGCGTCCAGTACGGTCAAGCTACATATGCTATGGTTAGGTGTTAGAGTGTGTGACAAGCGTATACTAATCCCTAGGTTACCACGTATTGCGTGCTTATTCAGATATGGACCCCTAGACTGGCATAATAGGTGCATCACGCTAATAACTAATGAAATCTACATTTTGTATTAGGCCCAAATCAAGTTCTGGTTCCTCAAAGCACAATGTTGTCGACTAGCTAGCCAGAATACATTATGCACTGCTTATACAATTACATATTACCTCACTTATAGCATGTTAAATCACAATATTCTTAACAACACTCATGAGATATATGCATAGTAGAGGCCTGAGTGATAGTTAATTTAACCTGGCTAGCAAGATGACAATACTGTTTTTGGAGGTACATGAGTTATAGTACGTTTAGCTTGAGTGCAAATTATATTTTAAGGTATAACTTTAACTTTTCAATTTCTAAGGTTTGTGTAGTTTCAGTGTGTTTTCTGTAGAAATAATACATGAAGGTTTCCTTACTATAACTATTCTGAACCTAGTGAAAATAATGCAAAAAAGCACAAAGCGTCAACTGTGGACATCTGGTTGTGCCAGACTGGGACAAAGTCACAAGTTGAGGCTGACCGCAATGGAGCACTGGCCGGCTACAGGGACCTAGTTAGGCCTGCTGAACAAAGTACCTTTTTTTTTATAACATATTTTTATTGATTTTTCATAACAAAACTCCTGGAAACTATAGCTGATATTGTGTACATGATGGCATAAGAGTTCCCATTGGGAAATAAAATGCAAGGAATGAAGAAGTATAATGTACATCATAATCAACAACATCTATAGTCAGCGTTATCAATAAAAGGTATCCATATCTCAGCACATAATATCCGCCATTGCTCGGTATGATCTCTTCTCAAATGAATATGTAACGGCATATATCCGACATTAATAATAATCCCTGTTAACCTTTCCTCTCATACAAAGAGAGGCTAATATCTAACAACTATATCCACCCCCATCCATTACAGACTCAGACAGAAACTCCCATACTCGAATGACCAACAGCAATGCAATATATTCATTTACATCCAATGACCCTTTTTATAATCAATAATTATCACGGTATTTCTGATGGATACATCTGCCAGTGGATTCCTCACCTTGTGAATATCCCCCTGCGTCAGCAACATTCGGAAATTCTTTTGGAGCTTCGTGCCGACGTGGACGATGTCACAGAAGCACGGCATAGCGCGCGGCTCCGCTGACGTCACCGACTCTATAATAGGCCCACGTCGGCGTGATGACATCAGTTCCCTTTTTTCCGTGTCGTCGACGCTAACGGTTTTCGAGGGATCCTCTGTAGCTGTTGGTAACTTTGATAGTTTTGTTATCTGTCTGGTTTCTTCTTGCTTCTTTGTCTCTTGTCGAAGATGTCTACTAAGAAGACCGGCTTCAAGTCGTGCGGGGAGTGCGGAAAGATGATGTCGATTACGGACCCGCACGAAGACTGTATTTGGTGCCTGAGTTCGGACCATGATGTGCAGGGGTGTTCTTCCTGCAAGAAGATGAACCCGAAAGCCCTTCGTGAGAGAGAGGCAAAACTTCTGGTGGCCAAATGAAAAGGTAAAAAGGAAAAGAAGACTTCGAGGTCGCGGTCGAGGCGGACGAGGTCGAAGTCGAGATCGAGATCCCGCACGGCGTCGCCTTCGAAGTCGTCATCGGGACATGCTTCTAGATCAGCAAAAAAGAAGCATAAGAAGAAAAGACATGGATCTCGTCATCCTTCCAGATTCGAGACCGAAGTCGCCTAGGAGGAGACATAGAAAAGATGAAGTATCTCCTTCACCAGAGGTTCTGGATCTGGAAGGTGAGGCCATGCCCTTGGAGTCGCCGGAGCATTCACCGGCTCTGGTATTGAATTTTTCTCCAGCTCCGTCTCGAGAGGAAGAAGAGACTCCTTTACCAGAGGGTTTGATGTCTCCGGTTCATCCACCTGTAGAAGAGGAGGTGAATCCGGAGATTCCACATGAGCATCCTGTGAGTCCTTACCCGCCCTTTCCAAGAGACCCTACACAGTTTTTGAACGCAATGTATGGTGTCTACTCAAGAGCTTTGTACCCCTCTGGTGCACCTTCAGGTCCCATGGGCCCATTTGCATATAATCTGGGAGGTCCCCATTCTTATGCTCAGGCTCCATTTATGCCATTTATGCTGGCGCCGACTCCGCCTTGGCATTTCGCGGCGCCGCCGAGGTCTTTGACGCCGATACCGTCGTCACCGGTGCCGGACTGACCTCGAGAACATCGGCCTGTGCTCCCGGATCCGATCTCTACGCCGGCTCCGGCGGAGTCGATCGTAGATGCGACGCCGCTGCTCTTGAAGGAGAGATCGAGGCGTGAAGCTCAGCGCCTTGTTGAAGAGCGGAGGTATAGAGAGGCTGAAGTCGAAGAAGGTGAGCTTCAAGAGGATTATTTTGATGACTTGAGGGAGGCTAGCGGTTTGGAGCTTTCGCCTGATTGGGAGCTATCTTCTGTTTCAGATGCCCCTTCAAAAGACGTTGCACCAGACCATGTGGTCATCAAGAAGGCTGCAAATCTTTTGAATTTAAGCCTTCGTACTGCTGAATTCAAATCTAATCTTTTGACAGAAGTCCTCCATTCCCCATCTTCTGTTGTGGAACCATTACTTCCTTTTAATGAGGCTTTGAAAGAACCTATATTGGAGGTTTGGAACAGGCCTCTCACAGCTCCTGCAGTTGCTAAGGGGGTTGCGAGGAGGTATAGAGTGGCGCCTGGTGCCCCAGATTTTTTATCGATTCAGAAAAGGGGGTGGTGATGAACAGAGTGTCTGAATTAAGCAGACCACTCTTACCCAGTCCAAAGATCAGGGCTTGATCCATCACCGTTATTTCGCTCACTGCCCCAGATTTTTTATCATCACACCCTTTGCCGGAAAGTTTGGTGATACAGGCAGCCTGTTTAAAGAAGTCTGATTGTGCTTTCCCTCAAGTGCCTCGAGACAAGGGGTCTAAGAAACAAGATCAAACTGCGAAGAAAATATTCTCATCGGCGAGTATGGCTCTTAAGTCAACTAATGCCACATGCCTTTTGGGGCGATACATACATGCATTAATGGACTCTGTAAAGCAGTTGGCTCCTAAGAATCCGGAGGAGGACAGAAAGGATTTTAATGAGGTGTTAGCTGACACACAAGCTGCTGCGCGTCTAGTTATACAACGCAGGACTTGACACTGCTGAGTCAGTAGCTAGGGTTATGGGGACTTCTATTGCCTCTAGAAGAGCAGCCTGGTTAAAGTCATCTGACTTTTCTGCGGACGTTCAAGCAGCCTTATTGGATTTGCCCTTTGATGGTTCTGGTCTTTTTTGGCAAAAAGGCTGATGCAGCTTTAGAAAGATTTAAGGACAGTAGGGCTACTGCCAGATCTTTGGGGTTGCAGACCAGGGGCACTGCGAATAAAAGATATAGGGATTTTCGACGTTCCTCCTTTCAACCCTACCATCAAACACAACAGCAGCAGCAACAGCAAAATCCGCGGTATAAATCCTACATGGGCAAGCAAAGAGCTTGTCCTCGAGGACGCCAAGTCTCCTCCTCTTCTTCCTCTTCCTCTTACCACCCCCCTCCATCATAAGCAAAGCAGACCTAGATCCGCCATTCCAGATCATGCGGGTCCTGTAGGGGGTCGGCTTACCTATTTTCTACGGGATTGGGAATCGGTCACTTCGGACCTTTGGGTTCTCAATCTCGTGGTGAATGGGTATGCACTTCCCTTCCCTTCTGGGAGTTCCCTCCGAATTACCCTCCTTGCCAGGGTTTTTGCTCAGAGGACCACCTGCTTCTCTTGCAAGAGGAAGTCCTCACACTACTGAAAAAAGGTGCGATGGAAGTGGTTCCAGAGCAGGAAAGGGGTCAGGGATGCTACTCCCGTTATTTCCTGATCCCCAAGAAGGATGGCAGACTTCGTCCAATCCTGGATCCCAGGATCTTTAACCTTTTTCTGAAGCTGGAGAAGTTCAAGATGCTCACCCTTGCGCAGGTTCTTCAAGCGCTGATGGAAGAAGACTGTATGGTGTCAAAAGACTTGCAGGATGCATATTTTCACATCCCTATCCTGAAGTCGCACAGGAACTATCTCCGTTTCACAGTGGGTTTGCAACATTACCAGTTTGCGGTCCTTCAGTTTGGTCTTACTACTGCGCCTCGAGTCTTCACCAAGGTGATGACTGTGGTGGCGGCACATCTCAGAAGGTCAGGGATACCAGTGTTCCCTTATCTAGACGATTGGCTGATCAAAGCAGAATCTCCAGAGATAGTACTCCATCATCTACAAGTCACAACTCAGTTGTACCTGTTGTACAGGTTGGGTTTTTCGATAAATGTGCACAAATCTCTCCCTCCCAGAGCAACCTGTTCATAGGTGCTGTACTGGACACAACTGTATGTCGTGCATTCCCTCCTCCTCAAAGGATTCTCGACATACAGGAAATTATTCCTTTATTTTAGAATGGAGAGGTCGTTCCAGTCCTGAAGGTCCTTCATCTGCTCGGTCTGATGTCTTCCTGCATTCTGCTGGTCAACCATGCACGCTGGCACATGAGGGCACTCCAGTGGTGCCTCCACAGGCAGTCGTATCAACACAATGGAGATCTCAGGGAGTCGATCAGGATCTCCAGAGAAACTGCAGCGGATCTGTCTTGGTGGAGCGTGGAGAGCAATCTGATTCAGGGAAAGCCCTTCCACCTACCTCCATCTGGAGATCAAGGGTCTTTGGTCTCCGGAGGAAAGGTTGCTTCACATCAACCTTCTAGAGTTGCGGGCAATACGTCTGGCGCTCAAGGCCTTCCTCCCTTACCCTTGCGGTCAGTCGGTTCAAGTCCTGACGGACAACACTACCGCGATGTGGTATGTCAACAAGCAGGGAGGAGTGGGGTCGCAGTGTCTCTGCAGAGAGGCTCTGCGTCTCTGGTCCTGGGTTCAGGACCATCAGATTTGTCTGATGGCAAATCATCTGGCTGGAGTTCAGAACGCACGCGCAGAAAGTCTCAGTCGGCAGTTCTCAGCCGTCCACGAGTGGAGGCTTCGTCCAGTGGTAGTTCGTCACGTCTTCCGGACGTGGGGAACTCCTTGGGTGGACCTGTTTGCCACTCATGAGAATGCTCACTGCCCGTCATTCTGCAGTCTCCAGTATCCAATGCAGGAAGCTTTGGAGGACGCGTTTCAGTTGAGTTGGGACTCAAAACTCCTTTACGCGTTTCCTCCCATACCCTTGAATCCTCGGGTTCTGAAGAAGATTCGACAAGACCGGGCCCAAGTCATATTGATCGCCCCGGATTGGCCAAGAAGGGTGTGGTACACAGATCTTCTCCACCTCTCCTCGTGCCCTCCGCTCCGTCTCCCTCTCTGAGCAGATCTCCTCTCTCAGATGGAGGGGCAAGTTCTACACCCCCACCTCCAGACCTTACACCTTCATGGCTGGACATTGAACAGGGCAATCTGAATTCCTTTTCTCTCCCACATAATGTGGTGGATGTCATTTTATCGGCCAGGCGTGACTCCACCAAGTCTATTTACTCTTATAGGTGGTCTAAGTTTATTTCTTGGTGTAGAGAGAAAACCATCGACCCTTTAGGGCTCGTTTATCTGACATACTTCAGTTTGCGCTTTCTCTGGCTCAGCAAGGGTTTGCTGTAGCTACAGTCAAAGGTTATTTATCGGCATTGTCGGCATTTCTCTGTTTGCCGGATCAGTCGTCTTTATTTAAACCTCCTGTTGTCTTGAGGTTTCTAAAAGGCCTTACGAATAAATGTCCTCTACTCCCTTTATTGTGCCTCAATGGGACTTGAACCGTGTACTTACTTTCTTGATGGGTTCACCCTTTGAACCTTTACACAAGTGTCCTCTGAGACTGTTGTCTTTTAAAACGGTCTTCCTGGTTGCAATTACCTCGGCAAGGAGGTTAAGTGAGCTTCAAGCTCTTAGTTCTAAGCCCCCATTCTTGACCATTCATGCTGAACGAATGGTTCTCAGGACCAGGGCTGCTTTTCTACCTAAGGTGGTAACTCCCTTCCATCTAGGACAGTCTATTACCCTCCCTACCTTTTATCCTCACCCTTCCAAGGAGGAGGAGAGACTTCACGGCTTGGACCCGAAGAGGGCGGTGAGTTTCTATCTGGACAGAACCAGAGATTTCAGAGTGGACGACCAGCTCTTTGTGGGTTTTGTTAGAGCCAGAAGAGGCAAGGCGCACGCTGTCAAGATGGATTGTCTTGTGTATCAAGATTTGCTGCTCTCTGGCGGGTAAGGAACCACCTGAAGGTTTGAGAGCTCACTCTACTAGAGCAATATCTGCTACATCTGCTTTGTCTAGGGGTGTACCTGTAGAGGACATTTGTAGAGCGGCGACTTGGGCCTCCCTCCACACTTTTGCAAAGCATTACTGCTTGGTTTCCGAAGTGAGGAGGAATGGCCACTTTGCGCGTTCTGTCCTCCAGGATTTTCTGGTTTAGGAGAGTGGACACCCTCCTCAGGAGAGGGGACTGCTGTGGGACTCTATTCACAAAGTGAGGAATCCACTGGCAGATGTATCCATCAGAAGAACAAGTTACTTACCTTCGGTAACGCTTTTTCTGGTGGATACAGTATCTGCCTGTGGATTCCTCACTGGTACACCCGCCTCCCCGTTGCACACTCTGCAAATGTGTTGCTTTCATAAGTAGTGTGTTATTCTACTTGATTAGCTTCATTGTCTTCACACTATGTGTTTTATCTTGACTATTGTGTACTGTGTATACTGTGTATATATTTCTACTGTGATCGGTCCGTCCGTGTGCCTCGGAAAAAAGGGCGGAACTGATGTCATCACACCGACGTGGGCCTATTATAGAGTCGGTGACATCAGCGAAGCCGGGCGCGATGCCGTGCTTCTGTGACATCGTCCACGTCGGTGCGCAAAAGAATTTCCGAATGTTGCTGACGCAGGGGGATATTCACAAGGTGAGGAATCCACAGGTAGATACTGTATCAACCAGAAAAAGCGTTACCGAAGGTAAGTAAATTGTTCATTATAAACGTACACCAATAATGTATTCATCTCGGGCAACTCCATAACATATGCAGCAACTCCACATTAGATGAGTGAAAACGAGAACAGCGATCCACTGTCTGTGAACATGGAATTCAGCCTGTGTGGAGTCAGGTAGGCCCTATGGACAATCATGAGCTGTATAAATTTAAACTTAGGATTCCTGGATACTGTTCCAGCAGAGAATCCCATTCTTTATCAGTGAGTTCACAACCCACATCCGTGGTCCATTTGTCACGGATGGGCTGGAGTGACACTGTTGCAACCGTACGAATCCCTCGGTATAACCATTTTGTCAAATGGCCACCGTTTTCCATCAAATACTGCATATTGAGTAGTTCATGTGTTACGGGTCCCATCCCATCTGGGGCCCAAGGGGTGCAAACGTAGCACAAAATTTTTGCATGCAGGAGAAACAATATATTCGGCACCCCCGTGTTCTCATACGAAGGCATCATGTGTCATCAGGGCACCGTCCGTGAAGAACATGCCCACTGTGTTCACACCCGCATTCCCCCAAGCCAATATTCTCCTAAGGGTAACAATTCCTGACGGGAAGGGGAGTCTCAAAAGGGGGATATTAGGGGCGTAAGGGGCCAATGTCTTCATGTAGGCTTAAACTCCTTCTCCAGTATAATAATGCAATTCTTAATAAGGGAGGCGTGATTTGAGGAATCCTGCTATTGCGTAGCAAGAGTGTATGTAATTCCCCACATTCCCATGCCTGTCGGGTCATAGCAATCTCTTGTAAATTATGGCCTACAATCCAGTATGCTAACCATTGTAATTGTTGCAAAAATTGCTGCCGAAGATGTGTTGCGCAACCAAAGCGATGCATCAGTTGCGAGGTGCGGCAAGACTACGATGTGTAGTCTTACATTGTTGTCAAGGATTCTGTTGATGAGGGCTTGCGTTGCAAAGTTGGGGCGATGCGTTGGTTCCGAGAGGCTGCGAGACTTAGAAGCTAAGTCCAAGGTCGTCGTCAAGGCTACCTGTGACGAGGGATGCGTGGGTCTGCGCTGGGGATGAGTTGCGTAGTGGCAGTACTGCAGAGACTGCAGAGACTGCAGAGGCGATGCAGGTCTTTGCAACGGGTCCAATACATGTAGCAAGGCTGCTCGGGTTTGCACTGTGCAGCAGGGGAGATGCATCTGGTACACTAGATCCACGGAGGCTCACAGAGCACCTTAGGCCCACTTCCAAGGGTCCAGGACTAGAGGAACACCATTTGGATGGGTAGACTCACAGATGGCAAAGTCCAGGGGCTGGGTTCAAGGTTGTTGGATCCTTCTGTCCCTGAGGCTCTAGTCAGGAGGCCAATCAACTAGCCCTTAGAGTCACTTTGGGCTCCTGGGTTCAACAGGTGCAGGACCAGTCTTACTCGCCCAGGTAAGAGGGCAGCAGGCAGCAAGTCAGCAAAGCAAGGCAGGAATCCTTCAGAGCAGCAGTCCAAGAGAGTGGCAGTCCTCACAGCAGCACAGCAGTCCTTTATCCGGGCAGAGAATCCGCAGGTTCAGTAGTGTATTCAAGAGTTGATACAACTGTGCACAGGCGAACAACGCACCAATGCCTCAGGGTAGCATACACATCATACATTGAGATGCCAACATCTGACCAACCCGGACCAGCGGGCTCTCCTCAGCTGTCAGGTCCCTACTTTCAATGACGTAATAAACACAGCAAGAGAGCAAGTTGGGTGGACCATGAATTTCCCCACCCCCGTGGGGACAATCTCAGTGGGCTGTTGTGAAATAGGGGCAGCAATGATCTCTAGTAAGTAATGTTTAAGAGGCTCCCAAATATCTTTTGGATGGGATGCCGGGGGTTGGGTCATGGCATAAAGTTTACAGTTAGTGTTGCAATATGTGAGGCTATGGAGCCAATCTTTCACTGAGGGGGAGGCCCGGCTACCCCATTTGAGAGCTACTTCAATCTTTGCGAGCAACAGGGCGATGGCCGTGAATGTGCGCAACCTCTTCGGGAGACCTCCCCACATATCCCAGCAAGACGAGTTCAGGCGTGGGGTCCATCTCAAGGTGTGTCATTAGTAATATTAACTTAAAAATGGATCTCCAAAAGTCCCCACTTTTAGCACAGTTCCACGTCAGGTGAGCAAAATTGTTTTGCAGGCCACCACACTTGAGACAGGATTGCGGTTGATTAGAATCAAAGGCATGAATCCTAGCTGTGGTCATGTAGACCCTTCATAAATATTTAAAGAGTACAAGCTTATGTCTGCTGTTTAAGGAGGCCTCTTTAGTTTGTGTACTACAAAAGGGCCAGTGTGAGTCTTGAACTGGGTGCCCAAGGTCCCGCTCCCATGCCTCCTGTATCTTGGTGTCCCTGCTACGGACTAATGACATACATGCTTTGTATAGCTTAGAAACTAAGTGTTCTCCCCTGAAACTTGTGATTAGGAGAGTAAGCGGAGGGAAGGATTCGGGCTCTAACGGGTACTCCAAGATCTTACCTCCTTATCCTACTCAATACAAATTGATCCATAAATGTAGCCTCACTAAACTTCCCACCCTCTGTACTAGAAAAACATGTCCCCCTGGGAACAAATGCCCAATCTTATTAATTGAATATGCCGTGAGTGTACGCTGTACCAGCTTTTCCTCTGTAGTGGGGAGCCAGGGGTTATTAATGACCAAGATCTCCGATGAATGTAGAGCGCCACCTCCTGTCACTCTCGTCAACTTATGCCAGGCCCAGCTAGTGGTGGATATTGTTTGAATATCCCGGGGATCTCTGGAGAAGCCCCGTGGCAGCACAGTACAAAGTGGCACCAGTAGCACCATGTCGGCCTCAAGTCTAGAGTAGGGGATCCGCACGTCCAGATGATACAGGGAGTGTGCAAAACTGCACTGTCCAACCAAATAGTAGACCTGAAAATTAGGGACCCCGAAATCACCTCTCTCATATGGTAATGTCATGGTGTCCCAGCTTACTCTTGGTCTTCCTCCTCCCAGACCAATCTAATGAGATGGGAACACAACGTGCGATAAAAGTGTTGGGGGGAGGGATGGTGATGTTGTGAAATAGGTAGAAAAACCTTGGAAGGGAAATCCTCTTCACAAGTGCCACTCGACCAGCAAGGGAGAGTGGGAGTCTCAACCAGCACTCGACCTGCTGCTCCAGGTTATGCACCGCAGAGCCATAGTTTAGCCTGATAATTTGCTCAGTTTCTCTGTGGATCCAAATACCCAAATATTTGTCCGACTTCTCACATCACGCGAGTGGGAATTCGCATTCCCAATGTGCAGTGCTCGGCATCAGGGGAAAAATGTAGGATTTTCCCCAATTTATACCCAACCCTGAAAAAGCTACAAACCAAATAATCTCTCTGATGAGCGATTCCAAATTCTCCTGGGGGTTACAGACATAAAGGATGATGTCATCCGCATATAGGGAAATTAAAAGCAAACCCGTTTTGAACTGGAGACCTCTATGTAGATGGCATCCTTGAAGTGGCGGACCAGAGGGTCCAGCGCCAATATGAAGAGCAGCGGGGAGAGTGGACAATCCTGTCTGGTGCCACGGGTAAGAGCGAACGACAAGGACAGTGTACCGTTCAAGCGAAGTCTAGCAGTGGGTCGCAGTGTATAGCAGCTCAGTAAGGTCAATGAATCCCTTAGGGATACCCAACTTTCTCATCACAGCCAAGAAAAATGGCAACTACAAGGATTCAAAATGCCTTTTTTTTCGGTATCAAGTAGGACCACAGCCGCCTGGACCTCAGGAGCGATCCTATGTATGACCGCAAATAATGTGCACAGGTCTAAAGCAGTCGACCTATGGGGGACAAAGCCCGACTGAGTTGGGGAGATAATACGGTACATTAACAAGGCCAATCTTAAAGCAGACATTTTAGCCAAGATTTTATAGTTGAGTTTTAAAAGTGATAACAGCCTGTAAGAACAGAATAAATCCGGATCCTTCCCAGCTTTTAGAAGAAGAATTATTACAGCCTCACGCAAAGTGGGGCGAGGTTCCTTGCGTTCAAGTGCCTCGTTATACACCTCAAATAGGTAGGGCGATAAAAGGTATTTATAGGTTTTATAAAAGATACCAGTAAAACCATCTAGACCCAGAGCCATTCATCTAGGCGCTACTAATTTACTCGACTGAGAATGGTTCCGCCAAAAACTGTTGCATGAACTTCTCGAGCCACACCATGGCGATCTCCGCAAGATAGTCATTACAGTCTCTCTCGCCATGAGTCACCCGAGTGGCGTATAAAGTGGAATAGTCTGCTAAGAATTCATCTCGGATCTCTGGGGTACCGATCAGGGTCTACCCAGTTGATGAGTGTATGCAAGTGATGTATGAACGCCCAGTAGAGGGTCTCAGCTGCTGCGCCAGCATGCAGCCAGGTCTGCCACCCTCACCATAACGCCTTGAATGGCATACTTGCTTGAATAACGACTCTCATGCTCTGCCGCCTCTCTGAACGCCATCAAGAGCGTTAGTCGGCGGCTAAGTCGTGAGGGGTCAAGCCTTGCAATCTGCTCTCTATCTAGCACATCTAGTTGCTTCTCGATATGCACAATCAAGCCCCACAAATCTTTAAGAACCTCAGAGTGCGTAGAGATGGATACTCTACGCATATAGGCCTTAAATGCCTCTCTGAGTATTCGACTATAGCCTCCCGAAGTTCAGAACTAAACACTTCATCCGTCAATGCCTGCCCGGGGAATATCCACATCCTCTCACATCCCTCTGGTTTAGGAACGCGTACTTTCAATACCACCAGGGAGTGGTCAGAATATGTACTAGGGAGATGATGGGATGCCCTATACCACGTTGCCAAGTTGGGGGAGACAAGCCAAAAATCTAATCTGGTCCAAGTATCATATTGGGAGGCATAATGGGTGTACGAAGCCTCAACCGGGTTGGGCTGACGCCACACATCCACCAAGCCAACCAAATCGCACATATCCAACAAAACATGGCGTATGTGGGTTTGGTGTCTAGGTATTTGGACATACTATCCCACGCAGGGTCTAGAAGAAGATCAAAATCTCTGCCCATGAATATGTAGTCGGCATCTAGTTGTAGGAGCTGTGTGTGAAGTCCTTGGAAGAACTCTGGGCTGTCAACGTTAGGCAAGTATGCGCAGATGAACGCAATATGATGTCCCATCATGTGACCCTCCACCATAGTGTTACGCCTCTATCTATCAATGTGTGCTTTTGAGAAGTGGACAGGCAGACGTTTATGAATCATGACAGCCGTGCCCCGCGCATATGTACTATACCTAGCAAAGTAGCAATGTGAACCCCAGCACGAAGCGAAAGCGGTGGTGGCAAATTTGGGCAGGTGTGTTTCCTGTAAGAATGCAAAGTCCACCCTGTGACGCTGTAAATACTGCAAGACATGCTTCCCTTTCCTGGCATTGTTAAGCCCCCGGAAGTTCCAGGTGATGAAAGTAAGATCTGAAAATGGTGCCAACCTACCCCTCTCTAACATCCCAACATATTAACAGTGACTTGACTTGTGCATTGCGGTTAAGACATACCATGCTGCAGTGAATAAGTAAGGTTAGTACTATTGACAACCCAACAAAGCTAACTTTCCCCCTCACCTCCCCCTACCCATCCTTGTGCAACCTTCAGAGAGGCATGCCTTTGAAGTGCACAGGTACCCTGCCTGCCTGGCCCTGACTCCAGACTAACTACATTTGTATCCAGTCCTTTGTGTGGAGGCAGGACGCAGCTTATTCAATTGTAGGTGTGGCAGCCAGTGAGGACCCATCCAGGCACACCTAAGCTCCCTATTGTGTGTGGCTGTCTGGGAAGAATACACAATGCCCAACTGTCAACTACACCCAGCCATGTGATCCAAAGACAGGCTGCAGGCACCAAATGGCTAAGTGGAGCAGTCTTTTGTTAGATACCTAGTTGGGTTACCACCTAGTACGCCTCTGATCCCTCTCAGATTTGATCTTGGTATGCAGCCATTAGAGGAGATCACTAGTGCTAGACCAATTATGTATTGGAAAAGGCTGTGGTCAGTCCCTGAATTGGCTGCGTACAGAGTGGAATTTTCTGAGATTTGGTCTCTTCTTAAGAATAAAAAGATCCCCTGGCTCCTGCATGTTAGCGCTGTTAGTACCCGCTTAGGTTTTCCTGAATTATGGGAAACCCCTGAGATCTTATGCCCCGGGATATCTAAGAATGAACTCCTCTCTCAGATGCGTATGTTAAACTACCAAACATTAATGAGCTCTGCATCACTGGGTAGGTTGACATCTGAGTTCCTCCTAGTTAAACCAGAATCTAAAGCTGAGGAATTCATGGATCTAATTGAACCCCCAGTTGCTCGAAAGCTATATCTACAGTTAAGGCATGGCACTCTTCCCATTAGGTCCTTTACATCTAAATGGTCAAAATCTAACAGTCAAGTTTGCCCTGCATGTAGCTATAAAATTGAGAATGTAACCCACGTATTATTCTTCTGCCCTGCCTATTCTGCAATTCGAAAAAGCTGGTTGACACCTATTTGCAAGAACTTGGGACTTTTGCATTTCACACAGGCCTGTAGGATATTGACTCATGATACTCATCCTCCCATTGTGTTTGCGGTTTCTCGTTATTTATTCAACATGTGGCGTAGGAGACAAACCTTTTTAACTTAATTGTTGTATAGACCGTTTTGAATGTCTCGTATTGCGATAACTTCTAGTTTAATTCCTTCTTAAACATTTTATGATTATTTATTGTTTTAATGTTTGTGCTGATGTATTCTATATGCACTTTTTATAGTCTTTTGACCGAAATAAAAGTTATCAAGCAAGCAAGCAAGCTAAGTCAGTAAAATGCCAACTTTCTAAAAGTGGCATTTACAAAATTGTAATTTAAAAACTGACTTCACCTTAAGTTAAGATTTTTCATTACAATTCGAAAGATATCAAACATGAAAGGTTATCTGTTCCCATTTGGGAGTTGCAGCTTATGAAATGCAATATGGGGACTCCAAGTTATCCTATGGAAGCGGTATGTCTTGCAATAGTGAATAACGCGTTTAAGAGTTTTTCACTATCATTATATGTAAACCTAAAACGTGCATGTCCCACTTTTTGAGTAGATTGCACCCTGACCTCTGGGTTGTCCAAGGCTTACCCTAGCAAGACTTATATATATTAAAAAGGAAGGTTTGGGCCTGGTACGAGGTTGATTTTGCCAGTTCAACAAGGCAGTTTAAATCTGCAAACACAGGCTCCAATTGCAGACCTGAGACATGTTTGCAGAGCTACTTAAGTGGGTGGCGCAATCAGTGCTGCAAGCCCACTACTAGCATTTATTTTACAGGCCCTGGACAACTGGTAATGCTATTTTACGAGCGGCTAGGGAATAGGGACAAGGTAATTAAGTATGTCAATTGGATATTAACCAAGCCCACCATGTTTTGAGGAGGGAGCTCTTTAGTACTGGTTAGTAGTGGTAAAGTGTGCAGAGTCCTAAGGCCAGCAAAAACGAAGTCAGCAAAACAGGAGGAGTGAAGGAAAAAGTTAGGGGGAAACCACACCGAAGATACCAGGTCGAAAAGGTGAGTACATGTATGCTGAGCAGGGGAAGAGGCAACACATTCTGCCCATTGATGCACTACACGTCGCTGGGCTGGGTACTTGGCAATATACTATTTGCTGCATTTACATAGGAAATAATTTTCTCATGACCACTGGGCCTGAGCAGATTCATTTTCTTAGACTCTCCAGCGCCCTTATAACTTGAAAGCATTTGTTATAAGCAAAGCCCTTTCAACATAATGCAATTATTCAGAGTGTTTTGTCACATTTTTCATATTCTATTTACGTTTCTAATACTCTTTGTTACCATAAAGGCAATGGTCCAAAGACCGTACAAAAATGAAATGGTTTAAACACGATAGACAGTGATGACGAAGTGTTTTTTTCGGGGAAAGGAGCACACTCCTCACAGCGTGATCTATGCACAACTCTCCATCACTGTCTCTAATTGCAGCATAACATCTTCGACACCTTTCACCCTGGCATGCAGGCAATTCACAAGGAGAGATGCTGACTCTGCAGCGCAGAAGCAGCTTTCTTGAATGAGGTGAAGGCTATAAAATAATTATCAGCAAGGAGATCTTAATAGCTTTGGATCGAGCTTTGGCCAGTGGGACCATTTAATTTCATCGCCATATTTCTTGTTAAAGTGAATTTATACACAGGGCGTGTTATGAGGTGAAAATGCACAAGAAAAGCAATGCCATTTTAGCAAGGTAACCAGCTGAAACAGAGTAAACGGTTTAAAAAATTGTACACATCCAGTATGGCCGGGATGCCCGCCATCCCCTCCCAACACACATCCCCAAGGATGGGAAGTCGGACAATAGTTGACTTTTTTGGAAGACGGGAGGGAGTCACCCTCCCGGCCGTATTTATTAAAATATGAAACAAAATTTAAAATATTAAATTAAAAGTTTCATCATTATGCATTATGTACAATTTGACATTTATTACATTTCGATGCAGTCATGTACTTTTGGCTAGCATCCTGAAAATGCATACACTCTAATTCAAATTGTACATCCTAGCATTAAGGGCCAACGGCAAGGTCTTAACCGGTGTCAGATCCCTACTACCAAACTCCCGCCCTCACCGTGTGAGCGGCGCATGCGCAGAGGGCTCTACCCTCATTGCCAACTGTAACTTCCCTTGTCGTGGTGGGAGCCCCCTTTCTACTCGACGCCATCTTAAGGGTCGTCCGAGTTCCCGTATGAGGTCTCCGTAGGAAGGACAGCGTGGACTCTCCCCCCCACCCCATACTCTCTATCCGCCGTCGCGGATATCCGGCCCCCGGGAAATTAGTCAGGAGGGGCATTTAACCGCCTCCCCCCCTGGGAGGGGCCCATGGCCATCTCCCCCTAGGCGCCCCATCCTTAGTGGGTGCTGCCTCCTCGTGGAAGGGGCCAATGGCCGTCTTCCCCCGGGCGCTCCCATCCATTGTGGGTGGCGCCCCACTCTAGGGACCTTTAAATTCCTGCTCACCGATCATGACCTCACCGCCACAGACCGGATAGTTGACCGACTATCCGGTCCCCCAACTCCTCCTATAGGTCATGCTTCCTCAAACCTCTCAACCATGCAACTACATCTCCTATTAGTAAGTCATTCCCCACCCTGGACAGGTGAACCCCATCGTTCAAATACATATCGTCACCCCGGATACACCCAGGAGGAATGACATGCAACTGTGCAGAACGGAACAGTCTATTAATCTTATTATTGACCCGTTTTACTGAATGGTTCAGAGCTGACACCGAAAGGCCCCCCTGCCACCTCCTTCTAGGAATCATGTGGGACCAGGCAATCGTGCACCCCGGGACTCTTTTGGCCAACCAGCTAACAGTTGACAAGATTCGTTCAAGTAACACTCGTCTACCCAGTGTCACCAAATCGTTGCCACCCAGGTGTACTATGACTATAGATGGCGGTGACCTATGCCGCCCTAAAAGTCCCTCGAAAAATGACTCAAATTTGTCAAAAACGAGCCCACCTTTCCCATGGAAAGCCACTCTGAACCCGTATTCCCCAGGTGCGTGAATCGCGTCACCTTCCTTGAATACGTCACCGGTGCGTCTCACGTATGAGTGGCCCACGACCCATACCATCCTCTCCCCAGTCGGTGATCTCTGACCGCTGGTCACTTGATGTAGGGTCGACCTCCAATTCCACCCTGCATGGCAGGCCCGCGAAACTGCAAAGTAAACAAAAGACAGAAAACGTGAGTGCATGTCAATTGATCACTTACAACATGTGCAATCGCACATACCTCTTAAAGCAATTCGAGGACCAACGGCCCAACTGTTTCACTTCCTCGGCACTCTGACCCCTGGCTGTAGCCTCAGTAGCAGCCCCTATCCTAAAGGAGTGGGTCCCAAAATCGCACGGGTCCATGCCCGCGTCAGCGATTGCCAGTGCCAGCACCCTCTGAAACTGAAATCTCGTCAGTGGGGTGCCATCCTTGTGTCGGAGCAAGCTCCCCCCCCCAAGTGGCCGCTCTTAGCGCCAAATAGTCTTCCACACACTTCAACGGGCAGACGGGGGACCCACGCTTGCGCTGCACGACCACACTATCTCCCATAGCCCCCTGGTCAGTCTTGGACCTGGCTATCATGATCACCATCGAATCACCCCTTATCTGGATGTGATCCCTGCACAAACCTCCCTCCATATCTCTCTTGTTCCTTGCGACAAGTTCGCTCACCCTCATGGCCCCATGGAATGCCAATGTGAACGCTGCCCGGAACAGAACTGCTTCGTAATGGGAGGAACACGTCTCATCCAGCTTTGCTAAAAGCAGAGACAGTCTGTCTAAGCCGATCGGGTGCCTCGTATCTCTCTTGCAACCCTCAAGGCGCTGCCAGCCGCGAAGGGCTTTCTTCACCAAAAAAGAACCTGAAGGATCTTTTATGCCGTGTACCTGGGCCATGAAGGAAATGGCCGCCCTATGCCTACCGGCCGTAGCCACTGATCGGCCCTCCCTGTGTAGTGCAACCAGGTACCCCAGGAAGGACTCCTCCTGACCCCAATGCAGACTCCCTACAGGACCCAAATATGTGCAATAAGAACGAAACGCTCCTTCGTATGCTTTCCTTGTCCTGGGGGCTAGACTCGCTGCCACGAGGTCTTGTAATCCGAGGCACCGATAAGCCACATTGCTTCTGGGAATGGTGCTGCCTCTAAGTCTGCTGTGGGCAGATAACCCCTGAATGCCTCTATACGTGAACGAGAGAGTGCATCAGCCGCAAGATTCAGTACACCTGGCACATGTTTTGCCCTGAACAGTACATTCAATCTCATGCACAGCAGCACAATCTCTTTCAACAATCTCAAAATCATTTTGCAGCGTGCTGCCTGTTGGTTAATGCAATCTACGGCAGTCATATTGTCGGACCAAAACACCACTGAGCGGCCCCTGAAATCATCAGCCCATGTCATCAGAGCCACCCAAATGGGGAATAACTCCAGGAACCCAATGTTACCTGTGAGGCCGTCGGAGTGCCACCATGTTGGCCATGTTTGTGCCGACCATCGATCACCTAAGATGGCGCCAAAACCCACACGCCCAGCCGAGTCGGTCCATAGACCTAATTCCACCGAAGACTCTGGCGGGGAACTCCAGACGACTCGACCGTTGAAGTCCGCCAGAAATGCCAACCAAATCCGCATATCCTGGCGAACCTCTCCAGACAGTCTCGTACGGTGGTGAGCCTCTTTGAGACCACCCATAGCCTGCGCGATAGAGCGCGAAAACGGGCGGGCCATAGGAATCACCCTCAGGGCAAAATTAAGCTGACCCACTGTTCGTTGTAACTGGTGCAGGGTCACTTTCTCCCCACTCAGGCATTGCATCAAGGAAGCCCGGAACTTGGTCACTTTGTCTACTGGTAGTCGGAAACACCCTTCCACAGAATCGAGCTCAATACCCAGAAACTCCAGTGAAGTAGAAATTGCTGCTTGTTCCGTCGAGGGCTCACGAGCAACGAGTGGGTGTAGCCTTCCGATCCGAGGAACAAGAGGACGATCTTCAGGGATCCCGCTCCTTTATCCTTCTGCGGGAGGGCATGTACCCGTCCCCGATACGCCAACTGGGCGTGGTCTTCCTTCAAGGTGTCTAGGACAACCCCTCTCGGGCGGGGGGAAGGCGCGCTCCGGCTACGCCGCTTTGGGCATACCAGCCGGGCCACGCCCACCCCGTCCAAAATGGCTTCCTGGGAGGTTCGGGCCCCCATCCATACGTTCGGGGGGACCTAGCGGTCGCCCCTTTCCAGGTTTGGGTTAGGTTCAGGCCTTATATAGAGCTATTGGCCTTTTTGGAAACATTTTGCTTTTTTAGAAAATATTCTTCTATTGTTAAGGGTTGCTGTAACACCAGAGATGCTGAAAGTTGTAAATGTTCCCTGTTTGTGCTCCAGTTAGCTATTTGATCGCTTCCCTGGTGAAATGACAAAGTAAATATCGTTCAACCTCAGTCAAGTGGCACGAAGATGTCATCATAATAAGTCTTTAGAATGCAGAGAAAAAATAGAGAAAAATCGAGGTGGACACAGATTACCACGAGACTATTGTTATGAGAGATTAACTGTGTTATAACACGGTGGCAACTTGTTTACGATCTAAATGAGAGTGTATATCAATGCCTATTATTACCATGGAGCATGTGCAGAACTCTAGGTGCAAATAGTGCATTGCATATTAGCGAAGAGCGAGGCACTGATCCCTGTCTCACTGAACCCAAAAAACGGATAAAGAATCTCAGATTTTAATATTTTACAACATGTAAAACCTGTTGAGCGTTTTCCTTCATGAAGAGTTCTACTCGGGGACATTTTAAGGATTTTGGGGGCTCTGGGCCAAATGTATTTCCGGGGCCCCTGTTCGGAACAGCTTTGAATTCATCACCCATGTTCAGCTCTTTCATGTCCTCTATGGCCTGGTCACAGTGCACTCCTCCAAATTCTGAATTATGAATTTGTTTACATCTAATATTCAGGGGGTAGGGACGTGTGTTTTTATATTATTGTAACACAGCAGCAGCAAGATAATATTACTGTAAATAATCTCTGTGACACCCTCCCATTTGTCCTATGTGAGGCCCTGTTTTGATCTAGTATAAACTGTTTATGGCTATTGTGTGAAACATAAACACAACGTGTATCTGCACAATGTATGTAAAAGACTCTCACACATCACCCACATTAAAAATAAATGAAAGGAAACAGATTTTAAAACTATCTGTTTAAGAATTATTCAAGGTACTCAGGTCACAATCATGCAGAACCGAGCTGGCTCTAACAGCCCCCCCGATTGGCTGGGGCCCTGGGCGAGAGCCCACTTTGCCCATGCCGTAAACTGTCTCTGGTTCTACTAGAGGTACCCCACTCTCAGTTCTTAAGAGGAGGGTTTCCAGTGAGATTGATTGTCCTTCTGATCACAAGAGTTAGGTGAACTCAAAGTATTTTTCTGTAGAGGCCAAAATAATCATTATTCTTTGTCATTGTATGTGACTTATGGTACACCATGGAACAATGAAGCACCTGAACTTTCAGCTGTGAAAGAACCACCATCAAAATAACCCTTGTCTTCCATCCACTGGGACCAGGACCCAGCTTCAGCTACTTCCTCACCGGTTTAATAGACCCCTCACCATTGACATCTCGGACTTCCTACTGCTCGGCAACCTCTACTTCCATCTCGACAACCACACTGACCAGAACTCAACCAATCTCCTTGAAGGCCTGGAAGGCATTGACCTCCACCAATTCATGTGCGGCCCTACTCACACCACAGGACACATGCTTAACTGCATTTTTGCCTACAGAAACAAAATCAAAGTCATCCACGCCTCACAACTCGCCTGGTCTGACCACCACATCGTCTACTTCACCATGCCCTCACCAGAGTCACCCCCAGCCACATTGCCCAGCACCCCATGGCACAGCTGGAACCAGGCCACAGAAACTGAATGGAACAATGCCATGGCCAACAAACAGTCGATCCCATCCTGCAACATGGACCTCAATGTAAGAAATGTCAACACCTGGATCAGAGACTGCACCAACACCATAGCACCACTCAATACCCCCTTAGCACAGAAGAACCATCAAGCAAGCCAGCTGGTACATAGAAGACCTGAGAACCAAAAAGTGCCACTGCACAATATCTCGCAAGGATATGGCGCACCAGCAAGGATACCACAGATAGAACCTCATGCAAAATGGCACTCAACACTTACCATAGATGAGGTGAAGAGAAGAGCCCTAGCAGCACATATCATAACCAGCTCCATCTGCAGCAAAAAAAACCTTCACCATCATCAGGGAGCTTACCACCCCCCTGCTGCAGAGAAAACCATCACCCCGTCGCAAGACCTCTGTGACCGACTAGCTGATTTCTTTCTCTTCAAGATTGATCAAACCTACAGAAACTTTGCCCCCAACCCAAAACATCAGACTTAACCATCCAACCAGACATCAGCAAACCCACACGGGCCCCCGACTGTTGGCCAGGAAGCACATTTCTGACCAGAACACAAGAACCATCATGCAATCTAACCACTCACAGGCCCCACCGACTCCTGTCCCCACCATATCTTCAACATGGGAAGACCCACAATCAGCTCAGCACTCACCAACACCAAAACCTCTATTGAAAAATCTACCTAGAGTAAAAACATGCAGTAGTCCAGCCCTTCTAAAAAAGCCTTCAGCTGATCCTCACAAACTAAGCACCCACAGACCCATCTCCCTGCCTCCCTTCCGGCAAAAGGAATGGAGAAAGCGATCACCTGGAACAGCACCAACCCCTGGCCCACTCCCAATCCAGCTTCTGCAGCACCCATAGCACAGAAACATCCCTGATAGCTACTGACGACATCTGGACTCTACTCGACAGGAAAGAGACGGCTGCTCTTATCCTCCTGGACCTCTCAACGGCATTCAACACTGTATCACCCCACACTTATCTCCTGACTACACAACATCGGTATACAGAACCCAGCACTCAATTGAATCATTTCCTTCCTTAGTCCCATCCCCACCCACTATGCCAGAAACCTAGGCATCATCCCCAACAGGAAGCTCACCATGAATCCTGCGATCAATGCTGTCACGTCCTCTTGCTTCTACATCCTTCGCATGCTGCACAAGATATTTAAGTGGCTCCTCCTGGACTCCAGATGCACCATCACACAAGCCCTCATCACCAGCAGACTGGACTATGGCAAAGCACTTTATGTCATCAAGAGCTCCGCACACCTCTTCCACAGACTTCGACCAACCATAATGCCACCGTCAAACTAGTCCTTGACCTCCTGCATCGTACATACATCTTCCCTCAACTAAGAAGTCTCCTCTAGCTACCCGTCCAGAAGAGATCCCAATTCAAGATCATCACACATGCGCTCAAAGCACTGCACAACTCCGGACCGGTATATATCAATCACTGTCAACACTTCCAGTAACCCACCAGGATCTATGGTCTGCCTCCCTCTCACAGGCCAACACCTCCCTTCCATGCCCCCGACCCCCCGGATATGCCATCAAAGGACCGGAGGTAGCTCCTTACCCTACCTTGCAATGATGGCCTGGAACAGCCTCTCCCTCCACATACGGACCACTACCACCATGCCGGAATTTTGAAAGAAGCTGGACACATGGCTCTTCGAATAAAGTGCCAGCTCACTTCCAGCACCTGAATACCCTCATGGGTGATAAGCCACACTTTACAAATTGATTGATTGTGTTTGGTGTTTATCACCAATGTAGTCTGTGCTTTGAATCTTACATGGAGGGCACTAATATAGAAGCTGGGACCCAACAGCCCAGAGCAATCTGTTCAAGCAAATCTGAAGTCTTGCCGAAGGTAATGTTAAAGTTAGTGAGTTGTCCAATTAGTTTCCTGTTGCCTTGACCCCTGACAGTATTCATGTATTTATATATGTGATTCACTGAAAAAACCATAGGTTATAGACCATATATAGTTAGGAATTAGCATTTACAAAACCTTGAAAATTCACTGAAAAAACCATAGGTTATAGACCATATATAGTTAGGAATTAGCATTTAAAAAACCTTATTTTACTCACACAAAACCATTGAAATTCCATATATAGTTAGTTGCACTAACTATATATCGCGCACCCGCAATCCACTGCTGATCATGTCACATATTACATCATTCATGACATGGTCAGTGACATCACTGATGACATCACTGATGACATCTCAAATGACATCACTGATGAGATCACTGATGACATCATCCAGTGACTGTGTGTTTCTGTAAAGTTTAAATATGTTTTACATATTGAAGAATGAGTAGATGTATAAGTGTCTGGACGAAGGATTTAGTAGGTGCATGACTGAATGTATGAGTGAGTGATTAAATGTGTCTCACTGAGTGCATGGGTTAGTGACTAAACTGTCTTAATTTGTGCATCATTATGTCTGTTGTTCTGTAAACTGCTGCATGTGTTGATCAGTAGCTATATGATTAACTATATGGGTTATTGATTGATTGTCCAAGTATTTGTATGGGAGACTGAGTGTGTGTGTGGCTGGCTGGGAGGTGTGTGACTCTGTGCAGATCAATGTGTACTTGTATCAATGATTGTATAAGAAAGTAAGTATGTGTTAGTATATGTTTGAAAATGTAAGGTGCTCTATGTTTAACTGTATAGACAAGAAAATGGAAGTGTGATTGATTCTTTACAGGACTGACTAGGTGTGTGAGTAACTCCATGGATGAGTGGCAGAGTGTGAGTGTCTGTATAGGTGTATGAGTGCATATGATAGTGTTGTAAAGATGAGTGATTGTATGTATGAATGATTGTATGGGTGAATGAGTGAATGTGTGTGTAGACGTAGGAATCAGTGAGTACGTATGTAGTAACTAGTATTGGTGTGTCAATGGTTTCAAAAATTATACTCTGTATTTAACACTGGGTGAAACAGAGGTTATATTAAAATGTGAGGAGATGCATTGTATTGTCACATGAATGATATCATCAGTGATGTGGTCATTGATGTCAAATGAGATGTCATCAGTGATCTCATCAGTGATGTCATTTGAGATGTCATCAGTGATGTCATCAGTGATGTCACTGACCATGTCATGAATGATGTAATATGTGACATGATCAGCAGTGGATTGCGGGTGCGCGATATATAGTTAGTGCAACTAACTATATATGGAATTTCAATGGTTTTGTGTGAGTAAAATAAGGTTTTTTAAATGCTAATTCCTAACTATATATGGTCTATAATCTATGGTTTTTTCAGTGAATTTTCAAGGTTTTGTGAATGCTAATTCCTAACTATATATGGTCTATAACCTATGGTTTTTTCAGTGAATTTCAATGGTTTTTTAATAGCAAATATCATAAGCTGTCGAATGTCAAGTACGTGGTAAGTGAAAACATTTTCGTGTTTATGCACACTGATCTGCTTTGAATGGTGCCCCCCCCCTCATTTCTATTAGGAGTACTCTCTCTTTGCACATAGTGAAGGGTAGTTAACGCAGGCCTTTGCCCCCGTTGTAATACGTCGTGCCTGCTTCTCTCTCCATTTGATTGATTGTTATCCAAGTATTTACTGTTTTAGAATTGGTTCTCTTTGGTTCATTCTCTATTTACAAACAAACACAGAGTCGCAATACTCTGTTTAGTCTTTGCAGATAACGAAAAATCGTGTAAAAAAAAAAAGAAAAGGAATCGAGCAAAATCAGTAGGCCACTAATGGGATCTCTTTTTGACCTCGCTAAAATAGAAACATTAGGAACAACCCCTCATGACAAATACAAAACTAGTGAGATGAACTGAACTCCACACAATGATGGCTGCAAAACAGCTTGGCTCCGCCACCCACCCCGCCCAAAATAACGATAAAGAGCGGCTGCCATGATTGGTTGCGGAATGGCCACGACGGAGCTACGAAATGGTGCTGCTCTCATGCTAACCCCAGCTTCAGTCTGAAACATCCAGAAACACTGTAGACTACCAATTCGATCAGTTCCGGTAGCGCCCCAATGTAACCCGGTAGAGAAGAACTAGCCCTCCCCTCTTTGACTGATGGTTCTTGTTGCCTGTCCCTTCTGTTGTCATTTAACAGAACTATTTAGCCTGCTGAAAGGGGTTGTGTTCCGACCGCTGGTTGGTGGAGACATTTTGACTATATTCTGGACCTGCGTTGTCGCGTAATGCGTCATATGACGCGCCGGGTTAGCGCATCCGGAAGTCATCCGGGGCGCGCAGCGCGTAACGTAAGCATAACAAGTCATGTGACTTGTTAATAAAACTTTTCATTGGTTCATTTTACTTTTCTTATTCTAATGATGAAAGGCTTGGTCATATGACCTAAAAATTACGCTTTTTATTACTTCCGAACATTATTTTTTCTTAAATATATGTTATAATGTTCCAGGCTAATGTACTTTCCCGGAAAATTTACAACTGTCCTGCAAGTAAAATATATTCTTTTTTCGAGAAAAAGAGCGTTTCTTCATCCCATGACGGAGCCGTTGAGCAAAAGAGGGTCGACCTGCTGTCTTAGTCGCCGATACGCCTGAATATGAGATTCTTATCGATCACTTTATGTTGCAGGAATAGAAAACACAACAGCCCTTGACCATTTATCTTTACTGCGTTCCTTCGAATTATACCTTTTACCCTTCATGTAATTGGTCTGCTTTATTTCACTTGCCTTTTAATGATTCTAAAACAGTGACTATTATTAAAAACTTTACCAATGTATATACTACTACCATGTTTTCTTTTAAAAACCTTTATTGTGAAAATTTCATTATACAAATACGAGCCTATAACCACGTGGGCCGGCCACGGAGCAAACTGTAATCGTATATGATGAGTAGACATTTACACTGTAGAGGAACGTAACGGGCGGGCCATGTGCTTCAAAACTGCATACGTATCTCGTGATTTCAAGGTTCTGCAACCAGTACACAACAAGGAGTTACGAGTCCCATTTATTCCGGCGCCATTTTGGGCGAGGACGGGCAGGTCCAGGATATAGTCAAAATGTCTCTACCAACCATCGACTATGATGATGTTCATATGCTGTATTTATTAGAGTAACACTCATCTGTCCACATGAAATTAATTTGCCACAATCTAAACATGTCATTTTAATCTTTCCAAAGTTCTTCTAAATATTTGGGACCGTTTCCCTTGCCTCTGATGCTGTCAGTGCCACTTCTTTGATGAATGTACTAGCAGGTCAGGGGTTCTCCTCCAAATCTCTCTTTTATGCAGCACTATAATTAATTGGTGCCACCTCTCCATATGACGATGCATGGTATAGTTACCATAACTATATTTTTTTTCGGTTCCTCTGGAGAGTTCATCGTGGCAGATGAAGCGTGTAACGTACCGGGCATTTACCTTTTTTTGCATGTACAGGAAAGGAAAAAAAAATCGAGCGTCCGAGTTCTAAGGTGTCCCAGGGCCATTTTAGTGGACCAGGCCCAAATCCAAAGAACAGGCCACCATTTTGAGAGTCCTGTTGCAGCCGCCTGTCGCTGTAGCATCAAGAGCAGCCAAAACTCAGCTGAATGGCAACTGAAACGGTAAAGGGGCGCCCCACTACAGCAGACGAGCCTCCACCTAGGAAGGCCCGTTCACGCCGCCTCCCCCCCCCTTCCTTCGGGCACCCCACGCCGTTATTAGGAGCAGTATTGTAGGATGGCCACACCAGTGCGGCAACTTGCTAGACATCACCTCGGTGGTAACCGAATCTCAGCGCCTTGTGGTGTCTCCTCTTCAGAAAATATTCTTGCGCTACCTTTGCCCCATTCACACATCGGTCCGCTACTGACGCCATCTCACAGGCTAATGGGGCGCCTCACACCGAGTTTCAGCATTGTAGGATGACCACACCAGTACAGCAACTTGCTAGACATCACCTCGGTGCCATCCGGATCTCGGCGCCCCACTGCAGATGAAGTACCTCTCAACTATGAAACCACCACGGTGACATCCGGATCTTGGCGCCTTGTGCTGGTTCCGGCCTATTCACACATCGGTCCGCTACTGACGCCATCTCACAGGCTAATGGGGCGCCCCACGCCGAGTTTCAGCATTGTAGGATGACCACACCAGTACAGCAACTTGCTAGACATCACCTCGGTGCCATCCGGATCTTGGCATCTCAACGCCTAGTGGTATCTTCCATACAGAAAATATTGTTGCGCTGCCTTTGGCCCCATTCGCACATCGGTCCGCAACTGACACCATCTCACAGGCCAACAGGGAGCCCCACGCTGACTTTTACCATTGTAGGATGGCCACACCAGTACCACAACTTGCTAGACACCACCTCGGTGCCATCCGAATCTTGGCATCTCAGCGCCTAGTGGTGTCTTCCAGTCAGAAAATATTGTTGCGCTGCCTTTGGCCCCATTCGCACATCGGTCCGCTACTGACGCCATCTCACAGGCCAACGGGGCGCCCCACGCCGACTTTGAACATTGTACGATGGCCACACCAGTGCGGCAACTTACTAGACACCACCTCGGTGCCATCCGGATCTTGGTGCGTTGTGCTGCCTTCGGCCTATTCGCACATCGGTCCGCTACTGACGCAAACTCACAGGCCAACGGGGCGCCCCACGCCGACTTTCAGCATTGTAGGATGGCCACACCAGTGCTGCAACTTGCTGGACACCACCTCGGTGCCATCCGGATCTTGGTGCGTTGTGTTGCCTTCGGCCTATTCGCACATCGGTCCGCTACTGACGCCGCCTCACGTGCCAACGTATTTTCTCCGCATTTTATACCCTATGCCGCATAACAGGTCATGTGACTTGTTTATAAAACTTTTCATTGGTTCATTTTACTTTTGGTTTCCTAATGATGGAAGGCTTGATCATATGACCTAAAAACAACACTTTTCATTGGATGAAAACTTTTTTTTTTCCCAAACGATGAAAGCCCCACCTTGTTTCTGGATGTTTCAGACTGAAGCTGGCGTCAGCATGAGAGCACCACCATCTCGTAGCTCCGTCGTGGTCATTCCGCGAGCAATCATGGCAGCCGCTCCCCACCAGAAGCCTACAGGAGTCGGGGGCCCCCAAAACTTTTGATGAATCCTCAAGGCGGAGGGGACGCTTTCGAGAATGGGGTCCAAGACCTAGCAGACAAGCGTCCAATTTCCAAGGTGTCCCAGGGCCATTTCAGTGGACCAGGCCCAAAAAGGAAACAGCCTGCCGCCATTTTGAGAGTCCTGTGACAGCCGCCTATCGCTGCACCGCAAGAGTGGGCGCAACTCAGCTGAATTGCGGCTTTTGACACAGTGGACCAAAATCGGACGGAATGGCAACTGAAACGGTAAAGGGGCGCCCCACTACAACAGACGAGACTCCACCTGGAGAGGCCCGTTCACGCCGCCTCCCCCGGGGCGCCCCACGCCGTTATTCGGAGCAGCATTGTAGGATACCAAAACCAGTGCGGCAACTTACTGGACATCACCTTGGTGCCATCGTTCTGCTGCCTTGGAACTATTCGCACAACAGTTTGCTACTGATGACCCACCCCCCGCGACGCCCCACGCCAGAAATCTGGACGTTGTGCTGCGTTGGGACTATTCGCACAGCCGACCGCTACTTCGTTGTTTTTCCCTAAAAATGTTTATATGTTATTACTGTTTTTGTTTTCTTGTATATATTTATAAGTTATTAAAGTTTTATAATCTTACTACTTTGTTGGAGTGCTATATATTTTTAATGTGACACATAATTGTAAAAACTTTGATGTACAAAGAGTCATCCCTGGAATCTTCCGCTTCAGGCTCGGTCCCCTCCCCAATCACAATACAGGATGGTTTTCAGATAATAGGAACTCGTCTGCTGTGACGGATCTCATCGAGTGTGGGCCTTGATCTACTATAACTCCTTTGAAGAGGGGTGATTCTTTACAGCTGGGGCCATAAACTACATCTGCAGGGCTAGCTGATACCCTAGGACCGGCCTGGACAATCGGACACAGAGGAAAAGGAGTGTCAGAGGGTGCGGTAGTGAATAGGGCGAAAGGGAGGTGTCGGGCGGGCACAGGGTGTGATTCTCAGGGAAGAGCAGCGCAGATGGGGGGTGGTTTATTACCCATGCATAAGACAGAGAGCGGGGGTGACCACTGCCTGGGGGAGATGCTTGCGAGGGTGGGGAGCCATGCTAAGGATCGACAGCGTGCACAGAGTGGGTCTGGTCAAGGCATCTAAAATGACTGCCGTGCACGACAAGAGTGTGGCATTTGAAAAAAGGCAAGATGGCGCAGACAATGTTTTTCAACACTTCCTGATTTCCTTCGAATCGAACGTTAACAGACGTTGGGGCATATTACCAAAGTTAAGCGATATTTATCCCTAACGATGCTTAGCAACGATTTTTTTACCGCTAAGCATCGTCAGAAATTATCGCAGATAAACCTTGCTATTATCAAGGTTTATCGCAAATACGATAAAAAACGACCGCAATGCATTAATATTGCTGAAAACTCAGCGATATTCATGCATTACCGAGCTAATGCTCTTAGCCATGTTATCCACCTCCCATTGGATAACATGGCTAAGAACTGCTCAGGGCAGGTGCTAGCTTTTGGAGATATTCGCGCTTATCGCGAATATTTCTAAAAGTTGATAATAGGAGATAGCGATGTTAGCGACTGTTTCCAGTCGCTAACATCTTGGCATGCCCACTTTGCATGTCATTAGTGGTAAATATCACTCACATGCAAAGTGGGGCCCAAGATGGTCGCTATCTCCTACTAGCCGTCGCTAACTGGTGTTAGCAACAGCTAGGTAATACAGATATAATTTTATCTCCGCGAAGCGGAGCGCTGTTACAGATATATATCTTGTTTTTGAACGTTAATTTCTCAAAATCCACTGAAGCACATATATTGAGACCTAGCAAAGTGTGGTAAATAAATAAATAATACCTCTATTTTTGACTGGATATAACAATAACAGATAGCTCAATAAATAAGAGTCAAGATTCGAGGTAGTAGGAGTTTGCAGGTTTAATACAGCATAAAGGACAGGAACAGGACAACCTGCACGGGCAAGATCTGGGATGGCTAGCTCTGCACAACACTTAATAACAGTACACAAGTATATATACTAAAACAATTGCATTACAGTGAATACAGTAGGCGTAGCAGTGGGAGGGGACTGTAGCAGTCGTGAAAGATAAGGGAGAAAGTAGGTGTAACAGGAGGCGTATACAGGAACATGTGATGTAAACGTAACAGAATATGTCATAAATGGGGCGGGAACATGGAGGGGGCTACCTAAGGAGCCGGGACCTCTGACCTAGAGGTGCGCGCAAGCTGGCGATGACGTGTTACTAGGAGAAGCTGGGGGCTATGACTTCTGCGCTAGGAGCAGAGACTGAAGTCTGGAGAGTCAGGGCGACATGTACCTAAACACTATCTAGTATCTGATGTTTAGAGAACATGTTGATAGAATCCAAAAGTTATCAGGGCAAAGGCTAACAGACTCTAAGACTGGTGCATGCATTATTCTACATGTAGTGCGTGTAAAGGAATATTAAATGACCATTAATACAGTATTTCTCTTACATGGAGACGTAAAGGCTAGACTGTGACGGAAACTATTGATGCGATCCAGTAGCTTAGGAATGCAGAGAAGGAGGGCTGGACTGATAACTAGAATCATAACATACTCTTGGCAGACTGGCAGGCAGAGCCAGGCCGAGCCGGGCACTGTGAGGCAGGAAGTAAGTGAAGGGTCAGGAATACAGGTGGGGGCTGTATCGCTCCTCAGCGAGGGTTCAGGAGACAGGAGCTGAATCTGGTGTCCGGGCCCTTTTGAGGCCTAGAAACGGGGACTTTACAATGAAATAACGTGCACACTGAGAAACGTGGCAACGTAGCTTTACATAGGCCTGATATTCGTTGTATTCACGAAAACCGGGAACTGACATACTGGAGTTGGACACAACTGTAATTGCGTCTTTAATAGATCATGGGGAATACATATGCATATTAATCATGCACACATAACATAGCATAGGGAACACGTAGGGACACAGAACATGGCAAAATTTACTTTTCCACATTCCCTCCTTGTCACTACGTTTCCATCAGGAAACATCAATATTCATGATACCATCTATCATTTCATACAGTATCATTTGCTCGTCTCGAATTGTCTTGGAACGGGATCTAGAACGGGACTTAGGACTAGGAATACAAGAGGTAGCACAAATGCCGCAAATCGCAGGGCCACATTGTATACAGAGGCAGCAACTGAATATGATCGCTACTGCAATACCTAGAAATGACAATACTTTCCATCCCCAGGCAGAAATTATACTCCAGAGCCAACCGGACCATGTCCAGGTGCCTGGATTCTGGTGTAACTGATGGGCAATTTTATGAAGTCTGGTTATAGCTGAATAAACAGACGGCGCGTTATTAGGAATGAAAATGCAGCAACTAGATCCGATGACTCTACATGCCCCGCCCCTATCGGCCAATATGACATCAAGGACGAGACGATTTTGCAAAACTACAAATCTCATAGCAGATTGCTCTTCGGTTAAGTTACCTAGAGCAGAGGCAGTCTCATTCACTACTGCTTCAAGGGTTCTGGTTAACCTACGGATTAGCTTACTATTCTGGACAGGGCCTATAAAGAAGAAGAATCCTTTATTGAAATCTGTGTACTGTTCTAGAGCAGTTTCAGTTTGATCGACAATCGGGGACTCGATCTCCCTTCTATGTCTAACGTGTACTAGATGTGTGTTTCTATGATAATCGGATGGGGCTAGGAAAACTGGTGGCAGTAGGAAGGCAATGTAACAGGTTCCATCCCAATCGAGGGGCAGACGAACATATGCGGTCTGACCACAAACAAAATAAGAATGACGTGAAGCTTTAAAAATAGATTTCCCACTGTCACTATACTTGACAATAGTAGTACAATCACTATGTCCTACATGTGCGGAACCATTCTTTCTGACACATAATTTGCCTTTGACTGGTAGTACTGAAATAGCAGGTAAGTCTGGAGTAGGATCAGACTGAACATTCAGGACCATAAAATTCGAAGAATAATTACCTAAATTATACACTTCATTTTCTAGATCTAACCCGGTTCTATGGGGAAGACCTTGCTTGTCTGGAAAACATGTACTGTTTAGAAGGGACATATCAGTTGAGGATGACGTTAACGTGGACCATGCTCCACACGAACCATTATGTGAAAATGGATAAGGAAAGAGTGGCAGAACTCCCTTCGGTGTCTGGAAAGGGGGGAGTCGACCACACACCCAACAATTAGTGGCATTGCTGGTCTGGTGTGAATAATGTAACATACGGATAAATGAATTGTTGCGCATAGCAAGACGATAAGATAGTTCATGAGGAGGCAGATCACTAAATATGTGCTCTACTGTAGCATTAGAAGACTTATTTACATGAGAAATTGAAAAACATAAATGCAATGCATAGCTTGTACAGGTAACCATCAAACTCAAAAATAATATGAAGCTCAGAAAAACGATACATCGGATTGAGTTTTGACTAACTCTCTCACTATGGGGGTCTATTTTATACATGTCAGAAACCTGTCTAACCGTTTCACCTAGGGGAGGACTTAGACAATTAAACTGGCTGACTTATTTTACTAGACCGGAGCTTACGTTTATACTCCTGCTGCGGAGTTTCCTCTAACAGGGAGGGCTTGGTATCAGTGTCATTTGCGGGACAGTCCTTGAGAATAGTATTTTGGCAGTCCTTAAAATCCTGGCAATCCTCGGAAATGTTTTTAGAAGAGGTTTTAGTTCTGAGTCCGTGAAATGTTTTAACATGAGACAGGTGGACCCACCCCTTCCTGCCTTCCAGCTTGACGGCAGTACGGGTGGTCAAGAGGACAAGCTTCGGTTCCTTCCAACGAGGCTCCAGCGGACTTGAACGATCGAAATTCCTCACAAGGACCAAGCTCCCTGGAACGATTTCATGCGGTTTCACCTCGGTATTGTCTGGAAATGCGGCGGCAACCTGTGAACGACAAGAGTGTAGGGCAGACATCAAGGAAGCTAGGTAATCTGTCAGCATATTACTGGAAACATCTGTAATACTTCGGGGTCTAGGTGTACCCCACATATTTGGGGGGCGGCCGAATACGACCTCGTAAGGGGACAGACCTGATCTGGAATGTGCGACCATGCGCATATAAAATAGGGCGACTGGCAGAGCTACTAGCCAGTCCACACCTTTCTCTTTACATATTTTGGCGATGCGGATTTTGAGGGTCTGGTTATGTCTCTCTACGAGACCTGCTGCTTCAGGATGGCGTACACAATGAAACTTCCACTGGTACCCTAACAGAAGGGAAACGTGCTTCATGAGTTCGGATGAGAATGGCTGGCCGTTATCAGAATACACGACCCTTGGGAGTCCATAGCGGGGGAAGAATTCACGAACCAGCTGCTTGGCAGTGGTCGCGGCTGTGTAATCTGGGACTGGATATGCTTCTGTCCACCTGGACAAAGCACATACAACTACAAGGACATACTTGAAACCTCGACATCGCTCCATCTGAATATAATCCATTTGGAGGACTTCAAAAGGGTGGTCAGGGGGCTGGAATCCACCTTGTTCCACCGGGACACTTTTACCTGGATTGAATTGACAACATATCATACAGGTACGGACTTTCTGCTTGGCTGCAGCTCGTAAATGCTTGTTGAACCAAATGTTCTGGATACTGTCTAACATGGCTTTTTCTCCTAAGTGTGCAGGACTATGTGCAGTATTAATAATGACTTGAACCATTGAGTCGGGGAGAAACCATGTGGCTTTTCCCTTCGTCAACCATCCTTGATCTGTCTGGACCCCTCCTTGTTCGGACCATTTCTTGATTTCATCGGGAGTAGCATGTGACTGGATGTCTATGACATCTTGAGTGGGGTCCTTAACTGTCATACAAGTAGTCTGTTCTAGAGTGGATGTCGGTGTCTTGTTAACTGGTATGTCTGGTATCTGTGCTGTAAGTTTGGCTGTTCGATCTGCTAGATCATTTCCTTGAGAAATAATGTCAGTAACCTTAGTATGTGCTTTGCACTTCATGATAGCGATAGCTGTCGGTAAATGTATTGCATCTAACAGAGCTTGAATAAGGAGACCATGCTGAATCTTGGTTCCATGAGAAGTCATGAAACCTCTCTCCTGCCAGAGCACTCCGAAGTCGTGTACGACTCCGAATGCGTAGCGTGAATCTGTGTAAATATTAGCTTTCAGGTTCTTGGCGTGTATGCAGGCTTGAGTCAGAGCAACTAGCTCTGCTGCTTGGGCAGACAGGGTGTCAATACGGTGTGTCTCAATAACTTCAGTGTCAGTAGTCACTGCATACGCGGCTACTAGTTCTCCTGTACTTGTTCTCATACATGAACCGTCCACATAAAGTGTCAGGTCGGGATCTGATAATGGAATGTCTGTCAAATCTTGTCTTGGTTTAGTCATGGTGTTAACTACTTCCACACAGTCATGTGTGGCAGGATTTGAAGTAACTGACGGTAACAGTGTAGCAGGATTCAGAACATTGCAGCGTCTGATTTCTATGTGTGGCTGGAACAGTGTCAATTCATAACCTGTTAAACGTGCAATTGTCAAGTGCTGGGTCTGTGTTCGGTTTAAAAGAACTTCCACGGAGTGTGGAACTTGTACTGTCAGGGAATGTCCTAATACTATGGAATCACTTTGTCTGATAGCTAGTGCTGTGGCTGCAACTGACTTGAGGCACGCAGGCAGAGCCTGGGCTACTGGATCTAGTGTGCTTGAAAAATAAGCACAAGGCTTGTATTGTCCTGCTTGATCTTGTGTGAGAACAGATAATGCTGTACCTTCACGTTCTGTGACAAAAAGTGTAAAAGGCTTACTGTAGTTCGGTGTAGCTAAAACAGGAGCTTGACATAAAGCTTTCTTTAATTCATTAAAACTAAGTGTATGTTCAGATGTCCAAGGGAGAACAGTCGATACGGCTGCCTCCTGTGTCGTTAACTGTATCAGTGGCTTGGCTAGAAATGCATACTGAGGAATCCATTGTCTGCAATAAGAAGTAAGGCCGATAAAGGCACGTACCTCCTTCTGGGTCTTGGGCTGAGGAAGACTCGCTATTAACTGGATACGATCGGGTGTCAACTGCCTACCCCACTTGGACAGTAAGTGGCCTAAGTAGATCACTTGCTGGACACAGAATTGAAGCTTCGAAGGGGACACCTTGTGCCCCATCTCGGCTAGGAAATACAGAACTGTAAGAGATGCTCGTTCGCAAGCACGTTCAGAACGGGCTGTGATCAGTAGATCATCGACATACTGGAGCAGAGCAGTGTCAGTCGGCATGTGAATATTGTCTAGTTGTCTCTTAAGTGCTTGACTGTAAATGCTAGGACTTTCTGTGAAACCTTGAGGAGCTCGTGTAAATTTATAGCTCCTTCCATTTAAACAAAAACCGAAAAGGTACTGGCTGTCTGGATGAATGGGGACGCTGAAAAACGCGTTCTTGAGGTCTATGACTGTAAAAAATGTGGCCTCAGAATCAATGGCTGTCAACAAGGAAGAAATATCTGGAACAACTGGGTACTGGGGAATAATACATTTATTGAGTTCTCGAAGGTCAATTACTAATCGATATACTGGAGGTGCATTTGGATCAGTACGTTTCATGACTGGAATGATAGGAGAATTACATACATTGGAGTCAGTTTCTACAACTACTCCTTGAGCCATAAGCTCGTCAATAATTTTGGATAAGGCTGCTACAGCCTCAGGTGGCAATCTGTACTGTCTGATTCGTGGTAACACTACACCATGCTTGAGAGTCACACGATGGGGTGTGATTCGCATAAAACCAACATCGGTTGGACCTTGTGCCCATAGATGCTGGGGGACATTCAGTAATCTTGGATCAAAATCTCGTAAAATATAGTGACCCTTGAAGTCACGTAAAAACAAACGTATTCCCTCTGGGGAACAACAAATAACTGCACCTAATTCTTTCAGTGTCTTAATGCCTAACAAATTTTCTGGACATGACTTAGTAAGTAACAGATCAGTAGTTCGGGACAATGGACCTACTTCTAGAGTAACTGGTTTAGAAATCTCGTTTACAATAGGCTTTCCTGAAAATCCAAGGGAAACATTTCTTGAGCCTGAGAGCGGAGCCCCTGGAACCTCGTCGTGACTAATGGTCGTCCTACTTGCCCCTGTATCAATCAGAAACTTTCTGTCTTTCCCTAATACTTGACTGTGAACATAGGGACCCTCTTGATCTACAGGTATCTCGATGAGAGGCAAGCCTACCTCCCTCTCTAGGCTGTTTCATGAATACTGCTGGTACTCTGGATACTCGGACTGTGCATACTGATACATCTGCTGTGTAACATGCTGTGTTGCAGCAATAGGCTGCGGTGCTGGAACTGTCTGTGGTGCATTCTGTGGTGATTGAGAAGTCTGTGAAACTTGTTCTTGTCTAGGCGGACGTGGTCTTTCTTTAGTCTTACCGGTAGCTATATTGTGTTTCAGAACTGCACACTCGTTTATAAAATGACCTGGCTGTTTACAATAATTGCAGGTCCCTTTAACGGGAGCTGCAGGATGACTGGCTTGATTCGGACCCCTCTTCTGACTGTCTTGAGGAACCGATTGTGCAACTAGTACTTTCATTTTCGTGTCTTTCATACGTTTCCTTTCATGATCTTGCTCTTCTCTGATTCTATTCTGGTGATACTGAAGCATCTGAAGCATTTGGGACGGAGTATTAGCTTGCCAAGTACTTTCGACTTTCAGAACTCGATTTTTAACTTGTGGACTTGAATTCTCGACTAGTTTAGTAACAAAAAGATGAGGGTATGACTCGCTACTCGTCTTGAGACCACTGTTAATGCTAAAGCATTTCTCAAATCTAGAATAAAAATCACTAGTGTCTTCGTCTGGTTTCTGTTTACAGGCTGAGATTGCATCCCAGTCTTCCTTTTTCGTGGCTAGTAATCTTGTCAAAACTTGTATTAATAATTCGGGTAATTCTTTACATTTCTCTCCTAGACCGGTACCTGGTACACGTATATTATCTTCAGCTTCTAGAGCTGCCCAATCTATCTTTTTCTCTCCCACCTCCCATTCTTTTTCCTTGAGTTTTTCATATATGCCCGCAGGCAACAGGACCTTTAACATTTTAATTATATCTGGATACGTGTATTCTCCCATACGGAGCATGTCTTTTAATTCTCGGTGGAACCCTGCTGGATCTTTGTCGTGACAGGGAATTAATTTCTTCATTTCTAAGAGTTCCATCTTTGTAATCGGGGTGTAAACAAACACTCGTTGCATTTCACCACCCGCTGTCCTAACTGGGTGTACTTCTCGTAACGGATTCTGTCTGTCTATGTAAAACGGTTTACTTTCTGGAGGTGAGACATGAACAAAATGCGGGTTCAGAAACGTTCTATATTTGTGGCGCTGTTCTAGAATGACACTAATTAAATCGGTACGTAGACCTTTCCATCTATACTGGAGTAATTCGTTCAGGACATCATGTAGCGGACCTGGATCAGAATGCTGACCCTCATACAGAGTAATGAGGTGCTGGATCATATACATACCCACCAGTCGCTGCTCGGCTGGGGGCAGTTTCAGAAACATTTGTGCCACTATTTCGTCTGGAAAAGTGGTGGAATCAGTAATCCATCGGACTGCTGATCGGGCTAGTTCTTGTTCATGCATAGTACTAAGTTCACTATAACCGATTCGTGATTTCAGAATGTGATCGGTTGCTTGAAATACTTGTTCTAGAGAACCTTGTTCTGGTGCTGGAAGATGAAAGACTTTCTTGTGCTCTAGACGTAAATGTCGGTCTGGAAATCTAGATTTACCTACATACGCTATTCTGGCGGTATCCTCGTCCTCTACCTCCTCAGTAGGAGAGTCATTTTCTTTCTCGCTTACTTGTGCTTCTCTGCGTTGTTCGTGTAACCTTATTATTTCTTTACGTATGTTCTTGTACATACTCTCTATACTGCTGATGGTTCTGTGCTTACCCTCGGCTATATTATCACTCCACCTTGTCAGAACTTTCATTTCGGTCTGATCCTTAGTCGGGGAATCTTGTTCTCTTATTAAACAATTAATTAGAAACTTTAATAGCATGAGCTGAATCTCGGCTTTCCTTTGAGACATGGCTTCGCCAATACTTTCTGGATCTTGTCCAGTACGAATGAAACGATACATTCTGTCTAGATCTTCTTTCATATTCGGTAGGGTGACCAAATACTCGGACACCTGCCTTATACGTACGGAATATATAACCATACTATCCTCGCCTGGGACTGGATCATAACAGCATTCAGTAAGAGCTCGCCTGATTTCTGCAATGGACTGATATTTGGGCGTACGCTGTAACGCACGTTCATGTAACTCGACTGCTCCTAGACGTCTATTTGGCGGCGGGGTACGAGGAGGACCTCCTCCCGCGGCCCCTATACTAGAATCATCAACTGATACTCTTCGTGCTGGCAAGGTGACTGACGTGGCGGGAATTTGTACTACGGGCTGGACCGGGGGTACCGTAACAGGTACTGTAACAGGTGCCCCGGTGACTGGAGGAGCAGGAATTGCATTATTTACAGGAGCTGGCGGGACAGGATTTGCATATTCTGGGAATGTGTCGTCCAAGTAGGACGAGAGAAAAATATCAGCTGCGGTCGGTTTGTGACGTAGCTTGGTCGGAACCAAAGGTGGCGGAAAATTACTGGATGCCTCCGGGGTCGCTTTTGGCAAACCCTCGGCAAGAAGAGGATACATACCCTTAATAAGGGCATTCCTATGTCTGTCTGACTGTTCGGCTTTAACTCGTTCACCTATCTCGATTAATTCCTTTTCTTGGGCTCTTTCTGCGGATTCTCTACTTAATTCTGACTTTCTGATTTCTTTTTCGGTTCTTTTATGAGATTCTTTGCGCCATAACTCGATGGCATCTTTCTGTGACTGTCTGGCTTTCTTTTTCCATAATGCTTCTTCTACTCTCATGATGCACTCGGCATCCCACGTACCTGATACGGGCCATCTATACTTCTCCTCTAATTCCTTGGTGTACTCCACCCATAAATCTAGATATAATATGGCACTTATGCCATGCTTTTGATACATAAAATGACCTGGACTGTCCCTAGGCGGGACAGGAACTGCTTCTTCTAACAGACCTTTCCTAGTTTTTAACTGACGTAATTTAGAAAACAATGGCATGACTGGGCTGGAGTCTAGACACAATACAATACACAATGAACACAATAATGACTTTGAAAAACACCACTTTCACACCACGACATTGAAATACATGAATGACATTTAAAATAACAGTTCGGACAGAATACTACCTGGAATACTGAAAAACAGAATACATGAATTTCTCGAGAACAGAACGGACTAGAACAGAAACTAGAAGCACTGCTAAAACAGTACGAAACTTACCGGTCTCATAAAGAGACACGTCAGGACCCGCATCCACCTAGGTGGACACTTCGTGTTGGATCTGTGTACCCCAAACCCACGGACCAGAGACAATGCAATTGACCCTGTCTAGATACTACCCCAGCAACGGTACTCACCGGGCAGCAAGAACGGAAGGCCTCGGACTGGACTGGACTGCTACGACGCCGGACGGACGAACTTCGGACTTCAGTTACGGGTGGGCCTCCGGATACCTCGGACCTTGGACTCTCGGCTTGGGCTCTGGTCGGGACTCGCCGCGTTCCTCCACCGCCTCGTCTGGATGCTGGACCGCAACCTCCGTCTCCTCCGCGGGCCTGAGGGATACTTGAAGCAGAAATATCTGCACGTGCACGGTATGGTTCCGTCACGGCTGCAGAGGGTCAGGGGGCTGGCGTGGCTTCTCCGGCGCGTGGGGAAAGGGCAAGTCCCTATTCGGGCGCCATTATGTGGTAAATAAATAAATAATACCTCTATTTTTGACTGGATATAACAATAACAGATAGCTCAATAAATAAGAGTCAAGATTCGAGGTAGTAGGAGTTTGCAGGTTTAATACAGCATAAAGGACAGGAACAGGACAACCTGCACGGGCAAGATCTGGGATGGCTAGCTCTGCACAACACTTAATAACAGTACACAAGTATATATACTAAAACAATTGCATTACAGTGAATACAGTAGGCGTAGCAGTGGGAGAGGGACTGTAGCAGTCGCGAAAGATAAGGGAGAAAGTAGGTGTAACAGGAGGCGTATACAGGAACATGTGATGTAAACGTAACAGAATATGTCATAAATGGGGCGGGAACATGGAGGGGGCTACCTAAGGAGCCGGGACCTCTGACCTAGAGGTGCGCGCAAGCTGGCGATGACGTGTTACTAGGAGAAGCTGGGGGCTATGACTTCTGCGCTAGGAGCAGAGACTGAAGTCTGGAGAGTCAGGGCGACATGTACCTAAACACTATCTAGTATCTGATGTTTAGAGAACATGTTGATAGAATCCAAAAGTTATCAGGGCAAAGGCTAACAGACTCTAAGACTGGTGCATGCATTATTCTACATGTAGTGCGTGTAAAGGAATATTAAATGACCATTAATTCAGCATTTCTCTTACATGGAGACGTAAAGGCTAGACTGTGACGGAAACTATTGATGCGATCCAGTGGCTTAGGAATGCAGAGAAGGAGGGCTGGACTGATAACTAGAATCATAACATACTCTTGGCAGACTGGCAGGCAGAGCCAGGCCGAGCCGGGCACTGTGAGGCAGGAAGTAAGTGAAGGGTCAGGAATACAGGTGGGGGCTGTATCGCTCCTCAGCGAGGGTTCAGGAGACAGGAGCTGAATCTGGTGTCCGGGCCCTTTTGAGGCCTAGAAACGGGGACTTTACAATGAAATAACGTGCACACTGAGAAACGTGGCAACGTAGCTTTACATAGGCCTGATATTCGTTGTATTCACGAAAACCGGGAACTGACATACTGGAGTTGGACACAACTGTAATTGCGTCTTTAATAGATCATGGGGAATACATATGCATATTAATCATGCACACATAACATAGCATAGGGAACACGTAGGGACACAGAACATGGCAAAATTTACTTTTCCACAAAAGGCACATCGAGCTACCAGTCCCTACAATTTTGCAAGTTTCGTGCAAATCCATTCAGCCGTTCGATTATTATTATTATTATTTTTTTGCCCCGCGGGGCCCTTTTAAAACCTCCACATCAAACCTAGGGGGTCAGCGAGGATCTACTATGCCCCCTTATGGTCATTTGCCCCTTCGCTTTGGCCTCCTCTTGTCTCTCGATCCTACTGAGAGACAAGATGGCGGCCGCTACGGACTGTTTGCAATGTTTACAGACGCCGGAGAACCAATCAGCTTCGCAAACCTCCGTTACGCGAAGCGGAGCGCTGCTACAGATATATATCTTTTTTTGAACGTTAATTTCTCAAAATCCACTGGAGCACATATATTGAGACCTAGCAAAGGCACATCGGGCTACCAGTCCCTAATATTTTACCAAGTTTCGTGCAAATCCATTCAGCCGTTCGATTATTATTATTATTTCGGGGCCCTTTTAAAACCTCCACATCAAACCTAGGGGGTCAGCGAGGATCTACTATGCCCCCTTATGGTCATTTGCCCCTTCGCTTTGGCCTCCTCTTGTCTCTCGATCCTACTGAGAGACAAGATGGCGGCCGCTACGGACTGTTTGGAATGTTCACAGACGCCGGAGAACCAATCAGCTTCGCTTCACAAAGCTCCGTACCGCGAAAAGTCCGCGAACCGGAGCGCTGCCCGGTCCGCTGTACAGATATATATCTTTTTTTGAACGTTAATTTCTCAAAATCCACTGGAGCACATATATTGAGACCTAGCAAAGGCACATCGGGCTACCAGTCCCTACAATTTTGCCAAGTTTCGTGCAAATCCATTCAGCCGTTCGGGCTAAAAGTGAGGCCAACCGCCCTATGGAAAACTCAATGTTAAAAACACGTTTTGGGACCCCCCTTTTTTCTCGGCCCCCCCCTTGACAAACCCCCCCCAAATTTTCAAGGGCTGCTCAGAAACAAAATGTGCCATTTTCCTGAAAATTTCAGCCAATTCCGTCCACAAACGCCAAAGTTATTAGACATAGAATTTTCAAAAATCCCATAGAGAAAAAATCCTAACTATATATACCTACTGGCGACCGCCAGTAGGTAATAATTGTGGTTTGGACTGTACAAACCCAATAAATTTGTGGCAAGGACTATTCTACAACCACTGATACCCCGAAAAGCAAGTATATAGTGAAAGAGGTTCTCTTACACATGCTTTTGCTCTCTAACCACACCTGCCACAGGAAACTGGCACAATTACACAAAAACCGTAGCTCAATGTTACCGCCTCAACAGCACATCCTGAATGATTTGCCCTCACCAAATAGCCGAATACCCTGTGGACTCAACATCCACACCATTATAACACAACACATGTCCCTGCTTGATAGGTGTCAAAATATTGTCAGCCAGTGTAAATTAATAACCCCTCATTAATCTACAACTCAGCTTGTCGGAAGTAGCTAACCTAAATAAACCACACCCACGTGCTCACAGCATTGCATCAAAGACTCTGTAATTGGCTCAAACTCAACAGTCACCCCAAGCTGAACAATGGATAGCCGTGCATGCCATCAAAACAAAACACATAGCAACGTCAACAAATGGCATCATCCTTTGACAGACTGATTCATTGCCCTAATGCACCACGCAGATCTATAATAACATCTATTTGACTGATAATCAATATGGTCCATCAGTAAACAATGCATTCATCTATTTTAGACTTGCTAGGCAGGCTCCAAAATGACTCACCTTCGAAGATTAAGAAACACAACAAAATACAAAAGCCACATACCACTCTGACTTGGGTCAACAAGAATCCTAGAAGCTTAAAGGATGCCCAATTCAGAAAGCACTACATAGCCATTAAAGTTGCTATACAACTTCACATCTGAGAAGAAATTCGAGTTTCTTTTGGTGTTTTAATGATAGATGTTTTTACAAATCATTGATATTATTTAGTAACCTAAAATGGCTGCAGATAATCAGTACTGCCAATGTTAAAATAAAAAAAATCTTCATCGCTATGCAGAGTTCCGCAAGTGGCGGAGTGCGTTAGGTCACACCGTTCGCACTGAATTTTAGCACCGGGTGTTTGTCCTACGCTGGAAAATCAGAGCAAATGGGAGCATGCGCAGCGCATGAGGGCGCTGCTTCTCTCTGCCATTCGAGTAGATTTTCAACTCAAGCCGCAGCTTCCTCGGCGCAAAAGGATAGTTTCTCAATTTGAACAGTTGCCACCATCTGCAATTACCCGCTTTGACAAATCTCACTGGGAGATGGTCTAGTTTTGGATTTTCCTTGCTCGCTCTTGCCAACTTAACATTGGTGAGGGAGAAAAAACTCGGCTCACCTTTTGGAACTCTTCGTGCTCCTCAGAGCACGGAATACAGAAAACTCTGCAAACGGATTGGAGTTTACCAGCCAGGCCTAATATTTTCATGACTTTTAGCAGCTAAACAATACTACGGGTGGTAAATAATACTGATGCTCATACAATATCCGAACTTGAGGTGAAGGAATAGCTCACTGTAGCACTAACTATACAAAGTTATCCGAGTGTGACTGCAAATAAATGTGTTTTACTTAATGATGGCACAATTATTTATTGCATTTTTATATGGAAGTGCTAATACACTTTCCGAAAGTTTTGTGTCATAAGTACCAGGAACCAGCGTGCACTGCAATTGCTGTCTTGGTCAGAAGAGCATGTCCCCATTGGGTGTTATGGTCTTTTGCCACCTGAACCTATATGCACACTATTTAAAACGTGATATTCTGTTACCAAACTCTTTCGAAAGTGATCAATTTCTCTTTCTCAAACAAGTCCCTCATAGTCAGACATTACCCTATAATACCATCTGGTCATGTCCATGTCCTTCTGGGCACTCTATCAAAGTGCAGCCTGCACCCAAAAGGCACAAATATGGCTTACACTGCAGAGTTAATACATAATGGTGACATTATTTCCATGGGACTCTCCTCATTGCTCTCATGTGTGGCGTCGACACAGATGCAATACTAAGTAAACAACGCATTTGGGAGGTCTGGTAACAACCCTCAGTTCACCAGTAGGTAATTGCTAAATTCACCTGCCGCCTTAGCCCAGTTTCTTCGTATATTTGCCCACGCATCACTGGTGCTGTGCCCCCACCCACCAACCCACCTTTCCTTTCAGCTTCATCCTGGCAGCTGTTCGTGGAAGGTGAGGCATTCAGACAGCAAGGAGAAGGGGAGCATGTACCAGAAAAGGTCACAACCTCTACTTCTGATCCTGGCACCATTCACGTAAGAAAACAGAGGTGGGGTAAAGCTGCGTGCATCTCTTATGCAATGCACACAAGATGCTTGGATTGCATTGGAATTATGAAACTGACGAAAAATAGTAAGTTATGCACATGCACAGTTTAAACTATATTACCTACATTTTATCGCCTCTCCCTTTGCTCAAATCACTAATAATTTGACGAAGGTACCACCTACGTGGTCCTAAAGCCAATGAACTGCATCCCCTAAGCACGTGCTTGAATGCGCATCCCAAATGAGTGGTGTGAGTGAGTGAATGATCAGATAGCTGCAGTACGATAGAATAATTGCATTTTCTCAAGGTACATCTTTTATACCAAGATGTGTTTTTGCTATTGAATGATCCACAATACAAAATGCCCAAATCATCCAATCATTTTATTTGTCATTCTGACTGGCTAGCAGAGCTGTTGTCTGTCTGGCTGCCTGCGGCCAAATCTTTGACCAGAAAAATAGAGCTCCACCACAAGGCGGTATTGCCCTTTCTAAGTCAAGCCTGAGCAGAGCATGCTGTACTGAGGTAGGAACTTGAAGCTCCGCCCACTCTCCACCCACATTTTTCATTGTCTTGTGTCATTGTCCACTATAAACTGTGGCTGTTCATAGGTCAAAAGGCTTAGAAGTCCCTCCTTAGTATCCCCTTCTCTCATTTTGTAACCTCCAATGGCGACACCACCTGTTATTTGTGTTGTTGCTCGTAGGCTTTTATTACAGCCTCTGAGCACTATTTTCTGAAATAGCTTTGTCCTGCCTGCTTTTGCAAGCAGGACACGCTGTCTCTTAATGCTTTTTTTATTTTTTCAAAAGCAAAGAGAACAAGCATTTGGAATGCAATAGGTCTCGCATTTGTGAGAGTTGAAGCTATTGGCATTGTAAATGACAACGCCTTTTATTTATCTGTGTTAAAAACAACATATAAATAAAAGGCATTGTTATTTACAATGCCAATAGCTCAAACTCTCATAAATGCGAGACCTATTGCATTGCAAATGCTTGTTCTCTTTGCTTTTTGGTGGTCCATTTACCTCTTTTGGAATGCTTGTATAGCAATGCCTTGTATTACATCACCAAAGGACACAGAATAATTCACATTACATTTTTTATCTTTTAGATGCACTTTATAGAGAATGTAATCACTTTTTGTTTCATTGCTCCACCACAGCATGCTTTTTTATGACCTATTGGGATTTGAAATGGTTGTTTCTAATGCACCTTTTGCCACTTTTGTCAACTTTGATACAAATACTTGGTAACCACGATCTTTCTCTCACACACATTTCAAGTAGAGGAGAGAAATGGCCTACTTTACGTGGAACATGCATGACAGTGCATGTACATGAAGAAACAAAGGGCCTCATTTATGTTTTTTGTCGTATGGCAGCGCCACAGGCCTTGCTGCGGCACTGCCATACGGCAAAAGAAAAGGGCAGGAATGCACCTTATCTATTCGATACGGCGCATTCCTGTCCTTTTCCCCTGCGCCGGCTCACAATGGACTGCTGGGTGCCAACGCAGGCACTTTTGCACCATGGTGTAAGGGTGCCTGCATTGCGGGGATGATTATTTTTATGCAGGAAGGGAAATCTTCCTGCACAACAACAATCACAAGAGGCTTTTTCCTCGTTCTATGTAGAGGGAAAACGAGGAGAAAGGAAGATACATCTCTCCTCATTGTGCCTCCCTTTTGCTTCTCCTGGGAAGGCGTACGTTATTGGCGCTGCCTCAGAATTACGATTTCTCGTAAGCCTGGGGCTGTGTCAAAAAGCCTTAGATGTTGCTGGGCACGCCCCCAGCAACACCCATGAAATGCCCCCCTTCAAGCCGTTTTTTGTGTGAAAGGGGCTCATATTTATAAGGCCATGAAAAGCCATGTATTGTGGCTTTACATGGCCTTATAAATATGGCACATTGTGCCACTGGAACGTAAAATAAGTGCGTTCCGTGGCACAAAAGTGCCGTAAGGGCCTCATATATGAGCCCAAAGTAACAATTTGCCTCTGCTCCACTTGAAATGTATCAGGAGGTAGACAGATGATGGGCGGTAAGTCTTAAATGGGAGTTGGAATAGTTGGAAATAGAAAAAGTAGAAAGATGTTATATTGAAAAAATAGGGAAGATTCTGGGGTTTTGTTGTGGACCAACTAAAGCTTAATAAAACTTTGTTGAGTGAACTCCCCCTTTAATACGGGTGCCCAGTCTGTTTGTAAGAGATTCCGATTTTGGGAGAAGAAAGTATACATAAGCCGAGATAATGATGATAAAGTGGAATGCTTGTCACATTTGCTTTCTCTACAGGGGAAGTCGAATTTTGGGGAAGTTGGATATGTGTACAAGCTTCCTTGAGCTCAGAGCACAAAACTGTAGTAGTTGCGCAAAAAGTTTCATCTACTCTCACAAATGAAGGATAGTGGCTAATGAAAGATAGTGGCTAATGATGGATAGTGGTTAATGATGAATGGTGATTAATGAACGATAGTGGTTCCCAGAATAATGTTCTATGGATATGCAAGGGTGTAGATTGATCCTTTAACCATGGTCCTTCATTGCACCAGAAATCCAGGGACAGCAGAAGACTCACTGCTAGGAAAGCATTATTAGGGTAAGCGAGAGTCTCCTTATTTGGGGCAGCAGCAGTCTCATTATTAGGGGCAGTGGAAGTCTCATTATTAGGGTCAGTTGAAGTCCCATCATTAGGGGCAGCGGACGTCTCATTATTGGGGCAGCAAAAGTTTCATTATTAGGGGCAGTGGAAGTCTGATTATTAGGGGCAGTGGAAGCCTTGTTATTAGGGACAGTGGAAGTCTTATTATCTGGGGCAGTGGAAGTCTCATTATCAGGGGCAGTTGAAGTCTCAATATTAGGGGCAGCAGAAGTCTAATTTTTAGGGGCAGTGGGAGTCTGATTATTGGGGCAGCAGAAGTCTCCTTATTAGGGGCAGCGGAACTCTCATTATTAGGGGCACTGGAAGTTGGATTATTGGGGCAGTGGAAGTCTCATTTTTAGGGGCAGCGGAAGTCTCAATATTAGGGGCTGTGGAAGTTTCATTATTAGGGAAGAGGGAGTCTCATTATTGGGGCAGCGAAAGTCTCATTATTGGGGCAGCGGAAGTCTCATTATTAGGGCAGCGGAAATCTCATTATTAGGGGCAGCGGAAATCTCATTATTAGAAGCAGTGGAAGTCTCAGCATTAGGGGCAGTGGAAGGCTCAATATAAGAGGTATTGGAAGTCTCATTATTGGGGCAGCGGAAGTCTCATTATTTAGGGGCAGTGGAAATCTCATTATTAGAAGCAGTGGAAGTCTCAGCATTAGGGGCAGTGGAAGTCTCAATATAAGAGCTATTGGAAGTCTCATTATTAGGGTCAGTGGAAGTCTCATCATTAGGGGAAGTGGAAGTCTCTTTATTAGGGACATTGGAAGTCTCATTATTTGAGACAGTGAAAGTCTCATCATTAGGGGCAGTGGAAGTCTCATTTTTAGGGGCAGTGGAAGTCTCATTATTAGGGGCACTGGAAGTCTCATTATTAGGGGCAGTGGAAGTCTAATTTTTAGGGGCAGCAGAAGTCTCATTATTAGGGGCACTGGAAGTCTCATCATTAGAGGCAGTGGAAGTCTCATCATTAGGGGCAGTGGAAGTCTCACTATTAGAGGCAGCAGAAGTCTCATCATTAGGGGCAGTGGAAGTCTCACTATTAGGCATTCAACAGCCTCTTCCCTCATGGAAGCGCAAGGACCAGTGCCAACGGTTGAAATTCTGGTAGTTGGATGGGAAAAGAGTGTTACTAGGGGATGATTAGGGGTGCAGCTAATGATGAATTAGGGAACACCCACAAATGCCAATTAATAAGTGAAGGGATTTATTCACATGAAAAAAGGCTTCCCTTGTGCAAAGGAACCAAGAATTTTTTTTCAATTTGAGTAGATTTTAATATGTACTTCTTTAAGTTTTGTGACTCCCTACAAATTATTACATCCACACAATTCTCAGACATATGTTTACAATAAGCAAATGTGCTCATTTTTTTAAGAACCAGTGTCTATTCGCGCTTTATCCACTAAACCACATCTCTATCACAATCTGAAATGAGGAAACGTTTTTATGAAAAGAAATTCATTTGCAGTAATGCAAAAATGTAAAATCCCTCCACTTGACTACCACATTGAAGCAAATTACAGGTCATAAAAAAGCCATAATGAGAAGGAAGTGAACCCGCCATTCTTTTCTTTTTAAAGTGGATGAGGGCCAGGCCGCGCCTCCTCAGTCCCATGAACGCAGATCCATAGTTTACTGCGTGGCAACTGCTCTAAACCCACAAATATCTCCCAAATCTCAAGACAGGGTCAGCAGAGAATTGAATCACAGAAAATTGAGTTACACCATTCATTGATATAGCTGTGCATCGTATTCCTGTAACAGCAGGGAGGGCGGCGCCCATTAGAACGTGCCATCGTCATGACTCCATTTGCTGTCCCTCGTGATGCGGTGGGGATAATTTAATTAGCTAATTTCTGTTGCCACATAATTCCATACAAGTTACATTCTCAATCGACCATTAAATGATAGTTAATGAAAATGTGTTGTTTTTTTTGTCCTTGGTAGCCATTTTCCATTGTTGAAGAAACACCAGCAGGGCCTAACAATAATGTTGACATCTGGTGCTTTTCAATTTTATGCTAAGGCTCGGCTACTTTTGTGCTGGTTTCGTGTCAATTAGTATCCTTCCATAGATTGGCCGCCACGAGGATGAATGTGCTGAATAGTGCTGTATTAATTTTATGCTGATTAAAAACAATTATTTTTATGAATTTGGATTAGATGAGTAACAGAGCGCAATGAGTGCCAAGAGTGCAGGCGGTGTGATGCTCTTCGCCTGGGGATGGTGGTGGGATTGGAAGGCACGAAGTGAAAGGAGCCGCTGATAGTCAGGGCGCCACATTGCGATAACTCCCGGGAGGCGAACTAGAAAACATTTAGGAGAACTAGACAAAAGGTGAAGGGGGTTGGAAATCATGGCTTAGGGCCAGTAGACACTAAAAAGTAGAGCGCAAGAAAATTGGATCATAGAGAGGGGAGGGCATGTTGTCCAAATACTGTGTGAGCTGATCTGTCTACAAGGTTGATGAAGTAGCAGCTGCTTTTTAAGTCGAACCGCAGCTGTTTGGTTGTGAAAAGAGATCTTGTGGGCATTCTGTACACTTACCTGGAAATGCATTCCACACATTGCTTATCAAACACAAAAAAGTTTGATGGACAGAGTGCTGAAACTTTTCAACCACTCACCCACAGTCAAGTGATCTGGGCTAAATCCTTGGTTCTTTTGCTCAGCAATGCCATCCAAGTTTGGACCCAGCCATATGCAAATCAATCTTCACTCTGCTCCCAATGGGAGCAGTCCAGCCTGAACAGCCAGGTTAGGTCCTCCCTGGACAGGAAACAAGCATCATGGGAGAGGCTTTGGGGTACCACCCCATATCTGCCAAGCTAGCTTGAATCCAGTGGTACAGCGAGCAAAGGACTCATGGCTTGGCATATCCTTGGCCACTTGGGGGAACAGAGCAAACGCAAAAAAGATGATGGACAGAGTGCTGAAACTTTTCAGCCACTCACCCCCAGTCAAGAGATCTGGGTTTAATCCATCGTTCGTTTGCTCACAATGCCACCCCAGTTTGGACCCAACCATATGCAAATCAGTCTTGACCCTATTCCCCATGGAAATAGTCCAGCCTGAACTGCCACACCATCTCCTCCCTAGACCAGAAACAAGCATTCTGGGACAGGCTTTGGGGTATCACCCCTCATCAGCCAGGCTAACTTGAATCCAGAAGGGAGGGAACTTTCTACCTGTTTACATTTTTTCTCTCACTTCACAGTGAGAGGATGGATGTGACAAACTTGTCGCTGGGAAAGAAAAAGTTGTTTTTCTAGAATTCAACAAAATGTAAATGTCTGTCAATGAACTGTGCAGATATTTCAGAACATATTAGAATTACAAAAGCACAAATTAAGTAAAAAATGTTGTCATTCGGAAGTGTGGTGGAGACAAATATTTTAATATGACAAAACAATTTAGTACACTAGGTGATGTCATTTCCATACATGAACATATGTGCACTGTACAGTTTTTATCAGTAAAACTGTCTGTGTGAATGTAATTGCATTTCAATCGAAAATGTGTAGTCTATCATGACAGTGTGCTACCACACTATGCATACTCTACTCTACACCACTCCACTCTACAACACTCCACTCTACAGCATTCTACTCCACTCTTTACCCCTCCACTCCACTCCACCACACCACACTTCACTCCACTCTACACCACTCTATACTACTTCACACTATGTACTTGTCCACGGGTCCTGCGTTTTTACAGCTGCGGCTCTGACTCCTGCTCTTGCTCTCTTTTCCAGCCTCCGGCAGGAACAGGGACAGGAAACAGGCAGCCTTCCTCCCCTTCCCTAAGCCAATCACAAAGCTGCAATGGCAGTGTTGTGATTGGTAAGGACGCCTCCCAACCAGGCACCGGTGGGGAGGCCATTTTCACCATGCAGGCTGCATAGCAGCCTGCATGGAGAAGGGGCAGAGTGCGCATGACGGGTTTGGGCTACACTAGAGGGCTGACCAAACCAGTCATGCTCACTCAGAAGTGGGCACACCACTCCTCCCCAGAAAGAAGTGGGGCAACGATCCTCCGTAATATTGGAGGAGCCGCCCCTGTATGCCACTCCACTTCACTCCACTATACGGTACTGCACTCTACGCCACTCCACTCTACTCCACTCTCCGACACCTTACTCCACTCTATACCCCTCAACTCTACACCCCTCCACAATACACCCCTCCACTCTATGACACTCTACTTTACTCCACTCTACTTCACCCTATACCACTCCACTCTACGACACTCTACTCCCTCTACGACATTCTTCTCCACTCTAATACACTCCAGTCTACGACACTCTACTCCACTCTATGCTACTATATGCCAGTCCACGCTATGCCACTTCACTCTAGGCCATGTCACTCTAATCAACGCCACTCCACTCTGTGACACTCCACTACACTATATGACGGTGTTTCACTCTTTGCCACTCCATTCTACAACTCTAATCCAATCTACTGAACTCCACGTCACTCTGCTCCATGCCACTTCACGCCACTCCACTCTACGACACTAAACAACACTTTATTCCACTCCAACCCCTCCGCTCTATTTCCCTCCACTCTACTCCATGGCACTCTACTCCATGCCACTGCAATCTGTGACTGTACTCCATTCTATGCCACTCCATTTTACAACTCTACTCCAATGTACGGCACTCCACAACACTCTACTCTATGTCACTTTATGCCTCTCCACTCTATGGCACTGTACAGCACTTTATTCCACTCTACTCCTCTCCCTCTCCACTCTGTGCCCCTCCACTCTACTCCATGACACTTCAAACACTCCACTCCACTCCACTCTGCAACACTGTAACCCACTCTTTGCTACTCGTCGCTACTCAACTCCACACTTCATCGCTCCACTCTACACCACTCCACTCTACGCCACTCTCCTCTATGCCACTAACTTTTAATCATGCTAGTGTACAGCATTGCATAGGCGAGACCTATTGGCTTTGTCAAAGGTTTTTATTAGTTGAAGGTGTGGACCTAATAATTTGTACAGTATGAGTCTCTCATTTATCCAAAACTGTCCAGACTTGCTCAGATATAATTAAGCTTCAGAAGATCTTGCCAATCAAATCTTATCTTGTTCTAGAACATTTTTTCTTAAAGTCATTGACCAGAATTTATCTGAGTTGGATGCTGTTTAAAGTATGTTGTAAAGCTAAATCCTTTAAGTTTTTCCGGGGAGTAGTGAGATTTCACCGTTTGCAAAGCAAACCATTTGGATGATGACCAACTTAAATTTAAAAGTGTATAAATAAAATGAATAATTGGTGTATTTTGACATTGATCAACCCACATATCATCCTTTTGTGGTGCTAACAATGGAGTTATTAGGAGTACACCAACACTATATAGCTTTACTAAACGAAACCGAGTCACGTCTATAGAGAACTTGAAAAAACGTTACACAAAAAATGACATTTATTGTTTCAGGGACTGCAAGGTTAGGGAGGGTGCTTGTGCATCAACAATATGCCAGTGTTCATGCCTGTATCCTCAATAGCCCATTTCCAGTGCTTCTGTCCTACTCTTCGTGTAAGTGTCTCTGTCCCTCTCTATCCCCTTACAATTTTAGAGCCATTCTATTTAAATATAAAGTGACATATTTACAGTAATGGTCTTGGATCTGTTCATTGCCCGCTCAACAAAATCCAATATTCTTTAGTGTTGGACTTGGCCCTTTTTGCAGGGTCATCCCTGAACTTTTCGCCTTCCTGCTGATTTTTTTTCTGACCTGGTGTTGGTGGTTTTAGGACTCTGAGCGCTTCATCACTGCTGTCCAGTGTAAAATGCATGTGCTCTGTGGTAAGTGTGGTAAGATTGGTATACACCTGTTTGGCGTATTTAATTTACCTATCAGTCCCTTGGAAAGGGGTATCTCATATACCTGGGGCCAGTAAAGTAAATGCTACTGGTGAGCTTGCAGCGCTGCTTGCGCCACACACCAAAGTAGCCTTTCAAACCTGTCTCAGGCTTCTGCCATTGCAGGGCCTGCACACACAGTTTCCTGCCGCTGTGATGTGGCACATAAAGTGGCTGCCATGTCTGTGACTCCCCTTTTACTAAATTATCAGTTACCCCTAAGGTAGGCCTTAGCTAGACCTAAGGGTCGGGTGCACTGTAGGTAAAAGGTAGGACATGTGCCTTAACTGTGTGGCATGTCCTGGTAGTGACAAACAGCCATTTTGGTTCTCACTACTGCGAGGCTGCCCTCTCATAAGTATGTATCGGGGATTCCCTGATATGTGTTTCTGTGGTCATTCCTGACATGAGAGTAGTAGACTGGTCAAGTTTGGTATGTTTGGAATAGTGGTAACAACTGCTATGTAATGGTGTTCGCAGATTTATTATCACCATTTTAGAAATGCCACTTTTAGAAGTGGGCCTTTCTGTGTGCTATGTGAGTTTGTGTATTGCATGTCTGGCTCTAGAGGGACAGGGGCTGGGGGGGTGCAGTGGCTCCAGAGGGGCTAAGTGAGTCAGCGCTAGGCTGAATAGGCCAATATGCATTTGGAGTAGGGGGAGAAGTAGCACCAGCCTGAATAGGACTATGCCTGCCTTCCACAATGCTGGCTCCGCCCCGGGTGGTGTGTCTGCGGCCAGAGCCTACACTAACAAAGGAGGTTGTTGTGCACTTGTTACGTGCCCCCCAGAACTGGTTTGGACTAGGTGCAGTGTCCTGTGCCAGGGCAGAACAAAGACTTGCACTAGTATAAATATTGGGGTTATGACCCCATGTAAAGTGTGCTGCTTGGTGCTTACTTGGGGGCTTGCAGGCTCCCGGACTGCCAGGAGGAACCATCACTGGGGGATTGACTGCCTGCCCTGTTTGGCAGCTGAAGGATCTGCTGTTTGCCCAGGAGACCTGGTGTGCTGGCCTGCCTGTGCACTTCTTGGGGAGAAGTGCTTCCTACTCCCTGCTGGTGTCTGCAGGTGTGAGACCAGCTGAGCGCTGCGTGTTTTGTTCATTGCCCTGGGCTTGTGCTGGAGTGAGCCAGGAGTCCCAGGTGTTGAACCCTTGGCGTGGGCTCTTCTGCCTCAGCGTGTGGTAGGCGCTGTGCGTGTCATCCCCTAGAGCCCGAGAAGTGGGCTCTTTCCTGGTCCACGAGGAAAGCAATCTGCGAACTGGAAGTCTGGCGGCTGTTGCCTGACTGAGCGCGGTGCATCGCGCACTCGGGAGAGGAAGCCGCGGCATAAGCGCAAGACAGGCAAATATTGCCTAAATGGGGCTGGGGCTCCTGGGTCCATCGCAGGTTCATCCCGTTTGTGTGGAGGGAGTTCAGGGCTACTTACGGGCTGAAAGGGAGGTTGGCGGTCTAGCTGCCTAACTCCCTCTATAAAACCGGATGCCATTGCAGTTGCGCTGTGAAACAGTAAAGGTATCGGATCCTACATCTGACCAACCCGGATCTCAACAATAGGAAAAACAGAACAAGGTGGCTGGACAGGATTATTCACAAAACAATTCCCCAGTTACACAGTCAATATGTACCATGTGACCACTGGATTTATATTCCAAACAAATTTATTTTCTTTTTTATACATTTGCCAACAAATTTTTTGAAAAACAGGCACAAACAGAACCACTGTCAGATCAAAAGGTTCATATATACAGTATCTACAAACGTACACATTTACAAATTTGCAACAATGAATCAAGCAAAAGTGGTTTAACACACCAAAACAAACAATAACATATATAATAGTCCAACTAAATTGCAATTATATACAGTGCAAGAATTAGTACATAAACAAAAAACGGGCACCAGTCCTAGGAGCTAAAAAACCAAACGACAGGCGGGATTGAGATCGAAAACAAGCCTGCCTGTCTACACGAGCCTGTGGTATGGTGTTTTGTAGGGTTGCAAGGCTAGGGTACAGAATTGTGATATAATTTACATCCTAGCGGCACCCTTTGTTGTAGCCACAGGGTGGTAGTGTCGACGTGTTTCGAACCTCGTTGTTCAAGGTTCTCTTCAGGACAGGGACTGGGGGAGAAATTCTGCAAAAGAGTACAGAATTGGTGTCAGAAAAGTACAATATAGTACTGCAAAGAGCCTACTCAGACTCCACGGAGAATAAAGAATAATTACCTGCATGAGGGCACAAAGATTGCCGTAGTGTAGGTATAACGTGATTCGCAGTCACAGCTAAAAGACATATGAAGAGGTGCTCAGTGTGGGGATGATAATTGGGTCACACTCAGGTGGCGCAGGGTCTAGCCTATGTATTCATCATACCTGCAGTTAACGCAGAACAGGACTTTGGGCGTGGTGACAGGCTTCAGGAGCGTTCAGGGATGAGAGCGGCTCACATTTTTTAGCGCGTTGGTCTGGATAAGTGATAAAAATATATAAAATATATATATTAGCGTGAATCCACTGTGTATCACACCCCCACCTCGCCAAGAACATATGGCGCAGGGTTCCTACCTGAGTCTGGGACACGCAGAGCAGAGAGCGACCGGTCACTGACCCCAATTCAGGCCGGCAGGCGAAGTTGGCCCGCTATAAAAGAAACAAACCTTTATGAGCGCCAAGATCAGAGGGCAACAGCGAAGCTGGTGGAAAAACCGCTGCGCGCGGGATGCTTACTTATGTGGAGGAATTAATCCAGCCTCACATCAATCGGTGTTGCTCACTCTCTCCCAATGACAAGTAGTCTGTAGGTAAAGCGCCGGGACACCGTAGAGTATTTTAAACCCGGGTCAAAGTGTCGGGGGGTGTGGTCAAAACGGAGTTAAGCCCCTATGGAATGCTGGTATCTGTAGTTTCCTGATATTCGTAGAGAACCTGGAATTCTAGCATGTCAGCTGATTTCATACTTGAAAGACCGCCAGGAACATTATAATCTGGCAATTATAACTTAATCAACAGATTTAAATGACATTACTCCCAGCGCGGAGGCATATTCACAAACCCAATACAATGAAAACCTTTAGCATCAGTTTGAGTGAGAAACATTTAGCACTAAAATAGTACATGTCATCGTACTCATCATGACACGAAATATCTAAATTCATTATGCAGTCAAATATTGGAAATTTCAGAAATTACATTGCATAACAATCAGCAGTTGCGCAGCGGGCGCTGAGGCTTGTTTGTATCTGGCTGTAATTACTGCACCGTAGCTGTTTTAAAATCCGCACAGAATTAATTGTTTTTAAAAAAAACGCTTATATATTTTAAATTAGCATTTCCCTCACTGCGGGCTTACTAACTTACTCTGCATTGCCCAGTGCTCCTCGGTCCATCGCGGTCTCATCCCGTTTGTGTGGGGGGAGTTCAGGGCTACTTCCGGGCTGAAAGGGAGGTTGGTGGTCTAGCTGCCTAATTCCCTCTACAAAACCAGATGCCATCCCAGATGAGCAGCGGGTGAGCCAATGGCGCGCCAAAGGCAAGCCCATCTGCGCCCGTCAGCGCTAAGACCGCGCATAGCGCCAGCCATGCTGCTAGTTTGGACAAAAACACTACGGGGGACTTTTTACTCGAGTGAACGGTTTCGAGCAATGGGTGAGCAGAGTGGTAATGGTGGTGAACATAGGTATGAAGGGGTTGAGAAAATAGCCTTAGAAGCCACAAGACGGGATAAACTTAAGTGCGGATTAATCAACGCTAGATCCCTGGTGAAAACCACCTGCAGATTCATTAACGTTGGAAACACAGAAGGGGTTGAGAAAATAGCCTTAGAAGCCACAAGACGGGATAAACTTAAGTGCGGATTAATCAACGCTAGATCCCTGGTGAAAACCACCTGCAGATTCATTAACGTTGGAAACACATGATTTGGATGCAATGTTTCTGACAGAAACATGGAGCGTCCTGAATCAGATTTTGAACTAGGACTGGCATGCCCACCGGGATATAAGGCCTTTCATAAGCCATGAAATAGTGACAGAGGGGGTGGGGTAGTGTTAATTTTTAAAGATAATTTGGGCTTCGCCTCAATGGTAATTGATGATGTGGCGGGCATAGAACATTGGGGTTTTGCGCTGAAAGACCATGAAGGACATCTACTGACTGGAACAGTATGCTATAGACCGCCTGGTTCTACCAGCTTCCAGCAACTGGTACTTATTGATATTTTTAGTAACATGGCAAGTACACAGGCTAGACTACTTATTTGAGGGGATTTTATTTTATGGCCCAACGGGAATTTAGACCCAGCCTTCAAAAACCTTCTCCAATCCTGTGAAAACTTGAATCTGCAACAGTGGGTAACAGAACCTACACATAGGGGAGGACATACATTGGATTTAATCGTCTCTGGGGAAGATATTATTGGACTAGAGGATATTCTACCTGTAGATTGGTCTGATCATTATTTTATTACGTTCTTGGTATTTAATCCTAGAAAGAATGATTCCGCCACCAATAAGGAAAATAATCATCAAGGCAGGGACAGGAAAGGACTTTTGAAAAAAGCAAAAGTATCTCCAGTATTTCCTGCACAAAGTCCTCTAGTTATAAGTAAACAGGTGGAAGAAATGATATGCTACTCTGTGAACAAATAGGTGATACGTTAGACCAGATCGTCCCTATGAAAAACCATAAAAAACAGTCTGTCTGCCCCGTGGTACAATGAAAAGTTAAAAAACTTAAGAAAGGGTTGTAAGCAGGCAGACCGAAAGTGGAGACGAGGATAAAATCGCCCTGACAAAATAACAAGTAACTATAAAAAAGCAATCTCCATAGTAAAAGCAGAATACTATGCAGATATTATTTTTAAAACATTAAATAGTAATAGATGTGTATTCAAAATAGTGAAGGATTTCGCTAACCCTGACTGTACAAATAATAAGATTAACGCTACACAGGATCTCAGTGATAGCTCAGCGATTTTCTTTGAGGAAAAGATCAGTAACATTTTTGATGGCTTAAGATTGGGTGATTTAGACAAAGTGGGGGGCCTTAGTAGTACGAATGAGGGGCTACCACCACTAACTCAGAAGGAGGAATGGGTTGGTAGAGGTAAATTGGTAACTCTTGACCATTTTGAGATACCTTTAGAGGAGGAGTTTAATAGATTAGCTTTAAGTTTTTCCTCAGGCTCTCCAATGGATCCTTTACCACACAGTATCTGGAAAGAACTAGGTGCAGAACTCTTCCCGCTGCTCCGGCAGATTTGTGGACAATGACTTAGCAGCGGGGTAGTACCGCCTGCTGTAAACAAGCGATAATTACACCACTTCAGAAAAAAGCTACTGGTGACCCTGTGTGTCCAAAAAATTACAGACCTATCTCCCTTCTGCTCTATCCTGTGACGATCATAGAACGTTGGGTCAGCAAGACACTTTCGCAGTTTCTGAAAAATAACAACAAGTTCGAGGATGTACAATTTGGCTCCCGGCTGGGACATGGAACTAAGACTGCTTTGGTGACGGTCTTGGATGAACTGCGAATGCAAGCAGAAAAGGGACAATCAGTCATACTGATTTTACTAGGCCTGTCTGACGCATTCGATACGGTAAACCACAAAATTCTTTTGACAAGGCTTAATGCAGTTGGAGTAATGGGCACAGCTTTAAAATGGTTTCGATCTTACCTGTCAAATAGACAACAGGCAGTAGTACTCACCTCAAATCAATCAGATTTTACCAGCATTCAGCACCGGGTGCCTCAGGGATCGGCGATCAGTCCAATACTGTTTAATATCTACATGAGCCCCCTGATCTCTGCCATTAAGTCCCACAATGTCAACCTGCTGAACTATGCAGTTGATACTCAGCTCATCTTGTCACTGGAAAGGGATCAATCATTGTCACTGGAAAATTTCCACACATGCATGCAGGATATTGCATGTTGGCTCTCCAATGGATCCTTTACCACACAGTATCTGGAAAAAACTAGGTGCAGAACTCTTCCCGCTGCTCCGGCAGATTTGTGGACAATGACTTAGCAGCGGGGTAGTACCGCCTGCTGTAAACAAGCGATAATTACACCACTTCAGAAAAAAGCTACTGGTGACCCTGTGTGTCCAAAAAATTACAGACCTATCTCCCTTCTGCTCTATCCTGTGAAGATCATAGAACGTTGGGTCAGCAAGACACTTTCGCAGTTTCTGAAAAATAACAACAAGTTCGAGGATGTACAATTTGGCTCCCGGCTGGGACATGGAACTAAGACTGCTTTGGTGACGGTCTTGGATGAACTGCGAATGCAAGCAGAAAAGGGACAATCAGTCATACTGATTTTACTAGGCCTGTCTGACGCATTCGATACGGTAAACCACAAAATTCTTTTGACAAGGCTTAATGCAGTTGGAGTAATGGGCACAGCTTTAAAATGGTTTCGATCTTACCTGTCAAATAGACAACAGGCAGTAGTACTCACCTCAAATCAATCAGATTTTACCAGCATTCAGCACCGGGTGCCTCAGGGATCGGCGATCAGTCCAATACTGTTTAATATCTACATGAGCCCCCTGATCTCTGCCATTAAGTCCCAAAATGTCAACCTGCTGAACTATGCAGATGATACTCAGCTCATCTTGTCACTGGAAAGGGATCAATCATTGTCACTGGAAAATTTCCACACATGCATGCAGGATATTGCATGTTGGCTTAACAATGACTCTCTGCAATAAAACAGTGATAAGACAGAGAAGTTATGTTGTGCAGCCCAGCAAATCCCACGTCAGCTCCTGGCAAATTTCTGGCCAATCCCAGTGGATAAACCATTGACACCATCTGAGGCTGTACGTAATCTGGTCAAGTCAAGTCAAGTCAAGTCAAGAGATTTATATAGCGCGCTACATACCCATAGGGTCTCAAGGCGCTAGAGGGAGGGTGGGGAATTACTTGTCGAATATCCAAGTTTTAAGTTGTTTTCTGAATGCTAGGTGGTTCTGAGTAAGGCGAAGGTGAGTGGGAAGTGAGTTCCAGGTTTTAGCTGCCAGGTAGGAGAAGGATCTACCTCCCATGGTGGTTTTGTTGATGCGAGGTACAGTGGCAAGGGCTTGGTTGGAGGATCGTAGCTGACGGGAGGGGGTGTAGAAGGACAATCGTGTGTTGAGGCATTCGGGTCCAAGTTCGTAAAGTGCTTTGTGTGCGTGAGTTAGGAGGCGGAAGGTAATCCTCTTATTTACGGGGAGCCAGTGGAGGTTTTTCAGGTGTCCAGAGATGTGTTCTTTACGCGGGATGTCTAGTATGAGCCTGGCTGAAGCGTTCTGGGTGCGTTGGAGTTTTTTCTGGAGTTTTGCGGTGGTACCGGCGTATAGTGTGTTTCCGTAGTCCAGGCGGCTCGTAACCAGTGCGTGGGTGACCGTTTTTCTAGTTTCGGTGGGGATCCAGCGAAATGGTTTTTTGAGCATGCGAAGAATGTTGAAGCAAGATGATGAAACGGCGTTGACTTGTCTGGTCATCGAGAGTGAGGAGTCCAGGATGACGCCCAGGTTCCGTGCGTGGTCCGTCGGGATGGGTGCTTTTCCAAGGGCTTCTGGCCACCAAGAGTCATCCCAGGCGGTGGGGGAGGTGCCTAAGATGAGGACTTCTGTTTTGTCTGAGTTCAGTTTCAGACGGCTGTGCTTCATCCACTCGGCTACTTCTTTCATTCCTTCGTGTAAGTTGGTTTTGGCGGTGTTAGGGTCTTTGGTGAGTGATAGGATCAGTTGAGTGTCATCCGCGTAGGAGATGATGTTGAGATTGTGTTGGCGAGCGATGGCCGCAAGGGGGCTCATTTATACGTTGAAGAGGGTGGGGCTGAGAGACGATCCTTGTGGCACGCCGCAGATGACTTCAGAGGCCTCTGACTTGAATGGTGGGAGGCGGACTCTCTGGGTTCTTCCGGTGAGGAACGAGGTGATCCATTCCAGTGCTTTCCCTTGGATTCCGACGTTTCTGAGGCGCTGTAGAAGGGTGCTATGACAGACTGTGTCGAAGGCAGCGGAGAGGTCGAGGAGGATGAGGGCGACTGTGTCTCCATTGTCCAGTAGAGTTCGAATGTCGTCTGTTGCTGCGATAAGTGCGGTCTCAGTGCTGTGTTTGGCTCGGAAGCCGGACTGTGAGGGGTCGAGGGAGTTGTTGGTTTCGAGGAAGGAGGTGAGTTGGTTGTTGACAGTTTTCTCGATGACTTTGGCCGGGAATGGAAGAAGTGAGATGGGGCGGTAGTTTTTGAGATCGGTGGGGTCGGCTGTGGGTTTTTTCAGAAGGGCGCTGAGTTCTGCGTGTTTCCAGCTTTCCGGAAGGTGGCGGAGTTGAGGGAGTAGTTGATGACATCTCGGAGGTATGGTGCTATGATGGAGTCTGCTTTGTTGAAGATGTGGTGAGGGCATGGGTCAGTTGGGGATCCTGAGTGGATGGAGTTCATCAGGCGGATGGTGTCCTCAGTGGAGATTGGGTTCCAGTCATTGAGGATGTTCAGGGGGGGTGAAGGTCCTGCAGAAGGTTGGGTGGGTTGGTCTCCGGGTCGGTTGTCGAAGCTGTTGTGGATGTCTGCGATTTTGTTGTGGAAGAAGGAGGCTAGGGGGTGATGTCGTTGGAGTTGGTTGATGGGTTGGTAAATTCTTTGATGATGTTGAATAATTCCTTGCTGTTGTGGGCGTTGTTATCTAGACGGTCTTTGAATGCGCTTTCTTGGCAGACCGGATTAGTTGGTGGTGTATGCGGGTGGCGTTTTTGAAGGCGTCCCTGGTGCTGGTGTTTGGGTCTTTTTTCCAGGCCTTCTCGAGGGAGCGACAGTGTTTCTTCGATTTCTTAAGATCATCGTTGAACCAGGAGGCGATTGTGCTGCCTGGTTTGCTTTGGCGTTTTTTCAACGGTGCTAGGATGTCGGCGCTGTTGGATATCCATTGGGTGAGGTTAATGGCTGCTTGGTCGGGGTTTGAGGAGTGGGCGGGGGGGTTTAGAAGAAGCGATGAGGAGATCTGGTTGCAGGTGATTTTGTTCCAGTTTCTTCGCATGGTGGGTTGAGGATGGTTGTGGATTGTGGTCTTATTGTAGGTGAAGTGAACGCAGCTGTGGTCCGTCCAGTGAAGAGCTGTGGTGTGACTGAAGGAGACATGTTTGCTGGAAGTGAAGATAGGGTCGAGTGTGTGACCTGCGATGTGGGTGGGGGTAGTGACCAGTTGTTTGAGTCCGAGGTTGGCCAGATTGTCTAGAAGGGTGGTGGCGCTGCTGTCGTTGCTCTTTTCCAGGTGAAAATTGAGGTCTCCCAATAGAATGTAGTCCACGGAGGGGAGGGCGTGTGGGGTGATAAAGTCAGTGATGTCGTCACTGAATTGTGCACGGGGTCCTGGAGGCCGGTAGAGGAGGGTGCCTCTGAGTGTGGTCTTGGGGTCGGTGTGGATCTGGAAGTGGAGGTGCTCGTCGCTGGCAAGGTTGACGTCTGAGCTGGTTGAGATGCGGATGGAGTTCTTATGGACGATAGCGATGCCTCCTCCTGTTTGCTCGATGCGGTCCTTACGGATGATCTTGTATCCTTCCGGGATGGCAATGGCGATGTCTGAGGCTGAAGAGGCATTCATCCATGTTTCTGTTAGGAAGGCGACGTCCGGTGAGATGGTGTCGAGTAGATTCCAGAGGTCGATGGCGTGTCTGTGGACCGAGCGGGTGTTGAGCAGGATGCATTTTAGGTGGTTGGTGTCGGGTCTCTGATTGGTGTTGGTAGATGAGGAGCTGTTTTTGGTGCCGTCGAACTTGCAGGAGTTGCAAGAGAAGGGTCCATGGGTGAGTCCAGGAGCGGCTTGGACGCAGTTGGGGGAGCGGCCGGGGTTAAGGGCTAGGAGGGCGGAGGCGTCGTATGTTATGCGGGAGGGGTGGGTGGTACGAGGGCCAGGGGGTCTGGCGATAGGCGCGGTCCAGGCGCGGACGGGCGTAGATGGGCTTACCTTTGGCGCACCTTCGGCGCGACCGTAGCGCGTGGACGCTGCACGTTGGTGCATCTGACATAAGTGGAGAGGTGGAGGGGGCGGAGCGTGGGAGGGGGAGCAGGGAGGCGGGAGCGTAGGGGGAGGGACGGGCTGCAGGCACAACAAAATGGACGAGGGGAAAAACAACAGGATCGGGTGATGCGAGCTGGCGGTGGAAGACGGGCACAATGTCAATTACAGACACACAGATAGCAATGCGGAGCGTTCCCAAATGGAAAAGTGCTACACGGGCCAGGCAAAGCGGATATGTCACAGTTAACTCTTCTCACCAAACTAAGTAGTGCAGAGCGCTACGCAGCGGAGCGGGTGTAGCCTCAATTAATACAAATTTTCAACTAGGCATACAAAGCGATGCAGAGCGCTACGCAGCGGGGAGTGTGTAGACTGTATTAATACACGTATTCAATAAGGCATACAAAGAGATGCAGAGCGCTACGCAGTGGGGCGTGTGTAGACTGAAATAAAACACGTATTCAATTAGGCATACAAAGAGATGCAGAGCGCTACGCAGCGGAGCGAGTGTAGACTCAGTTATAATAAGTCACAAGTATGGTAGGGGAGCAGCGCTACGATACCAGAGGAAGCGCTATGGGCTCAGGAGGAATGGAGGAGCAACCGCTTCACACGAGGTCAGGCTGGTTACCTGGGAGGTCAATCTGGGAGTAATAACCAATGATAGGTTGAGTTTAGAAACTCAAGTAAATAAAACAGTAGGGACTATTTTTTCCCTAATAAGAGTGCTAAGGAAGATCCTCCTAATGCTGCCAATTTCAACAAGGGCATAGACAGTGAGGAGCGTTGTTTTGAGCCGGCTGGATTACTGCAATGCCCTTCTGCTGGAGGCTCAAAAATACTTGATCGAGAGACTTCATAGAAGTCAGACAATTGCGGCCAAACTAGCCTTTCTGAAACCACGGCGATCATCAGCCTCCCTGGCTCTCAGTCAATTTCACTGGCTCCCTATGCTACAGGGGATCCAGTTTAAATCTCTCTGGATTGTTTTTAAAGCCTTACACGGTCTAGTGGAGAAGTGTGGCTCACTGGTTAGAGGCAGCAGACCCTGAAGCAGAGATCAGGCCCGGGACCAGGGTTCAATTCCCGACGCGGCAGGGTCTAGGATCAATGTCCGCGGACTCGATAATTCTCGCTTTGGCGCCTTCTCTAATCATGGGCCCCACGCTGTAACTCTGGGCAATAGCTTGCTTAATCTCCACAACGGCCCTACCAGCGCTGGGATGCCTGGCTCCGCCCCTCACAGGGAGAGCCAGGAAGGGTTCCACAGCCTAAGCGCCGAGATACCCTCATGGGTGATTCAGCGCTATATAAATCTATAACTATAACTCTATAACTATAGGATCCACACCATTGCAGAGTAAGCTTAAATGGTATGTCCCTACCAGAAGTTTGTGATCATCCTCAGCTAAACTAGTAAAAGTACCTAAGTTTAGAAGAATAAAACTGGGAGGAAGAGCATTTAGTTCTACAGCCGCTCGGCTGTGGAATGCAACCCCGAACAGCCTCGGACAGACGTAAGATCTTCTGCAGTTTGAAAGAAATTGAAGACCTGGCTCTATCCTAACGGTGCTGTTTAGACCCTCTTTCTATTAGTAGGTGTGATTTTCATTACAACATATGTGCGTGGTTTGAGTTAGTGTACATCAGCGCTAGGATGCCCGTGGGGTGACAGTGCACTATATAAGTTTGCTTAACATTAACATGCATAATGTGTTTATGTTTATCAGAAGTTACTGGTTGTATTATTACTTGTATGTTCAAATGGTTATGACAGTGGCCCGATTGGCCCAATAATGTATATAATCCCCTGTAAAGACATACTTAGTGCCAGGTGGCCCTGTGTATATATGTGATTATGTTCTAATGTGTTTTATGAGTAATGCAAAGGCTATTTTTTTATATAACCTTATGTGGGGTTTCTTTTGTGGTGTGCCTAGTGCATCGCTGCTGTGTGTGTGTGCTGCGCAAATGCTTTACATATTGCCTCTGGGATAAGCCTGACTGCTCTGCCAAGCTACCAAGGGGGTGAACAGGGGTTATCTTCAGCATGTAACTCCCTTGCACTGACTAGAGTGGTGGTTTCTGCCTGGCTTTGGCGCTTGCCATAGCCAACCAGAAATCCCATTTCTAACATTTAGCTACCTAACTTTGTCCAAAAGGTCGGACGAGATCTGGGGGATTGAGGAAGATTAGTATTAATGGTAAAATCTGTGCAGCATCTAAAACCTGTTTGCTTCCTTGTTCGTAACCTTAAGTGGATTTTAACGTGCATTCTTTAGATGAGTCTTTTATATAGCTCCTAGTACTAGCGCTGTCAATAACAGACACGACTATCACCCGTCTATGGAACTCAGTTTACCAATCTTCAGAGAGGTGGGAGGCTGGGTCTGCTAACGTGGATTATGCCACACTCTACTATTAGCTCTTTAATTATAATTTAAAATGCACATAAATTTCCCGTTATCAGCATGTATTTATTGAAAAATTGCACAAATGATCATTGATAGTATACAGGCACATAGCCTCAAAGAAATGTCCGATCTGCGATTCACAAGCTATTCAGCTGATACTGAAGACATCAGTATGTTTATTTTCTATACACTTACACATTTTTGTACTTTTGTAACTCAGCAGGGGGACTTTTCTAAACATTAGTACCAACAACAAGCTGCTTTCAAACGTTGATAACATGCAGTAATAAAGGGATCCTGCTTGACATATAGTTTTACAAATAGCTCAAGTGACCCCACAATCAATGTCTTTGCTCTGCTGGCTTCCAATGCCCCGTATGTAAGCAGTTGTATGGTATTAGCAAAGATATCGTCTGACAAACATACTGAGCACTAAATATTTTTTACAAAATAGTCACGTATTCAATTATTATCTCCAATACAATATTTTTTAAACAATATTTAGGACAGAATATTTCTGTCAATGCGATGTATGGTTACAATATTCTGTTACCAGACCTTGTAAAGTTGGTGCAGTATGATGTGTTCATATTGTTACCAACATGGCTTCAAAAATGCAGTCTGTTATACAATATTTTGATAATTCTACAAACGATGCATTACAATAATCAGGATTTCGTCAACAGTAGCTCTCTCCAGGGTCTCCTTGGGTTCTTCATTCAGGAGCAGGTGACATATTCCGAACAGTTTTAAAGCGTCAATATAGTGAACATTATGAAGCGTGTTCTCTTACTAAATATTGCATCAGTAGCAATCACCAACAACAAGGGTCACAGAATGCTCCTTTGTTTGATGACATCTGGCTGGGTTGTCAAATCATTCACTAGATGGCCCCTTTAAATAATATATATAAATCTTTATCGCATTATTTTTCCAGTTTCACTGTAATTTAAGAGTCAAATATTACACTCAACATCTTTATGTTGTAAACAGTAGGGGTACTGCAGTCTTCTATTTGAAATAATTCATAAGATGGAGTATTCAATGTATGTTGTGTTCTGGTGAGTATCACTTCAGTCTAGTTGGCAGTCAGAGCTAAACAATTTTCATTCTTTAATGTTTTTAATGTATTTAATGGTTTATGAAATTATGAGAATCCAACATAAGCTCCCTTGCAAGCTGGAAGAATAGTTGAATATTAGCAGAATTGTGAAAAGTCACACCTATTGATGTTAGATGGTAATTTATGTAAAGATTGGGGAGGCCCATTGAAGAAGGCTGCAGACAGACAAGATTCTTAAGGCACCCCATAAGATAATGTAATAGGTGTTGCATCAATTGAATTGACCAACGCTTATTTTTATGGTGCAATATTGTAAAAAGGTAGCAAGCCACTTGAATGTTACTTTGGCTAACTTTACATTGTTTTTATTTTTTAGGGTACCACCATCAACAGCATCAAAAGCTGCCAGCTAAGGTATACCATCAAAATGAGAGTGGCATGATCTCTGTTGGCACATTCCAGAAATGGTTTTTTTAAGTCCAATTGTGCTAGTTCAGTTTCTCTTTTTTGGATGGAAACCCTATTGATGGTCACCACATTAGCTTTCTCCTTCTAGTGTGCACCAAACTTTTGTATCATCACCATTTACTCTTTAATTTTGGTAAACAATGAATACTAGTAATGGGATTCTAATTGGCCAAGTAAGAAGGCTCTAAAAACACTTTTTGAACAATGGTTTTATCAGTAGTTATACTATTTTGAAATTATTTGCATGATGTTTTTAGAAAAGGATATATTATTTAAAATCACTGTAAATGTAGGAGCAAATAGACATGCATTTCTAGTTAGTATATTTGGTACAGTCGGAACCGGTGTGGGGATCCAGGACCAATCAGAGATTAATTGTGTCACTAGGAGTTTTTTACTTCTGATGTTGCAGGGCAGTTCTACTATTGTATTGATAACTAAACACCAAGTATAACACTTTTAACATTTGGGGTCAGATTTACGACCAGTTTTAGAGGTTCCAAACAGAAAATCGGGCAGTTTGTGACCGCTCAAAAGGGTTGTAGCATGTACAAACCCTATTTTGCAAATCGGTAACATATTACTAACTCGGGTCCCCATTGTGTTTGGCACCGAAAATATTTTTTAAGAGCTGACACTGGTCCCACGGACCACTGCCTGCCCTTAAAAAATGAAAATAAAGTTTCATTTTTTTCTTTTAAACGCATTTAAAAAGCCATCACAGACATGGTGGTCTGCTGTCTCCAGCAGGCCATTCTCCCGGTGATTGTAGCCCATTCCCAATGGGTGGCAAATTGAGACCTGCTTCATGAATATTGATGAGGCAGGTCATTTGTGACCCCATTGGGAATAGCTAAATGTGTCTGAGACATGAGTAGTACATTCCGTTTTGGGAGTCGCAAATAGTGAGTCGCAAAAAATCGTAATTTGCAAACTGGAATGATTGTACATCTGGCCCATGATTGTTAAAGTTGTGAAGGACAGTGATCCAATGCTTACTCGTGGGTGGTAGAGAGTTAGAAACACTGAACTCAGAGCTACATAATAGCGAACAACAGTTATGAATAACCAGACAGTGTTTTTTTTTAAAGAAAACAAAGTACTTTCATCTCAGCACACTGCTAAATACTGCACTAAACTAGGCATATGGAAATGCAGGGAAACAACCTCTGTACTTAGATAGGGCAAGCAGGTGCATTAGTGCTGTAAACTAGTTATCCAACAAATGTTCTCACTGTTCTTGAAGCTGTTGTTGTTGGAGCCGATGCCTGGGAGCGTAATGATCTCACAATCACATCTCATGAGTTGTCTGGCCAATCTTGAAGGTGGTGAAGCCTACACTGTGCACATGTGCACTCAGTGAGCAGTAAGTGGGGAAGTGGGTGGGCTCACTGGATGGAACGAAGGCGATCACTGCAGCAATCAAGCAAATGCAAGCTGGTTGTTGCCACATCTTCAGGTCCTGCCTGGTTTTGGCCCCTGTGTAATCAAATCCTGTCGCTCTTGCTGATCCCAAGGCCATCACCCAAACAGGGTTAATATCCCACCCAAAATAGCAGTCAGGTCGCAAAGGAAAAAATAGAGAACATCCACCAACGTGGAGTACCGGAAAGGGGAGACTAAGGGGAATATAGACAAGAACTGACACATCGGCATCAATGCGTGAGATTTCTTGCGCCTGCTGTAAATGCTCTTATGATGCCATGGGTGTGCTGTATTTACAATACAGTGTTCTATGGCACAAGGATTCACGGATGCATCAGAAATTCTAACGCATCTTTTGGCGTTAAAATGCTGCATTGCTGGACTTGGTCTTAAGACTGACGCAACTCCAGCAATGCTTCAGAACACAGAGGAAAGTCTCATGTTAAAAGCCCTGTGATAATCCTTACATCGGGTTTGAGAAGGCATAGGGATTTTGACGCAAATAAATCGTAAATTTACGCAGTGAAAAATTTTAATTTCACTGATCCAGTTCTACGTGGCTTTTAATGTGGGAAAGCCTACCTTGCATACATTATACCTGGTGCAGGTATAATGTGATGCAGACCTCTACAAATTGATGGATTGGGTCCAATGCATCAGTTTATAAATACGGAGCAGTCTGATGCAAAGATTGCACCGCCGCTGTGGAAAACAAATGACGCTGTGGCAGTGCTAGCTCCTTGTAAAATATGGTCCTACCCACCAGGACCTTAAGGAGAGCAGTACTTGGAAGCCACAATGCTGTGGGAGTAGCATGAACCAGATTTGCTCCTATGCTCAGGTCTGGTAAGTCAACCACTTTGGGTGGTGGGGCCAGTCATTGAGAATGCATGATGTAGTCAGGTTTTTTTGTGCCCAAGATCACGAACGTGGGGCTATAGTTCAAGTATGTAAAGCACACATTACCATGCTGATTCCCCACTGTAATGGTATGTGACATTACCACAACCTTTTACACATTTCCCCAGTATAACTAACAAGCATTGTTATGCCAGTTTCTACAGCACATCGTGTATAAAGACCCTGCCATCCCAAATTCCACCTTTCATGTTCACCCGCAATGGAAAGTATAAATTCCAATACTGCCATCCACATAGCTCACCCCCCTCCTTACGTATGCAAAGCACATATTGCAATGCTAATGTAATTGCTGTTCCAGGACGCAAACCACACAATGCCATATTTCCATGCTGCCCCATTTCCCCAGTACGTAGAGCACACATTACCATGCAACTGTTCCAAATGCCAGAGTATTTATAGATGGTTAGAAACAAAAAGTGCCATGTTAGTTTCCTTCTTATGCGGATACATAAAACACACACTTCCAAGTTAATTTACAAATTGCTCCAGGTTGTGAAACAAACTCTTCTATTCTTTTCCTAACACCCGGCATATTTTAAGCAGACATTGTCATGGCAGTTTCCATAATGCCACATTACCAATCCAATTCCCATATTGCCTAAATCTGTGATGAACACACTGCCTTGTCAGTTTCGCTCCGGTGTGTTAAGGGCATGCTTCTATGGTAGCTCTCACATTTCTCTGATATGTAAAGAACACATTGTCATTTCAGTTTGTATACTTCCCAAAAGGCCTGTATGAAAGAATGCATTTCCGTGGCAACTCTATATACAGCACATTTGCCATTGTTCAGGTATATAAGTGACTCATTCAATGTCTATTTCTCCATTTTCCCAGTTTGTAAATCACATATGATCATAACAGGCACCGCCTTCTTCCATTCTGTAAAGTGTACATTGCTACACCAATTTTAATCCTGCCATATTATCTAAATCTCATATTATATGCCAGTTTCCATTTTGAGTCATTATATATGGCCCACACCATCACACCACCTTTCATACTGCCCCAGCAGTTTATACATTATCCAGAAACCCAATGTGCAGAAAAATAAGTTGCACACCAGTTTCCAAGGTTCACAGAACCTGCCCATGTGAAGCACACACATCCATGCCAGTTTCCAACTTGCTAATGGATGTAAAATACACATTGGTACACATTGCCCCAGAGACCAGTATACAATGGACATATTGCTACACCATTTTCCTCAATGCTCATGTCCCAGTAAAACTCTACCATCTTCACCACTTTCTGAAAATGTTCAGAACAGCTACCCGCTCCACTGCAGATATGCCTCCCCTGCAACTGGCCCACCCATTGCCTGGGCACTGAACCTCTCACTCCTAAGGGCAGAAATTCAGGTGGACAGAGAATGGTAGATCCTGCAACACTGTCCTGCTGACACTCCAACTTAAGGGCAGCCTTGAGTTGTAGTATGAAAATAAAATAGGGGGCAAGTAACGTAATGCTCTGCTCGGCGGAGCATCCCTTTGACTTCGGAAAGGGTGAAGTGTCCTTACTTCGCCCGCCTTATAGCATAGGTAGTACTTTAAGGATTCCAAATAAAGATAACTTACTCATTTGAGATCTTATACAAACCATATTACCCAGTAAGGCATTTCATGGTGGTTTTCGGCAACCAGGTATGCATAACCCGCACTGAATAAAAAAGAACTGAAATATAATGCAAGGTGCTACGCCTCCACGGCAGACATCCACCCAAAACACTGCTATGCAAATCAGCGGTTGTTATCCTCACAAAGCACGTATATTCCCAATTTCAGAATGAATTTTAAATTTAAGAATGCATTACTATTTTATGAGGACTTTCCCACCAAGGACTATCTTATGCTTACCAACCAGGCTGAAAATTCACAATGAAGCCGTCTCAGTAGTACTTTCTCAATGGCAAGTGGCTGAACGTGTAATTGTTTAATTATATGACCAGTGAAGTGAGCTCTGAATCGATGCCAGTCATGACGGCCAGAATCAATTTATTAAATCACGCTTGCTTAGTTTGAAATTATAAGATGCAAAACTGTAGGCCAAATAGCTCGATAAAAACTGGCTGCAGAGTTGCAATAGACTCAGCTAATTTTCTGCTGCTGTGCCCGGATGGTCATTCTAGTGTCGGCTAATGAGTTCTGCTGGAGGAGGGCAGAAAGGGTCATGCAAGCATGCATTATTTAAGCCTGCCTACGAGGATCACTTTTTTTTAAAAAAAATCTGACATTTGCATCGCTTTCTATAATACAAGTTTTTCATTAAAATTCTGATATTTCTTAAAATGGTATAACAATTCAAGTCATACTTTGTATTTTTACTTTTTTTCCAGAGTTCTTCGTTTTATCACTCATTTCTATGTTTCTTTGTTTCTTTGTTTCTTTCATTCTTTCTTTCTTTCCTTTTTTTCTTTTTTCTTTCCTTTATTCTTTCGTCTTTCCTTCCTTACTCTCTGTTAGTCATTCCTGAGAATGTTCAGGAGTAACAGCAAATGATGCGGCTGAAGGATGAAGATGGTTAGGCATCAAATATGTGCGTAGTAGGAAGGTCAATGCAGTTCCGGATTACCAAATAACCAAAGTAGGTACTGGCCTATGGGGCCCACTCCTTTTACGGGCCCCACGACAACGCATCAAAATAATATTGATTTTATCTTAAAAGAAAACTGCAATCAAGCTTTCTTAAATATTGTTTCCAAAAGATAGAAAAAAATGAATCAACTCAAAGAAACAAAAACTTTACATTAAAGACTCTGTAGAGAAGGTACTGTATTATTGTAATGTACCCATTAACAACTTAAAGTACGTAAACCAGAGACATCCGATTCACATAACAGTTTGTTTCTTAAAAGCTCATCTTCTGGCCACTGTCAGTTTATAAATAAATCCGGGGCATTGGGTATTAGGAGATAATTTGCGAGAGGGGCCCGAAATTTCGACTGCCAAGGGCCTCCACATGGTTTAATAAGGCACTGGGACTATGCAATGTTGTTGTTAGGCTAGCTGGGAATAGAAATATCATATTCTAGAGACCTCATTTGCAGGTCCCTGGTAATCCTGATTCAGCCAGTAACAGAATGTACTAGCCAAATCAGTATTGAGATGCGCTGCAACTCCATGGACTGGTAGCTTTTCACCCAGAGACTCCGCCTGCTAAGACTATCTGTGGTCAACGGGTGAAATACAGAGTGTGAAATGAGAATAACTAGTGAACGATTCAATCGGTCATTCCTAGTACATTTTCTACCAGTGATTACAGATTTCGAAGAGGACCCTTCCAGGCCGTACACATAATGCACAGTAATTCCACCCTCAGAATTAGAGATGCCCCTATTATTAGTTTATCTAGGGGAGGCAGAGTACCAGGACCATGGCCGGACTGGGAACCCCAACGCAGCCCAGTTAATTTTCTCGGACCAGCCGCTGGGGAAGCACTGCCTAATCTCAGTGGCTGGAAATGCTTGCTTGCGCTTCTGGAACTGGGGGCCTATATTGCAGCAACACTGCAAAACCAGCCCCTAGTAACAAAACCCACCCCTATCGCTGCAAAACCGGGCCCCACCCTTCCAGCCTCCCAGGGAAACACCCAGGTGTCCCTTCCTGCACAAAAACAATCTCCCGTAAAACACAGACACCCTTTCACCATGGAGCAAGAGTGCGTGCGTTGGTGCATAGCAGCCAATTTCGAGCCAGAGCAGGGGAATATTGTAAATATGATGCATCCCTGTGCTTTGAAAGTGAAGGATTCAACAGATAATCTATATAACTCTTGCAAATTATAGGTTGTACACAAATTATGCATGGGAGGTAGTAGGATATCTATGCCCTCTCATACAGCAGGGATCTGAATTTCCAGCTCTATGTATTGCCCGTGCCGTCCCTAAAGTCACACGGTTAATGTTTTTAGTGCACTGCATACAGTCATTGGCACAAGTCCAGTTTCAGTTTCCACAAGACACTTTCTGAGCAAACTAGCCCTCCCATGAGCAAAGATGATGTGATCAGTAAATGTTAGGAAAACAAATTACGTGTGATATGCATAGCCCATTACTCTGTCTGTATGCAAGATTATATTTACATATAAACAGAGCATGCACCCAGTCGTTCTCTAATGTGAATTCAATAGAGATCAGACTAAAGAGATGTGAGCCATTCGCCTCTAATTCCACTTTTACGGTGGAAAATTAGCTACATGGCTCTCAAGAGTATGTTGCCCTTACTTGTGTTCCATTTAGCAAACCTCTGTGTGCTTTTAGATTTTGATCCCGATCTGCATGGCACTCATACATGTATGGTGGGCATCTCCCTTCCAATGTTGTGAGACCCCACAGCACGGCTACGGTCAGCAGAGCACCCAAAGTGCATCCCTCCTTTTGGGTATGACTACTCGCTTCTCACCATGCTCAAAGGGACTGGTGATAGATAATAGGGAAAAGGCCTTTTTTTCCTTTCTCCTTCAGGGACAGTTCCTTATCGGCCTTTAATGGTAAAATAAATGACAAGTCTCCCTCAACTGCATCCTTTACTCTGTGTGAGACATGAGTAGAGGAGGAGTGTTTGTGCTGCATGTATGCTTTGGGGTGAGCATAGAGTGTGTGTTATGCAGTCTTAGTTTAAAAACAGAAATGACTTTTAGAACTCCTTTGTAAGTATGATCAACAAAATTGAGTCACAAGTGGGGCCTGGATGGACATTTGTGGTGGGGCAGTCCGGAATTACTCAGCCACCGCCTTTTGAAGTGCACCAGATCTCTGTTACTGGGTGACATGAGGAAACGGTCCTCTCATATGGAAAAGTGTAGCCTTCTGACTTCCACCTTCTTCCCTCCCCCAGGAGTGTCACCTAGATCAATTGACTTGGGTACCTGGGCCTACTCCACGTTCATTTTATCGCCATTGTTCCTCCCCTTTTACTGGGCACACTAGGCCGCCCTTCTTCTGATTCTGCAGATCATACTTTGTAACTGGTACATTCTGTGAAAACTGCCTATAACACCACTAAATATAGACACAACCAGAAAATGAACAGGATGAATGAATCTAGATTCTTCTCTGTCAGCATGTTTAAATAGAGTGCACAAATGTGTGCCAAAATACTTGTGACCAAAAGGGAAGAAAGTTCCAGTCTATTTGAGTACTCTTTGAAGTAAAGGACTGGAGGCCTCATTTACAAGAATTGGCGCATTGCTGCATCAAGGCAGCGATGTGTCAGAAATCTTTGCGGTGTGGTATATTTTGAACACCATGGATGTGTTGTATTTATGGGATGGCACAACATGGCATAGGTCACATAATGCATCAAAGAAAATGTGCGCTTCCTTTCGGCAGCTTTGATAGTGAAAACGTAGTGCTGGCTACGACGACCAGCAACAAGTACAGGGTAAGTGGCAACAAGGGGCAGTATGGGCAAAAAGGTATTGGCGTGCAGATCACCAAGCTATGTCCCTGCATTCCACTGTGCTGTGTGCAAGGGTAAGGGTAGGAATTGTTCTCATGCACAGTTAAACATCACGTAAATGTAAGTCACACTGCCAAGGAACAAGTTTCCCAGTTCAGTCCAGCTACGTCAAGTGTGTTCATTCCATGTGTGATGTGCAGCACCAGGCTGGGTTCACCTTTGTGTACTGGGACTTGTAGTGGAATGTATAACATGTTACAAGTCCAACAATACAATGCAAAGAAACATGGATTGGAACAACACATCAAGCATGGATACTTGAACCATGCCCAACCTGACTGTGCTAATGCAAGACACCTTGCACCATGAGGAAAGTGTATCTTATGTGGGTCCATGCAACCAAATCAGGACTGTAAAGCAATGGAATGGAATGGGTTTGTCCGAGGATAAACTCCTCACCTGAGAGGGGGTTCAGGTGTGGGGCATGTGACGAATCAACACATAGGAACATGTGAAGAGCCATGTGTATAGTCAGTAGCATGAAACTACTTTGCACACAGTTGTTCTGCCGTTCGGAGTGAGAACACACGGGTGTAGCATGCCATGATAGGGACCACCAAAATCCTGCTCTATACCAATACATACTGGGGGTGGGGTTGTATGTAAGTGAAGCACACCAAAGGACCATGGGTGTTGAAATAAAACATGGTATGTGAGCCCTTGCGCCCCTGGTAGTGCAGTGCATTGTAGGTATGGCTGAGCACATTGAACAGTTACTGTGCCACATTGGGTAGACATTTTATATCAAGGCGGTGAGAAGGGACATGTGTACTGTCAGGTAGCTAGACCAGTACATGTGCACTGCAGTTTCTGACAGAGGAACACTTGTATCGCAGCTGGGAAGGATTGACAGAGAAGATACTATTGGTGTACAATATCCTGCATGGGATGTTGACCTTGGTGAAGGTGTAGCACGTGGCAGAAAGGAGTCCAAAAAAGAAAAGTCTTATCATGCCTCATATGTCAAAGGAGGATGGTGTGAAACAGGCATTTGTGAAGTAACAGAATTAACTAGATAGTCACCACAAAAGGCAGGATTCAGGAATTGGTGGAGGTGAGGTGTATGGGCCTACTAGTGTGGCAAACCTGGGTAGGCACATGTCACCGATTGCAGCACTACTAGCATGTGTCTGTCAATTGATTGGATATGTTCATGCATATTGTTCGTGTTGGAATCACATGAGAGTCAGTTTATGAACTAGGTTCCATCAGATTATGATAGTAAGTTGACTTCCTGGGCCTAAATGAGTATTGTCAGAGGAGTCAAGTAGATGTACAGGTGAGCGGACCTGAGGAAAATACTACCAGTGCTAGCATTATTCAACCTAATTTGACAGTGCCTATCACCTCAGAGTCGGTACACAGTGCCAACTGTCCACAACTATGGAGCCAACTGTGTGTGCAATGAAATCACATGAGTATACACAAATAGGAAATCCATGGCGATTACATACCCTCACACTTACCTGCAGTGTAGCAAGATTATTAGCGGTGTAGAGTTGTATGGATATGTGTGAAAATGAACCCTTGACCACAGAAATGTACTTTGTGCATTCAAGACAGCACAACAAGGCAGAGTTCTGTGGTGTAGTGAGTGAAGGGCAGACTGTGGATCAAATCAAGTACATGACCAAACCCACATCACCTTCCCAGGAGCTGTGGGCACAGTAGTGGCCACAGGAAATTCAGGCACCCTACGGACTTGGTGCAACGTGCACAGTGAAACCACAATCACTATAGCTATCATGTAATAGTTAGGTAATCACCAAGGCATATGTAGACCTAACATCAACTTACACACACTGGCATGGCAGCCCAGCAAGCTGTGTAACTGTGTTGCAATGTGTGTCATGACACAAAAAGTAATCCTTTTCACACAGTGGTCAGGTGATCATTGCAGTGATACTGCCCTCTGAAAGGCAACAATAGTTCAACTCGCCTCAATAACTGTGAGTTACATATGTCTTATGCATCAATGTAGACCAGAAGGGAATGAGTCTGTATGTCAGCCTGACAACTCATGTGAACCTCTAACATAGATCACCATTAACATATCCCTATTTCATTGCAGATGGAGAAACACCTCCTGACCAGCTGCCTGTCTCAGATGAGGAACCTGCTGAGGATGTCAGCATGCCAGTCCTGGACCAAGACTTCTTTCAGCAAATCCTGACCTCCTTACATTCACCATCTCTGGCTGCGGGAAGGGCCAACAGCAGTGTCAGGTCTCCAGGGATGACCCAAACACCAGACATACCCCATCTGCTAGCCCAAGACCAGACCAGGACTCAGAGGGCCCCAAAGTGGACTTTCAACAGTGTGTGGTAGAAGTCCAGTGGCAGCTGGCAGATGAGGTGCGGGCAGGGATGGAGACCATGGCGGGATACCTAGAGGGAGTTTGTAGGTGCCTCTGTTCCAATTAGGACACATCTGGCTAATAGGAGGCACCTACCCTCCTCTCTGTTGAGTGGATCAGACCCTGAATGACTTCCCTGGTGTCATGAGTCAAAGGAATGAACAAATGCCCTGCCACAGTGGCACCAGTGAGGTTACCAACCATCTGGGGGCAATACACAGTATCCTTGAATCTATGGAACAGAAGCAGGACTCCTAAAAAGTAACAGTGGGTGCTTTATACCGCAATGTTGTTGCCATGCTGTCAAGCCATCAGGCCCTTCTCAGCCATGTGCAGCCTTTCTTGTCGGCACAGATAAATGCTGCTGGGGACAGGAAATCTACATCTTCTGCCCCTGATTTGTGTGTGGCTCAGTTGCCACCTGCACCTACAACACCTACCTCAGGGGAAGCACCACATACACCAAAGGACAAATATGTGGACTCTGACATTTTTCACAGAAGAACTGTCCGGTAACATTTGGCTGTGCCACTTGGCCAGTTTCTTACTGGATCTGTGTTTCTGATCATGCCAGTGCATTTGTCAACTGGTACTGTCCCCTATATGCTTAGTCATCTGTTCAAAGTAGCCATTTGTGGACTGTCCATATGGTCTACATTTCCTAATGGCAGAGAAACTGATTAATCAACACCCGACTCAATTTATCCAGGATAACCCTCTTCTTGACCCAACGCAGTCTGGTTTTAGACCTGGACATAGCACTGAGTCTACCCTGATCAAGGCTACTAAACAAATAAAGGCTGTTCTGGACAAGGGAGGTACTGTAGCTCTTATTCACCTTGATACTTTGACATGGTTGACCATACTGTTTTGATTGACCGTCTCTAGGAAATAGGTATAAAAAAAGAAGGCTCTTGCCCTGTTCAACTCGTTTTTAAATGGAAGAGAGCATTGGACAGTTACACTTCCAAACCTTTCTCTTGTCCATGTGGGGTCCCAGAAGGGCCCTCGCTTAGCCCCATACTGTTCAACCTATATTTAACAGAACTAGCTTCATTGATTCAATCCTTTGGATTTTCTCTTACTTCCTATGCAGACAATATGCAAATTATACTGGTGGCCCTTAAAAACACAAACATCATAGGTTCCAAACTACCTAACTGCATGAGGGCTGTCAGTGTTTGAATGGGCAATCATTGCCTAAAGTTAAACTTGGGTAAGCCCGAGGTTATTCTTTTTTAAAACAATCCCCAATTCTGGATCCCCTCCAGCTGGCCTCTGGAGATGGGACTATTCCCAACTCCATTAACTAAGGTTAAACATCTAGGTGTGGTGAGTGACGACAGGCTGAACTCCAGAAGTAAAATCAACTCCGTGGTTTCTTTCTCTTGTAGTACTTAAGCATAATTAAGAACATCATCCCATTTATTGAAAACTGCAATTACAACTTTAGTAATATCGTAAATAGATTACTGCAAAGGGTTTTAACTAACTCTACAAAAGCAGTACCTTAATAAACTACAATCTTGCAAAATGTGGGGGCCAGGTTGCTTTTGGGTATTCCCAAATTGAAATCAGTCACTCAGGTAATCAGGGGGCTTCACTGGCTGACAGTCAGGAACACGTAAAATTCAAGGCGCTTTGTATAGCCTAAAAAGCTCTGCATGACACTGGCCCTGAGTTTTTTATAACAAGCATTGAAATGGTACGAACCCAGTCGAAATCTGCTCCCTCTCAACATCAGGGCTGTCCCTACTCTGCTTGCCAACAGAAAGCTATTAAAAACATGTATTTTTAATAATTAATTTCATGTAGGGCTCAGACAGTTGTGCACAGGCTGTTTCTAGCACCAAGATACCTCAGATGAGCGCACTATACATTTGTTAATATAACATAACAAATTTGGGCCTCCTCCTCTTCACTGGAACACTCCTCTTCTCAACATGTCACGACATGTATATCCCATGGACTCTCAAACAATGTTGGGGTTGTAGCTGCAAGGACTGCCACTTGCTCATTCCTCCTTGGAACACTTGTAAACAAAAGCACTGACATCAGCCTGCGTGTTGTATGTCTGTTGCAGATAAGACAAATTAGATCATGGTGGATGCGCATATACAAAATACACTTCTCAGCATCTCTTGATATTTGCACTACAGTCCCTATCACATGCTCAGGTCTGACAAGTGCAAGCATCATGCACCTCCCCTGCCATTGCAATATGTGGCAAATCCCTTTGAACCATTGAATGTCATGGTGTGACTATAAGCTTTTGTACCTTAAGTGCCACACAGAGGAATAGGCCAACTAATCACACAATAGCAGAACTGTACTAATTGGGTCTGTGACGCTTGTGAGCCACTAACAGATGCTCACACATCCACAGATGCCTTGCTCATGTATCGTTATTGTTTCATCATGCACATATGTCAGTCTCAAAACTCAAAATGAAGTGTACATATGAGTACCATTATAAGGCATACACTGAGAAAAGGCCAATATTAATGGCTAGACTTCAACTGTATAGCATCATATCTCTGCCACTGAAGGTTGTAGTAGCTCAATTCTACACCTTGGATGTCAGAAAGCATAAACTGCAACCACTAAGTAATTATCGTTCCGTGTCAAATGATGAATGGTGTAGTAAGGAACACTGGAATATGTAGTGTTAATCTTACCCTGAAAGCCCTCACACGCTTTGAGTGTGAGTGTAACATACAGGGCAAACATCATCATAACATAATCATACATATCAAATGTTATAATCAAGGTCATATACCCTTGTAAAAATCAACACATGTCATGGGGAATAGTTAAGGTGAGCTCTGAGTGCATCTTAATTAGCAAGTAGTTTCTCAAGTTGACAATTTGGAAGTGCCACAATTACCAAATAGTCAATGAGAATGGTGATTGAAGTTTCGGGAGGAGTGGTCCACTTCCATGGATACTAGCCAGCAAACAACACTGTTGTTACAATAAAATGGAGCAAGGGACAACACATTCATTGTTTGTTACTATGTGTTGACATATTCATCCCTAGAATACATGTACATACCTTACGCATACAGTGCAACAGTAGGTGACTACCTGTGTTGCGCTGCGTCCATTCACACAAAGAGGGTCACTTACACTGCCCAAACATGTTTGAAGATTCCTGAAGTGCGTCTATTGCAAAATTGAATGACTCTTGTCCATAGGCATCTCACAATGTTAAACATATCTACCAACACTGCATGGAAATACTACAGCATGTGCTCAAATCAACTTGAGCTTAATGACAACTCCTCCACAGTAAATTATTAAGCAATCGTGAAAGTGGAAAAAAAATATTTAATATAAGTATTCTAAAATATCTAAATCTAAAACTACCTACAATAACTTACCCTATTTAAACTATTACTAAACTAACCCACGATAACTGCGTGGGATAATCTGCACTACCTTAACTTAACTCTATCTTAACGTTTTGTTTAATAAACATATCCTAAACATCAACCCCTATTGACTTAAAAACCTACCCACCCATATTCCCACCTAACAACAGCTCTCTTATAAAATATTAAACTTACTAATACTAAACTAACCTATCCCTATGCTACAACCTATCCTAACCTATGCTAAAATACTAAAATATAAAACCAAGATGTTGGACCTGGCCCTTTTTGCAGGGTCATCTTCAAACTTTTTGCCTTCTGCCTCCTATTATTCTGACCTGTTTTTGTTGGGTTTGGAACTCTGGACACTTTGCCACTGCTAAGTAGTGCTAAAGTGCATATGCTCTCTGTCTAAATTGTATTGGTGATTGGTTTATCTATTCAGTTCAATTCAATTCAATTCAATTTGTCTTTATTCGATCATAATCAATCATAAAAGACACATATAAACAATACAATCTGATATAAAAGACATAACATCTTATACAAGAATATTTTTAAATGAACATATCATTTTAAAATCCCAAATCTATTTAAAACAATGATTATGTTTAAAAGGGAGAATTCAAAATCAAAGGGTGTTAAGGCAGAATTACACAGGGCACAAGTATAGTCTCCAATGTTTAAAATAAGTATTTTGGGGGAGATTTGGGAACACCAACATATAAACAAACAGGTTATATACTGCCTCGCAAATTCTTTCTTCTAAGGACCCAAGTCCAGCTCAGGAACTTAGGAGCTATTTGACAAGATCTTGTACCAAGCATTCTACAAACCGGGTTGAGACACTCTGCCAAGAAGGACTGCTGTGCTGCTGAAAGAACTGTCTCTCTGCTGTACTCCTGCTCTGCTGTGCCCAGTGGGGATTGGTGACCCACAAAAATGGTGGGCAACATAAATACAATTAAAAAACATACAAATAAACATACACATTTAAAAATGAGAAATAAAAAGTTTCACTTTCCTTAGCCTGTAGCCTGGTGTTCTCATGTCCCCGGCTTCAGACTCCTCAGAGTACAAGCTCCCACAGCTCCCACAGGTTCTTATCCAATCCAGACACTGCTCTCATGATGCATGAGTGAAGCATCTGGATTGGCTGGAGCATGCTGCCTCATCACTCCAAAGAGCACTGAAGCCTATGCCTGCTCTCCAACTCAGCTGTACAAGACAGCTTGGTTGGAGAGGTTGAATTGAGCATGTCGGTTTGGCTGTAGAAAGGTAGCCAGACAAACCGACATGCGTAATTGATACTGAAGGGGCCACTCATCATTATTGTCAATCAGCAGCAATGACTCACTGGTCCTGCCCTGCGCTCTCTGTTTGTCAGAAAGCCAGAAAAAAATGCCAATATAATCCTTTTATTACCATTTCATTTTTCCAGCTTGCTGCACAGCACTTTGGGGGGTGGGGGGGAGGGGGGGGCGGGGCTCCTCCGCTTCCATGGAGGAACAGCCACTCGCTGTGCCTGCCCTGCTGCCTGCTGCTTCCTTGCCTGGTAGTGAGAACTGCACCTGAATCTCTACATCCCCAGAACCAAGTGACTCAAAGGGCTTGCTGGCTTATTTTCTGTTGTGAATTCTCAGGAAGATCAAAGACTTCCTTCAACGCTGCTACAGCCTCTGGACTCTGCCACCTGTGAGTCCTGCCCTGCCAAGTGGGGACAATCCATGCCTGGTCCCTTGGAGGTGGGTTGTATGGCTGTTTTCTCCACGAATCCATGCAGTGCCACCTTTGCGATTGTCGGAACCGACACAGTCTCTTCGACGCCTACGCATCGCCGATTCAAGGACTCCACAGCGCCGACAGCACAGCTCGATGACAATGCATTGCCTTCATTGTCAGGGGTTCGATGCCAATGCATCCCAAAACTGCACGACTCAGAACTGGCACATCGCCTACAATCCTTCGGATAGACACCAATGCATTGCCTCCGACTGCTCCTTGCAGCTGCTCCTCAACGTTGACGCTTCTTCAGTGAAGGTACTGTTTTCAGCGGGCCTGCGTGACTCCTGAACCCGCCACGTGCTCCATTGCGGTAGGCTTGACTTTTCAGATTTGACCCGGTCCAGTGCGACCAGATGGCCCTGGTTGGCACTTTATGACTCTAAGCACTATATTTCAAGTTGTTCTAATGAAATTCATAACTGCGGTTCTAATAATTGGATTTTTTTTGTTTTGTTCATTTAATTAAACTCTAGTTTTCTAGCCTGGTGTGGATTATTTTTGTGTGGTGTTTTTACTGCTTTACTGTTGTAAGTGTTGCACAAATACTTTACATATTGCCTGTTAAGTTGCGCCTGACTTCTGTGTGCCAAGCTACCAGGGGGCGAGCATAGGTTAATTTAGGGTGTGTATCTGACTTACCCAGACTCGGATTGTGGTTCCTGCTTGGACAGGGTGCATAACTCTGCCAATCAGAAACCCAGGGCCTAATTTATGAGGCCGTGCGTCACTTTTACGCCGCCAGTGCGTCACTTTTTGTGACGCACCAGCAGTGTAAAAAATGTGCCTTGTTGCACCATATTTACAAAGTGACGCATCTAGGTAGATGCGTCACTATGTAAACCCCTGCACTACATTATACCTACGCCAGGTATAATGTATGCAGGGGGCGTTCTGACGCAAGAAAGGGTCATAGTAGTGACACAGTGAAATCTATAGGATTTCACTGCGCCACTTCTAGGACACAAATGCGTCAATTGAGGCAGGCGTAAGACTGACGCAGGCCCTTTCACATGGGGCTTGCCCCATGTGAAAGGATGCATTGCTGGAGTTGCATTACTTTTGTGACACACTCCAGCAATGCGTCACTTTTGCGCCATACAGATACGTCAGAAATACTGACGTATCTGTAACTCCTTGCGCCATGATGCGTCATACTGTAAATATGACGCATCATTGCTGTCGCAAGGAGGGCGCAGTGAAAAGTGACGCATCGCTGTTTTCACGCAGCGATGCGTCACTTTTCATAAATGAGGCCCCCAGTTTCTAACGCCCATTGTGTATTTTTTGCACAACAAGTTCATTTTCTTGTAATGAAAAGTGTGTGTTTTTTTCAAACCGTAAAATGCAGGTGTAATACTAAATCATACTGTTTGTTTCTCTACAGTAAAAAGAAGAGAACAGTAATTGTGAACTTAATACATTTGAATTGGGAAAGGGTGAGGATTGAATGCTTTGAGTTTTACGTTGCATGCATTAAGGCACAATATTAGAGATGTTTTTTGTATTGGGTGCTTTTAAGAGGGAAATTGATTAAGGAGGGTGCTGATTGACTACAGAAGATAGTACATTTTGTATTTCAACTCCTTCTTTATTTCTTTTTTTTGTTTATGAATCCCAGTCCCCTCAATCGTACATATGGGAAACTTTGAATGAACCTGTTTATGTTTTGATGTTTATGTTTGAAATGGAAGAATATAATAAGGTTGGTCTTGTAAGTAGTTAGCTGGGTTTGGTGCAACTGATGTATGTTGTGTTGTGGTTAGGTCTCTGGAAAAGGCTATTGGTACAGAGTGCCATAATACCAAATATTTTCTAAGTGTTATAGCAGCTCTAAAACATTCTCATCAATCTTAGTAGAATGAAAGCTAATTCTGCCTCAGCTGGATGTGAACCTCTGACTTGGGTTACATTCAGAATTTTGCTGCATATCAACCCTTAGAGTTGTTTCTTATGCTTTCTAATTATAGAACACATCATGCCATAGATTTTGTTATTTATATCAGTAATGTGTATTTTTCCGAGGAGAAATAACTTGGACCACAAAAATATTGGTCACAAAAACATTAGTGAAAACTCCTCAGGATAGACTACGAGATAAATTATTTCTAAGGGCAGAGTTCAGTTCCAATTCCATGTAGTCTAATGCAGAAATAATTGGGATTGACACAGGATTTCGGAGGCGGTGTTCTAGTCTACCATGACGTTTTAATACTGGCCTGTGCATATATATGACTCCACAATGTCTACGACCAATATACTGTCATGTAAGTACTTGTGTAGTTAAGAATACTTCACTATTTATGATTACCTTGACGCTTTATTGGATGTATATGTTACTGAGTCCATATGTGGGCAGGTCGATATGGCGGCATACAACGTTGGTAACTGATTCCCATGGTAATTCTCCATTTCTAGGGGATGAAGTGAGACACCTTGAAATACCAACTCACTGCCGCATCCTGGAATTACCAATGCTGTGTCCCTGATCAACTTAGATGGGGCCTTTGCTGTTTTTGTGGGGTACAAGGATAGATTAAGAGTTCATGATAATATTAGGGTAAGAGATCATTAGAGTGTAATATTTAGGGTTATTCTAGATGGAGGATTAGGGTATGGATAGTGGTAATTATGTTGAGAGGTGTTAGAATGAGAATTTCAGTTAGGGGTAAGGATAAGGCTAGGCTTAGATTAGGTTTCGGTTTTGGTTAAGGATAAGGAAAGGGCTATTGTTAGGGTGACAGTTAGTTTATGGGTGAATCGACTAGTGTTTAAGCTTAAATTTCGGGGTAACAGAAAAAAAGAGCGTCAGGGTTAGGTTTGAATGGTTTGCAGTAGATCCCATAGAGTTTATCAAACAAAACAAAAAAAGTCTGAACTATAATCCAGCAAGGTCTAAGATTTGGAAAAAAATATAAAACAGAGTTTTCTGTCCTGGGATTTGTCTCCCTCAGGATTGGTTTCTCAGGAGACACAATCTTAAAAATACGCACAAATTGATTAATAAAAGGTGTGGTCATTACCAATATAATGATGCCAAATTCAGCAGTATTAGAAGGATGACAGGCTCAGTTTGCCCTGTTAGTGTACTGATCCAAGGTCAATGATTCAGAACAGATGTCAGCGGCGAGCACTTAATTCACTGACCCATCTCGCCAGCTTCCACAGGCACTCATTGTACTTGAAGACAATTTTGCAAATCTTGGGATGCTCCGGACCGTGTGTGAGGCCTCGGGTGTTTATTTTACATGCCTGCATCTGGCAATATCCACGGCAGCCCAAAGCGCAGCCTCTCTACAGATCGTTTCACAGTCCTAGGAGCGTTCGGGGAACATTTCGTGTCCTGTTTTGTTTATATATAAAGTATTTTTTTTAAAAGACGAGATTTCGCCTGGGATTAAATAGTGCATAGCTCATTGTTACTAACTGTTCCTGCTTTCTGTTTTTGTTTTGTAATGCCTTTTCAGCGTTTTCCAAAATGTAGCTAAATCTATAAATGCTAATTATAACTAGAAAAAACTCCGTGTCCTTTCTTACTCCTGAAGAGAAGAATGAGTAAAACTGAAGTTGTGTGAACTCTTCCTACCCAGTCGCCCAATAAAGGGGAGTTGATTGATTGCATGACAGCTGTGTCTAATTAATCCGAGGCCGCTGTAGTATGGCGATTTTCATGTCTGGAGGCTGTGATTCTACAAATAAAACACAATTATGCGCTGTACAGCAAACAGCTAGCCACTGTTTCGAAAGCATGGATGCAGAATTGGTACCAGACAGCCTGAGGTTATTTATTGCTAGGGATTCTTTTTTTTAAATTATTATTATTATCCTTGAAATGTGCTTGGGAAAGGCACTGCCCACCTGATGGCTTGCTCTGTACCTTACCAGTAATGTTTAAAGAACACATCAAATGCAACACACGAAAGGGGGATGCCCACTTTTCAACCAACGAATTGTACGCAGTGGTGGCTCCTCCCCTAAGGCAGAGTAGCGTCGCCCACTGCTTTTCAGCAGTATAAAAAGGAAAAGTGATAACTCGCTCTTATTATCATTTTATTTTTCCTTTGCAAAGCCATTTTTGGGGAGGGCCAGCAGGGGGAGGAGTGGTATGTGCCAAACAGTCATGCGCACTTACCATTTTTTCCACCGGGCTGTAATGCACAGTCGGCGGGGTGGAGAACATGCACATGCTCGCTCTCCCCGTCTGAGCGCTTAACCACAGCGCTCAAACCAATCACAACGCTGTCATCATAGTGACAGCAGCATCGTGATTGGTTTAGGAGAGTCTGGGTGCTTTCTGGAAGAAGAGCAGAGGAAAGACAATGTAGGAGAGATGGTGTGCAGAGGTAAGTGATTTTTTCTTTCTCCCCCTCTTGCCGCCTCCCGCCCTGCCACCCCCGTTCTGTAACGGTCGCACTGGGTAGAGCTCAGTAGTTACAGCATGGAATAATAAATAGAGCAGAGGCCGAGGTGGGGCAGATATTAAACCTACAAGAGCGGCATGTGTTCAGACCGAGGCGCTACAGCCTATACTACAAAGGCAAAAAGGCAGGTGCCACTTTAGGGTCCATCCCCAGTCAGCTGCACAGTACTTTTTGCTGCCTTCAACCCCGCTCTGCTCCACAGAAGGTGGCACTCCTGGGCATAACCACCCGGCAGAAATGCCCAAAGAACACTGCCGCAGCCGCCCTGCCCGAGGCTTAGAATTATTACCCTGGCTGTTCCGTCTTGCAGCCCGATGGCACTTTGCAGCCTCTGCCCACCCATATGGGGACCTCATTTCCACAGTACACCCTGGAAAATGCTTTCAACCCACATGACCAGTGGGGAGGTATCACACCCTATTTACAGGCTCAGGCTCTGCTAAATGGACACCTTGGAGCAGTCCCTCCAGTGGGCACGTAGATGCCAGGATTGTGCAGGTTCACCACAATGATACTGATGTCCAGCAAGAGGGTTTGCTCGCCCTGACATTTTCGAGATTGATGGCTTTCACACCACCCAAAAGGTGTATTGCAGTGTCAAGCAGCCATTCATTTAAGCAGCGGACACCTGCATTCAGCGTCCCCCCTGAAAGTCACCTCATCTATATCCTACCTGATACTAATCCAAAATTCCCCCCATGGAGCCGTTCACAGAGACTGGTCCCTAGTCTGCAAAAGCAGCAAAATGTCACATCTGGGTGAAACATCTAGAAACGTCCTTCGCCACATTGGTGATTGATGATTACAGAAAAAGACCGATGCTGCTTCACCTGGCTGGGAAAGAAATTGATGAACCCTCCAAAAATGTAGTAGAAGTGTGGCCACCATTAACCTATGTATCACAGAAGGAGGCTTTGTTGGCACACTTCAAGCCCCTCACAAATACAGATTATGAAAGATTCCTACTGGGTCAATCCCTCCAAGGCTCAGAAGAGTCCGTGGACATGTGTAATGAGTGGGTCCAAAACTAGCCAACACATCCACGCTCATGAATAAACAAGATGAAATAAGAGCACAATTCATCTAAGGCTGTGCATCCGCAAAGCTTAGAGAACAAATCCTGCAAGACCCTCTGAAGTCCATGCAAGATATACTCACATTGGGGTGTTCATAAGAGCTTTCTCAGGCACAAACATCCATATGGTAACAGAGCTGCACCAACCAGTCAAACAGGAACCGGTCAACCTGGTATAACAAGGAGCCCATTTGGTAAAAAAGATCAAAAGAAACCTCAAACATTCAACAAGACTTGCCGGTGGTGCAGCAGACCATACCCGCACTCAGGGTAATGCCCAGTGCTGGAGAAGAAACCTTCAGATTGCCAGAAACTAAATAATTTCTCTAAAGTCTGTCAGTTCACGCCAATGCTGTGGGCCTGACAAAAGAAGGCAGTGAACACCTTTGATTATACCCCTGAAACAGTAGAGGGCCAGTAGAGAGACTGACATGGATGATGATGACCAAGAAGGGACCATCTATGTCATTCAAGCAGCGAAACCAGTCCACAACAAAGCCAGGATGGCCTCCAAGTGCTGGTTACAGGTGGAAGGACAGCAGATAACAGCCCACATCAACAGTGGGGCGTTCATTAACATCATGGTGCAAACCCTTTTTTAAGAGACTTTGACAGCCAAGCCAAAACTCTGATTGACTCGGGTAAAAATGAACCAATTCGAAATTACACCACTTCAACTGGCCTGAGTGTTCACAGCGAACATCCAGCACAAACAGTACTCCACATGTACCAAAGTGTACGTCACCAGAAGGGGGCAGTCATGCTCTTAAGCTCCTGAACTGCAGAGATATTTCAACTGGTGCAATTCACCCTTACGCTGCTTGAAAACTTCCCACTGCTCTTCCTAAGCATCGGATGCCTCAAAGGGAAGATGGTGCATCTACACATCAACCAGTTCATCCAGTCAGTCACTTGGTGCTACAGGAGAGTAATATGTATCTCCTCCCAACAGTAAAGAAATAACTGAACTCAGAAAGCTGGAAGATGGTGGCGTAATAGAGAAAATTGAAGACGCCACCACATGGGTGTCTCAGATCATGGTAGTCAGGAAGCTAAAGTAGTACGGCAAAGTTTGAATATTTATAGACATATGCATCCTGAATCTAGCCATAAAGTGGAAGAGGCATCTGACCCACACTGTCAACAACATTGTCAGTGAAGTCACTGGGCAATGCTGGTTCTCGAAGATGGAACTGAGGTCGGGGTACCATCAAATACAACTAGCACCAGAATCCCAACATGTCACCACCTTCTCAATCCACTTTGCACTGAGGTGCTACACGTGCCTCAACTTTGGCAACTCAAGAGCAGCTGAAGGGTTCCAAGACATCATATAGAGAGATGGCCTCCTGGGAGTACTAAACGTCAGTGGTGTGTATTGGTACATGTCCCAACACTAGACAAACACCTTACCTGCCTGGCGACTTTATTCAACAGTCTCCCGGATAGTGCAGTGATGCTACATAAATAAAAATGTGAATTACTTACGAAAGAAAGAAATTCAGTTTGCTACAGATTCTCTGCCGAAGGGGTAAACCCGAACCCAGCAAAAGTATGCAAGACTCAATTAGCACAAAACCCCACATTTGTGATGGGAGTCCGGAGCTTTCTGGGCATAGCCACTTATTGTGGGCACTTCTTTCAAAATGTAACCACCCTGGCAGTGTCTCTAAGAGAATTTACGAAAACCTCCACACCGTAGACCTGGGGGCCAGAACAGGTACAAGCATTTCAAGACACCAAGTGAACACCGTCCAAAGCCACAATGCTAGCCTACTTTGACCCCCTTAAGGAGACTGGGGTCAAGCCAGTTCCAGCCCCAAAAGACTGGGGGCAGTTGTATCACAAAAGCAAGACAATAGTAAATGTGCATGGTGGCAAATGCAAGCCGAACACTCACCCCCACCAAACAGTCATATTTCGATATTGAAAAAGAGCCAATAGCTATTCACTGGGGATACAGACATTTTCACCTCTGCTTGTTTGGGCATCACTATGTTGATTACTTTATTATTTATGTAGTGAGTATATTTGTAATGAATTATAATTGTATTAAAAAAATGAAGTTTTAATAATAAAAAATGTTTATGATACTATATTTGTCTAACACTCTCCCCAAAGTGGAAAAGCTTGTTGTTGGAGTATTAAACCTGGTCATTTTAAAGTCCAACATATCCCCCAAATTGGCTATGTTTAGAGTGGAAATAGCAATTCTGTACTGCCTTTCCACTATCCAATATTTTCCCCAATGAGGCTACATTTTGTATTGTATTGTATTGTAATTACATTTAAATAGTGCTTACTACCCCTGACAAAGTGCTTTTCTGTGAATAGCATGCTACTCCGGAATTTGAGCGGTGGATATGTTAATCTGTTATTTGGATTGAGAAGGATAGTGGAGGAATAGAAGAGTGAAAAAGCTTGCATTTATATAGCGCTAGCTACTCTTGATGAGGTGTTGAAACGCATTTAGGCAAGTAGCACACTACTCCGGAACCCAAACAATATTAGTAGGGAATTAGTATAGGGAAATGTGAAATGAATTTGAGTGGTGGGCATGATAGTCAATTATTTGGATTGAAAAGAAATAGTGGAGGGATAGGGGAGGGGAGACTCTATAAAGTTTTTTTTAGGTATTTGTTTTGAGTTCATGGCAGTAGGATAGGATTCGGGATGAGTAAAGGGGAGGTGGAGGGGGAAGAGTCAGAGGCAAGTATTTAGAAAGACTGGCTTGAGAGATCTGTATAGTAAAAGAAGTATGAGATGATGCAAGGATGGGTAGAGGAGAGAAGAGTCTAGAAATTATTATTTTGGGGATCATCGTAGTGGTATAGGGTTTGAGATGAATGAGAGGGTGGAGGTGGAGGATATATTGATAGAGGTATTGGGTGAGAAATAGGGTAGTGTATTGTAAAGAGTAGCAGAATGAGGTTTGAGATAAGTCAAGAGTTGAGGTAGAGGATATATTGTGAGATATACATATGGTGAGATGTAGGGTAGTGCATTGAATATGCTGAATTAGAAGCAAAGTAATAAATATAAAGATACATATGTACATGGAATGTATATATATGCATAAGGAAGATAATTAAGGCTCCCGGTTTTCCGTTTAAACGGATTTTTACACATAAATACAGACGGAAAAATATTTTTTTTCCGTCTGTATTTATAAATAAAAATGGAAATATACGACCAAACCAGTGCTCCAGCCAAGTAGTTGCCTCGCCACGCCGCTCTTCCTGATTTCAGTATCTGCCTGCCCACATTAACACCTGCTGGGCCATTAATCTTTGGATATGCGTGGGGAAATTCCTTCTTATGAGGGTCTTGTATTGACCTCTGGCCTGCCATCCATAGCCCTTTTGTTTCACTGTTTGCTCTTTATGGAGGCTGGGGACTCGCTAAGTAGCTGATGAAAGAACAGTAGAAATGAGTTGATGGCAGGATAGATTGTGAGGATCAGCAAGGTGAAAAAGCTTTCAAAAACTCTTTTAATCCTTTCTTTTACATGTGGCTTCAGTTATTTTCTTTTTTTTAAAACTGCTTATTGGAAGCGTGTGGCAATAATAATTAATTAACCAAATGGTCTATGAGTCACTTTGAGAAACAAAAATAAATCTTTTGAATGTGACCTGAAAAGGGATAAAAGACCCGGCAGCATAAACACGGGGAAATTCGGTTGGATTAACATTCATATCCTGCAGGCCATAAAACTAAACTTTCCACCCTGACTTTGTTTGGCATGAAGAAATACAACAAGAAAACAATAGCAGAATGTAAACCTTCCTGTGAGGTGCATCTTGCCAGAGACAGCCAGGGCATATCTGTAAACTCTATTCAAAGATAAATCGTGTTTTTTCCAATGTGGCCACACTTACACTGTGTGATATAGTGCACTAATGCACCAAAAACGTCTTCAACAAACAGACATTTGGGGCATATTACCAACGATTAGCGATATTTATCGCTAACTAGGCTTAGCAAAAAATGTTTTATCGCTAAGCATCGCCGAAAATTATCGCTGAGATAACGTGCTATTAGCAACGTTTATCTCCAAAGCGATACATTTTCCAGCGATAGCATGAATATCACTGAGAAAACAGCGATATTCACGCATTAGTGACAAAATGCGCTTAGCCATGTTATCCACCTCCCATTGGATAATATGGCTAAGAACTGGTCAGAGCAGGCGTTCGTTTTTGGCGATAGCGGGAATATTTCCATCGCTACGCCTGCCTTGCTAATAGGCGATAGCGACGTTAGCGACTGCTTTCAGTCGCTAACAGGTTGGATACGCCCACTTTGCATGTCATTAACGATAAATATCGCTGACATGCAAAGCGGGACCCAAACCGCTCGCTATCGCCTAAAGCTGTCGCTAACTGCTGTTAGCGACGGCTTGCTAATAGAGCGATAGAATTTTCGCCGCTTAGCGGCCGAAAACGGCCACTGAAGCGGCGATAATTGCCTATCGCCCTGCTTGGTAATATGCCCCTTTGTCTTCTAAATTCAGTAAAAGGTTCAATGCTACTAGGCAGTAAAAAGTAAAATAAGGCAAATGAAACACGTCTAAGGCCCATACTCTTCAATCCAGAGATTGTCTCTCTCTTCTGGAAAATGTATTTTGCATAAGTTAAGGAATTAGTTGAAAAAAAAGTGATTCAAAAAATGACAGCTCTTGTGGGTGTTCATTATTTCAGGCTTCAGAAGTGTGAGGAAAATAGAGCCTGGCAGGACTAATACAGGGCCTTAATTTCTGAGGAGTGCAACTTTATTCCCACATTAGGTGGACGATTTATACTCAAGACTGCCCTAACCACATGGGAGACTATGGCGAAAGGCGGAGATAGGATGAAGGTGTGGGCATGATACTTTAAAGATCCTTGGTCGTTAGAAATAAGAGCCCTCTGCCTCAAAGGAGGTTGTTTGCTCGCTCAGCTGTGGACAGCACCTTGCACCACAGAGTATGCTGCAGAGAGGAGCATGGAACTAGCAATAAGAGCAATGAGGCAACCAATATATCTAAATTATCATGAAAGCTGTCAGCTCTTTCATGCCCTCTTTGGCCAGGTCACTCATGGCTAGTGACATAGTGTTTACAATATTGTAACAGCAGCAGCTCAAGAATGTATTGTATTCACTTAATTTGGCGTATATATAAATGTAGCTAAACCTATAACAACCGTGTGCACTGTCTATTTAAATAAATGTGGAAAAATACTAGCTCCAGAGTCGTATCTTGCTTGCGCCAAAAATAAATGCAGCTATATACAGATAAAATGACAAAAAAATAAATATGGATAAATACAGACGGAAATGCTAAAAAAATAAATACCTTAAAACCGGGAGCCCTAAAGATAATATATGTAGATTAAAGTTACATTTAATAAACTCAGACTTTCAAGTGTTGCTGTACTTTAAATTAGTGTATTTGTTTTTATTGTTTGTAATTTTATAGCGAAGCGATTGTAGAGAAACAGTTATGATAAAAAGATTTACTTATTTATGCAGTCACTTATATTCATGCTAAACATAGAATAATGTAACTATAAGTAATATGTACTTTTTTAAGCTGAACTAATGAATATCTATATCTTTAAAAACATAATTATTATACACTTTTATACAAAGCAATACACATATGTAGGTACACATCTATAGTCCAAATAAATGCTTATATATAGAGGGATATGCTGTATATTTATGTTTGAGTATGGTGGTTATGTTGGGCAGAGCCAATTCTTGAGTATTCTTCTGAAGATAAGGTGGTTACCTGTGGATCTTATTTTCGGGAGTAAAGAGTTCCATAGTTTTGCTGCTTGAACAAAGTAGGATGTGCCACCCATGTTTTTTTCCTTGTGCGGTGGGATTTCGAGGCGAGGTGCCACTCTAGAGCGGAGTTTCCTTTGTTAAAGCTATTTTTAGATTTTATTCACGATGAAGAGCAATCCTGTTCCATGTATTGCTTTGTGGGTGATACAAAGGTGCTTTAATGTGAATCTTCTGGCAACCAGTAACCAATGTAGGGCTTTCAAGGCATGGGAGTTGTGGGCTTGCAGCTTTATATGTAAGAGTAATTTGGCAGCAGAGTTCTGAATCAGTTGTAGTCTTTGCATAGTTGTTAAAAATTATCCATGGTAGAGGCTATTGGCATAATCGAGCTTGGACAGAACAAGAGAGGTGTTAGCCTGTACCTTGTGTGGAAATCCCAGGTGGGGGAGTTTTTATAGGAAAAAAACTTAATTTTGCTAGTTTGTCCACTTGATGGTCCCTGACTGCTATGGAGCAGAAATTAATTATAATTTATCATCCGTGTGTAGCTTAGCAAGTCAAACACTGGTAACGAATACAAAATGGTATTCATTACCAGTGTTTGACTTGCTAAGCTACACACGTATGATAAATTATAATTCATTTCTGCTCCAAAGCAGTCATGGACCATCTATTTAATTATCGCACTACACCCAGGTCTGTTGGCGAATATTGGGTTACCCCATTATTTTGTAATAGTTTGTCCACTTGGGCATTCATTGATAGCTTGAAGTCCATGGTCATTCCGAGGTTTCTTACTTCCTTTGATACTTTAGGCAGTGTTTTGAGATCATCAGGCAATGCGGCGAGTGGGTCATAATGTTTCTGTTGGGAGGGATTCAATTTGATGATGGCTCCATCTCATCCATTGATCCAAGGCTCTGAGAAAACTGAAAATTGGTTAGTTTCCAAAGTTTTGGGGGCATTCCAGTTGAAGGAGTATTTGTGTGTCATCTGCATAGTTGTCGGACGTCAGGTGAAATTGATTCATCAGTGCTGGTAATTACTTCATATAGATGTTGAAAAGCATGAGTGAGATGATAGAGCCTTGAGGGACCCCTCCTTTTGTGAAGTACGCTTTGGAAGAGAAAGGTGAGGAAAGGATGACATTCGTTCTGTGGGATGTGATCCAGTCGAGAGAAGTCCCCTCTATGCCAGTCTTTTTATTAGAGTGTAATGGTCCACAATGTCAAGGGCAGCTGAGAGGTCCAAGAGAAGTAGGTCAGCACCCCCGTTGCAGTCAACTGTGTTCTTAAGATGATGCCAGACGGCAACGAGGGCAGATTCTATGCCTCTTCCTGTATGGAAACCCGTTTTGGAAGTCTGAAAGTATGGAATTATCTTCAAGGAATTGTGACATCTGAGGCAATACTGCTCTTTCTATCAGGTTGCCCAGGAAAGGGCCATATGTAATCAGTCTGTAGTTGTCGAAGTTCAGCGGGTCCAGGTTTGTTTTCTTTAGTAATGGGCGTATGTATGACTTTTTCTGTTCTTGTGTAAATATTCCTGCAATTAAGGAATTGTTGATGATTCTTCTTATTGGTGTAGCAGCAGAGGTTGTTAGAAGAAGTCTCTTGCTGTGACCAGGTCAGTAATTTCATTGTGTGAAATTTGTTGGAAGGAATGGAGAGGCTGGGTCAGAATGTGCTTGGAATGTTCTTTTGGAAAAGGTTCAGTTCTGGTGTGTGTTCTTGGTTTTAAATATGAGTCCAAAATGTCTGCTTTGGCTGTGTAATGATTTGCCAGTTTTTCTGTGAAATCTTGAGTAACAGGATGAGCTCTTTCTAGGCAATTCGGTTTACGAAATTCAGTGAGAATTTTATATAATGTTTTGTTTGCACGTTTAGCATTTTGAATTCTGTCTGAATAGTACCTTTTCTTAGCTTTTTTGATAGCTGACCTATATAAACTGTTAACTTTCTGTAGACCAAAATTGTCTTGATTGGTGTTTGTTTTGAGCCAGGCACGTTGCAGCTTTCTAATTTGTTGCTTTATCTCTTTTATCTCTGTATTTCTCCTAGGTACCTATATTCTTTCGTGTAGTTTTTAGTGGTATTAGATATTAAAAGCTTCCTGTAGCCACTCATATACTTTTTTAACAGAATTGATTGTGCCTAGATCTGTACTGGATGTTAGCTGTGTTTCTAAGTGTTCCAAATTAAGTTTGATTCACTGGCAGTCGTGGATGCACATAAGGGGGGTTTAGATGTGTTGCTTTGTGTTGTTTTATGTTGGAAAGCAAGCAAATGGTGGTCTCACAATGTGAGTGGAGTAATTGTTTGAAAGGTAACCAGTTCGGTATTTGCAAAAAATGACATCTAGGATGTGTCCAGCAAAGTGTGTGGGTCTGTGGATGATCTGATGTAGATTCAGTGCTTCTAGGCCAGTGATGATTGTTTCCGGATGGAGCATATTGGGTTTGTCAAACCAAATGCTGGAGTGTGGTGTTATCAGGTTTGAAACTGTGTCTAGACGTGTGTCTGGTAATGTTGCATTGCTAGGTGAACGTCTGTAAAGGAGCAGGAAGTTAGAGGAGGAAGATGGTGTAGGGTTGCATCTGTAGAAGGGGGACTTACTACCTTGTATGGAGATGTCGTCAGTTTTACTGATATTTAATGTTTGCTTGAACAGTTAGGCCACCTCCTCTTTTGCCTATACAATTTTTTATGATAGTTTGATAGCCTAGAAGAATGGCTTCATGCAGGACTGGTGCCATATCATCTCTCAACCATGATTCAGTTATGAAGAGTATGTCAGTTAGAAGGTTGCAGATGTGATGTTTGTTTTTAGAGAGCGATCGAGCATTTATTAGTAGACAGTTTAGAGAATGTGCTTTGGTGATAGTTTGACTTTGTTATGTAGAAGAATGAATAGTATTTTGTGGGCTTGTAGCAGGTGTGTCCTTAGTGTTGGTATTAGGTGTATGAGGATAGCAATGGTGAATCATTTCTGTATTGTGTTCTTCGTCCAACAGGCTAAGAAGTCATTTCAATGGGTCTGCGTGTGTAGGTGGTAGAGATGGTTGTTGAGATTGAGTTAGTGAGCTGTGTTATTTTTGTAGTGTAACCTTGTGCAGTAGATATGGAGAAGAAAAGCTGCGAGGAGTGGCATGTGACTTATTTTATTTATGTATGTTTAGGGAAGAAGGAGTATGAGATAGAGGTGGTAATGCATCATGTTGGTCATGTAGTAAGGTTCTAAATTATCCAATGGATGAGAGGCGATTAAAAGAGAGTTGCTGTGTTGTTGTATATTTGTTAGGTGTGGGGGAAGAGAGAAAGCTTGGCATTGGCATTTGTTCATGGTGTGTATCATTTGCGTATTCTGAAAGGTGGAAGTGGGTGTATGTTTGTAGTTTGTGATGGAAAGTATTATGAGGTGTTGTGCCTGAGAGATTTTGTTGCAATGGCATGTGTGTTATGTTTTGTTTTTGAGGAGTAGTGGAAGGAGGTGCTGATGTATTTGTTTTCTGAAAAGGATTTGTATGTAAAGTATTGTTGGTGAGTGGAAGTTGTAAGGTAAAGGGTGTGGTAATGTGTTTGTGAATAGAGTGTATGTTGCGTGTAAAAGGCGATGAACTAGAGTTAAAAGTGGTTGCCTAGGGTTGAGTTGTAGTAAATGAGTAGAGTACATATGTTGTGAGTGTGTTAGTCTGGTTGTGGATGGGGTAGGGTGGGTGCTGGTGAATGTAAATTTGGGCAGCATTTCTGGCTATGGGCCCGACCAGTCTCGAACAGGCTCATACAGGCAAATGCCTGTGTCTTTTTCGCCCTTAGCCTCGAGACGCCCTGAACCCTGACCTTAAATAGGCCTATTAATCAGATGACCCCTTAGGGCAATGGGAACCCTAGCCCTAACCAATCACAATACTAGCCCAAAGCCCTAGAATCAATAGACACCAGTCAATACACAAACAATCACAGCCCTAGTCCCAGCAGCCAATCAGGCATGAAGCCCTAAGCCCTGTGTCCAATAAACACCCTAGCCCTAGCCTTAGTCTCAACTCTGGTTCCAGCCCTAGCCCCAACAGCCAATCAGGCACAACATTCTAAGGCCTTGTGTCCATTAAAAACCTTAACCCCATGAACCAATCAAAAAATCGAAACCTATCCGCCAATCAGATCACTAACCCTAAGCCCTACATTCAATAAAATCACTGACCCAGAAACCAATCAGAACCCTCAAATTATCAACTATTAAGAACGCTAGCCCTAATCTAATAGAAACACCAGATACAGCCACTAATCAGTGCACAGATGTAGCATCTAATAGCAGCTTATATAAGGTGCCTGTGACCTCAGGCACAGGCTGCTGGGCAGGGGACTGGAAGCTGCTCCTTAAATCAGAATCTCCTAGGAGACAGACAGGATCAATCCACACTTTGGAGTTCTGCAGGTAAGTGCCTAAACTTTGCCCTCTAACAATACTGCTTTTCCATCACTTAAACAACCCACTCTCCTAGCCAAAAAAAGAGTGTTACAATCCCTTCCAAACACATCCTGAACAACTAAAAGCAGATTACTGGGAATAGTAAATGTAACCCTCAGAGTCTAACACTTTCCGAAATATGTGAAAGTTGGAGTTTGATTAGTAAATCTAACCCCCCTAGAGTACAACACTTTTCCCAATGTGGCTAGATTTAGCGTGGGAAAGGTAAATATGACCCTCCAGGTTTCACCATTTCCCCCAAATGTTATTATGGTTGGAGAAGGAATAGTAAATATGACCTCTTCAGAGTTTAATATTTTCTGCAATGTGGTTCAGGTTATATTTAGAGTAATTATTTACATATTTATATTTCCACACTCGTTAAAAAAGAACTATTTTTAATACTTACTTTAATATATATATATATATATATGTAATATATTAAAGTACATTTCTTTACTAATTTTACCAAGTAAATAATATGTTTTTACTTAGGTAACACATTTTCATACATTGTAATGGATTTATATAAATATATTTGATGTTAGAACAGCTTACTTTACACTTATGTAATACATTGCTGTGCAATGTACATTGTAATATATTATTAAGTACTCCATACATTTCATTTATTCAACACAAATTAATATATTGCACATATTTCTTTTTTTAATTCTATTGCAAATTAGTAATTTTTCAATATTGTTTGCATTTATGAAACTTTTTATTGACACTTTATTAGTATTGTGTTCTTCCATTTGTTTTACTACAAAGAATGTCTTCTTCTCCACTTTAATTATGCTACCACTTTTTTTCTGGTAATTGTATTTTGCAGACTGCTTTCTTTGTTAGTCTTCAACAACAGCTGCTCTGGATGGAGTTTCAGGGCTGCAGTTTTTTGGTTCCGATAAGAACTTTATTTTTTTAATTTCTACAGTATTGAAATAGGTTGGGTGGGTTGTTAGATTAGTTTGTGCAGCTTATTAAAGTTTTAGTGTTTTATTTAGTTGGAATTGTAGCAATGGCTTTGGTTAGGTACATATGTGTAATGCGCCCTAATGTGTACAAGTAGTGAGGCTTTGATATAGTGTATTTATATAGTTTAGCACTATGCAATAGGTATTTAATGTTTTGTGGGTATTGTGTGTATTTTGGGTGGGTATGTAGGTTTTCTTTTTTGACTGTTTTTCTACAATTGTTGCCAGATGTTTTTTCAATTAGGCTAGCATTTTTTTAATTCACAGAAAATATGTTGGACTTTTTTAATCCAACATTTAAAATATATTTTATTTGGATTTTACAGGTTTCCTGGAATGTTTATTCAGGTTTTGAGGGGGTCCTAGATTAATTATTTTTTGTTTAACTATTTTCATATTTTTGAGTGATTCGTTTTATCTTACTTTTTATGGACTTAGCTTTTGGATTGTGGCTATTGGATTATCTGGAAAAATTTGTTTGCTACAGAAATCAATCAATCAATTTGGATTTGTAGAGCGTGGCTAATCACCCGCAAGGGTATCCAGGCGCTATATTCTTCCTGAGATCAATTGAAGAGCCAGGTTTTCAATCCCTTTCTGAACCCCTTGAGAGAGGATGATGTTCGGAGGTGAAGGTGGTTCTAATACTTAGCGGCGAGGTAGGAGGAGAATCATCCTCCAGTGTAGCTTCAGTGAATGCAGTGAGTGTGTTCGCGGGATCAGGGAGGTGGACCGCAGGTATCTAGAGGGTTAGTGAAAGTTCAGGTGGTGGTGGATGTATGCTGGTCCTTTGTTATGGATGACTTTGTAGGTGTGTGTCAGCATCTTGAATTGGCATATTTTCTAGATGAGGAACCACTGGAGGTTCCTGAGGTGGTCCGTTTGCAGAGGGAGAGGATGAGCATTGCCGTAGTCCAGCCGGCTGGTGACCAGGGCTTGAGTGACGGATTTCCTGGTACTGGCAGGTTGCAAATATTTTTTTACTCTTTGTTGAAATGTTGGGTGGGATTTATGTGTTTTAAGACATACAAGTATTATGTGCATGCTTTAGCATTTGGTATAGTAGGTTTACGGAATGTGTTTTTTATGTATTGCATGTTTGATTCATGTTTAATTTTGTGAATGTATGTTTATTTAGTTTCTAATGTTAGTTTTGTGTTATTTATTGAAAATATGTATTTATTTTTGCAATAATATTGTGTTGAAGCTATTTTTAGTGTTATGAATTATTATTTTATTAACTTATTTTATAATTCTAGTGTTTTTATTACTTGATAACTTTACTTTACTGCATGATTAATAAAAATCTTTGCAATAACACTTTATATAAAAAAAATACAGGAAGAATTTCACAATCATGAGTTTTACAAAAAAGCAGTTAAAATCGATAAAAGAAAATTCAAAGGATGGACGATAAATCTATACAAAAATGGTACAATGAGTTGCAAATGTTTAAAAAAAGAGACCGTTCAGCATTTACTAAGTCTTTGTTGATTGAAAAAGAGTTTTCTTAAGGTGCAGGAGCGGGTCTTTATGAGTCTAATTCAATCGCTGGTCTCTGGATTTTGGATAGTTTTAACTGTTTTCATGAAGCGCACTAGTCGGCAGGCCAGTTGGATATTTTCTCCTTTAAAGCTGATCAGCAAGGCTTGTCTGCGAGTTCGCACACCGTATTGATTCCAGAGCTGGATTAGTAGGCCCCTTCGGGCACTGTCTAGGGCTTTACAGCTGCATAACAAGTGTACAACGTCCTCATTTGGATTATCGCAAAGCCTACAGTTGGAGTTGGATTCCAGGCGTTTCCATGGGGGAAGATGGACTTTTGACGGGATTACTCCCATCCTCAGCCGCAGGAATTCTTCCTTCGCCTTCCTTGAAAAGCTGGTACTGAGGTATCGTTGGGGTGAAGCGCTGGTGTAGCTTTGGATTATGAACCACCCGTGTGATCTCCTGGTTAACGCTGCCTTATCTTCCTCCATGGAGAGAATTTTCACTGATTTGTTGACCAAGCGCTTAAAGCACTTATGTGAACAGCTCGACTCCCAAAGGTCTTTTAATGCAAGGGATTTTATAGCTGCTTGGAGGTAGGCCATTGCAGAGGATCCCTTGTTTGTCTCCAGCTCTTTCCAAAGGTGGGCGTTCAGGGAGTCTGTTACAGCGTGCTTAACTTTGTACCAGCATTTTGCATATGCGCCCTTGCGTGCAATTTGCTGCTTCTGTAGACCAAACTCCAGTCTTAGCTGTGCTGGGGAAGTGTAAGGAGGGAGTGAGAAGAGTATTCGAAGTGTTTTGCTAACCGTTTTATCTAAAATGTCTTCATCTCTCCCTCTCATGCAGTCACTGCCATAAGTTAGTGATGGTAGCAGTTTTGCACGAAATATGTCCAGCAAAGGGATTAGATTTGGGCCCGCTATTTTGTTCTTGATATTTTTTAAAGCAATGGCCAGTGAAATCCCTCTGTTTTTTATTGTTATTGCATGTCGCTGGAATGAGCCGTTGGAATCAAAGCTTATCCCCAGATATTTGTAGTCTTTAACTGTTTCCATTTTGAGATCACGCAGAGACCATTGGAACATTTGATTTTTTGATTTTTGATTAAAAACCATCACCTTCGATTTTTCCGTATTTATGGACAGGCCGTTTTTTTCAGAGAATGAGCTAGTTGTGTTAATAAGATGTTGCAGGCCTACTGGGGTGTGACTAATTAGTATCAGATCGTCTGCGTATAATAAATTCGATAATGTAAAGCCCCCTAGCTTTGGGGCATGATGGTTGCAGTCGTCCAGTTCTTTGGAGAGGTCGGACATAAAAAGGTTGAACAGTGTCGGCGCAAGAACGCACCCCTGTTTCAACCCTTTTGTGGTCGGAATTTCTTTGGATAGATAGTTGCCGGCCCCCAATTTTATTTGGACCCAGGTGTCTGAATGCAGTAAGATCAGTAAGTTGAGGAGCTTGGAGTCCACCTCCCACTTTGAAAGTTTTGACCACAATTTCCCTCTGTCTATGCTATCAAAGGCGGCCGAGTAATCAATATAGCACGCATATAATGATTTTTTCTTTTTAATAGCAGCATCTATCAGCAGGGAGAGGGCTAGAAGGTTCGTTGAGGTCCCTAGATCTTTTTGGAATCCAGTTTGGTTGATAGGGATTAGTTTTTTATCTGATGCCCAGGAGGTTAGTTCTTCCAAGAGTAGCCCTGATAAGTATTTTGCCTCTATATCTATAAGGGCTATGAGTCTGTAGTTCTTAGCCTCGTTCTTATTGCCTTTTTTTATAGTTTGGAGCTATTATTGAGCCCCTCCAGGAGGATGGAAATTGTTCAACCCTCCAGGAGTCAACAAAGAGCGGGAGTAGTTGTTCGGCCCAATACTTTGGATCTTGTTTATAGATGATGGGAGGAATTCCGTTTGGGCCTGAGGCTCTCTCCTTCCGTCCTTTCGCAATTCGTCCCTTCAGTTGCTCAATCGAACCTGGGAATTTGGTGTCCATATCTGTAGGCTTTAAAGCCATCGCAGTCGACTTACAGAATTCGGGTTTTCGATGGCCTTTACTAGTTTTTTTATTATTTTTGTTTTAATGTACTTATTTATTCCTGAATGATGAAAAATAAATTAATGTTTTTATATTTTTTTAAGATAATTATTTTAATATTAGGTATTTTTGGGGGGATGAGGTTTTGTTTGCTTGTGTAGTTCATCGATTTGTATGGTGTGGCTAGTTTTATAGTAGTAGGCAGGCTATAGATTCAAGATGCAGTCCTTAGAACGCTTGACTTGCTAGCTTTCCGTGCATATGTCTAATTTGCTTTGATATTTTGGGTTTTAGTTGTTGCAGGGGCAGTTCACCCTATTGGGCGTAAGAGCGCCGCCCTGTCTTTATTTTGCTGTCCTTTTCTGCGGTAAATTAAATATTGGAAAACGTAATGGTGAAAAAAGACACACACACTTGCATTAGCACTTCTAGCCACAGTCATTCTTAACACATATATACACACACACACACAACTTAACTTACTTCTTACATACAGGCAACACTCACCATTTGTCACAGACAGTCACTAACACTGGTGAATGGCAAGCATGCACACTTTACGCAGCCTTTCTTCTCATGATGTCATCAAACAAACTGACGGGCTGACGATCTCATATCCCTGTGGTCTGTGAGGTCATCAGGCCAGCATAGCAATAGCCTCGTGGGCTGAGCTCCACCCCTTGAGGAAGTTTAATTGAAGTTTGCTCCAGGCACTTCAAGCTAAAGCCCTGCAGCGCCAGGGGCTTCACGTCGGTCAAGGTTTGGAACCATGTCACTGACTCCACCTTTTCCTAACTCGTCACAGGATGGGGTGGGTTCAGGGAGGGCCTCATTAACACCCCCCCCCCTCACTCTGTGATGAGCTGGTCAAGGGTAGGGTTGGAGGATACAGGACAGCATTGAACACTGGATTCAGATTCTGCGCAGTGTATCAGCTCGAGTTTCGATGACCCACTGCACAGAATCCAGTTCATAGCTCCTGATGCTTTCTTAGTTCACCGCCAAGGAATCTAGCTGGTTAGACTCTGCAAGAGAGATAGCACTGCAGAGCTTAAGACAGCAGTTTAGTTATCACACTCCGTTTCGTGGCTCTGAATTGCAGGCTGCTTGAGGTGAGTGAATCATCAAATTAACAGCAGCTCTGGCAAGTTTTCTGTCTCCTCATGTGCGACATTTCCACATATAATGTATGAAGTGTGACGTGTGACACCTTCCGTGTCACTTTATCACAAAAGTAATCACTGCCACAGCACAGAGGAAATCCTCAACAATTGCAGGCCCATAATCCATAAATGCAATGAAGAGGAATTCCCCCAATGACAGCAGGAATATCTGCAGCAGTACAATTGCCCCCATTTCAAATGGTTCGAGCAGGAATCTGCCATCGTGCGGCATCTGTGCCAAAACTCAGTTCATCATTCTTGCGAGCACTGAAAGTCCATTCTTGTTTACCAATAGAGCTCCTTCCCAACAAATGGCTGGAGCATTCCTTCCTTTTGGTCTATAGAGTCCTGCACGACTTGTTCCTTTCTTGCCAGCTCTGGACACACCCTCTCTCATCACTTCTCTCTGCAGCACACCCTTCCTGTCATTCAGACTCCTTTAAGCAGGGGCGGTGGGTGACATTTGAAAGTGGTGGGGCGCAAAGTGATGTGCACACAGCACCATAGCGAGCGAGCGCAGCGAGCGAGCCCGAACCCCAAAAGGGGGGGTTGGGGGGATAACCCCCTCCTAGAAAATTTTGAAAAAAAAGAAGAAAAATTGTGCATTTTCAAGCAAATTTGAGAAAGCAGGAAGGTTAATAAAGCAATTGTTAAAGTGCAGTTATTACATTAATAGATGGCATAACATAGGTAGCAGCTTATTCAGTATAACCACAGAGCTTCATACATTCCGTCCTATTATGCTCAAGTGCTGAATTCAGAATATAAGACTTTCATGATAATCTCAGCTCTAAGAGTAGAAGAAGTTGCACAGCAGTTGGGAAACAGCCTTCACAAAGCATTGGGAAAATGAGAGGCAATTACTTGAAAGCAAACTGAAAGCAATGCATCAAGTAGTAACTTAAAGCAATGCATCCAGCAAAACAGTGCATGCAGTCAACCATACAAAAGTAAACTAAAGCAAGTGTGAACCTGTGAACCTTCACTTTGAAAGCAGGGTGCTAGTCAACAGGCCAGTCACATACATTTAAACTGAAGAAAAGTACACCTCAGCATGCAGGCACCAACATAAAAGCACCAAGCAAGTCAAACAGTTTAATGAAAGAAAAATGAAAGCAATACTTCCAGCAAACTAGACAGTGACTCAAAAAGTAAACTGAAGCAAGTGCACACTGAAAGGAATGCGCAGTCATAAGTCAGACATTCACATAAAAGCAACTTACCAAGACACCCAATCAATTACATGGGAAAAAAACTTGAGCCAATGCACCCAGAAAACCAGACCAGCACACCAAAGCATCCCACCCCTGAAAGGATGGTAGCTGTCAGTTTTTTGGCAGGGTTGAATACCCCCCAGTTTGATGCCCTGTGCGCCTGAAGGGGAGACAGGCAAAAGGGGTCATAATGGGACATCTGGCACAGCCACTTTGTAATCGAGGTCACCCACCCAGCTCAAGACTGAGTTACAGGCTGATCTTAAATCTTTAAGCAACCACAAGGGTCTCCAGCTAGTTGGTTCTTGAGCCAAAAGAGTCCTCAGCTCACTGGGAGTCTTTACATCGCGCCTGAGATGACATGACAATGTCCCTTAATCCGGAGCAACTGTGGGGACTGGTCTGGGTCTGACTTGGTACATCAGAAGTGCCCCATACCTTACTGCATTAAAAACATTCAACAGTTTCTGGAGTGAGCCACTTGTACAAGTGGACATAAGTACACCGAAACTCTGGAACTGTCACAAGTAAGCAATCTGAAGTCTTGGCAGCTGTAAATAAACACTTTGACTGTCAGATCACCAATTAGCAATTAAAAGGCTTAAAAGCTCACAAAAAGCAACTTAATTACTCCAAATGTGAATGTCACTTCAGAGCAGCTTTCGCCTTTCCCTTTATTTTCACTCTACACACTCCAGCAGGCTGCAATCACCAGGGAGGAACACATCCAGCTCACAATTTGACTTCCCAACAATAAAACCAGCAATTTACAGAGTATTGGGTTGTGACAATCAAGGGTTCACCGGTTTGGACAAATGCCAAACACCTTCACAAGCTTTCATACAATGAAATCTCCTAGCTTTCCCAGACTGCAGCCTTCAATATTTATGCTGTTCGCATGCCATATGCAGAGCTCTTTTATAATGCGCAGAAGATGGTGCAGTCCTGTCACATACACACAGACCAGGCACTGAAGAAACATTGTTCGAGCTTCGAGAGATTACTATTGAATTCCAGTGACGTCTACATTCCTTCCAAATTGTTATGAAAAATTTGAAATAAAGATGCTGCCAGCTCAAACACATTTTGTCAGTAAGCCTTTAAATTATCTTAGTCAACAGAGAGCGAGGCTAAGACTCGAACAACACTTAGTGCTTTTTCTTGAGTCTCCGTTTCACATTGTGTTGTGTGCTACATGTATACATATTTATGTACAGACTATAGCTCCATACAGTGAAAATATGTATACATGTAGCACACGTGGCTAACTGGAGGTCCGTGAAAAAAGTCAAAAAAGCACTAAGTGCTGTTCGAGTCTCAGCGCCGGCTCTAAAAGATCCTGTGATTCGGGGCAAATCGCTTCGCCTTGTGGTGCTTACAAACCTCTGAGCTAGTGTAATGTAGCCAGGGTGGGTGCACAGGTAATACCCACCAAATCCTTTGGGTCGAGTTTGCAAAACAACAAACTCTCCTGAGTGAACACCACGAGGCTGTTAGACTGCACAGCTTAAATAGAAAATGCCTGGGCTACCAACTGTCCTCTGTTGGACCTCACCTGTGATCTCTATATACATAGGGAAGGGATACACATGGATATACTCTAAGAGTCACATAGAAATGGAAGAGTAGAGTTTTGGCCGGGGCTGTGCGGGGGGGGGGGGAATCTAAAGGATACAAGGTTGGCAACCTGCCCATGGCGGGCTACTGTCACAAGCACAAGGAGGGTCTAAATCCACGGTATTTCCGGCTGCCTCGGTGACACTTGCTGCGCTGCTTTTTAGGTCTTGCGTTAGCCAAGAGCTTTTAATTTTAATTAAAAAAAAATATATCAGACAAATGTAACTCCTTAGCTGCAAAGACACGGGGCCCTGTCGGTGACCCTTCATATAGACAGGGGGACACCTCTCACAGGAATTAACTCTTAACTCACGCAAGAGCCCCTCACGCAAACTTAAGGATTTTATGGGGGCACCACGCACCGAAATCTAAATATAAATGATGATAGCTCTGTTGCCTCTGAGAAGAGGTGCCCTTGTTAATCGGTATACCCAGTGTTTAACTGCATCCTACTAAAAAGGTTTTGGGCATAGAATTTGTTCTACTGATTACAGATTAGCGAGAATTATCTAGGACACTGACAGCCGTAACCTTCATTCATTCATTTATTTTTTTAAGTCTGAGTTAGGTATTCAGTGACTAAGGTGCATGGTCCTCCGCCCCCTTCTCTGGTTGGATAGTTTGGAATTTCTTTTCTCTCTATCGCCTGTCTCTCTCATTTATTTCCCTTTATTGGTAGGGGTGGTTGGGATATGCAAAGTTGAGACACGTGGTTTGTTCTGCCCTGTTGGCAGCAGTATTGGTTCATTCCAGAGATAGATACTTCATTTTCAAGAAGTGTAGGGTGGAGAGAGTGACATGGTGTTTGTCAGATGCCATTCATTATACTACTATTGCATAAAGCAACACAGAATGTATCACAGGAATCTATGTGTCGTCTACCCCTTATTGTCAGTCATGACATAGAACCTGAGAAAGGGCAATTAGGCACACTTACTTGGAAAGTAAGCGGCTTGCTAGTCAAAGTCAAAAGGGGTGCAAACCTAAGGCCGCAATATACCAAAACCCAGACATATTTCTGTAAAAGGCCCATCTCATGGGCACTAAATATTTATTTTTGCCTCGCCTGGAATTTTCGTAGGAGGGGAAGCCATTGAATAAGAAGCATGAACATGAGATTGATAAGAATGCCAGCCAATGGGCTGATCCAAAGGCCGCACGAAGTACTGGTATTTACCACAAAATGTCTTTTACAGCACACAGCTGAATACTTTCGGTAGGTGAGACTTAAAGGCCGGACCTATTCACTTTGTCAGTGTTTGTTTTTTTCTCTTGCAGTCTGCAGTTTCTTTGTTTTGCTTTTTTAACAGTAGTAAGAGGCTAAAGCATATTTTTTTATAATATCTTTACCAGGATTTGGATTAAAAAACATAAGTAGTACATTTTATTTTCAGTATTTTATGGGCTACAGTAAATGTCTATTTTTTTTAAATATTTTTATATTCATTTTTTCATCAAAGTAGGGTTTCTGTGTGACATGGCTTTTCACCAGAACTGACTTCATCAATCCGTGATTTCTTCTTTTGCAAAGTTGATGACGGGTTCCTCGCAGGTGTCTGATAACCGGAGTACCAATGCAACTTTCCTTGTAGCCCTAGAGCCATAATAACCCTGAGGCAATAAGCGTTTAAAAACACGCTCTGAACACATGGGCTGATGGAAACAGAGAAAGCATCCAAAACAAGTAACCATGCCAAAAACCGAGCCGTGAGTAAACTCCCAGTGTGGGGGAAATGATCAGTGCTAAGCCAGTCCCAGCTCGGCCCCTTCACACTTTGAGAGTTCGGGTGAGTGTGTGTGTGGGGGTGGAGGGGTAATGTTGGGGGAGAGGGCGAAGCGGTCGCCCAGGCGGATCCGATGTCGCTCTGATAGAGTGATTTATTTATTTTCACAGATTGCGCCAGGCAGGCCTCTTGCCTGGAACCCTGCAGGGGCGGATGATTTAATTAGTGACCGATAAATCTGTCTCCTTAACAATTGGAGAAAATGTAAACCCTTAGTGGAAAAACAGGTTTGGGGACCAATTGGATACCTTCTATTGTGGCTAACCGGTAGTGACAGATTCTATTGCAGCGCAGGCATTCAGGAAGGGGGCTGAAAGCACACAGTGTGAGCTAAAAGAAACGAACCTTGTTATGAAAAATATTTTCTTTTCTTTTTCGACTGCACACTTTTTTTAACCCGGATATTACAACCGAAGCCCTGCCCTCGCACACTGTAATTATATGATAATAAATAATCCACGTTAATCACAATTAGAGAACTAACCACAAAGCTTGAAAGAGGATTAGAGAAAACTTACCTGACCGCCGATCAGCGCCGCCTGCATCTTCTAACGCCTTCACTGGAGCGGAAATCCCGCCCTCCGTCCTCAGCCAATCCTGGCAATCCTGGAGCTGGAGAAGCGCCAGGATTGGCTAGAGAGGCACATTTGTTGCTCGCCCTGTCGCCCTTCAGAAAGCCGGGCTGTGGCAGCAAAGAAGCACCCCTGGGTCCCGCTGGGGAACTTACAGTGCGCATGCTTGAGAAAGTTACCAACTTTCCCATGCATGCGCACTGTAAGTTCCCCAGCGGGACGGTCTGCTGCAGCCTGAGTGTGGACTGTCACTCAAGCTGCAGCAGGCCACCCCCCCCTGAAATTCCCGCCGGCGGCTGATCTGTTGCAATGCAATGTAGATTGGCCGGCGGCCGCGAAGCGGGTCCATGGTGGCTGGTGGGGCTACGCCCCTACGCCCCAATGGACGCACCGCTGCTGCCTTTAAGCCTCCATCCTGAGTGATGTCACACTCATTTTACCTGGCATTTCCAGCACTTTGTTCTGTATGTAATGTTTTGCAAAGCCTCCCTATTTGCAGGCTTCTGCTGTGTTTCTGGTCTCTATGCTCCTGCATTTTTTCAAACCTTCCAGTTCCCTGCAGTCATCTCTCCCTGCAGGCTCCCATTTCACTTTCCTATCTCTGGGTTCAAATAGCCATTTCTTACTCTTGCAGCAAGCACATGCCTTCCCAGGCTCCGGAAGCACTTGCCTTCCTCTGGAACTCCTTTCCTCTAGGTTGATGCAACACTTCTGCACCAAGTTACTGCACCTCTTTCCTCTCTCCAGGCTCCTGTAACTCTTCCCACCCTAAAGGATCATGCTACGCTGCGCTTGCACTTGACTGTTGTAGCTGCTTCCTTCTTGTTTGCGTCCTCCAGCGCTGCTTTCTAAGAAACTTCCTGTAGAACTTTGCTCCTTCAGGTTCCTGCAACACTTGCCTTTTGCCTGGTTATTGCAACCCTTCCCGTCTTCCAGACTCCTGCATTGCTGCTTGCCCTGCAGTAGTCCCCTACTTCTAGGTTCCTGCATCTATTCCCTGCTTTCAGGCTCCTATGGTACTTTCATCACTCTAGGTTCTTGCAAGTTGCTACTGCATCCAGCCTGCTAAGGCATCCATTCTCTCTACGTTCCTTCTACAATGCTTCCATTGCGTTGGTTCCTGCACTGTTGATCTACCTGCAGGTTCCTTTAGATAACGTCAAGCTCTCAATTCAGTGTCCCATCAGCTTCTTTCAGCACATCCTCCTTACAGTCTTATCCAGGCATCCTCTTCATGAATGAGACTGAAGCTTCACCCGACAATGGCTCCAGGACTGTAAGCAGCATCCACAACAAACTGAGATTGGAACCGGTCTCCAGCCAACAATGGCTTGAGGACTGAATGGAGCATCCCCCCCAAAAAAATGAATGGGATCGCTGCTTCAGGGGTCAATGGCTTCAGGACTGTAATGAGCATCCACAACAAAATATGAATGTGACAGCGGCTTCAGCCAATAATGGCTCCAGGACTGTAATGAGCATCCACAGCAAACCATGAATGGGACCACTGCTGTAATTAGCATCCATAGCAAACCATGAATGGGACCACAGCTTCAACGGACAATGGCTCCAGGACTGCAAGGAGCATCCACAGCACACCATGAATGGGACTGTGGCTTCAGCCGACAATGGTTTGAGACTGTAAGGAGCATCCACAACAAACCATGAATGGGACCACTGCTGTAATTAGCATCCATAGCAAACCATGAATGGGACCACAGCTTCAACGGACAATGGCTCCAGGACTGCAAGGAGCATCCACAGCACACCATGAATGGGACTGTGGCTTCAGCCGACAATGGTTTGAGACTGTAAGGAGCATCCACAACAAACCATGAATGGGACCATGGCTTCAGCAGGCACTGGCTCCAGAACTGTAAGGAATAAACACAGGAAACCAAGAATTGTACTTCGGCTTCAGCCGGCAATGGCTCCAGGACCCTAAGGAGCATCCACAGCAAACCATGATTGGGACCAGAGCTTCGGCTACAATAGCTCCAGGACTCTATGGAGCATCTACACTAAACCATGAATGAGACTGCGGCTTCATCTGACAATGGCTCGAGGACTGTAAGGAGTGTTCACTGGAAACCAGGAACAGGGCAGCAGCTTTAGTCGACAATGGCTCCAGGACTGTAAGGAGCGTCCACAGCAAACCATGAATAGGACTTCGCTTATTTGTCTTCGGGGTCCACAGGTCCCCGAGCTAAAGTAAGGCCCTGATTTGCTGGCCTCAACCTGAAAGTAAAGTTGAGGATTCCATTTTGTTTATCAGCTCGGTGTGGGGATAAAAATAAAAGTAAAAGGTGAGATAAGGGGTCAGGATAGAGGTATCCTGACCCACTACGACAGATGGAGGTGGGCAAAATATTACACAAAAATGTATTTTTGGGTGGATCCATGGATCTGTGAATTCACAGTGGAGCTCAGTGTGACCCCCCAGTGTAAATCTATGACAGATCCACAGAGTCGAATGGGGAAAAAAAGTATTACACTCACTAAACCAACCCCACATGGGCTTCGCAGCATGTTGGGTGTTGGCCACAGCCAACCCCTCGCCATGTACAGTCGAAGGCAGTGCACGACGTGGGACTGGATGCATGCAGGGGATTGGTGGCAGGCCCTATGGCCAACCCCCACCCCGTGGTTCACCGCCAAAGGCAATGCGCAGGATGGGGCTAGCAGCATGTGGGGGGCTGGGTAGCAAAGGCCCTGCAGACAACCCCCGCTGTGTTAAAACAAAAAAGAAATTCACTGAAAAGGCCAAAGGTGAAAGGGACTTAATAGTAGGAATTAGCTTTTAAAAAACCTTAAAAATTCACTGAGCAAAAACACAAGTTGCCGGGACCTTATAGTTAGGTTCTTAATATACAAGCACAAAACTAAAAAAATTCAGCTGTTAGAGTTATTTCAAGCAACTATAACGCATGCCCTAAGGTACTAGACACTCGTGCCATCGCCATGAACAGTTAATGATCCCACATAGTAGATCCTTGATGACATCTTCTATGGCATCATTGCTATATTCATTGCAACATTTACAATAAAAATGTTGATGAAACAACTGTGCATGGAGAGGGTGCGAGTTATAGTTACATTAGGGCACAAGTTATAATTACTTCACATAACTCTAACTATAACAGCTGAATTTCTATGGTTTTGTGTGTGTACATTCAGAGCCTAACTATAACGTCCCTGTAACCTTTGTTTTTCAGTGATATATATATATATATATATATATATATATATATATATATATATATATATATATATATATATATATAATGTCCAACAAAGGCCGAAGCCTCTCAAGGTGCACTCGATAGTGCGTCTGCCATCCGGCATCACGGTTCAGCCCGCCCCAGCCATCCAAGTTTGTTGTATTGACTGACGCATTTCTGTTGCCAACGTACCACTTCTTCAGAGGCATTTCTCCTGTGTGCATTGGAGCACTCTTTATACTGCATGCTGATTAGTTGAAACCCCTCATGGGTTCAACTACGTAGTTAATTGCTCCATACAGCATGCTTGAATGTGTAGTCACATCGAGCTTTCATTAAACACCTATAGGAGGTTCCAATGCGTACAGAGTTCAGAGAGTCAGTTCGAATCCTTAGATGAATAGTACCTGCTCCCATCACATCCAGATCCTACTAAGGATTTGAATTTACTCTCTGAACTCTGTATGCATTGGAACCTACTATAGGTGTTTAATGAAAGCTCTATATATATTTGCTTGGCATCTACTGTATTATTTACATTGCAACCCTTTTGATAGCTCTGCTCGTTATTTGGCTCTGAGAGCCAAGTCTGATCCTTGAACATGAGAATTTCCTAGCTCCCCCACTCCTAGCACTGTAGGGTGCCAAGGAGTAGGATTTTAAACCTGACATGGCAGAAACACAGGCACACTGTCCTTTTGTTTTCCATCACACATTATCCTTCTCTCCTTTCAGTCCCTCATTACTAGTATTATCAAAAGAAAAAGTAACGGGAGGGTCCTAGGGAAAGAGTTTAGAGACATGCAAAGGATTACATCCCGATTTCTACAATATAATGAATACAACAAGGGATTTATCCCTCAGCTAGGTCTGTTGTGATTTTGTCAGTGCCTTTTTGTCTTTGTCTCTTTTTTGTGTGTTCCGACAACTTAGACCCAAGGATTTCGTTGTATTCACCTCATTACTAGTAGCCTTTGACCCTGTCACCAGTTAGGTCGCCCCCTCAGCCGCCACACGGTCCCCCTGTGCCGTTGTCCCGCTGCCCGCTGTGTCCTCGCCTGTGATTGTTGCAGTCCTTTTTTCTTCAGCCTCGAACTGTTTTCCTTTTTTGCCATTGTTACTGCCTTTCCTTTTTGCCACTGTTTACTGTTTGCCTAATTGTTGCTTCCTTCGCCCCTAGTGCCCTGTGCCCGCCCCCCCTGCCCCCCACCCGCTCCCCTCCCTCGCGCTTCCCGCCACTGCCTCCTTGCGGCCCCGCCCCCCCGGTGCCCCATTTGCCTCCCCACTCCCACCTACTAGCTGCTTCTCCCTCCCACAGACCCTCATATGGAGGCAGCGCAATGGATGCGCGCCGCTGGCGTGCCGAAGGCAAGCCCGTCTGCGCCCGTCCGCACCTGGGCCGCGCCCAGTGCCAGAACCCCTGGCCCCCGCCGAAACCAAGAAACCCGAATGAGATACAACACACCACTCTCCACGCACTCACCACCGGCCGACCAGCAGCCTGCTACCAAGCCACTCCGAAGCGCACCCACGGACCCTTCTCCTGCCAAATCTGCAAATTCACCTGCATCCGAACCTACAACCCCCACCCAGACCAGGCAACAACAACAACCACCTCAAGTGCATCCTGCTCAACACCCGCTCCATCCACAAGCATGCCGTTGAACTCTGGGACCTCCTCGACACAACAGCACCAGACGTCGCCTTCCTCACAGAAACCTGGATGAACGCCTCCTCAGGCCCCTGACATCGCCATAGCCATCCCGGACGGCTACAAGATCACCCGAAAGTACCGTGTCAACCAAACCGGAGGAGGAATCGCCATCATCTACAGGAACACCATCGACGTCACAACCAACTCCGAAGATGCCCTCACCACCGCCGAACACCTACACTTCCAGATCCACACCGACCCTAAGACCACCCTCAGAGGAACCCTCGTCCACAGACCCCCGGGCCCACGCACACATTTCAGTGAAGCCATCGCCGACTTCATCAGCCCACATGCCCTCGCCTCATCAGACTACATCCTCCTAGGAGACCTGAACTTCCACCTGGAGAACTGCGCCGACGCTCTTGCACCACTGAAGAACCCTCCAGGCAAGTCCGCCAACAGGAAAACAACATGGTTCATCGACAACCTCAAAGAAATCCTGCCGAACCCTCGAGAAAACCTGGCGCCGCGAACAGACGACAGAAAACATGACAGCCCTCAAGAACGCCACCCGCAAACACCACCAGCTGATCCGCACCACCAAAAAGACATCGTTCAAAGAACGGCTGAACAACAACACACACAACAGCAAGGAACTCTTCAGCATCGTAAAATAGCTCTCGCAGCGCCAACAGCAATGACATCACACTGTCGCAAGACCTCTGCAACTCCCTCACCACGTTCTTTCACCACAAGATCGCCGATATCCATAACAGCTTTGGCGCCCAGACTCCCGCCCCCAGCCACCGAACCAACGCCCCCTACAGCCACCCTCAACGCTTGGACTCCCATCAGCACCGAAGACACCGCCCATGCTATAACCACCATCCACTCCAGCTCTCCTTCCGACCCATGCCCTCACCACATCTTCAACAAAGCCAACACCATCATCGCTCCCCACCTACGGAACGTCATAAACAACTTCCTCGCGTCCGCCACCTTCTCAGAGAGCTGGAAGCACGCAGAGATCAACGCCCTACTGAAGAAACCCACAGCGGACCCTAAAGACCTCAAAAACGTCCGCCCCATCTCTCTTCTTCCCTTCCCGGCGAAAGTGATCGAGAAGATCGTCAATAAACAGTTGACCGCATTCCTCGAGGCCAATGGATCCCTCGCCCCATCCCAGTCTGGATTTCGAGCCAACCACAGCACCGAGACCGCCCTCATCGCTGCCACCGACGACATCAGGACCCTACTCGACAACGGGGAAACTACCACCCTCTTCCTCTTAGACCTCTCAGCCGCCTTTGATACAGTCTGCCATCGCACCCTACTAACCCGCCTTCACAACGCCGGGATCCAAGGTAAAGCCGTGGACTGGATTACCTTGTTCCTCTCCGACAGAACCCAGAGAGTCCGGCTCCCTCCCTTCCGCTCCGCGGCCATAGAGATCATCTGCGGCGTACCCCAAGGCTCATCACTCAGCCCGACCCTCTTCAATTTCTACATGAGCCCCCTCTCCACCATCGCACGCAAACAAAAACTCAACAACATCTCATACGCCGACGACACCCAGCTGATACTCTCCCTCGCCAAAGACTCAGCCACCGCTAAACTCAACCTCCAGGAAGGAATGAAAAACATCGCTGAATGGATGAAACTCAGCCGTCTGAAACTGAACTCAGACAAGACGGAGGTCCTCATCCTCGGACCATCCCCATCCGCTTCGGACGACTCCTGGTGGCCCACAGAACTGGGCACCGCACCGACACCCACTGACCACGCACGCAACCTGGGATTCATCCTGGCCACCTCTCTCACGATGACCAAGCAAGTCAACGCCATCTCATCATCATGCTTCAACACCCTGCGCATGCTCCGTAAGATCTTCCGGTGGATCCCTAATGGAACTAGAAAGATGGTCACCCAGGCCCTCATCACCAGCCGACTAGACTACGGGAACGCCATATACGCAGGAACCACCGCCAAGCTTCAGAAACGACTCCCAACGCATACAGAACGCATCCGCATGACTCATCCTCGACATCCCCCGCCACAGCCACATATCAGCCCACCTAAGAGACCTGCACTGGCTCCCTGTCAACAAAAGGATCACGTTCAGGCTCCTCACCCACGCACACAAAGCGCTCCACGACATAGGTCCCGAATACCTCAACAACCACCTCACGTTCTACACTCCAACACGCAAACTCCGCTTCGCCAGCCTCGCCCTCGCCACCATCCCACGGATCCGCAGAACCACCGCCGGAGGAAGATCATTCTCCTACCTGGCGGCCAAGACGTGGAACTCCCTCCCCGCCCACCTACGACTGACCCAGGACCACCTCACATTCAGGAAACACCTCAAGACCTGGCTCTTCGAGCAGTAGCGGCACTCCCCTCCCTCCCCCAGCGCCTTGAGACCCTCACGGGTGAGTAGCGCATTCTACAAATGTATTGATTGATTGATTGATAGCCATTAATGTTTGATACGTGCATTGACTCCAGTTACATCACAGTTCAGAATTACAATCACTGCAATCAAAATGGCACCCCTCAGGGCAGAGCTTGGCTCATTATGGCCACTTTCCTGTAACGCTCAGGGAGACCCACCATGGAAAAGCTGGTTTGTACATCAGGAGTTGACCAAGGGAATAGTATACCACTGGAAGCTTTTTATTTGCAACTTCTCACCTTAGCATCAGAACTGTTAGGCCCTAAATGGTGAACATGTAAGTGCACCATCAAGTAATGTGGAGTGGCAGACTGAGAAGGGGAAGACCTCAGACAGATGGAGTGCCAAAGACTATTCCTACACTCTTTCCTGGTGCTCTTGGATGGAGAAGCCGCACAGAGGAGGACCGTGTGAAAGGTCATCACATTGGTAGATGCCTGCGACTTCCATGGCAGGAGACTGCAGTGCACTGCAAGGAAATGAAGAGTGAACCACCTGCCCTTTCAACCCGTTAACACCGAGTTCCCTGTGAACACAAACTCTTTAATTTCCTCTTTCCAAATGATGTTGTTGAGAGCAGCTGAAGTGTAACGAACCTCAGATGCAGCCCTCAGAAGCAGCGCGGTAAAATTAAGAAGACTTTTGCTTTTTACTTTTGTATAATATAAGCCAACATTGGATAAAGGCAACCAATGACTGCTCACCGCGAGGTCTCACAAATGTGAGCGCAGCCATGGTTTCCTTATCGCTATATCGGCTACCATACAAGCATCAACATCAATTAACCAGTTGCTATTCTGGCACAAAGGCAACACCATTGTCAGGCATGTGACAATGAAACTAAAGCAAAATCTACACAGTGCCAAAACGCCCACAAAAAACTCATCCTGGCACTCGCAGCAGAGACAAAACCAGGGTATGTCTAACAAAGACCACATATGAGGTGCAGAACAAGGAGGGAAGACACTAGGGTGACTGTTGGATTGGCATGCTGGTTACTTCACAGAATTTGCAGATTATGTTGGGGTGGTGTTTGGAAACTCACAAAGGTTCGCTCAGATTCCACTCTTGTTGAATCTTCAGATGGAAACACATGTGAGTAGGATTCTTGAACCCTACATTAGGCTCCGGCATAGAATGGCCTAATTTTGGAGATGTTCAATCAACAAAAGTGGGAGCTGTGTTTCTCACTAGTACCCTCCCGCTACCGGGGCAGGTTGAGCAGACTGCCAGGGCTGGTTGCTATTCCCAGTCCGGCCGTGCAAGCAACACTAGAAAAACTGGCACTCATGTCCTAATCACTAGCAAGTTGGAATATGGGAACACCCTCTATGCTGGGATCACCAAGCAACTCACTAGAAGACTACAAACCATACAGAGAATCGGCAGCCAGACTGAACCTCAACATCCCACACAGAAATGTTATCATATCACATCTGAGGGAGCTCCACTGGCTCCCAATACAAATGCACTCAATTCAAGCTCTTCACACACATTCAAGGCACTAGGCAACGCAGGTCCCATCTACCAAAATAGTTGCATCTCCTTTCATCATCAGATCAAGAGGACAGGCATTTTCTTACATTGCTCCTAAAGTGTGGAACAGCCTCCCACCCAACATAAGAGCATCCTCCTCTCCTTGAAATCTGCAAGAAGCTGAAGACCTGGCTTTTCAATGAACCAACCTACCATACACAGGGCTAAGTGTGCGCACAAACACATACATGCTCAGTGCCAGGATACACTTGCGTGTGATAGTGCACTTTACCAATACACATAACATAATATAAAGGTCTTAATGAAGAAAATAACTGCAGCTTGGTCAATGCTTTAGAGCAGTGTTTCCCAAACTGGGGTCCGCGGACCCTCAGGGGTCCGTGACACATTCCCTGGGGGTCAGTAGGCAACAGTTTTAAAAGCACAGAAAAGTTTCTTGTATAATTAGCAGCTTTCCAGCAACAATAAAAGTGTCAAGATCATGCCAGTGATTAATGTACCTGCTGGAGCCTGAGGAGAGTTTTGTTCAGTGGCAGCTTTGACTTAACTAATGTAGCACAGAGGGTTAATGTGCCTACTGCAAAGAATATGTAAAATGCATTTTAAAACGCAGTATTTTATGTGCATAGGTTCGTGGTTACTGCTTTTGTCACAGAGATTTTTCGTTACTGTGCACTTCACAAGTGACAATTGTAATGTAGCAGAGGGACCTATAAATAAGCATGGGCGGATTTAGCGAATCTGGCGTACGCGAACTTGCGTATTTACGGATTCGCACTCCGCAAAATCCGCGAACTCTCGCGAATTAGCGGATTTTTGTGTTTTTTTGTGTTCGCAAGGGTTTCTGCCAGTTCGCGAGGTTTTTTACCAGTTCGCAATTGCGAACTTACTTTTCGGCTCGCAACGGCCGCGACTATGTTGTTTCTACGTCTGGTTCATCATCACAGGTTCACAGCACCCTCTGTTTCACCACTGCCACCCTCTGGTACACCCATGCCACCCTCTGGTACATCCTCACTGCCACCCTCTGGTTGGTTTATCACTGTAGATTATGGGGGTGAAAAAAAGCAAGCACACCTGCCCTGCTTCAACTGCCATGAATTAATTTGGGGTTGATTAATGTGTCACTGATTTTTAAACTTCCAGTCTGGCTGGCACCTGCTTCCTTCCTTATCTGTCATTTGCTTTCTGTTGCAGTGCAATTTTTTTTCACAGGACCTTTATGGCCTACTTGTAGCTATTCTATGAGCCTGCTGTGAGGGTCAGAGCAGGGTCATAGAATAGTTGCAAATAGGCAACTGAACTCTGGAGGGGCCCCTCAGGAAGCACTGGAGTGAATGGTTACTAATGTTAAGATTGAACTTTTGCACCTGCTGATTGCTTTCAGCTTTGCAAAAATCGTTTTTCTGCAATTTCGCGCAATTTGCGGGGCGCGAATCCATGCGAGATCGATTTCGGAAGCCGCAAATTCGTGCGAATACGCGATTTGTTTTTTGCTGCGTGTTTGTTCGCGTGATTTTTTGCATGTTCGCAAGCCGCTTGTAGCGCAACGTTTGCGAAGTTACCCTAGCGGTCGTACATGGGCGCGGCCATCTTGTTTGCGTGACGTAATTCCGTTTCCGGGCGCTATGTGTAATCTCGCAAAGTGTGCAGCGCGCTCGTACATGTTCGCGTGTGATCGCGAGGAAAATCTCGTGCGAACTTACCCACGTGGTCGTGAACGGGCGCGGCCATCTTGTTTCTCATTCATTGCTATGGTTCTGGGCATGCTCTCTGTATCCTTTCTTAATCTCTGCCATCCTTTGCTTGTTTGAAGTTTTTTTTAATCTATTTTACTCATTATCTATCCCTCTATTTTTCTAGCTCTATATTTTTGTGTTTTCTGCTACTTTTTGTTCATTTTAAACTACTTTTTTTAACGCTTTTCTTTTCTTCTTCCCTGTTCTATTTCTTCTTTCTTATTTTGCTTCCTTTCTGCCCAGACCATGGCAAAGGGAGCCGGGAAGAAGCCCGCAAAGGGGAAGGGTACCGCACCCCGTGCCCGGCTCCCGTGTGGGCGTTTGAGGGGGGAGACAGTTGTAGCTCGGGAGATTTTTAGTGCGGAGGAGGTGGCCGCACTAGTCTTTCACGTCCAGCGCCGCCTCCCCAAGACCATCATGGGAGGCGGCAGGATCGCTACCGGCTACGGGATCCGGGAGCGCCGGAAGCGGTGGGAGAAGGTGTGCCGGGCCATGTTTGAACACTCTGGGGTCCGGCGCACCTATAACCAGGCCACCCACCGCTGGACGGATGTCATGGACCGGGAACGCGACTTGCTGGACGTGCTCGGCGTAGAGATCCCTGGGATTGGTGAGTAGTAGTAGCTATTTCTATCTATTTAATCACTACTCTGTTTTATCCCGCTCTGTGTGTTATTATATTGCAAATTTTTGTTTTTTACCAAGAGCAATAATGCTGCCGATTACATTGTAGGTAAATTATATTTCAAAATCTTCTATGCATTTCAGGTGCACTGCTCTCCTTCTCAGTATCCTTGCTACTATGCTTATTTGTTTTCTATTTTGTGTTAATTTCATTGGCCTGAGAAATTATGTATGAGTGTAGTGTAAAGAACTGCGTAATGCTAGACACTAAGGGGCAGATTTTCAATTACCGGCGCATCCCTGCAAAGTAGCAGGGATGCGCCAGTAATTGTGCGCCATGCCACCACCACCCATGGTGCGCCCTATTTACAATGTGGCGCACCATGGGCCCAAAACGTCACAGAAGCCTTACGCATCTGTGCCGTAAAGGCGGCGCATTGCTGGAGTTGCGTGCCAATGATGGCGCAGCTCCAGCAATGCTCTGGGGTGCCCTATCTCCCCAATGCTGCATCAAGCCGTACGTCGGCTTCAAGCAGGCGCAGGGTTTGAGTCACGCATCATTGTCCTAAAAGTGACTGATTGACATCTTGTAGATTTCCCTCAGCCACTTTTAGGATTCGTTCCTGCACAGGAATGCCCTCCCTTGCGCCGGAACGCCCCCTGATGGCGCAGGGCTTTACAACGTGATGCATCTCCCATATGCGTCACTTTGTTAATATACGCCGCACCATGGCGCCTCTTTTGTTCTGCCGCTGCGTCACAAAAGTCACGCAACAATGGAGCAAAAGAGCCGCAAGGGGCTTCTAAATCAGCCCCTACAGACTCAAGTCCAGTCCTTCCTTTAGACACATGGCTATAAGAAGAAATAGTGGTGGTGGTCGGTGTATTGATAGTTTGAGTATTCACTGATCTGCAAGCACGATGGACTTTGTCTGTCACTTCGCGTGCTGCGGACTGCTGCCTGCCAGGCCTAGGCAAACCTTTTTAGTAGTTTGTTTAGTGAGTTACATAGGAACTTTCCAAGTCAACGGTCCGCAAATCAATAACGTAGTAGACCACATGAGATCGGTCAATATATCCTGTGGAATAGTTGTCTATTTGCTATTTTGCCAAAATATTTTGTTATTGTTCTTTTGAAATGTTTGATTTGGTTGACAAATATCATCCATGTTTTCTGGTCTTTCTTTCTTTCATGTTGTACATCAGCTCCCCCCAGGGGCAAGAGGACACAGGAGGAGGAGGAGGGTGCTGTTCAGGATGCAGGCCAGGAGCGATCAGGCGAGGGCTCCTTTGCTGGCCCCAGTAAGTTTTAATTTTAATATAGAGTACCTATTTTTTCCTAGCGTTCCTCATTTGATTTTTTCTAAATCGTCTTTGATCTTCTTGTAGACTTTTGGTTTAGCTAGTAGGACAATCCATTCTACTACTGTTGCAGGGACAAATCTGCACAAACAGAACTATGGACACTAAATAATGCATTGCTTAGCTTATCAATTATAATAGATTCTGTTAGACTTTCCACATACCTCAGTGATAACAGACTTTGTAGTTGAACCCCCAATCTCCTTACTGACTAGATAGTGTGGCAGAGTCATTTAGCTCCCAAAGTCACCGATGATTGATCCCCAATGATGATTAGATTATCCAACGCAGGACAAGAGTACGGAGTCAGAGTCAAGAAGTGTCAGAGGCACGGACTCATGCTTGCAAAACTTCCACAACCTTTAGCTCATCCACTCTAGTCTGGAGGACCAAAAACCACAGAGTCTATTTAAGTTTAAAAGCTTTATTAAAAGTAAACACATTTATAAAAATCAACTTTGTCATAAAACTAAACGTTTAACTGAAAATGGAAAAGTGCTTAGTGCTGACGATTAATTGGACACATTTCTTGTGGTTGAGCCGAGCTCTCACCTGGTTTGAACTTGATCCTGCTCGTGTTCTTAGAAGTCAAGCTTCTGTCTGTTAGGAGAAAAAGTGGTGCGTGTTAAAAATAAAAGGCAAGCATTCATCAGTTGTGCCAAAAAGTGCAGCAAGACAACAGCCTTCCCTGGAAAAAGGGACATTTTTACTTTAGAGTAGACAGACACAAATTATTACATTGTATTCTGTTTTTTTCACATTTCTTTATTCCTCCTAGACCAAATATTATATAGTAGTGAGTGGTGTATTCGAACATTCTCAAATGTACTTTGTAGGTGAAACATCTGGTGGCGGGGCCAGCGCGGAGGTGGTGGTATTGGACGAGGGGGACAACTCTGGGGAGGAAGCGGTGCAAGTGAGGGTTCACACGGTGGTAGCGGGCAGAGGTAAGCTATATATTCCTTACTTATTGAGATTGAAGACTGCATAGTGTGCTTTCTGCATGGGTGTATTATAAATCAACCAGGTAGTAGCCTCCTCTAAATGTACTTCGACTTAGCTGTGAAGTTTTTGGCGAGAAGAATCCAAATAAGATCTGAGATGAACTTGATGGATGGGAGGAACGAAAAGCGAGAGAAGGGTGTAAGTAAGTGTGGAAGGACGAGAAATTTAATGATGACTGGCAAAGGAGAATGATATGTGTTTGCTTGGTCCCCGAGGTGGCTGGGAAGGAAAGAATATGGTATGGTGCATGGCTGGGTGAATGATGAAGCAAGGATGGGTGGAAGGAGAACAGCCTGGGTGGGTGAAACAGAAACTGTATGTGTGCATATACTTTGAATGGATGGATGCCTGGATCATGGTATTATCTGACTCTTAGATAACATATGTGTATCTAGAGAGAGTATACGGTCACTGGATGAACTAAGTGTTACTTTGAAGAGCATGTAACACCGCACCCGCACGTCCGTTCCAGTGTAGGAAAGGCAAGGAAAAGAAGTTGTAATTTTGTCCAAATACTACCATGAATAGTAGCAGTAGTTTGTATTGCAACTGCAAGCACAGCATATATCCGGTTATTACGGTGGACACTCCCTACCTCTCTTAATAACTTTAGTTTAGTAGTAGTACGTCATTCATGTGTGGGCACACTGTTCACTCAATAATAAGCAAAGCACCTAAAGTCATCCCATATGTCACCAAATACATCCCATGTGATGTGATAGATAATCAGATTATTTAGCTTCTTCATTTTCCTTTTCTAGTACTCATTTGCACTGTAGGGTGAAAGCTAAATTAATTAAGCAGTAGCCCTTTTAACAGGGTATTCTCAGTGCCACCCGTAATAGAAAAGTAAGAGCTTCACCACCTGCATGTACTGGACCGGTACAGTAACGCAAGTCTGTCTCACTCATCATGTTGTGCGTCTGTTTTTCTCGGGTGCAAGTTCACTGCTCTGGCATTATGCCGGCTTGCATAAGATAACGTACCAATTTTCCTAAACAAGAGAGAAGAAGAAGAATAAGACTGGTGTACTGTCATAGTCGACTGTAATCGAAGTCCATAGTGCTCGTAGAATTTGTTCCTTAAACTCCCACTAATGTTAGAGCAAGGATGAAGAAGTGGGAGGTTAGATAGATACTGTCCTCAATAGTTATGTACTGTGCTTTCAATTTGCTACTTGTACTGTGACACAACTTTCTGCTCAATCATTTTGTGTTAATCTTAAGGAGCATTGGTTACAGACTATGTCTTTCTTTCTTCATATAGTTGCTCCTTCCAAATCAACCAGAAGACCATCAAGGAGGGAGCTGGCTCAAATGGCCCGGCAACGGAGGCTGGATGCCACTGTCGCCGAATATCGGCGGCTGGTGGCCCTGTAGGAGGAGGAGACGCAGTCTACCGGTACAACAACAACATCCACTGGGACAGCTGCATCCTCCTCCGTGCACCCACGGGCTGCCAGCCAGCGCAGTGCTCCAGCGGTACGGAGCCGGGCTACCAAAGCCAACCGCCACCGCCGAGCAGCAAAGACAGCAGCTGCCCCCCACAGGAGTTGCAAGGCACGCCAGCGCCGCTTATCCCTCAGAGTGTCCTACCTGGAGCAGGAGGTCTTAAGCTATAAGAACTTGGTGGAGGGCCTCCGCTTCGACCATGCCACCCTCCGCAAGGAGTATGATGCCCTGGCCGCTACAGTGAACAGCATCCTGCCGTAGTGTCCCTTGCCCCTTTTTTAGAGACTTTTGGGGGGTGGGATTTGGGAGTTGGGTTCTTTTTGGGACTTTTGAAAGACAATCGTTGGGATTAGGGAGGGTCTTGAGGGAGATTATTCTGTTAGGGCTACAAAAATATACTTTTTGAAACTTTATCTGACCATACCTGTTTTTTACTGCTTTTGAGTCTGGTGGGTGGGGGTTTAACAGTAAGTTTGTTTTCTGACGAGTCCTAGGACTTTAGTAGTACTACCGTCAATCTCTCGTCTATTCCTAATACTCCATTATACTACCTCCCACCAAACGCTTATCTTACCTGTAATTTGTGTTTGAAAGTAGGGCTAGGCCCAGGGCTGGCTCCATGGGAAATGGCGATTAAGGTTGGCAATCCTGGGCGGATGAAATGTCCTCATTGCGGTGGTACTAGAGGTGTGACACAGTGGCAGTTGCATGCCTATGGAAAAAAAGAAAATGAAACCTGGTTTGTCCTTACTGTAGCATTACAACGGTACGATAGAGAATATAGCAGGTGACAGTACACTAGAACAGTGCCAAATAGAGCCTAACAAATGGTAAAGTATTGAAAGTATAACTAGTACTTGCGTTGAATTTCTTTGACATTGGCTACTACTACAAGACATAGTACTGAAGCTGAGTAAGTCTAGAATATATCCTCGGATTCCTTCACCAGCCTGTTGCTATGACCTTATCCTCCCCAGCAAGTGTGTGGAATTATTGATGTCATGTAGTCACACATCAAGCAAAACCACACAGCCCGGGGGAAGAGGGTTAGGGTTTGGAAAATGGATGGGAATGGGGGTTTCTTTTTGGGTAGGTTTTGTTGAGAGAAAAAAAAAAGCACAGCATGGACAAACAATAATTCAAGATAAAGAAATCTTTGGGTACAAAGCTAACCATAAATCTTTTTAAGTGACATAAAGGAAGTGCATGCCCTACTGCATGCATTGTTACTGAAAAGTAAGTAGTACTAGAATGCAACAGTACAGGGCTGCAGCGTTTTCACTTGCCTATCTCTGCACTCAGAGAAACACTTCTTATTCTTACATTAAATTAGGTTTCAAAATTAGCCGAAGTAAAACCTATAGAATGGCTGTAGGGAATAGGGATCAATTTAGAAGCAGAGAGAGATCCAAGAAATGCAGTCACACTCATAGAAGAAAACAATGGATACTGTATCTGTATGTTGTTGTAGTTGTCCTGTTGAATTTGATAAGTAAGTTGCATGCAGCAAACAATTCCTCTTATTAGCGGCACTCCTCCATTCCAGCTGACGCTTCGTCCATCAATGTTGGTGACCAGAAGACACCCTGTCCACTGCCTGCCTGGCGGATGCTGAATTGCGGCTCGCTAATGTGAAGCCTGACTCCATCCTTTTTTCCCCATTGCACAGACTGAAACCCGCCCTAACGAGCCCTAAGTTAAGAATAGTGGCAAAGGCTTTCTTTAACTATGCCAAATCCCCCCTTTCCCACCATACTACTGCTTTTGAGTCTGGTGGGTGGTGGTTTAACAGTAAGTTTATTTCCCTGAAACTTAAGTCTGTGTCATTTTCTTCCTTTAAGTGTAAATGGCTAAATCTTTTCAACACTAAGTGCCTCTCACAGAGTAAGTGATCCCCCCTTTCCCACCATGGATTTTCTTCAAGTCGCTTGCAACAAAAATTAAATATTCCCACGAGTGCTCTAAAACCCCAGAACTCAGTTGCAAAAATCAAGAACATCCCGAAAAACATGCAATCCTGCTGCTAGGACTAACCCTAACGAACCCTAAGTTACAAAAAGTACCAAAACCTGTTTCCTCATGGATGTTGTTTAAACCAGTTTTATCCGGTATTAGACCTTCCCAGCAATGGCCCCAGAGCCGTCAACCCAGGCGAAAACAAGTAGAAGACCCCCAAACAGCCAAAAAGCAAAAGTACAAAAATGTGGACTTAGTCACATTTCTGAAAATTTCCCAAATCACTCAGCGTGCGCTCTGCAGCTAGGCCCAAACTCCCTCTGCCTCCATGGATTTCCTTCAAACCTCTTGCTATCTAAACTATCCATACCCAGTAGTGCTCCCAGACCCCGAAACCCACCCACAAACACCAGGAAGCCCCCCAAACAGGCCCCCGAAAACGCTACATTGAGCGAAATGTCAGAAAATGCAAAACCTGTTTCCTCATGGATGTTGTTTAAACCAGTTTTATCCGGTATTAGACCTTCCCAGCAATGGCCCCAGAGCCGTAAACCCAGGCGAAAACAAGTAGAAGACCCCCAAACAGCCAAAAAGCAAAAGTACAAAAATGTGGACTTAGTCACATTTCTGAAAATTTCCCAAATCACTCAGCGCGCGCTCTGCAGCTAGGCCCTAACTCCCCTCTGCCTCCATGGATTTCCTTCAAACCTCTTGCTATCTAAACTATCCATACCCAGTAGTGCTCCCAGACCCCAAAACCCACCCACAAACACCAGGAAGCCCCCCAAACAGGCCCCCGAAAACGCTACATTGAGCGAAATGTCAGAAAATGCAAAACCTGTTTCCTCATGGATGTTGTTTAAACCAGTTTTATCCGGTATTAAGCATGAGCGCAAAATCCGCTCCGATCGCGGATTTTGCGGATTTTCGGTAAATCCGCGATCCGCGAACTCTCGCGGATTTACCGAGAATCCGCAATCCGCGATCGGAGCGGATTTTGCGGTCAAAAGTTCAAGCCTGCATAATTTACGATGGCGCCGGCAAGCTGCCAGCGCCATCCTCAAATGGTTACTTAATTAGCTTCGACAGGAAGCTCTAATAGATAAGATACAGCAGGGGCTCGAGCGCCTGCTTTATTTTAACAGTTGGAGCTTCCTGTTGAAGCTAATTAAGTAACTATTGCAGGATGGCGCTGGCAGCTTGCCGGCGCCATCGTAAATTATTTCAAGGTGGTGTCTTCTTGAGTAAATATGAAGGGCAGGGTTCATTCGGGCACGACGGTCCTGGCACAAAAAAATAAACCTCAACAGGAAACACTTGCAGATATCAATAAAGCATGTGCCCTAGTTGAAGCTTTAATTCAGTGACTCATTGATCAGCCCAAAAATTAATCTGCTGATCGGTCTCTGCCCTTTTATACACACAAGAGGCATGCTCGCATGGCCCGTCCGTTTGGCCCCGCCCACACACTCGAGGTGTGCACCGTCTTCCCGCCATTTACCCACTATGATGGACATTTCACTAAAGGGACCCCTGCGCACTTCGGCGCGATTGCATAGTAACACACACTTGGTCGCTGGAACTAGTTGAAGCGCAAATGTAGCGACTCATTCATCAGCCCAAAAAAAATCGTGAGCGTTGGGAGGCTGGGCAGATGTGCCTTCTTCCCAAATATCCCATCGATGCTGCTCTGATCGGTCTCTGACCTTTTAGACACACAAGAGGCATGTGCGCTCGCGTGGAAGCCCCGTCCGTTTGGCCCCGCCCACACACTCGAGGAAGCCCCGCCCCCAATCCGCAAATCCGCTGAATCCGCTAAATAGGCGGATTTTGCGGATCCACGATCCGTGGATCCGCTAAATCCGCGAATCGTGGATACGCAAAATCCGCCCATGCTTATCCGGTATTAGACCTTCCCAGCAATGGCCCCAGAGCCGTGAACCCAGGCGAAAACAAGTAGAAGACCCCCAAACAGCCAAAAAGCAAAAGTACAAAAATGTGGACTTAGTCACATTTCTGAAAATTTCCCAAATCACTCAGCGCGCGCTCTGCAGCTAGGCCCTAACTCCCCTCTGCCTTCATGGATTTCCTTCAAACCTCTTGCTATCTAAACTATCCATACCCAGTAGTGCTCCCAGACCTCGAAAACCACCCACAAACACCAGGAAGCCCCCCAAACAGGCCCCCGAAAACGCTACATGAGCGAAATGTCAGAAAATGCAAAACCTTTTTCATCATGGATGTTGTTAAAACCAGTTTTATCCGGTATTAGATCTTCCCAGCAATGGCCCCAGAGCCGTCAACCCAGGCGAAAACAAGTAGAAGACCCCCAAACAGCCAAAAAGCAAAAGTACAAAAATGTGGACTTAGTCACATTTCTGAAAATTTCCCAAATCACTCAGCGCGCGCTCTGCAGCTAGGCCCTAACTCCCCTCTGCCTCCATGGATTTCCTTCAAACCTCTTGCTATCTAAACTATCCATACCCAGTAGTGCTCCCAGACCTCGAAACCCACCCACAAACACCAGGAAGCAGCCCAAACAGGCCCCCGAAAACGCTACATTGAGCGAAATGTCAGAAAATGCAAAACCTTTTTCATCATGGATGTTGTTAAAACCAGTTTTATCCGGTATTAGACCTTCCCAGCAATGGCCCCAGAGCCGTCAACCCAGGCGAAAACAAGTAGAAGACCCCCAAACAGCCAAAAAGCAAAAGTACAAAAATGTGGTTAAAGTTTTAATTATATTAACTTGTGCAAAACAAAGAAAGACAGAAACACAGGAATAAAAGTGAATAAGTACGAAAAAGAAAATTTCTGAATTCATTGGCTCATTTTCAGGCCTCGGTGTCAGGGAAGAAGAGTTCGTCCTCATACTCTGCGAATTCAGGCAGGAGTAGGTCAGTGTCACCTAACACAGAAGAAATTCCCTCATCTAAGTTGCTGTCCTCCTCGTCTTCTTCAGTCGTGCGATCTGGTACTTTGAAATCTGGTGGTATGAGGTGCTCATTCATCTTGATCATTGTCAATATCTCCACATTTTTGGGCGAGAGGCGGGTCCGTTTGCAAGTTACAATGCCACCAGCAGCACTGAAAACCCGTTCTGAAGACACGCTTGCGAGTGGGCAAGACAAGTAATGTATTGCCAGGCGGGTGATCTCTGGCCACAATTCTTTTTTCCCATGCCAATACGCCAATGGGTCAGCATTAACATAGACCTCTGTTGAGTCATTCAGATAGTCCTGCACCATCGACTCAAAGTTCTCCACGGTTCCTCCACTTTGCTGTATTTTTGCTCAGACCTTTGGAGAACCATAACCAATCTCAGCTAGCCAATCCTCTTCATCACCCGATATTTCTGTTGTGTCTGGTGCAGATGATGCAGTTGCCGGTGTGTTTAACGGCTGAGAGGTCACTTCTGCCACAGCCACAGGTGCAGAAGTGGAGTCTTTTGACTGGGGATGGCCTGCTGATGCTGATGTACTGCCTTTTCCTTCAATTTCCTTCCATTCTCTTTCAAACCTGATGGCTGACCAGGCTATCCAACGTTTGTACTTTTTAACATCTTCATCACCAAAAGGAAATAATGCACAGCCTGCCAGCGCCTTTTTGTAGCGTGGATGCAGAATAGTAGCACAAATGTAATGCTGTTCTGAGTGGATCTTTTGAAGACGTTCATCGCCACGTAGACGCTCTAATAATTTCTCTGCCAAAACAAAAGCTTCTTGCTTTTCTTCATCGTTTTGAAACTTTGAAGACACCGCCTTCAGTTTGTGCTCCAGCATGCGCAACAATGGGATAGCTTTTCCCAAATTACAGTCCTCCCTGCTGACTGCACGCGTGAAGAACTCAAAAGGACGAAGCATGTCTGTCAGGCTTTTAACTAGCTCCCATTGCGCCGCATTTAACCTCAGGTCCTCCTTCACAGCTGTACCCATTGTTAAGAAATACTGATCGAGTACCGTAAACTGCTCATACAGACGCTCAAGCATGTAGAAGGTTGAGTTCCAACGTGTTTGCACCTCCTGGATGAGTGCTTTCACTGGCATTCGACGTTCATGTAGCAGGCTCCTCAGATGCTTCCGGGCCTTAAAAGAATGGCTGTAATGGTTGCATATTTTTCGGCAGGTGACCACTAACTGGCATGCTGGACTGTCTTTTTCCAAGAATTTTTTCACAACCAGGTTTATACAGTGCGCCAAACACGGCACTCTGAAATAGTCACCCAGTTCCATGGCCTTAACTACATTGGCGCCATTATCCGTGGAAACATAACCAATCCCGCGTTTTTTTGGAGACAGCCAGTGAAAGACCGTTGTGTTGAACTCATTCAAAATGTTTTCTGCTGTATGACGTAGCTCCAAGCCAAACATGGCTAGTGTTGCATGTTTCTGAGCAGCTTTAAAAACTTGGTCCAGGTCAGCACCTGCGTTTAGCTTTGCTTTAACCCCTGAAATGAGACCCAGTGTGCAGTGATGCACATGTAATCAGTGCCTGCGCCACTGGTCCACATGTCTGTTGTCAGATGTATAGTGTGAACAGCACTCTTCTGCAAAGCTGCCCCAATCACCTCCGGCACATCTTCATGTAGTGCTGGAACCGCAACTCGGGCAAAATAGTACCGGCTAGGAACCTTCCATTTAGGGCAGAGCGCTGCCACTAATTCGAGAAAACCAACCCCTTCTACAAAAGAAAAAGGGAGAAGATCCAGCGCTAGCATTTTAGCCAGCTTAGTGTTATACAGACGCACCATTGGGTGGTTGCGGTCATATGGCGCGTCTGAAAATAACATTGTTGTAATGTTGCCCTGGACCATTTTACGGGATGATGATGAGGACTTCTTCGACCCAGTTACGCTCGCTGATGAACTTTTTCGCATTGGTGTGTCACTCTGTCCCACACTCTTAGTGTAGCTCCCAGGGGTACTGGGTGTAAGTGAAGTGTGTGACACTTCTTCCTCCTCGTCATCATCAAATGGAACATCAACGTTTTCTCGACTTGCAATTCGGGCTTTCTTGATCTCCTCTAGGTGCGCAAACCATTGGACAGTGTGCTTTCTGTCAAGATGACCTCTCTGGCCTCCAGTCCCATAGTTGCTACCAAGCTTACCACGACTAACTGCAAGCTTACAAATGCTACAAATGGCTATGTTTTCCCTTCTTGGTGAAACAGTAAAGAAGTCCCAAACTGCGGTCTTGTAATGTCTGTGGGGCCCGGAGGAGGCGATACTGGTGGTGGTCGTGCTGCTAATGCCAGATGAAGTGGAGGATGTGTATTGCTGAACTTTACTACGTTGTGCACTTTCGCCACCACTAATTGAGGTCGAGGTGGATGGAGGTCCCTTCTGGCGAGTAAGAAATATGGAAGCGGTAGGTTGTGGTGTACTAGTTAACATCAATGATTGTGGTGTTCCCATTGCCTCATCGTCGACTTCATCATCACGCTCAGCAGCTTGTCAGGCCAGGGTCAAAATGTCTGTTTGCTGCATGCCCGCTGGGGCTTCAGTGACGTTAGTGATGATGACTGCGTCGTCGTCGTGAGAGTCTTCAGCAGCAGGAGTATATGCCACTTCTTCTTGAGCGTCATCACACTCCATAACTTTGAGAGTTTCGACGACCTTCCTTTTACGCTTAGCTACCTTTGTCAGATCATGGTGTGCCTCCTCAACCTCACTCTCAGACGGCAGTGGTGCTGGTTCCCAAGTAAGATCCAGATCATCAGAAGGAGGTGGGCTTGAAGAAGATGTAGACACCAACACCCTTGATCTTTTCCTTGCTCGGGATGTCGAAGACAATGAATGATCATCAGGAGGAGTGGCTTCCTCGAATGATACCTCGGCTTGATTGTCGATTTCCAGATGTGCCCCTACTTCTGGAGGAACAACTATTGTGGCCACTTGTTGTGCCCCTCCATGCACCTCTGCTTGCTCCTCTCCTTGCGCCGCCTCTCCTTCCACATTTACTTGGGCTTGTACTTGCACATGTGATTGTTGTTGCGGCTGTGGTTGTTCAACACTCGTCAGATGAGTTACAACAACCTGTGTTGATTGAGGGACATTGCTGCTACTTTCTTGCGATGAGCCAACATCACTGGTCGATGGTGATTGAACAACTATACTGGCTGCCTCTGCAGCACTCAAGGACTTGGACCTAAGTTGGCGTGGTGGTGGTGGCACTGAGCCCAATGGAGCGGAGGTGCTGCTCCCAGCTTGGTCCCCAGCAGACCCCGCTGCTGCTGCAGGCGTACTTTTTTTTATCCCAAAAAATTTGGCGGTCGTCATCACACCAGTCTCCTTGGTAAGTGGCGCCACTTGCTTCTTCTGCTCCTTACTGGCAACTTTCTTGCTAGAGGAGCTACGGGCAACTTTTTTTGGGGCCATCTTCTTCAGATGTCACTCTGAACAGCAGGCCGCAGTTGCACAAGTTGCAGAGTTGTCTGTGGCCACACGCACACGTGACGTTGTGCTGCACACACCGCAGCAGGACTTCTTCCTGGCACTGGTGGTTCTCTTGTGCACCTACAAGCAATGGAAGACAGAGGAACATCAGTTATACACCCCAAAAAGTCAAAAAAACACACAAAAATCAGCACAATCCCATTCCCAGCCCATCTATGGCCTCAATGGTGTTTAAATTAAAGAAGACACCCCACAGAAAGACAAGGCCCATGCACCACTAACTACCCCTGGGCATAATGGATGAAAAGTAGGCAAAATAAGTGCAGGCCTCAGACACTGCCTCTCTTCAAAATGGCCCCTTGCACCCCAAGCACATGTTGCCTGTACCAGCACTCAAGATGGCCACCACCATCAACCACATGGCCAGTCCACATCAACAGTACACCCCCAAAAAAAACTAAAAACACACAGAAATCACCACAATCCAATGCCATCCAGGATGTTTACATTAAAGAGAGTGAGACCCCACAGGCAGACTCAGTCCATGCACCACCACCCCTGGGCAAAGGGCCCCACCAGCAGCCCCCAAAAAACGACAAAAAACATAAAATTCAGCACAATCCCAGCCCATCCATGGCCTCAATGGTGTTTAAATTCAAGAAGACACCCCACAGAAAGACTAGGCCCATGCACCACTCACTACCCCTGGGCATAATGGATGAAAAGTAGGCAAAATAAGTGCAGGCCTCAGACACTGCCTCTCTTCAAAATGGCCCCTTGCACCCCAAGCACATGTTGCCTGTACCAGCACTTAAGATGGCCACCACCACCAACCACATGGCCAGTCCACATCAACAGTACACCCCAAAAAAAACTAAAAACACACAAAAATCACCACAATCCAATGCCATCCAGGATGTTTACATTAAAGAGAGTGAGACCCCAAAGGCAGACTCAGTCCATGCACCACCACCCCTGGGCAAAGGGCCCCACCAGCAGCCCCAAAAAAACGACAAAAACACAAAATTCAGCACAATCCCAGCCCATCCATGGCCTCAATGGTGTTTAAATTCAAGAAGACACCCCACAGAAAGACTAGGCCCATGCACCACTCACTACCCCTGGGCATAATGGATGAAAAGTAGGCAAAATAAGTGCAGGCCTCAGACACTGCCTCTCTTCAAAATGGCCCCTTGCACCCCAAGCACATGTTGCCTGTACCACCACTCAAGATGGCCACCACCACCAACCACATGGCCAGTCCACATCAACAGTACACCCCAAAAAAAAACTAAAAACACAAAAAAATCACCACAATCCAATGCCATCCAGGATGTTTACATTAAAGAGAGTGAGACCCCACAGGCAGACTCAGTCCATGCACCACCACCCCTGGGCAAAGGGCCCCACCAGCAGCCCCAAAAAAACGACAAAAAACACAAAATTCAGCACAATCCCAGCCCATCCATGGCCTCAATGGTGTTTAAATTCAAGAAGACACCCCACAGAAAGACTAGGCCCATGCACCACTCACTACCCCTGGGCATAATGGATGAAAAGTAGGCAAAATAAGTGCAGGCCTCAGACACTGCCTCTCTTCAAAATGGCCCCTTGCACCCCAAGCACATGTTGCCTGTACCAGCACTCAAGATGGCCACCACCACCAACCACATGGCCAGTCCACATCAACAGTACACCCCAAAAAAAACTAAAAACACACAAAAATCACCACAATCCAATGCCATCCAGGATGTTTACATTAAAGAGAGTGAGACCCCACAGGCAGACTCAGTCCATGCACCACCACCCCTGGGCAAAGGGCCCCACCAGCAGCCCAAAAAAACGACAAAAAACACAAAATTCAGCACAATCCCAGCCCATCCATGGCCTCAATGGTGTTTAAATTCAAGAAGATACCCCACAGAAAGACTAGGCCCATGCACCACTCACTACCCCTGGGCATAATGGATGAAAAGTAGGCAAAATAAGTGCAGGCCTCAGACACTGCCTCTCTTCAAAATGGCCCCTTGCACCCCAAGCACATGTTGCCTGTACCAGCACTCAAGATGGCCACCACCACCAACCACATGGCCAGTCCACATCAACAGTACACCCCAAAAAAAACCTAAAAACACACAAAAATCACCACAATCCAATGCCATCCAGGATGTTTACATTAAAAAGACCCCACAGGCAGACTCAGTCCATGCACCACTCACTACCCCGGGGCAAAAGGCCCCAACAGCAGCCCCAAACAATCGACAAAAAACACAAAATTCAGCACAATCCCAGCCCATCCATGGCCTCAATGATGTTTAAATTCAACAAAACAGTTGTATCATGCACCCATAACCAACCCTGGTCCTACTGGATACTGTGGCTACCCACAATACATTTTATTTAATGTTCTGAAAAAGTTCCAAAATTGTAGTTGCAGCAACTGTAATGCCCCAAACAAACTTGTGAAAGTTGATTTCTAATCCAAAGGTGATCCAAAGAAAGTCAAAAAGGCCTCAAATCCAAATATCCAGCAGCACCCACAAAAAGTAATCCTTCCAGGTCAAGGTCCAAATGAAAGTGACCAGCACATAAAGAAAGCACTGGGAGGAGCCTGCTGGACAGGAACAGGAAGTTGGAGACTGTGGGGCACTTCCTTCCTCCCCCCCCCAAAAAATGGACTCCTTGCAAAACAAAATGCAGGCAAATGTCAACCCGAGGAGTGATTCTGATAAAAATCATCATTTTCTGAAGGTTTATGCTGTTTGCTGGTGGATTTCTTGTGCAGAATTGCAAAATCTCTATTTCGCGAGTGCGAGATTGTTCCTGCCCGCCGCACCTACGTGTTCGCAATTGCGAACTCTCGCGGTGCATGCTGTGCAAGGTAAGGTGGCAAGCCGCGATTACGTATTCGCGGGCGCCAACTCCCGCGGGATCTCACAGCAAGATTCAAAATGGCGCAGCACTCGCAAAATATCGAGAAAAACAACTCGGCAAACGTTGAATGACGGAAAGTGAACGCCGTGCGCCACGCCGCGCGCCGCAGTATTGGATCACCAAGCAAAAAAATCCGCCGCGTGCGAATTGACGGATTTTTGGCAAATTCGCTAGAGTTCGCGGATTGCGAATTTACCGAAAATCCGCAAATTCCGCGAGCGGAACGGATTTTACCCCCATGCTTACCTATAAACTGTCATCAAAGAGCTGCTTGCAAACTGCATGGTACCAGTTAGTAACGTATGTTTTTCCCCAGTTATTCATTATCCTGATGCTGCTAAAAAGGTTTATTTGGGTGGAAATACATTTTTAATGTTAAAGTCAGTGCTAGCCACCGTGTTATGTTCTGAATCCTGAGTTTGTGCTTTTCCAGACCAAGCACTCTTTAAACATTTTATATACACACTGATTTACATGTATGATTCAATGTCTCTTTATGTGTGTGATGTAAAGTGCTCTGGCATCCTACAATGGTATGAGAGATGCTATAAAACAAATGAAATGCATGTGACAGAGGGGCTATTACTTCAAAATTCAGTTTTTATATGTGCGAATGGGTTCGCGAACTCGTTTGCGCATGCAAAAACCTATTGGGCCATGTACATTGCCTATTTCGCGAGTTGCAATTTGTTTGCGACTCGCCAAATACGTTTTGCAACTTGCTATTTGGAAGGGGCATTTCCTTCCAAATAGCGATTCTCAAAACCATGTACAAATGTTTTGCGGTCGCAAAACATTCGCAATTACCACCTACTTCAAGTAGATGGTAATGCATTTGCAAATAGGAAGGGGTCCTCAGGGGACCCCTTCCCCTTTGTAAATGCATGCAAAATTATGTTTTTAGGGCAGGCAGTGGTCCCAGGGACCTCTGCCTGCCCTTAGAAAATGAAACGAAAATGTTTCATTTCCTTTTTCTTTAAATGCATGGTAAATGGGCTGCATTTTCCTTTTGAAACTGCTTTATTTAAAAGCAGTCCCAGACATGGTGGCCTGCAGAGCCCAGCAGGCCACCATCCCTGGGAGGGCTGGCATTCCCAATGGGCTCGCAAATTGCGAGAGGCTCATTAATATTAATGAACCTCGCAATTTGCGACCCCATTGGGAATCCCAAACAGTGTTAAACACACTGTTGTACATTTCATTTAGTGACTCGCAATTTGCCACTTGCCCTGTGTCGCCAATTGCGAGGCGCTAAATGAAATGGTCGTACATCTGGCCCCAAAATCCTTAGTACTTTGAGTGTTTGTTTTGTATGCACACGTGTGTATTGTTTTCGAATTACTGTTTTAATATTTGAAATTTAACTCATACAAATTGCTTGGGGGTCCCCGGCTTCCAGTGGTGACTCAATGGGGGTCCTCAGGAGTCAAAAGTTTGGGAACCACTGCTTTAGAGAACACGCTTGAAGAAATGTTTGTCAACATTCTCTCCAATCGAACAGACATTGCAAACTTTCATTCACATCTTGACCACTCACAGAGCCGCATCTATGCCCTAGAAGAGTCATTTGGCAGTATACCAGATTGGGTAACACAGGTTTGACAACTCTGCTAAATACTTACAGATCTAGAAGATAGATCAAGATGGGACAATGTCTGATTTTGTGAAATACTCAAGCGCTTTTAAAGGGGTACAATAGAAGAATTCCCAGCTACATTACTACCCATTGTCCTGGGAATCTCCTATCACCCAGGTCGGAATTCCAAAGGGTCCATCACATTAAACCTAGAGATATAGACAAAACCAACTGACTTTGCTCAGCTATCGCCTAATTCCGCAACCACAACCAGGCCCTACAAACTATTCTAGCAGCAAAATAAAAGCAACCTATATATGTATGGCATCAAAATATACATTTTATTTGAATTTTCCCTTGATACAATTATAAAACAAAATTAATTCCTGGGCCTAAGTCCACACTTGCAATGGAGAGAAATCGAGTTTGGATTGCTCACTCTGGTGTGCATGTTCATACAGATGACAACAATACCATGGAATTTACAGAATCTGATGGACTGGAACAATTTCTAGATACCTTGAAAACAATGCAAATGGATACCCAAATGCACTTAAACACCCGAAAACTCGACAGAAGTGACCAACTACCTACAACAATGCAGCATTGTCAAAAGCAGAAGAGAAAAAAATCAGACCCTCAGATAATGAAGGATTGGACAAAGTGATTGAGACCCTAAACTGCGACAGGTACAAATCCAGATGCCCTTAAAAATTAATGTAGCACTTTCTTCCTAAGAACCACTTGTAGGCTAATCGCATCAGCAAATCTCACACAAATTATTATATGACAATTATTTTGACAGAGAAATAGTAGAGGGACAAATGGTAAGAAGTATAACATTAATTTTACCAAATTGTTGTGTTGCTGAAACCCAATGTACATAACCCATGTACCAACAAGCATTGTCTGTTTCTTCACCTGTCTGTCCAGTTTAGCTGGAAATGCTACCAACAAGAATATCTCTGCTTTCTCTGCTTCCAACACAATTTATTCACACCACCATTTAGTCCATAAAAAGTGCTTATAAGTTCAAACACTAGACCCCCTGACATAATAGCAAATAGAAACTCATTGCCCTCATGAACTTACCTCTACCTCATGCACCACCGAGCTGCTGACTGGCACTGAGCAGAAGTAGTGCTTCGCGTTTACTTTTAAAACCCTTCCATTCCGCCTTTTAGGATCAGACTTAAATAACTGCTTGACATCGACACAGAATCATCTGTGAAATGAAACAATGTAAGTGTTACTGTTTAGACTATCAGCAAACAATTGGAAACACATTGTTTGTGTCCCTTTCTCCTTTCCTACCCCCTGACCACAGCACTTACTAATCAGGAGTAAATCCAATTACCTACCTCTTAAGTCACTCATGATTAGCTTGATCTTCCCAGAGTGAATATGGAACATATGCCCACATGCATCAAACTGAATTGCATTCGGAAACGGTGCGAATCGCAAAATTCGGCCGTTTGCGAATGCAATTCATTGTTTTGGGATGCATTAACCTTTTTGGCTTTTTCGCAATTTAAGAAATCGCAATTTATTTGCGATTTCTTAAATTGCAATTGCATTTAAGAAATCGCAATTTTGCGATTTCTTAAATGCAATGCATGACTTTTTAAAAATTGCGAATTCGCAAATTGGAAGTGGTAAATTACCATGAAGTTAACCTTCATGGTAATTTTCAAAAACTTTCAAAAATGCACAAAAGTGCATTTTTTAAAGTTTTATTTTAAACACACACATGCCCCTTGGGCATGTGTGTGTGAAAAAAGCACTTTAAGGTACATTTCAGGGGTGCAGGGGGGGTCCAATGGACCCCCCCTGCACCCTTGAAATTGCATTCTCATTTTGCGATTCCTTATTTGCGAATCGCAAAATGAGAATGCCTTCAGATTCATTCCTATGGGCCTCTAGGCCCATAGGAATCAATGGAAAGGGATTCCTTAATTGCGATTCTCAAATTGTGAATCGCAATTAAGGAAAATGAAGGAATCGCAAAATAAATTGCGATTTTTTTAATGCATAGCCGTCTGCGATTCCTTAATTTTCGCAATTAAGAATTCGCAAACGGGAACATTGATGCATGTGGGGGATAGTCCATTGTACATCTACGTTAGACCACAACCACCACTAAAGGATGCTACCTCATTGCGAATTGATAGGCACAGCACCATTCTCTTACAAGCCCAATATGTCCTAGATAATCGTGTGTATGTCCTCACCTGAGAATTCTATTTTACTACGAAGGACTGTGGATATAAGGAAATGGGGCAGATTTAGTAGCATTTCATGCAACACAGCACAGAAACCATAGTTGTTGCGCTGTCCGAAAGGGAGAACGCACAATGGTGCTATACCTTCTAAGATGTGGTTCTGTTTTCCTCTCCCCATGCGCTAGTGTGCTTTAGGCTGCCATTCACCGATGCAACTATTCTTGAAGAACAATTGGATCGATATAAGCAGCTAATCTCTCATGTGCCACCTTCTAACTAATTGTGAATTATCTCCTGTTTGAATCTGGTCCTACGCTAATAATTGTAGGAGGAGACTGCAATCCAGCACTAAACCAAGTTCTTGAAAGAACATGTCTGTAGGAGAGTAGGGTCTGCTTTCCTATGGTCACCCCATTTTTTGCTTTTTGCTTCACTGGTTTTCGACTTAATATGGTTGTGGGCCTGCTAATCAGATCCACAGCCCTGCTGTTCTCTCTCTAAATGTTACACCATGTACTTTAGGTACATCACCATTTGGGATTTGGGTCACTCTTATGAGTCCCTGTACAGTGTACCATAGGTACCCAGGGCATAGGTGCACCCAAGGCCTACCAGGGGCTGCAGCATATTTTTTGCCACTGCTGGCTGGCCATCCAAACTGACACAACTGGCTGATCACTCAGCTGGGGCAAGATCGTGTAATCACCCCTTGCTTAGGTATAGTATTCCTATACCTACCATTATATATAGACGCATATACAACTATAAGTCACTCCTATGGCAGGCCGTAACAATCCTGAACGCAGAGTGCTTGGTTTTATGTGAGATGGTGCTCTAGCATGAGCTGAGCCTGTCTGCAGCTTTCGGAACCATGTCCTTATAGCTGTTCCATGATATTGCCATACCATATACTCTTAAGTGCATTATAATCCTCGCGGTAATTGCTAACTTTGGTTTGGCTTTACCAAAACATGTTGTGTAAGGTGTCATACGCTTTGGAATACTACCCCCTCGCCAGTTCTGGCCACGGGGGTAGCATTCCACCCTTCTAGAGGGAGAAGACATGTTGTTCCTACTAATCCCTGTTAATGTTAACCAAAGCCTCAGCATCACAAAATGGATGCTGCTGCCACAGACACAAGTCTGACCTCCTGATGCTGGGAGTCCTTCCAGCGAGGGAGGCTTGGACAATAGGTTTCCTATCTTGGGAGGGTACTAGCACCACCCCAGACAGGCCATAGTGTATTGGGGCAGGGAGGGCTGAATGAAATGAGACACTGCCTGGGGCACACAAGGTGTCCTATGCATAGTCCGGTTCAAACCGGTGCTGGGGCTCTGGCATGAAACTGGACAAAGGGAAAGGGGTGTAACCACCCCCTTCCCTGGTCCTACCCATAGGAGGGACCTAGCAGGTAATCCAGCCCCTAAATTTGGTATATAGGTAGGGGCTGAGTCCCAAGACTTTAGATTTATCCTGACTGAAACTTGAAACGAAGCTCTGGACCTTCGACATTCTACTCGACATAGAAGACTTAAGAATCTCCCTTGTGGTCAAGGAGTGACCACCCTGTGCAAGCGGGCACCATCAAGCGATCAATGGTTTGCTTTGTCGATGCTCCTGCCAGAGCCCGAGCACAGAGCCTGACAAGACCCGGACTTCCAGACTTCCAACAGCCCAATCCACAGTCACAGCAGAGCTGAGACCCGTGGAGGTGACGAGAGACGTGGGACCGGCCATCTTGGAAAGCCAGCAAATTGATTTCTGTGCAACTTCTGAGGCACCTTCGAAGTTGTGCATTGGGTATTGAGAAGCCCCAGCCCCGAGCACCAACTACACCGAAGATCAGCCCTCCACCCTCCACGAGTTCTGTGTGGGGCCCTTCTGCATTTTCCTGCTCGACGTGTCAGTCTGGTCACTTTCCCGTTGGCTAGTGGCCTCTGTGACGACAAACCTTTTGATTTACATTGCTGGTCTGGTTGCTCCAGACTGGCCCTTGCTTCCCTGAAAAGAAGAAGTCCATCAGACCTTGCTGGTCTGATCCGTAAGCCATCTTCGATTCCTGCGTGGGTTGCCTTTGCCAAGGCTTGTTGACTCCAATCCAGAAGCCGACACCACCGACTGCGAGAGCCTTTGTGGGACAGTCCGTATCCAGCTCCTGGTCGTCGTCGACACCTCCTGGTCCACGTGGCTGCAGAGACAAGCTTCACGACATCACCTGATTGCTTTGCAACATCGCCTGGTTCCTTTTTGGTCACTGGCTAGTGACCCAGACTCTGCTTTCAGGTACTCTTCATCCTCGATCCGCCCTTGGATCCACCCGGACACTTCCCTCTTGGTCGCCTGCAGCATCTTTCTTAAAGGCTCCATAGGATTCAGCGACAAAACCCGACACATTTTGACACCGATACACCCGCTCCCGGTGGGTGAGGTAACGCGAGTACATCGGTGCTCCTGTGGGTATTTACTATCCTAGTATCTAACTTTCAAGTAGCTTTCTCCTTGTCCATCCGGAAGTGAGCTAAAAGAACTAGTTTCCAATTCTTTCGTTCCCTTTCTAACTCTATGGTAACTTGCGTGCATGTAAAGACACTGCACGCGCATCCCGTGGGCCTCCTGCTCCCTATCCTTTGGTAGTACAGCGTAGCCCCAGCGATTCTCCAGGCCCTAGGCCTATCCTTTGTTTGTGACGTGGTTCTTATACCACTATTTTAGTATATGGTTTGAAGTGCCCTGTATGTTGTGCAACTTGTTGTATTATAATTGAGTATCTTGTTATGTGCTTGTGCCTCTGACCCAATAAAGAGTTCAGAGGATTGTGCTAGAAATAAATACATATATATTTTGATATACAACCTGTGTGGGGCCTTTTACTTGGTATTAAAAGGGTTACATATGGTAAAACAGCTGGCTTCACATGCCCTCTTGAGTTTAGCCTAAGACTGCTTTGTCCATACTACCGCTAGGATAGCTGGTCTATAAGGTTGACTTTACAACCATCACCATGAGGGTTGTTTGGACTGATACAAGGTGCCCACTAGAATAGGGGACATCACATATCAGGCCAACTTCTCACATTGGTGTGCAGCGGTTGGGATTTGAGCTTGCTGTTGTTTTACCAATTGTAATCTTTCAGATATCATTTGAAAGATCATATTAGGTACCATTGGTACATATAACAAGACTTAGAATACTTAAGTTCTACTGAACTTAGTTGTTGTAGACCAAAGGGCCTAGCACACCCTGACTACAACTCCTAGAAAGTTTTAGTAGATAACACTTAGTGTAGGTAGATGCACACACCACTCCTCACTAGAAAATGTCAACCACAGGTGAACCTAGTGTATCTCTACCTGTGGGAGGTGACCCTATCAGGGCACCCTCAAAATTTGACATACTCAGCTTCAGAGAACTGAGACACGTGTGTACCACAAGGAAGCTGAAACAGGGTTTTAACCCTACCCTTCAGCACCTGATAAAACTCTTAGAAGAGTCTGAAGCTCTCGAGGCCTCAGGCACAGGTCCTACAGGTAATGCAGAAGGTATGCCCTCCACAGAGGATGATGCCCCTGACCCTACTGTCATAGATGAAGATGAGGTAGTAGAAGAGGAAGATTTTGAGGATGAGGTAGGCAGCCAGGGCCAGGTTGAAGTTAGGAGACTAAGCCAGGCTAACCTAAGCCTACATGGGGCTGTAGAGGGGCTAGCCCCATACAGACCAGTCAGTAGACTTAACCAGAGGTATAGGAGGGAAAGATCTCACTCGGGTGAATCTCTCCACTCCAATGCCTCAAGAAGTTCTCAGAGGGGAATGGCTTCCCCTCAGAGGAGAGAACACCAGGCTAGGATGAGGGAAGACCAAATCAGAATAGAGAGGGAAGAACTTGCCCTAGCCCAATTAAAACTTGCTTTAGCAAGGGAGCAAAAGTTGAGTGGACTAGATTCCACTGGTGGCAGCAATATACCTAAGGATAAAGACAGGTCCTATGACAATAGACACCTGAGTAAGATTGTGCCCCCCTACAAAGTTGGGGATGATATCCTCAAATGGATAACTGCTTTGGAGAGGGCCTGCAAGGTACAGCAGGTACCCCAAAGTCAGTGGGCAGCAATCTTGTGGCTCTCCTTTTCAGAAAAAGGAAGAGACAAGCTCCTCACAGTTAGTGATGATGATGATGCTAACAATTACACAGTCCTGTAGAGTTCTCTGATTGATGGGTTTGGCCTAACCACTGAACAGTACAGGTTGATGTTCAGAGATACCCAGAAGACACAGACTCAGGACTGGACTGATTTTGTTGATTGTGCCACTAAGGCTCTGAAAGGCTGGTTGCTGGGAAGTAAAGTTAAGGACTATACAGGATTGTATAATTTGATCATGAGAGAGCAAATACGTAACAATTGTCAGAACCAGTTGTTGCACCAACACCTGATTGACTCAGATCTGACCTTTCCCCAAGAATTGGGAAAGAAGGCAGACAAATGGGTCAGAACCAGGGTTAAGCAGAAAAAACAGGTCCAAGGTGGTGATCAGAAAAAGGCAGACCAAAAAGCTGGGGATCAGAAATCAAAATACCAATAGTCTCCATCAGGCCCCCAAAATTCTAATGAAGGGGGGCCCCAAAATTCCAATAAAAAGAAGAAAGAAGGTCCAAAGAAACCTTGGTGTGATTATTGTAAATCTGCCTCTCACTGGTTTAGTGAGTGCACCAAGAAAGGTACAGCCCCTACCACTGTAGCCCCTAAGGCATCTGCACCCCCTAGTACAGTTAACAGTGGTAGTTCCCAATCCAAGGCTATAGTGGGGTTAACCATGGGTACTGAGGTGGATTCTGGCTTAGTCACGATACCAACCCAGGCTGTTCTTGCCTGTAATATGGACATGGCTATGTCCTCAAATGAGAGCCCAGTACTCTGAGCAAGTTCAGGCAAACACCTTTAATCAATGACAAAGTGGCTCAGGCCTACAGGGACACATGTGCCAGTGTCACTATGGTGACACCTAACTTTGTGGACCCTGGACAGATTGTACTGGGTAATAATTACCTGGTGACCAATGCAAGCAACGTCACTACTACACAAAGTGTGACAGTTGTTAACTTCTCCTGAGGAGGGGTAACTGGCCTCAAAAGAGTTGTGGTAAGTGCAGACCTCCCAGTTGAATGTCTGTTGGGCAATGATCTTGAATCCTCAGTATGGTCAGAAGTGGAGTATAGGACTCATGCAGAGATGTTAGGCATATCAGCTCATGTCCTTGCTGTGACCAGGTCACAGGCCAAAAAGTGCCAAACTGAACAGGTCTTGGATCCTGTAACTATGGACCAAGTACCACCCAAGAGAAAGAGCAGTAGGGTTAAGGCAGTGCCTTCCCCCCGCCCTCAGGTGATGATCAGCCTACTCAGGAAGCTGATTATGAGACCCCTGAAGGAACTGTCCTAGTAGAACTTGAACCTGACCAGATTGAGTTTCTTGGGACAGGGGGACCTTCAAGGGCAGACTTGAGGCAGGCACAGTTAGACTGCCCCTCTCTTGAACCCCTCAGACAGCAAGCTGCTTCTGAGGCTGCTGGTAATGCTACAGGTACCCATAAAGTTTACTGGGATGAAGGACTCCTTTATTCTGAGGGTAGAGACCCCAAGCCTGGTGCTTCCAGGAGGTTGGTCATACCTCAGGCCTTTAGGGGTTTCCTTCTTACCTTAGCCCATGATATTCCCTTAGCAGGACATCTAGGCCAGAACAAGACTTGGGACAGGCTTGTCCCTCACTTTCACTGGCCCCATATGTCAGAAGATGCCAAGGAGTTTTGTCGCTCCTGTGTGACCTGCCAAGCCAGTGGCAAATCAGGTGGCACAACAAAGCCCCCCTTATACCACTACCTGTGGTCGGGGTTCGCTTTGAAAGAGTTGGGATTGACATTGTTGGACCAATGGATCCCCAAACAGCCTCTGGGCATAGATTTATACTGGTGGTAGTGGATCATGCCACTAGGTATCCAGAAGCTATTCCCCTAAGGACCACAACAGACCTGTTGTGGCAAGAGCCCTCCTGGGAGTTTTCTCAAGAGTGGGCTTTCCAAAGGAGGTTGTCTCAGACAGAGGTGCAACCTTCATGTCTGGGTACTTGACTGCTATGTGGAAGGAGTGTGGTGTTAATTAGAAATTCCCTACACCCTACCATCCATAGTGCAATGGGCTTGTTGAAACATTTAACAAGACCCTCAAGGGTATGATCAAGGGTTTACCTGAAAAGCTTAGGCGAAGATGGGACATCCTTCTACCCTGCCTTCTGTTTGCTTACAGAGAGGTCCCACAAAAAGGGCTTGGCAACAGCCCTTTTGAGCTTTTGTTTGGGCATCCTGTGAGGGGACCCCTATGTCTGGTGAAGGAAGGATGGGAGTTACCTCTCAAAAAGCCTAAACAAGACATAGTGGACTATGTACTTGGTCTCCGCTCCAGGATGGCTGAGTATATGAAGAAGGCTTATAAAAACCTTGAGGATAGCCAAGAACTCCAAAAAGCTTGGCATGACCAAAAGGCTGTGCCGACTGAGTGCCAGCCAGGACAGAAGGTGTGGGTGTTGGAGCCAGTGGCCCCAGCAGCACTTCAGGACAAATGGTGCGGACCCCCCACAATTGTTGAGAAAAAGGGAGAGGTCACCTACTTGGTGGACCTTGGAACTCCCAGGTGCCCCCACAGGGTGCTCCATGTCAACAGACTCAAAGCATATGTTGACAGGGCAGACATGGGCTTGCTCATGGCTACAGATGAGGGACAGGAGGAAGAGAGTGACCCTCTCCTAGACCTGCTGACTCAGAACCCTGATGATGGTTCAGTTGATGGTGTGGCCTTAGCTGGCAGCCTCACTGACCAGCAGCAACAGGACTGCAGACAAGTTCTACAGTCCTTCAGACACATGTTTTCATTGACACCTAGTCAGACTAACTGGTGCACCCATGAGGTGGACACTGGTGACAGTCTGCCTGTGAAGAGTAAGATCTACAGGCAACCTGACCATGTCAGGGACTGTATAAAGACGGAGGTACAGAAAAGGCTGGAGTTGGGAGTAATTGAGCCACCAGAGAGCCCCTGGGCCAGCCCAGTAGTCCTTGTGCCAAAACCTCACACCCAAGATAGTAAGAGATAGATGAAGTTCTGTGTGGACTATAGAGGTCTCAATGCTGTCACTAGGACAGATGCTCACCCAATTCCAAGAGCAGATGAGCTCATTGACAGATTGGCTTCTGCCAAGTTTCTGAGCACATTTTATTTGACAGCTGGCTATTGGCAAATCAGGTTAGCTGAGGATGCCAAGGTCAAAACTGCTTTCTCAACCCCAGGAGGTCATTATCAATTTGTGGTAATGCCCTTTGGCTTGAAGAATGCACCTGCCACTTTCCAAAGGTTGGTGAACCAAGTCCTCACTGGGTTGGATGACTTTTGTGCAGCTTATCTTGATGATATTGCTGTCTTCAGCTCCACCTGGGAGGATCACCTGATTCACCTGAAGAAGGTTTTAGAGGCCCTGCAGAAGGCAGGCCTAACTATCAAGGCCACAAAGTGCCAGATAGGGCAGAGTAAGGTTGTGTACCTGTGCCACCTTGTAGGTGGGGGTCAGGTTCAACCATTGGAGAGTAAGATCCAGACCATCAAGGACTGGGCTCCTCCAACCACCCAGACACAGGTCAGAGCTTTATTGGGCCTGTCGGGGTACTACAGAAAGTTTGTTAAGAACTATGGGTCCATTGTGACACCACTTAATGACTTGACTTCAAAGAAGATGCCAAAAAAGGTTCAGTGGACAGTAAGCTGTCAAAAGGCATTTGATGACCTGAAGAAGGCCATGTGCTCTGCACCTATCTTGAAAAGTCCTGACTACTCCAAAGAGTTTATTTGCCAAACAGATGCTTCTGAGTTGGGGGTGGGAGCTGTGCTTTCACAACTTAATGTAGATGGTCAAGACCAGCCCATTGCTTTTATTAGCAGAAGGCTGACCCCTAGAGAGAAACGTTGGCCAGCCATTGAGAGGGAGGCCTTTGCTGTGGTTTGGACCCTGAAGAAGTTGAGGCCATACTTGTTTGGCACTCACTTCAAGATTCAGACTGACCATAAGCCCCTCTTGTGGCTAAATCAGATGAAGGGTGAGAATCCCAAACTGCTCAGGTGGTCCATTCCCCTACAGGGGATGGACTTTACAGTGGAGCACAGACCAGGGACTGACCATGGCAATGCAGATGGTCTCTCCGGGTACTTCCACTTCCACTTAGAACATAAAGACACAACTGGTCAAGGTTAGTCTAATGTCCCTGCGTTCGGGGGGGGGGGTTATGTAGGAGAGTAGTGTCTGCTTTCCTATGGTCACCCCATTTTTTGCTTTTTGCTTCACTGGTTTTCGACATAATATGGCTGTGGGCCTGCTAGTCAGACCCACAACCCTGCTGTTCTCTCTCTAAATTTCACACCATGTACTTTAGGTACATCACCAATTGGGATTTGGGTCACTCTTATGAGTCCCTGTACCGTGTACCATAAGTACCCAGGGCATAGGTGCACCCAAGGCCTAACAGGGGCTGCAGCATATCTTTTGCCACCCCTGGCTGGCCATCCAAACTGACACAACTGGCTGATCACTCAGCTGGGTTCAAGGTCGTGTAATCACCCCTTGCTTAGCTATAGTATTCCTATACCTACCATTATATATAGACACATATGCACCTATACGCCACTCCTATGGCAGGCCGTAACAATCCTGAAGGCAAAGTGCTTGGTTTTATGTGAGATGGTACTCTAGCATGAGCTGAGCCTGTCTGCAGCTTTCGGAACCATGTCCTTATAGCTGTTCTATGATATTGCCATACCATATACTCTTAAGTGCATTATAATCCTCGCGGTTATCGCTAACTTTGGTTTGGCTTTATCAAAACTTGTCGTGTAAGGTGTCATACGCTTTGGAATACTACCCCCTCGCCAGTTCTGGCGACGGGGATAGCATTCCAACCTTCTAGAGGAAGAAGGCATGTTGTTCCTACTAATCCCGGTTAAAGTTAACCAGAGCCTCAGCATCACAAAATGGATGCTGCTGCCACAGACACAAGTCTGACCTCCTGCTGCTGGGAGTCCTTCCAGCGAGGGAGGCTTGGACAATAGGTTTCCTGTCTTGGGAGGTGCTAGCACCACCCCAGACAGGCCATAGTGTATTGGGGCAGAGAGGGCTGAATGAAATGAGACACAGCCTGGGGCACACAAGGTGTCCCATGCATAGTCAGGTTCAAACCGGTGATGGGTCACTCAAGTCCCAGCACTGGCGTGAAACTGGACAAAGGGAAAGGGGTGTAACTACCCCCTTCCCTGGTCCCACCCATAGGAGGGACCTAGCAGGTAATCCAGCCCCTAAATTTGGTATAAAGGTAGGAGCCGAGTCCCAAGACTTTAGATTTATCCTGACTGAAACTTGAAACGAAACTCTGGACCTTCGACATTCTAATCGACATAGAAGATTGAAGAATCTCCCTTGTGGTCAAGGAGTGACCACCCTGTGCAAGCAGGCACCATCAAGCGATCAACGGTTTGCTTTGTTGACGCTCCTGCTGGAGCCCGAGCAAAGAGCCTGACAAGACCCAGACTTCCAGACTTCCAACAGCCTGATCCACAATCACAGCAGAGCTGAGACCCGTGGAGGTGACGAGAGATGTGGGACCGGCCATTTCGAAAAGCCTGCAAATTGCTTTCCGTGCAACTTCTGAGACACCCTCAAAGTTGTGCATTAGGGATTGAGAAGCCCCAGCCCCAAGCACCAACTGCACCGAAGATCAGCCCTCCACACTCCACGAGTTCTGCGTGGGGCCCTTCTGCATTTTCCTGCTTTATGCGTCTGTCCGGTCACTTGCCCATTGGCTAGTGGCCTCTGTGACGACGAACCTTTTGATTTATACCACTGGTCTGGTTGCTCCAGACTGGCCCTTGCTTCCCTGAAAAGGAGAAGTCCATCAGACCTTGCTGGTCCTATCCGTAAGCCATCTTTGATTCCTGCATGGGTTGCCTTTGCCAAGGCTTGGTGACTCCAATCTGTAAGCCAACACCGCCGACAGCGAGAGATTTTGTGGGACAGTCCGTATCCAGCTCCTGGTTGTCATCGACACCTCCTGGTTCACGTGGCTGCAGAGACAAGCTTCGCGACATCACCTGATTGCTTCGCGACATCGTCTGGTTCCTTCCTGGTTCCTTCCTGGTCACTGGCTAGTGACCCAGACTCTGTCCCCTCTGCTTTCAGGTACTCTTCATCCTCGATCCGCCCTTGGATCCACCCGGACACTTCCCTCCTGGTCGCCTGCAGCATCTTTCTTCAAGGCGCCATAGGATTCAGCGACGAAACCCGACACACTTTGACACCTATGCATCCGCTTCCTGTGGGTGAAGTAACGCGAGTACTTCGGTGCTCCTGTGGGTATTTACTATCCTAGTGTCTAACTTTCAAGTAGCTTTCTCCTTGTCCATCCGGAAGTGATCTAAAAGAACTAGTTACCAATTCTTTTGTTCCCATTCTAACTCTATGGTAACTTGCGTGCATGTAAAGACACTGCACACGCATCCCGTGGGCCTCCTGCTCCCTATCCTTTGGTAGTACAGTGTAGCCCCAGTGATTCTCCAGGCCCTAGGCCTATCCTTTGTTCGTGACGTGGTTCTTATACCACTATCTTAGTATATGGTTTGAAGTGCCCTGTATTTTGTGCAACTTATTGTATTATAAGTGAGTATCTTGTTATGTGCTTGTGCCTCTGACCTCTTAAAGAGTTCAGAGGATTGTGTTAGAAATAAATACATATATTTTTTGATATACAACTTGTGTGGTGTCCTTTCACTTGGTATTAAAAGGGTTACATATGGTAAAACAGCTGGCTTCACATGCCCTCTTGAGTTTAGCCTAAGTCCATGCTACCACTAGGCTAGCTGGTCTATAAGGTTGACTTTACAACCATCACCATAAGGGTTGTTTGGACTGATACAAGGTGCCCACTAGAATAGTGGACATCACATATCAGGCCAACTTCTCACAATGTCCACCTCAAAAAGGCAATTTTACTGATAAGGCATACCGAAAGAATATTGTACAAAATATGAATTTGACTAAAAAGGAATGCACTTTACTTCCTAGTGTTCATGGCTCAATTTGCAGCAGAGTATATGGTTCAACATCCAGAAAAGTACTCTTTTCTGTGACTCCCAAAATCGAATTCTGTGTGAACCTGGAAAGTGGGATATCAGCCAATAAACCCAAAATACTGGATGTATCCATCAACAGGATATGCCCCCAATTAAAATATGATGCATTATTTTTTTTGGGTTCTAATTACCAGAAGACTTTGTGCCACTTGAAAACATTTGTTGAAGAAAATTAGGGCTCTGTCATTTTTAGGCAGTGGGCAAAGCCTACGCTAGAGGTATACATATAGCCTACAAAAAAAGCCACAGAGGAACAAGCAATACTTAATTAATATTAGAACATTGGAAGGTTAGGAGCTCCATTGAAAACAATGGAGTGCTCGGGTCTTCTAATGGCCAGTAGAAGCCTAGAGCTCCAGCATTCCAATGTTAGTCTTTCACAGCTGTTGCTGTGATCAAAGGCCTCACAGAGCCCGAGGGGATTTCAATCCCCTTGGCCTCGCCGAGGCCTTTGTTTTATTTGTTAGAATGTTACTGCCCTCTAGTGTCGGAATGGTCTAATAGTCTTACAGCCTTCCGTAGCTGGGCTATACCGGCATTACCGGCATTAAAGTTCCGCTCCCTTGTTAAAGGCCCTTGCCTTTGGCTCTGGGCCTTTACCTCTGGAGAGGGTGTTTAATGGCCTGTATAGCCCACTACAGCGGTCTGTAAAGCTATATTAGAACACTGGAATTTTGGGAGCTCCATTGAAGACAATGATGTGGTTTAGGGCTTATAATGGCTGGTATAAGCCTTCTGTTCCAACATTCCAATGATTGTCTTTCTATTTCTCCATTTTTAAATTTAGAACATTCTACCCTCAGAGGGGGGTAACGTTCTATTAGTCTCAAAGCCTTTCTACTTCGGGCAATACTTGTTTGCTAAAGGCCCTTTCCCTTGTTATAGGCCCTTGCCTGCAGCTCAAGCCTTTTAACTAGGCCTCAGGGCTTTTAACAACCAGTATAGCCCTCGGCAGCGGGCTAAAAGCCTATATTATATAAATATTAAAGATCTCACACAACGATACAATGCCCACTAAAATCTACAAGTTATTCCCAAGTAACAAGAAAAAACTCATAATTGGGTGGTATTCATCACACCTAATAAATTACGACTCAGCGGAGCCACATGTATTAGCTTTAATAATTGCTGCACCAAATACTAGCCCACTTTAAGGACACTGACTTGACTATCAATATGTATACTGCTGCATCATGTAACAGGTAGGGCTGTGCAGTTTTTATTTTATTTATTGAGCCGCCCAGAATGCGTACCTCCCATTGCCAGCTGTGTATAAGGATAAGTGTTAAGAAATGGCGTCAGGCTGCTTGCTTTAGGCTGTGTTTCATCTACTGTGCCTCAGAAACGTGTACAAAAGGCTGATAAAAGACGCATCGGGGTTTAGTTTGCCATTGGTACTGGATGTTTATGTAGCACACCACTGTAGCCTAGGTTGCCTTGCAGTGTTCGACCTTGACTGTGTTGTTGCTTGCTTGAACATGCGAGCATGGGTGGAAATGTTTATGGATGGAGCATGGCCTCAGAAGAAAGGGTTTGGTGCCACGTGTGAGGATCTGAAGACCTGTGTACATTGGTTGTGAGCTTAAGCCTGCTTTGGTGGCGGCTCCGTAATTACAGAATGCATTAAAAATAAACAAACAACGCTTGCACAAATACCGAGCACTGGAAGGCTCTTTTGTAGGTTTGGCTAGACAGTGCAGCTGTCGGCAGACCTTCTGTGATCAACAGAAAAAAAAGCTTTAAGAAGCACTACTGAAAGAGTAGAATTGACTCCCCCCTCATATTGTCCTTCCTCCCAAGTGGATTTGACTGGGCAGAAGTTGTGTGCATCTGTGAAAAAGAGTGCTTGTATTGCACAGATTGTGTTGAATAAGGCCTGGCCTAGCTATGGTGACAAGTCAGTGATCAAAGCTGCAGGCCAGATTGATGCACTAGGAAATTTTATATGTGATGCCATAGGTCCGATCTGTTTATTAGGAAAATATATATTTTTAAATATATTGTGAAAATCGTATTTTGTAGCCAATAGGCCTTCATGGGTGCATAGCTATTACACTGTGATAAGCCGGCAGATATTATTTCAGATGGATCCTCAAAAATTACCTCTTACTAGGTGAGGGTCTTAGTTGCCCTCTGTGACAACTCCTGTTTAACTTAAGAATACTTGCATTAGTCTACCTAAGAAGTAGCTTCATTGCTCATAACTGATAGAGAAAGTGTTAATGTAGACCACAGGTCAACACAGTAGGAAGGGGCCCAGCGTGGCGCAACCCCATGTCCAATCCAGTAGGAAGTGGCTTCACATTGTGAACTCTGGCAAATATTATAGGAAGTGGTTTTATACAGCACTGCTTGTCAAAAGCCATATGCCATTGCTTTTCATTAACCTCATTACTGCGGCGCGAATTCCGCCGCAGTGCTAAGCATTCCAATCGCGGGCGTGGTCATGACAGCTCCCGGCCGTCATCACACGCCCACCGTGACTCATCATGGCCGGGAGCCATCATCAGCGTCGAAGAGGTTAAGAACTTGCAGGCCAATACAATAGAAAGGAGTTTTGCATTATGAACTTCTTGAAAAACTTGATAGGCAGGGGCTTTACATTGAGAACCTCTGATGAACTCAATAGGAAGGGGTTTCACATTGTCAACTCTCTGACATTTACAGAAGCATGAGGATACCCCTTTTTAGGTCTGGCCACAGTACATGCTCGATGTTGTCAGGAGATTTAATGTATACTTTGGGTATGCCCAAATTGTTTGATGGGGTTTCTAGGCAGAGAAGGCTTGATCATGTTTACGTTCAAGTAAAAGCCAACCGGCTTGCTTTATTGGTTGCAAAGGTATTGATAAAGGCATTAGGCCTTTCATTTTATATAGCAAATAGTTTGGCAATATTTGTAGATTTAACTTTTTTGACTGAGAAAGCCCTGATATTTTCCAATAGATCGATTTTGGAAAAGAGCCTGCTGAAGCGCCAATTGACACCACATCACTCAAAGATAAAGGGAACAGACTATATTTTCAGGGTTATTTCTCCCTGTGATTTTTAGGGTATGTGCTTTGCACTCTGGTTAATCTGCAAGGCCCCTGTGAGAGCGATTTCAATGTGTTATTCCACATTAAATCATGCAAATATTTGTCAATTTGATTATAGTATTTAGTTGTGTCTGCAGTAAAATCAGTTCCTTTTTTGAAGAAAATTCCCTGGTTAGAAACGGAATTATTGAATGTTGCTGTTGCAGTGTTCTGAGTTTCTAGTTCACAGCACCTCTCCAAGTCATCCCTGTACTGCTCTGCTTTTGTACTCTTACAGGCAAGTGTTAAAAGGGGCGCTTGGTCTAGTGTGAGGGCTTGAGATATGGCAATCCCAGGACACTAGAGATTAAAGACTCTCTTTAACAGAATTGATAGTAACATTCTGACTGTCTTAGAACCTCCTGGTCCTGATTTTTCAGATACAAAAGGGCAATGGCCACTCTTTGACAAATACAAAAGGAAAGGGTTTCACATTGTGAATGCCACAACAAATACCATTGGAATGGGATTTACACTTTTAAGTATGTGACAAATACAATCAAAAAACGGTTTCACTTTATGAACTCTGACAAAAGCGATAGGAAGAAGTTTAGTACATAGGCCCTATTTTAGGCCAGGCTACAGTAACTGCTTAGGTATTGCTAAGGGAGACTTGATGCTCGTGTCAATCTATACTTTGGGTCCGCTCAAAATGTTGGATGTATTTTTTCTACACATAGATCACATGCTTATGTTCTTGTTAAAACTAATAGGCTTACTTTATTATTTTCTAAATGTGACGAAGAAAGTAGTAGAGCTTTCATTTTAAATTGTGGATGATTTGACAAAGCCTGACGACTTAACGTTGATGATCATGAAAAGCTTTATTAGTCGCAATAGGTGCATATAGCCTAGGGTTAAAGCCTGTTGGTGGGCATATTGCCACGTTGGACCACACAGAAAATTGGAACATATTACATGTACTGGATTAGATACCCCTGTGCTATTTGTTTGGGTATATGATTTTCACCCTGAAATTCTGTGAGGCAATTTTAAGAGAGGTTTTAATTTGCAACAGGATTTGAAACCTTATAAATGATTGTAATTGTCTGTGTAATATTTAGTTGTCTGTTCATTGCAGTACTTTACCTTTTTGAAGAAGCATTGGCTATTCATTTATTTATGTTAGTGAGTTTGCTGAATTACATTTTCTATCACCTCCCAGACTCTGCCTAGGGCTGCTTTGCTTGATTATCCTTAGATTCAATCACAAAAAGTGCACTTGGTCCCCAGTTTGAGGAATGGAGGCCCAGAGACCTCAGGATACCAAAGGAGAAATAACCCCATTTACACAATCGAGGCACACTAACTCTGAAACCTGATTTCTCAAATACAAAACAAATGGGGTTTACGTTGTGAACTCTCAAATAAATAGAGTAGGAAGGGATGTTACACTGCCAGCTCTCTGGCAGGCATCATAGGAGATGGTTTTTTTATTGTGAACTCTGGGACATATACAATTGGGAGGGGTTTTACACTGTGAACTCTGACAACTTTAGTATGAATGTATTTTACAACGCGAACCCTCTGCTAAACATTACAGGAAGGGTCCTTACATTATCAAATCAATGACAAATACAATAGGAAAGGGGCTTCATACTGCTAACGCTCTGTCAAATAAGACAGGAATTTGTATTACAATTTGCATTCTGATAAATGCAGCAGAAAGTAGTTTTAATTGATGGAAAGTATAATATGAACGGATTTTACATGGAGAACTATAGATCATATACCATAATAAGTGGCTTTACATGTTATACTATCTGACATACAAAACTGGAAGGGGGTTTATATTGAAAACCCTCTGGAAAATACAATGTGAAGGGGTTTAATGCACGTCTTTGTTTCATGTTCTGGCACAGGAAAATGCTAGATACTTCCTGAGGGATATTTTAGGTTTAATTCAATGTACACGTTGAGTTGTCCTAAAATATTGACAATTCTTTAGAATGTGTGATTTGCCTCATGGTTGTTCAATGATGCCTCAAATGGAGAGATTTCAATTTGTAACACCATTTGAAATCTTGAAAATATTTGTCATTTTGAGTACAGTTTTAAAGTACTTTCCTTTCTATACCTGACTCTTCCCTTAAACTCCAGGAATATGTTGCTTCGGTGACAGGTTGGATGACTAATAACATTATGAAGTTGAATGTAGAAAAAATGGAGGTGTTGGTTCTGGACAATCATGTTTAAACATGGACCTGCTTTGCCGGCTACTTCAAGCTCCACCTACTATGACCATTGATGATGATGAAGAAATACTTTAATTCGATTTCATTTAAAATCATAAAAGCACAATGCAAATAACCCACAAAATAATTTGAACATTAGTAGTAATTTGAATATGAAACTATATTAAACTCATTGGACTATGTCCTAAAACTGATGTTATAGCCTCCCTACAGCCCATACATTGGTGTGTGACATAGGAACGACCACGCCACACTTTCCTGCCCGCTCTTCCATTCTTCTCATTCCCCTATCCTTTTTCTTCTCTCCTTTACTTTCCTCACATGAGGGCGGTACGCAGAACGACCGTGTGCCAATGTTAGCCAGTACCACGCGAGACAACGAATGTAACATGCACCTAACTATGTAAACCTTATGCCCACTGTAACCTTATGGCACATAAGACACCAGTACTGCCTTCGCTTCACATGTTCTGTTAAAATCTCCTTAATAAAATCTTTTGAAATAAAAAAAAACAAAAAAAACGATTTTCTTTGGTTGGGTGTGAACATATGGCGTCCAGCCCTAAAAGGATAAATCAGGCTTCTAATATATTTGGGTTAGGCCAATCACAGTCTGTCCAAGCCCATAGTTCATGAACATAGTTTATAAAGAAAGTGCTGCTGCAATGGTCATGTGAACTGTGGGATTTTGATTTAAGTAAACTAGGGTAATTCTGAGAAGGTATGTTTAATTCATCTATTATCGCCATGCATGCCAGTTGGACTGTCGAGCCTCCTAAGCATTTTATAACAGCATTTTATTTGTTCTTGCTTCAGTGTTGGCCATAGAAGGGTTTTCAGAAGGTTTAGTAGCACCAGAAAAGAGCCTAGTAGATGGAGTAGTGACTCATTTCCGTACCCGCAAAGGTGGCATTCCAGAGTGGGCCAGGACCGTTTCTATTATGGGGTAAGGTCTTTAGATGGATAAACTCTGAGCCTCAGTAATATCGGGTTGAACTGTTTTGAAAGTGTTCCAACAAATATGGTTGGGTTTTAGAGTTCTATATGTTGTCATCACCACCCACACATGTATTTTATGAGTCAAAGATGCTTTATCTATTAGCTGGGATTGCCGTTTGATGACTTTGTTGGTTATTTGGTTAAACTCGGGGTAGGCTAGGGAGCCAAGAATGATTGCTTTAAAACAAAATATACTGACATTCGACCTGGATTGTTTTTCAACCTCCAGCCAGCAGTAATGGACTAAGGAGTTTTCCTCTGCTGCTCTCATTCTCCAGCAATATTTGACTTGGGCCCCTTTTCTTGTTGGTATCTGGTTTTTAAACCAAATTCCAGTCTTATCTGGGCTTGAGATATGTGGCGAGCGATTGAAAATAGTTTCTTAAAGAGACTAGATTGTGCAGTATTTAAGGCTGATGAATCCTTGGTGTTTAACAGTTCCGATCCATACGAGATTGAAGGCAAGAATTTAGCTGCGAAGACCCTTAACAAGTGGTTTGTAGAGAAGTTGCTATGTTTTTTCTGTCGCAAAGTTTTAAATACGAATAGCAGCTGTTTTGGTTTTGCTTGCTGTAGGTGCCAGGTATTGCTTGTAGTTGAGATGCCGATCTAATAATACCCCCAGCTATTTGTATGTTTCCACCTGGTCCAAGATATTACTGTTTGCTGACCAGGTGAAGTTGGGTTGTTTTTTGTGCGGACTTGAAAAGCACATAACCTTTGATTTTGGAATGTATTGTCTAGTTTAGTGATGGATGTATATTCTTCTAGCTGGGTGATCAGCCGCTGTAGGCCTTGAGGTATTTTGCTGAGCAGAACAATGTTGTAGGCGTATTGCTAGCTTGCTATTGGGGCATTACCCAGTCTCAGGGGGTCTCCTTGTGTTAAGCAGAGGTGGCTCTCCAGATCCACTGTATAGATGTTAAACAGCCCGGGGGCCAAGAGGCACCTCTGTTTTAAGCCATTGGTGGCTAAGATTTTATTGGTTAGAATTCGACCATCCCCCAATTTTATTTGGACCCACGTTCTTGAGTAGAGGTTGATGATTGCTTCAAGCTATTTTGCGGGAGCTCCCTAAGATTTCATTTTTGCCCATAGCTTGGTTCTGGGAACCTTATCGAAAGTGGCTCTAAAGTCTACAAAGCACACATGCAGGAAGCTTGATTTAGCGATGGCTTGGTCGGCCAGGAACATGACTGCAGGTAGATTTGTTAGGGTGCTCATCCCTGTGTGGAATCCTGTTTGTGTTTTAGGGATTACGTTTATGCTGTTGACCCAATCCTCTAACTCAGTCATCAGCTTTGTCTGGTATATGTGATTGCTATGTGGACACTCCAGGTATGTTCCGTTATATCTTAGTTTAAGTGTCTGTTTTTACTATTTAGTAAGATGTTAATTTTTGCCCAGAAAGGTTTTGAGTTTCTTTGCTGGCTGGCATGGAGCATTATGCCATGGGGTACGTGCCGTTTCTTTTAATCGAGTGTGGACACAATTAAATTAAAGAATGTGTGGGATAGTTGTTCACAACTCATTTTAAATTAGGAGATTAATTCACTTCTTTTCACATTAGGGGGCTTAGACGGTTGATAGATAACACCATCATTTACACGTTATTTTTTCACCACTTCACATGAGTCTAGGAGTTAGGTCGCACATTTGTTTCTTTCAAGAAAATGCGATGATGACAGAACGAGCAAACTGGTGAGTACCAACCAGTAGTTCCATGGATGGTGAGCCACTTTCTGACTTTGCTCACATTTTTTCTTTGTTGGGTGTGAAAACAGTTGTGGATGGTTGATAATTTTTTTTAGCAATGAGAACACTTCTAGGTGGGCATGACTACATAATTAAGCAGGGCCATACCTAGGAGTAAACTATAATACCCGCCTGACAGATTTTTCGAAGATTACAATGTGTTTTCTATGACCAGGTTTTGTTTTTGTGTGAAATATAGAGCATTTTCCACTAAATTTTATCTTTATATGTGTGCTTTGCTACCCTGATTTCCTTTTTGAAGTCTCTTTCATTTTTGCAGTTTTGCAAGTGAGTACTGAGTTAGTTGTAAGCCCTGTTAGAGCATTGATTTTAGGTGTTTATTTAAATGTATTTTTTTTTATCCTTAGGTAGTGTGTGAACCAGGCTGCACCATTGCTCCCGGATACTTTATGACTAAGGGTGCTGTAAGGGAATTTTGTGTTTAGGTTGATACTATGACCAAAAGATGTGGTGTTACTATCAATACTAATCTTAAATTCTGACAGCATGTCAACAAGAATGCTGAGACATGCTATTCCCTTTTGAAAAAAGTACAGAAAATCTTTCTCGCCTTTTTTTTTAAAGTTCAAAATAAGTTTATTAGAGAAAATACAAAATAATAGTTCAAAATAGGAACATAATAATACGGGGAAAAACAAAAGAAGGAAAAGGGAAGCAGATGATGATTAATTGAGAAGAAGGAAGGAAACAATGCAATACAATATTAACAATATAGAACACAATGGATTAATCATGGGTATCAATAGGAAAAAAGTAAATATTATAGTATATGAATAATGGAAATAAATGCAATTAGAGTTGTGCAGTAAAGCAGTTTAGCTGAACATGAGGGAATGGAAAGGGAATCAAGGAGGTTTAGAAACCTCCTGCTGATCAGGTCGTGGACGGAAGGAACGGGTTTTACAATTATCCAAATATAACGTAATAGGAAGCCATAACTCAGCACGTTTAGCTGCCAACTGTGCAGGAAAAACAAAAGCATTATCAAGTCTGTGATTATGGCAAACATTATACCACCAAGCTTTGAAAGTGATACTGGACGTAGACTTCCAATTAACAGTAATTTGTTGAAAAGCAACTGCTAATAATAAGTCAACAATACGAACATTTAGGTCTATCTGATCCCAACAAGGGGCGAGGCTTCTCAGAAAGATTCGTGCATGTGAAAATGGAATGCTAGTGGAGAAGATAACATTAATTTGAGCCCAAACTTGCAACCAGAAGGCATGTACCTTTTTGCAAAGAAACAGCATGTGAAACAAAGTAGCATTAGGGGAAGAGCATGACCAACATGTGTCTGGTGTAATAGGGAAACGTTTGTGAAGGGTGGAAGGAGTGTGCAGTAAACGATTAAAAATAAAGAATATAGTTTGCGTCAGAGAAGCAGATCTGGAGGTTTTACAAACCTTCGTCCAGATCTTATCCCATAATGAGGTTGGCCAAGATAAGGAAAGATCATTTTCCCAGTGTTCCTCCACTGTACTTTTAAGTCTGGGATGAGTGTGTGTGTGGAGGCGCTTGTATAGGACAGAAGCTTTTGGGAGAGTGAGTAAAGTAGAATGGAGTTGAGTAGTAGGGTCAGGGGAAGATGGAGAAGGGTGTGATTTGGGGAGTTTATTGTAGATCTCCATAACCGATTCTTTGAGGAGGAGATATTAGGGAGCAGAAGAGAGGGATAAACCAAAAGTGGAGCGGAGGGCATGAAAAGGTAAGAAAGTGGATTGTGCAAACAATTGTGAAATCCAAAGCAAACCCTTGGCTCTCCAGGATTTCCAGAAAATAGGTTTGCCTCGGACTAAGAGGTATTTATTATGCCAGACGGTGGAGGAAAGGAAATCAGTAGCGCAGACAGGAGGAGGAGGGTGAGAGGATAAGAGAAGTTTGAGAGTAAATTTATGTATAGGAGTAAAAAGTGAGGAGGGTTTACGTGAAAAGGAGATACACTCAGCAAAAGAGAAAGGTGATAGAAAAAGGCGCTCCACCTTAGTCCACAATGGGCAAGAGGAATCAGGATCTTGTAACCAAAAGGAGGATTGACGCAGCAAAAAGGCTCTGTGATATGCTAGGAAATTCGGAAAATTAACACCACCTTCAGAAGCCGGACGGGTAAGTCTAGCAAGAGACATTCTGGCTTTACTCTTATGCCACAAAAAGGAAGATAAAACTGAGTTTATTTTTTTGATTAACTTAACCGGAATGGCGATGGGGATATTGGAGAGGGCATAGAGAACAACAGGGGATAGCATCATTTTAATAGTATATAAGCGACCCCACCAGGACAGATAAAGAGGGTGCCACTTAGCCGTGAGGTCAGATAATTTCTGAATACACTTGGTTAGGCATAAGGAAACAGTGTCAGGGATGGAGGGGGTAATGTGCAATCCCAAATATTTGATATGGGAAGAACTCCAGGTGAAATTGGAGGCACTAAAGTCATTCTTAAAAGTGAACTTTGTCAATGGCAAAATCTCACACTTATCATGGTTCAGTTTGTAACCAGATATGGAGGAATAATGCTGTACTTCTGCTAAAAAAGCGGGAATAGAAACAGTGGGGTTGGAGATAAAAAGTAAAATGTCATCTGCATACGCAGCAAGCTTGATGGAAAGATCCTTGGTCTGAAATCCGTGAATATTAGGATTTTGGCGAAGTTTGGACAAAAAGGTTTCTCGGGCCAAGTTAAATAAAAAAGGTGAAAGAGGGCATCCTTGACGGACACCTCTGCCAAGATTAAAATAGGGAGATGTTTGGCCATTGGCAAAAACTGCAGCTCGCGGACGGGAGTATAATAAGGAAATTAAGGAGACAAATTTAGGGCCAAACCCGAACCAATTAAGAGTATGGAAGAGGTAAGGCCATTCGACCCTATCAAATGCCTTCTCAGCGTCTAAGGCAATTGCTGCGAGGGGGTGTTGGAGACGTGAGGATTTTGTTAAAATGTTAAATAAGAGTCTTGTATTATCAGTAATATAACGCCCCTTGACAAAGCCTGATTGTTCATCTCCTAATAGGTCAGGAAGCATGTGATCTAATCTAATCGCCAGTGATTTAGCAAAAATGTTGTAGTCTATATTGACTAGGGAAATAGGTCTGTAATTTTTACAGTACTGGGCATCTTTCCCAGGCTTAGGAATTAAACAAATATGTGTATCTGAGAAAGTACCAGAGGAAGAGCCAAATTCAGCAAAGGAGTGGAGGAGGGAGTGGAGTTTTGGAATGAGTAACTTTGAAAAATGAAGGTAAAACTCAACAGTAAAACCATCTGGGCCGGGAGCCTTATTGAGTTTTAAGCGTTGGAGAGCAGCAAGCAATTCTTTTGGTGAAACATCGGATTCTAAGGAAGAGAGGTCAAGAGGGAAAGAGGGGGGGGATTGAATGGTAGAGAAAAAGTGAGCAAGAGTTTGGGGAGAGAAGGAGGTGTCTGAGGTATATAGGGTCTCATAGAAATGGGAAAAAGTGTTAAGAATGTCAGCATCCTTGTGTTGTAGATGTGCATCATCATCATAAATCGACTCAATGTTCACTTTGTTATGTTTGACCTTCAAGTAATTAGCAAGAATCTTTCCAGCTTTATTCCTACCACCATAGAATTTAGCACTGGATTTAAGCAAATATAAAGAAGCATCTTCAGTAGACTTTTCATTGAATTTGATTTTGGCAGCGACCAGAGATGTCAAACTATCTGAGGAATGTGAGGTAAAGTAGGCGTGTTCCAATCTTTTAATGTCATGAAGGAGTTTCTTGGTAAAAAGGCGAGCAGCTTTACGTTTGTTAGCAACATAACTGATGATGAAATCACGTGCAGCCGCTTTAAAGGTGTCCCATAGGGTATGTCGCGAAATGGGTGGGATATCATTGAAAAGAAAAAATTCATCAAAAAAGTTAGAAAAAGAAGCAGAAAATTTGGGGTCTAGAAGGAGGGCATTGTTAAAACGCCACCTTTTAGGACCATCAATGTTGGGTAAAACCTCGAGACTAACCACCACAGGGGCATGATCGGAAAGCAGAATCGGACCAATTTCTGCCGCCTGAAGTGTTTGAGAGAGTGCATGGGAAACAAAAATATAATCAAGACGTGATTGGGAGCGATGATGGGGTGAATAAAAAGTAAACTCTTGTAGGGTCGGGTTACATAAGCGCCATGAGTCAACAAGCTTATGTTGCGAAATGGCTTGAGTAAATAGTTTGTGTGGTTTTGTGGGAATATAGGAGGCATCAGACTTTCTGTCCAGAAAGGGATCGAGAGGGTGATTACAGTCTCCTGCAAGAATAAAGTTATCATCCATGAATTGGGTAATACGGGGAGAAAATTCGGCCCAAAAAAGGGGTTCACCATTTGTGGGACCATAGACATTAAGAAGGGAGATTGGAACACCTCTAAGTGATAATTTGACATGATTCCATCTGCCGTTAGTATCTGAGGCTTGAGAAATGAGTGTGAGAGGGAGTGACTTGCGACATAAAATAGCAACACCATTACGTTTACCATCACCCTGTGAGTAAAAGACATCACCCACCCAGCCTTTCTTAAGTTTCTCAGACTCCGTGTCTGTGAGGTGAGTTTCTTGAAGAAATGCGATGTCAATATTTAATTTGGCTAGGTGAGATAAAATGCGCTGTCTTTTAACCGGAGAGTTGATACCCTTAACATTCCAGGAAACGATATTTAAAGACATAATTTACATGAGAAAGCAATAACTTGTTGCATTAAGAAATCCAAAATATAAAACGTAAAAAAGAAGAAAGCAAAGAAAGAGAAGGGAAAAATACAAAGTGTAAGTAGAGGAAGAAGAACGAATTGAACAAGAAAGAAGCAATATGTAAGGAAAAGAAATACAAGAACAAGGAGGAAACCCAAGATTAAAGCGTAGGAAGTGAAGAAAGGAAAAGCAATGTAGATAGATGGAAAGAAGAGTGAAGAGTATATATGCTCGGTTCTGAGGAGAGAAGAAATACAACCTGAAAAAAGAAAATCATCATCATCGTGCATAAGTAGAAAATGGTTAGTCGGGGAAGGGGAAGGGGACAAGTTCAAAAAACAAAGGAGGTACAAAAAACATGGGAAGAACATACCTACAGAAGAGAAATACGAGAAGGAGTTGAGGGGAGGAAGGGGCCAGGTAGGCAAGGCAACACAACTGAGGTCGGCTGGGCAGGGAACCGGGAGGACGTCATCAAACAACCAAGGGTTCCTGTAGAAACATAGGCGGGGTAAAGAATAAAGTGTTACAGAGGACCACAACCAAACAAGGACCATGAAACACATCTTGTGGGAAAACATCACACGAATAAAACAATCAAAAACATGCAGGAAAATTCAAAGAGGAAGTAACCAATATAATAGAACATAGAACTAGCATCGAGGCTGGCTAACGGAAACAGTTATCAGCCAGAGGCGTGGAGCATACAGCAACAGAACAATGCGAAACAGTAGACATTCAAACAAGCGAGAAAAGGGAGCATCAAAATAGTATTAAAAGTCAGCCAGGGGAAGAGGACGAAGGACCAGAGGCATCCATGGCAGAGGTGTGGTGCGCATTAATGAAGCTCTGCAATCTCACTGGATCTTCATAAGTGGTAGTTTTGTTGTTATAAGTAACTTTGAACAAACAAGGATGATATAAGCCATATTGAGCGCCCATGGAGCGAAGAACCTCTCTCATGCCTAAAAAGGCTTTCCTACGGTTGGCAGTTGCTGTAGCATAATCCTGAGCGAAGAACAACGGAGAATCGGACCAAGTCAATTTAGGAAGAGCCTTGGCAGCTGCTAGAACTTTCAGAAGATCAGTGTATTCCAAGAAATAAAGAATTACTCCTCTTGGCCTTTGTGACATGGAGAGTGACGTAGGTAAGCGGCCCAGGCGATGTGCACGTTGGATGTTGAGGGATGTATCCTCTGGCAGGTGAAGCAGTTTGGGGAGGAAGGATTTAAAGAAAGCAGGCGGATCAGACCCTTCAAGACCTTCCGCCAGGCCATAAATGCGAAGATTATTGCGCCTTCCTCTATTTTCCAACTCCTCCACCTGCTTCTGAAGAGCACCCACCTGCGAAGACAGATGTGTGACTGTGGTTTGAGATTCTTGAAAGGATGTGACGGATTGCTCCACCGAAGAAACTCTTGTTTCAATTTGGGTCCAATTGTCTGTTAGAACCTGAAGCTTGGCATTGGTCTCCTCCATGAAAGGGCGCAGTGACCCAATCTCCTCGAGAAAAGGACGGAATGATCGGATTTCCTCCAGTAAGAGCTCCATAGAAACTGGAGATGATGACTTGGGCGGCGAAGGTGGATCTTTCTTTAGCCGTTTAACAGTTGTTTTCCCTGAGGATGGCTGAGAGGACGATTCCATGGCTGTCTCGGAACCTGAAGATGCAAGGGAATCCTCTAATTGGGAAAGAGCTGAAAACACTTTAGAGTTCTTTACAAAAGCCACCTTTGTAGTCGATTTGGAGGAGAAGCGAGACATATGTTTTTGTCGTCCCATACAAGGAAGTTGAGAAATGCACCAGAAATGCAATGTAACAGCAGAAATAAAAAGAAACTTTGTATAGCAAATATAGTGGCTCGTAGTTCAGTTCATTTATGATGCGTCAAGCACATGTAATATGAAGGAGGAGTTGAAACTGGAATAACCAATATGAACATTAGGAGGGTAATTCAGTTAAGACAATGTTGCCATTATAGAAAATGCATATTTGTGAGGTAAAGTTGCATATTCAATTCTGCCATAGAAGAAGAACAACCAGCTGAAGCAGGGAGAGCATCCAAAAAGAAAACGAAACCAGCAATGAGTTGTGACAGAATTACCAGTGAAAGGAAAGTAGCCAGGAAGGAAGTCTCACCAACATTAAAATATGTTGCATGAAAAATTTTCTACTGGTTGAGGCAATAAGTAATCTACCGCCTCCATTCTTCAATAAAGTCGGTGGTGTAGAGTAATGGGAACTTTCCAACAAGTGGCTAAGAAGTACTTCATGTTGCCAAGAACACTTATGGTGCGCAAAGAAAGCGGAGTCAGTACATCAGTCCAGAGCCAGAAGTACTCCGAGACGCTTAAAATGGCGTTCGTGCTGTGAAAAGGATAAACAGTCAGACGTGCGCAACACCGCTGAAATGGTGAAGCAAGCTGCGCCTTCGTGGAGGTCACAGAAGTGAATCCAGGGTTGCCGCGGACCTCAGGCGAAGAAAGAAATTAAATGCGCACTCGCCTGTATGAGAAGGACGCTCCGTGTCGGGACCCACAAGATGGCGGCCGCGGTCACCGGAGCGCCCTCAAAGATTCAATAGCGGAAAACTCCGTCTTTCGTTCAGACAGGAACGTCTCGGCGGTCGCAGAACATGGCGTAGGCTATCAGACGGCAGGACCGGACCTCCGAAGCAGGAACAAAAGGTGTTAGGAGGTGAGTCCCCCGGTGCCGCGTCGGAGCCTCACTCAGGCGCCGCCATCACCCACGGCGCCAAGCCACGCCCCTTCATCTTTCTCGCTTTTGACTTGAAGAGAGAAGGTTGGTGATCTAGGCAGCTATTTCATCTTGTTTGGATTATTGGAATAGAGGCTTGCTTGGCTTATCTAAATATGCTATGTTGCCTTCAATTTTTGCAAAATGCAGCTGCAACGCATGTTGATTTCTTTACCTTACTGTTGTTCAATTAGATCCCAGTTGGATTTCCTCTACTCGTTACCATTGAATAAACAGATGCTGTTAAAGATGCTCAGGATGATGTACATGATACTTGTTCGCACTTGTCCTGAGAATCTCGGCTTCAGCCTTGTATGCACTCTCATATGCTTTGTTTCTTTCCCATGCATTCTTGGCTGTGCCCTTGTTCCATCATATCAGAGCAGATCGGCTCTCTTACTTAGTTTTCACTCCTATTCTCAGTAGAGCAGAGGTAAAAAATACAAAAAAGTCTGCGGATGTGAGTGCAAGGTATGTGATGTGCTTGTGAAAGGGTGGGGTGCAGCACATTAAACTTAGACCCATTGGCACCACCAGTGCTTGTGAATCGATGAACAGCCTCAGCTCGGTAAAGCATCATAACTCTCTCATTCATTTTAAACAGTATTTAGCCTTAATGTGCCCCTGTTTCTAAGGTACACAGTGTAACTTTCTTAGGTAATACTGTGTATGCGCAGGCTCTGTCACCAGGGCAGCGCTTAGTGATGAATTCTGTAACCCGAGCATGCAAGGAACATTCGAGAATGCCGAAGCAGGCTCATTTGTCCAATGCAATCTCAGCCGGTGTGTGCTTGAGCACTGATGAATCACGTTATTAGAGCGGGGGAAATAGTGGATTTAACTAGGAAGAAAACAGCATATTGAATTGGTAGAGTTTGTTATCCATTCATCACATCTTCCCTCAATAATCTGTCTCATGCAGAAGTGTAAACAGGATGAATGTAGCGCATACGATGCTCATTTGCAAGCCTGCCCGGCCTCTGGCATTGTCTGCCAGCCGTACGGGATGCAGAAAAGCAGCACATGAATTATATATACCCCGCGAGAGCAGTCACAGGCCGGGGCACGCGCCAGGTGAATTAGAAGTAGGCATGGGGTGGAGTAAATTAGGGGAGGTGCGATGCAGCATCCCGGTCGAAGCTGGGCGGCCTCAGCAAGGCAGGAACGTATGCTTTTTTTATTTACTATTACAGCGCCCATTCAAGCACCTGACTAGAAATCTACCACGCACCCAGTGGTGGCTGTGCTCCATTGTTACATACAGGTTTGCACAGGTGATAGAGGAGGTACCAGAAGAGGGCAGTGTGTGGGGCAGCGTGACATGGCCCCTTATGCAAGCAGGCAATAAGTGTTGTACAATGGGCCTTTGGCATACGAGAGCCAGTGCCACCTCGCCCAGAAGGGCACATACCTATGCACCTGGAGTAAGAAATGACATTCCTGCTTCCTCTCCTCTTTTACTCACTGTGCGATCTCACTGAGTGTGAATCCTGCTTTAGGGCTGTCCATAGAATGGTGAACCAGGGATTTGGCACTTCCAATTGGAGCACTGGAAGCAGTTCTGATTGCTTGTGAGTCCATATTGCTTCTTCACTCACATTTCAGTCTCTGAATTGAGCCATAAAGCCCTTTGCTGATGGTATCACTAGACCTATGTAATATTTACATCACACTAGTGAAATTCGTCACTCCGCTGGGCGTCGACTGCAGCACACAGACAGGAATGGATATCGAAATGCAAATTAATAGGTAGTTGTTCTTTGACATTAATCTCCTGCATCTAACTTCAACAGTAAAAGGATGTACATTTAGAATATCTCTGTGTAATCTCCTCTGTCTCCATAACAATAAGAAAGTTTTTCTTGAAACTGAAATACACGAAGAAAAAAATGACCAATGCAATTTTGACTCAACTTCCTTTCTAAGAGTAAGATAAATACCTGTGACTTCCCATGTGTACATTCTGGAAGTAGTCTTTTCTGATAACTCTTGATACACCGAGAAAGTTATCAAACATTTGTTAATACTCTGCAAATCCTTATTCCGATGACACATATATTACTTGCTAAACAACACTGATCCCTTAGTCCACTCTCTCTCTCTCTCTCTCTCTCTACATATATATACATATATTCACCTTAGAAATTCACTGAAAAAAACGTAGGTTTCACACATGTTATAGTTAGCTGGACATTTCACTCATACAAAACCATTGAAATTCCCCCGTTATAGTTAGTTCAGCTAACTATAACTCGCGCGCCCGCAATGTACTGCTGTGAGGTCCTCCTATTACATCACTCATGACATCACTGATGACATCTCAAATGACATCACTGATGATATCATCCGTGTGAAAGAGTGACAGACCTCCTCTCACTGCACTGAGGTCTCTCCTGATAATAGGTGAGTAAATCGGAATTCGTAGTTCGGCTGATTTTAGAGGAATTTTTTAAAGTTCCAAAACTCCACACTTAGAAGAATTTCCAAGTGAAACCAGTCAATGTTAGCCTATAGAAGGAAATTCAAGTTACTGTAAGTATGGTTAGAATTACTTTTCAGGATCAGTAGTGGGCTGAAAGATGCAGCACTGAGATCTCTCCTGATAAAAGGTGAGTAAATCGGAATTCGTAGTTCGACTGATTTTAGAGGAATATTTGTACGTTTCAAAAAAAGATACTTTGAAACTTTTCTGGTGAAAACCACAAAATAGATTTCTATGGAAGATAATACAAGTTACTGGTAAGTACGCTTAGATTTACTTTTCAGGGTCTGTACTGGGCTCAAAGATGCAGCACTGACGTCTCTCGTGATAACAGGTGAGTAAATCAGAATTCGTAGTTAGGCTGATTTTAGAGGAATATTTTGCTCAATAGTGAAGGAATGGGGCGCGCCTGAGGTGACATGTGTGCAAACATGCCTTGTGGCGCATTTTAAGTTGGAGAATTAATTCCTCTTCAATCCTGAGGTCCCCTGTGGGCCAACTAGCCCACCGGGTTCCTCCAGTATGCGCCAGGGAGCTGCGTTGCAAAGAGGTGTTCAGAGGCCACGCCCCCTTTTTACAACACTCTGCAACGCAGCTCCGTGGCACTTGCCGGAGGTACCTGTTGGGCTAGTTGGCCCCTAGGGGACCTCTGGATTGAAGAGGAATTAATTCCCCAACTTAAAACGCGCCACAGGGCATGTTTGCACACATATCACCTCAAGCCCCCCCCCCACCTTCACCACTGTGCAAACGCGTCCCGTAAAACATTCAAAGTTGGGGGATTAAGTCCCCTTGCATACTAGGGGTCCCTGGGGCCAACTAGCCCACCAGGAACGTCCAGTATGCGCCAGGGGGCTGCGTTGCAGAGAGGTGTAAAAAGGGGCATGGCCTCATTACACCTCTCTGCAACGCAGCCCCCGGCGCGTTTCCAGAGTGGGAACTAAATCCCCTTGAATACTGGGGGTCCCTGGGGGCCTGCTAGCCCACCAGGAACCTCCAGTATGCGCCAGTAGGGCTGCGTTGCAGAGAGGTGTAAAAAGGGGTGTGGCCTCATTACATCTCTCTGAAACGCAGCCCCCTGGCACGTTTCAAGAGATTAAATCCCCTTGAATACTGGGGGTGCCTGGGGGCCAAGTAGCCCACCAGGAACCTCCAGTATGCGCCAGGGGGCTGCGTTGCAGAAAGGTGTAATGAGGCCACGTCCCTTTTTACACCTCTCTGCAACGCAGCCGCCTGGCGCATACTGGAGGTTCCTGGTGGGATCGGGTCCCCGGGGCCGGACTGCCTCTTTTTTTTTTTTTTTACACATTTTTATTATTTGGGGAGGGGGGCCCTGTGGCCCCCTTCCCGGGCCATTTCTGGCCCCGGGGACCCCATCCCCCGGGGCCTGGCCCTCCTCGTTGGGGGCCGTGAGGGGTTCCCCAAGCCCCCCACAGTCCCTGCCGGCTCCCCGCATCCTGCAGGAGCAGGCATGGCTTTTCTGCTTGGGGAGCAGCTAATATGCTGCTCCCTATGCAGTAAAACAATCGGCTTTGGTTTTTGAAAGAGAGAGCAGGTTTCTTGCTCTCTCATTTAAAAACCAAAGCATTTTGCTATGGTAGGGTGGGAGCCGTGAGGCTCCCGCTCTACCATAGCAAACAGCAGTGTCCCGGGGTTGGGCACCCCGGGACACTGCGGGAGCCGGCCCTGGGGGGTAGCGGTCCCCAGGGCCATCACAGGCTCAGGAGGGGGGCCACGCGGCCCGCCTCCCATCATTTGTAACGCCCCGGGTTGGTGGTCCCTGGGGCTGGAGGGGGCCTGAGAGCCCCCCAACCATAAAGTTATTTCAAATAGAATGTTGCGGATTTCCTATGAAAACTAGGTCCTAACTAGAGCTACCTACTGGCGACTGCCAGTAGGTAATATATATATATATATATATATATAAATATATATATATATATATATGTATATATATATATACACATATGTATATATATATATAACCTACTGGCGGTTGCCAGTAGGTAATATATATATATATATATATATATATATATATATCAAACACACAAGGTTGCCCCAAAAGAGAGAAGCCAAACAGGTACGTGAATAATATTCGAGTAGATTTAATGGCAGCTTGCATGCAGGCACAGGAGACCAAACGGCAGCAAAGGTTTAAGACACCCAGGCGCGTTTCAAGAACATGAGTTCCCTTCCTGAGTGGCGTCTTGTAAATGAACACCGAGCAGCATTATTTGCATATGTATACTGATGACCTGCCCCAGTGGGCGTGGCCACTACCGTGGCCTTCTGGTCTTCGTGGTGCAAAATAAATTAACCTCCAGTGAGTCTGTTCGATGGTCAATTGTTTGAAAAAGTTTGTAATTACCCCAGTGGGTTGTTGCATTTCAGTCCCGGAGCTGCCGCATTTTTTTCAGCATACCAAGTTCGATCACCACCTCCCGATGAACAGGTGAAGCCAACCTGACTCCACCCCGGGCCCGCTTTGCTGCGGTGAGCTTTCTCTCGCGGCTAGGCACGCCGCTCAATATCAAACACACAAGGTTGCCCCAAAAGAGAGAAGCCAAACAGGTACGTGAATAATATTCGAGTAGATTTAATGGCAGCTTGCATGCAGGCACAGGAGACCAAACGGCAGCAAAGGTTTAAGACACCCATACGTGTTTCAAGAACATGAGTTCCCTTCCTCAGTGGCGTCTTGTAAATGAACACCGAGCAGCATTATTTGCATATGTATACTGATGACCTGCCCCAGTGGGCGTGGCCACTACCGTGGCCTTCTGGTCTTCGTGGTGCAAAATAAATTAACCTCCAGTGAGTCTGTTCGATGGTCAATTGTTTGAAAAAGTTTGTAATTACCCCAGTGGGTTGTTGCATTTCAGTCCCGGAGCTGCCGCATTTTTTTCAGCATACCAAGTTCGATCACCACCTCCCGATGAACAGGTGAAGCCAACCTGACTCCACCCCGGGCCCGCTTTGCTGCAGTGAGCTTTCTCTCGCGGCTAGGCACGCCGCTCAATATCAAACACACAAGGTTGCCCCAAAAGAGAGAAGCCAAACAGGTACGTGAATAATATTCGAGTAGATTTAATGGCAGCTTGCATGCAGGCACAGGAGACCAAACGGCAGCAAAGGTTTAAGACACCCAGACGCGTTTCAAGAACATGAGTTCCCTTCCTCAGTGGCGTCTTGTAAATGAACACCGAGCAGCATTATTTGCATATGTATACTGATGACCTGCCCCAGTGGGCGTGGCCACTACCGTGGCCTCTGGTCTTCGTGGTGCAAAATAAATTAACCTCCAGTGAGTCTGTTCGATGGTCAATTGTTTGAAAAAGTTTGTAATTACCCCAGTGGGTTGTTGCATTTCAGTCCCGGAGCTGCCGCATTTTTTTCAGCATACCAAGTTCGATCACCACCTCCCGATGAACAGGTGAAGCCAACCTGACTCCACCCCGGGCCCGCTTTGCTGCGGTGAGCTTTCTCTCGTGGCTAGGCACGCCGCTCAATATCAAACACACAAGGTTGCCCCAAAAGAGAGAAGCCAAACAGGTACGTGAATAATATTCGAGTAGATTTAATGGCAGCTTGCATGCAGGCACAGGAGACCAAACGGCAGCAAAGGTTTAAGACACCCAGACGCGTTTCAAGAACATGAGTTCCCTTCCTCAGTGGCGTCTTGTAAATGAACACCGAGCAGCATTATTTGCATATGTATACTGATGACCTGCCCCAGTGGGTGTGGCCACTACCGTGGCCTTCTGGTCTTCGTGGTGCAAAATAAATTAACCTCCAGTGAGTCTGTTCGATGGTCAATTGTTTGAAAAAGTTTGTAATTACCCCAGTGGGTTGTTGCATTTCAGTCCCGGAGCTGCCGCATTTTTTTCAGCATACCAAGTTCGATCACCACCTCCCGATGAACAGGTGAAGCCAACCTGACTCCACCCCGGGTGGCATTAGCAAGGATGTCACTGCTATATCCCCTGACCTTAAAGCGTTCGATACTTTGTTTGGCGGCAATTTGAAATTCACCATCATCAGTACAATTCCGCTTGATTCTAAGTAGTACCATTCCAAATGATAAATAGGTCAGTCCAGGACTGAGCAAGTGATAAATTGGCATCGATTTATCAATGACCTATTTATCATTTGGAATGGTACTACTGAATCTGCCAGGGAATACATGGAGGTATTGAATCAGAATGATGTTAATCTGGAATTTACAGGAGAAGTGAGTGAGACATCCGTGAATTATTTAGATGTCAATGTTTACATTGAATCTGGAGAACTAAAAAGCAGATTATTTCGTAAAGCCACTGCTGGCAATTCTGTATTGGTAGCAACCAGTAGCCATCCTACCAACCTGGTACGGAGCATCCCCTATGGGGAGCTCCTTTGAATCAAGCGGAATTGTACTGATGATGGTGAATTTCAAATTGCCGCCAAACAAAGTATCGAACGCTTTAAGGTCAGGGGATATAGCAGTGACATCCTTGCTAATGCCTACAAAAGAGCTAGTGCCATAAAGCGCGAGAATCTGTTTAAAAAGAAAGACATAAAAACCAATAAGAACTCGACCAACAAGTTCCGGTTCATTACCACATATTCCAGAAATGCCTCCTTTTTAAAGAAAACCTTGAGAATAAGCTGGCATATTCTACAGACAGATGAGAGTTTGGCCTCTGATCTCCCTTCCAACCCCCTAATAACATTTAAGAAAGCTAGGTCCATAAAAAATGAGCTGGTCCAGAGTCACCTGGTGGATATGCCCAAAGCACCTTTTGGGGCCATGAAAGGCTTTTTCCCATGTGGGAAATGTAAGGCCTGTAAATCGAGCAAAAGAGTTCTAACCTATGACATTCCAGGGGTGGGTCTCCAGAGAAGAATTAGCAAATTCCTTACATGCACTACACCCTATAGTGTCTATTGCCTCTATTGTCTCTGTGGTCTTCGATATATAGGGAGTACTGTTCACCCCATGAAAATAAGGATACTGGAACACATGCGAGCCATTGCGAAATTTGATGAAGCGTACCCTGTTGCACGTCATTTTGACCAAGTACATCACCGCAACAGGGATCTCCTTGGGTATTTCGGCTTGGACCAGGTCCCTAATAATCCTAGAGGGGGGGACAGACTCACTAGACTCCGTAGACTAGAGTCAAGATACATCAATGACCTGCAGACAAAGGTGCCAGGGGGTTTGAATATGCATGAGGAACTTGCAGTCCATCTGGGTGAATGAGGTCTCCGTATAGTTCACTATAGCCTTGCTGTTCACTCTTCGCACCTCATCATGTGAATTATTGCTATCCCCAACAGTGAATGATCCCGATCTCCATGTTCTTTAACTGATTAATTGACTATTTCCTTCCCTTTCTTATAATGATATTTGTGTATTTTATGTATTGCTTCTATGAATGTTCATTGCCGGGTTTGAGCGAGGGGAACACTTTTGGAACAAATGTTTGGTTCTGTGTGGTCATGCCCATCTGAGGGCTTTATGAGCTACAATACGGATTGTGATTTACTCCGTTTGTTTTATGTTGCTTTTCAATATTTATTTTGAAGCACATTACTCAAATGCGACCCACATTGTTTGTATACTACATGTATAGCGGCGTGTTAAGATGGCGCCCATGCTGTAGACTCTATTTTGAGAGTTTGATTGTCCCTTATTTGTTTCCAAGCACACTGGTTATAATGATGTTCTGAGTGACGCGATGGTAAACATAGAAGAAGGTTACGACCGAAACGCGTCTGTTTGCTGGCTGCTGTGTTTGTTTCACAATAAACGATCCAAACGGCCCCCGCGAGTGCTTTATTCCTGTGGAGAATTGTCCACCTTTGGAGTTGGGAGCGGCAATATATATATATATATATATATATATATATATATATATATATATATACCTGACACACACTCGGATCCACAAGTGAAGAATAGACGGCACTCCAAGTCGATGTTTCACCACAATGGATTTATTGGCAGAACCCCGTGCCCCCTCAACAGACGCGTTTCACCGTTTAGGCTTCGTCAGTGTCAATTACAGTTTCATTTTGCGCCACCATTAAATCCCCAACCTTACCCTAGACATAGAGAAAGGACTAACTCCGCCACCAGTTTTGTGGCGGCCATCTTTGAATGTGCAATGTTGTAATTCTTGTACAGATATTAAAAAATAATACTGGGGAAATAGTGAACTGCAAGTGAATGTGCACCTTTAAAAAGACAACATGGAGTTACCCAATGTTCTCTAAAAAACAATCCTCATTCGTGTTTTTAAGTGCTCTTATGTTTGGAGACTAAAATGGAGGAAAGAAGGTTGGGGGCGAACAGTCAGGTGAATTATTTAAAAAAAAATATATATATATATATATATATATATATATATATATATATATATATATATATATATATACACATATATATATATATATAACCTACTGGCGGTCGCCAGTAGGTAGTTATAGTTCGAACCTATTTTCCATAGGAAAAGCATTTTTTGATTTGCTAATAACTGGTGTCATTTGACGAATCTTCACGAAATTCTAAAAAAAAAAAAAAAACCAGGTCAGCTCCTATCCTGGAAGTTTGGGGGTGATTCATCAAGCGGGGCTGAGCAAAAATGGGGTCCCAAAAAGTGTTTTCTCCATGTTCATTTCCATAGGAAACTTTAGCCAAGGCTACAGCCCGAACAGCTGAACGGAATTGCACCAAAATTGGCAAAAGGGTAGTTCTTGGTTCAGGAAGCGACCTTTTTTTAAATGGTGTAAATCCATTCAGTATTTGCTGAGAAAATCAAAAAATAAAAATATCGATATCTATGGCCGCGGAGGGTTCGCGACCCCTCCCGACCACGAGCGTCATTCCAATTGGCTGCCAACACTCCAAACCAGGAAGGGTTGGCAGCCATCTTGTGGAACCGAGTCACAAGGAAACAGTAAAAGAAAGTGAAAAATGAAGAAAATGGGGCAGGGTAGAAACACCCTGACCCCCCAGTCCTGCTCAGGGGGTCCCACAAGGATCCCCCCAATTATTTTTTTTATTTTTTTTTTAAATGTCCGAATGCGCGCTGGGTGTGCGAAACCGGATGACATTGTTTTTTAAATATGAAGCGGGGGCTCCCTCACTTCATTTAAATGAGCCCCCCAGGAGGGCCAGGTCCCGGGGGTAATCGTATAATTATACCGCTGACTCCTCGGGGCTATGTAAAATAGGTGCGGGAGGGCACACGGCCCTCCCGCAACCCCGGAGACCACCACCAGCCTGGGGCTTTGAAAATAGAGGGAGGGGCATCGCACGGCCCCTCTCCTAGAGCACTTGATCGCGCTGGGGACCGCCACCCCCAGGGCCGGCTCCTGCAATGTCCCGGGTTGTCCACCCCTGGGACTTTGCTGTTTGCTATGACAGGGCAGGAGCATGGCTTTCACCCTGTGGTAGCAAACCCTGGCTTGCTTCATTGAAGCGAGAGGAGAAAAACCTCCTCTCGCTACGCAAAAGGAAAGGAGAATTGCTTTTGGGCAAGGGAAGTTGCAGGTTAGCAGCTCCTGTTGCCCAAAAGCAATGCCGGCTCCCGCAGGAGGCTGGGAACCGGCAGGACCATGGGGGCATTGGGGCTCCCATCACGGTCCCCAACAGAGAGGTCAGGCCCTGGGGGATCGGGTGCCCAGGGCCAGAAGTGGCCTGGGAGGGGGGCCACGTGGCCCCCCTCCCCTTTAAAAAAAATAAAATAAATATGTAGATGTGGGCATGTCTTGGGGGATGGGGACCCCGAGGCGAATGCAAATGAATGAAAGTGAACTTTTTTTTTTAAAGTTTGGAGTCTCGACCCTAGCGCGGCCCGCTAGTGTGAACACTATGGGTGCGCGTCTCTCAGCGCAGCCCCCTAGTGTGAATACGAAGAGTGCGCGGCTCTCAGTGCCGCCTCCTAATGTGAACGCACTGGGTGCACGGCTCTCAGCGCGGCACTCGAGTACTTCTCAGGTCTTTAAAACACCAAGGGGCATATTCTCAAGGACTCATCGCTGAGTTAACGGTAACCCTGGGCGTAGTGTGCGGAGTGGGGCTCCACGGAGCTACGCGAAGTGGGCACACAACTACGCCCACCCGCGCACTCCGCGTAGCCGCACTCCGCGCCGCCCGCCTCCCTCCCGCCCTCCCTAAATACATATATAAAAGTATAAAAAGCTTTTATAAACACTTACCTTGTCTGCCGCGTCCCCGGGGCTCCCTCTCGCCGTCCCGCGATTCGCGCCGCCACCGATTCGGATCCTAATGCGCATGCGCGGGCGGCCGCGCATGCGCATTCCTCATGAGATCCGAAATGGTGCCGCGAATCGCGGGACGGCGAGAGGGAGCCCCGGGGACGCGGCAGACAAGGTAAGTGTTTTTAAAAGCTTTTTATACTTTTATTTATGTATTTAGGGAGGGCGGGAGGGAGGCGGGTGGCGGCCGGCTACGCACCATCTGCGGAGCGCGCGTAGTGCCGCCTGGCTACGCCCGCTACGCAAAATGCGTAGGAGACGGCACTCCGTGCACTCCGTGCACGGAGCGTAGCTGGCCGCCCTTAGTTAACGGCACTTTATCGCAGCCAAAATGGTGATAAATTTAACGCACTATTCACAAGCTGGTGCAAACAGCCCATATCACCAGTATACCAGCGATAGCAGCTTCAAAAAAACATTGTCACAGATGACCCCGGCAAATATCGCTAATGAGGTGCAGAGTAGGCATTCCCGTGCAAAAAGCAGCAAACACACCACTTCGCAACATTCTCAACGACCAGCAAGATCGGCCAAGAGAACACAAAATAGGTGATAAGGTGCGTAAGCACCAGGAAGTTTGCACCTGCTCTGACCTGGTGTAAAGTCGGACTACAACCTGCAACATCAAAGGGAGCACAGCCACACCTGAACGACAACAGATGTCATGGAGCCAACGATCAAATAGCTTTAACACCCAAGAGTGCAGCCCCGCCACCACCCCCTTGTCCGCCATCCCCTCCTGACCCCCCGACAAACAAAAGTGACAACAACCTTCCAAAATCTGGAATGTAACAAATCGGCTGATTTCGCACTATAACAATCAAGATGCATGTGAGGTTGGACAAATGAGAATCACAGTTATCTATGGATTTACATATAAAACATTTTATTTAAACAAAACAACAAAATACAAGTAGGTACAGCCATGGCGTGTCATCCCTCGACAATCTGTGAATCACAGCCTGCAAGACAAAAAGCAAGATAAGATTGTGCGTCATGCACCCATCCTAGGAGAGAGAGAGAGAAAGAGAGAAAGAGTGAGAGAGAGAGGAAAAGTGAGAGAAAGAGTGAGAGAGAGGAAGGGCGAGAGAAAGAGAGAAAGAGAGAAAGAGTGAGAGAGAGGAAGAGGAAGAGAGAGAGAAAGAGTGAGAGAGAGAGAAAGAGAGAAATAATGAGAGAGAGAGGGACAGAAAGAGAGAAAGAGTGTGCGAGAGAGGAAGAGAGAAAGAGTGAGAGAGAGAGGAAGAGAGAGAGAAGGAGAGAAAGAGTGTGAGAGAGAGAAAGGAAGAGATGGAGAGGGAGAGTGAGTGCCGACACTGCGGGCAAAACCTTCACAGCTCACCTTTCCGCCACCGGTGTGTCTCCAACCACATGCCGGGACATACTGCAGCCCTCAAGCTCACTCATGTGAAATAAAGTATAGAATCAGTAATGTCAGAGTACATACAACTGCACACGCCTTCATCGCTGTCCCGCCTTGCTGCACCCCATCCACTCCCGACGCCCAGAGGTGTCTGCCAATGCCCCAATGCACCCAGGCTTCTGCACTCCATCCACTCCAGCAGCACAGAGGTGTCTGCCTGCCCCTGCGCATTCAGGCTGCTGCATACCATTCACTCCCGCCGCCCAGAGGTATCTGCCTGCGCCCCTGCGCACCCAGGCTTCTGCACCCTGTAAACTCCCACTGCCCAGAGGTGTCTGCCTGGCCCTGCGCACCCAGGCTGCTGCACACCATCCACTCCCACCGCCCAGAGGTATCTGTCCGCCCCTGCACACCCAGGCTGCTGCACACCATCCACTCCCACAGCCCGAGAGGTAACTGCCCGCCCCTACGCACCCAGACCCAGGCTGCTGCACACCATCCACTCCCACCGCCCAGAGCTGTCTGCCTGCCCCTGCGCACCCAGGCTGCTGCACACCATCCACTGCCACCGCCCAGAGGTCACTGCCCGCCGCTGCGCAAACAAGCCTCTCTGCTCACCTTCCACCACCGGCGTGTGTCCAAGAGGGCCAACCATGTGCTGAAGTGAGCTCCAAGGCCGGGGCCTGCGTCCTTGGCAGCCAGAAGGTCGCACATTTGAGTCTGGGTCTTGATATGGCAACGGCCGAGAACATATCAATGCACCACGCTGAGGAGTCATCTTTGTGTGGCGTACACACGGTCCAGCCGAGCTCACAATTCAAACGGGGTCTTGATTACCTGGATGGTGTATCGAGGCCTATGCATCATCGCAGGCTGCACACCCGCTCATCTCTGGTGACATTAACTCATGGGTCTGTGCTGCATGGGTGTGGGTGTAAACCAGCCATGAGGGAGTGGCTGTGGCATACTGACAACTAGACTTGTTATCAGCAGATCACTACAGGAAAGACCTGGGACATGTAGCATTGTCATTCCTTCCCTGTAAGCGTAAGCGGAGTGGGCTGGCTGAAACGTGCATTCTTCACGACTTCACCAATATGGCGGTTTGAATCCGCGCACCCACCGAGATTGGTACACGATGGGTGAGCAACGCCACTTTTTTCTAAAAAAAATAATATATTTTAGTATTTACTAAAAAAGAAGACATTATGCACTTTTAATAACAAACACAAAAAATTACAAAAACTATTTTTAGGATATTAAAGTTACAAAATATCACTAAACAAAAATCAAAATTACTGAAAAAACCACAGGTTTAATGAACATTATAATTAGAAATTAGCATTTAAAAAACCTTTGAAATTCACAAAAAAAACATAGGTTTCAGGGACGTCATAGTTAGAAATTAGCATTTAAAAAATTTTAGAAATTCCCTGAAAAAACCATAGGTTTCGGGGACGTTATAGGTAGAAATTAGCATTTAAAAAAACTTATAAATTCACTGAAAAAAACATAGGTTTTAGGGACTCGTACAAAACCAGAGAAATTTGGCCATTATAGTTAGTAGAGCTAACTACTACTCGCGCCCCCACAATGCACTGCTGATGATGTCACATATTACATCACTCATGACATGGTCAGTGACATCACTGATGACATCTCAAATGACATCACTAATGACATCATCATTGTGATAATGTTATGCACCTCCTCACCCCCTAATATAAGTTTTAATACACCCACTCTAAAATACAGACTACCATTTTTGAAACCATAGACAAACCTATAGCAGTTACTACATACCCACTGACTGATTCCTAGGTATACACACACATCCATTCATTCACTCATACATTCACTCATATATGCAGTCACTCATCAATACAGTACTATCATATGCACTCATACACCTATACACCTATACAGACACTCACACACTGCCACTCATCCATAGTTATTCATACACCTAGCCAGTCATGTAGAGAATCAATAATACTGACATTTACTTACCTATACAGTTATATATTCACTACCTCACCTATTTATACAGATACTAGCATATACACTTACACATTCACTGACACAAGCACACACTCATTCATGCAGCCATTCTCACAATCATTCACTCTCTCATATAGTCATTTATATACTCCAGCACTCATATATACTGCCTTTCACATATGTAGTTACTCACACATATACCACTGAGATATCCATGCACTCACCAACACACCCATATACACGCTCACCCACCCATACAGCTATTTCCACATGCCCTCTTAAACCCATACACCCAGTGAATCACCCACTCACACATCTATGCACAAAGTCACCCCCCCCACACACCCACACAAAAAATCAGGCACTCATACAGATTCTCAAGCAACCAATAAATAACCCATATAGACACTGATGTAGCTACTCACCAACCCATGCAGCAGCTTACACAACAACAGACAGAATGATACAGACATTCACACAGTTTAGTCATTATCCCATGCATCCAGTAAGACACATTTAATCACTCACTTATACAGTCAGTCACCACCTATTAAATCCTTCACCCAGACACTTATACACCCACTCATTCTTCAATACACCTTGACATATTTAAACTTTATAGAAACACACAGTCACTGGATGATGTCATCAGTGATGTCATTTAAGATGTAATCAGTGATGTCATCAGTGATACGTGACGTGATCAGCAGTGCATTGTGGGGGCGCGAGTTATAGTTAGCTCTACTAACTATAACGGCTAAATTTCTCTGGTTTTGCACGAGTGAAATGTCCAACTAACTATAACGTCCCTGAAACATATGGTGTTTTCAGTGAGTTTCTAAGGTTTTTTAAATGCTAATTTCTAACTATAACGTCCCTGAAACCTATGTTTTTTCAGTGAATATATATATAGATATATATATATATATTTATATATATATTCACTGAAAAAACCATAGGTTTCACACCAGTTATAGTTAGCTGAACATTTTACTCGCATAAAACCATTAAAATTCCCACGTTATAGTTAGTTGGACTCACTATAACTTGCGCGTGCAATGCACTGCTGATGACGTCACATATTACATCACTCATGACATGGTCAGTGACATCACTCATGACATCACTGATGACACCATCCAGTGAATGTGTCTGTTTTAAAAAAAAAAAATATGTGTTATATATGTATATATAAAAGTTGATGGAAGAATAAATGTTTAAATAAGTGTTTACATGGATGTTTTTTAAAAAAAAATGATTGGTTAACTGGTTTATTAAGTGTATCTTAGTGAATACATATATTAGAGACTAATGTTTAAATATTTAAATATATGTATTAGTGTTTCACTTTGTGTATAAGTGGCTGCATGGGTTGGTGAGTAGCTACATGTGAATGTATATGGATTATTAGATGTTTTTCTTAGTATCAGTATGAGTGTTTGTATGGTTTGGTGGGGGTATTACTTAGCACATAGATGCATGAATGACTGACTCTCTGTTTGTATGTGTTTTGAAGACAGCATATGTGCAGGACTGTATGGGCGGATGAGTGTGTATATATGTGTGTGTTAGTGAGTGAATGACTGTCTCACTAGTGTCTTTATCAGTAACTACATATGTTTTAATGTAGTATATGTGAATATTGATGTATATAAGTGAGTATATGTGAGAGTAAGAGATTGTAAGAGTTCCTGTTTAAATAAGTATGTGTTTCTATAAGTGATTGTTTAAGAGAGTAAGTATGTGTAAGTTTCCTTAGAAGTAAGGTGGTAGTGTGTGTATATCTGTATATGCAAATAAATGGATGTTCAATAGTTTATTTGCATGTGTGAGTATGTGTGTGAGTAACTTTTGGATGACTGTCGGTGTGTAACAGCATGTATAGGTGTATCACTACATATGATGAGTGAGTATATGTATGAGTGACTATATAAAACTGTTTGTGAATGAGTGGATGTGTATATAGATGGTGGAATTATTTAATTGGTTGTTGTAACTGATATGGGTATCTCCATTTTTTTGAAAATGTTAGTTTCTATTTTTGAATATGTGTTTCAAGGGTTACATTACAGTGAAAGGAGGTCTCTCACTCTGTCACAAGGATGGTGTCATCAGTGATGTCATCAGTGATGTCACTGACCATGTCATGAGTGATGTAATATGTGACGTCATCAGCAGTGCATTGCACGCGCATTTTATAGTGAGTCCAACTAACTATAACGTGGGAATCTCAATGGTTTTATGCGAGTAAAATGTTCAGCTAACTATAACTGGTGTGAAACCTATGGTTTTTTCAGTGAATTTAATAGTTTTTTTAAATGCTAATTCCTAACTATAACTGGTGTGAAACCTATGGTTTTTTCAGTGACTTTCAATGTTTTTTTAATAGCAAATCTTTATAGTTATAAAAAATAATAAATTTTAAAGTGAATTTTATATTGTATAATTATGTCAAATTATTATTATTATTTTTTATTTTTCACCCCGGGGCGCTCCCGGGGCGCGTACCGGTAAACGCACGGGTAAGCGCAATGTTACGGCACGCCCCGGGGCGCGTACTGGTGAGCGTCCCGATAGCGCTATTGCCGCGAATGAAAACAACATCGTAACGTATCGCGTAGCCGCCACGCCTTGCATCATAAGACACGTATCGCGTAGCCGCGAGATGCGTCTTATGACGCATCGCGTAAGCGCACCCGGAAGCTCATACGATCGCGCAACGTAAGCGCCCCGACGCGCTTACGCTACACGCCCCGGGACGCGCCCCAGGGCGCGTAGCGTAAGCGCATCAAGCCATGTGACTTCAAAATAACACTTTTCATTGGTTCAGAACTTTTTTTTTTTTTAATTTTGAGAAACCCACCCATTTCTCTCACTATTGCTTAGTACTTGGAGACAGCAAGAGCTGTTCTGTGTATTGTCTTCTTTTCCTAATTTTCCTGATCTACAGCAATGGCTGCAAGGGAGTCATCCAGCAGTGATTCAGATGAATTTTTGCATGAGGACCCTCCTCACCAGAAACAAAAGAACCACTTCATCTGGAAATGTTATGACATCCCTGAAGGACAAAAAAAAGTTAATGCTGCAAAAGTAACCTGCAAAATATGTGGCAGTATTTTATCCAGAGGCAATCCTCTAAAAAAATATAGCTTTGGAAATGCCAATTTAATTAGGCATGTCAAGAGAAGACACCCAATCAACTTTGCCAGGGAGAGTGTCAGGGAGCTGGCACGGAATTTACCAACAGATGGCGGCAGCACCTCCACTGGTGGAGCAACACCTTCGGGACCACCACGTGGAAGAATGGTCCCTAACATACAGCCGGTGTTTGCAGGCATCAAATTTCTGTGCACGCAGTGTGACGAACTCCTCTGCTATGGGGAGCAGAGTGTTGAACTCATTGCTATAAAGAAACAGGATCACCGCTGCCCTCCCCGTCCCTAAATTTTCACATTTTTTTGCTCCTGTTGAGCAGTTTTTGAATCCCTGTTTTTGTTTTTCCCCTGAAAAAAATCCCAAAAAAATATAAAATCGTTTTAAAAAGTATAAAAAAATATAAAACAACAAAACCAAAAAAAAGTTCTTTTCAGAACTACCTCCAATTTAACACTGTCATTCTTTTATCTCCATGGTACGCTCCTTGGTACGCTCCCCAGTGCGCGTACCGGGCGCTCCCCCCACCCCCGCGAAAATCGAGAAAAAATATTTTTTTTTTTCGCCCCGCGGGACCCTTTTATGGCCCCCACATCAAACCTAGGGGCTCAGGGGGGATGTACCCTGCCCCCTTTTGCTCATTTCCAGCTTTGATTTTTGCCACCTCTTGTGTCTCGATCCTACCGAGACACAAGATGGGCGGCCGCTGCGGACTGTTTCGAAAGTTTACAGACACCCGAGAGCCAATCAGCTTGCCGTGCGCAAGTCGCGTGGCGCGCCCGGAGCGCTCCCCGGTACGCGTACCGGGGCGCGGCTCTAGATATATACATTTTTTTGAACCTAAATTAATCAAAATCCTCTAGAGCACATATCTTGAGACATAGCAAAGGCACATCGGGCTACCAGTCCCTACAATTTTGCCAAGTTTGGTGAAAATCCATTCAGCCGTTCGAGCTAAAAGTACGACAGACCGCCCTATGGAAATTAACATGGGGAAAACACGTTTTGGGACCCCCTTTTATCTCGGCCCCCGCTTGACAAATCCCCCCCAAACTTTCAGGGAAGGAGCGGAGCACCGCGAGGCAAAGTTGCTGAAAAATTCAGGCCGATTGCTCAACCGGCGACAAAGTTATTCCAAATAGAATGTTGCGATTTCCCTATGGAAATCAATCCTAACTATAACTACCTACTGGCGACTGCCAGTAGGTAATATATATATATATATATATATATATATATATATATATATTGATATATATATATATATATATATATATATCCACTAAAAAAAGAAAAGTTACAGGGACGTTATAATTAGGCACAGATTTCACTCACACAAAACTATAGAAATTCAGCTTTTATAGTTACCTGAGCTAACTATAACTTACGGCCCTATAATACACTGCTTATGACCTCACATATTACATCACTCATGACATGGTCAATGACATCACTAATGACATCATTCCATAAGTGTTTCATAAATGTTTCGGAAACTCATAGATATATACTAATCATAAGTTAATTTACTATTCTTTCTGCTCTAGTAATTAGTTATACTATTTATAACATATCTTATCTGAATGGCTGTTGACTGGCTTTATCAGTGTATGAGTGGATGTCTGAACGGCTGTATGAGTGTGCGAGTGGATGGGTGAGTGGCTGTATGAATGTGCTACTGGGCATGGGAGTAGTTGTATGGGTGAGTGGCTGTGTGAGTGGGTGTATTGGAGAGTGAGTGGGTGAGTAGTTGTATTGATGAGTTAGTGGCTGAGTGAGTGGCTGCATAGGTGTGTAAGTGGGTGTGTGTGTGGGTGTATGGGTGACTGAGAGGCTGTATGGGTGAGGTACTGGGTGTGCGAGTGAATAGCTGTTTGAGTGTGTATAGGTAAGTGAGTGGGTATGAATGGCTGTATTGGATAGTGAATATCTGTGAGTGGCTGTGAGTGAGTGTATGAGTGGTTATATGGAAGTATGAATGGATATGTAAGTAGTTCTGTAGGTGTGTGAGTGGTTGTATGGGTGAGTGAGTGGTTGTGTCAGTGGCTGTATGGGTAAGTGACTGGGGGTGTGAGTAGCTGTATTGGTAAGTGAGTGGCAGTATGAGTGGTTTTATGAGAGTGTGTGGGTGTGTGAGTACCTGTATGGGTGAGTTGCTGTGTGAGTTCTGTATGGGTGATTGTGTGGGTGTGCGAGAGGCTGCAAGGGTGTATGAGTGGGTGTATGTATCTGTATGCGTGTATGACTGGATGTGTGAGTGGCTGTATTGATGAGTGAGTGGGTGCATAAGTGGCTGTATTGGTGAGCTAGTAGGTGTGTAAGTGGAAGTATGAGTGAGTGGAAGTGTGTGTGGCTCTATGGACAAGTGATTGGTTGTATGAGTACTGGTATGGAACTGTGAATGGGGATATGAGGGGTAGTGTAGAAGTGGCTGCATGAGAGGTTTTAATGGGGTGTGAGTGGTTCTGTGGAGGATGTACTCAGTGATGTCATCAGTGATATCCCTGGCCATGTCCTAACTGATGTAATATGTGGGGTCATAAGCAGGGCTTTGCAGCTCTTTTAACTATAATTGCTTAATTTCTATTGCTTTGTACAAGTGAAATCTGAGCCTAACTATAGCATCCCTGTAATCTTCCGTTTTTTCTGGGAATTTCAACGTTTTTTAAATTCTATTTCCTAACTATAACGTCCCTGCAACAATTGGTTTTTCAGTGAATTTCGAAGGTTTTTTTAATTTTATTTCCTAACTTTAACCTGTAACTTTTGAGAGTGAGTGTGTGAGTGAGTGCATGAGTGTCAGTGGGTGTGTCAGTGTCTCAATTGGTGTGTGAGTGTGGGTGTGTGTGTCTGAGTGGGCCTGGGAGTGGCTACATAAGCATCTCACTGGGTGTGTGAGTGGATGCATGAGTGTCTGAGTGGATCTTTGAGTGGGTGTGAGAGTGAGTGAGTTTGTGAGTGCCTCCATGTGTGTGTGTCAGTATGTGAGTGAGTGTAGGAGTGTCTGAGTGGGTCACGAAGTGGATGTGTAAATCTGTAGGTGTCTGTGAGTGGGTGTGTGAGTGAGCACATGAGTCTCTGAGTGGATCTGTGAGTGCGTGAGTCTCTGAGTGGGTCTGTGAGTGGGTGTGAGAGTCTCTGAGTGGGTTTGTGAGTGTCTGGGTCTGTGAGTGGGTGTGCATGTCTAAGTGGGTGCATGAGTGTCTCAGTGGGTCTGTGAGTGACTGCATGAGTTTCTCAGTGGATCTTTGAGTGCATGAGTCTCTGAATGGGTCTGTGAATAGGTACATGAGTCTGGGTGGGTCTATGAGTGGGTGTGTGAGTGCAGAGGCGGCTGCTCTAATAGGGCGTTGGAGCGCCACAACCCTGCTTTCTCGAAGTGCGAGAAGCAGAAAATGAAATGGTATTTTAAATACCCTTTTATTTTCCGCTTCTTGCGCTGCAAGAAAGTAGAATGACGGGCCGGTCGAGGAGGAATTACTTGCACCCCTCTGAGTACCAGACTGCTTTGGTCGGCCCTGAGGCCGACCAAATTAGTCATGCGCATGCTACATTCTCTCTATGTAGGCTGCATGCAGCCTACATAGAGAAAATGGCGTCCCTCCTGGTGCCCGGCTGGGTGCTGTCCGGGATTCCGCACCAATCACAACGCTGCCATTGCAGCGTTGTGATTGGCTTACAGGAGGTGAGGGAGCATGCCTGTACCTGTTAGCAGCAGAGGCGGGGAGGGACCCAGGAACAGAGGGCAGAGGCGGCAGAAACCCAGTCATGTAGGTTTTCATTTTATTATTATTTTAACATCCTCCCCCCGCGGTAACCTACGTGCGAAACCCCGTGCGACTCCCCCTCTCCCGTTTATATTACGAGCTGCGAGTGACCGATCAGAGAGGTGAGAACGCGGGCTGGAAAGAGCCAGGGAGTGCGATGGACTTGATAGGGAAGAGTGCGGGGTCCGAGCGAGGGAGGGAAGTCGGCAGCTTAGTGCAAGCTTATAAGACATGGGTTAATGGGTGAATGCCATTCCGGACCTCTCTTCGGGTGTGAGTGGATTTCAGTCAGGGACAACCTGCCAGTATCCTTGTTAACTGTGTCTGCGGGGCGGGGGAGGGTCCTGGGACCACCGATTTGGTATCAGGGTTTACATAATGGAGTAGCAAGGGTGTCCTGGACCCCGGTGCAAGATAAAGGGCCCCCTGTGTGCAGATTGGCAGGTTAAAAGTCTATTCTAATCAGCCATCCATGGCCCGTCAGGCCTGGGCCCCGGTGTCACAGCACACGCTGCACCGTTCGTGACTCCTTTCCTGAGTTTGAGATCGGGGTTGTGCCGGTGTGGTATCACATTTGTGACTTGTCCATAAGTGGTGTGCTACCCTAAGGGTGCCTCGTGCATTCTCATATAAGGGATTGCATGTCCCTCAGGGGCTGGTCACTACGGGTTCACCATCAGGATGATGTTGGAGGGGGGCTAGTGGCATCACGCACCCTTTGCATGACATGCCGCCCCTCAGTTATGGGGCTGGGATCACTACTAATAACAGTGGGTGACACTAGGCAGGTAGTGCTGCAGTAATTTAATGGCAAGGTGGGGGTCACAGCAAGTTCCTGGGAAGGGTCAAGGGGGTTTGTGTGTCCACAACCGGTATACCGTTGTTTTGAAGGGGTGGGGGGAGACTTGAGCGCTAAGGATTACAACGGTGTGGTGTTGGCCCTACACTTAGTGGGCATGTAGGGGTCTCGAAACAGGTTTTGAGGGTGTGGGGCAACAGTAGAAGTTATTTTACCATGATGGATCCCCTTCATGAGAAAGTGGGGGGTTGCAGCAGGTGCCTGGGTGCTCCTCCAGGTCTCACGAGAAGCAGTGACGACAAGTGTTGTAGTGCACGAGAGAGGTGGGTGTTTTCGCTTCACATCGTTGCCAGGAGGCATGGTAGCGGTATCATCTATCCCTGCCGCGCCTCCATGCTGAGGCCTCGTACCACCGTTTTGGGAAATATCAAAGTACCACAGGAAAGTCATGGAGGTTTTGCTACGAGGAAGCCTATTTTAACATGACTGCTGCTCTTATGCTGAAACATAAGCAACAGTTTGTCTCCATATTTCAAAAACAGGAAATGCGGGGCAAGCGTTATTCAAGTTTTCAGATGGATTTCGGCTCTGAGTTGCTTTTCTCCAGGGACGTGTCTCCAGCTTCTCGAAGAATTGGTGCTTCGCCTACAGCTAAGTTTTGTGCTTGTGCGGTTGATTTTCACTGCGCTACGTGTCATGTTGGCCTGAATAAGTAGTGTCTGCCACTCTGTCTGGGATTTTGCGTGAGAGAAACCAATTAATTAACATTTCCAGTATAATTAACAGCAATGTAATCCTCTTGTAAATAACATTTTAAGCCAGCCTTTAACCATCTTATCATTCTCAGAAAAAAAATCACATGATTGTCTGGAATACTTTTTAACTCTGCTTTGTCAAGTTTGGGGAGAGAGAAGATACCATTCTCGGCTATATAGCAGAATAATTGACCTTTGGTCTCCTTTAAGATTTTGTAGGTAAACGACAGGCTCTTTACTAGTTCATGTTCCCTAGATTTGTGTGCTTTACGGTTGTCAGGATTTTGGCAGATTAGGTAGTCTACAGCTTCCTATCCGCTGCTCAGGGGATAGAGAAAAGGTGAGGAAGAGTAGCTACAGGCAGCAAACCAAGCTTGCAAAGGTCAAGCAGGGTTAGTAGCTGCTACGACTAGCATCCTTATTGATGTCAGAGTCTTTATTTATCTCAAGTACTCCTGTAGCAGGATGGTGCATCCCAGTTACCTGAAGTTCAAGCAATGGGTTTCATATTAAAGGTGATACAGGACTTGTCAAAGTTTTGCTTAAATAGAATTTTGCTTGTTGGTGCTGCATAGCTTTGGCAAAGTGGTCTGACAACACCAATAGGTCAACAAGAGCGAGACTTCTTGGCTTTGCCAATGCAGGTTAACATGGCCTTTTTCTTTGTTCACTTAGTTGGATCCATTAAGACCGTGCTACAACATATTTTGAAGTACTTGGTTCTCACATCTATTTTTCAAGGTAATTACAGCAAAGAGAAGGGAAAAATTCCATATTTGAGAGACAGCTAATTACATGTTTTACGGTATACTTCTCATTGCTACTTCTATTACTTTATTCCAACTTGACCTCATGTGTTAGGTCATTGAAATGTATTATTATTATTTTAATTTCTCAAATTTCCTTGAAAATCCACCATTTGTCCACTCTTTCTAAAAATCATTCTCTGGGGAGAACCCCCCATGGTAGTTGCTCGGGCTCGCTCGCTCGCCACAGTACTATACGGCAATGATTTTACGCCTCACTACTTTCAAATGTCACCAGCCGCCACTGTGTGAGTGTCTGAGTGCTCCGTTTTTTGCCCTCTTCTGCTCTGTTTTGTCTTTCCTGGTAATTTTTCTACCCTCTGTTTTGCCTTTTCTGCTAGTTTTTCTGCCGTCTGTTTTGGCTTTACTGCTCGTTTTTTTTCTGCCTTCTTTCTTGCCTTTCCTGCTTGTTTTTCTGCTCCCTGTTTTGCCTTTTCCGCTCGTTTTCTGTGCTTTCTTTCCCCTTTTTCTCTCTCTAAATTAGGGGAGGGGGGCTGCTGTAATTTCAATGGGGAAGGGAGGCTGTGTGGCCCCCCTCCCCGTGCTGATTTCGGCCCCATCCCCGGCAATGTTTCCCTAGGTGCCCTGGAGCCTACCCAGTGTGCATCATGTGACCGTGGAGGAGCCTCAAGGCCCCCATGGTCACTGCTGGCTGCCCACCCTCTGCAGGAGCCAGCATTGCTATTGCGCACTGGGAATTGCTTGAAATGCTGCTCCCTGTGTGCAAGAGCAATTGTTTCTTCACTTTCCCTGTCTGCATGTCTGCAGGCAGGAAGGGGTGAAACCTCCACTTACAGTGGACGGTAGCACTTTGACACCTATGTTCCAGGGGGTGGGCACTCTAGTACACAGCAGGAGCTGGAACTGGGGGGGTGGCAGTCCCCAGGGCCATTAATGGCACCTGTAGGGGGTTGTGCACCCGCCCTCCTTTACTTTTCACTCGCCGGACCCGAGGAGGCAGTGGTCCACCTACCCCCATCTATTTTTTTCTATAGCTCTGGGGAGGTGTTGGTCCCCAGGTTCCAGGGGGTCCGCGAGTCACACCCATTTTAATGTTCATAAGCCCTGGGAGTTGGTGGTCCCTGGGGCAAAGTAAGCCCTTGGAGAGGGGTCCCATGTGCCCCCCTCCATTTTTTATTAAATTGCTGCATGCTCCCGGGACCTAATCCGCCTAGGGGCCTTTTTAAAAAAAGCACAGGAGCCCAAGTTTTTTTTTGCTGTGAATTTTGCAAATTCACAGCAAAAAAAAACTTCCCAATGTTTTTTTGCCGTAACTCCTTTTCTTTTTTTAACTATTTTGCGGGGGACTCATCTGAAATCGAGTCCCAAGATGGCTGCCACTTGTTGAAGTGTTGTCAGCCAATCAGAGCACTGCAGATCTCTGCACAAGCCTGTTATTATTAGCGAAGGCTTCGCCATCGTAAATATACAGATATGGATTTCCTTTAATATCTAGAAAACTACTGAATTGATTTACACCAAATAAAAAAGCAGCACAATCTGCGTACCAAAAGCTGTCTTTCTGCCAAATTTAGTGCTTCCCCTCCACATTCTAAAAAATGACTGGGCCCCAGGAAATGGGGTCCACTAGGACTGCTCTTTATTTTTATTTTCAATCTATAAAACAAGAGAGGGGAGCCAGGTGCCACCCTTCCCGGGCCGAATATGGACCTGGGGACCCTATCCACTAGGGCCTGGCCACAATACTGGGTGCCCTGGTCCCACCCAGGATGCTCCGGTTTTCCTGTTGGGGAAAAAAAGGGAATCTCAAGGCCCCTGCGGTCCCTGCTGGCTCTCTGTGTCCTGAAGGAGCCGGCATTGCTTTTGTACAGAGGGAGCTGCTAACATGTAGCTCCCTCTGTCCAAAATCAATTCTGCCTCATGCAAGCAAGAGCATTTTGCACGCTCTTGCTTGCATGAAGCAGAGCATTTTACATTCTCTCTCTTGCACGAGCAGTGTTTGATACGGCTTGGCAGGAGCGGTGCTCCCCAGCATTTTTTTTAAATAAATCACCTGGGACTGGTGGCATTTAATTTAAGGAGGTGGCAGCCCCCAGGGCTGCAGGGTGGGGTCCATGTGGCCCCCCACTTTCTTAATCTACAAAGCCTTAGGGAGGTGGCGGTCCAAGAGGCCCCCCATTTATAAAATATAAGCCCCGAGGAGGTCATGGTCCCCGTGGCAATATTAAGCTCTGAAAGGGGGGCCCGAGTGCCCCCCTTTATTAAAACAATGCTCCCGGGACCTTGCCCACCCATTGGCTGATAATGAATGGAGCACTGGAGTCCGTGCTTCATTTTGTGGGGTGGGGAGGAGGGGTTTGGCTGTATCTGCAGTCCAACTCATATTTTTTTGATGCTTTTTTTGGCTTTGGGAGGTGTCCAGGCCTAGGGGCTCAGAGTGTTTCTACCCAGCCCTCTTTTCTGTTTTTTTGCATTTTTTTGTTGGCAGTCAATCAAATTTCAGAAGGGTTTCAGTAGGCTGTTGGACTCCCAGGTATCTATATTTTTTCAACTTAAATATCTCTGAAACTATTGAACAGATTTACACCAAATCACAAAAAGCACGCTATCTGGATCAACATCTAGCCCACTGCCAAATGTTGTGTCATTCCTTTCAGCAGTTCGGGCTGTGGTCATGTCCAACAAATGAAAAATCCCCATAGACATAACATGGGGGAAACGCATTTTGTGACCCCCTCCTTTTTTCTCGCCCCCCACTTGACGGATCACATGCCTCTCCAGGCACAGTATTACAGCTTTGAATTGGAAAAATACCAACCAAGCAAACCTGTAGTGAATAGAAACAAATCCTGACACGTGTTTCACTCTCATTAGAGCTCTTCAGAGAACTTGGTTGGTATTTTACCAATTCAAAGCTGTAATACTATGCGTGGATTGGCAAAAGGCTTTTGTCACTTTCCATCTCGGCGTGGATGGCACAGTGCCAATCCTATGCTTAAAGACTTATTTGTGGTTGTCCTCAGTAAACGCTTAGGAGGATATGTTCCTCCAGCACATATCACCAATCCCTGAAGTGAAGTCCCTGGCTATGGCAAAATGGCAAAGTAGCAACTCTATTGCCTAGGAAGGACGTATTGAAATGCCAGGAGAGTTTTACCTAGTAATCTGGAACTTTTCATTCACAGATGAGACGGCATTGTAGTGTCCTCTCCACAATCTCAAACCCATCTGCCAGGCAGCACTGATACTTTGCATTCATCATCAGCCTTTCCTTACCAGAAGTAACCATGGTGAAGATTTGAATAGAGAACTTTGCCTGCATGTTTGCTAGGACAAGAACAGTAAGGTCTGATCTGCTTCCTGACATTTGTCAAAACTAACCATAACAAGAATGTCATTAACCCTGGTATAAACTATCCTCCCACTCCGACTATCCTTAACACTCCAAATGCCTCACTCTTTCGTGCATAAACATGTCCATAATAACATACAACAACTTGGCCCTATTTTTGGAAAACTGGTACATTTCAGTTGTTACACCTCCTGGAATACCAGCATTGCATGGTTGGCGTGCCATTACCTTAATAGAGTTAACGTGGATCTTGAGGAAATCCATTGAAGCTTTGACATTTAATTGCATGCACTAATGTAGAATTTTCTAAACCCACAAGCTCAGTACTGAACTGTGCATCGCATTCGGCACCAAATATACCACAACACTTTCAGCAGGATCGCGATCCTTTTGTCACCCTCTGATGGCTGGATAATCTTTAGACCCATTCCACCATTGTCCATTTTCCAAGCAGAGTGCCAAACATTGACTTTACAGGCACCTTTTAGAGAGCAGTATCTCCTCTTAAAGCCAGGTAGGCGGACAATGATAAAGGTACCACACATCACATTTGGTTCAGAGTCAACCTTGCAGTAATCATACTGCAAATGGACAATAGAACATACAACAGTATCCAGTACATCATGCTCTGACCTGTTCATAGCCTTAAGTTCATCCACATGGGATAGAGTTTACTTCCTTCTGGCCTTCCTATCATTAAATTTAAAGGGGAGTTGTTTGGTGGTAGTGTGGTGGGACATGATAAGCCCACAAGTGTACCAGACTCCTGCAGCCTAGAAGTGCAAAGTACTGGTTTTAGGAAAGGTAACGGTTGCGGTTTAGTTGTTTCTGGGGTACCTAGAATAACTTTACCTGCTGATAAGGGCTACTGTTGCCCCTCTGAAAATACAGGACTGTACATTGAAATATCCCTGCACACCATCAGGACTTGCTGTGGCTGCTTCAGAGAGTGCGGCTGGATGCCCACATGTCTTGGCTTTTCAAAACCTAATCTGCATGAATCTCACTATTCAAAGAATGGACTGCCCATTAAAAGGAGACCCGTTGTCCAAAGCCCCTGGGGAGTCCCTTTTGTAAAAGCCTGCTTACTGTTGCACTATGAAGCTGGACACGCCAGACAGACAGCAGTACCAACTACCATGAACAGGAATTAAACAAAAACTCTTAAGGCACTTTTAACCATTCAGGTAACTGTTTGGTGCTGTCCAGGACAGATCCACCAAAATGACCCTCGGCATGCTTTGTGAGCATATACCTGCTGTGAGTTCTGACAGTGCAAGCCACTGCTGGGGCGAGCACAGCAGGAGACCCCCCAAAACAGGCATATGGATATGGGCCTGTGATTCTCTTAGTTGTGACCTGTACCACCAGATTAATTCATCAAAACCCCTGCACTGACCTCCCATCTAGGGTCGAGTACCAGAATCACATGATGCCTGGATCCTTGTTCATTCATCCCGCCACACCGGTTAGCACAACTATGCAGCAGTTCATCTTCCTTTTCTACCATATCAAGGTTCTTAGCTCGTGTGAGGGTCTTCGGCTTACCTCTCCAAAGCCCACATCATACCCTGCCTTTGAGCCACCAACATTAGGCACACCATCCTGGAGCCCAGTTGGTCCGGTAACAACGGTCCTGATGAACAGATCTCAACACCGGCAGCATATGTGATATTTGCGATTTCATCAAGATTTTATGCCTTCTTTTACTAACTGTGAGCCTCTCCTATTTATATCCGTGGATGGTTTATTTACTCCAGATTCTGGGATCGGTACCTGGCTCTCAGGAACCATCAGGTTATTCTTTTTAGGTTTCGCCCTGGGCGTTGCAACTGCGTAGCAGTTGCTCCGCACACGGCGAAACATCATGATCCTACATATGGACTTTGGTTCCGCCTCTGTCTCCCATTGGCTAGCTCCATAAATGGAGGCTAGCCATTGGGAGACAGAGGCTGTCAATCACGCTTTCTCTAGAAAACGCGATTCGGGGGCGTTTCTCTGGCTTTTTTTAAGTCCCGCCCCTTTGTCCTGGGCCGTGCTGTCATTGGCTGCCGGCCCGGGACACCCCTGTGATGTCATTTCCCGGGCCGCGCTGTGATTGGCTGCCGGCCCGGGACCTGACTTGTTTTCAAATGTTTACCGCTCCATCCTTTTTGAGAAAAAGTTAATGTGTGCAATATTTAGAAAAACGAAATGTTTTAATGATTTCCTTTCTGTACCTACGTAGTCACACAATCCAATGCACAAGTGCTTTTAGAAAATGTAAAATGTAGCGTTCTTTGCCGCTTTTAACAGGAGTCCACCTAAAAGCATAGATTCAGAAATGGCAACAGCTTTCCGCTGTCGAACTTCCGTATATTGCTTACATCAGTGTTTCCTCTGAAAACGCTTTATGGGCGGACCTAAGCTACTGAGGTGGCCATCTCGGAAACAGGCATTCTGTAGAGCGACGTTTTAGAACACCCTTCAGTAGCAACGAACCTCACCCCTGACGTTAAGATGGCCGCCGCATAGAACATGCGCACAATGATCCCACCAGCCAGAAGAACAGAGGGGGCCCGGGGCGGGGAGGAGGTGGAGAGAAAGAACGGAGAGGGCCCTACCGAGCATCTACCAATATTGCAACAGCTGCCTCGGTAGCAGGCGACGGGTTGCAGCTCACTCTGTGCTCCCTCACGCTCAACACTGTCCCAAGCTGCAGACGGCCACAGCTTCCGGGGTCCAGGGTATGAGGGGCCAGCAACGGCCGTGGGGCCTTAAAGGCTAGTTGACATCGGTCTGGGAGGCAAGGCGCTGGCCTGGTTAAGGAGTTTTTTCATAGAACGTACCCAAAGAGTCATACTGGGTCCTTACCAGTCTGAGGAGGTGGAGATCTCCAAAGGGGTGCCACAGGGCTCCTGCTTGAGCCCAACATTATTTAACATCTACGTGGCACCCCTAGCGAACATCATGAGATCCCATGGGTTTATCCCTGTATCGTATGCAGACGATACCCAACTCCTCTTCCCGTTTAAAACTATGACTCCGCAAGTACGTAGCTCCTTTTCCCAAGGGATGAAAGAGGTGGCATACTGGATGGCAGCAAACTTCCTCCAGTGCAACGTCTCCAAGACAGAGGTGATGCTCTTTGGGGAAGCCAAACGTCTGTGGACCCCTGACTGGTGGCCTCAAGATCTAGGCCCAGTCCCCGAACCCAAGGCGGTTGTGAAAGATCTGGGAGTTAAACTGGATCAGGAACTCAATCTTAAACATCATGCCAATCAAGTGGTGAGTTCCTGTTTCCATGTAATTGGGCTTCTCCGACAGGTATTCCCATTGCTTCCGGATACCACCAGGAAAACTCTAGTTCAGTCGCTCGTTTTGAGCAGACTGGACTATTGTAATGGTTTGCTGCTAGCCGCAAATGAGGGGATTATTGCCAGACTGCAAGTGGTGCAGAACACGGCTGCTCGCCTTGTTCTTAATGCCCCAGCCCGCACACCCTCTAAACCACTGTTAAACAAACTCCACTGGCTTACAGTGAAACAGAGAGTGTTGTTTAAAACCGGGTGCATTATTCACAAGTGCATCTCGGGTAATGGTCCCAATTACCTGTCTCAAAAATTTCACCCCTACATTCCCTCAAGATCTTTGAGATCTGGAGATCGTGAACTGTTGGTTGTCCTCAGGTTCTGGAAGACAAGACAAGGGGGAAGGGCGCTATCAGTAGCAGGCCCGAAGTTCTGGAATGATCTTCCTTATGAACTTAGATCATGTAAATAACTTTTCCCCTTTAGGAAAAAACTAAAAACTTTTCTGGTTAACTATTAGTTCCTGTTGGACATTTTATAAATAAATGATAGGATAGTGTTCTAAGATGTTGCCAAGGGCGCGGAGATACTCCTTAGGGAGTCGATTCCCAGCGCGGTACAAGTGTGCAAATAAAAATAAATAAACAAGTGTGCAAATAAAGGGGCCGTGGCACCCATTGTGAGAGAGGAAGAGTGGGGACAGTCCTTGGCATTGTTTATTGTCCCACCTCTGCTGCTCGTTTAAGTTCTGCGTTTAAAGGTTTTAGTCCTGAGGGATCCTGAGCCCCCTCAAACATTTCATTCGATATTTCTCCCTTATGTAGTAGCTCACCGCTTCCTGCACCTATAATTTGTCTCATTTGTTGCTCTTCTTACAGAAAATTGCCTATTTGACTTGCTCAAAGTTTTAAAATGCCATAAAATATGCAGAATTGTGCGGTTTGTTAGGGGGACTGTGAATTTACACCTGATAGCAGTGTCTTCGGACCAAATTAAAACTGTGTATTGTGGGTGGGTCCTGCCTGATCTCAGACCGATTTGGATGCGGATCCTGTATTGATGTCCTTAAACAGGACGGGCAAAAGGCTGATCGTTTCTCAATAATGATTGTAAAAACACTAAAACTTTTACATATCAGTGATACAATCCCTGTTCACATTTTAAATGCGTTTACTTCATTCTAATGAGTATTTGCTTTTTCCCAGTTGCTGTGTCTTAGTTTTATCATGCAGCGTAGTTCTTGTATGATGCTTGATTGAACTAGTTGTCTAAGTTCGGGTTGTGGCTGGGTGTGTATGACGCTGCACAGCTCAGAGCTCTGAAGTTGAAGCAGAGGGCAGTGGGAGTTTCTCACAGTGCCTGTCAGTGGGCCATAGAGAAAGGGAAAGTGAGATATATGCAAATAAGGGATTTCAGAAACAAAGCTTGAAAGGGTGGAGGTGTCTAGCAATGAGAGACTGCAGAAGAAAGTGAAGAGGAGAACGGGGGTGTCTGCAACACCATGAAGGCCACTACCACATCCATAAACCTTAGTAATGTTTAATTCACAGTCACATATTTTCAGAATTGAAACATTTTCAATTCTAATTATTCACAATGAAATACATTTTGTTATTCATGCTATTGACATTGTAAATGACAATGCCATTTATTTATCTGTTTTCAAAACCAACACATAAATAAACAATTTGTCATTTACAATGCCAATAGCTCTAACTTTGTCAAAGGCGAAACCGCTGCATTGTAAATGCTTGTTTCCTTCACTGAAATCACAAAAACTACTTTCGTGTAGGGTGACCTTGCAAGGTGGATGAAGGGCCATCAATAGCTCTGGCAGTGGCCTATGAAACAGCACCAGCTTATTGATTTGATGTTCAGTCATTCCTTAACATGATAACTCTGACAAAGTTTAACAGTCATAGGATAACATTAGCCCCAGAGCTTTGCGTGGGTGTCGGAACCCAGCTTTTGAATAAAGACTGTGTGGGTTCATAACTGAGGTTCAGTAGGAGCCGGAACCTTCCTGGTCTGGGCGCTAAATTTTAACTTTAGTACATTTCAAGTGCGGATTTAAAGACATTAATTTTAATAGGTTTCACCTCTAGCTGGAACATCTCTTATTAACTTTGGGCATACTTTGTATCATCCGATGTTTGGTGCCAACAACTGCACATTCTCCTTTAGTGGTAGGTCTTGAATCTGCAACATACAGCTACCACTGAAGGGTACTGGCATCTTAGAATCCAGCATGGGGCAAGCAGCAGGGGCAGCTGCGCACAGCTAAAGTGAGGGAGCGGGGGAAATATATATGTCGACTCAGGCTGACTCCCTGATCTTCTCTCAGCAGTCAATGCGACAGAAGTTCCCCACCCAATCCTGGCTCTGCTCTCAATAGCATGAGAGCAACACCAGGATTGGTCTGAGCAGCCTAGTTTGCCGCTCAGACAATGCCTGGGAGTCTGCGCGGTTTCTCCAACCCGGGTGTGTAACACAGCCGGGTTGGAGAAACCTAAGTGAGCATGCCAGTTTGTCTGGAATAAGACGGCGGCCACACAGAAATGTGCACTTTACAGCGGCACTCCTCCCCCTGCCATGGTCCGGCCCCGCCCCCCCCTACACTGACATCAGGTTAGTAAGTCAGCAGAAAATAAAATGATATTGTTTTATCATTTTATTTTTTGCTTACTGACTGACAAGTGGAGTGACGCTCTTTTGCCATTACAGAGGAGCCGTCCCTGGCGAGCATGGAACACGTGCTTTCGCAACTTTACAATGGGTGCGCACCAGGATTCGAGGGAAACACCGCATCCATCCATGCTGCATTATTGATGCTTACACATGAATGCATTGCACCAGGGCTTGTTGGGAACATTTGAATCCAAGATCAAAGGCAGAATGGCAAATCGAGCACTCTGATGGAGAAGGCAAGCAACCACAGAGCTGACTCTTCACAAACAGAATCAATTTCGACTACCGGACCACATGACTCACTTTAAGAGCCGAAAGTGAAAAGGGGGAGCTTTTCCCCAAAATAAAAAGATAACAATTGATCAACTTAATCGATAAAAATAATATGTAATATAAAAAGTTATCAAAAATGTCACAAAGTTTACATAAAGCATCTACGCTGCAACGCTGTGATGCACCTTTTACGTACCTATGGGCAGCAAAATGAAGAAGAAAAAAACTTCACATTTGCCAATAAAATGAGTCCATTTATTGCACCAGAGAATCAAGTCTTTTCTGTTGTGCAGCCAAACACAGCGGGGTATATTTATATCAAGGCCACTGGTGCAGTGAGGAGGACTTGAGCCTGTGAATTTCCAGCTACTCTTTCTCATTGTTTTTAACAACGAGAAAAAGAGCCGACGGCCCTACCTTTTCCCCGCGCCACGCTCTGGTGTCGTTTACCTTTACTGACTAACGCCAAGGCTCATGAAGTCTTAACCAACTGGAAATTACTGGGCAGAGAACTCCTCACTCCATTACGGTTTCCATCATTACCGCGTACATACGTTTCAGACACTGTAATAAGAAAGTGGGAGCTGTTTTCACGTCTCATTTGCGAAGAGTGATACCAAGGCTGCTGCAAGGGCTAGAGATGACTCGGAGGGCTGGAGCTGTGCCGAGCATCCGAAAGAGGTGCTGGGAGATGCGGGGGCGGGGGCAAAGGGGAGGTTGTTGATGGACGTGCACAGAATTCACAGAACAGGCTTGCTGCATTATGATTTTGAGCGATTGATTTATGTACAGAACGGTGCTCAGATGGAAAGACGCAGAGCAGCACATTTAGCAGTGACATTGTTTTCTGTTACAACAAAACACAGATGCAGAACATATAGAAAATAATAACATTGGGAGAGGGTGGTTCAGAAGAAACATTAATGAAGCAAGCATCAGACATTTTTCATTAACATTATTTTATTTGGTTCCTGTAAACTCAGTCCAACAGGATTAGTGTATAGGAAACAGTTGTCATTTCTCCCTTTAAGTGTAAATGTGACATAAGTCAAAGTTAAGATTGCAGTCAAAGGCATTAGAGATAGCATTAGAAGCAATGAACGGTTGCAGGTTTTCTTCCGAGTTGACCAAGCCCTGCTGGATGGATATGAAGAAAGCGATCAGACGATCCTGTGCATTCTGTCATAGATTTACTATGTATACACATTTGGGTTTTTCTCTTTTCCAAGGCAGGAACCATGCAACACTGTTTGCAGCTTGAAAAAGTCTATAGTGTGGTGATGGGAATGCTGGAAACATAGGCTGACAGAGAAGGGGACTCTTACAATAAGCATAGTGGGCTGTGCAGAAGGAAGTTTCTGTTCTTCACAGCTATCGGACTGCTCAAGGTTTAAAATGAAATTACAGAGCCAATTGATGTCATACAGCACCTGTTTATTAGAACGTTTCGGCACATTGAAGATGAAATGACCAGCCTTACTCAGGGCTCCAGTAGCAAGTTTCATGCTACGCAACGATGAGAAGATCATTTGCATCCCGGATGAGCCCCATCAAAAATGATTACGTGATAGTGATGTTTAAAGAAGAACACCTTTAAATGAACACCATACTATTCCAGCTCTGCGCTGTACAGCTGAGAAAGGATGTTGGTGTTGCGAACAGTTTCAAAACGTAAATGAGCAAAAGGTTATTAATTTGTCATTTTGTGGTAAAAACAAAACCTTTAAAGCAATTTGTGCATTCCAAAATGGGCAACAGCTCACTTGCCACTCTTTAGATTTCCAAACGTTGCTTGAGAAACATGTAACTTATTTTGCAATAAAAAGACGCAACAAAAAGAGAACAGCCTTGGTAAAGTGCCAGATTAAAGTAAAACAGGAAGATGCTTAACTTCTCACAAATTATAATCAATTACTTTTTCATCCAGGTCTGATGTGGGGCCTTGTAGATAGGTGGTTAGCATGTGATGCTTTTTACACGTAATTTATTATTTAACTCCCATTATGTAAGCATTTTTGCCTGAGGGTACCAAAGCACTGAACAGAGTATGCAGAATGGCAACACTAGTGAAGGCAACAGTTAAAAATAACCAAGAGATTTTAAGATTCCAGATTTTGAGTGCTGAATGCATGCCTAAAATTGTACCCATTTTCTTCAAGGCAGACCAATGTGCAGAAACTTAACTCAATTAGACCCAGCATGTAAACTTTTAGGGCTTACTTTTAAAGGGTTTGCAGAGAAGCAGTCTCTTATCTTTTGCTTGTTTTGCCAAGGTATTTTGAGTTTCTATTTTCTTCAGAAAGACTTTTCATGCTGTTCTACTCCCACATTTGCAAATGAGTAAAAGTAAGGGTGTCGGTATCCATCTTCCCCTCACCCTTAGTACACACAGAGCATAAAAAAGAGGCACTTGAAGAGTGACCCCGAGAGGAGGAGCGTTATAAAGGCAAGCATTACATTTTGCTTCACTTTTAGTGCAAGTAAAATAATGTTAACAGCGAATGAAAAAAAGGAAAATATGAAGACATTTCAGAGATGGGTAGAGCTGTCCTAGGTGGTTTTAGTGTTACTGAGTAAGGCTGTATGCTTGCAAGAAATAAAAGTCAAACCAGAGGAAATTGATGCTGAACTAGACGTTTGGTATTAATGACACTATTGATGTTCTTGTTTTAATCTTGTGCAGTGTCAAAACACCATTAAACGCGAGTATCTATGCCCCACTACCATCAATTTTCACCAACCCTTTATCAATAGATGTCACTTAAGATACAAGCATTAGTTATGGATATGTAAATATTCAGAGTGACACTCTCGTTCTACCTTTTCCAGTTCCAAGCAACATTTCAAGATTATACAATGAGTCGAAACATTGAAGTTACAAGTTTGGTGCAAGAGGGGCAGAGATTATGCAGATAGTTTCTTTTTTACTGCACACAATAGTGATGATTTTGCATAATTTCTTTTTTACCTGCAATCACATTGATATGGTTTATTTTATTCTCCAAATACGGAGAGAGTGCTGAGAAGCTTTAAAGCACTGCATTACTGAGCTCTAACCTAAGGTACAGACTTACCCAAAATCACAGTGTTTGTTGGGAGCCTAGCTCGGCCAGAGGTGTTGTTCCGCCCTTCTCAAAGGTCAATGTGCTACATAAAGTTATTAACGACACGTAGAGTGATTTAGAAAGGGATGTACATGCTAAGTTCAGCAATACAGGTCTGCGAATAAAAGCGGTGTTTGGGCTATAGTGTGCGCTATCAAATAGCAGAAGAGGCTGAGATTACTCCTAATGCATTTTGCACTGAGACAATGACCTCTACCAAAAGATGGCTACTTGTTCCTGATTTATATAATGCTGTGCTAAAGAGGCACTGGAATGAAACGGTGCATTTCAATTCAAGCATTGGTGCTAATCTGAGGACACTGAGTCTTCCCTACATGCCAGTCTTTCAAGCAACACTTGTCTGCTAAAACAATTGTTGACACCTACAGAGTCTAGTGTAATCAGTGGATTGGATATTGCATTAGCAACTTCCCCTGTTTCCACACGTATCCTTTATCGCCTCGCCCTGCTTGTTCAGTACCAAATATCAAAGCATCCCTGCTCAAGGCACTATTCCTAAAACATCCATTCCTTCGTCCAATGACACTCCATAACTAGGGTATTTTGCTTTCAATCACACTCACAGTGTTCTCTGAATTGGTGTTTTGGTTTTAAACAAGTATGCATTTGTCGCTTTTTAGCCTGCCAGTGTTCATATATGTGCCAGGAGGAAGACCACGAGTAACGCTCCAGGTCTGTTAATTTAATCCACGCACTAGGGGAAGACCCAGAGGTGAACAGTGATTTTCTGCTGTCGGTGGTGGGTTCTTTAGAAGCCCCTAATTCCACATAAATCTGCTGTCGACTTTATAAAATGTAACATCGTCAGGAGGCCTCAAAACATGTCCCCTACTGTGATTACAATAGTTTTCACTAGCAGCTGGGCGAGTGCATGAAACACTCTATCAGCCTTGGGGGTAAGGTGTTCCTTGCAAGAATTTTAGTACCGGGGCATGTCCTCACAGACCCACGCTCGTGGGTTCCACATTGTGCTATATGAGACCCAAATAGGTCTCACCAACATGACAGTAGGGCTGTTTTGCTATTACAATGGTACTTTAAGACTACACAATATGGCGTGGGGCTCCGACAGCACAGTAGGGTTCTGTAATCAATTGTATTCTTTAGACTATTCTGGAAAGTGTAACTTTGTCACATTTACCAACGTTTCTACAGTAGGATCTTTCACAAAACGTTGTGCTCCACTGAACATAATAAGAAATAGGAAATGGTCGGGTAGTGCAGCAGCTTTTAGGGGAGCTAAAACTCCAAATAGGAGTCCTTTTTTCCACCAACACAGGCATACAAGATAAACAGCACCCAGTCTAAAGCTTAGTTTACATTTCTGTTGTTGAAAACACCATTTTCTCTGTGCAATAAAATTTCTATGTCGGAATTCTAGTCTAATGTTACATTTTTTAATGTTGTGCATTGCAAATAGTTACCTTTTCCGAATGTGTTAAGTGTCTGGCTGTCAGCAAGCCCCTCCCGAAGGTGATTATTGGTGGGCGAGCCGTCAAGGAGGACTGCATTAGGGTAGAGTAATTTTTTTTAACTATTAGGTCACAATAGGGGCATGTGTTGCTGTCAAATTGGTCAGTCCCTAACATGACCCAATATTCAGACTCTGCGGGGGAGGAGGGTTGGATCACCAATTCTTGTCGCGGCTTTGTACTGATCGACCTGAACACCCTGGCAAGGTCGTGGATGTATGGCTGGATGAACAAGTAGGTTAAAAGAGGCAAAGAAGCATCAGAGAACGTATATTTTAACAGAAAACACACACTCTTATTCTTGGAATCACCTATGCGCAGGCTTTCCAACACCAAAAAGCAATCTTCTGCTGAGCGACTCTTCTCCAAGAATTCCGCATCGCAAAAACCAGCCCCCGAACTCTCCGCAGGAAGGGGGTGGCATGCACCCCTACTTGCAGGCGGGGCGTTTTAAGGGTTTCCCCATCCCCGGCTTGAAAACAAAGCTTCGGGTACAACACACGGGCTCCAGCAACTATCAGCGTTGCCACCGCGTCATGGGGCCGGCTACTGTACAAAATGAACAATACAACACACATCGTTTCACAGTCGTTGGCCGCAGTTTCACATGATGGCGCAGCTCTTCGCCCGATCTTTTCTCATCTCTGTGTCATTCAACAAGTCCGTCCTTCCGGGCATCTGAGACACACGCTTAAGTCCTCTCTTTGAGTTGCTGCGCTTTAGATTTTTATGTATCCGGTTCACGGAGGCCAGCGTTGTCACGTGGAACACGTCGCGCACGCTGTTCTCTGACACCTTGGACGAACACTCGACGTAAGCCACCGCTCCCATCTGTCGAGCCAATGTGCTGCCCTGTGATGGTGGGAGAGAAAAGAGACATTGTCAGTCATTTATTTTCAAAATTAAATTCGACAATAAACTAGCGCATACGAGCCGGGTGCAAGTTTGGTGCAGTTATGCTACTATTTTAATGCTTAATGTGTTTTAAAATATTTTGGGAATGGAATGAATATAACTTCTCTAGAGTAAGGCTGTGCCCATGCCTCAAAGAGTGGGCTGCCACCTACCCCTGGGAGAAATACGGTAATTTGTTGTTTTAACAGTTTGCAAAGGCCAGGAGGTGGTATTAAATTGGACTGCAAACAAAATCGTATGAATGGATTTGTAACATGACTTTTCTGTCTTTGTTTAATTATTACTTATGGACAAGGCCACTGGAATTATGCGATGTGCGCATAATTATAGATTTGCCTCATTTGTCACATAATCCATATTCTGCCACGTTATCTACAGTTTTAGCAACAAAACAATTGTTTCCAGCTCAAACGGTTCAAAAGTAAAAAATATGACGACACGTATTGCGCAAAGTGGAAGCCTCTTTGCAAAGTTGGACTGGTCACCTTTCTATTGCTTATTGCTATAGTTGGATGTTAACGCTGGTGCTAATGAGGAACCCATAGAGTGGTACCAGGTTTAACAAGCATTGGTAAATGCATACATTTTTGAGTATGGGATAATAAATAGGTTAAGTGGTGTGGGAGCAGTGTATGAGTGCAAGGAGAACTCTAGACAAATCACTTAGTCTCCCCGTGCCTAACAAAAATGAATGTGGCCGTCTGTAATGCAACTGGTGCTCATGTAAAGCGCTCTGATACCTTCGGGTTGAGTTTGCACAATATAAAACAAAAAGTTGATAAGTGCCTGAGTGCAAGGTGAAGCTGTCTCAATGCATGGTGATAGATGTGTGTTCAGTGCAGAATGAGAATTGTGCAAGTGTACAGGGTCAGAGATGTTACCCTGCACAAGGTAAGAGGTGTGCGAGTATAGGGTGAGCAGTATGTCAATAGTATAAATGCAGGATGAGTGGTTTGAGTTCAGGGTGAGCGGTGTGGGTGGAGGGTGAGAGGAATGTGAGTGCCGGCTGAAAGGTATGCCAATTGTGAGTGAGTGCAGAATCAGGACTGTGTGAGTGGTGGATGAGCAGTATCTGACTGCCAGGACAATGTCAGGGTAACAGTGCAGAGTAAATGGTGGGTGAGTGTGCAGGGTGAGTGGTTTCTGAGAGTAGGTGAAAGGTATGTAAGTGTTGTGCAAAGTTACAAAATGAGGCAAAGCCGTGCGGTTTCCTAATATGCCAGAGACAGCTCTCTGGGCACAGCTCACCAGGTTCTTGATGAAGCACAGCTTGTCTGTTCTATCACATGTGGCATCTGAGCAGGGACCGTCCGGCAGATCACAAACTAGTTGATGTTTTTACTGCACACATCCAGGATGCTGCAAAAACTGACGGCACATGCGCACACAAGATGCACGTCCCATGGCACAGTTACCAAAGGACAACGCATGTACACACAGGTAGCACGGCTCGCAGCACCTGTAGCAAAAGACTACACATGCGCACACAAGAAGAACGGTTCCTGGCACAGGTACCCGAGGAATGTAGCTGCTGCGTCCGGTACTATGCATGCATGCATGGAAGACACTTCTTGCTGCAATGCAGCAAGTTTCCAAAGGCTTCGAACCTCTATGCACTCAAGCACAACCAATAATCACTCCTAGAGCAGTGTCGTCTCCTGATTTCTTATTATTGTGACTGCTGCCTGACTCCAAGATGGCAGCAGTCTCACACTGGCCAAGATGGGGAGGTGTCGAGATGGTTGATGGTGGTCATTAAAATGGTGCATGGGAGGAGGGAAAATTGGGAGCAATAGGAGGGACAGAGAGAGAGAGCCATACACTCAGAAGATAGTAAAAAAACAAGCACAGAACAAGTGTTGTGCTGGCAAAAGCTTTAAAAATAACATAAAATAGTATGCTACGGCCAATGGAAACAGAGGAAAAGTAAGTGCAAGCACAGGAACCAATGAAAAGCAAGGGGGCGGGATGTTAGCCCCTTTTAAGATTTATTTTGAATACAATAGATTCACAAGCACAGCGCAAGAGCTGTGCAGGCAAAACCTAAAAATGACATAATAATAAAGTAATACTATCACAAAGTGTGCTGCCTTATTCCACATAATTTCCCTTTTATTGCTTCATAATTTAGTCAACCCTACTGCATAATTTGGCCTAAATAAAGCTAACCAATGGAAAGCAATGGGTGGTTTCCAAGTCCTTGTATGTCTGGGTAAGCCCCCAATAAGTCTCTCAACAGATATTGTATGCACAGTCTGGTGTCTGAGAACTAAAAAGGGCAGGGGTGGGGGAGATAAGAGAATCCAAAGAGTGCAGAAGAGCTGTAAAGTGGGAAAGGAAAAGACCTGTAGGAAGCATGGCTCCCAAGTGGCCCTGTGCTATGTGTAACAGAGCCTGTAAGCAACAAATTGCAAGTTGTGTTGCACTTCTTTTAATAATGGCAGTATAAGCTCAGAAACCACAGCATACAACATCCTGTTATATAAAACGACTGAAAGTGTCACACATGCCAAAGGTCCACTTTGCAGGGAGGAGGTTTTTACGGTAATGGAGAAGAGTGCGAGACAAAGAAAATAAAAATGAAAAGAACAGATGTGTAGAAATGTGCAGGAACTGGAGGGACAGTAATGCATGTCAAATTGTCCGGGAGCTGATGTATTGCAATGAGAAAGGATGCAATGGAAAGGGTGGGGGATGATTTGCTGGTCTCACAGTCGAATGTGTAAAAGGGAATGCAGTAGGAGCAGGCAAGTGTGGCAGCATGGGGCGAGGCAGTCACGAAATGATAAACATTTAGTGAGAGAAAAGAAAACCACTAACTGTGAAAGTGCAATCACTAGTGTGAGGAGGCTATAGACGTGGATAAAGTAGATGGGCTCCATACACAGAACAGCCCGGGGTGGTCCAAGAAAGGAGCCCTAGTGGGGGAGGCGGGATGGGGGTAGTGCAGTGAAGAAGGTGCTGGAGAGCGAGAAAGGTGCGGGACAGGGCGGAGTGAAGAAGGTGCAGGGGAGGGAGAAGAACCTGAAGTGGGATGGGAATATTTCATGGTAAGAAGGGTGGACGAGACAGCAGGAGTGGGAGATTAAACACCCACGGGGGAGGAGAGCACAGGAGTGGACGGAGTGAGGAAGGTGCAGGAGAGGGAGGAGAGCATTGGCATGGGAGTGAAGAGGACGTAGGAGACAGTGGGAGGTGAGATCCCCACAGTGGAGGAAGGTGCATGAGAAGAGACCCTGAGTTGGGACGGAAATATTCCACAGTGAGAAGGGCGCAGGAGTGGGAGGTGAATCCTCCACATGGGAGGAGCAGGAGGTCAGGCTAATCTTGGGGAGGAGTTAGCGCCTCAGTGGCAGACAGTGCAGGTCGGTACTACAGGTAGGGCAGGCAGCACCATGAAGGTTTTGAGGGCAGTATACAGGATGTCAGGTGCAGGGGTGGAGCCGGGCAGATGAACCGCAACTGGCTGAGAGGCTCTGAACTTGAATCGTCAGCTCTAGCCAGGGCAGGGGTGCCAGCCAGGACTGTGCCACCTCGACTGAGGTCGGGGCGAAGCGCGTCACCCTGAGCTGAGCCGCGGGCAGAAACACACGATTTTGCCTGCTAAGCAGAGTATAAACATCTGTTTACAAGTACCTTTGCGCTGCACGGAGGGCCCTAGGAGGGCCCTCTCTGTCTGAGTAAAATTGTCTGGACTCGTCCTGCGCATTAAATTGGTGCATGGGAGGAGGGAAAAGGGAGGAGCAACATGAGGGACGGAGAGAGCCATGCACTGGCAGGAAGTAAAAAACAAGCACAGGGCAAATGTTGTGCAGGCAAAAGTTTTTTTTTAAAGTCCCACAAAGCGGATGAAAACAGTACTTGGGCCTCGGGACATTCTTAAGAGAAACACACAAGAAGAACAACAGGAAATAGTATGCTACAGTCATTAAAAACAGAGGACAAGTAAGTGTAAAGTACAGGAACCATTGAAAAGCAAGGGTGCTGGATCTAAGGCCCTTTTAAGATTTATATTAAATACAATAGATTTGATAAGCACAGTGGAAGCGCTGTGAAGGCGGAACTTAAAAATGTGAAAAACATGTTTTTATGTTGTTGTAAATTGGGGGGTGGAGAGGGTGTGTTCAATGGTAGTTTAACAGTGGAAAACAGCAACCTGCGGTAGGGAGACATCTAACATACACTAAATGTGTGCAACCATGGGGAGATTAGGTAAAGTGAGGAGGACAGGAATTTTGTAAAATGCAGAGCCATAATCAGCAAGCAACGGCGAGAGGGTGCAAGAAGGAAGGGGCACAATTGCAAACTGTAAGAAGGCGGGGAGGCGGTCTTACAGTAACAAGTCAAGTGGCCACAACTGATGCAGGATTGCAACAAAAGGTCTCTTAACTAACTGAAACTGAGCACCGAACATCAAAATACCATTTTGCCTTGGGAGCCAAAAGTCCTTGGGGCATATTATCAAGGGGGTTTATCTCCGCTTTTTTGGCTTTAAAAGCCAAGAAAGCGGAGATAAAATTATCTCCCTATTACCAAGCTGTCGCTAACACCAGTTAGCGACAGCTAATAGGAGATAGCGACCATCTTGGGCCCCGCTTTGCATGTCAGTGATATTTATCACTAATGACATGCAAAGTGGGCGTGCCAAGATGTTAGCGACTGGAAACAGTCGCTAACATCGCTATCTCCTATTACCAACTTTTGGAGATAGTCGAGCTAAGCGCGAATATCTCCAAAAGCTAACACCTGCCCAGGAGCAGTTCTTAGCCATGTTATCCAATGGGAGGTGGATAACATGGCTAAGAGCATTTGCTCGATAATGCATGAATATCGCTGACTTTTCAGCGATATTCATGCATTGCGGCCGTTTTTTATCGCATTTGCGATAAACCTTGCTAATAGCAAGGTTTATCTGCGATAAAAATCGCCGATGTGCGGCGATAATTTTTGTCTCTAAATAAGTTAGAGACAAAAATTATCTCTATTGGTTGGTAATATGCCCCCTTGTGCTGCCTAAACTAGAAGTAGAACTGAGAAAGCGACAGACAACGAGACAGAGAAATAAGAGGAACCGAACAGAGCGGACAAACCAAAAAATTTGGAAGAGAAAAAAAACTGTGCGAGCAGCTACAAGGCTACAAGTGCTAGCATGCATGCAGCATGTAGTTCTGTGTCTGTGGCCCAGTCACAAGTACCTTCCTCCGCTCCCAAACATCCAATGCCAACATACATTTGTCGCATGATAATGTTCCTCATCAAAGAACTAGCTGTGCCAGGCAAGGGCCGTGGATGATACATGACAGTAAATGACATTCAAAATCATTCTCATGTCAGCTTCTACCGTGTGTTGGAAACATTGACTGACAGTTAGATTTGCGCAAAAAGCTATAATTTGCAAACGTGTGCCATTGTTTTTGTTCTTTCCTGGGCTTCTGTTCCCATTTTGACCCTGTGTGTTTACCTTGAGGCACTTGCTCAATAAAAAAATGTTTGAAGGGCGTCCGCTTTATTACCACAGAACATTGTAAACGTTTTTGTGTAAAATATTGCATGAGTGGCCAGAGGTCGGAAACTGAAGTAATTCACCTGTTTATTATGGAAACTGGAGAGGGTAGGAAGAATGGGATCTGTGCTACAGAAGATGGCCACAGTGGTAAGAAGAAGAGGGTTTATAGCTCCTTTGCAGAATATCTCTTACGGGAAAAGTCCAAGATATTTCTGGGCTTCAGAAAAATTATGTTGCCACTGGAGCACTCCCTGTTTTTTAAACAGGCTATTTGGCGCGTTGCTTGTAATCTGGCACTCCCTATGGATGCACCTGCCCTACACTTGCACAAACACTCGGACCTATCCCTTCCCACTGACAGCCACATGCACAGTATGCACAGATTAATGAATACATTGTTTGGGAGAGGGGGGGCGGGACTTCTTTAGTAAGATACCAGGACGTCAGCATGGCCACACGATGAGTGACAACAAAATATCAGGTCATCTGCTTCTCTTTTCAAGATGAGAGGTGCGGTGTGTGTTCAGGTGCTCTAGATTATTACACAGTGATGGGAGTGCAACTTCTTGACAGATAAGTGTTTTAAAGCAACGATGTGAGAAGAGCACCCGGGAGGAAAGGAGATGGCATGCAGATGCACTCATTTGTAGAGCGAGATAACAAATGAAAAAAAAAACACTTAATTCCCCCATGCTTGTAAAAATAAACGTTTCCTTGCGTAATGTAACTCACGTTCTTGTAAAACGCTCCAAGCTCTTCCCGCTATATAAAACAAACTATGATGGAGGTTGGCAACTAGCGAGAGACAAGACATGTAGAAGTGTCTGCGTTTAAAATACATTATGGAATTAAGCAAATTTACATTTCCTTTGAATTTAGTTAATTTTGCTGGTTTTTATTTTGGCAAGTTTACATTGCACTTTTCTCAGACTATGATCCTCAAAATACTAGAAATCAAATTAATAATGGAACCGTGCATCATCGCACACACCATTTCACCAGCCCTAAAATTTACTTATTTCTGGTCCTTCATGGCTGTTTCTCGCATTTACTTGAGCGCATCCCTGCAGGTCTCTGAGGCCAAACCACTGCTGACAAAACACTCCATTCAGAGAGAAAATGTGCTATATCAGCTGGAAAAACAAGCACAGCCCAATATGAATTTTCTTGTTTTAATGCGTAGGCAAAACCTATTGGCTTTGCCAATGTAAAAACAAACGTACTAAAAAACGAAACCAGAGGACAGTCTGGAAAGCCAGACGCTCTGGAAAATTACAGTAACTTTCTTTCTGTCCTGTTAAAAATGACACTAAATTGTTACATGCGCTGCAAGCCTTTTTTCCCTGTTCATTTCGCCTAGACCCAAATGAAGGTAGTGAAGAAAGACGGAAATTCTGTGCTGTGCTTACACAGATTACGAAACAATACGATCACGATGTTATATTATGCTACCAGAATTTGTGTAGTGATTTGTGTGGACTTGTAGGGTTTACGATGTCTAGGCATCTTTCCTGCTCGGCTCTGAATACTGAATGTAAGAGATTTGAATGAAGTTTTATGTTTACATCTGTTTCATTACTGCAGTTTCAAATCAAGTCAAGAGCATACAGAGTTAGAGAACATCTCTCTAAATGCGTTATAAAGATACAACTTTTAAGGATCTAGAGATAAATCTAAAAACAAAACATAAAAAAACAACCCCCCTCCCACCCAACCATGCCCACCTACATCCCCCCCAACCTGTCCCAGTACCATCAGCTGAGTAAACTATAATGTCAGGGAAGTGGAATGTTCCTTTTTGAGTGATCTACGAACTAGGATGTATCGGGTTCAGTCAAGCGAAGTAGCCGCAGGTATTGGGGACAAGTCAACTCTCTAAAGTCCTTGGTCAACAAGGCTATGAAGGGTTGCAAGATTGTTCGGAAAGTGTCATCTCGTGATGTCAGTGATAGGGTGAGCTTCTCCACCCCCAGTATGTCCCACAAGCATCTAAGCCATGCCATATGGGTCGGAGCAGGGAGAGAACCCCATATTGCCAAGACGGTCTGGTGCGCAGGTCCCAGGGCTATACTGATCTGGCAGCCTCTACGGGAAGTGTGCGGGAAAGTGATTGGGTTAGATAATCCAAGTATGGTGTACGAGGGGAATCTAGGGAGCTGGGTAGAGAAGTGGGTATCAATGTTGTCTAAGATTGTAGACCAAAATGCTGCTAATACTGGGCACTCCCAAAGAACGTGCCTTTAGCCCCGCACTGTCGCCAGCAGGCATCACTGCGGGTCGGGTTACCCTTGTTTAATCGCACCATGGTTAGGTACCAATAGGTGGTGATTTGACCACCGCTTCGGTGCTTGCCATGTTGGGAGTGGTATGCTGTGCCCTGTAATAGATGTTGTGCCATTCCTTGAGGGTGAGCGAGCGACCGAGCTCAGACTCCCAGCGTTTTTGCAAGGGGGGTATGTCACCGGTCTGAGGAGGCTGCAGTAGAATGTATAGCTCTGAGACGAGGCGCTTATCTGAATTTTTCCCCAAGAGCCATCTCTTGTATGGCGTCAACGGCCTCTCTGCCCTGTGCGAGTTTACTGATGTGTCACCCAATGCCTAATCTGGAGATATCTGAACCGCTCCGCCTCGGGGATGGAATAGTCTGCTCTCCGGGCGGCAAAGGACCCCGGCCCCTCATGATTAAAGAAACGGCCTATCGCCCTACAGGGTGACTCCCACCATATCTGAAAGGAGACCCCAATGCCCGGCGTGAATGCTGGGTTATCTGCAATTGGGCTCCGGGGAGGGCAAGTAGGTCAATCTTCCCTTGTGGATACACACGTCCCAGGCTCGAAGCAAGGAACCTGAGATGGAAGAGAAGTATAAGGTTGGGGCTGAGTGTGTTCAGGGCAGAAACTGGACTTTCGCCAATGACATACCGGCCAGAGCCCTGTCCACGAACAGCCACCTCTTCCCGGATTCGGATCTGGCCCATTCCACAAGATAACAGAGCTGGCCGCCTGATAGTATCTGATTAGTCAGGGGACCCCAGTCCTCCTTCCACAGGGGGATCCAGCTCCGCTCTTTGCTCATTCTTGGTCTTCTACCCGCCAAAACAAAGTGATTCAGTGTCTCCTGAAGGGCAGCTATCGTACCAGCTGGGGGAGACAGCGGTAATGCCTGAAAGAAGAAGAGGACCCTGGGTAGGATAGTCATTTTAGTTGCTGGTACGCGGCCCAGGAGGGAGAGGGGATAGTGTCGTCATCTATTGAGCTCTGATCGGACACGGGTCAGTAGTGCCCCATAGTTTAAAGTATTTGTTTGTTCCTTTGTCCTACAGAGCTGGATGCCCAGATAGCGGACTGAGTCGTCCGCCCAGCAAATAGGATACATATGCTTTAGCTCATCAAGCTCTAGAGGGGGAACTGTGAGTCCAAGACCACAGGACTTGTGTAGATTCATGCGAAGCCCAGCTATTGCCACAAACTTCTCCAGCTCAGCCAGGAAGGGAGGCAGGCTCCTGACCGGGTCGTCCAGCATCACCATGACATTGTCTGCATACAGACTGAAGCAATGTTCTTCTCCCCCTAAAGGTGTCCCTCTGATGAGGCTGTATTTGCAAACCCGCTGTGCCAAGGGCTTCATGTAAAGGAGGGGATACCGGGCAGCCCTGTCTTGTACCCCTGCAAAAGGAAAAGTACCCCGAGTCCCCCCATTGACTCTCACGGACGCTCAAGGGGTCCGGTATCCGCTGAAGACCCAGGATCGAAATCTCTCTCCAAAACCGAAGTGTTTCATTGTTGCTCTAAGAAAAAAGGCCTTTCGGCATCGACCGAAAATAGCATACTGGACCCTTGCCGTCAGTGGGCCTTATCTATAAGGTGTAGTAGCCTCTTAGTATTATCGGCACAGGGACGAATCCCGATTGATCAGGGTGAATAAGCCCCTGCATCAAGGGGTTCAGGCGCGCCGCCAGGATGCCTGTAAAGAGTTTTGAGTCTGGGTTGAGGAGTGATGTGTGGCGATAGTTAGCACAGAGTTTTGGATCTTTGACTGGCCTGGGGATAACTGTGATATTTGCCTCTAACATGGAAGCCGGGAGAGAACCTGAGTCTGCTATTGAGTTAAGTGAGCATCGGGGCACATTCCACACAAAAACCTTGCAAAATCAGGTGAAGAAGCCATCCGGTCCCGGGGACTTCAAAGGTTTCTGCCTCGAGATGGCCGAGATAACCTCGTCCAGCCGGATAGGTTCGTGAAAAGAGGATGCCTGAGAATCGTTCAGTTTGGTAACGGGGCATCACAAAGGTATTCTGCTATGTCCTCGGGAGGGGCAGATTGCCTCGAGTACAGCGCTGCATAGAACTCCCTGAACTGGTCTGCTATAGAGGAGTCATCCGTCAGGTCTAGCCCACTCTCCGTCTGCAGAGAGTGAACGGTATTAGCCTGACGTTGGGCTCGTAGTCGCTCGGCCAAAAGTCTGCCGCTTTTATTGCCATTGAGATAATACAGGTGCTTAAGACGTACTAAGCCAAATTCTGCCCTGTCTTGATCCCGTCAGGCTAATTGTTTCCGGGCTGCCTCCAACTGGTGCCACACCCTGGGGGCCCCAGTTCGGTGATGAATTCCCACAAGCTCCCTGACCATCTCCTGGACCACGGCTCTTTTGAGGTACCTCTGTTTGTTGTCGGCAGCCGAGAGGGATATAAGCTCCCCCTGACCACTGCCTTTAATGGATCCCGGACCATCAGGAGGGGTACCTCCACAGTGTTGTTTGCTTTTAAGTAATCAGTGATAACTTTCCTAATCTTAGCCTTCACATCTGGTTTCCGCAATAGAGTCTCTCTTAAGCGCCATTGACGCCAGACCAGTTGTTGTAAGGGGGAGTGAATTGACTGAAGTTTTCAAAGTAAAATGCATCGATATGTTGAGCCAGGTAAAAAAGAAATAAACAAAAACACCCTGAACAAAAGCACACTCGATACAAAACTTTGAGATTCTGGAAAGTGATGACGGTTGCAGCTATGCGTAGGATTACAAATATATATATTTTCTCTGAGGAAGTGAATTTGCATGCCGGATTGCCCAAACTACATCCAAAATTCACTGCCTGGAAAAAAGTGTACATTTCCTATTCTTAATGCCATAGTGGTGTATACAATGCAGTGAGTTTTTATTCATGAAATATAGATTTCCTCAACATTAAAGTCATAATTAGCATTCAACAAGAAGCTAACATTTTTTGTGAGCATATCACCTTGACTTTTGTCAAAATATGAGACTATTGACTGTAGCCAGTTTAATGAGAGATAAATGGCAAGCACCTCACTCAACACCCGAAAGAAACGTTTCACACACCAATCACAAATGTTTTGAGTACAGGCCTTAAACCAACCTGGAATGATAAAGGATGGTATTGCTTTGACAGTGATCACCAAGTTTTCAACAAAGTCCTATTTTGAAAAATACCAGACGCAATACAGTAAGTCACGAACACTTACTCACAAAGGAGAGAAGTTGCGACAGGGTTACAAAATCTGTTTCAGTTTACAAAATAGCTTGTTTAAGTGACAGCGCAAACGGGATTAATAACTCAGGAACTGCAGTTTTTAACGTGCAAAACAAACTGGAAGTTACAGCAGAATATGGCAACAGTGCTCACAATTAAAAAAGAAGTTTGACAGAGGGGATTGGACACAGTGTACTTGGATAATGGGAAACGTATAAGAAGAACACATGGAGAAGAAGAGGAAATGGTATGCTACAACCAATAGAAATGGACGAAAAGTAAGTGGCAAGCACGGGAATGAATGGAAAGCAAAGGCAGAACGTTAGCCCCTTTTCAGATTTATATTAAGTACAATAGATTTCAGCAGGCTAAACTGAAAAATGATCAAATAATGAAGTAATATTATTAAAAAAACGTATTGCATTAGGATGCATAACTTGCCATTTCATGCACCTTAATTTACTCATCCCTGATGCTAATTTGGTCCACTCCTGCCTCATAATTCTAGCGACCCTGTTTATAGATCATTAACGCAACTATAGAACACATTTAATAGTTCTTCCTATTTAAATTTTCTAGTTCAAGTATGTACAGATAAATGCTAAAAATAGCGGCTTGATGCAATGTTGCTTATTTTTTACAGGCCGGGACAGCAAAATACTGGTGTTGCCCGTACAAAACCGGTCAGGTGGCAACATATTGGAAATTAGAAAAAAGATATTAAAAGTATTTTCATTTTGAAAGTGTGTCGTATTAAATAATATTATATTGTTAATATCCTTTTAGCCAATTTACTGCCCCCTCTCTCCAGTGTTTTTTACTGGGATGACCAGTATTTTCTATGTCCTGGCCAGTACTAAGATTAGGAAAGTCACCTAAAGCCGATATTCTTTCCTCTGATCAGGGTTTAAAGAGGTAAATATTAGAAACAATTACTTTAAAATGTTTTTACAGCTGGCTTAATAATCCCAAACTGATAATTACAGTAAACAAAGACAGAAAGGCCATGTTAAAAAAATAATTACAAACAATTTTTTATAATGTTCTATTTAAGGACAACGTCCACACCTTTGTTTACTCATGAAAATTGAACAAATGGCTGGTATTCCCAATATTACTGCCCATTATGATATTTTATAGAATGACATTTGCGATTTGGTGTTTCCACCAGATCCTGCAGGTTTTCACCCAGTGTTTGACCCAGGGGTTGCAACTGCTTGATGGTGTAACACCACATCTTGTACTCCTTTTAGAGCTGGTAACACCTGTCAAGGATCCCATTTGGACTACCATGGGCACACAAAATGAGACCTCTAGCCCTTTTGCCCCGCACCTCCCATCCAGGGATACAGTCAATATTTTTGCCCTTTTCTGTCACTATCCATTCTTTGTGGGACTAAAAGCAAGTGTGAATTTTTGAGAATTTGGAAGTTATAAATCCTTTCCATTTTCTCCTTTCATCTCCATTTTCACTCTGGTGCATGTCAATTCACGCGACTGCTACTTATAGAAAATGAGCCAATCCTGGTTTTTTTTGCTGCTCCCTAGAATTCTACTGCCAAATCAGAAAACTGCATCACAGGCAGTCCAGTGTTGCACCAACCCTTCCACATTATATTAAAATAGCACCAACACCAGTTTTCAGTGGCATTTGTTCTACCTGGCCGGGCACAAAAATGAGTTTTGCACTCACTGACCATTACAATCCAATGGCTTGTAGGTAAAACGCCTGTGTACATTTGTACTGGCATAATATATGCAATGCTTAAATGCATGTGTAAATACTCCACTGGCATCATGTATTGTTAAAGCCTTTCCAACCGACGGTTCTCGAAGCAGGACACCCAATTACAGGCTTCTCAAAATCATAGCTTTCTCAGCATACCTGCGTCACCTTTGGCCGCCATTAAGAGCTCTGCAGCGAGGCTTAAAAACCACTCTTGCTTATCTGACAGTTGAACGCACATTAAAACCAATACATTTCCCCTACGTTTGTGGACAAAGTGTAGCGCCGCCTGCTTGGACGAGCTTTCAGTGTTTTTGATTTTTACAGTTTTCTGGCCGCCCTCTCCTGACCTTGTTAATTTAAAAAGCTTATTGCTCAGCGGCAGAATATATTCAGCCGTCAACTGTGTGAACCCGAAGTATTTTACTGGCCTGTCAGGGCTACGAGAACCGCCACGGAGCTGGCGTGGGCGAGGGGAAAAACACCTTGTAGCGGGAGCTTATCGAAGACCGGAGGCGAAGGGTCAGGAAAACTGCAGAGGCAAGAAAAACCGCAGAGAATTTGCATAGCTGTCTCAGAATAATTGCATCTGTTTCCTTTCTTTTTAAATATTTGCAAAGAAACATAATATTCTACAACAGTGAGCAATAGGGACAAGGGCCTCCTACACACTGTCTCCCAGAAGAAGCGATTTTCTCTGCTTCTTTGAAGACAATAAATTAAGATAGGTCATTATCCAAGGGAGAGGGCCCAGTGATGAACTGTCTTCCCATCAGCATCTGGCCAAAGTGACATCTTTCTGACGCCGATTCTACTCCAAAAGGCTCCTGCGAGCTTTTGGTACAGGGAAGCAGAGAGCTACATATGATATTAACTAGGTTCGGTATGACAGCACCATTCTACTAAAAAATGGCGATTTTCAAAGACTAGCCCCTCAAGGTCATGTATGTAGTCAAAAAGACCCACCTTGAAGCACACTCGTCTTCCCAAATTAGATTAAAAAACCTAAAGAGGCCATGTGGCCAAGTGAAGCTCCAGAGGCGGCCATGTCGTATGTGGTGGGTAACTCGAATAGTTCCTTTTTTGTTCACTTACAGGTACAGCCAAAAAACTGAGGACTCCCATCAACCACTACAAAAAAATCCAGACAGATTAAAGGGTATTGTGGACATTCTGGAGCTTACGTTTAGAGTATCACTGGGGCACAGTACAATTGGAACTACTCCACCCAGTCATGTTTTTTAACAAAACAAAAAAAATGCAGAACCCTAGCAACTTCACCACTGGCTCTAAACACTGCACGAAGCCAGCTTCCTCTGCAACCTCTACTTAGGACAAAAGGAGGGCAAAGGGCAAACGTTTGAAATCATTGGTGGACATGATTTCCTGGTTAATTTTGAGGTACTTCAAAATGGAGGGCATCTATGGGTATTCTTAAGGAGGAGTCCTGGCTAGCAAGACTCAATGTCAGGGACATCTTATACGCAGGGGCATAAAGCAGGCCCTCCAGCCCCCGCAGAGCAAGAGGGCCGCCAGACCTTCCAGGTACCTCCATGCAGTCCAAGGCTAATGAATATCTGTGAGCTATTCTGTGTGTGGGGGGGGGGGGGCACTGTGTTCAGGCTGAAATGCCCCAAGTCTGTTGAGTACGCACAGATGAGGGACTTGTGCTTTCTGTGACAAAAGATCCAAAGTGCACCTCACATACAAAGTGCAACAAATGGGAAAACTGGTCAAGGACTGCTTGTGTCCAAATTCAGAGGGAGCAGTTCAGACTGGATGGTTCCTATTGGAGCAGGACCAACACTAATTTGCCTATAGCTGCTCCATATCTGGAGCGGCATACTGTGAAAAAAAAGTGACTGGGATGTCTCTATAACGTTTGTTTTTTTAATACCCTGAGAGAGATAGTTATGGCCAGGGTTGGTTCACTTTGTCTTGAATCCTGCTGGCACCAAGACTGGAACTGTGCCCCAAAGCCAGTGATTGGGCTCCTGTTTACCTGCTTCAGGTCCACAAAAACCAGAATGACTTCTGACTCAAAGAGGGCACTGTTGTTTAAAGATGACTAGACCCTGCACAACACCCGACTGGAGAAAGACCTGATGCCAAGAAGTCTCCTCTGAGGTAGGGGCTACAGGACTGACCAGAAGACTTCCTAGCAGTTGGAGAACTAGATTACCTGCTTGGTGTATCCAGTCTCTGCTTCATCTCAGTTGGTTTGAAATTTCTCAAAGATCCCAGTTCACCTTGAACTGTTGTTTTACAAGTAGCTGTTGTCCCTGTTTGCTCATAGACTGCATCCTTGGCAATGAACTACCAGAGACATGAAGGGAACTAGTGGGTCCAGCTTGTCCCACCTCCGGTTTCTGAGAGCTGGCCCAGGATAGGGGTAGGAGGCAGTTGCCACGTGCAATGGGAAGACCTAAGGGCCAGGGATACCTGCTCTGATATGGGAAGTGCATCCCCACTGGAAGTCCTGGACTGTCACCCCTGATATGTTGGAGATGTGGGACTGGATGAAGGGTGTCTGCAACCTAAGGTTGAACCTCACCATCACTCCCCCACTCTGACAGCCCTAGGAGGTCTCAGTCTCAAGGAAGCTCATTTGCCAGTGGCTTCGGGACAGGAGAATTGGTCCAAAGGAAGGGATGTCAGGTGTCTTCTGCAGTGCCTTCCCAGTCAACTTTCAGGTTCACTTGTGTGAGCCCTGTGGGGATGTATGACGTTACAACGCATACTTTTACAACGTCTACCTTTACATCCCAAGTTTTACAACTCATACCTTTACAACGCAAAGTGCTTTCAGGCGCTGGATAGTGAATAGTTTAATTTACTATTCCAACTCCAGTCCCCGTGGATAGTAGGGAAGGTGTTGGATAGTACATTAAACCTATTCCCTATCCTAGAGCGCCCCCCAGCGCAATGCGTTGTAATAGTTTGCGTTGTAAAAGTTGCGTCGTAAAGGCACTGCGTGGTAAAAGTTGCGTTGTAAAGGATGTTTACCGTTCAAAAGTGACCTGTAGGTACACAGGATAGAAGAGAGGCCTTAACAAGACACTAAATGTGAGCATACACTTGTGAGGGGATGACCAATTACCTGGTGCAGTGAATTGACAGCTGTAAGCTCTTTCTGCATGTTAGTTACCTTGTGGGGAAAAATGACCCTAGGTTTGGGACAGAGATCTGACATGGGAGGTAGAATGGGCCACATTACAATGTTGGCTGTGTTGGTACTGTTCACATACTGGGATGCATCTATGAGCAGACTAGGGTTAGCAGTCTCCTCAGTGGGAGTCTGCAGGTGAGGAGAACGGTTCTCAAAGGGCAGGGTTAGTTGTTAGGACAGGTGTTGACAAAAGGGCTTTATTAGTACCAAGTTTAGAGTGGGATAGGACAGACATGTGCCACTGCAGAGGCAGAAAACTGTCTTTGTTCTGTTGCCAGAGCAGGGAACTCCATCAAATAATGGATTAGTCTTTAGCTCTCGGCTGGAGGGAGCCCGTGTAACAAAATCATATTTTTCCACATGTTCACCCCAGATGTGTCATCTTTTTCTGGACCCTATTTATGCTGGCTATGTACATTAACCCTGCTAAACAGTAGTAAAATACCTGTGCTCTAAAAGTCCTTATTGGGCACATTTATCTTCACTGTAAGTCCATTGAAAGTGGGGTCTTAAGTGCACCTATGGCACGGAAAGTTTAAGGGCATATGTGGGCTGCAGTGTGCATTCACACCACCCTTATATATAACAACATTATAATTCTGCCAGGAGCACCACTGCACTCTATTTAGGCTGCAGTTTAAATGCACTGGAGTTGCACTTGGAAGAGAAAACTGCCTTTGCCATGTAGTAAAAGCCTATTTTATATGTCACCCCTAAAGAGTGCAATGCATGCCTATAGGCATGGTGCAATACAAAACAAATAGGGAAAACGTAGATTTGCATGTTGTAAGCCTAGGTGAGATTACATTCTCTATTTTCTGTTTAGGAAAGAACTAGAAAATTGCCTCAAACTTACTTGCATTTAGTTATTAAAATGAGACAGGTGAAATCAGATTTTTGATAACTTGAGCAGAAGGGTTACTTTGTAAAAATATACTTTAGAATGTACTTTAGAATGCCTGAGCCAGAACTGGCTTAAAACCAGTTCTGCCACTCATCACACCCCAGAGCTGGAATAGACATCCTTGGCTGGTAGACCTAACTACTCTCTCTGAGGACAATGGCTTGCCTTTGGAGCTAGGGAACGCCACTCGGTGTTACCTGCTGACCATGTAGCAGGGATTAACTCTCTGGGAGTGGAGAGGAACAGGTGGCAGGACAAAGGACAGCTTTAGCACTAACACTTAACCTGGAGATGCCAGGTAAGGCATCACCTGTTAATTCCCAAGGCCAACTCCGGTCACAGTAAGAGTATAATCAGTCCTGTAAACTATCAGAGCTGGAATACAATCTTTTGCTGGTACACATAACAACTTTGGCTCAGAGGACAATGTCTTGCCTCTGGGCCCAGAAAAGGCCACTGGGTATTAACTGCTGACTTCAGCCACTGGCTAGTGCACAGGTCAAAAACTGTGACCTCCATTACCACCCCTTCTGAACATTCTCAGATCAATGAAGACTACTCCATCTTAAAAAGGCCCTGCTGGAAGAAGAGTCCGGATTTGTGACTTTAGCTGCATGAAGAGGATTCACACAAAGACTCAAAGACTCAAGGACTCCTGAATCCTGTTTGCACTTAAGAACTGGAACTGCTGTCTAAGGAACCAGTGATTGGCCTCCTGTTTATCTGCATCAGGGACACAAAAAACAGGCGGACTCCTGAATTCAAGAGGGCTCAGCTGACTAAAGAGGACTAGACCCTGCAGGAGACTTGGCCAGAAAGAGACTTGGTGCCTAAAAGCCTGCCCTGAGTAGTTACAGGCTACAGGACTGACCAGACTAAGTCTGAAGGTAAAACATTTGGCTGGGACAACCTGCTTGGTGTATCCAATATCTGCTTCATCACAGTCAGCCTCAAATTGTGCCTAGGCTCTAGTCCATCGCAAACTGTTGTTTCTCCATACTTGACCTTTTCTAGGCACTTTTAAAATCCATATCGATGGTTTCCCTTAACTTATTTTGAGGACCATGGTGTCTTTTTTTTTCAGAACAAAATTTTATTGAAGTACCGACAAAACACAAAGGGGGGACACCGTCCCACATTACATCGTAGGACTAATGAGCCGAGGCATGAAAAGGATATGCAGTCAGTACAAGCAATATTGGATTAGGTACCCGCCCCCCAAACTCCCAACACCCTACCACCCCACCCCGGTCCCACCCCTTTCCCCCTACAGTGTCTGCTAACCTAAAAGGCATAAAGCTAGGTAATACAAGATGTGTGTGCTCCCTGTCACCCAGGATGCAACTGCTACAGATCTTCTCCAGTGTCCTGGGCCGTCGGTGATTCCAGCCACAGTCCTCTGTAGTCCGCCCATCTTTTCCATATCTTAAAATGCTTCCGAGGGCATCCCCTGGCCTCAAAGACAGGACGCTCCAACCCCATGAAAAAGTCCAACCCCGTCTCCAAACCTCCAACAAAGGGGCCCTGGGGTCCTTCCAGGCCCTGGCTATATCTCGCTTAGCCACTGTGAGGGTCAAAACCAGTAGGTGGCGTTTGTAGATGTTGCCCCCCACCTGTTCCATAATATGCAGCAAACCGAGTTGCGGTGATCGGGGAAGGTCCCAGCCCAAGACCTCATCCAAGCAGTCCCAGATACCCATCCAGTACCTCGCCAGATTTGCACATGACCACACAGTGTGAACAAACGTCCCAACTTCCCGTCCGCACCTCAAGCACTCAGGGGAGGCAATCAAACCTGCTTTCCACAGCCGTTCTCTGGTAAAATAGGCCCTATGTAAATATTTAAACTGAATAAAGCGGAGACGCATCGCAATAGCAGCCCCCTTAGGGGCTTCTAGGGCTTCCCTCCAGTCCTCTTATTCGAGCGCTCCAATATCCCTCACCCACGCCGCGCGTAGCCCATCCAGGGAGGAGCAGTGTGTGACCAAGGTCTGGTATATATTGGAAATTTTCTTTTCCTCCAATTCCCCCATAAATACCTTGGCCTCTAGGGGGCTAAACTCGGGCAGGGACTCCAATCCCACCAGCGATGGAGAGAGCGCATGACGCAGCTGCAGATATTTAAAGAATAGGGTCTTGGGCATGGCATATTCCTCCCTCAAAGCCTGGAAAGACTTAAGGGTGGTGCCCCTCATGACGTGGCCGAGCGCAGATATGCCAATAGCATCCCAACCCTCGAATCCCCGCAGGGACGCCAGCGCTGGTAGTCGTCCATTTTGCCACAGCGGGGTCTCCCGCGTCAATTTGTTCCACCACCCCATGCGGTGCAGGGCTGCGCGCCACACACGGAAGACCACCTGGGTGACCATGGGGAGCCTTTTCCTGATAGCCGCCGAGTAAAGGATGGTGTGAACCGTGTTTGGGTCCATCAGGTACCGTTCCAGGGCATAAGTCGGGTCACTCCGATCCCCATACCACCAGTCGTTAAGCACCAGTAGGTGCGCCGCCTGATAGTATGATAAAATGTCGGAGGTGGCTAGGCCCCCGCAGTACGTAGATAGGAAGCAAGTGCGGAGGGCTACTCTCGCCACACCCCCGGCCCAGAGGAAATGACTCAATGCAGCGTTCACCTGACGAAACCATTGTGGTGCTATAGGGCATGGGTGGTTCTGCAGCTGGTACAGGAGGCGCGGCAGGGCCACCATTTTAAAGATCGCCGACCGGCCGTAAATGTTCAATGGCATTCTGGACCAGGTTCTCATGTCCGAGCGCACTCTGTCCCATACGGGCACCACATTGCGCTCCCATGCCACATTTGGAGTGTCCGTGATAAAGACGCCCAGATACCTGAGGCCACCCACCGCAGTCTGCAGCGTCGAAGCCCAAGCACCCAGTCCCGCGTCGTCGCCCAGCACCCACAGCTTAGATTTCTGCACATTTAGGTGTAATCCTGTAACTTCCCCGAAAGTCCTCATCTCTAGTACTCTGGGCCCGGACCTATTAATGGCCGTAAGGAAGAATAGGACGTCATCGGCATATAGCGCGATGCGATCAGAGGGGCCCATTGCCCATTCCAGCCCGCAGAGTTGTGCATCCATCCGCACCCACGCCGCCAGGGGTTCCATGGCCAGAGCGAATAGGTAGGGTGAGAGGGGGCAGCCCTGCCTGGTGCCCCGCCCGATTGGGAAGGGTTTGGACGCCGCTCCCGCCACTCTCACCGACGCGGTCAGGTCTGTATAGAGCAGGTTCAGATACGAGAGAAAAACTGGCCCGAGATTGAGGCGGGACAGCAGCGCCTTAAGGTATACCCAGCTGAGGGAATCAAACGCCCTATCAATATCGGCCAGGAGGAGCGCCGTCGGTATCTTCGCGGCCCGGGCCGTCTCCACCACCACCTGTGCGCGGCGAATGTTATGTCTGGTCGCTCTATGGGGCATGAACCCCGCCTGGTCCGGGTGCACCAGATCAGTGATGTATGGGAGGAGACGGTTGGCCAAGGCCTTGGCCAATACCTTAGCCTCAAAATTTAAAAGAGAAATCGGCCTGTACGATGAATGGTGCTCAGGGGGCCTCCCGGGCTTACAGAAAACAACAATTTCGGCATGCCGCCAGTCCGCTGGGAGGCGTCCACCCTCTCTGGCTGCCTCCAGCGCCAACTTATAGCGCCCCTCCAATTGGAGGTGGAAGGTTTTCATAAATTCACATGGAAACCCATTTGGCCCTGGGGCTTTACCAGAGTTCAAACCCCCAAGCGCCGTGCCTAGTTCTTCGAGGGATAGGGGGAGGTCTAGCTGATCCCTGACCTCATCCGGGAGCGCGCGCGGCGGGAGGTCAGCCAAGAATTTATCAATGTCCGCCGCGGGGAGGACCTCTCGGGGGGCATACAGAGCCGCGTAGTACCGTGCAAAACTGGCCGCTATGTCCTCAGGGGCCGACAACTGGTCACCTTGCTCATCTCGAATGCCCGGCAGAGTCTGAGCTTGAAAGGTATGTTGACAGAGCCGGTATAGCATGGTGCTGGATTTATCCCCCCACTGATAAATTCTGCTCTGTGTGGCCAGCCAAAGCTGCCGTGCCTCATTGAGGAACAGGGACGAATATGATTGCTGTGCCAGCAGGAGCTGCCCCACAGACTCATCAGTGTCACTCCTAGTACAGTCTCTTTCGAGGTCCTGTACCCGCCTCGCCGCCTCATCCACCTCTCTCAGACGGGTCCTGCGGGCCTCAGCACACCAAGCAATGTCCACCCCCCCTGATCACCGGCTTCAGCGCCTCCCACTGGGTGGCGGCATCCACCTCCGGCCCGTCGTTCTCCGCCCAGTAATTGGAAATGGCTTCGCGTAAATGTGAGCGATAGCTATCCTGTTGCAGGTGCCACGCAGACTGGCGCCATCGGAAAGGCTGTCGCCTCTTGTCCAACAGTAGGTCCAAGGACACGGGGGAGTGGTCCGAGATACCACGGGGGAGAACCGCCGTGGAGGCGACCCTCGCCAGCCAGGGGAGCGGCACGAACAAGTAATCCAGTCTGGAGAAGGACTTGTGGACTGCCGACACATAGGAGTATTCCCTACACAAAGCATGCTGATAGCGCCATGTGTCAATCCAACCCATGCCCTGCACTAAGCCGTGAAGCCTCGTCGGCGTCGCAGCCTGGGGTTACCTACCGGGCCTATAGCGGTCCATCCGTCCATCCATCACATCGTTCCAGTCTCCCCCCACAACCGCCAGCACATCCGGGATAGCAGCCCACACCTCGAACAACTTCTCGATAAGTGCATCTTGCAACGGGGGCGGAGCATACACACTACCGAAGATCATTGGCTCGTCTCCAATCATTCCTTTGACAAACACATATCTACCATGTGCATCGACCCATTGCGTATCGTGTACATATGAGAGCCTACGGTGAATCAGAACGCCACCCCCCGGGACCCCCTCGCAAAGCCCGCATGAAACACTTGTTGATATCCATATCTTTGCAAGCTGAGGGTCTTGGTGCCCCGGAGGTGCGTCTCCTGTAGGAGGAGAATGTCCGCCCCTTCCTTCTTCCGCAGCCGCAACACCGCCCCTCGCTTTATTTTATCCAGCATCCCCCGAACATTCCAGCTCACTACTCGTAATGTTGCCCGTTGGGGGCCTGACCGTTGGGCATCAACCAATGTCCATGGGAAGAACATGAAGAGCCCTGGGCTCCTGGAGCCACACACACATACCATACAATCGCCTATGTAACGCAGACACTGTTTCTACCTCATCTACACCCACCACCGCCCTCCCCCCCGCCCCGGCCACCAACCCCACCCAGCCATCCCAACCTCCCCACCCGCCCCAACCACTGTATCCCCAACCAAGTCCCCCAACTGCCCCCCTCCCCCCCCCAATACCTCAAAGAACACTGAAGTATCTGTCGCGGCATGGGCGACCTCGGGCCCAAAACAGAGCGCCCAAAGCCTACCATACCAATGGATCCCAAACACCCGCTACGCTAAACACCCCCCGTCCCCCCAACCACTCCCAACCACGTAGGAGGCAGGTAGCCCCTGTGACGGAGCGCCCCGAACCCTTTCCAAGGGCTCAACAATTGGTGTAATAACCAGCCAAGCGTGTCAGTGTACTCAGTGTGCAGCTGTCCACAGAGCGATGTACATGCGGATCACTCCCCTCAGCCGAGGAAGCTGGCTTCGTAGGTGGGCCAGACCACCCATCGCCCCTCAGCCCTCGCCGCCCGAGAGGTCTGGATCAGTGGGCGCAGCAGTCTTAGGTTCAGTGCAGGAGACCGTGCGCCACCGCGATCTTGATTTCCTACTCCTTTGGCTTCGGGCGGTCCGCTCGCCCTGGGATTGCGATGAGTCGCTCATGTGTCCCGGATCAAGGCCCGGTTGGGCATGAGGCCTGACCCTCACCGTTTCATCCGTCCATTTGAAGACATCCTCTGGTGTTTCAAAGAAGTGAGTCCGGGATTGAAAGACCACTCGCAGACGGGCCGGAAAGAGTAATGAATACTGAATCTTCAGGCCCCTAAGTTTTGCCTTGGCGGCCAGGAAAGAGTGTCTCTGTTGTTGCACCTTCTTGGTGTAGTCGGGGAAGATCATGATCTTATGGTTTTCAAATAACAGAGAATATTTGGCCCTCGCCTCCCGCAGAATGGTGTCTCTGTCATGGAAGTTCAGTATCCTGGCGATCACCGGCCTGGGTCGTTCACCTACCGGCGGTTTCTGCGTCAGGGCCCGGTGCGCGCGTTCAATCACAAAGCAGCGGGACAGGGTATCCGGGGGGAGCCAGCTCTCCAGCCATTGGGAAAGGAAGCGTTCCATGCCACCCTTCTCACAGTCCTCCGGAAAACCCACGAAGCGAAGGTTATTTCTGCGCGCCCGTCCTTTGGCATCCTCCACCCGAAGTGCGAGGCCCTTTTGAACACTCTCCATCTACGCCACTTTCTTTTTCAGGGTCCCGACGTCATCTTCCACCACGGAGATCCTGGACTCTGTCTCAGTTATTCGCGCCACAGCGTTGCGCAGGTCCTGTCTCAGGAGGGTCACATCCGCCCCAACTGCCCCAATCTTGGCGTCCAGCATGTCCCTCGATTGGGTGATAGCTGCCATTAGCGCCGCGTTATCTGGCCCCTGGCCCTGGCCGCCCTGCGCTCCGGGGCCGCCATGCGGTTCCGTGAATTTATCGATGGGCCCCTGCTTAGCGGGTCCACCCCCCCCCCTCTGGTCATGGCCAAGGCTAAGTCCGGTAAGAGTGGCCTCAACAGCGGATCCTTTCAGCGGGCCAGTCCCCACCTCCGACAATTGCCAAGTTTAGTTGACTGTCCAGGCCCCTTCGCAGGCGATATATTCCTCCCGCTCACCGTCTCCGTCCACCCAGGGTGAGGTGGGGGGGGGCCCCACGACTCGTCTCCGCAGGCCCCAGCCGGTAGTCCAAAGTCCAGCGTGAGCGAGAGCCACTCGGGGCACCTTTCCCCACGTGCCCTCCACCTCCACCCGCACTGGTGCACCTCGCAAGCCCCCACAATAGTCCGGGGATATCCAGGCCCGGCAGCCTGCTCAGGGCCCCCAATCGGCTCACTCGGCTCCGCGCCCCCAGCAGTCACTGCAATGGGATGGGAGGGGGGGGGCTGCACCAGGGGGGGGGGAAGACACTCACGGTTTGCTGGACCCCACTGCGGGGCCGACGCCAGGTCCACGCCGGGTCCACCGGCCCACCCGCCTCGGCGCAGACACGGGCCCCGCCGGGTCTATCCACAGGTCTTCTGTCCACCGCTCCGGCGACCACTGGTGTGGGGAAGGCAGTAGACCGGGCCCAGCGCACTTCTGATCCCTCAGCTCCCGGGGTTCCGCTGCGCCTGCACTCCCGGCTCCAGGGTAGGCGATGGTGCCTCCGGGCGGGGGTCACCAAACTCGAGGCCCCGGCCTCGCCCAGGCCAGGTAGGCCGCAGCTCCTCCGCAGCGGTCCCCGGGCAGCCGTCCCCGCAGCCGGTACTATGGGGAGAGGCAGGGGACTCCGCGATGGCTCGCTGGCTGCAGGGAGGCCCTGGTCCTGACCGAGGTGCGGCGCCGCCGGCTTTCGGGCGAGCCCTCCGGATCAGGTGCTCCAAAATCGAGGCCCCGGCTTGTCCGGCCGGCACCAGGCCGCTCGCTGCTCCGACGTGTCACGCTGCTCTGAAGGGTCCCGGAGCGCCGCTCTCGGCACCGGATGATTCCCAGGATCTTCCACCACTATCACCCCAAACTTAATGCCCTTTTCGGGTCCGGGGGCCAGGAGAATAGAAAGGATAATCTTCGGGCCGGCGGGAGCTCTAGCAAGCCACGTCCGCCATCAACGCCCGCTAAGCCACGCCCCCCCACCATGGTGTCTTTTTATTAATTATCTTTTCTCAATTTTTCTAAATTGGTTTGGGAGTGTTATTGTGCTATGTCCTTTACTTTGAAAGTATTGGTACTGTTTTAACTTAGCCTGCACTTCTCTGAGGTTTGCCCGCTACTTGTGCCATAGCTTCCTGATGTTGGTGAAGATTCTCTCAGAACTGTGTTTTGACCTAACCAGAGTGGGTTTATTGAGTTGGCAGTGATGCCCCCCCTTCCAAATTAATAACATTGTTTCTTACATGATCACTGCACTGTTAAATTAAAGCTGCACCTCACTGAAGAAGCTCGACAATGCTGAGAGCAGAATGTGGCAGCTTGTGTTCTCATACAGAGGGGACAGAGTCTGGCAGTTTAGGCAGAAACGGAGGACCAAGACAGAATTGCATGTGGTTGTATCCAGTCTGGAGTGGCGCTCTGGGTAAAAAAAAAAAAACAATGGACTGAAATACGGGCCAAGCAATTGCCAGTGGCCGAGACATTTGCAAACATTCCGCCTATCAACTTTTGTTTATTTAATGTTCCATTTTTCAGACCCATTTTCATTCTCTAGTGGAAGCAGTCACTGTTCCTCTAAGAAATGCAGATCTTTGCATTTCTCAATCTCTCAATCGCCCTTACATCAGCACTCTGGTACTTCCCCCAAGCTACTCGAGCCAGATCAGTCCTGAGTGAGAGAGAGGTACACAATTCATACTTTTCATGTCCTAGGACAAAGGCATGTTAATGGAGTGATTTCAAATGGTACTGGGTCTGCTACAGTATCAATCAACACGGGAAATTTAGATTAATTTCGGAATAAGAAGAACTTCCTCGGGATCGATATCAGAACAGCAGTAGAAATCTTCAGCCTCTTAACCCACATAGTCTAACACAGGCAGAATCCTTTCTGAAGGCCAGAATGTCTCTCATGGACCGTTGCAGCAAAAATCTCCTAAGTGATGGAGAAGTGCGAGCTGCAGATATATATTAACTGGGGAAGGTGTAGGAGGTAGGTCTAGCAAGGACCCTTACAGTCTAGTGCCCAACCAAGGACAATGCTCAATGATACGCCCCCCCCTTACCCCATATGTCTTCTTTGAGAGATAAGTCACAAAATGGCATTCTTATGTAAAGGTCTGATGGATCTAACCAAGGACTTTTTGAACTACTGCAGGAGCCTGGGATTTTTATTCAGGTGCAAAACCTCCCAAGTGGGGTTAAAAAGATCCCTAGTGCGGCTTTCCAGGGGATCAGAGCAGTTGGACCCTGGACCAGCAGTTTACGAACCCCGACGAGGAGCATGGGCCTCGGCATCAGGGGCCTCGTAGCATCTCAGCTAAATATGCGGTGACCAGAGTACTTAGGATGGCACTTGACTCTGCAAGCTTCAGCGATGGATGTTTCCATCAAGAATTAAATCTGTTGGCAAGATGTGCTTTTCTTTCCTTTGTAATAATCCCAAGAGCAATGTGCCAAGTCAGGCCCCGGGAGCATCCCTGATGTTGATTCCAACTCCTTCAACAAGTTGGCGTGATGTCCAGCGCTGCTGGAACTTTTTGGGGGATGGGTTATTGGATTTTTTTTACCAACAGTCCATTTCTCCTCCCATGGGCAACAACACTCATCTGCTGATGGTTGCAGGTTCCATTTTGTTGTTAGCTTAGAGAATTTTTAGGCTAGATGGCATCCTGTGCTTATCATCAGCTGCAAAATTCATCAGGGAGTCCTGGGCCCCTAGGAGCGCAAAGCATCTTACATCAAAATGGAAGAATGAGGTTACCTGACTATGAATAGAGCATGCGAGCATTTCACCAGATGTTTGTACCCTATATTTATTTCTCAGCATGCACACCCAGCCAAAGCTTAATGATGAGGGAACACTCTTAGGATAAATATTATACTTAACAGCATCATGGAGGTGGGTATCCCCCATACTTATCTGGGTGCAACTTTCATTTCAAGAGTTGGGCCTTTGCTTAGTGACGTAACATGGCGTTTCAGCACTGGGATGTTGTATAGGACCATTTCTACCACCTTCATCAGATACGCTTATGATCTAAAAGGAGGGGAGTGGGCTTTCATTAATGCAAACTTGCACAGCAGCCTGCATCATAGCAGGAAGTCCCGCCTCCAGACCCGAATATTTTGCCATAACTTACACAGTGACTTCCTGGTCTGTGTTGGGAGCATTGTGTAAGTTAAATAGATCTTCTGAAAGCTAAATCAAACGCAATACGTAGAGTTTAGGTTGCAATTTAATAAAAGTGCAGATTTTTAAGCACTGTTCATGGATTTTGTATTTGGAGTGGGCGAAAAATACCCCCGAAAGAAAGCTGAACAACTGGTGTTTAATTAGTCACTGAGCACATTTCAGTTATATGATTTGGCAAGGAAAGCCAAACGGAAGCAATGAATATTCTACCCGCGTTCAATGAGGTTTATCGTTTGACGGGACCATTATTATTGTAATAATCGTTTTAATACGCTCCGGAGACAGTCTCCAATATCGACTACTGCCGTAATAGTTCCATGATGGAGAAGCAGCAATTAAAACAGAAATCTACTTGCTAATTAGATGCAATCGAGCACAACGTGCCGAAATATTAAAATAGCTCCTCGCTGGTGAACGCGGCACCAGACGGTCGCGAGGTACACCGAGGCCAACCGCGTGCCAGCAAACTTTATTTCTCAAGGGGGCGGTGTAACTTTTGACGGCTGGCTGTGCCTCGTTCCCACTGATTTATGTTGCGTCTTTTAAGACTCCGAAAGGCTGGAATTCTTCCGCTTTAAAACTGTAGATAGAGATTTAATAACGCAGCAGGTCAAAGAAAGTTCAGGATGTTCTGGTTTCAACTTCCTGCGCGGCAGACTAAACAGAACCACTCGTTGAGAGTCAGCAGACATGGCCGACCATATGGCCCTACATATTTGTATTGTAGAGCAGCATAAAACGGTGCGGCCTGCAGAAGTTTCCGTGGATCTTCAAAACAGGCAAAAATCGTTCTCCAATTTACAGACGTTTATTTCCAAATTGCCCTTCTCCAATGTTTTGCCCCACCACAGTCAACAGGCATATTCCAAAGCTCTTTATATATCACATTTGTGCATTCAGGGCTTGTGATTGATACAGTTTTGCAAAATGCATGGGGTCCTTAAGGAACAAAGGCGAAAGTCTAAAAAGATAATGTGCGCCGTGGTCAAACGCAATCAGGTTTGTGCTCGCTCTGGATGAATCCCTTCTTGACTTTGCATTGGCCCAACCTCCATATTTTGGAACTGGCACTGATTTGACCTCATCAGATACTGACCACAAGCAAGAAAGTGGAAAACACAAAGTGAAAAGAAGGAGGATGAAAAACAATGGAAAACCCAGCACCAAGGGAGAAAATGGGGACCGGCAAAAGTGAGATAAAGGGCAGCGCTGCCTGGTAGTGAATTCAAGGGGTCTGAATCACTGCTGTGCAGCCTTACTATTTGATGTGCCCCTTTGTAATAGCACCAGTGGAGCTGAGCTTTGGGCACCAACACTCATTCTTTTACAAATCAAGCACTGTAATCTATACCAGAGGTGTAAGACCCAGATCTAGGACTTTTGGCTCGATTTCAGGATCAGCACATAAGATACATTTGTATTCAGTAAATCCAAGTAGAAAATATTACGCATGCAGTGGTTAACCAGACAATCTCTCATTGGTACATGTTGGAACTCTCAGCTCATAAGTGGTCCTTTGAACCCCTGTGGATTCCTTTGTAACTCTGATTGCAATAATAATGCTTTAACTTTTGTTCTTTTGCAGCTATACCAGGTTATTAGCAAGCTCTAGTTTTCAACAGAGTGAATAAAAAAAAAATACTTTTCACCAGTGTCAAAGGACACCTAATGTTATGTGATGTCATCAGCGCAAATGGGCATTTGAGGTCACTTCTTCTGCTGGTGTTCCCAAGTACGGCCTACGAGATTTGGAGTCCCCCATTCTTTTGTACTTACAGCAAGATCTACGTCTTGATGGTCTTTCAGAGACATTTTTTACTCTATGTGTAGGTATTTATATTGATAAACATTGATGAGAACAACAAATACTGCACTACGTCAAAAAACTATTTTCTTGAGAATTTGGATTATAACCAGGGCCCTTGAATTATGCAGTAGGAGAGGATCAACTTAGAAGACAGATGTGATTAAATTGTGTCGCGAGAAAAGGCAAATTATGTGGCATAATGCAGCACATTTGGTTATACTATCACTTATTTATTTTGTAATTTTTACCCATTTTAAAACTGTCTGGACAAAGGTTTTACCTCAGTAAGCGTTTAAATCACAAACAGGTAAACAGTCAACCAATACAAAGAACATTCTTCTGAACAACAAGTGTTGGCACGTGTTTGGAAACGTTTGATCCATTTCAACTAGAATCTCATTGTTTGGGGTAAAATTTGAGATTATACATCAGATGATGGGTTATGTGGCAAATGTGTTACATGCTAACAACACCCCTGAAGCGCTATTTAGAATTGAACAGCGTTGGGTTCACTGTCTGGGCTCTGATAGGAATGGTTTAAACGAGGATATCCCCTGGAGCACCTTGAATAACCACCAATCTGGGAGATAATTAGCACACTATTACCTTTTTAGCAACACCTCTGAGGGTCCAGCTTCACTGCAGTCATTTACATCTCCACTCCTGTGCGGACACCAACCCTGATTAGAGACAGCCACACACACTTCTTACTCCTAGACTGCCTGTGGCATTTGGCGCCACTCATTTTGAGTCCATTTAGCATCCCTCCGCACATAGCCTCAGACATGCCAAGACTTTATCAGGCCACTGTATTTTGTTTTGTAACATCGCTACTCCCAAGCATATGTCTTCTTAGAGGGACTCACTTTTAATTAGTTAACCTCCCCACATAGCCTCAGGTATGCCAAGTCTTTATCAGGCCATTGTATTTCGTTTTTTAACATTGCTACTCCTAAGCGTATGTCTTCGCAGAGGGACTCACTTTTAATTAGTCAGTCGACTGCTACGAGCGTCGGATATCATTATAGCAAACGACAAATGCACAACAGGAAATAATCTTCTAATAATATTAGATCACTAGCTTACATTCCACATCCTGGACAACCAGAGCCGTTCTCAAGACTAACCAAGATCCCATCCCTGTCATGCATCCTTACAAGGTGTGCTAGCATACTTCTTAAATATCACTCTAAGATGGCGCCCCCGTCTACAAGCTTCCTCCTCCTTCATCATGGCCGCCACTCACACTCCTAATGATGCTAGTTGGTTAGCAGTCCATCTCTCGCGCCGCAATGCTGACGCTCTTCGCTGTGCGCCATTTCCAGGCAAAACAGCAGCAGGAACCGGGCTGGCTAGTTACCTTCCCGGAACCAACAATACAAGTTAGGTCCTCCGCCGAGGGGGCGCGAGTTACTGTGAGTATTGACCACTTCATTGCAGCTACAGAGGTAAGACCCACCAATGCTTAAGATATTTAGCAGCGGACATCGCGCTGACTACGGTAATGTTCCCTACGTTTTAGGGAACTAGCAACGTACCTCTTGAGGGCGATGGGCTCTGGTCGTCCTACTTGCAGACAGACACAACGCCGGGCTGTTTCGCCCTAGTGGAACGCTAGATCCCCTATTTGGATCCCGTTCCGATGGGGACACGTCTGTGCGCCAACCTACAAGCATCTAGACAGGGGTGCGCTGCCTTGGCAAGGTATACAGTACGATTCACCATTCACAGGTGTATTGCACCACTAATGCTATTACTTAAAGCTGGGTCCACCGCATCTCAGTCTGTTATTTGAATGCATTTCTCATTAACTTGTGGTTCTTTTGCAATACCCTCCCACCGGAAAACCGCCCCCCCCTCCTCACACCCCTCTCCTCTTTTTAGGACACACGCTGGATGAACGTGTCCACTTGATGCCGCCACCCGATGGGGCTAGTCTTGTATAAAACATAGGTGAGTGGCTGCATACTATACTTATTGTGACAAGCGTCGCGTCCACCTGTCTGTTTTTCTGTTGCTCTTCTGCCCGATTACCGCCTTGGTTTTTAATGTGCCAAATGCTCTGTAATTATACGCCATCACTGCACTGCATTGCTTCAACTATTCCATATCAAATTAGCATTACATTGTTTGGCAAAATTTATGGATACTGGTGACATACTTGGCGATAAGACAATCCTATTAGGATTAGTTATGTTTAAGTGACTGTTTTGTTTTTATATTTGTGCTCTTCTATTCCTAGATTGACTACCGCACCTACGGACACCACATGCCGCTGGTGCCACCAAACTGGTAATATCTAGGTTATTACACCTCATTATCAGCCACGTAGTGTAGATTTCAACTTTTATTTGTAGGTCCTGAAGAATTGGCGCCTGATCCTCTAGGGGACAACCTGGGCAAGAAACATGTTGACCGCATGACACAGTGAGCAGCTGGCTATAACATTACCATAGACAGTCGCCATCACTCCTTTTAATCAGGGTGGGAGACAGGATTATTAAATTAGTTGCCCTGACCCTCCCTCTCCCTGTTTTAACTCACTTTTTTTAGACACCATTACACTACACTTCTACATTTTAGGGCCCCTTACACGCACTCACCATACACCAAGGATAAAAGATCTCCGCCAAAGAGGCCCCACTGAGGGTGCCCGTCGCCGACCTGATGAGGAGCATGCCTAATGATGCAGCATGACACCCAGCGAGCTGGGTGTGTGAGGGCCCTAAATCCGAAAGGAGGAATTCCCCATGCTCCTTCTTGGTAGCCAGTCACTTGCACTTATTTCCAAAGTCATTGTAGCCTCTTTAGGAACTGCATACTCCATTTTTTGTAACTTTTTTTATTTTGCAAATGTGTCATACCCACAGTTGCAAAATTGCATCATTCCCGTGGCTATGACTATACTACTGCACTGGATTTTTTATCCCATTTTCACCAGCCCTCAGGTACAGCCCTTCCTATTTTAACCCCTTCTGTGTTCCCGTCGGCTAACGGCCGACAGGAGCATTCCCTCCCTGGTGCTGCGAACGACCGCTGGCCATCGCAGTCACGCCCACCTTTTAGAACACCCGCACCTCGGCTGAATTGCCGCTGCGGTAAAGGCGTTAAGAGAAAAAAAAAGTTAAAACAAAGCAGAGACAGTGAACACAATTTTGCCACTTGCAGATGACATTTAAACACCTTCTTCCGGTCTGGTGCGTAAGACACATTCAGACCTGAAGAGCGAAAGCCATTGCCTTTGACTCGGTTTTCTTTTCCTCCCGCCTCAGCGGCCATTTTCTCAATTTATACGCAAGATCAATCAAGTTCAAGCAATCATCTCTTGCAGGGAGAAGAAAGTAATTTTAACTCCTCGCTGCTTATCGCAGTCTTAGCCATGATTGGAATCGCTGCTCGGCCAGCGCTGAATATTCAACGGAGGATGCTGAATATATGAAGTACTTGCACTAAGTGCAGCAAGTGGGTAATAAGCGGACAGGTATCAGATGCATTGGCCAGACAATCCAGTAGAATTGGATCTTTAACTCGCCAGAGGAGCATGCTGCTGCGAACACACTGAACCTTCTTGCAAGCATGTAATAGTGCAAAGCGCATAATCATTCCACTAGGAGGCTTCCGGTAGCGGACAGAAAATTCAATTTTTCTTTTCTTTCTCCTTTTTTTCATGTGACAAAAATATATCCGACCAGAAAGCGACATCTCGCTGCCTTGACATTTCATCACCACTATTTCCGACAGTACAGGGCCTTTGGCTTTATAAGGTAAATGTAAAATTTTCCGCATGACCTTTAAGAATATTCAATGTGTATGGGGCAGGGTTTGACTTTTATTGCGAAGGGATTAGGTGTCCCACATTTGTTGGTATGCATTCCTGCCTGCTGGGATTTGTTCTGTGTGCATAGGCACTGGTTTACATTTTTTTAGCACACCAATGTTTCCATGTGAAACCTGTACTATCCTCGCCCTCCCTCAACACAGAGCATTTGGTTTCCTTCAGTCCTGTGTACTTTAAAAAAAATGTGTCAACTCATGGTGGAGTTCATCTTTAATCAGTGGTTGATTGGTCTAGAAATTTGATATTCTAGTAGGGTTGGGAGAGAGTCTGTTACATCACTCGATCGCCTGGGGTTGTGGTTTGCTATGAGGAAGACCTGATATTTTTGAGCGGTCAGTCACGGAATTCTCCAACTTTCCCTACATGCTGCTCTGCCACCAGCTGAGAAGTCACTTAATGGTGAAATTTCATCCAAAATATTCCATTTCGTTACTTTATCTATATGCAATGGAATTAGTGCCCGCCGGGAGTAACAGGCACATGTGCATTGTTCCTATTGAAATATGTTAGAGAACAGAAAAGACAGGGAAAGAAGGGGAGGCGGTGGTTCAATTTATGCAGTTAAAATTGGAAAAAAGGGATAGAAGTTACATTGGAAAAAAAGACTAGATAATTCTGGGTTTTGTGAAAAAAAAAATTTGTGGAACTTCTCCCTAAAGTTCATCAGTTAACTCCATTTACATGAGGAGTAATTATTGCGTATTTTATAGGTTGTATGTTCTTACAACGCATTCCGTTGCAACGCATGCCTTTACCACGCATGCGTTACAACGGAATGGAATTTCTATGCATTAGCTTTTCCTCGAATACTTGCGTGGTGACGTCATACGTCGTTAAGAGGAAGCGGAAGTTTTTTTCCGTTTTCTCTTAAACGACGCTGATTATCTGCATATCCCGACGTGACTTCTGGTGAGTTTTTTTTGGGGGGGTCCACCTTTTTTCACTTTTTACCTTTACCACATATGCCTTTACTACAAACATCGTAGTAAAGGTATGCGTGGTAAAGGCTTCGTGGTAACCACGCATGCATTGTACTGCATGCGTGGTTAAGGTATTCGTGGAAACGGCCGCGTTGTAGTGGCCGTTTCCCGTATTTTATATAGCGTATCTTTAAATTAAACACAGTTTTTAACACTCAAGTGTAAAAATACCTTGTATTTTAACCCTATGAGTGCTTGTGGTTTCTTGTTTTTCCTCTTTCGTAGCTTTATATTGTGGATAGGATACTAACTTCCCTTAGAAACTTTAATTTCGATAATAGAGGGACCAGAGTTCCAAGAAGTGCCAAGCACAACTTTCTGATGAATGGGATCAATGGTTCTGCATATGCAATGGTCCAGCGTTGCGAGGTCTTTGTGGCTGCCGATGCTTCTGGTCAGAGCCTGTACTTTCTCGTTCTGCAGTAGCTTGACTCCAAAGATCCCCCCCAAGGACATTGAACAGCTGGGAAAAAACAGGTTGACTTTGCTCTCAGTAAACAGGACTGCTGCTAAACTGCAATACTGTGCCAACTTCCTCCGTGTTATTGTGCTACAGAAACATATTCCAATACCCGCTTGGAGGCTGTGGGGGGTTGAGTAGGCACTGTAGGATGGTTTTATCAAATGGTGAATTATAAAGAAATGCAATGCCGCACAAATCTAAATTCCTAGGCGGTTCCAAACACACCTCTTTAAGCTGGGCCTATACAGTGAGACATTTGAGGACTACCCTTCGGTGCATCTGAGAGAATTTTGAAATACAGTGCCCAGTCTGGCGGAATTGTGAAACCAGAATCCTGAATCCAGCTGCCCCCAATTTACCAAATGGCGTGATCAGGAGAAAGTCACTTTACCTCCCTGTTACTCAATTCATTTATTTGGAAAAATTGGGAAGAATCAAAAACACTCCGGTGAAAACTATATTATAGAAGAAGGGCAGTTTGACTATGCCATACACAGAGCTTACACTCAAGTGCAGATGCGTTTACATTGACCTTTCTACCTACTCTGACCAAAAAGTGAATTTGTGGACACTTAGCAGCCTACTCTGTGTAAGTGCTTGGGTCTGTCAGTTCGAGCCACGAGAGAAGAATTTTCCTCTCATGTGTAAGGGCTAGGGGGGACAAAACAGTTACACAAAATGGCATGCATTTTTTAAATGTACTTGGCCAGTATTTCCATGAAAATCGAACGAGAGAGTATATATTGCATGCAAAAGCCAAACAAGATGTCTTCAGGCTACTGGCTTGAGCAGTAAATGTCTCTCGATACACGTTGTACTTGAACCTGCAGGTAAATACTATGCGATATAGTACATACACATACTGGCAACAAAAAAAATTGCGAAATCCATGTAACTCGAAATATAAGAAAATAGCCTTCATAATAAAAATGTTGACATGTCCGGAATCAAAGACGTGAGAGACAGCCATGACTCTTCGATGAACAAATGACGAGAACTTGATCATCTCCACAATTAGTTTTAAACACAATACTAAACACTGAACGCTTGTAACCAAGAGGAGGGGTGTTTGATGACACAAACCACTAAATAAAGACTTAAAGTCTCTTCAGGATGCTATTCTGCGCATAATTTCGTATGGAATACATGCACTTGAAGTCAACAGCACCAAACCACAGAGGGGATGTGTGGCAAGAGAAGAAGTCCCACCTGTTCGTGCGTGACCGGTATAAGTCTCTGTTTGGAGAGCTCCCGTAGAGTGCTGACGTCTGTCCTCATATCTAGTTTACATCCAACCAGCACCACCTTTGCGTTGGGGCAGAACTCCTGCGTCTCGCCTTGCCACTGAAAGAAATAGAAGACAGACTGGTTAGTTTCATTTGGTCCTGCATCCTAAGGGTGTATTTAAACCACTGAGCCATGGTGGCAGTCACTGACTAGAATAGGAGCGGACATTCTCCTAAAATGAGTCTCAACATGGTCACTTTATCTGCAAAATTACAACCACCACATAGGAAAATTAACCTAACTTCAGCTCCATCTCTTGCATGTTAAATTCACTCCTACCACCAAGGCTGCAGCACTTGCTGTCACCAGGCATCTAGACAATGGTACACTCTCCCTCCAGCCAGAGTTTCAGTGCCTAATTTGTAAAAGAATAAGAGCTGGGGCTCAAAGTTTTGTTTAAAAGCCTGCGGCCGGGGCTATCGAAGATCAAATACCAACCCTGTATAGCCTTGATTCCACCTTTTACATCCACCTCCAGACACTCTCTGGCCCCTTATGTCACTCTTGGAGGTTGCTGAGGTCTCCCTTTCGCACAATATACCATCTTTCTCCACCTTACCTTGTGTGTTTTTCACTCACTTGCCCTGGGTCAAAATCTGATGAGGAAAAATAAGTGCAGGTCTCTAAAATTCCATGAAAGCCAATTTGGGGAACTTGTCACACCCTTAATTAGGAGTAGTCTTCAGCATATTTGTGTTCACTCTGCATCATCTCATATAAATAACAATTATTGGGTTTAGTGTGTTTTACGTAATATTTGTTATTCTTAAACTTTACACTAGAAACTGGTTCGAGCAGAAAATGTTATGCAAGATCTGTGAAACTGGATGTGTTCCATGTTTGTATGGGTTGCATAAGCAACTTTCATCGTGTGAAAACAGTACTCAATAATAAATCCATGGAGGGAGGCTTTTGCGTGGCTTTTGTATGCAAGGGATACCTTGCATACATTTTTCACACAGTTGACCGGCCAAATGTTGATCACTTAATACCAAGTCATTTTAATGAAAATTATGAACATCACACCTGTAGATTAGTTCAACACCATGTAACATTTTCAAAAAGCAGCTACAAATTAATAATTCTTCTTGTTTAACAGACCAAGGTGGAGATTTACAAAATCTCCACGCAACGCAGCACAGGCCGCAAAAGGCTGCGCTGCGTTGCATGACAGGGAGGAAGCAGGAGAGCGCCATCTTTTTAAATATATGGCTCTCTCCTCCCCTTTCCCTTACGCCGGCGCTGATTTCAGCTGCCGTGCGCCATGCACACACCTTAGCGCCTGGGTGTGTGCATGAGTCTAGCATAGGTTTTTATAAAGGAAGGATACCCTTCCTGTACAAAATACTATGCAAAGTCTTAAAAGGAAGGAGAAATGAAAGCATTTCTCCTTCCATGCGAATAGATGAAAACGGCGCAGATTTCTCACGCTAAACCCTACTGTTTTTAGTAAATTGGGTTTAGCGTGCGAGACCGTGGGTGGTTGAATGGGAACACACATGCACCACCCTTGATACGCCCGCATGGCGCTAAGTAATGCGAAGCAGCACAATGCACTTCTTTAGCGCTGGAAAGTTAATTAAGAAAAGAAGATTTTGCGCCGTTTTGCAAAATCTTAGTAAATGGCCCCTTTAGTTTCTCTCTCCTTCCTCGAACCACTAAAGCTGCCAATGGTATGAAGAAATGCGCCTGTAGGTTTACATATATCGAGTTATGTCATCATTTCCCCCCTAGGAGAGCAGAACCTCTAAGGACTTGATGCCGGCTTAGCTATTTTATCCATTATGTTGGTGTCAGAGCACTGTTTACATCACTCAACACTGTAGTATCCCTACACAGAGGTGCAGGAGCACAACAGTGGGTAAAGGCGTTGGGTGTTCCAGCACCAGTAGGAGAGCCTCCCAAGGGAAGAGAGGCGCGCACAGTGGACTTTGGAAGAGTTGCGGGGTTGAAAAGCAGAAAGGCGAGAGATGCAGAGATTAAGATCAAATATTACAGCATAGCAAAATGAAGAGGAAGTGCCCTGGGATTTAATCTCACACCATTGCACTATGGAAGTTGCAGTCTTCGTTCGCTTCAAATGAACCCCAAATAAAGTACCATATTAAATGTTTTTTACAAGGAACCCTCGTCTTGCACGGACCCACGAGGTAAACCTTTTTGAAGGTGATGCCAAGGTCACAAATGGAAGCAGATGGAGAAAAGAGGGAAGAAGCACAGCAAATGGGAGACTGGATTAGGAGAAAAGTCGGGTTGATAGCTAGATGATCGTCTCAAGTGTATGTCCAGGAGGACTGGAACCGTGCTAGATGTTCAGACTTTCCACAAACGATAACACAATTTGTACAATGAATCTAAATGAAAATCGTTTACGTTGTTAGTGCTCATCCCGAAAATCTGGCATTGATCTGACCCTCCTGGATCTATGCTGGGCAGCCTTGAGACAGGATAACACGGTAGCCTCATCTCTGAGTTCTGTCTCATTTTATCTGCAGTTTAAGACCCATCCGCAATCATTCATGATGACTTCACTGTCACCATTCCAATTGCTTTATCCACAAGACAGATGAAAAGGAACTTTGCAAGCACGTAGGTCGAGCAATGCAATGGGTGCTGTATCTCAGAGACACATTTCCGCACTGTAATCAGACGAGGACATCTCCTGAGGCCTACTGTACATTTTCTAGAATCGTGCTCGACTTGAATCCAAGAAGCCTTTGCAAGCGCGATTACTGATAACGGACAGTTATAAGGAGAACAGCCCCAGGCTTGACCTGTCCTGCAGACCACTCCTCGTTCAAGTCTTACTTCATTTCCCTCTCTCCTTCCTTCACAACTGCTGAGGGATGCCTTGACAAACAACTGCTTATAAGTCTGCGGTCTGCCATCATCAGAAGGCATAGTGTTGGGTAATTTTTATACCCACTGACTTTGAATTGTGGGATATAGAGCCGGAGAGAAAAAAGTGTCGCACTCTTTATTTGTATGATCTTCAAAGTTACCACAAACGTTTTGATATTAATTCATGAGCTAATGTGGCCTAAGCAAATCACCACTCTAAAAACACAAACAGGCTTGAATGTCAGAATTTTGTTGGAAGTGGTGTCTATGTGCATGGTCAGAATCTTACAAAAGATAAACGTTTGTAGACATATATAGTGCTGCTTATCACCCATGAGGGTATCCAGGTGCTGTCCAGGGGCATGGGGAGAATACGTGATTTGCCCAGAATCACAGGATGGTGCACCACTGCCGAGACTCGAACCCTGATCCCTGGAACCTGAGTCGACAGGTCTGGTCGCTGCACCAGATCCTGTCACCTTAGATATATTGGATGTTGTCTTTGTTTTTTTTTTTTAAACAGTTCTTTATTGAGATTTTAACATTTTTATCCCACCACCACCCCCCCCCCACCCTCCAATACAGGCAAATAATTTTATAAATATATACATAGTCCGATATATGCATAGTTTGAACATGTGATATATATTTTTCCCCCTTTTTTTTTTTCATCCCCTTCCCTTCGTAAACTGAACATAGCGAGTAATTATTTGGGACCAGATATACAAGACAATTAATAATCACAGTAATACATTAGATAAACAATTTAAACCGTCTATCATAGACCATCCATCCGATGTTGTCTTTGGCTGATATGTCAGAGATTCAAGTTGTAATACTTTCCCACCCACTGCATTACATCATGCAATCCACTCCAAAACAATCTATATCCTTGTGCACCAGGAAACATAAATGATAAACATGGAAGTGCTTCGAAGCAGACTAACCTCTTCCACCGTAATCACTATGTGTAAGAAATAGTTTTATAAATAACCAGTTCCCATTTTTTTTTTCTTCTCCCACTGCCTCATGGAGAGATGGATATTTTTTCACTGTAGTGTTCTTGCTTCGTGTAACAACCAGCGATCACTCTGCAGACATGCAGTGGTGCTGTGCTGCAGAGGACTGATGTACTTACACTGCCTGCCCAACCCTGAGGAAGCGGGGACACAGAAATGAGTTTCATTTTAAAGGGCCTCACAGGGCTTCGTTGTAAAACTATTTGCCTATTTGCAGTTTACATCGACCACAAAGAAGCCTATATTTGAAGGCATTGTGCTTAAAATGCGTTTCTGAGCATTTGTTTAAGATCTGGATCAACTTGATCCCATTTCCCCTATGTCCGTTCCAGATAATGTTGTGTTTTCTAACAGTGGGGATCCACTTGGTAAACATGTGCATTGATTCCAAATTGGGCCTAGCTTTAATCTGCCCCATCTGTGACTGCCAGGGTTGCCAGTGGAGACAGGACACCTAACTGCTAGGGTCATGCTGAGTCCAAGTCACCCGATTCTTAGGTGACCTAGATCTAATGGAAGCCTTAGTCCTGACAAATAATGTTTTCCTTCCCAATTGAGTAGCTCCTTTAAGGCATCTAGGTAAAAGGGAACAGGTTTGGTGGTCTGCCTGTTTGGGCCTGGAAAGGATTTCGGCCCATAGTCCCTGCCCCTCTACCTTCAGACCACTAAGTAAGCAACTAACCACCACTGTTATTTGTCCCTTGGAGGGTTATTACCTCTGGGTACTGCCCACCTCCTGAGCTCTTCAATATAATGCACAAAAGTGTCTGTGGAATCTTGCTGCCAACTAGAGGGCACAGATACAGGCTGTACCGACCCACATAACTAACCACTCAATACGAACTTGAAAGGTCTGTAAAGATCAGATACATCTGTCACACATTGCTAGTCACTAGAGGGCTCTAACTTAGTGCAGACTACAAAGAGCAAATAGCCATTGGTTCCAAACTGGGCCGGAACTCCAACATCCCATTATCACAAAAGGATGAGATTGATGAACTGAAGTGTGGGCAATTTTCAGAAATACAATAATAGAGAATAAGGCAGACACGTATGTTGCTTAGTGTAGGATATATTTAGAGGAGACCTGCAGATGATGGGAGCTAATGAAAGGCTCATTCGATGGAAAGGAGAGGGCAACAATTAATAGTTTTAAGCGTATGTGAAAAGTCTTTCCATGTAATGTGGTGCAGTTATCGTGTTATGAGACTCGATGCTTGGCGGTGCAATGAATTGGAATGTGTGAGAGATAGATATACATTTTTATAGTATGTGCCACGCTGGCCGTACCAGTGAACTCTGCAAGTCCTCTTATTGTGTTGGTCATTTTTCTGTAAGTTGTCAGCTCTGGTGCAAACTGGACCAAATGCAGGTGTTCTTGGGTGCACAAGACTAATCCTAAGAACCAACATTAACCAATAACCACGGGATTAACCAATAACCTCAGGTTTCGGAGTAGCATGTTCCTTGCACTCAAAACACCTCAACACCACGTCATGGGTAGTAATAGATTTATAAAAGAAAATATGATTCAGACAATAGTGGTGTCATCTCCTGAATGGATTACAGCTTGTCTGCAGATCTAAATCATGGGATGGCTAACAAGCAATTTAGTCACTGCTCTAGACAATGCTTCATTGTTAAATGAGTAAGTGTAGGGCCCCAATCTTGTGCTCACCAACTTCGGACGACGCTACTTAATGTCAGTGTAGACATGTGCCAAAGATGTGTTGTCTTGATTCCACCTCCTGCCTCTGTAATGCACCACAAGACACTCTCTAACTCTGTTAACTCATTCTCCCAAGTTCTTCTTCATTCCTGCTTTCTCCCGTTGTTTCTGTTTTTCTCTTCCTTCTTCTTTACCTCTTATGTTTTTCTCTCTTTGCTCTGAGGGAAAGTCTGACGTGGACAAATAAGTGCCAGTCCCCAAAATTGAATGCGGGTAGGCCCGCACAGATTAAGCACTGGCTGTAGATTTGCACTATTTTGTACAAAAATGTGATCAATTGATGGTCTTCTTGGAGGGATCTCTAGACTCCTCGCTGTATTATGAAATGCAGTCGAATGCTCTCCTTCTGACTCCCTGTCTTTAAAAAAAAACTCTATGGGAGACCAAGCCCACTTCCTAAACTGGGACTTTGACAACACTGTGAAAGATTTAGCCAATATCGGAAACTGAACATGGAAAATTCCTGCCCACTTTGATGTTCTATCCCTCCCTGCCCATATGTAAATAGGTTTAGGATAGGCAGAAACAAAGGAAAATTAAACACTGTCATCTCAAGGAGTTGGTCCAGCAGTGGTGCCTGTTACAAACTTGACTTGTTTCCAGTTGTTGTATGTAGTTCCAAGGCCTTGGGCGAAGGATGAGCAGGCTGTTTAGCCATTATACAACTTCTGCTGGATCTCTATCTTCACATTAGAAATCATAAACGGACTATATTGTAATTCATACCTTCCTGTGGGTGGGCTCCAATCAAGAGAGCAGGTGGTTGGGACAATTCCCACATTTCTATAGTCACCTACTTTTCTTGAAACGAGCACTGCAGTATTTATTTCATTTAAATTGGATGTGTTGTTTTTGTATAGTGCTAGTATAATTAGGCGATTACTTTGAAGGACTTGTTAAACAGGAAGTGGAGGAAGAAAATGGAGAAGAAATAATAATATTGCTGAAAAAAGTCAATTTGCAACATAGAAGTGCTGGTTCTTCAAGACTTTATGGTGCTCTCTGAAATCTGCTGTGACATGAATAGAGCCGAGACACCCATGGGTAGTTGTGCGCTCAATACATTTCCTAAATAAATGAATAAACAAATGAATAAATGATGTTTGTAGAACGCAAACAAACACCAGAAAGTATCATGGCACGAGAATTTAAATGTATAGTCAGCAAGACTTAGTAGAAAAGATGGGTCGAAAGTACTTTGAAAATGTTCATGGCTTTCAACTCAATGCATTTGTGTAGACAAAGCATCTTACGGGGGGGGCTGCTGCCAAAAAGGGACAGCCACCTTGCTGAGATTTTCTAAAGAGTGGTACATTAAAGAGAAACAGAGATCCTGAGATCTGTTATCGAGTGTCTCGGGAGAAGTTTCTGAACAGCAGAGTGGCCAATCCCGTAAACAGTTTTATGCACAAAAAAAAGTTCCTTGTATTGAATTGGACTTGAAAGAGACAACCGATGAAGAGGGCAATGGGTCTGAGTGTCCCACTTGAACTTTCTCAAGATAATGAAAAGCCAGACTGCTAATTCTGTTCACTTTGTAGTTCAATGATTGATAAAGCTGAGAGGCCTACATAGCAGGCATTAGCAAACACTATCTGAATTCAATTAGAGATTCTGCAGTGCAGGTTTCAGGATGGGCAGGGTATAAAAGGGAGGATTTTCTTTAAAATCAGCACCTGATGATAACATGAAATGCAGCATGAACCTGGGATAACAGGTTAAGTTCTTCACCTATTCAGAAGCCCGGGCTTTTAATCTTGCTGACTTGTGTTGGACCGTGGGTGGCCTGTACAAGTTACAGAACCGAGTCTTGGAGACACTGAGCTTGGGGAAGGTGAAATTCATTCACAAAGGGATGACGACAGACATTCATGCGTTCCTGAGTTTCCCCTGCTGGTTTGTTGAATTCAACGACCTGGGAGCCATCCACATATAAAATCACGTGAAACCCAAAGGCTTTAAGGATTTTGACGAAAGGAAGGTGAAAGATATTGATGATGATAAGGGAAAAAGTAGAACCCTGAGTGGCTCTACCTCTGAGTGGAAGTGGCTCTGAATGGAAAGGAGGGAAAGTAAACGTTTTGAGTTCTCGCAGAAAGAATGAACCACTGGCTTGCCACTTCCTACCGACACCTCTGCAGGTCGCTATATCGGGATGGAGAGGTCAACTGTATCAAATTCAGAGGAAAATGCCAGCAAAATGAAGCAGATGTTTTTGTCGAGTCCCCTTTTAAGTGCATTTAATACAGCCAACAGAGCTATCACCATCCCCAGACCAAGTCTAAGACCTATTGGACTAAGAAAAGTCCAAGGTAAGGATTCCTTGTTGGTCAAGTTGTGACAGTGTAGATTCTGTCCTCTGAACCACTGTACACAAACAGAAGCAAAGACCTGCTTGGGAATCTGAAATTGAAGGCTACTATGGTGGTAAAGGAGAGGAAATGTGGTTGGGTTCTCCAGTCCACTGTGCACGACCTTGTGGACGAGTTTTTGCGATTTTGAAGTTGACCCTCTACTTCGCAATCCACAGCGAGCGGTATCTGTTGAGGCAAGGTGCAGCTGTGCTTAAGCCAAGTCACTCAACTCCAGGCACCCATTGTTTTTAGACAAAAGTGGTGCACCCTTCAGTTATATCAGCTTGCCCAGACTGATATTTCAGCATGAATATTAACAAAAGGAGTGAGGGGTGCACTTCTCAGGTTTTAGTTTATAATCTTTATTCATCCTTCTCTAGTACAAAAAAAAGTAGCCAATCCGTGTTTAGCGAAAACGTTCACTCCTTCAGGGCCGGACGGCGTTATATGAAAAGGGCACTTGTGTTATTACGAGGGACAACCTCCTATCCTGTGGCATCATTAAATTCCCTTTAAATTGGGAGCACTGTCCATTATCCATTCGACTCACAACTAGCTCAGTGCAGACTTCCGAATAGCATGGATGTTTAACATAACACCGTGAGACCCTGAGGAAGTGAATATTTGTACGAAACGTGTTGGGACAAGACATTTTAATACAAGTGAAAGGATTTATAAACATTAGGAACTAAATCTAATAAGTGTGACCCTCAAGCATGTTGTTACTATATGCTCTTAAGCCATATAGTATACTTGATGAGTAGAGAGCAACGTTTTGGACTCTCTGAAGCTTTTGCATCTTCTTGGCAGTTAGGCTCCTGAAGTGATGAGTGCGGTTTCATTATTAAACAGTGTGTGCGGGTACACATCTACAAATAATTGTTGCAAAGAGAAGGTGCATGGGAAGTAATGCGTCTCTCTGGTCCCTCTTTGTAACTCATAGCTAGAGGGCAGGAAGGAGGCAGGAGGCACAGTCTGGATTAACAAATGTTGCATTTTCACAGCCTCTCCTCCCACAGGCACACAACTCGACCACCTCAAGCACACCCCCAGCTTCCTTTCCCATAAACGCCCACTTTCTCCGTGCCTTGGCGTCTCCCCAGTACACAGTGAATAAAACTCCGATTCGGGCCCTCGAGATGAAATGCGCAACTTGGCAGGAGGCAGGCTCTGAAGGCGAGGTCTGCCGCGCGCGCGCTCGTGCACACTGCTTGAAGCGGCACAGCCCACGGCTCCTGTGGTGTCTGCGGAACAGATGCGCGCCCGCCATCCCGGGCGCCCTGACAAGCGAACTGCGCATTTTATCGGAATAAAACATGTTTTACTTCAAGAAATAAAGCAGAAAACGCGCAGTATTAGAAGGACTCTTTATCAGTCCGTGGGCGTCAACCAAGAGAAAATGGACACACTTGTTTTCATACTTCGGAATGTTCCTTTGGGGGTAGTGGGGAGGAACAACGCGCTTCGCTCTGAATCAAGATTTAAGTAGCTTATGTCAGTCGCCTGCCGGGACGCGTCAGTCCATAGTTCTTCACTGAAATTGCGGATATATGTCTCTGCACAAATAAATATAAGCCCAAATCAAAGCGTCTTGGATTTATGAGCCAGCAACCAACGCCAGACAAAGTTTTATGCAAGTGTAAAATCTGCCTTTTATGGTTATTTTAACCTGTAAAGAAAAGCACAAATAACAATTAACAATCTTTTCGGTCTTAACCAAATATCATCTGTAAAAATTGGCGCGTTTGAGAATTCTTTTAGACCTCATTTATGCACTTAGTTCAACTATTTGAAGCACTGTTAGAACTGAGATGCCCATGCATCCTTTCAGCGTTACTAACAAGCCTTTTTATGCAGAGTAACAAAATGAAAGGAATTCCCACAACTGTCCAAAGAAGCTGCTTCTCCAGAAAATGTTGTTAACCCATCTCCAGGCCCATCCTTCCTGGCGGATGTATGACGTTACAACGCATACTTTTACATCGCATACCTTTACAACGCGGTATTTACAACGAATACCTTTACAACGCATAGTGCTTTGGGGCGCTGGATAGTGAATAGTTTAATTTACTATTCCAACTCCCGTCCCCGTGGACACTAGGGAAGGTGTTGGACAGTAAATTAAACTTATTCCCTATCCTAGAGCGCCCTCCAGCGCAATGCGTTGTAATGATTTGCGTTGTAAAAGTTGCGTCGTAAAGGCACTGCGTGGTAAAAGTTGCGTTGTAAAGGATGTTTCCCTTCCTGGCAGATGTAAAAGTCTCTACCAACTCTGCAACTCCCAAAGGCCCTTCTTAAAGACCCCAGTGGCTTCAAACTGAAGTGTGCCATCTACATCAAGCATATCCTAAAACTGTTGGCCAACAGCAGCCGCAAACGATGGCGCCCTTTGCTGGTTTGAATGGAGCATTACTTACACTAGGCCTAATTCCCCAATGCATAAAGGGTGCAACCATCTGCTTGGACTCCACGCTTCTCAACTGAATGACACTCTTTTGCTAGCTAGACCTGAAGGTATCTACAGCACTCTACAACGGTAACTGTTCACATCAAAGATAACAAGTCTAGACAGAGCATCTGAGTCTGAGCGCTTTACAACAGTAAATGTTCACAACATAGATAAGAAGTATAGCAGACATTTATGCTGCACAATGTGAAATTAACTGTCTCCGGATGCATGCTGTTACAGGCCGGAACTGTGAAAGCTTGCTGCGGCTGCCTCCAGGAGGATGCCCAGTAAGAAGCAGAGCACACAAAAATGTCCTATGCACTTTTGGAAGGGTGAAATCAAGTTTTTATGCTGTGTGGGATCCCACTGGTGTTATTGAATGTGAAAACTTTTTTGATAAGTAAGGTAAGTTCTGTGGCTTAATCTGTGCCGTTGGTCATCACCAGCAGTCATTTTCAGGGCTCAGGACTTTTTTTCATCAAACTTTGAGCTCTTAGCAAGAAAGTAAAGGTAGAAAAAAGAAGAAGGGAACTAGAAAGAGAAAGTCAAAGCAAAAAACTAAAGGCCAAGGCAAAAGAGAAAGAAAAGGAGAAAGAGAAAGGAAAGCAGCGACAATGGGAGAAAATAGGGATGAAAAAGATCAGTGCTTAATTTGTGTTGGTGTTTCCGGGCTCGGCACTGGCACTTAATTGTTAACACCAGCACTTATGACAGTCTGCCACATGGTGGTGCTGTTTGAGTAATTTAGTATGAGCGAAGCAGTTGTTCATTTATTCAATATACATTAAAAATGACTAATTCCCAAGCCATTCTTGTAACTTTAGGGTTTGGAATAGTCTGAATTGTCCAACTTGTAGGCATGAGATGGTTAGTAGTTGTCCCACTTGTAGGAATGTGGCAGCGCTGGCAGGGGCAATGGGTGGTGAAATCGGCAGATGCCTCCTGACAAGGGACCTGGTACTTATTGTTTTTTTACAAATTAAGCACTGCACCAGAGTGAGCTAAATAGACAAGAAGTGAAGAGAGGTGGCATAAAGGCATGAGGTGGAACCAAACCATGGTATTCAGCAACGCTGGCATTCGCTCCGAAGAAAACTTAGCAGCTCTATAGTTATATATTTTATGAAAAATGTACAAGCCAGTTGAGCCCACTGAATTCTGTGAAACATTTTGGCTGGTCAGGAGGGACACAAATATTCGAAGATCAGGTCTCTCTTCCTAAAATGTATCTGGCTTGTGAGTATCTGACAATTGTGCAATTAAAATAGACACATTTCCAGACTACACCAGGTTACATCCTTTTTACTGCTATTCACTCGAGGCCCCTCCTCACATTAAGTCACCGGCGGATCCGCCATGGGACCAGAGGAACACCGCCCACCACACCCCAACACTGTGGAGCAGAAAGCTGGAAAAATTAAATGGTAATAAAACAATTTTATGACCATTTTATTTTTCCAGCTTTCTGCTGAATGGAGAGGGCAGAACTGGGTCAGTGTGTCGTTGCTGCGGATTGGCAGCAGTGATGAGTGACCCCTTCAGTATGAATTGGGTATGCCGGTTTGGCCGTTTACCTTGCTCTGGCACAGCCCTTCAGTGCAATTTGGAGCGCTGAGGCAGCCTGCTCCAGCCAATCCAAACATTGCTCTCATACAGCATGAGAGCAGTGTGTGGATTGGACATGGATGGGACCTGTGGGAGCTGTGGGACGTTGCACTCGAAGGAGTCTGGAGCCGTGGACTGGAGAACATGGAGGATGTGCTGCAACCTTAGGTAACTGAAACTACTTTTTTCCATATTTAAATGTTAATTTGTATGTATGTTTTTGAATTCTATTTATGAATTCTATTTATGTCGACCCACCCTTTTTGTGGGCCATCAACTGCCACTACACTGCATCCGGACGTACTGCAGTATGGATGGTGGGAAGAGGTTTGCGACAATGCAACTCAGCTGGAAGTTAAACCCAGGAGGTTTTTCTACACTTTTCTCTGCATAACCAGCTGCGCTTGTCATCTCTCTTTTCTGCAGCTCCCAGGCAAATCCTCTCTACATTCCACCACGATTCTCAAGACAAGCACGCAATGGGCGTGAATCCAGAGGCAATTTGTACAGTTTGCACTTGGAATTTAAAAAAGTCATGTGTGCGTGCAGTAGCACAGCTGCCTCAGGTGGAGCTGAAAAAAGGCGAACATGAATCCCTCATGCTAAGGCTTGTAGGTGCCATTGGTGCAGCAAGTGCAGTAGCACCGGGCACGCTGAACTCTGATAATTGCTCTATTTTACTACCCAAACGGCAGTCAAGGGGGTCATTTTCATTGCTTGCATCAGGGCCCATGGAATCCTTCCTACGCTCTGCGCTCACATTCCAGGGGTTCGAGCTTCGCAGAATATCAAGCTTGCACAACTGGTGGCAAGTGCTGCAGTCCCACAGCGAATGTCATGTAGTCACAATTGTTTACATAACGCGTCCTCGCCTTCTACTAGTCAATTACCTTTTCACAGAATTAATACCTAGTTTGGAAAAACAAATCTCGATTTCCAGGGCATACAATGGGAAATGCGTGGGATGGTTTGGTAAGAGATTCTGCAGGAATAAAAGAAAGTCCGCTAGAACATGGTAGGAATCTTCTGGTGCTAGCGGCAAGGTTCTGATTGACTTATTTATGTGGAGTTTGTATGAAGTGCTACAAAGCAAAGGTTCTCATCTCAGGGCACTTGTGTGAGGGGACATGAGAGGCGACCAGGACTGCGCCTGTTCCGGGACAGGCCAGAGGCGGATCCCTGGGCAGAGCTCTGTCCCTAGGTGATTGAACCAAACTATATTGAGTTTACAATTTGGATGGAGGTTTTTACCGAGTTAAGGGGGCACACCAAGAACATCAGTACAGGTTTTACCTCACCAACCAGACTCTTACAAATGTCCGACCCTAACTTTTCTCTTTAAGAATTTTGCACCCTGAAATAACCAAAGGAAGGCTTGTGGGGGTCTAAAAACTCGAATAAATATATAAAATAATGTTCTTCCCCAAACTGTAAGGTCGTAAGAAAATTAGCATTTTACAATAGCTCTATAGTGATAGAAAAGCGTTTACAGTTGAAGTACAGGCCACCATTATTTGTAGCTTTACCAGCACAGATGCGTAAAATGTATGTGGAAGTGGGACGCGAGTCGGACCAATTTAGACTATAAGCCGAGCAGAAGAGATGCCATTTCAAGGCCCCTTGTGAACTTTAGGAAAGACATGCAGGTAAAAGTGCAGATGTGCCTACAGAAAGTTTAAGTGAAGCTATAAGCACAGGCAGGTGTAGGTGCAGATGTAAGTACACGGAGACATGGGTGCATATACAAAAATATGCAGGTGTAGTTGTAAGTAAATCAAATGCAGGATTATGCGCAGATGTCAGAATATACTCAAAGGTGCAGATGAAAGTACAAGCAGGTATATCTGCAGATATAAGAACATTCAGGTATAGGCCCAGCTGTAAGTACATGCAGCTATATGGCCAGGTGTATGACGGAATACCTTAGGCCTATGTCTCGAATGACCTTTCAGGAGCAGAATCCACTGACCTCAGCATCGCTCTGTCCTCTGACCACCTAACAGGAGCATAGTAACCAAGGGTGCAGCTGGTGCAGTGTCACCGGGGCAGGGGCTGTGAGGGGCGCTAAGCACTCCAGTAATGGATTTACTTTTTTACTTCCAAATAGTGGTTTGGGGACCCATTTTTTCATGCTTGCATCGGGGAGCCTGGCTTCACCCCTGCATCTGACTGCATCTCACTTGTGGCATGGGCAATAACCAGAGCCACTGGAATTATGCGATTGTGCGGCTGCTGCGATTTTCACATAATGAGAGATGTGTCTCACTTGCCACATAATCCTTTATCTGCTGCATATTCTGCAGATTTTAACCAAAATAAAGTTTCTTTCTAACTCAAACGGTTCAAAAGTTACAACAAACGTGACATCACAAGTTGCCTCTTAGTGAAAGGCACTTTCCAAAGCTGGCCTGGTAAACTTTACGTTGCTTATTGATATATTTGGGTACTAAACTGGTACCAATGAGGTGCAACCAATGCCCAGAGAATGTTACCAGGTATCAACATGTAAAATTATTAAGTAAAACTATTTACAAAAGGTGCCACATTATTCAGCATAATTAGCTTTTTCTTGCTGCATAATTTACTCAATCCTGTTGCATAATTTGACCTTCTTCTGCCGCATAATTCCAGTGGCCCTGCAAATAACCAACAAACCATTGTTACACTTGCTGAGCAGGGGCGACATGGACTCCATAGCAAGAGAAAAACAAGATTTCTTCCTGTTTTAGAACCAAAAAGATAACGAAACAAGAGCCATAAACAAACACCTCGCCTACCAGAGCGTACTGTAAGAAGCAAAGGTACCAAACTACACATTAACACAAGGACAATCCAGCATCACCTTCATCATTTGCAGATTTCAAGCTCAATCAGATCAAAGTGTACTTAATAAAAGCACCGCACATGCAGCCGTAGACCCTTTTCAAAAGGAACTGGTCACCTTTTAGTTGCAGTTTGCTGTATTGAGGTGTGAAACGGATACTAATCCGGTGAAACCTTTGCCCTGACAGTATTGACACGAGTTAAAATACCAGGTTCAGACTGGGATAGAAATAGACCCAGGCAACAAAATAAAAGTGCCCCCCACTAGTGAATCAAATGGCTAAAAATGTGGTCCATATTTGCAAATAGGGTCAGTTTTGTACTTGTAAAGACACGCTCTTTAGGTGTTTTGCAAAACAGCAGTGACTGGATGCATTTGTGCTTGGTGTAGGCAATGTTTGTGGCAATAGCTGGGAAATCAATAGTAACAAAAAACAGCCCACCACAGCATAAAACCGGTCCACACACTGACCTAGAAGACAAGCCCATCAGGCACTGCCCGACTGCATTGTAGGCCGGTCCGACACTGGGTAAAACGAGGGACTAGTGAAATAATACTTCATAAGAATGTGCGCCATTATTTTGATACCACGCCTTTGCTTCCTGCATAATTTAGTGAACCCTTCCACATATTTTGGCTCTCCATCGTTGTATAATTCTAGTGTCCCTGCACACAGTCATTTAAACATCAAGGTAACAAGAGATCTCGTCATGTCCACGCGACCTTCAGTCCAGACAGTCCAGCTAGCCCTCAAATTGAGAATTTGCGGAACCAAAATATCTTTCATCTCTGCTCGCCCAATTAAGGGAATGCTGTATTCCCGATTTCAATAAGATTCTTTGAACCCTGCTGCCCTACCAAATGGAATCGTTCAAGCAATGGGTATCTTTCAACCCTGCTCACCCAAAAAATAAGCTATCTTGCAAGAAAAATAATAATTTGCGTTAGAGTTTCAGTCCCCCTATGTAAATAATGTCAAACAGGAAGTTCTACATTACAACATGCCAGTCACACCTTACAACATGGCATTCGCGCCTTACAACATGGCAGTCGTGCCTTACAACATGGTAGTTCCATGATTCATGAGTGAATTTCAAACATATGCTTCTCTCCACAGCTTCAACGATATAAGAACACTCATGGGTAAAGGGTGAAATAGGAGAGAAGGTGTTGCAGGAAGAGCAGAGCCTACACCCAACAACCTAATGAGAATTCGGACTTGCCCAGTCCCAGTTGCAGAACTACAATTTTCATCAGGTGCTGAAGGGATTCTTACAACGTTCAACTAAGATGGGCAGAATCCTACTTTGCTGTGTTGGTGTAGTGTTTGCAAAATGCAATAGCTCCAAATTGGACCGGTCAGCAGAGGTTGTCCACCACCAGAGCCCTCAAAGAAAGTGCTAAGAATACAAAAAGAGCAGGCATTTGATGCATTTTCCAGGAGAGATTCATGGCTGTTCAAAGGAGGGGCTGCTCTTAGTGGAGCAACTTCATAGAGCCTTCCTGACAAGGACAAAGGTGATCTCTGTATCCCAGAGACTGGTGTCCCTCTGCTCACTGCTGTCCTGGCATCCCTCCACAACCATTCCCACAAGACCTCGGGGCTCGCCTTTAATAAAGGAACACACCCTGTTCAATGAAATTTTAGGCCATCAAAGGTGAACAGGGTTCAGAGGTCAGGACAACTGATTTCAAGATGGTGGCCCAAGAGTCATTGCTTGCTCAAACACAGCAGTTAACAAACCAACCAGCCAGTAAAACTATTATTATAGCCCTACTGGAATAAGAAGTGGAATTACACGCAGAGGCAGTTTTGAGTGACAGGTGCCAGCTGCTTCCTACACAAGCGGGATTCAAAATCTTTCCAAGCGTATAAGGACTTTGATAATTTGTACGTCAGCCAGTGAAGCTGTTTCCGCTGCAGCGTCCGCTAATGCCTTTCAGAACGAGATGCACCGTACACTGCGCGTTCGCTGACGAGGCACGCGCATTCACGACGCAGTTGAGTAGTGATGCGTGCCCGCGTATTTTTTGCATTATTCAATGGATTTGAAATTGGAAGCAGCCTGGGGGTCTGCAGCTATTATCGTTTGCCCCAGACTAATCAAAAGAGACCTGCAAGGAAGCAGATTGAGGGCGCATCTATGCTGTTTCCTACTGCTCGGAGCTAAAGGTGGGAACCGACAAAGTGGATCAGCACACATTCCTTATCTGTGTAATTAGTAGTCAGCTCCTACTCACAGGTGACAGCATATTTATTGCTGATTATTTGTCTGCTTCGATGGAAAGTCCCTACCCCATCAACACCGCTGTTGAACATTCTACGCAGATTGCGACATTGGCCTAAAACCATCTTGAATTTGGAACCATGTCTGATTATTGATGCCTAAGGGAGGGAAATTCAATCTACCTCCACATACAACCTTCTATAGCTCAGCAAATCCTGCCCAGTCTCCAGATAAGTCTTTGCGGACACTTTCTGATTATTCCCTTCTGTCCCACGCCTTTGTAGGACTGGAATTTTGACAGCAAATCTCTCAAAAAGACTAATTGCTAACAAACATAGAGTGGGCTTTAGATCCTTGCTTTTCAACCACTGGCTTACTTCAAACTGGTGGAGTATTCATCTCTCACCAAATACCGTTTTGCCTCCCCTCATTTGTTTGAACTTTAATGCATGAGTAATGATTGTACAACTATCGCATTCTCTGCTGGACCTCTCCTAGGTGTCTTGGTCTAATATGCCACTGCTGCATGCATTACCACATTAAACCAAGGCCTAAAGGCTTTGCTAACGCGTGTTCAATTCCGCTGTAGATTTTGTCCATCATGCATGCTGGTGGTGAAGTGCATGGTAAACCATCTTTGTGAATAATTACTTTTGATTCTGCCGGAGTTGTACCATCAAGTTCCAAGACAAATCAAATCCCATTTTCCATCTTCAAGATACAAATGCATCCATTTTGCCGTCCCTCTATCATGACTTTCCAACACTAGTCAATCATATGTCCTTCTGTCTCTTAAGATTGTGGATGCTGGCCATGGAACTCATCTGGAACTGCACCACCAAGTTCCCAGGCAAATCAAATCCCATTTTCCACCCAAAGAGCGACATGCATCCATCCTGTCTATTACTGGTGACTCTTCTACCCTAGCCAAACATATGCCGTTCTGTCTCTTAAGATTGTTTTTGTAAACAGATTTTATTCATTACCTTCAGATGTAGGTACATCTACAATCAGATTATACAATTACATTATTGAACACCTTGGCCATATGTTGTCTCTTAAGATTGTTGATGCTTGCCATGGAACATCTTGGTATAGCTCACTCCTGGGTGGTATCGCACCTATTTTATACTGGTGGTGACTACTTATGTTTCTCTTCGGATTAAACTTCGCCATTGGTATCCCAATATTCCCTTTTGTCTCTGTACTGCCTAACTCAGACTGTTGTGACGTTTTCTGCTAGTGTATGGCTTAGCCAAAAGACCCAGCTCCTGTTTGATGGACGCATTGCCCATTCACCAGCCCTCCAAGCAGGAGATCCTTTCCGTCCCATCTTTTACTGTTCCCTGTGGTTTCTTCATCATAAACGATGTAGCGGGCATGCGTAAGATGACAAACACCAGCACAAACATTAGATGGTTTCAGAGTTGCTTATGTAGCATATCTTGAGGAGCCACTTCTTAGTCATTTTGGATAACTGTCAGACCTCGTTATCCGAACCTGGACACTTATATACCATTTAGTCCATGTTCCATGGGGGCAGGAGATAACCTGTGGGTGTACTTGGGACCTCCAGGGAGAGTGTATGTCAGAATATGATTGACAAACATATTGTCTGACATAAATATCATGTCCTAATTAGCATTTACAAAAACATCTCAATGGGTGTAGATTTGCTATTATTAACTCCAATGATGTGATATTATTCTAAACAATATTTTGGGACACATTATTTCTGCCAGGTCGCATTTTTGATATTCTGGCACCATACCCCAGAGGGAATTATATGTCTCTAGAGCTATCAAAAAAGACCCGCTTTGGTCGTTTTAAATGGAACTTTAAGACCGTTCTAATTTATGTTATCCAAAGGTCCATGGGTCAGCTAGCCAGTCTAACACTAGGGACAACATTAGTTGTAATAAGTGCTAAATAAACATCAAGTCATGTAATTTAGAGCAAACTATCCAAAAAGCCAGAAGCAAGTAGAAAGAAACAAAAATGACAGATCAAGCTTATGTTCTCAGTTAACAGCTGTTTTCATCTCCATACCAACCATCCTTCCCTTAAGCACATTTCTTAAAACATTTGCCAATATAGTGACAAAGCTGAAACAGATCTAATCTCCCCAGAATGCTTTATGAGTCTTCGGAAGAATGCAGCATTTCAGGTTTGTGAATACCTCCAACTCCAGCTTCTACTGGTTTTGAAATAGGTCTTGAAGTCAAACACAGCCACAGGACCATTTCAGAAGAGCACATTGGGCCTTAATCATGCTGCTGCTTGCTGGACACCTTGCAGCAAATAATTGAGCTCAACGAGCTATGGGAGACAATCAATCCTGAGAAATGCAAGGGCCTCAAATAGTAAAAATACCATCTTCCAGTCAAAAGAGCAGCAGTGAGAATGCCAAGATTCTACAAGGAAAGCCAATAGAGCAAATAGACAGTGAAGATCAAAGAGGCCTAACCTGAATCACGATGAGCGGGTTCATAGGTAGCCGATGTGGTCAGGCACCACCAAAGCCAATCAGTCAACATGACCAACAGGCGGAAAAGCACAGTTCCAGGGCACAGAGTGTGTACTGTCTACATTTGATTTTGTTAATTAGTCGCATGCAGCAGCGTCATACACCAGCGGGTCTCAACCAGTGGTCTGCAGAACCCTATGGGTCGGTGAGGCTTATTCAGGGAAGTCTGCAGCCATTTATAAAATAGCAGCAGATTAATACATTGTATACCTTAAAAAGCAAAATAGAAAACTGAAACATTTAAAATGCTCTGTAAACGTGGACAATTTTGAAATTGGAAGTTAAATATCAGTTTGTATCCTTAGCTTAGTTCGTGTCAGCAACGGAAGGGCAGCAAACAAAATCTAGTATGGTGGTCTCAATTGAAGCACTGGTGAGCATTGAAAAAACAGAATGTATGTACTCGGCGCAAGAAACAGGCAATACGACACCGTAGGTTGTAGAATATTGCTAAATCTTTTTCAAATAGAGGCACATTTTGAAAAGATGCAAACTCTAATATTATGTTTGTCAACTAAATAAAATACTTCAAAAATGTATATTTGTTTGCTGTGTGCTTGCTTCTTTATTTTTGTTCATTGATATGAACTTCAAATCATAGAAATTGCTTAGGCCTGAAGTGATTAAGTGGGGGTCCACAGAAGTCAAATAGCTAAGAGCTGCTGCCATGCACCATATGCTGCTACGAAATAAGCCGCTAACACTACACAACAACAAAATAACGGGGACAAAACACCTTAAGAGTACAAATAAACACCAACTAAAACACAGCAACCCCCTTAAACAACCCTGACATGGTCTGGGAAGAAAACCGATGCTATTGAAGGAAGCAATGAGATGTACATAGGGAGGGGCGTAACTGGACCCAAATTTCGGAGGGGAGAAAACACTTCAAACTCTGGAGGCGAATCCAAATTCAGTTTCAGGCTTAAAATAGTTTGTGGGTGATCCCTTCATTTATTTTGCAGTTTTATATAGTGCAAACTCGTCCTGAAGCCAGCTACCTTACACAAGCTCACATTCATTTTTATATATATATATTTTTTTTTTTGAGGCAGGGAGAGATTAAGGGCCACATTTACCATTAATTCAGGCAACGCGACAAGCCACCTTACCATGCTGCGTTGTGTTGCGTGAAAGGGAGGGCAGGAATAGGAATGTGCCGTATTTAAGATTGTACGGCACATTTCCGTCCTTTGCTAGCACACTCTTGGCTGCCTAGAAACAATGCAGGCACCCTTGCACCATGTTGCAAGGGTGTCTGCGTTGTAGGCAGAATAGTTTTTCCTGCACCAAAACAATCCTAGAGGCATTTTGGTCTGTGTGCTACAGAATGCCGCACATGTACAAAGAGGGACAAAATCAAGGAGATATCAACATATAATTCCTTGTCAGGATTTTGAATCATTCCCAGGTCTACCACTAAAGGTAAATCTAGGAATGCATCAAAATACATGGGTGGACGCGTGGGAACACCCACTTTCCACCCATGTATTCCCTTCCTGGGGCTGAGTAACGCTAGGCAGTGAATTCCTCTGCCTTGGATTGCCCCATATTTACTGATTCAAAAGGGGGGTGGTGATGGACAGAGTATCTGAATTAAGCAGAACACTCCTACGCAGTCAAAAGATCAGGGCTTGATCCATCAAGTTTTTTAGCTCACTGCACCATCCTAGTTCAGAACCTGGCTATATGCAAATTAGTCTGTCCCTGGCCCAGTGCATCATGGGAACAGGGCAGACCAAACTACCAAGCCAATTCTTTACTGGAAAGGAAACAAGCTTCCGGGGACCGGTTTCTGGCATTGCAGCCGTCTTCAGCCTGGCTTGCTTGAATCCTGATGGTGCAGTGAGCAAGGGACTCACATCTGAGCATACCCTTCCACACTTGTGGTGGCTAAAACGATTCAAAAGGGGGGTGGTGATGGACAGAGTATCTGAATTATGCAGAACACCCCTACCCAGTCAAAAGATCAGGGCTTGATCCATCACCGTTTTTTAGCTCACTGCACCATCCGGGTTAAGAACCTGGCTATATGCAAATTAGTCTGTCCCTGGCCCAGTGCATCATGGGAACAGGGCAGACCAAACTACCAAGCCAATTCTTTACTGGAAAGGAAACAAGCTTCCGAGGACCGGTTTCTGGCATTGCAGCCGTCTTCGGCCCGGCTTGCTTGAATCCTGATGGTGCAGTGAGCAAGGGACTCACATCTGAGCATACCCTTCCACACTTGTGGTGGCTAAAACGATTCAAAAGGGGGGGTGGTGATGGACAGAGTATCTGAATTAAGCAGAACACTCCTACCCAGTCAAAAGATCAGGGCTTGATCCATAACCGTTTTTTAGCTCACTGCACCATCCCAGTTCAGAACCTGGCTATATGCAAATTAGTCTGTCCCTGGCCCAGTGCATCATGGGAACAGGGCAGACCAAACTACCAAGCCAATTCTTTACTGGAAAGGAAACAAGCTTCCGGGGACCGGTTTCTGGCATTGCAGCCGTCTTCGGCCCGGCTTGCTTGAATCCTGATGGTGCAGTGAGCAAGGGACTCACATCTGATCATACCCTTCCACACTTGTGGTGGCTAAAACGATTCAAAAGGGGGGTGGTGATGGACATATTTACTGAGCCACGCACAGCCATGCAAGGTAGCCTTACGTGGGCTGGTAAATATTATTCAAGGTTTTGCGTTGCCCTTGCACACCCCTGCATGGCACAAGGATGACACAAACACATGATAAATATGGGCCTAAGTGATTTGTCCAGAATCACAGGATGTTGAGCTGATGCTGAAACTCAAACCTGGTTCCTCATTTCCTAAACTGGCAGCTCTGACCTTAATGCCACATCCTTTCCTCGTTATAGTTATTGTACTAATGTCCATAGGGGTAATGTTGTGGCCAATACATGGCCGATAGTTCAGTTTATAGCACACTGAGCTTCAAACAAATTATACTGGAAGATTATGACTGTCGTCCAAAAAATGTTGGCAGAAAAAATGGTAAATGTTGTATTTTACTACATTTTAAACAGGTTTAGCTAGTACAATGTGCTATTTCTGGTTCTAATTCTAGTTTCATCAGCAATTAGTGACAAATGATAACACTTAAAACTTCCTAATCTGTCAACACATGCCCTGATTTCTCTTACTTTTCTGTATCGTAGTCCACTTTGGCTCGCTGTCCCCCGAAACCTGCATTTTGCAGCTCTGTCGCCTTCAGTTTTTAAGTGGGAATGCTCATGGGCAACATACCACAGACGGAGTAGCGAGGAGCAGGCAATGGCCCGATATTGTTCGGCAGACGGACTCGACTACAGCCCCTAGCCTCATCTGAAGGGTCTGGTGGCTCAGCGGACTAATGCATCCACTGCAGGGGCCTGTGTTCGACCTCATGGTCACAGGTAAAAAATTCCCGGCGGGTCAACTCAGCCTTTCATCCATTTGAGGTCGATAAAAGGAGTACCATTGAGCCCCGTTGCTGGGGCGAATGTGCACTATACAAATACACCTGTTATGTCTGTGTCACCAATGAGGTGAATTCTGAATCACTGGTGCCAGTCAAGCCCAAGGATCCATGCAGTTCGACCACTGCCACAGCTTCCCGCTCAGCGTGTGCAGAGTAGAGGACGGGCTGCCTTGGAACTGCAGTTTTCTCCTTCATTGCGATCACAATCTTGGCCTGTAATGGGATTAGTGCATATGTCTTCCACAGTTTGTCAGTGCTGCAGCTCATGTCCACTCACTCTACTGATGCATCAGTGAAGAAGTGAGATGTCCTATTGTGCAGGATGCTGGAGGTTTAATTAAGAGAGTAATTCTTAACTTCCTAAATGTGATAGCCATGCAGAGTCATAAATGTGCGACTTGCAATGACGAAAAACGGTTTCAATCCCAGCTTCGCAGCTTGACCAAAACATGTGACCCTAGGCAATTCATTTTCTTCTCTAGGACTCTTTTTTCATAAGCATACCATTTGAGAGAACCTTGAAATAAATCAGTTCAGGATGCACACTGACCAAATATTCCAATTGTATATTCCTTGGTAGACAATCATTTTGTTCAATCTAGAACAGTAAAGGTTTATACAGAAGGCCCAAGACAGCTGACTTTGCACTTGAGTAATTCATAAAATCATAGAAGGGGTGTTGTTGACTGTCAAATCCAATGAAGACCACTGAGTGGATTGAAGTAATCTAGTGTGATAAAACGAAACAATCCATATGTCACAATTGTGTACCTCCGTTATAAACAAAGCTGATAGCAACACTAAAAGGCAGGGAGGGAGTAGTCAGGATGAGGCGCAGATCAGAGCTGTTCTCCTGTCTGGCACTACTCTGATGTGGAGATTCATGGGACCTGTCATGGCCTCACTATCACACCCTTCTGGTGCTGGCTGGCAGTGAGGTGGGAGATCCTTGGGTGTTGGTTGTAAGGCCTTGGCGTGGATGCCTCACACATTTTCGAGGGATGACGTTTCTTGTGCCGTAGTTTAGAAATTATAGGTGTGATTGATGCTTCGGGTGGCAATGGTACCAGGATTCTGTATATCCATTCAACTGACAACTTGGTAGGATATTGGTTACAACTGTTGTGCAATGCTACCCTTCCAAAAACAGCACAGTGCTTGAGTGCCCAGCCCATTCAGGGAGGCCCACAATCTGATTGTTGCCCCTCATGTTTCTTCTTTCTTGCTCTTTGGTACTGTATTTAAGGAAATTTGATTTTTTTTTCTCAAAGTGATTTCTCAAGGCTCAAAAGTAAGGTTTCATCATTGTCAGTTTTGTTTCAGCTACTAATTCTAAACTTGCCAGTTTCCTCTGATCCACTCCAAGTTAACCCTACATCAAGCACTAGAGTGTCAATCTGTGCTTCTAGTGCTGCACAAGTACCCCTTGTTGCAGCAATATATGGGTCAATCTATCAGCAGTGTCCACAGCTGCAGGACTCTGTAGCATTAATCTTCAATGTTACTGTGGTAGTGACTGGCTGTAAAGATCTCCAGTAGAGAAGGCACTGGGTTGCTAGATCTGGGATTTTCCATCTTTTTTGAATCGCCATGTGTCTGATCTATGCCGATGTTCAGGAGTGATTTACCTCCTCCGGCCTCCTTTGGTGCCTGAATCGTGCTCTCAGGTTTCTGCTATTTAGCATTCCTGGGGACACGCCAATGCCCCCTGTTCCTGTTTGTTAGGCTACCCAAACTCAAATACTGCTATGTCACTGTGTCCACCTTCTGTAGTAACATATGTGGCTATCATTTAGAAGCCTCAGAGTGTACTAGGTTTCACTACCATGCATCAGTGTAGTGATACAGCAGTCATGGGTACAATCTCAGAACCTCACTTTCTTTGCAGCGGTCTCTTTGCAAGGTGATGATTAATCTACTCATAGTTGCAGGAAGAAAGCCCCTTGCTCCTTTCCCAATCAGATTCTCACAACAGATGAGGAGGTGTCTCAGTCAAGAGTTTAGAGTTTTCCTGTGGCCTCTTTCCACCGAGCCTCGTTCCTCCTCATGACGGTTCTGTCCCTCTTATATCTATCTCTTGTTTACCTTCTTCCTTATCTACCTGTCTTCTCCCACCAGCTTTTCTTCTCTTGGTGGTTCTGCTACCTCTCACTTCTTTTCTTGTTTCAGGCTTGTTAGAAACTCTTCTATATCCACCTCGTCCAGTCCCTTCGATGCTCCACTCTTTAACTGTCACCTCTCGTCTTCTGTCGCTGGTTCAGCCCATCGAACACTAGAGTTTGGCGAGCCACTGAAAGCTCGAGACAGACGCAAGCCTGGCCCTGGCTTAGTTCGCGGTTGTGTCGGAACCTCGAGCCCATAGTTAGCCGAGCTTTCATGTGGCTTCTGCCGGTCTTCCGCTACCCAAGATGTGACTTCACGGTAGTCTCATTGTTGGTTCAACATCCTGTAATTGTGGGTAAATCACTTAATCTCTCTGTGCCTATATCAATGCATGTGCCCTTGTGTAATGTAACGCAGTTCAATACCTAAGGGATGAGTTTGCACTATTTTTTTTAAAACTGCAGAAAAATGCACTAAGAGGTGAAAACAAAACTTAAACTGAAGTAAAGGCAAATAGATAGATAATTATTTACTGGCTGATTTGAGCCAAGTGAAACCAGAAACCATGGATAAATAGCGGTTTCCATACTCTCAGTGCAGTGCTATAATGTGCCCTACAATGTCAAAGTTTCCACATGTTAATGAAATACACTTTTTCGGAACTTTGTAGAAACGTTATCATATTTTAGGTGGTGTTAGTTGTACGATTAGCAAATATTTTCAGGGCTCAGTGACAGGCTCCAAGATTTGAGCCAGACCCTTGTCTCAGCTCTGGCTTGGTCCTCCCGCTTATTTTTTTGGCTTCCTCACCTCTATCATACACCCATCTCTCTTCTCTCTCTGTCCCTCTATTACTTGTTATAGCTGGTTCTTTTCCTCATACACTTGTCTCTACCCTTGATTCTTTTCTCTCTCTCTCCCCAGCTTCTGCCTTTGTCTCAATAGTTCTGCTCCACAAACATCCAGTTTTCCCCCCATGATGTATTGTTCCATAGAAGAGCCACCGGGCCTATAGATTGGTAAAGAAAAGGCCAACAAAATAAACGCTTGCACCTCAAAGGCTGGTATTTTTTCCGACTTTAAATAAAAGGTTTCCACAGTAAATACAAGAATAAATTGAGCTAAATTATTTCCAAGTAATGTACACAATCCCTCAATGATTATTAAAGCTAACAGAGGCAGGATTAGGAAATAAAAGGCACACATCAGATTTTTCCATAAATTCATATTCAAATACAAGCTCAGTGCATATTTTTATATGAAATAGATGTTAACTGTATACATCTATCGTCTCTCCACTTTAAATTCACCTGCCCCACCCTTCAGTCTGCGCCAAGGAAGCAATGCCCACTGTAGATGGAACTTATTCCCTTTCTCTTTTTTTCCTATTGTTTATTCCTGGACGAGGAGATCTGTCTCAAGCTCACACCCACTGCCTATCTTCGAGCCCATCTCATCGCTGTTGTCATGCAGAGATGCAGCCATTAAGCCATGAAAGGGCTCTGGGGAGAAGCTACTAAAAGAAAGAGAAAAACATAAATGCAGAGGCTTGTTTTCTGTGTTTGTGAATGCCAGGGTTTTAGGACGGCCAGTGCAGTACCCTGGGTTACCGGCAGCCAGCCCCAGCCCAGTGTCCGGCTCCTGACGGGGTGGGGTGAGCGGAAGTTAGGGGCTGAGCCTGAAACCCTTTCAGCCAATGGCCGTTGTGCTGCTATACAAAGCAGCCTAATCTAGGGGAACAATATTTTCTGCTGCATTGAAAGTTGTGGAAGACAATGGACAAAGGAGGAGCGGCAGTATTAATACTGCTGGATCTCTCTTTGGCCTTGTTCTGAATGCCACCCTGATCGACCGTGTCTCAGCAATAGGCATTCAGAACAAGGCCAAAGAACTCCTCGCCTCCTTCTTAGCTAACCGCTCACAGGCAGTAAAGATGGGCCCTTTCACCTCCCATACCTTCACCCTCCCTTGCGGCGTACCACAGGGCTCCTCGCTAAGTCTGACACTGTTTAACATATACGTGTCGGACTTGGCGAGGGTGATAAAATCCTACGGCATTGCCCTTACGACCTACGCCGACGACACCCAACTGGTGCTATCTGTACACAACGACGGTGCGACAGTTGCTGCTAACTTTCAAAAAGGAATGCTGGCAATCAGTTCCTGGATGTCAGCAAACGGTCTCAAATTAAACTCTGACAAGACAGAGGTGATGACATTCGGGAAACTGGAACCTACTTAGTCCCCTCAATGGTGGCCAACTGAGATGGGATCTCCACCAGAACCTGTCACCAAGGTTCGCAACCTTGGAGTTATGTTTGACAATAAACTAACCTTCCACCATCATGTCAACTCCATAGTCTCCACTTCCTTCTTCACCCTGAAAATAAATCAAAAAACTTCTACCCTATATTCCCATTTCAGCTGGTAAAACTCTAATCAGCACTTTGGTCTTCGCCAAAACAGACTATTGTAATGCCTTCCTCCTTAACGCCCAGGAAAAAGTCCTTAACAGGCTTCAATTAGTACAGAATGCCTCAGCCAGAATCCTACTGGGCATTCCTAAGTTCACTTCCATCTCTCCGTACATCCAACAGCTGCACTGGCTCCCAGTTAGGAGCCGTACAAAATTTAAGGCATTGTGTATTGCCTATAAAGCCGTTAACAACTTAGGCCCACAGTTTCTCAAGGAATGCTTCTGCCCGCTAGAAAATCTAAGAACGCTTCGTTCCTCCTCAGCTCATCTGCTCAAAATTCAACGAACAAAAAAGGCCAACTGGTGGGACAGATGCTTCGTGATTTCCACAGTCAAACTTTGGAACACTCTCCCCCTTTACATTAAAACTGCCCCTACGCTCATTAGCTTTAGGAAGAAACTAAAAACGTGGTTTTTCCCACATTAAATTTCTGCCATAGCTATCGTTCTGTTTTTCTGAGCGCCGAGACACCTCCGGGTAATTGTGCGCTATAAAAATTGCAATAAACATAAACATAAACTGGGGTTCCTCCTTATCAAAAAAGATACCGCTAAGCAGAGGGAATCACTAGACCGCCTCTCTATGGGTGGTTACGAGGGATTGAAAGGTGCTCCTTAGCCGACAGATAGATAGATAGATAGATAGAAGACAGGCAGATAGATGACTAATAGATAAATAGATAGAAGACAGGCAAATAGATACCAGACAGATAGATAGATGACAGACAGACAGACAGACAGACAGACAGACAGATAACAGACAGATAGATAACAGACAGATAGATAGATAACAGATAGATAGAAGACCGGCAGATAGATACCAGACAGATAGATAGATGACAGACAGACAGACAGATAACAGACAGATAGATAACAGACAGATAGATAGATAACAGATAGAAGACCGGCAGATAGATAACAGACAGATAGATAACAGAGAGATAGATAGATAGAAGACCGGCAGATAGATAACAGACAGATAGATAGATAGACAGAAGACACAGATGACTAATAGATAAATAGAAGACAGATGACTAATAGATAAATTGATAGATAGAAGACAGACAGATGACTAATAGATAGTTAGAATAGATAGAAAACAGCCAGATGACTAATAGATAAACAGACACACAGACCGACAGGTGACTAATAGATAAATAGATAGACAGACGACAGACGACTAATAGATAAATAGATAGACAGACGACAGACGACTAATAGATAAATAGATAGAAGACAGACAGATGACTAATAGATAGACAGACAGAAGACAGACAGATGACTAATAGATAAATAGATAGAAGATAGACAGACTAATAGATAGTTAGAATAGATAGAAAACAGCCAGATGACTAATAGATAAACAGACACACAGACCGACAGGTGACTAATCGATAAATAGATAGACAGACGACAGACCGACAGATGACTAATAGATAAATAGATAGACAGATAGACAGACAGATGACAGACCGACAGAAGACTAATAGACAAATAGATAGACAGATGATAACAGATAGACAGAGAACAGATAAACAGACAGACAGATAGATAGATAGATAGATAGATAGATAGATAGACAGACAAACAGACAGATAGATAGAGAACAAATAGACAGACGGACAGACAGATAGAGAACAAATAGATAGATAGATAGATAGATAGATAGATAGATAGATAGATAGATAGATAGATAGATAGATAGATCTTTCCAGGGGATGCCAGCATACACATCACGAGCACTGGGGTGCATGGTTAGACTTTCGTATCACAGTGAGATCGGCAGCATGCTCTCCTGTGCAAATGTTCGTCTTTGCTTGGAATATTCTGTTTCATGAACAAGATGTGTCTGTGTAATTATACGATCGCTAATGTAGTAATATCAGTCTTTGTCATGTCTCGAGGTATGAGCTTTAGATGTCTTTTGTTAGATATCAATAACATTTTATATCATCTGAATTTAGGTAGAAAATTTCACAGCTGTGCCCGTACCACTTTTAATGATCACCTTGAGATCAGCAATTTAGTGCAGACAGCCGAATATAACAACCTGACACCAAGGGGTGTGTGAGGTTGTGAAGTCTGCAGAATTGCAATTTCACATCATTTTTTTAAAATTCACAAGCTTCATGAAGTGCAAAGCCTCCAGCTGTTGTTTGATAGAAAGAGCTGCTTTAGCGGTCCTTCGTGGCAACGGGGAACTGTTCACACTGCTCCTCCGGGCCGCCAGCAGCATCACGTGGGCTTCCGCTGCCGCGATCAGGGATTCAGGGTGGGGCTTTGGGCGGTTGTAGAACACGCCTGCTGTGAGGAGTCTGCTTACCCTCTGCAACAGGGATCGCTTTAGCACTGGTGGCTTCTAAAGCAACAGTCTTTTTTGGCACCCAGCCACGGCCCGTAAGAACAGTGGGGCCCGGTTGGGAGGGAGGGGGTGGATCCAACAGACTACCACGAGGGAAAATTAAATACATAATTAATTTTCCCTCGTCGTCGTCTGTCGAAATCCCCCCCACCCAGCCCCACCTCTCTTACCTGCACAGACTGCGGCTGTGGGCACCCCACGCCCCAAGACCCCCTCCACATATTCCCTCGCTGCCACTCTCCAGCAGTGCCCCTCATCTCTCCATAGCCTCTCTCTAACATAAATTTCATTTTTTATAGCCATACTCAGGGCTTTGAGTGAGATATAAAATCTGGGGGTGAGTCGTTCAAAGGGGCGTGGCCAGTGTCAATAAGGGCGTGGCTTAAAACACAAGTGGAAATTCTGTGTTTAGCATAATGTGCCATCCAACTGGTATGTTTCTGCTTCTGTCACTGCATCCAGATCTAGAATACAAAGAGTAACATTACACCTACAAGATGCCAGGATTAATGGCTATGTCAATGGCCGTGGTTAGTTGCGTAAGATAAGTAACAACTATGGCTTCCTTGTATATAATATTGAAAATGCTTCAGTTCTGATATGATGAGACTGGGAAAGAACTATAACGAGCCTCTTTGAAGTTACATCCAAGGCAGTGAAGGGTGGTACTGCTGCAGAGCTCAAATGTACTTTTTTCACCCTGAGAGTTAGGGAAAAAACGGAGAGCCCGATAGGGACCCATCTCAGCACCAACTTTTTAGCTGAGAACCTGCAGGACCCGACACACTTTATGCCCTGGCCCATACATAGTTCACTCACACTCAGTTCAGTGGTCTGCATTGCGCATGTTCTTTGCAGCAGGCACATTAACCATCCGTGCCTCTTTATGATGAGTGAAAACTGCCACTAAAAAAAATACGACCTATGGTCAGTAGAATCATTAATCACCAGAGTTATCCTGACATTTTAATTGTTGCCTAAAACTTCTGAAGGCACAAGGAAGATCATGTGCTTTTTAAACATAGCGCCCCCACCAAAGTCAGCGCCAGGAGCGGGTCCACCGGGCGCACCACCCTAAAGCCAGCCTGCTCTGCAACGCGGGGGAAAGAGCGCTCTGAGCTGTAGTGGGGGAATAGAATTTAACCCGCGCGCTAAAAGCCTCCACTGACCAGGCTGAGCCAGTGCTTAATTTGAGCCAGTGGTTACAGGTGGGCCTCACCGGCACTTAGTTATTGTTCTTCATCAGATTTTGGATGAGAACAAATGGATTATTTAATTTAATTAACAAACAAATATTGAAAACATATAATTTTAATGGGAAGATTGGAGATTTTCTAAATTCAATTCTTGCTAGTTATTGTCCATACTGTAGTCTGTTTATTGCACTTGGACTGTTCCCATAAATCCATCTGAGGATACCAACTTAGTATTTAGCTTCCAAATTGAAATTCCTTTACATTTTACTTCCTTATTATTATACACTTTATTCATCTGTTAATATCATTTCATTGTCTAAGCAGTCACGGATCCCCTGAGTAGGCATCACAGACCTCTCATGGGTCCCCAGACCACACATTAAGAATCGTTGTTCTAACCTATAGAAAAATCCCTAAAATACATTGGAAAATCCAACATTGCCACATTGATTCTGAAGCAGGCAAGCACCAGCTTGATCAGGTGTATTATACATTTTCCATTTGCAACTTAATAACATTTGTGGTTCCACTGCGAGGGCTGAGTAAGCGGGTTGTTCTGCTGCCAGGAGTGAAGGCAGTGGGTGGTGGAGTAGGGGCGGGAGGGTGGATGAACCTTCTGTGTCAAAACATGCTTTGATTTTCTCTTCAGTACCAACAAACAAGGTTTGTTGGGAAACAGCTGTGGGTGTAGCTGACAGACTTCATCATTAGCAGTGTAGCAGAATGTGGGTTTGTGATTGTTTTTGTAGTACCTAAACCCTGGGAAATCCAGAAGAGATTGGAAGGCCAAGTCCACTGATACATCCAACAGGAAAATCATGCACGCTGAAATGGTAAGACGTTCTTACTCAAATGCTCCTAATGCTGGAACATTGAATATCTTGGTTTTCATATGTTGAGTGAGTTTTAGACTCATTCCAAGTGTGAAGTTCATTCAGACCAAGGGGAGTCACAGGGCGAGCACTGGGTCACATGACAGGAAGTCTGCAAGTTGCTAGTCACACGTGCTGGGTACTATACTGTAAGTGATCCCGGAGAACACCATCAAGTAATGTCAAATATGACATTAGACATAAATGTAAAAGTTGTAGAAGCAGCAGCAGGATCAGAGGGTAGGCAAATCAGTGTTCTGAAACATCTAAAAAACATCTAACTGCTTGTTCGATACTGAGTATTTGAAGTGAATTGAAGAAGTTTAATTGACCTTAACCTTGAGTGGACCACTTGCTCCGAGGTCAAGAAGAAAATACGTCCTCAACAACAAAACACAAGAGTAATTGACATCAAGAAATCTGTGAGCACACACACCACAACCAAAAAGGTCGAAAAAACTCAGCATGTAGACACCGCCTATACCAGCCATCTTTCTCAGAATGCTCATGGCTGCACCGCTAATGTCCAAGTGCCACGGATGGTCCTAATGCACATTCAGAAGGGTGTGAGATTCCAAGAACTCTCAACCCTGTGAATAGAGAGAAGCCAATAGGGCCCTAGAGGCTGCAGGTAGGAAAGCTAGAACAAAAGACTCAAGGGTAGGTTTGTTTTTTTAGTGACTAAGGCAGTTTAAAGCCCTCTAGAACCTTACCTGAGGAAACAAAAGAGTTAATCGCCCTCAAAATGACTCAAGAGGGTTAAATGCTCACTAACTTCAGCTAGTCCTTCATCCTTTTTTGTTTTACTTTATTTTTCAAATAAAGGAGAAAATTCACATTGCAATGCATATAGTCTCTTCGCAACCAAAACAAATCGTGCATGACAGTTTGTGGTACAATAGTGGACATGATATCAACCAGTACAATGGCAACACTCAGCAGACAAAGGTTCCCAACCCTACCCCTCCACCCCCTCCCGCGATCCCATTCCAAGCTGTAATGCTTAAGGCTGTCAATGTATTGAAATCGCTCTGAGCAGCTGTCTCACACCATGGTCCCGCCACGCCGTGCAACTGTGTGACCAGAACCTCCCCCTCAGCCCACTCCCTCCGGCACTATGCCGTTGCCTGTCTGTGCACTGGAAGCCTACTTAGCTGCTTCCAGATGTGCCCTCAGCGGTCCACATATGTCTTTGGGGTGTGATGTCGGTGGCATAAGACTGACATATATCTCTGCGTTGGTGTTGCAATATGCCAGGCTGCCCAGCCAATCTTGTAGTTTGGGGGCCGACTTCCTGCCCCAGTGGATGGCCACTTCCCTTTTCGCCAGCAGTAGCCCCAGGGACGCCGATCTCCTCCTCCTTTTTTGGGATTCTGAACTGTATAACCCAAAAGGGCAATTTCGGGAAGGGGGACAAGTGGAATCCCAATTATTTCCCCTAGTGTCTCATGCACTGCTGCCCAGTAGGTCTGCAAACGAGGACAGGACCAAGCCAGATGCAGAAAGTGAGCACATTTTAAACAATTGTGTGACTTAGTAGCATCAATCTTGTGGGCCATGGTGGGTGTAAAATAGGCACGGCAGAGCAATTTGAAATATAGTAACTTATAGCGGCTGTTAAGCGAAATGTCCCTGATGGCCTCACAGCACTTCTCCCATTGCTCCTCTGAAATCGCCCCTCCTGTATCTGCTTCCCAGTCCCGTATAATCTTGGAGTCATCTACAGGGAGCACCTGGGCGCAGGTCTTGTGTATTTTGGAAATTAGGCGTGCACCACTTGTGCTCTCCAGGACCAAAGTAAGTGGTGGGAACGAGTCCGGTTCAACCGGGTATGTGAGGAACACCGCACGTAATGCGGATTTCATTCTGCTCATGATGAAGTGGGTCATAACGTTGCAGTCAGAGAACCTGTTGTCTTCGTCTATGGAGAAAATATGACCCCAAGGAAACAGATCGCCCATCTTCACTATGTCTGATGCTGCCACTGTACGCTGTACTATTCCTTCTCCAGTGAGTGGGAACCATCAGGTGTTGGGTAATGGTAGGGCGGAGGAGTATAGAAATGTAGCACCCGTACGCTTTCTCAGCTTGTCCCATGCCCAAGCAGTCTTAGATAATGTCTGAATGTCACGCCTGTCCCGTGGGAAACCACCTGGCAGCACCTCACTCAATTTGTCCGGGAGAACTAGGTCCGCCTCCGGCCTTAAAACAGGAAACGGGCATCAGGGTGAAACCAAGCGTGCGAATAGCAGCATTGCGCCACCAAGTAGTACTTGTAACACTTTTTATTTAAAGTACTTCAAGTTATTTTAGTTAAAAATTGAAGTTAAGGCTGGCAACAAAGAGTCAAAGATTTAAAATTAAGGGCAAGAAAGGTATCATTAGGAAGACTGTATGAACGAATCACACATACCTAAACCACACATGCCTTAACAAAGCAGTCTAAACATAGACTGCGTCATTATCACACGTTCCTTCAGCATGCAAGCCATTACAACGACTTGCCTCTAGAAAGCGTTGGACTTTGGATTCGCATTATTTACTATTCCAACTCCAGTTTGTGTGTCAGTAGGCAAGGTGTTGGGCTTGAAATCCAACACCAGTACAACACTGCGTTCCCTAAAGCAAGTCGTTGTAGCGACTTTCATGCTAACGAAACGAGTGGCAATAACACAGTCGTTGTTCAGACTGCGTTATAAAGGCACTGCGTAGTAAATGTTTCCCCATTAGGAAACCTCAATTTCTGGTCGAGAGGTGAGACTACCTAGTAAACCCCAGGGTTTATAAGGGTTTTAGAGAGAATTGAGTATGTTTGGGCAGATGACAGACATTAACTCTGAAGCAGCCCTGGCTCTTAACACATCCTCTATGACCTTTCTTTGCTCTCAGTGTGACTACTTATATTTTTCTCTTTCACACTTCGACCCCTTGATGGGTATGGTCACGGAAATATTTTAACAACCAAGAAAAGACAAGGTTTCAATGGGTATTGACAGTTCATTTTCTACTTTACCCTGAATTGTATCTCCTTAAAATTAGATTTAGCAGAAAAAACTATCATCTATCCATACATTTATCTGCTTTTTCCGTGTGTGCAGTCTGGCTGCATAACATAACTATCACAACCAGTGCAATGCAGCAGCTACAGGTCAGAGCGGTGGGGCATTTCGAGAGACGACCGCGAGGGAAAATTAAATAAATAATTAATTTTCGTTTGTGGTCGTCTCTCGAAATCCCACCCACCCGGCCTCACCGCCCTTATCCGCAGTGGCCGCGGCTGGTGCAATTGATGATCCTGCAAACAAGCTCACCTTCTCTCGTGGCTTTTGGTACACCCCTAGCCAGGACACCATCAAACTGCAGACTAAGAAGTGTAAAAAGAAAAATCAAGATAGCAGGCCTTTTCCATCGCTGCACCTGAACACCATCCCTGTATCAATAAGGATCATCCTAAAGATTCTCAAATTTAGAAGAGTTTAAAACACACCTCTCCACAATTCAGTAAAAATCCACTAAACAGCCACATCTCCTATTACTCATTTATGTTATGCTTGCCTTTAGCCCTGCACCATGCTCAACTGTGGTCCTAGCTAGGTTTGTGCTATATAAATGGTACATAAGTATGGAACAAGCATAAATATAATGTTTAGAAGTAAAAATGCATGTTTGCCCTTGGATTGGATGCCACTGAAGAACAGTTGATTATTGTTACCCAACGCAATGTTCTCATTTTAAAGACAGCTGAGTTATTGTAATTGCATTTATATGGCACTTACTACCACTGATGAGGTGTCAAAGCACTTTTTGGGTGAGTAGCACACTGAGTAGCACACTGCTCCAGAACCCAAAAAGCATTAGTGGTTACAAAGTGTAAAGAAATATGAAATTAATTTGAGTAGTGGGCATGTCAGTCTGTTATTTGGATTTAAAAGGACAGTGGAGGGATAGAAGAGGAAAGGGTTTGCATTCATATAGCGCTTGCTACGCCCGATAAGATATGGAAGTGTAAACTCATACGAATTCAGACCTTTGACCCTGGGGTCAGAGTCAGATCCCTCTAGTGGAGTCCTTAGTCCAGTGAACCATTAGACCTGGAACATGAATGTGGTGTGTTTGATTGTATGTGTGCCTATGAGATGCGTGTGCACACAAGTGAGCTTTTGAGTACTGTATGTGTGCAGTTGTGAATGCAATGGGTGGTGTTCTGTACACATGGGGGATGTAGGTCTTTGTGCATAGTTCCTGTCTTTCTGGTGGCCTGTGTATACAGGTCTCTTCAACTATATTATTGTGGGTGGGCACGGATAGCTGTATGTCTGTTGCTCTGTCATCAATAGGGGTGTGCAAAATGGGAATAATTTGCTTCTGCATAATTACCTGAAATGTCTGAAAAATTACGTGATATTATTCAAAAATCCAAACTGGCATTTGGCGTCCTATTTTAGCATGAAATGTTTCCATTTTGGACCTGAAGATTAATGTACAAGAAAATAGAGCCAGATCCACAAGTACTACAAACAGTAGCAGACTGATTTCTGGTAATTAGTGATGTTTCTGGGTGCACACACTAAATTGTGCCACAAATAGCAAGTAATTATGTGATATGGCATAACAGCATAATTTGCAGAACTTACGTAAGGAATAATGAAAAATAACCACATTTACACCAACATAATAGAAATTTCCCCAGACTACTCATCATATATGCAATTATGTGTGATCTATATAAGTATCTAACAGTCAAACCTACTGACTTTTTCATTATTTGTTTTTCTTTTTTTAATAGGCTATGGTAGATGTCCTGGCAAAAGGAAGTATGAGGCCTACAATCTAAAAATTAAAACAATTCAATCGGTCTGGCCTGGGGAGGTGTGGCATTTTTTATCGATTTGTTTAACAAGTGGATGCAATAGAAATCAAAAATGCTTTCCTTTTCAGGAGGCTGTGCATACACCAGGAAAAATGTAATCACTCACGGTGTAAGATAACCAATGAATGAAGTGGGCTGACCCACTGCTCTTTGCTGTAATAGGTTAAAGCAAAAAGTGAATGACACTTGAATAGACCAATAAATGAACATGGGCTGATCCAAAGCCTCTCTCTGTAGGTGTATATGAATGCAGTTTTATTGAGAATTTTTTGAAAACATGAGGCTGGCAAAGAGCTAGAGCATCTCTAGGCCAGGCCTAATTGCCTGTTGGGAGCTCAAGGACACCCTGTTGTCCTTCCAGCAGGAGCAGGACAGCTGATGGAGGGAAGTGGTCCCTTCCATCAGAACAGATGCTGGCAGGATTGATCAGCTGCGGATATACACTACCCAGGGAGAGGGGAGGAGGTTCGGAGTTAATCTGATTTTTATAAAAATTAATGAAGCTGTGTACTTCATTACCGACTGCACTTAGCAAATGTGGATGAGAGCGTGCTGCTCCGCACGGCTGCTTCATCAAAGATGCTCTAATAACAAAACACCACTTCCAACACCAAAAGGAAGTTTTCCCAGAATACATTAATCTGTCCTGCTGCCTGTGTATAGTTATAATTCATGGATTGCTGCACCGGGAAACATCCTTTACAACGCAACTTTTACCACGCAGTGCTTTTACATCGCAACTTTTACAACGCAAACCATTACAACGCATTGTGCTGGGGGGCGCTCCACGATAGGGAATAGATTTAATTTACTATCCAACACCTTCCCTACTATCCACGGGGACTGGAGTTGGAATAGTAAATTAAACTATTCACTATCCAGCACCCCAAAGCGCTATGCGTTGTAACAGCATGCATTGTAAAAACCGCGATGTAAAAGCATGCGATGTAAAAGCATGCGTTGTAATGTCATACATCCGCTGCACCTGTCCCACGGGATGTGCTCCATCCTAGTAGGGAGGGAACACGGGTTCACCTTTCGGGCATGGAGTCAACTGTGGGGACTCTTCCTGGATAGGGCTGGAAGAAACTCTGTAAAATCCGATCAAAATATGTCACAGGAATCAACAGAGGGTTAAATATCTGCTCATTCAGAAAATCATTATATTTGTCAAAGCAGAACGCGTAAGAATCTGTGAACGTCACCATTCCATCAATCCTCAAACTGGTTCCATTGGGTAGTTGGGTTGCCAAGGGTCCCTGTGCAAGCAAGGAAAATGGGTAGTTCCCTGTTGGAGAGTGAAAACACCCAAAAGCAGGGGACAGAGGGCGCCTCAAATCCCTGGCTTCAGTAACACTGCACCTGTTGCAGCTACGCCACCGACTGGTCCCACACATGTTGAATTGTGAAAAGCTTAACAATTGTTGTTTAGCAATACAGTACTGGCAGACGTAGGTAGGTATGGATGAACCGCGAATGGATGAAACCGCGGGTTCTAATATCAGCAGCTTCACTTGATCAAACTGTTTGATGTAGGGACCGTCACTATATCTCATTGTACTGTTTCCCCATCTTCAAACTCTTATGGACGCTGGAGACGACATGTAGTCAGTCGAGTGGTCAAATTGTTGACCTTGGAACTGGGAGACCTTAGTTCTAATCTCATCTTGAGCATTTGATCAAAGACTTTGTGTGATTCTTGGCAGCTCATTTTATCTCCCTCATATAGCACATACATGTAGTGTAATAATGGTGAAAAAAATAGGTATGGTGTGTTGTCTAATACTGTCCCATTAGATGCCTATTCCTCCACTCATCAAATCTCATCCTTGTTTCTGTAATATTTTCTCAGCCCTATTTCACCCACTGTATAATTTCCACCACTTTATTCTATGTACATCACATCAAATCTGAGATACTCATGGGACAGCAAAGCTATACATTCTTAAGTGCTCCCCTGCTCCACGGAGCAAGATCTGTACAATGTCAATGTACCATAGAGCTGAGCCCTAAATCAGCATCGCAGTCATGAGCAAGATCGAAGTTTGCAACAAACAAGACATGTAAGAGCAGCAACTTACAAAGGCTGTACCCTCCCAAGTAACACCACCAAGGGGCATATTTAAAAGCCCCATTTGCCACCAGAACGCCACTTTTTTAACAAGGAGAGATGGTGCCTGGGCTGGCACTAGGCAATTTTCTTGCGCCAGAGCTAGAGGGAACACAGCGGTGCACTGTATTCTTATGAATATGGCGCATCCGTGCCTGTAAAAATGTCAGAGCAAAGTGTTGTCAAATTTGGTGTAGATCTGCGCTCCGAAATTGTTTGGTAAATATGCCCCCAGACCTCCCCGGCAAGGATGAGAAACACATTCATAAGCACAACTGTTTTTCATTTGGTTTGATTATGCTCCATGCACAGGAGAATTTACACAATTGTAGTAACAACAAAACACTTCATGCACAGGCCACATCTTCAATCCATTCCTTTTGAACCAGGCACTACAATAATACAAAGCATGAGTACTCTATAATACACTTCTCTTTGCTCCACTACATTGCTAAAGGGCAGCAACATGTTACCAGAAAACAGCACAACTTTTTTTATGCTGATCAAGACCAAAACACTTCCAGCGCATACCACACTATAAACCCAGAGCCTTCTGACCAAGCACAAATTACGGTATAGTGAGCTATCTGTCTGCCAATGTGCTTCAGTGCCTTATTATTAAGATGAGGCACTAGATAAATTCAAGTACAACATAACTGCCTCCTAATTAGTGTTCCTTCCAGCTGGGTCTGGTGGCTCAGTGGACTACTGCATCCGCTTCAGGGGTCTGTGTTCGACTCCATGGTCGCAGGTTCAAATCCCAGCGGGTCCACTCTGCCTTTCATCAATCTGAGGTCGACAAAATGAGTACCATTGAGTTGGGTAACAATAAACATCTGTTATTCAGTGCCAAGAAGCCTCTGGGTAAACGTGTGAAATACAAATGCACATGTTATGTTATACGTGAACTATCCAACACCCCATACTAAAATGCAACATCGTGTAAACGTTGTGAAATGTCATGATCCAAAATCCATTTAAAGGTAAAAGTTGTGAAATGTCATTCATGATCCAAAATCCATTTAAAATATCTTGAGTGAAGATTGACCCCCAGGACATGCCTCACGTTCACAAGCCATGCAGGATACCAGCAGGAGACTGGTTCAAGGAGAAATGGCCAATGGGAGGAAACTGTGCCACTGGGGCACGGGTTTCAGTAGAAAATACCCCATGGGTGAGGACTATACACTATTTCAATCTGCATAATCCCTTGAAATAGTTTTCAAAATTTGCATAGTGTAAAATATGTACATTTCACAGGCTTTTGGCGGCCAAACGAAAATGTCGAACATGCCTAGTAATAACACCAGGAGTGCTGGCCGTCTGCCAAGTACATGGCCCTGCCCAAATAACTAACACTGGTCTTTAAAGCCATCTGTTGAATTGCTCCAATGTATATTGCACAAAGCCTTGCCCCACCTGTCAATCAAAGCCTCCATAGCTCCGTCTGGCCCTTTTGTGCTGTGTACAGAATCGGTGCTTGCAGACTGCTAGCCCAGTGCACTGGGACTCATTCTCGGTGGTTTGAAGAGCTTCCTCTTTTAGATTTTTTTTAGATTGTACATTTACCTAAAACTAGACAGTGCAATTAAACTCAGCGAGGCCCACGGCGCAGGCGCGGGGGCGCAGCTGGGCCTAACCCGAAGGCTCGGTAGCCGCCCATTGTCCTCGCGCCCTTCTGTGCTTTTCCACAGGACAAGCAATTTACCGGGAGCCGATGGTAAAATATTTCGGGCTATTAAATAGCCATCTGCTGACTGGTAGCTATCCATCAGGAGGACCGAGAAAATATTAGCCGGAACGAGAAGTATTTTCGCCCGAGAGAACAAGCGGCAGCATCCTGTTGCAATGGCGGAGGTCACGACGGCTGCACGGACTCACAAGGCCCGAGGAGTGACGGAGAAACGCTTTTTATACATATATAAAGATGGTGATTCATCGCTCGCCGCAGCGACTCGTGATGGATTGTTTATCCCTTCAAAAGGGGACATTGGGTGGATGCTTTCGCAGGCACGGCCAGGCAAAAAGGGCAGATTAACGCTGCTTGAAATGAGGGAGTGTGCGTGTCATTCGGCGACCAGGCCTTGTAGCATCGTGTTCCAATGGCAGAGTTTCAATTAGAGGGGCCTTTTCAAAAAGACGCTTTGGACTTTGTAAAAGAGCACTATTTTATATAGGTGTCTCTGGCAGGGGCGTAATGCAGGCCCCTCTACGGTGCAGGGGCGGGGGAGCCCTTCAGGGGCCCCGAAACCACCCACAGGGGCCCAATTCTACCTAAGGCCAATGAATATTTGTGAGATATTTGATACAAAGGGGCCCCTCTTCCACATTCTGTAGGGGGACGTCATTTTACGTTACGCCACTGGTCCACAGCCTTGTGAATTGACCCCAAAGCATCAAAAATGGGAGTCAAATGGGAATATTCATATACATTTAGCACAAAATATACAAAAAATGCACATTTACTAATGGGAATTGAGGTTTCGGGGCTGATTTACAAAGGTATGTAACAGTCCTCCCTCAGTACTACTTCCGGTACTCCAATGCGTTTGTAAATTTTCCCCATGGTGTTTGGTTCACACAGAGAGGCTTAGTTTTAGAAACATTTCTACTGTCGCTTTTTTCTTTTTGCTAAATCTCCATAGATCATTTTTTGGAATAAATTACTGAAGTGCCCATCCTCTGCGAAGAGTTTCTCACATTTTGTAAAATGTGTTCAGCTTCCCCGCTGAACGTACTGTTGGGCGAGACAGGGCAGGCTCAAGCACAGCTTGGTGCCCAATTGAAGAATGAGCTTTGTCTCCCCGCTCTCCCCCATCCTTATGGAGTTTCAGAAAGTAAAAATTTTAAAAAGAATAACCATACTGCAAAATTCACTGCTGTAACAGTAAAACTGTGAATGAAATCCGAAAAGGGCATTTTTATCCATCACTGACTTTGCATGCCTAATAAAATGTATTATATTGTATTATAATGTTTCAGACAGTGGCAGAAATCAACAAACCATATCATAAAATCCATATTAAAATTATGAAAAACGTAATAAAAAGCCACAAAACTTTTAAAAAGCATCAACATTTTTAAAATGTACATTCTCAATCTGTTGGGATCTTTATGCAGAACGGAAAAAATAAAATGAATAACATCCAGGATTCCATTAAAACAAAGAACAAGTATGTTCACTATAAATTAATCGAACACGCGCCTCAGTTCTCACTCCTGTAAGAGAATGCCTATAACAAAGGCACCTACAAACCCAAATTCTTGTCTTAAGGTTTGAATCGAGATGGGGGAATTCAATGCACAAAGCGTTTTCACAAAATTGACCCCTTCATTTTATTTTTATTAAAAAACAGGAAAATATTGTATTTTTATAACTTGAAATTGTGTTTGAAGTGCATCTGTCCTAAGGAATTACATAAAGAAATTACCCCCTGCCCCCCTCCACGGGCAAAGGCCTTACCATCTTTCAGTGATATGTGATGCTTATCACTTAATTGGCACAAAAAGATGCCTGCAGAAACTAACTGGCTTACGGAAACAGTTTAATAAAATGTACCACATCAATACAAAAAGAAAGTGAAAAATATTTCGAGCAGGTTGCAGTCAATGGAGCTTCCCATTGCCAGACTGTGTCTTAGAGCACTAGCCAAGCTACCTACCTACACATTATAATTTTTTTATAATCTATTTTATTGTCTATTGGAATTTAGGGGTTCTTTCTAAATAGTTAGGGAAGACCAATCATTTTAACTTGTATGTGGAGAACTTTCCTTTAAGTTTGTACTATGGAGACCAACAGATGCAGGTTAGGTACTTCACTGGAGTGCTGCTCACCAATTCTTAAGAGTCTCTTTCTTAAGTGAACCATACTGGGTTCACCCAATCTTTTCATGCAAAGATGTATTGTGGAGTGTTTGATAGCGATATTATGTGATTTGTATACTTTATTATTAATGAAATGGAACTTACTATGAACACAGTGTACCAGTGACAGCCCATAATGTGCAGCAGTGGTAGGTTGGGCACACGCACACTCTTTCACACACCTACTCACACCTTCCACATACACACGCAGACACCCACCCATTCACAACATGCGTTCACACACAAACATTCATACATACACACATGCATGTCTGCACCCAACATAAAAAGAAAAAAAATGTAACGGGCTCCAGCAGTGACCTTGGGTGGCAGGAGAGAAGCATCTATTGTTTCCTGGAGGCTTTGGGTAAGGAAGGGATGGAAGGAAAATCCAGCTGCCTCCTCTCGCCAACGAGAGGAGGAGCTTCCTTACTTCGTCACAGAGTGGGATGGGGTCAGTGAGAGCTGCTGACCCCCCCTCCACACTGACGGACACTCAGCCATGGGCACTTCAGGGCTTAAAACTGAAGTACCTAGGGATGAGTCTATCTGTGACACTCCCTCCTGGTCATGAGGGGGAGCCTCCCAGTAAACTGTGCCTGGCTGAGGAGGTCACGCCTACCGGGATGTCAAATCTTATTAAGCCTGGCAAATTTGTGCTCAGGCAGTCAGGTGCCTGTATATTTAGCACATATACAGGGCCTGACTACCTGATCCAGACATGAAGAATATCCGTCAGACTGATCTTTGCTCAGCCTGATAGACACTTTTCCGGCATCGAAAAAAGGTGGAGGGTGGTTTATCGACTGGCCGTGGTGTACTGATTTAACTTTCCAAAGATAGCTGCACACAAAGCTCTGAAAACTAGACACAAGGGCATCTCTCCTGAGGCTGAATTTTAGACTCTGGAACTAGAAAACCTGGGCTGACTCCCAGCTTCAGCAGTCGACCAAAATGTGTGATCACAGGTGTTGGACCCGGTCCTTTGGGCAGGTCTACCCCGTGACTTTTTGCTTTTTCCTAGCCTGTTTTTGGAACCTGGATTGGTGATTGTAGGCCTCTGCGCACTTTTTCACTGTGGTACAGTGTAAAGTGCGTGTGCTTTCTGTGTATGGAGGGTGAGTGACCTGCCCTCCCATAGGAATGAATGGGGAATATGTATGCCCATGGTAGATTCCTGATGCATGGGGAGTGCAGGGTCGAGTTTGATATGTATGAACTCGTGAGAATGAATGCTGCAAAATGATGTATGCAGCATGACTGTGTCTAGTCCAGAAGTACCACTTTTGGAAGTTGGCATAATTGTGTAAGTTGGTGCTAGCGTGTGATTGGCTGGTGAGTCTGCCCAGGCATGCCTGGGCCTGTTGGTAGATGGACTGTCTGGTTTGAGTAGAACAGGGTCTGCAGGGTCCGCAAGGCCCCGGAGGAGGGCGTAGATGAAAGGCCCCCCATCTGCTGTTAGGGAGGAGTGGAGAGAGCTCTGGTGGTGCCAGGCTGTGTCTGTCGGCCCACCCTGGATGACTCTCCCTCCCGATGGCCCCCTGTCACCTCTGACCTGAGGCTGACAGGGGAGGGAAACCAGATACTCCCAGAGCTTAGGGCTCGCCTTGCACGAAAGCTTCAAAGGCTTCAAAGCTTTTTCTGTGGATAAGAAGGGGCTCTGCCCCTTCCAAAATCTTCTTGTCCTGGCTCTTGTGGCTGAGTCGGATCTACCAGGGGTGGGCGCTGCCCAGCCCCTGGGTGCCTGGATTACTGGACTCCTGGGGGGACCCTTCTGCCCTGCCTGGGCTGAAGGGGGGACTTTGCTTAGCCCCCTGGGACTCTCTGGGACCTTTGTGCAGCATGGTGGAGCTGCATTGCTGAAGGACTTGGCTGGACTTGTCCCGGTAGCGCTGAGGGAGCGCTTCATCTGCATCTAGCGCTGAGAGAGCGCTTTATTGCCTTCCAGCGCTGGGAGCGCTGGACTTGTCCTTCCTAGCGCTGAGAGCGCTTTATTTCCTGCCCATGGCGCTTGGTTGCACTTCTAGTGCTGGAGCGCTTTGTGTGCCTCTATAGCGCTTGGAAGCGCGCTGCTGCTGGAGGCCGGCGGCGGATCGGCGCGGGAGCCCACTCCGCTTATTTGTCCGACTTGGATTTGCCCAGGTTTATGCAAGTTACGAGTGCCCACCTCGCGATTGCTGCCCGCCTGCCTGCCTAGCGAGGGCCGCCGCGCTGCCCGCGGCGACCCGGAAGTACCTGGCCGGCCGGCCAATCCCTGCGCGGCCGGCCGGAAGTCCCGCCCCGCAGCCTGTGAGGCGGGAGGAAGAGGAGGAAGGCGCGAGGGAGATGGCGGCCGATGCCGAGGAGAGGGGAGAGCCTGGGGGCCCGAGGCGCATTGTCGGCGCCTGCCCCAGGAAGACGGAGGAGCCGCCCCGTGAGCCCCGGTGAGTCTGGGCTGAGGGCGGGCCGAGTGGGAGGTCCCCCTTCGTCAGAGCGGCCCCGTATGGCAGCGGGCCGCTCCAACGGTGTGTAGAGCCTGGGAAGGCTCGAGGGGCCAGTCTTTGTGTTGAGCCCTGCAAGGCTCCAACGCGGGGGGGCAGCAGAGAGGAGGGGCGCCGGGACACGTTGTCGGTGTCCGCCCCCCCCCGCAGTGGCGCGAGCTCGCGCCTAGTGCCAGTAGGAAGCCGTGAAGGCTTCCTGGGCGGCCCCAGTTGGCAGTGGGTCGCCCCAACGTGCATGAGCCTAGAGAGGCTCAGAGGGGCCGCATTATGTGTACGAGCCCGTTTGGCTCCCGAGAGGGCCATATTCGAGAGGGGGGCTTCGGGGCATATTTTCGGTGCTCGTCCCCTCCTGCCCCTGAGTGTGAGGGCTAGAGTCCGGTGAGGCTCATGGGGGCATCGGTGTTCTAAGAGCCTGTGTGGCTCCAACGGTTGGCATCATTGCTTTAGAGCCTGTGAGAATCCAACGTCTGGGGCATGTGTGTTATGCCCAGAGCCTGTGTGGCTCCAGCAGTGGCGCAGTTGGCGCCGAAGGGCCAGTGAGGGCCCTGGCTCAGTTCTGTTGTTCTCCAGGTGCCCAGCACTTTGTGGGCACCTGCCACGTTTAGGCTTTTTATACTTTGAGACTGGCGCTGCATGGCAGCGCACCCTGACACTGAGACTCAGGGCGTCTGAGCCCCAACAAGGCCAGTTGGCCTAGGGACTGCCACAGGTAGTGGCTCATGTGATAGTATCTGCCTAATGTGAGTTTTGCGCATTGTGATGTGGTGCTAGGAAATGTAATGCTTTTAGTATGATTACGCACCTTGATCTTACACCTCTGAATGTTTTTAGACATCATGTGATTCTTGCGCTATTGCTTTACTTTGACACCCCTGAATGTTTCATGCATTATGTGTCTTTCTCTTCTTGCGCTACACCTCTGAATGTTTAGTCATCATGTGTCTTCTTGCGCTGCACCCCTGACTGTATTTTAATTGCATCATGTGCTCTGTCCTGAACACCGCTGAATGTGTAGGTCTATACATCATGTGTTTTCTTTCTTTACTACTCCTCTGAATGTATATTCATGCATCATGGGTAGTGTGTTTTGAGCTATACCCCTAAGTGGATTTCATCCTTAGGTGGTTGTTCTTTCTTAGTACAGGTGGTCCTAGTGAGGTCCTGGTCCCCTGCGTGACAGTCTCCCAAGGAGTGTAGGGTTGCGTAGGTGGTACTTACCTGTCCCCAGTAGTTACTGGGGGTGATCTATAACTGTTCCTTTGTGGTACAGTGATTTTATACACTTTTATTCTAAGTTCTATAAGTACTATTTCTATTTTAGAAGTGCTGATTATGACAGTGGCCTATGTGGCCCTGTCCTGTGTACATAATCCCTTGTGAATATTGCCGTGCCAGTTGGCACAATGTACATGTGTAATTTCTATCTGATATGTTCTTACAATACAAAAGTTATTTTAATATAACCTTGTGTGGAGTCTCTTTGGTGGTGTACCTAATATGTTGTTGCTGTCGTGCGCTGACGCAAATGCTTTACACATCGCCTCCGAGTTTAGCCTAGACTGCCCGCGCCATGCTACCTAGAGGGCGAGCAGGGGTTATCTTGGCGTGTGACTTCCTTGCCCTGACTGGAATGGTGGTTTCTGCCTGGCTTTGGCATAAGCCTTAGCCTACCAGAAATAGCCGGTTTCCAACATTGGTGTTTCAGCGGTGCGGATTTGGACTTGCATTTGCCCAGTACCATAGCGACAACTGGCTACATTACAAAAACTCTGCGTTTTTCAGATAGTCACATGTTTGGGATTATTGTTTTTGATTTTATTTTTCCTCAAAAGAGTCATTTTCAGATGGTGGTCCTGCGCTTTATGTTAAGTGGCAGATGAGAGAAAATGACAGGGCGGGACGCCAGTAGATAGGGGAGGTTCCCATAGGTTAGGAATCCCTTGCTGGGTCCAGTGTCCAATCCCTATTCCTGTCCCTGTGTGGGTGAATGGAAGAGAGGGAGGGTGGAGGAGAAATTGCTTGCTCAGGAGGGTTGTTATTCCCTGAGTGTAGTGTGTGTGTCTGGATTCCCCAGTATGGTAGGATCCAGTGGTGGCAGCTTAAATGTGTCCAGTGCGTGAAGTCCCATTCCCAGTTCCCAGAGTATGGTGCCTGGTGCTCAGTAAGAGAGTGACAGGTTGAGAGTCAGAGGCAGTGAGGAACTGTCTCACCAGTCTGGAGGGGGAGTGTGTGGATGAGTGGTGTCTTGAACTGGAGGAGTTCGTGTGAGTTTTTTTTAAGGAGCTTGCACGTGAGGTGTACCTCTGGTGGTGTGCAGGACATCCTGCAGAGGCATTGGACAAGAAGGTGGATGTCTGGCGGTGTGCTGGATGTTGTGCAGAGACATTAGAAAGTGATTCTAAAAGTAGTGGCTTGTGTATCTGATGATCCTGTGTAGGTGAAGAGGTTCATGTGTAGCCCAGCTATGTCCCATTAGGATGATAGGGGTGTAGGGGCTCACGTCCTGTCTCAGTGGAGGCGGAGTGAGTGTGGGACGGTGTGTCCCACGTTGGCCCGAAACCCTGTCTCGGGGCCTGGAGGGTTCCCTAAGGGAGCGCCAGGTCAGGGGCCTAGGCTGTACTTATAAGTCATTTGAGGCGGATCTTCCTGTGTCAAGAGGACGGGGAGTTTCTGTAACCAGAACTCCGGCGGTCCTAGTGTTGGGCTGTACCGCTCCTAAGTGGAGGGTGCAGAAGTCCTGGTTCGCTGGGCATTTGACCGTCTAGAGTGCTTGACCATTTGTGGGGCCTCTGGAGGTTATTCCCCGAGGAGGGGGGAGGCCAGGTTCAGGTTCAGCCTGACCTGGAGGGAAGGGCATCTGTAGTCAGTGTCCTGACCGGTTGTTGGCTTCCAGGGGTACCGCTCCCAGGTGGGAGGGTGCAGAACTCTGGAGGGGGGTGCAGAGGGACGGTGTCCTTACTTCTGACCCCGGTGGGAGGAAAGTGTGTTGCTGATACGCCGCTGGCGTGTGCTCTGTCTAGCCTGGAACATACTGAGAATCCCTCTGTGATAGGGAGTACTGGAGGAAAGTGTGTTGCTGATACGCTGCTGGCGTGTGCTCTGTCTAGCCTGAAACATACTGAGAATCACCCTGTGATAGGGAGTACTGGAGGAGAGTGTGTCGCTGCTACGCCGCTGGCGTGTGCTCTGTCTAGCCTGAGACATACTGTGCCTGTGATCATAGAATTGGAAGGGGGTGCAGAAGGACGGTGTACTTCTGACCCCGGTGCAACTTAAGGGTGTAAATCCTAGGTTGGGAGATTAGGAAACTTCTAGGTCAAGAGGAACCCTACCAAAGTGAATCAGCTGAAGAGACCGAGGGGGCTGCCCTTGCTGTGTGTTCTGGGGCCCACCTGCAGTTTGTTGTTTCCACTAAGGTAGAGGAAAGGGGGCTTTGCTGTGTACTGTGTCCCCCCACCTGCTTGAAGAGGGACTGTGCTGTGTGCTTTGTACCTCAGAAGTGGAATCGTTTCCAGGTGATAGACCAGTGACGGAGTGAGGTCCTGATCTGGTAGGAGAGTTGTGTTCTGGTGAGTGCTTCGCTGTGAGGGTTATTCCTTCACCATGACTGGAAGCAAGGGTCCCTACTTGGTCTAAGGTACTTACCTCTGCCAACATGAGACCCCCAGTTCTAACATTGATGGAGTAGAGGTAGGGTGGGGCATGTTTGCCCGTGACCTCTAGTCAGCCGAGGGTGTGGTCCCTAGGTTGTAGGATCAGTGGTAGTGTAGCTACCCTGAGAGAGAGAGTGGAGATTGGCTATTGTGTGCCAGGGGCTTCTGCCCCCACTCTGTGGATTGGTTAGGACCTGTGATCTTTGGATGGCCTAGGGCCTGGTCCTGGCTGTGGACGACTAGTGTGTACCAGTGGGGTATCCTAGTTGTGTCAGAGAGCTTTTGTTGAGGGAAATCCCTGTGGGTTCCGAGTGGCGAAAAACTGTAAGGTGGCCCTGCCCTGCAGGCCCGTCTCCGTGGTTTTGTCGCCCAAAGCATTGAAGACCATCAGTGTATTGATTGGTCTACCCTGCGTTTTGGCTGGAAGGGGGATGTGTTGGACCCGGTCCTTTGGGCAGGTCTACCCCGTGACTTTTTGCTTTTTCCTAGCCTGTTTTTGGAACCTGGATTGGTGATTGTAGGCCTCTGCGCACTTTTTCACTGTGGTACAGTGTAAAGTGCGTGTGCTTTCTGTGTATGGAGGGTGAGTGACCTGCCCTCCCATAGGAATGAATGGGGAATATGTATGCCCATGGTAGATTCCTGATGCATGGGGAGTGCAGGGTCGAGTTTGATATGTATGAACTCGTGAGAATGAATGCTGCAAAATGATGTATGCAGCATGACTGTGTCTAGTCCAGAAGTACCACTTTTGGAAGTTGGCATAATTGTGTAAGTTGGTGCTAGCGTGTGATTGGCTGGTGAGTCTGCCCAGGCATGCCTGGGCCTGTTGGTAGATGGACTGTCTGGTTTGAGTAGAACAGGGTCTGCAGGGTCCGCAAGGCCCCGGAGGAGGGCGTAGATGAAAGGCCCCCCATCTGCTGTTAGGGAGGAGTGGAGAGAGCTCTGGTGGTGCCAGGCTGTGTCTGTCGGCCCACCCTGGATGACTCTCCCTCCCGATGGCCCCCTGTCACCTCTGACCTGAGGCTGACAGGGGAGGGAAACCAGATACTCCCAGAGCTTAGGGCTCGCCTTGCACGAAAGCTTCAAAGGCTTCAAAGCTTTTTCTGTGGATAAGAAGGGGCTCTGCCCCTTCCAAAATCTTCTTGTCCTGGCTCTTGTGGCTGAGTCGGATCTACCAGGGGTGGGCGCTGCCCAGCCCCTGGGTGCCTGGATTACTGGACTCCTGGGGGGACCCTTCTGCCCTGCCTGGGCTGAAGGGGGGACTTTGCTTAGCCCCCTGGGACTCTCTGGGACCTTTGTGCAGCATGGTGGAGCTGCATTGCTGAAGGACTTGGCTGGACTTGTCCCGGTAGCGCTGAGGGAGCGCTTCATCTGCATCTAGCGCTGAGAGAGCGCTTTATTGCCTTCCAGCGCTGGGAGCGCTGGACTTGTCCTTCCTAGCGCTGAGAGCGCTTTATTTCCTGCCCATGGCGCTTGGTTGCACTTCTAGTGCTGGAGCGCTTTGTGTGCCTCTATAGCGCTTGGAAGCGCGCTGCTGCTGGAGGCCGGCGGCGGATCGGCGCGGGAGCCCACTCCGCTTATTTGTCCGACTTGGATTTGCCCAGGTTTATGCAAGTTACGAGTGCCCACCTCGCGATTGCTGCCCGCCTGCCTGCCTAGCGAGGGCCGCCGCGCTGCCCGCGGCGACCCGGAAGTACCTGGCCGGCCGGCCAATCCCTGCGCGGCCGGCCGGAAGTCCCGCCCCGCAGCCTGTGAGGCGGGAGGAAGAGGAGGAAGGCGCGAGGGAGATGGCGGCCGATGCCGAGGAGAGGGGAGAGCCTGGGGGCCCGAGGCGCATTGTCGGCGCCTGCCCCAGGAAGACGGAGGAGCCGCCCCGTGAGCCCCGGTGAGTCTGGGCTGAGGGCGGGCCGAGTGGGAGGTCCCCCTTCGTCAGAGCGGCCCCGTATGGCAGCGGGCCGCTCCAACGGTGTGTAGAGCCTGGGAAGGCTCGAGGGGCCAGTCTTTGTGTTGAGCCCTGCAAGGCTCCAACGCGGGGGGGCAGCAGAGAGGAGGGGCGCCGGGACACGTTGTCGGTGTCCGCCCCCCCCCGCAGTGGCGCGAGCTCGCGCCTAGTGCCAGTAGGAAGCCGTGAAGGCTTCCTGGGCGGCCCCAGTTGGCAGTGGGTCGCCCCAACGTGCATGAGCCTAGAGAGGCTCAGAGGGGCCGCATTATGTGTACGAGCCCGTTTGGCTCCCGAGAGGGCCATATTCGAGAGGGGGGCTTCGGGGCATATTTTCGGTGCTCGTCCCCTCCTGCCCCTGAGTGTGAGGGCTAGAGTCCGGTGAGGCTCATGGGGGCATCGGTGTTCTAAGAGCCTGTGTGGCTCCAACGGTTGGCATCATTGCTTTAGAGCCTGTGAGAATCCAACGTCTGGGGCATGTGTGTTATGCCCAGAGCCTGTGTGGCTCCAGCAGTGGCGCAGTTGGCGCCGAAGGGCCAGTGAGGGCCCTGGCTCAGTTCTGTTGTTCTCCAGGTGCCCAGCACTTTGTGGGCACCTGCCACGTTTAGGCTTTTTATACTTTGAGACTGGCGCTGCATGGCAGCGCACCCTGACACTGAGACTCAGGGCGTCTGAGCCCCAACAAGGCCAGTTGGCCTAGGGACTGCCACAGGTAGTGGCTCATGTGATAGTATCTGCCTAATGTGAGTTTTGCGCATTGTGATGTGGTGCTAGGAAATGTAATGCTTTTAGTATGATTACGCACCTTGATCTTACACCTCTGAATGTTTTTAGACATCATGTGATTCTTGCGCTATTGCTTTACTTTGACACCCCTGAATGTTTCATGCATTATGTGTCTTTCTCTTCTTGCGCTACACCTCTGAATGTTTAGTCATCATGTGTCTTCTTGCGCTGCACCCCTGACTGTATTTTAATTGCATCATGTGCTCTGTCCTGAACACCGCTGAATGTGTAGGTCTATACATCATGTGTTTTCTTTCTTTACTACTCCTCTGAATGTATATTCATGCATCATGGGTAGTGTGTTTTGAGCTATACCCCTAAGTGGATTTCATCCTTAGGTGGTTGTTCTTTCTTAGTACAGGTGGTCCTAGTGAGGTCCTGGTCCCCTGCGTGACAGTCTCCCAAGGAGTGTAGGGTTGCGTAGGTGGTACTTACCTGTCCCCAGTAGTTACTGGGGGTGATCTATAACTGTTCCTTTGTGGTACAGTGATTTTATACACTTTTATTCTAAGTTCTATAAGTACTATTTCTATTTTAGAAGTGCTGATTATGACAGTGGCCTATGTGGCCCTGTCCTGTGTACATAATCCCTTGTGAATATTGCCGTGCCAGTTGGCACAATGTACATGTGTAATTTCTATCTGATATGTTCTTACAATACAAAAGTTATTTTAATATAACCTTGTGTGGAGTCTCTTTGGTGGTGTACCTAATATGTTGTTGCTGTCGTGCGCTGACGCAAATGCTTTACACATCGCCTCCGAGTTTAGCCTAGACTGCCCGCGCCATGCTACCTAGAGGGCGAGCAGGGGTTATCTTGGCGTGTGACTTCCTTGCCCTGACTGGAATGGTGGTTTCTGCCTGGCTTTGGCATAAGCCTTAGCCTACCAGAAATAGCCGGTTTCCAACAACAGGCAAACAAAATTAAATCTTTGCTCCGCATTTTGCTGAGCTGCAAAATAGGGAGCACAACAAGCAATGTACTAAACTGAAGCATAAGCGCCAAATAATGTACTGCTTTATTTAAGGTTAAACCTCATGCTCAGCTCCGGCCTGGCTCTCTCCATGATTTTGGTGACTTGCCCACCTCAATTGGGCACCACCATGTTTTTAAGATGTGTATTCTGGTTATAACGCGGAAGAGCAGTGTGGCCAATCGGTCTTCTGCAGTGCTGCCCTAGAGAGCCCTAACAAAATGAGTGTCCAAAGTGGCCATGCTCTGAATGGGTCTGCAGAATTATTAACAAAAAAGTATCTATTCCTTCAGAGGAAAAAATCAGGGATTTTAAAGGTCACAAAAATACAGAACTTGAATATGATAACATGACGTCTACATACCTGTTTCAAGAAGGGTAAATTAAAAACATTCAAATCCTCACATATCTAGCCCCTCCCTTACAAGCCAGTGTCTATCACATGGTCTGCTGGCTTTCATTTTCCAAAGCAGCCATTCCATATACTGACAGACGAACCCATTTAGATTCAGTTATTTACCATGAATCATTCTCCGCGTCCCTGATCCGAAGCAATAACCTACCATTTCGCGGCCATAAAAGCACAGATGGTCGCGTTATGCATTTATGCCAGTTACTCGCCTAAGTGGTCACATTCCACAATCGCAGATTGCCTCTGAATAAACTGCTTACCACCACTGCGCCTGGTGTGTTGATCCCGTTACTTGTTGTGTTATTGGCATTTGTATCGCGCATTCTGACTCGGGTATGGCCATTCAGCGCTGCTGCCAGTGGGCGTTTGAACAGTTCGTCAACGAGCAAAGGGCTATCAAGAATCGTTTATGCATTTTCAAGGATGGGTGACATGCTGGCCTGAGGCAACTGGTTTTAGCATCTAGGCCCTGTAATCGTAGAATTGTAGAGCGGGAGTAAGTCTGGAACACCCCCTCGATGTTGATTACAAAATGCACTACACTATGGTACTCCTATGTTACTCAGATGAGGTACCTGGGTATGAAACAGAAAAAAGTTTTGAAGTACCAGGTTTGAAGGGTCACCAGGGTAAATGTGCCAGCTCATGGGAAAGAGAAAAAAACAAGCACGCTTAACCCATTTCCAGACAGATCGAGGCCTGCATAAGTCCTGGAGGTGCGGCGGCCCAACCAAGCCAGTCATAAGAGTGACTTTAAGTGCACCCTACCAGCATTTCAAAGCCAAAGGACTGCTGGAAAACCACAAGATATCCATAGGAATTAAGTCTGATTTGAATCTTGACCCCCCAGTGAACCCGGCATGACTTGGATATCTATACAACTGACAGAGCTAAGACGCCTAATAAAAAGTTAAAAAGTTTAAGCGGATACTGTGTAAAACCGCAACTGCTTTTGGGATAAAACCCAGAAGAATTATAGGACAGCTCTTTCAAAGCCCCGCTCAATTGAAGACATTGTTTAAAACAGCGTTCATGGGCACTCCCAGAGAGCTCTCCGGAGAGGATCACTTCAGCAGAAGCACGTGACTCTGCAGGAAAATAATATATCTGTGGTTTTCAGCTGCTTGTGGTGGAATTGTTGCCCAACGCGACGTATGATTCATTCCTTGGCTTTACAAAAGGATGGCGTGGCAGTAAATCCTCGCGCGCAGCACGTACAGTAGTCGGACACTCTTCTATCCGGCCTGCCATGCTTTATAGGGCCTACTTTGTCCAACCCCACAATGCACCATTGACTGGGTGGTCAAAGGGTCCTTTGTCCACTTAGCCAGGACACTGCAATCTGGGCCCAAGTTTCAGGCTTGTCGTTGGCGACCAAGGCACAGAACAAGGGAGCTCTGACTGCAGTGCAGCAGTTGGCAACGTCATTCAGGTCAAAAAGGCAGCTGGAACTGCAGTTGTGATTTCTGCTCAGCACACTGGTGTGCTGCTGTGGCTGCTTCACACTGTTTTTCTCCTTGCATAACTTTTTAAGAAAGTGTACATAGTCCTGTTTGCAGACTGCGACGTGCCCTGCCTGCAGCTAAAGGAAGGACTATTGCAGGACCCGTGTAGTAGATTCATTTTTGACACTGGGTAATACTGCAGGAAACCTGAATCAACTTTGAATGTTACTGCACACAAAGCTATGATGTACTTGTGTAACCCTAAGTGGACTAGCCTAGTGAGAGAACGGATAGTCCTTTGCATGATGGGGAGCTGCTGCTATTTGTGGATATGGTAATGGAGCACTGTCATTCCTTGCCCTGCTTGCAGCAGCCCAGTAAGCCCACCAACATGCTCCCTCACCTCGATACCAGCCGGGTATTCCCACGGCCAAGCCCTGCATCCCACATCATGATAACTGCACCTAAGTGGTCATAACACATGACATGGAAACCTTTCCGACACTGGTTCAAATACAACAAACTTCTAACCACACAGCCCATACAATGCATTGTGATATCATCTGGATAAGCAGTTCTACTTCCTACATATAGTAAGTAACAGTTATCAAAATGCTACAGTACAATACAATAGTTTAAGGTAGAGGGAACAAATGCCGCCTCAGCACAGCTCTCTGGACTTCGAGGGACAGCTGAGGCAAGAGAGCAAAGATGATATAACCAGGACATTGCGTGCAGACAAGAGATGGGCATGCCAGCAGATTAACAGGGAGAGCCAAGCCGGGAACTGCCCACAAGATGCAAGCAAGAGAGCATGGACACCATCATTATGAGAAGAACATGCAGGTGGTTATCACACACCATTGGAAAAGAACAAGACTCCATCACAAAAACAGCTCTCCACTGGAGTCCACAAGGCAAACAAGAGATAGGTAAGCTAATGAACACCTGGAAATGAACTGTGGAAACAGAAATGAAGGCTCTAAACAACAGCTTCGGCACCTTACAGAAACCTGACCAAGACAAACAGAAGTGGAGGTGCTTTGTTACTGCCATACGTCATCCGACATGATGGGCACTAGTAGTAAGGATGAGTCAAGGATCTGTGTTTGATTTCAGGGCCAGAACACTAACTGAGCCATAAGCATGTTTGGTGTGTAAACTGGGCCTTTTACATCATGTAAAATAATGATATAGACTCTTCTGAAATCACAAAAATGTATTTAACATGCAGAAGCCTTTTCCTTCAGTAGATTAGATTATATAACTGCACTACGTGAATGTAATACAAAGTTAAAGTTTCTACATATGAATTTACGAACATTCATACCCCCCTCGCCACACACCACCCTTTCACCTAAGCCATGAGCAAGAGGCGCAACTAGAGACAAATTTCAGGGGGGGCTAATACATTTTTTTTGGGGGGGGGGGGTGCTAATTCTTCCAGCACTAGGCAGAATTGAGATGCAGGGGCTCTAAGAAGGGGTGAAAAAACAACAAAGTCTTGTTAACAAGTAAATGGTCTTTTATACACCTGTGAAGTACTCAGGTGCGGCTGCAATAAGATGGACGCCAGACCAGCCAGCCTACAGCAGCTCAAACACTGTCTGTGACTGTGCCAGGTAAGTTGTCTCAGCCTGGGTTGACACGCAAGACGATGGGTGCTGAAGCCCTTTGAGCCCTATGGGCATTGCACGCCTGCCATGGGAGACCTAAGAGGTAATTATGTTGCCATGAGTCCCATATATGTGGCCTAGGTTGATTTAATAAATGGAGTAAAATTAGAGCCTATAAACCATATTCAACAGAAGTTTTTGTAGAGCGTGCATCTTGAATCAGTGTATTTTGAGGTGGTCTCAAATGGGATTATGAAGGCCAAGGATATACAGGTCCGCACAATTTGGCCAAGCGAGGAAGCAGAGATTGAGCCTAGTTTTCATGTTACACCCTTTAGCCGATATGTGAACAACACTCCTCTCTAAAGTTTTACAAGAAAGGTTACTGCTTTTTATTAATATTTTTGAGGAGCTGAATCAGTAGATTATGGTAATTAAACACAAACATGACATTTTAAGTCAGTTTGACACAATACGTCTTTCTAGAAAAAATTACAAATCCAACTTAAGGGAAGTCAGGCTGTTCTACTTTAATGCTATGACCAACTTAACTAAGTGTCAGATTTGAAGACATTTCAGAAAAGGTTCAATATCGGTTTGCACCTTTTGCACCAATTGCATGCATTACCAAAACAAAGGGAGAGTACACTGAGTTACAGGTACTCACAGCCACACAACGGAATTGGAGAGCTCGGTTGCAGAGACACTTTCACATGGGGTTTCTGCTTTTTTCATTGCCCCCTTGGGGGCTGAAGTTCAGATGGGCTTCTAGTAAAGACCCTGTGGAGTGATGTGAAAGTGGTCAGAGAGGGACATACTTCTAATTATATTTCAGATTGTCTACCCTAACAACAAACTGTTTGACAAACCATTATGATAACATCCTCTCCAAGCACTTTCATGTCACTCTACAGAAGCTTCACTATCAGCCCACCTGCAAACGGACATCAGAATAGTACTGAGCAAGACAGATTCTGCTGCAGGAGGAGGTACGCGGGGGAGTTTGCGAATGTTGTAAGAGCTGAGCATTAGCAACATGAAGATCTCATGTTAAGCCACACGTGTCCCCTTTCCTGCTAACTTCGAGCTGTGTATGTGACCATTGCAAATTATTGAGACAGGAATAATGTCATTCCTACTCCATTGCACACAGGCAAATAGGTCCTATCATCCCTCTTTAGAATGAAATGTTATGTCTTGACCTGGAAATAACCTGTAAGAGGAACAGGGAATGGGTGGGTGGAAGAGTGCAGTGATTACACCTTCAGGTATTCTTTCTTTGGTTTACATTACTTTCTTGCAAAACTGTTTCAGTGGAAGCTACATGTAAATTGGAATCAGTGGCTTAAATTATTAAAAAAAAATGTTTTTAAAGAGAAAAAAAAACTACAGGTCACTGGGGAAAAGTGCAAAGATAACAAGATTTAAGGAGTACAGGAACTTTGCCCTGTCCACAAATACAGTCATTTGAAGGAAATGCAATTCCATCTCAAAGAGAGACAATTATTACAACAAACCCTGAAGAAAAATACATGATTAGTTGAGTGCAGAGCAGAACTGAGTCACAGTCTGACTAATACAAATGTGCCCTAAGACCCATTTCCCAGCTCAATTAAAAATATACAATAATGAACAGAACCTCTCTCTTCAGAGGACTTGGAGATCACACAGGCAGGTCACGAAGGACGTGTAGACATTCGCTGCAAAGGACACGACAAGCGCCAGCCAGCATCCACCCTCAGCAGAGGACGGGAATTAGTCCAAAGTGGAATTGAATGTTGAGGAACAATCTTAGCTAAATAATGTTCCACCTCGGCAATAAAAATTTGGAGACTAAAGAATCCAGCCTACATGTAATGTGCCGTGAAGGTTAAGGAGAAAGGATCGTCTTTGTGATTGGAGCCCAAGAAGATACCTCAATCCTGACAGCCAATCAGCCTTACTTATTGGGTAATATAATACCTGGCTCGCTTCTGTAGCAGCCCAGCGAGAAGGGACTTTTATTCCAATGGAGTAATTAAAGCTAGGCCTCATAATTCATGGGGTGATATCATTTCAGGAAGGTTTTGTGGCTCCTTCTACAGATTTCAGGCTCGTGATGTCGTGAACCTCTGCCTTTAGCAAAATTGAAACCTGCAAACTTCAAAATGGGTTTTCAATCCTGTCACAGCCTGCACTCCCTAGTGACAGTACAGCTCCTTCTTTACAATCCAATGGCATTATTGCGACATTTTCACATTTCCCGTTACGGGTAGCTCGTGATTCATAAATGTCATCAAGGTGTAGGTGTGCGCACCTCAAGTGAAAGAAATGTGTCCTTCTTTAAAAATTCTGTTCATAGTTTCATAACATCAGTGAGTTACTTTACGATTCTTTTACAACTGCTGCTTTGTGTAGTAAGGAACTTTAAAAACCTAGTTTAAATGTCCTGTATAGTTTGTCGTGTAGATGCGATTCCACTATTGTGAAAGTTGGTCTGCACTGGGTAGTGTATTCATCAATCCTATGAGGTTTTTATAAAGAGCGCAAATGGCTATAAAGTGTCCCTGCACTCCGTTACTGACAAAAGAGAGAAGTTAAGATCCAGTTTAGCGGGGTATAGCGAAAAGCCACGTTTTAAAGCAAACGCTGTGCATAAGCACAGTTTTTTATTTTTTTAAACAGCCACCTTTAGCCTCTGTTGCATACAAATGGGTTAAATGAATGTACATGGTAAGGTTGGGAAAGTTCAGTTACCAAGGCAACATTTTGCATGGTATTATAACAGTGTGGCACCTTTGTGGACACTGCGAGAGCTGCAGCTCATGTAAGATATGCTTCCAAATAACAAGAAGTTTAGAACAATGTGTAAGGTTTGTGGTTTAGCAGGCAGTCGTAGGCCTTTCCCCTTGAACTTTTCCCCGAATGACTGTTTACCAAAAGCTGGTAGTGTTCATTTGACAAAATACAGTCTAAATATTAGTTTGGGAGCAATCCTAGTATTTGCGGATAAGAGGTCTGTACTCTACAAATTTTGAGATTTACCAAGGTTCAGACAATTTGTTTAAATGAGGATACCAGAGTTGCAGCTGAGGTCTTCTATTTGTAGATTTGTCATCTTTACCACTTCACCTCAGTACCTCTCTGATGGTTGCTACAGAAATTTCACCTCCCAGTCTCTTCATGATGGACCTGAGGTCATCAGTGCATTACGGCAGGCTTCGCCCTAGCCTGCAAAGGCTACCACTTCTAGAGATACATTTAAGAATTTGGTTTGAACTTGCTCTTAGTCTGCTCACTGTCAGCATATATTCTACATTCAACCCTAGCACACCATTCACACAAAGAGGAGTTACTCAAGGTTTCATTCAATTTACTCATACATAATAACGTTGACTTTGTAATTTTTACACAAAGGCTGAAATGGTTCCTTGGTAATTCTTGGAAGTGAGTTTCCCAGGGAGGACTCTATGGTTGCCAGGGCCAAGCCATCTTTAATGCTCATCTTCCTGCTTGGCTCTGCTAGAGAAGTAGGTGGTGGTCCCAAATTGGCTAGAAGGACCCTGCAGACTGTACTACGAACATACACCTGCTTATTACAATGATTCGCCAATGTGCGGTTTCATACCATGCACCATCTTGCCAATTTGCTGTTCCATGCCACTTTCGATATCCTACTAGACCAGACACATAACAATAGGCAGGAGCTAGGTCATAAATTCATGAGCACATGTGCTTATCAATCAGTACATTATATCTGTTGGACTCCCAAAAAAAACCCACAGAGAAACACAATTAGGTGATGCTGTCTAAGTTGGAAAAGCAATGCATCACTGGAGGTATAGTTACCACAAGCAAAAGGGGCCTTGAGATATTTGCATCTATACTTCAAAGGCTTTTATCACCACTACTCCATGAGGTGTCCTTAAATTGAACAAAAAGTCCCTTCTGAGCCATAATAGTCTGTTCTTCAGAATCAGGTCTTCATAGAGGAAGAGTGCCCTGGAGCAGTCACAGTTCTGTGGATAAGAGATCGCCTTCCTTACCTAAAGTAATCACCGGATATAATAAAAGTGCTCCTCACCCTTCCCTCTCACCACCCTCCCTACTCCCTGATATTATGTCAGGCCTCCATGTCTCCATACCTCGATGTGAACTTTATGAATTCAAACAGCATTGATATCAGCATCTTTGGACATCTAATATCTATGACAAATATCACACCAATTGCGGAAACTGCTCAAAACGAATTTGGTCTATAGAGCTCTTTTCGTCCCTCGTGATTGGCCCGTAGAAATCCCACATACATCCAGCCACCCGGATTTACTGGAATACCAGAAGTCCCAGGAAACGTGGAGGGCAGAAATAGCAGGGTTTAAGAGTTCTGGTATAGCAGGGTTTAAGAGCTATGGGAATTGGATTTACTCTGCCAATCTCTGCGTGTTTTGCCCAGCATTCTAGCCGAGCCTCTGCCATTTTCAGCAGGTGAAATCCCACGTGGAATAACACTGAGTGGTAGTTTTCCTGCTGAATCCATAAGGCTGATGCACTTGGTAGCTCTGGTTACCAGGCTCACAGGAATTACCTGGTCAGTCAAAATAATGGGCTAAGTAGGTTAACCCACTAACCTCTATTTGTGAACCTATACATTGTTATGATATGGTCTGGTTAACTAGCATCGGCATATACCAGGGCATGTGTTTCAGTAACTCAAGGGTGGCATGTAGCAGCTACAATGTGGAGTAGATCTGTGTCCTACCACCTTCCTACTGCTGTCGAGCAGAAAGAGCTATGAATGCAGGAGAATCGACCCCTATGTGCCGCTTAAGGGAGACCCACCTGGCTGAGCCGCTAAGCCCCAACTGCTCTGCACACAGATGTGTATCAAGTGTAAAATGTCAGTCTTACAGAACCAAAGGGAGCAAGTAACTCCACGCAGCCACATTTATTTGCTGGGAGTGTGTGCCAAGAAAGTGTGTGTGCTGAATTGCAGCCTTTCCTGAACACTAGCTTCTAATTAAGCACCATGTTTACACAGGGTGTGTACACAGCAGAGGTGCAATCCTTCCTGTCACAGAACGGAAGCCCTGCACCTGCTGCTAATGACTCTTTTCCATAAAGAGAAGAGATACAATGTTATTTCATGTTGTGCCTGAGGAGCTGCTGCAGCCTCAAACCCTGAGAAGGAGAAGCGAGAGGCTTCCTGACCTCCCTCTCATCTGTTTATTGGGTAGTCTACAGTGTAAATTGAATCAGGCGGTGCTGCTAATCACAAAATTATTCTTTCTAATGATCATTGGAGGTTTGGCTTTCCAGGAAGAGCCTGCTGGAGCTTGAAGCAGTACAAATGATGTACGCGCCCCACATACCAATCAACACCTTCCAATCTTTTTTTAGAGCGCTACGCTCTACCAAAACTGCCCTTCATTGCGTGTCAAACTTCTTCATTTCTACACACAATAAAGAAATACCATTCATTTACACTTCTTCTTCCACCCACATTCGATGCTGTAAACCATGCTGCTCTCCTTTCAGTGATCACCATTCAAGGATTAAGTTACAAACAACTCACATGGGTTCCATCCAGGGCCGGACTGACGGTAGCGGGCACCGGGCGTTTCACCGGTGGGGGAAGTTTTATGTTAGTGAAGGCCGGATTTGCAGCAATGCTGCAAAAATCGGCACGCACTAACAAAAGAGCACGCAGCAGCGGTGTTCCTGCCAGCATCCTCCAACCCCCTGCCCCTCCGGGGCTAGTTGGACCTAATTGCCAGGGTCAGTTTACGATTCCAATCCGGCTCAGGTTTCATCCCTTCTCTCTTACCAATGCCGGGCACCCTGACATTTTGGCTTTCGGCTCCCCAACCCGCCCCAGCTGGAGCTGGAGGCTGCAGGTGTATGGTTGTAGGAGGCACCTGCAGATCCCTGCAGTGCTCGGAGGCAGCTTGTGCCCCGGGGGAAGCAGTTTTTCTGTCAATAAGGTCATCAATGATGGAAACAGGTGGGTATAAACGAGGATCAAATCTCAGGATCATAAACAAGGCACCCCACCAGCACTTTAAGGGTCTTCAGGGCACCAGATTAGGGAGTGGGCATTGCCACTCCCCAATATAATTACTCTACACATACTGTCTGACCTGCAATCTCAACGAAGTAACCACGGATATTATAAACACCTTCTGCAAAAGACCATCACACAGCCTCTAAAAGGCCGTAAGCGCCACCAACGGGGCAACATGTGATCTGGGTGGGTCAGGGTGCAGCAACCTCTTTGTACGGGAAAAGAAGTTGCAAGCTCTACTTACAGTAATAAGCACCAAGTCTAATGATGCTCAGGAGTGCCAAGGTCTAATCTCTCCAATGGCTCGTATGTTTGAAAAATCCATAAAAGTGCCATTAAAATGTTACTTTTTAAAATATCCCATTGGGGCAATTCTCTCAGCAACAGTAGATATAGAGGGCCTTTCAAAACCAATTTCCCCGACTATAAGTCTTAATAGACTGTCCCACGAGGCAGCCCAGGATATGGGGGCTCCCAAGGTGGGTAAGGGTGCTGAAGCCATAAGACCATTACCAATTGAGGTTAGGACCCTGGTGGTAACATGTTTGAACGGATCAAAAAGTCAACCAGGACTTGATGTACAAGATGAATCACAGCAAGAAGCTTGCGGGTCACTGGAAGTACATCCTTCAAGCCTAAGCTCCATACTGGGCTCCCCTCAACCTGACCAAAACCCCGACTTGGATCAAAAACAACACGAACAAACCATGGGGGAGTCACGGTTGTGCAGCCCAACAATATTAATATAATGGCCTGATAATATGGCCAGTGTCTGTGGAAGAAGTCAAACAAGTGCCAAGCACCCACTAGTGGTGGTGGTGGAGAGGGACAAACTGAACTCTCCCAACAGCCCAAATGGAACACCAGATCCAACCTGGAGCTTGGCAGAAATAGGGGCACAAACAAAGTTAGCTACAGAGAGTGATATAGTCTAAGGCGTCCCAACATAAGGGGTTCAATGCACCAACTGGGTCATGGGATGTATGGGACCTTATTTTTAGAAACTTCACAGCTAACATTAGACGCTTTGCCCTATCAGTCAAACAAAATGGACGTGCAAATAAACTTGTCATACACCCTAGCAGTATTTATCTCTGGCACTGATTATAAGCTGATAGATTTAAATAAGTTAATGACTCGGACCCAACATTAGGCAGTTGCAACACACACGGCATGTTCTTGTGCCCCACTGATCAACAAACTTGGCACAATCCGAGTCATCCTGTGCACTTTAATCAAAGATTTAAAAGATAATCTAGCCACCTCATGCTGTAAAAGGAACACATCATATCCGCAATACAGACATTGGTGTTAGACAAAGACGCAACACAATCAGCATCCCTGGTCAGCCGGGACTCCCCTAAGGATATATTTGTCAAAAAATCTGTATTATCCAGTAATATCTTCCCCTAATGAGTTTGGATCTGTCGCAAGCAGGCAACCATCTTTAAACAATGCTCCGACAACATCTAATCTGGCTCTCGCAGAGATAATAACACCAAATGCACACCAGTTTCTTCAATAATAACCTTAAGTGAGGCACCTCTATTTCACAGTGCACCTACGATCAGCGAACACAAAATCTTGAAATCTACAGCAACAACCACCCTAGAAAAGGTCCCCTTCAGTCTACCTCCCTAAAAAGAGAGACAGACCTCACACTGATAATACACAATGTGCCCACCCCTCTGGACATGCAAGTAGTTGCCTGTCCCAAGAACACGAATGATGATGTACTCCTGGCCTACGACCAAAGCGCCAAGGGTCCTTGGAACTATTAAATCTTAGTGTACCAAATACCAAGGCAGTGTAGTCCTAAAGCTACCTCATGCCTCTTTAATCCACTACCATTGCCTCCCTGCGCCTTTCACCAACTCTGGAAGATTCCTACTTTCTCCCTTTCTGACGTTTTTCCTGTATTTCTCGTCCTTCGTCTGTCCGATTTGTGTGTATTTCCTTTTGCTCTCTGTCAAGATTGACTGGCCTACAAGGCAATCAGGCGGTGTCCAATGGGCAGGTCTGACAGATCAGTGTGTGGTCAATTTTTATAGCAGCTGTGAACCAGTGTTATTGGCAGGTGGGCCGGTTTTTACTGTTGATTTCGACGAAATTACCACTTTTTTAGCTATTTGCTTCGCTAATGGGAGCTACTTTTATTTCAGCGACGGTGCCTATGTTTTTGTCCCAGTCCGACCCTACTAAATGTCTGATAAGTGCGAGTCCCCAAAAAATGGGTTCTGGTGGCCTCCACTAGCAATCACCAGTTCGAATTAAACACTGCCACTCCTCTGCCAGTAGGTGGTTCTCAAGGCTCAGTTCTGGTTCCTCTACTTTTCCCTTTTTACACTACACCCAAAGTTGAGACCATCTCATCAATAAGCTTATTTACTTAGCTGCGTGCCAATGACAGATTGCTTTCTCCATCCCAAAATTCACCCCTGAGCGCCAAGGCTATGTTTGCCACTGCCTTTTAGCCATTTATCCCTGGATGGCTATCCATTCCGTATGCTGAACGTCTATAAAACAGAAGTTATAAACTTCCCTATATCTTCTGTCAGAAACCTTGATGAATAATGTAACTTATCTATAATCCACATCGTCTTTCATACAGTCAAAACACAAGTCTGTGCATTTGTTCTCAGCAAGTTAGATTGCTGCAATGGCCACTAAATGGTCTTGCTCAATACTTATTTCTTCCATTGCAGAAGGTGCTAAACTGTCTTGTAAGAACTCTTTTAAACCTTCATAATCCGGCCTCTATATCCTAATGTTTCTACATATAGGCTGGCTATCTCCAAAAGAAAAAAATACAGGTCAACTTAGAACATTTATACCTTTAAAACTAGAATTAATTGCTTCCATCACCAAGATATGCATCTTGAGTACTAACAGAATATATTCTTTCTTGCATCCTTTGCTCAACTATTTTAAATCGTTGTTTCCTTCCGAAACGTGTTGATTCGTGATTCCATACATTGCAGCCTCTTTGACCATACCTCTGAAATCGACTCCCAGTTCATACGCTCTTTTCCTACTTTCACATGTGCAGTGCCTTGAAGACTTTCCTACGTATGCTTAAAGGTGGGCACAACTAATGTTTACCAATTTGTACACTCCTATGCCATCTCATTACCCACAACGCAAATATCTAGAGAATCGTGTATAATAAGGTGTGTAGGCCCTCAATTGTGAGTTAATTGATGGACAAAAGGCAAGCAAGACAATCGTCACATATGCAGTTTACGAATAAAAATCAATCTTATAACATATACAGTATATGGCCTTTTGTACTGCATAGCCTCTACTAATGATCACATCTAACTCAAAATGTAATCTACTGCAAGGAAAGGGGAGTAAATGCATGGAAAGGTTTCCTTGAGAACAAAGGACTAATACCAATAGCCAAATAACCAATGGAATAACCACTAGCCTTGGGTTCTGGATAGCAGATAGCATGCTACTCTAAGTGGAGCGCTGCAATGTCTCTTCAGAGGAAGTAAGCACTATATGTGCAATTAGAATACCGGTGTTCTGTCGCTAAACATTTTTTACAAAATGTTTCTTTCTTGCTTATTAAATAAAAATATATGTATGTGGCCCTTATAGTGTTTATACAGGAATCGCTGGCCATATCAGTGCACTTCACTGCAATCACTATATAACTTGACTAGATTAATGTCCTTGTCTCGTGCCTGCCTGTGTATACACAGCGCTTAACTTCAGCTGGTGGTTTTTTAGTGGGACCCACTGGCACTCATTTTTGGAGACCAGCACTTATTTAACCTCAAACTTTTCTCGAGAGCCAGAGTGGTAAGTAAACTTAGTTTATTAGTCTATTAAAACCATAAACAAAATCACACGGTTAAAAGTACATAACGAATAAAAAGGTAAATAGATAAAAAGCGGGTATGTCATACAACTAATACAACCTCAACTCTTCACGCTACATACCCTTTGCTTTCTTAACTTTCTTTCCTAGAGTTCTTAATTGGGATACCAAACATTAATCTATGTTAGATAAAAAGTGACTAAACAGGAATCGTTTGTTACCTTGATGTCTAAAAAAGCAAGCTTTCTGCACAGATAACTAAAAAGTCCCTTAAGTAAATTTATATATATAGTTAAAAATGCCTATAAGCGGGACTAAGAGAAGAATGAATACGGTGCCAAATAGACTATGAGACCCACTATTAAAAACAATTTTGCAAGAATTCACATCATTAAAAATACAGAACTGGTCAAGTAGTTATCTGAGTCTAACGGGAGAGGGAACTACTAGTTTCACTCCCTAGCAGCCCGTCCTTCACAGTTACTGGGCATGCTTGGTTAAGATTAAAGGTTTCCAAGTTATTACAATTTAAAATTACATTCAGGAACCGCCTCCAGATTACACATTACATATCCTGCTAACTGATCATTTTCTTAATTCAGATCAATAACTGAATCAGTCTAATGTTCAGCTTGGTGTTGATTGGGTTCATGGACTTCACCAGTGCATGCCTGCATGACCTAACTCCCCGTTCAAGGAACTCCTGCCCAGGCACGGCCCGTGTAGGGCGTTACACCGGGCGGTGACGTCAGGCGGGGGAGGGGCAGGTTGGGGGGTTGTAAAATGCAGGATATAGACAATTTCAGGTAAGTACCGAAAAAAAACTAATTTTGCTGCGCGCTGCATCACATTTGGCGATGCAGCGCAAGGAACGAAATTCGTTTTATTTATTTTTTACAGTACTTACCTGAAATGGTCCATATCCCGCATTTTACAACCCCCCACCCTGCCCCTCCCCCGCCTGACGTCAAGGGGGGCTTGGGGGAGGGAGCCGACCGCCGGGAGGTCTCCTCCCCCGGGCGGTTTGGGAGAGCTGCGAGGGGTGTCCCTTTAAGAGGGACAGAAGTTTCTAGAATTGGGCTGGTCCAGTAGGACCAGCATAGCCCAATTATAAACCCCCCGCCCACTGCCTACCAGCCACCATTTTAGGTTTGGTGACCTGGTGGCTAGGTGGGCTCATAGCTTTTTGTGGTGCGTGTATTGTGAATTGGGTATTTAGGTTATTGTCTTTAACTTCTCTTGCTACTTTACGATGGAAGACTCTCGTGTTGTGGAAGCGATGCGGCTGCTGGCTGAGGCAGGGCGCATGGATTTAATTTCTGGAGGTGTGCCGGCGCGTCCCCAGCGCCAGGCCTCCGCTGGCGTGGGGGCGGCGGTGCTGGCGTGCTCGTCGCCGAAGAGGAGACGCCCGAGCCAGGTAAGCGAGAGGGGCCGGTCCCGTTCGAGGAAGCCGGCCCCTCAGAAGGCTGCGCGTGTGTTTTCTAGTGAGGCGGCAGCTCCGGCGTTACGCGGCCCGTCTGGTGAGGGCGGTAGGGGGACGCGCGTAGCTCCAGAGTGTCAGGTAGGTGTTGCGGTGGGGGCGGGGGGTGCTCCGACTACGTCTGGCGCTTTGGTGGGGCAGGCGCATGTGTCCAGTGACGCTCTGCCGCCCCCCCCGTTATTCCAGGCTGCTGCTCCCCCTTTCTCTGGTCCGGTGACTTCAAGGGCCGCCTCGGCGGGAGGGCGGGGTAGGGGGGGCAGGGGGGGGAGCAAAAAGCGCTCCGCTTCGGACCCGCTAGTGGAGCGGCGAGTGCAGCATGAGGAGCCCGCCCCGGCTCGTAGCGCGCGCAGAGGCTCTGTTCCATGTGTGGTGCAGGTATCAGGCCAGGAGCGTTTGGTGCATGGGGTTCAGAATGTGCAGTGGGCTGTTGAGGACTCGCAGTTTGCTCCTGAGGCGGCACATTTATTGTTGGGGTCACCTCCCGGCTATGTGGTTTTTGAGAGGCAGGCTGGGGAAACTAGGGAGGCAAACGTGGTTTTTACTCATGGTGAGTTGGACTGCGAGGAGGTGGCACCTGTTAGGCATCAAGCTGTTTTGGGTCAGGCTTCTGATACTGGCATGAGGGATGTGGAGGGTAATGTGGGTAGCCCATTGTTGTTTTCTACCCCTGGCTCCGCTGAGGGTCCTGCGTTGTCTGTGGGGGGGGGGCTCGAGGGGGGAGGGTGAATGGGCACAGATGGGTGAAGGGAGTTCTGTTTCTGGTTTGGTTTCAGGGCAGGAGGTTTCCGGGTTGGGTGGTTTCGGAGCTTATGGTTTCATGGAGTTGGATGTAAGTTTGCAAAAGGAAGGCAGGAACATATCGCAGGTGGGCCGTGCCCCACTGCCTTGTGATGCTAGTGTGGCAGGACGTACACGCGGTGCAGGGATTTCAGGGTATGGAAGGACGGTTGTGGGTGCAGGGGCAGGTGTTTGCCAACCTGTCATGAGTGGTTCAAGGGGTTCTGGTTTGCATGGTTCTAGGATGGGGCCGACTGGTGGTTTTCGGCAGGGGCGTGTTGGGCCTGTTTTAGGGGCTGGGGAGGTCCCAAATTGGTCAGGTGAGGTGAGAGGCCCATATGTTATGTTTGGCTCCCCTGGGTGGGATCATTTTGGCACTGCAAGTTTGGCGCAACGTGGTTTTCAGTCGGTGGGTGAAGGTCAAGTTTGGGGCGCGAGGGCCCCTCTTCTGGCTTCCTCTCCGGCGGAGGCAGAGGGTAACTTGGACGTGAGCGATGAAGATGAGGTGATTGGTGATTCTCCGGTCCGGGGACGCCCTATGAGGGGTTGTCCTAGAGGGAGTTCTTTGGACAGGTTGCAAGGGAGGGTTGTTGAGGATAATTTGCAGAGATCCAGGTCTGTTTCGGGTGTTGTTTTCAGGGACCCTAGCACACCAGTCCAAACTTTTTCTTTTCAGGATAGGAATAGGTGCGGAGGTCCAGACTTGGCAGGGCGCGGTCCAGTCCCATCACGCCAAGGGGAAGTGAGGAGAATGCCTAGCGCGGCCCTCTCTTTTCCACCGAGGGATCCCGCCGCGGCCAGCACACGAGGGTCTGGCGTGACCCCGCTGGCCCCAACGAGTAGCAGGTATAGGTGGCAGGCCTTGCCGGCGGCTAAGGAGCTACAGAGTCAACACACAGGGAGGTACGGGCGTGTACAGCCTGCTCCCCCTCCTGGAGTTTCACAATCATTTAAATGTACGGTGGTTGATACCGGGTTAGGTAAGACCCGTGGTGATTTGTTGCACACTACTGTCGATTCAGTGGTGTTGGACTACGACGAAGACAGTCCTGAAGAAGGTGAAGTGCGGGATCCGGAAAGGGGGGTGCCCTCTCATGTTTCTTCTAGTGTGTTACAGGCTCCAGTGGTCCAAAGTCAAGTGCAAGGGAGAAGAGAGCACGGCCCATCGAGTAGGGCGCCTCGCAGACCGGATGCATTGACCTCGGAGACACGGGCGGAGCCATCGAGAGTGGTCTCTCTGTTGCCAGGTGAGCAATCAGCCACACAGGCCAAACCTAAGATGGTGTCTGTGGGTACCGGTGGTGAAACTGAAGTGATTAGTAGTGATGGCCGTTTGGTTAAAGGTCGATATGTTAAAGACACAGCAGTTGGTACAGATGATGTGGTAGACATTCAGAACACAGTGGTAGGACATGTTATGGCTGGTGCTTCCAGCAAAGTTAAAGAGCCTGTGGCCAGTAAAGAACTAAAAATCAAGAAAATGCCTTACATGGGGGTTACGAAACCGTTAGGTGCTCATCTCATGTTAAGTACAAAGGAACGAATTTGGAATGGTGAGTATGTGGAACTACGGAAGCTACTCCACAGGGAAGTCCGGTCTAAAGAAGGGTCTAAGGAGGAGGAGTTTGAGCTGGCTAAACGCCCCAGAGTGCCTTTAACTATTGAAAACTGGACAGCTGCATTTTTGATTTATGCTAGTGTATATTGCGAAAAGTTCCCTGAGCGCAGCGTGTCCCTTTTTAAATACATGGACGTCATTCGCAAGGCCCAGATCACCGGGGGTGGTTTTGCTTGGTCTCAATATGATGAGGAATTTAGGGCCAGAATGGCTTGGGACCCGGAAGCTAAGTGGGGGGAGATAGATAATGACTTGTGGCAACACACAATGGGGTCAGCGTCAGGGGGGAAAACCATTTTCACGGCAAGTGGTTTGCCGTTAGTTTATCGGCCCTTTCAGGGGAAGCCCACCCGGGGAGGGGTGGGGGCCACTGCAACCTTGTACTCAGGGTCTGGTTTCTGTTGGGAATTTAATAAGGGCTCATGTACCAGGGAGTATTGTAAATTTAAACATGAATGCTCAGGTTGTGGTAAGAAACACCCGTTGTCCAAGTGTTGGAACAATCAGCCATCGGACGGTACACAGGGAAAGCAAACAGTTTCAGGAACATCAAATACGACTTCACAGTTTTCAGGAGGAAGGGGATACAGAGGTGCTAAGGGTGCTGGGTCCAAGGGCTCGTACGCCAGTTAATTTAGAAAGGCTGCGCATTGCCCTCCATGGTTTCGAAGATCAGTCAGCAAAAGTTACACTGTTGGAAGGTTTTCAGTTTGGGTTCCGACTCGGTTACTTAGGTGCTAGGGAACGGAGGTGGTCTGCCAATTTAAAATCAGCTTCTGAACATGCCACAGTGGTACAAGACAAACTTACTAAGGAAGTACATGAAGGGAGGATGGCTGGCCCGTTTCACGATTGGCCGATCCATAACTTGATTGTTTCACCGGTTGGAGTTGTCCCGAAGAAAGAACCGGGACAGTTTCGCCTGATTCAACATTTGTCATGGCCTGAAGGGTCGTCTGTTAATGATTTCATTGACCCAGAGGCAGTGTCTGTCTCTTACTCTTCGGTTGACGTGGCCATGTCACTTGTTGTGACAGCGGGCGCAGCCGCTGAGATGGCTAAGTGTGACATCAAGTCTGCTTTTCGGCTATTGCCTGTCCACCCGGACGATTGGAGCCTTTTAGGTATTCAGTTCAATGGTAAGTGGTACGTGGACAAGGCTCTGCCGATGGGCTGCTCCATATCATGTGCCTTGTTTGAGTGTTTTAGTACTTTTCTGCAATGGTATTTTTCCCATCAGTCCGGTCATACCCTGGTAACACACTATCTCGATGATTTTTTCTTTGTTGGATCCCCGGGCTCCGCGGAGTGCCAGAAGGCTCTGGACACATTCCAAGGGCTCATGGATGATTTGGGAGTTCCTTTGGCGCCCGAGAAAACAATGGGCCCTGCCACTGTCCTATCCTTTTTGGGTATTGAAATAGACTCTGTGAGTATGTCTGCTCGACTGCCGGAAGACAAAAGGGTCAACATGATTGCATTACTGGATGTGATGTTGTCAAAGAGAAAAGTGTTGGTGAAAGAGATTCAAGTGCTTTTGGGTCATTTGAATTTTGCCTGCAGAGTGGTGAGAGCGGGCAGGACTTTTTGTAGGAGACTGGGCAGGGCTTTGGCAGGTCATCATTTGCCCCACCATCGTGTTCGTCTGTCTGCTGGCGTCAAGGAGGATTTGAGAATGTGGAAGTTTTTTCTGAACTCCTTCAATGGTGTCCCCTTGGTCAGAGAGGTTGACTTTCAGTGGGATGTACAAATGTTTTCGGATGCTGCTGGCAGTGATGGTTTTGGGCTCTTTTGGAATGGCAAATGGTGTGCAGAACGTTGGCCTGATGAATGGTTGAATGGAGGTCGCAGCATCACTTTTCTGGAAATGTTCCCCATATTGGTCGCCTTGACATTGTGGGGGGAGGAATTGGCGCACAAGAAAGTGCTGTTTCGTGTGGATAACATGGCGGTGGTGGAGATAGTGAATCGCCAATCGGCCAGGGACGGACAAGTGTTGAAACTTATGAGAGTTTTTGTTCTTGGTTGTTTGAAACACGATATTCATTTTCGTGCGTTGCACATTCCTGGTGTGGACAATGACATTGCGGATGCTCTGTCTCGTTCACAGTGGGAGAGATTCCGTGGTCTGGCGAAGGATGCGGACAGATCCCCGACTCCGATGCCGAGTCATCTGTGGCACGTCGGCGAGGTCGGGTCGTTCAATTGGTGGTAGGTTCTCTGTCTGTGTCCACGCGTTCTGCGTATTCCCTTGCGTGGAAGGAATTTCTGGAATCTGGTGCTGTCAGAAGGGAGGATCTGTCGAGTCGGTCGGATGATGTGGTCAACTTTATACTGGACCTCATGGATAAGGGTTTGACCAAAGTAACCATTGCTGGGAAACTGGCGGGGATTGCTTTCATGGGGAAGTTGTGGTGGGGCTATCCTCCATCTGCGGGGGAAATTGGTAGAAGGATGCTTGAGGGCTGGGCCAGGGAGCAAGGGCACATTGGTAGATCCAGAGCCCCTATATCTTGGCAAGTTCTTGCCAGGTTAATTACGGTTTTGCCTTTAGTTTGTTCAGATGATTTTGAGGCATGTCTTTTCTCTATGTTGATGGCTTTCATGTTTTTTGGTGCTTTCAGGGTATCTGAGTTGTTGGGTTCAAAGTATAAGTGTGGATTGTTTTGGAAGGACGTTTTCTGTTATGATGAGGGAGTTCATGTATGGTTGGCCAGTTCTAAAACGGATCAGACGGGTAAGGGGAAAGGTGTATGGTTACAGGCATGTGCTCCGAAGCTTACTTGCCCTCTACTGCTTGCGCGGCGCTGGCGTTCCTTGTGTGGGGGTGGCGATGAAGTCCTGGTTTTCCAACATATCAATGGCACCCCTGTAACACCTTATCAATTACGTATGGTTTTGCGCAAAGCGCTACAGCACATAGGTCTCGATGGCAATATTTATGGTACTCACTCTTTCAGAATAGGTGCTGCCACTGAAGCTTTTCACAGAAATTGGTCTGAAAGGGATATTAAGCGATTGGGGCGCTGGTCTTCTAACTGTTTCCAGCGTTACGTGAGGAGCTCGGCGGAGGAGGCGCATGCGTCATCCTCCTTCACAGGATTCTAACTCTTTTTTCTTTTTCAGGATCCGTTGCTGGGCCTCGCTCCTCGGTGGTAACGGTCTGGATAGTGGGGCATTCATTTGTCAAGTGGGCCAGAGTCCAGGCGGCGAGGAGTTACTTTGGAGATCTACTTGGTTTCAATGATCGAATGTTTAACGTTCTTTGGAAGGGTAAAGGTGGGATGCTCTGGAGAGAGTTGATCCCTTGTTTGAACAACAACATGGTGGGCGGTGTCTGCCCGGATATTTTAGTCATTCATTTGGGAGAAAATGACCTATGTGCAACGAAAGGTGTAGTCTTGCTGCGAGCTATGAAACGAGATTTAGGCCTCATTAAGGAACGATGGGCTGGGTGTCACGTTTTTTGGACAGAGTTAATTCCTCGCAGGATATGGAGGGGAGCGGTGAATCCCAGGGCTGTCGATCGGGCTAGGAAGAAAGTGAATTCGGAGGTGTCTCGTTGCTGTAGGAGCCTTGGTTTCAGTAGGATTTCACACAGGGACATTAAGTTTGAGGCTGTTGAGTTCTTTAGGGATGATGGAGTTCATCTGTCCCGGGTGGGCATGGAACTTTACTTGTTGGAGATTCGTGAGGTTTTAGCCCGGGCTTTGGCCATGCAGCGTTGATTTTCTGGTTGTCTTTCGCTTTGCGGTTGGGGGGCAGAAAGGGAGGCGTTGCTTCCCCCGCCTACCTTTCTGGGTGGCGGTGTTTTTGGGTATCATTACGGTTTTTAGGCAGATTGCTGGTTGAGTATTAGTTCAAGTATTTCTTTGACAAGTGCTGGGGTATGTTGGTCATGGTTTGACCGTTCAGTTTTGTGAGGGGGGGGTATCTGCAGGAGTGCAGGGTCAGGCAGGGTTTATGGTTATGGAGGACCTGACCGTTGTTATTGCAATTGTGGTTGGACGAATAAAGTTTTAACGATGACGTATGTTTGTTTAATGACGAAATGTTTTATTGATGATGTAATTTTATTGATGACGTAATGTTATAATGCTGTTATATTTTTATTGATGTATTGTTGGGAGCGGGAGGGCTCAAATGTTTTAGGGGTGGGGGAGGGTCCGGGGGGCTGAATTTGTAGTTATTTAATTATTTAGTGAGGTTTAGTTTTGTAAGGCGTTGCCAAGGTTTGTGTTTGTAATGTGCACCTGTGTCTTAATAAAGCGGCCTTTTACACACACAAACAACTTTTGGTCTACTTTTCTCCCACCCCTCGCCCTCTCTCCCAAGGGGGGCTTGGGGGAGGGAGCCGACCGCCGGGAGGTCTCCTCCCCCGGGCGGTTTGGGAGAGCTGCGAGGGGTGTCCCTTTAAGAGGGACAGAAGTTTCTAGAATTGGGCTGGTCCAGTAGGACCAGCATAGCCCAATTATAAACCCCCCGCCCACTGCCTACCAGCCACCATTTTAGGTTTGGTGACCTGGTGGCTAGGTGGGCTCATAGCTTTTTGTCCCTCCCTCCCTCCCTCAATTTTTCGCTTTAAATGCTCCGCTTTTCCCCTCGCTGCTCAGTTTTTTCCCCATTTTTTGGGCGTTTTTTGCCCCTATTTTCTTTTTTAAGTAAAAGGCTGTTTTGTGGGCTACCGGTGTGCAGGGGTTGTTTCTCTTGTATTTGTATCCGTCGCTAGACACAGGTGCTGTGCGGTGTTTTTGGGTATCATTACGGTTTTTAGGCAGATTGCTGGTTGAGTATTAGTTCAAGTATTTCTTTGACAAGTGCTGGGGTATGTTGGTCATGGTTTGACCGTTCAGTTTTGTGAGGGGGGGGTATCTGCAGGAGTGCAGGGTCAGGCAGGGTTTATGGTTATGGAGGACCTGACCGTTGTTATTGCAATTGTGGTTGGACGAATAAAGTTTTAACGATGACGTATGTTTGTTTAATGACAAAATGTTTTATTGATGATGTAATTTTATTGATGACGTAATGTTATAATGCTGTTATATTTTTATTGATGTATTGTTGGGAGCGGGAGGGCTCAAATGTTTTAGGGGTGGGGGAGGGTCCGGGGGGCTGAATTTGTAGTTATTTAATTATTTAGTGAGGTTTAGTTTTGTAAGGCGTTGCCAAGGTTTGTGTTTGTAATGTGCACCTGTGTCTTAATAAAGCGGCCTTTTACACACACAAACAACTTTTGGTCTACTTTTCTCCCACCCCTCGCCCTCTCTCCCAACGCCCGGTGTAACGTCCTACACGGGCCGTGCCTGCTCCTGCCTTCATAAAGCTCTTCTTCGAACCATCGAAAAAAGAGTGAGAAATGCACACAAAGTGGAAAGATGGAGGCAACGAAAGATGTCAAACATGTCACAAAAGTAGAAATTAGGAACCTGAAAGAGTGCGATAAATGGGCAAGGAGTGTCTGGCAGTGGTTTTAAAAGGCTTGAGGTTGACGCACTCCTGCACACCGACATTTAATAGCACAGGCCAGAGCTTTGGGCACCGCCACTTATTCTCTTACAAATTAGGCACCGTAAAAACCCTTCAAGAATGCTCGACTCTGCACTGGTGATCACCCACCTCACGAGACCCAATGAGGACTAACCCACCTCTTACCTTTTTAAGCACGCTGTCGAGGGTCTCCGGACGGCTGACGTCAAAGCAGATGAGCACGGCGTCGGAGTCGGGATAGGCCAGCGGGCGCACGTTGTCGTAGTACGCAGAGCCTGCAATTGAACAGGAAGGGGAGAAAGACTCGTTAATGGACTGGTGGTAACAGCTGTTTCCCGCCACACTGCAAATTTATTGATTGCTTCATATCAGAGGGAAATTATGTCTGGGTCGTCAATTATTCATGGATCACATTTGGAAGCTGTCAGGTCAGGAAGACAAACCTTGTTGACTCAAACAGACAGCAGCTGTTTAATGAAGGGTGAATGTCAGACTTGGTGGCAGAGTTCGATGAAATGGTTTCATATGTTCGCATCTGCAGGCGCAGAAAAGGACATTGCGGCCTTTACTGCAGGGTCGGTTCTCTAAACATTTTTAGCAAGTGGTCTATAGCGTACAAATGCTGATACATAGAATGATTCTATTTGGTAGATGCCTTTTGGAAAAAGGTTACAAAAAGTGAAAATACAATATTTATAGTTGGTGGTTGAGCCGGTGAATTAATTGGGAGAGCCTAGCTATAGACAAGGCTTGGGTCTGAGCTACAAAATATTTTTCATGCAATACTCCTCAAGTTAAATATATCTATTTATAGATATATTTTCATTCAACATGCGGAAGCGTTTCAGTTTAGTACATTGGAATGCAATCCCTGCATTGAGAACATCCAGTGGCTGTTATTGTATGGTCACAAGTAATACCCAGAGAATTTTGAAGATGGTGTCATCATCCACAGGATGGAATAAGATCAGCTAGGCATCTCAATAGCCATTTGAAGGGGTTGCTTAATAGGTCCTCACTCAGGGCATATTAAGCACTGTACTTCATGGCTGTTTGGGTAAGGACCTATACTTTCATAGTGATGGTGTGTACATTTGTCACCTCCGGCTAATAAGGTATTTTACATTGCTGACCTTTGCAGTGACCTCATGGTCGGGGGAGGCGGGGTGTGAGGATTTCATGGGCGGGTGGTCAACTATCCAAGCCTGTGGTGGATAGGCTCGGGATGGCCACAAAAATTGTTAGACACCTTAGCTTCACTTACCCAAAATCCAGGTGAACTCCGGATTCGGTGTTCATATTTATCCGAAGTAGGAGCCAGGTTTGGGTTGGGCGCTGCAGCAACTGTCTCTACCCCTCGCCGGTACATTTTGGCACTGCCCAGCAGAATTGGGAGGATGAAGCTTGCACCACGGGGCAAAGGTAAGTCCCAAGTTGCCTAGGCCCATCTCCCAAAGGTTACTACAGAGAGATCCCTTTAATAGGGTTACCTCTGGCTTGGCGCTACTCTACGGGGCTCAATTTATAAGTGAGCCTGAGGCTCCCTCCATACTAAGGGAGCTAGAGTGTTCGCCTTGTGGGAAAGTCTACTAGGAGTCCCAAGGATAACTTCAGAGAGCAGTAAGTCAATTGTCAAATTTGCGGGTGTTGGAATGGCCAGTTAAATGGTCAACTTGTGACTCTTCGAGTATGTGGTATAGGTGTCTAGATCCATGCAATACTTTTTGTAAATAAGTGTATAAACATTTGTGTTGATGTCACTGATTAGTACGGCCTTGCAAGTTACTCTCAAAACCAACGATTTCAAGCTGACTTGTTCATGGGGTGGATTGGGTGGGCTAGGGTCACCTGCGCACCTCAGAGGACCCACACCTAAGACTGTACTATTGTGCAGAAACGCCAGTATGTCTGTTTCTCTGAAGGTGCATTCCTTCAGGGCTGGCACTTCCATATGGTGAGTAAGGCAAGAAAATGGAAAAAACTGTCCTTTATTAGTGAGTGAGGACCTCTTTTGGAGCAAAATGATGTTCAACATAGAGCACTATACATTGTTCTTCAGCCCCTTTAATACAGAAGTTATGCCATAGATAGGTGATAAGTGTAAAATCAGTGGGCATCATGTTGCATGGGAAATTATTATAGTTTGCTCTGAATACATTCAAATAATTCCAAATCTTTAGTCATGCATTTAAAAAACGTATTCTGACTTTCTTACAATCCGATCCACAGAAAATAGCTTAAGCGTTAAATTGCGGAGCCATGCAGTAAGCCCGTTCTCAACAACTGCTTAATGGGTATCATTTTCATATCCATAATTCTGAAGATTAAGACCTATTTTTTCATGTCACTAATTTTCAGAATTACAGATTTTGCCATACTTACACAGGCGTTTGGTGGGACATTTGCTTGCACTGCTATCATCATTTACCAGAGTTTTCAACTTTTTTTTTGCGCAGAGTTTTCTATAGCGCAAACTAGACCCGAACCGAATCAGGTATCAGAGCGCTTTACATAGCACCAGTTACGTTACATGAGGACGGACACACATTAATTTTAGGCACGGGGAGATTAAGTGATTTGACCAGAATCACAGGAGGTTTTGGCGTCGTTACCGAGACTCGAACCCAGATCCCCAGGTCCGAGGTCGAGAGCCCTAGCTGTTAGGCCAACTCCTCTCCCCAACTTTGCATACATCCACCACTCCTGCACACATTCCCTTCCTAGATAGATGTACATTGAAGGCAGTGAAGGATTGCCAGGCCCATCCAGTTTTCAACTATCTGTGTGTCATTATACATTTTCCTAGTTTCCAACTCTTTCTTTGAACACCCCCGCGTTTGCAGCATGTCTACAAAATTTCATAGCCACTACACTGTTCACACATTTTGCCCCAGATTTTGTCCAACAAACTTGTGTGGGATGGTGGGGGAGATGAAAAGCGTCCAACCGATGGCCATATTATGGATCATTCAGCAAAGGTCAAGACACTGCAGTACTTTGGTAAGAACAGATGGACCGTCTAGTTACTATATTGTTGACCATGAAAGCAAAGGAACTGAATTTGAAACAAGCTTTCACGCCAGCGGTCCTCCACTAGCTTGACAAGCTAAGCAAGACTGGACCCCTTATTGGGCTGAATGTCTGGCTTTGGCTCTGGCTTAGCCCTTGTGCACATGTGGACTGTCAAGTCAAGCAAAGCATCCTAGCCACTACTTTTTTCTGTGGGAAGTCTGAGTTCTCTGTTTTGCTTATCAATGTATTTGATACCTTTGAGGTGTTGACCCTTCTTTCTCCCTCTCTACTGTAAGTCGGGGAGAGGCAGTCATATGAACATAAAAATTGTCTCTGCCTTCAATTACAATTAACTTTGTCCTGTTTGTAAAGGAAGATATTATGACTTTTATACATAGTAATGTCACAATGAATTAACAATTGATAATTGTATTTACTGAACACAGAGTACTAATTTAAGTCAAGAAATCATTGAACACAAACCATTGTTCTTTGGTGGTAAAAGGAAGAGTCAATGAGATGTTCATGGAGCGGCTGAAATGAACAATGTGTAATGAGGAAACCTAGTTCAATTTCTGGCTTCCTCCCTTTACCAAAGTGTTTGATCCCATGCAAGTCACTTTACTTCACTGTGCTTGATTTTAATTGAGCGTCACATCTGAAATGACCTTAAGGAAATTCAGTTCATGATGTGTGCTGTATTAAACCTCACTCCAGCATGGTTTCATGGACAATAATGTCGCTCCACATACATAAGCAATATTGGCATTATATAAAGTGAACCTGACAAACTGACATATTTTGTGCTCTCGTGGCCGTGGTGTCAGGGCACTGTCGGACGTGAGGAAAACGACATTTAGAAAAATACATTTAATAGATGTAGATGCAGGGAAATAACACTTCTGTTGAGAGTCTTTATCATATTTCTGCATTGCACTTATATTACCCTTTTATCCTGAATCTTGTGATGACTCAGAATTCCAGATTATGCTTTGGTGCCAAACCAGACCCCAGGTTCAGCTCTGGCTTATCTCTCTATATACATTTCCTGACTTTTCCACCACTATACTCCTGAGGAAATTGTGTGACCCTTGGCAAATCACTTAATCTCCCTGTATTTCCTGACATAATATTTGAAACAGTTTTTAATCCTACAGGAAAGGGCTGAAAATGCCTGAGAAAGATGTATTTAGCATCCGTGGTGCTTTGATATATAGTATTTAATTTTAAATGTATGCGTTTCTAATTACAAATCTGTGTATATGTATTTATACTATGGCAGTGAAAGTAAACGTGACCCAGTAGCACGATGTGTACACTAACTTTACAAATAAACGTACAATCACACATTTATTACTACAATAGAAAGGTCAAATTTGAGTTTGAGTCAATATTGCTGTATAATTTACAGTAAAACAGGCAGTAAAAAGTGTTTTTCTCATGTCAACTTTGCTTTGTTATAACGCACTAATGAATGTGAAATATATATTTCACATTTCTAATGTACTAATGAATGTGAAATATATATATATATATATATATATCTGTATATATATATATATATATTTTTTTTTTGACTGACGAAGCTGGATTAGCGAAACGCGTCTGTCAGGGGTGAAGGGGGTTTGCCTTAAAATCTATTCGTAACGGATTCCAGTGTGCTTGCCATTATTTCGACTGGACAGTTGGATGTGTTGCAATATATATATATATATAATTTACAGCAAAATAGGCAGTAAAAAGTGTTCCTCATGTCAACTGTGCTGTACTGTGGTAATAACATCAAACTTGACTGTAATAATAATGTTATTGGGCCACAAAAGTTAAGCGCACAGAGGGAGGTAAGGATTTACTATTCCTTACTCCACATCTATGTACTTTCGAGATAAATATATATCAGACACCAAAGATCGCCGATTCCCCCGCCACTTACAACGGCGAGACCGCGGTGGGGTAGCGAATACCCCAAACTACTCCAATACTCCCGTCCTCTAATACGAGAATCGCATAAAAGAAGAGATGGACCACGGCTTAATTCCTTCCAGCGTGTTTGTTTTATTCAAGCCGCAAATCACAAAAGTGTTTATCCGTGGAGTTAGCAAATGTATAGAAACGTGCCTTTCGATTGTTGGTCCCTCAGTATTGTGGTAACGATATTTTGTCCTGAGATAGATAGATAGATAGATAGATAGATAGATAGATAGATAGATAGATAGATATTCATTGATGTTAAGCACCTTTCTTGCCATGGATATTTGAGCTCTAGCAGCCATTAACGCACAAATTATTTCTGAAAGGAGAATATTACATTATTCTTATGGGACATTCACCTATTGGATGATTGCAGTAGGTTTCATGTGAACATATTGTCTGATACACCTTAAACCACCTGAGCCACAGGTATACGGCGCATTTATCCCTTCTCCAGATCCGCCCTTTGGATTGGCTGCACTTGGATATTTCCAGCTCAAATAGCCAAGCTCTCCAACGCTACAGCAAGAATGGGTGCTGCCAACTTCCAGTGACATCAACAAATGATCCACCAGACAAGAGCCAGCAATATGTTTTTCCTCGGATGCTATCTGGCAGCAGCTCTTGAGAGCAAAGAGAAAAGCCACCCATTAGCAATGTTTTTTACAAATCTGGTATACACAAGGGCAGACAGAAAAGCTGAACATGTTCTGAACGGTTCTTGCACACAGCCTTTCATACTGGCAGATGGCCTGTGTCTGAGTGTTTCCAATGTTTGCAGCTAATGGAACTTAGGCATTGGGAGCAATGTCATCTGCCAAGATCACAGAATTTGATCAAGTAAAGAAGCCAGGATTAGAACGAAGTATTCCTAGTTCATCAGCTTTTAACCTCACCACTACTGAACATATTTCCAAGCAAATCCCAATGCAGATCTCCCATGCCCAGCAGTGGTTCAAGGGAAAAGCAAGATTAGACAATTTCCTGCTGCACCAACCCCCCCAGCCCTATCAGGAAATGCTGGATTCCCGCTACAAGCATAAGAAGTTATCCCTGTACTGCAGGGAACAAGATGGCACTTTGCATATGGTAGCAAAAAACTTTGCATTGGCTCTACACAGAGTCTCATGCCATTTGCCGGTTCCTGGCATTGTGGTATGAGACACCGGTGAGGCAGCTAATGAAACAAGCATTGGCATAGCCAATAGGTCTCGCTTTTGGGACCTTATAAGTATTTAGTTATGCAGCACAATATCCTTGGTGCAACAACATCAACTGTTGCATGGCTAAACACTTATAAGGTCCCAAAAGCGAGACCTATTGGCTATGCCAGAGGAGGTAAGATACACTCATGTCACTTCGGAGATTGCCAACAGATAAAACTGAAATATGAATGGTTAAGACTTTCACAAACTATTTATGTATCTGTGTACACTCAAATAAACGCAACTCTCAATACAAGCACATTTTTTTGTAATTTAGACAGTGGTTTTAGTACTACACTGCAGAAACCATTTGTTCATTAACCTGAGAATAACAAACGATAGAGTAAAAATCTTGAAAGTTTCTAACAAGTAACATGAAGCTGGTTAAAGTGCTCACGTTTCTATTTCCTTTAGTTTATCAGGACTGTAAAATGTGATCTGCAGGTAACACAAGGACGTTTCAACAGGATCATTAACCTACTAACCCAGGTTATGTAAATACAATCCCATGACCTACACGTTACTGCTTTTAAGCAGGTATATTAACCCTCTATGCTATTATATGACGCTTCAAACCAGTGATCAGAGGGGACCTGCACAGCTCTCCAGCAAATGCAGTAATCAGCAGAGATAACCTACCACTTACAGGTCTTAAAAGCTACTGGATACTCAAATATCTATGCAGCAGGTGGTTTAACGTAGTACAGGCCTGAGACCCTATTGGTCTCTTTTTTCATGCTGCCAAACATTAAAACATCTCTACTCAGCAAAAACAAGAATTAAAACCTGGGTAACAGTAGGACAAGCAAGACCAGAAGCAGGAGGGTCAAAACTAGGACAACCAAAAAGTACCAGGACCAAAACAAACAAGGAGTATGAGACCAGGCCCAGAAGGACCAAGACCAGAAGTATGAACACAAGAGGGACCAGTACAAACAAGACATAGCTGGGTCACTCCTGGTAAAAGGCCCCTCCCTCCCTGGCTCTGCACAGCCATAGAACCCCACTCACAGGTCAGGCAAGTCGGTAGGAGCCAGCCAATCAAAATAGGACGGTACCCGACAGATCATAACAGGTAAGACGCCCTTGGCTAAACAACTGCCGCACCACAGCCTAAGGACCCAAAAAAACTATGTGGAGTTCAGGACACTCAAAGACAGCTGCCTGAACGAGCAGAGCCGACAGACGCTGCCTCTTGCATCGTACTAAAAGGCACTACACAACTTAAATACTGAAGTCATGTATCCCTGTCTATACCTCGTAGCGACTACTAGTGCCTCCCCATATATGCGTTTGTCAACACTATGTGAGTGCCATTACCGCAAGATAGCCTGTTAGCACTACACGTCTAAAGCTACTTTCTGCAGCCACCTTTGCAATCTGTACTGCATTAAAAGATACCCTCCTCTTCTCCTCACATTCTTCTGTAATGTGTGCCCCGTTAGAAAGTGCACGAAAAATGCACCTTCAACCCTCCTCTGTGTAAGAAAGGACAACGTTAGCCTGCGCACCTGCCTCCATGAGAGGAGTAAATGCCCGCTACTTATGCCACCCACAATCCTGCCAGTCAGCCCCCGCAGCCTTGATAGCATGGATAATAGCAGAGATCGCATGAGAGGGGGCTCCAATGTTGGGCCAAGCACATCCTTGGGAGAGAATGAACATTTTGCCAGCCAGTCACCAGCAAGGACAATATCTCCGAGAGCGCGAGGCGCCCCCTGCCCTGTACAGGTGTCAGCTTTAGACCGCTGGCTGCCCCTCTATTAGACTCCGTCCTCTCCACAGGGCCTAGCGCTCTGTTTCTGTAGGAGTTTCAGGACTCCCTGAAGGTCACACAGCTCCAAGATCACTTATTAACTCTTTACTGCGCATTTGAGCGGTGAATGACTACCCCACAACCCCGGCTGCAAGGGGGGAAGGGAGGATGGGGGAGGGGAGGGGAGGATGGAGAAGGGCAAGAGAGCACCCACCTGTGCTGTATGTCGGCCGGGTAAACTCAACCCCACCCTTCACAGAGCAGGAGAGAGTTCCGACCGATCTGCTCCAAGTTAACTATTATTTACGCTCCGGGGTCTTCGCATCTCCAAGGGGTGCAGGTGTATTGGGGAACAAGGGTAGGGCTCAATGCTGAAGGTGTGGGAATGCAGTCTGGGGCAGCTAGTTTCTCCGTGGGGTGGGGGGCGATGGGCCGTGCTGTTCGAGGATTTAAGGACGTGCACGAAGAGGAGAGACCAGCCTTTCACAACCCCACCCCCTCCTTACCTGGCTTTCTCCTCCCGAAGAACCAGAGGTTCGGGCCCCAGGGCTCCTCTTGCGCTGGGCCTTGCCCATGGCAGGAGGGCGCTCTCACATGGTGGGGGGAGCTGCAGCGCCACAGGGGCCGAGCGGCACGGGAGCAACAGCCTGAGCGCTGTCCCTGTACACCCCGCCCTGCGGAGGGAGCAACAACCTGCAAGTTCCCCTGCGGATCCACCGTGCAGAGAGGGAGGGGCCGGGACAACTTTCCCTGCACACCAAGGGGTGGAACAACGCGAGATGAATCAAACCATGGGCCAATCAAGGGCGGGGCGTGGAGGATGGACGGGGCCATTCAAGGTTTATATCACAATCAGGGGCAGGCCCTACAAAACAAACGAAGTTCTACAAAACCTGACAAAGTGCGGAGTCACGAGAGGGGCGCGGCTCCAATCCAATGGGCCGCCCCACCACACACAGCCTAGAAACACAGCAGCGGAGGGTGCAGGGCGAGATGCTGAGGCCCCCGGCGGCGAGCAATGTTCGTCTTGCAGGTGCGTCCTGATCCAGCGGCACCCTCCAGGCAGTGAAGTAAACTAGAGGGATTATACAATATCTACAATATATATATATATACAATATACAGGATCTACAATAGAATGTGGAGCAGGAGTGCACGGCTCCGGGAGGCTGGGCATGCGCGTCCACGATGTCAAATCGACGCGAGTGCACAGGTCTGTCTCCGTTCAGAGCCAACTCAACAGCAATAGGTCGAGAGAGCTCGACCTAAAGAAAAAAATGGTAGCGGACCAGAGAGGGAGCATCTCTAAAAGGAGTTCTGCCTCCTGATTGGCTGTAGAGGAGCCGACGCGGGAATCCTGATTGGCTGTAGAGGAGCCGACGCGGGAATCGAAACCTGTGGTGCGCGCGCACCAGAGGAGCGGGGGCAAGGGAGCGCGAAGACGCCGAGACGAGGTAGGGGATGTGCGTGTAAGCGCCTGGGGTTCTCTGTGTATGTGTGTGTGTGTGTGTGTGCGTGTGTGTGTGTGTGTATGGGGGGGTTCTGTATGTATGTATGTATGTGTGTGTGTATGCGGGGGGGGGGGGCTGTATGTGTGTTGTGCATGTGTTGTGAAGAGCCTGTTGATGCGCGCGACCTGATCCCGGCAGGCTGCTGCTGCTGCTGCTGCGTGCGCGTGACAGTCTGTTGTCCTCTCCGGCTCCCTTTCAGTCCTTGAAAGCCGGAATGATAACAATAGTCTCGCTCTGCGACAGCAGGCCTTTGGCCTGCAATCGCAGGGCGAGACCTAAAAACGGATTAAGTTCTTTCTGGGGCGACTCCTCCGGTAAGGCGGAGGAACGTCACTCCACTGCCTTTCAGCACTGATAAAAAGGAAAAATAAAATGATAATTACGCAAGGTTATTATCATTTTATTTTTCCGTGCTGAGGCTCTTTTGCGGGGCGGGCTGCTCGATGACCGGAGCCGGGGGAGTGGTGAGCATGCTTTGTAAGTGTCATGAATGTTTGGCCGGTCAAACATTCATGCCGATTTTGCATGATTTCCACCCAGGCTGCATTACAGCCTGGGTGGAGAACAAGCCCAGGCTCCCATTCCCTGCCTGAGCGCCGAGCCACGGGGCTCAGGCCGATCACAACGCTGCATGGCATGGTTGTGATTGGTTACGGGGAGCCTGGATGTGCTTCCTGTTAGCAGAGACGCCAGGAAAAGAGTATGGGGAGGAAGGAGGTGGCTGGGCAGCCGGCCAGCCGGCAGGTAAGTGATCTTATTTATTTATATGTTTATACCCTCCTCTCGCCCCACTAACGAGTCGCAGGAGTAGCTGCCACTGATTCACTGTCTCACTACTGTGAAAAGTCCACAGACAAATTTCTGGATAACTAAAGATAGACCTGTCATTTGCCAGAGGCATTTACCTTTCCCTAAAATATGTAACTGCTCACATCATTAAGGTAAAAGTCTTGGTTGAGTTATTAGCGATGCTTATTCTGTCAAATAAAGAAATAAATCTATTTATTTATTTAATAAGTGCCGCAGCCCAAAGTTTTCTTAGGACCCGACCATTAGTGCTGCCGAATAGCAGAGTTGCCGAATATCAAAGCTGCCTGGCCCTTATTTCACCTCATTACTCTTTCTTCCACCACCCTACACTTACCTTGACTTTATCTCTTGCAGTTGTTTTTCATCCTTGCCTTCTCCCCTTGTTACTGTGTTCCTATCCTTCTCTTTTTTCTTCTTCTCATTCTCTTGCTCTATATCAAAGTCTAATTACGTAAATCAAGTCCTCGCCCTCAAAATTAAATGTTGGTGCCCACCACCTGTAACCACTGGCACAAATTAAGCACTGGTTATTTCCCCGAGTTACTGATGGATGCACCCTCAGTTGAGTAACACCAGACACTCAGGATCTCATATTAAAGCCTGGAAATCTTTACTAATGAAGCATAAGGAATTCTGAACAGCAGTCGACACTACATATACAGCCATTAGAGAAATACACCCCCGCCTTACGGCTGAAAGAGGTCAGTCTGAAGCGAACATGCAAGGGGTCAACGTTAGCTGATACAAGTTAGGTGGAGGACTGCAAGACCTATCAATTCAGGCATAGGCAAATCAGATGTCTGAAGAATGAGATGTCAATCAAATGATGCCATCTATAGGCTTATGAAGTAACTTTCTGGACCAGCAAGGAAGCTTCTATCTCACAACCACAATGTTATTTCCTGGCCCAACCACATGATATCTGTTACAATACAATGTTGTTATATGCTCTACCCGCATTGTCGGTCACATGGTTCCAATAGAATTCTGGTCTTGATCAAAATGGCTTCCTTCGGGGTTGCGACATAAATGCACCTATAGAAGGTCATGTTGACCGCCAACATCTTTCAGGTATGGTTTAGGATCTCATTTTATTTATATTTTTTTAGGATGAGGTTAGTGCAGCACAGTAACTAAAGTGGCATTAGGGGGGCTAACGCAACGTTAAAATAGTGCATGGGTGATTAAATTTTGTTTTAGAAAATGAGTGGACTTTAAAGAGCATATTGATGCTGAGAACCATTGACAAAGCAAGGGAGAAACTTAAACAAAATTACGACGTGGTCCAACTAAGATCAACACAACAGCTGTGTTCTAAGGTCTGCCAGAAAGAGAGATTATTCGGAATGCAACAAATGTGTATTGGCAGCTTATTCCAGATAGTTGGCCCAATCCTCTGAGGCAACGGCCAGCTATGTAGGTCTAACAGGTTCTAGCGTCTGAGAAAACCGGAGTTGGAACAAAGCGTTCTAGCCATAAGGTGTCTGTAGAATCTGTCCTTACTTCTAGATTGTTGGGGCCCGTAGTGGTTCCTATGTATTTTGCACTTGATGGTGGAGCAAGCCCTAGAAGCGAGCTACGGTAGCTATCTCCTAGCTCAGAGACATGGATAAACCTCTTCGGTAATGATACTTTCCTGAAGTCATTTTCAATTCGCTTAAGTTTGGAGGATAGTCTATGCATGAAAGCATACAAACGGAAACACTGTGGATGAAGCTCTTTCGGCAAAAAAGGAAGAGCATTTGCAATCCAGTACAATGTATCAAAACAGACTGAAGAAACAGATGATTTAAGAAAGTAGATTCTTGTCAAACACACTCAAAAACTTGACCTTATTAATCGGTGTAGTTGGTGGCCAAAAGTGAGAAGACTCAAGAGCATCAGCCAACACACCTTTGTCTTACTCATCATAACAATTATTTTTGTGTTGCCATTCCTCTGTAGGAAGTTCTTGCTCATACATTCTTGAATACTAAGACGGCACACCTAAAGGTCGTTGAGAGATCCTGCGCTGCCTTCTTCAAAACAAACAATAACTGCGTGTCCTCAGCATAAGTCAAAACCGAACAGATTAACAGTTGGACATAAATGTTAAAGAGCAAGTGTGAGAGAGCTGAGCCCTGAGGGACTCCACAATGCACCTTACAGCTTTGTGACCTTAACCGTTGAAGGAGTCCCCCAATGCACCTTACAGCTCTGTGACCTTAACCGTTGAAGGAGTCCCCCAATGCACCTTACAGCTCTGTGACCTTAACCATTGAAGGAGTCCCCCAATGCACCTTACAGCTCTGTGACCTTAACCGTTGAAGGAGACCCTCAATGCACCTTACAGCTCTGTGACCTTAACCGTTGAAGGAGTCCCCCAATGCACCTTACAGCTCTGTGACCATAACCGTTGAAGGAGTCCCCCAATGCACCTTACAGCTCTGTGACCTTAACCGTTGAAGGAGTCCCCCAATGCACCTTTTAGCTTTGTGACCTTAACCATTGAAGGAGTCCCCCAATGCACCTTACAGCTCTGTGACCTTAACCGTTGAAGGAGTCTCCCAATGCACCGTACAGCTCTGTGACCTTAACCGTTCAAGGTGTCCCCCAATGCACCTTACAGCTCTGTGACCTTAACCGTTGAAGGAGTCCCCCAATGCACATTACAGCTCTGTGACCTTAACCGTTGATGGAGTCCCCCAATGCACCGTACAGTTCTGTGACCTTAACCGTTGAGGGTGTCCCCCAATGCACCGTACAGCTCTGTGACCTTAACCGTTGAAGGAGTACCCCAATGCACCTTACAGCTCTGTGACCTTAACCATTGAAGGAGACCCCCAATGCACCATACAGCTCTGTGACCTTAACCGTTGAAGGAGTCCCCCAATACACCTTACAGCTCTGTGACCTTAACCGTTGAAGGAGTCCCCGAATGCACCTTACAGCTCTGTGACCTTAACAATTGAAGGACTCTGCCAGTGCACCTTACAGCTCTGTGACCTTAACCGTTGAAGGAGTCCCCCAGTGCACCTTACAGCTCTGTGACCTTAATCCCTTGAAGGAATCCACCAATGCACCTTACAGCTCTGTGACCTTAACCTTTGAAGGAGTCCCCCAATGCACCATACAGCTCTGTGACCTTAACCGTTGAAGGAGTCCCCCAATGCACCTTACAGCTCTGTGACCTTAACCGTTGAAGGAGTCCCCCAGTGCACCTTACAGCTCTGTGACCTTAATCCCTTGAAGGAGTCCACCAATGCACCTTACAGCTCTGTGACCTTAATCCCTTGAAGGAGTCCACCAATGCACCTTACAGCTCTGTGACCTTAACCTTTGAAGGAGTCCCCCAATGCACCATACAGCTCAGTGACCTTAACCGTTGAAGGAGTCCCCCAATGCACCTTACAGCTCTGTGGCCTTAACCGTTGAAGGAGTCCCGCAATGCACCTTACAGCTCTGTGACCTTAACCGTTGAAGGAGTCCCCCAATGCACCTTACAGCTCTGTGACCTTAACCGTTGAAGGAGTCCCCCAATGCACCTTACAGCTCTGTGACCTTAACCGTTGAAGGAGTTCCCCAATGCACCTTACAGCTCTGTGACCATAACCATTGAAGGAGTCACCCAATACACCTTACAGCTCTGTGACCTTAACCGTTGAAGGAGTCCCCCAATGCACCTTACAGCTCTGTGACCTTAACCATTGAAGGAGTCCCCCAATGCACCTTACAGCTCTGTGACCTTAACCGTTGAAGGAGTCCCCCAATGCACCTTACAGCTCTGTGACCTTAACCGTTGAAGGAGTCCCCCAATGCACCTTACAGCTCTGTGACCTTAACCATTGAAGGAGATGGGACCCGAGTATGATCTGCCGATAACGAGACCAGCTAAGCAACCATGCCAGATTCTCTTATCTCCTCGAGCTAGTATTTGAGGATGGAACAGTTTACTTCATCCAATGTGGTGGATAGGTCTTGCCCTCGTCAACGATGCTCTTTAGTTTATCCAGTGCCTCTTCTAGAGTGAAAGCCTGGGTGCCCAGGGTCTAAGGTGTTGGAGTCTTCAAGGTAAATGTATAGTTTAGGGAAAAATTGTATCCAGTATTTCACTAGACATTCTTAAGAGTGATAGACCTATAACTCTCTACGCTATAGGAGCTTTTTTGAATAAATGAGTAGTTACTCCGGATTTCCATAGGGCTTGTATGGGGCCAGTAGTTACTGAGAGGATTCGAAACGGTTACCCGCTCAGGAATTGTGGGGGGAGTGAGATGTCCAGCCAGTAGTAACAAGGTGAGGAGCAGTTTGCGACATTAAGTAGGCCAGAGAGTTTGTGTTTTTTACAGATGTTCTAAATTTTATACATGAAAGACGGGTGGTAGTCCTCACAAAACTCGTGAAAAGAGGAAATTGTATTATTACAACAGGACACTTGTGTGAAAAATATGAGGGCCTTACAAAACAGCTCTTTTGTAGGCCCGCAACTGTTTCTTGTCGGTGTGAGCGCCTTCTCCAAATAGGATTTACGCCATCTGCACTGACTACAATGTGTGAGAGCAGCTCATTTTTAAGCTTAATTAAACCAGGGCTTGCTAGGCCGTTTATGGATGGGTTGTTTCCACCTCAGAGTCCCCAGTGACGTCATTGACAACTCCATCTTCACTCTCTTTATCTATGATGTCACTGAGAACCTCACAATGGAAAAAAGCCACATTGCTGGCCCTTGACCTTGTACAATTTTATATACTGTATTGCGTCAACAACCTCTCCGAAGAATTCTGTGTAGAACGTAACAAATTAATACATATATGTAGTAATTTAGGGCAGTTCATACCATGGTCACAAAAGGGAATCCGAAATACTGACAATTGTTTAATATATGCTGCTTGCAGACACACTCCTGTCTTTAAAGTGCATTCGTTCCACGGGCCTGGTGTTTAAGAGCGAACAGTAATAATGACATTCAAACGCTCACGTCCAGCACATGCATTTTCTTACTATTCTCAGAACCAAGTAATGCACTTACACGGGACACTAGAGCAGGTGAACTGCCTCTAGGCGCAGGCCATCAAATTGCTCACATTATTATGAAGACACAGGTCTATAATAAGTTCATGATACTCCTGGGAGTCAAACACATTTTTTAGAGAGTCGTTGACCTTCAGTCTATTTGATTAAAAAAAAATAAAGCAGGAGGAAAGCCAGCAATCAGAGGAAAGCCATACACTATTGGTCTGCTTCTGTGCTAGGATTTTTGGAGCTGCAGGGAAATGGTTATTTTGCTGTTTGGGTACCCACTCTTCTCTAACACTAATACTAATTATGTAAGGGCATTTGTTGCAACTGTTCTGTTGTCGCTGTCTCTCTTTCGTGGTCATTGCTAGTGGCGTGGTAAGGTGCCTGTGTGGCCATTATGTAATATCTACAACAAGGAGTGGTGATGGACAGAGTCTCTGAATTAAGCAGAATACTCTCACCCAGTCAAGAGATCAGGGCTGGATCCAACACCGTTTTTTAGCTCATTGCACCATCCCAGTTTCAGAACCTGGCTGTATGCAAATTAGTCTGTCCCTGGCCCAGTGCATCATGGGAACAGGGCAGACCAGACTACAAAAGCCAATTCTTACACTGGGAAGGAAACAAGCTTCCGGGGACCGGTTTCTGGCATTTCAGCCGTCTTCGGCCCGGCTTGCTTGAATCCTGTTGGTGCAATGAGCAAGGGACTCACATCTGAGTATACCCTTCCACGCTTAGGGTGGACAAAAATATTTACAACAAGGAGTGGTGATGGACAGAGTCTCTGAATTAAGCAGAATACTCTCACCCAGTCAAGAGATCAGGGCTGGATCCAACACCGTTTTTTAGCTCATTGCACCATCCCAGTTTCAGAACCTGGCTGTATGCAAATTAGTCTGTCCCTGGCCCAGTGCATCATGGGAACAGGGCAGACCAGACTACAAAAGCCAATTCTTACACTGGGAAGGAAACAAGCTTCCGGGGACCGGTTTCTGGCATTTCAGCCGTCTTCGGCCCGGCTTGCTTGAATCTTGTTGGTGCAATGAGCAAGGGACTCACATCTGAGTATACCCTTCCACGCTTAGGGTGGACAAAAATATTTACAACAAGGAGTGGTGATGGACAGAGTCTCTGAATTAAGCAGAATACTCTCACCCAGTCAAGAGATCAGGGCTGGATCCAACACCGTTTTTTAGCTCATTGCACCATCCCAGGTTCAGAACCTGGCTGTATGCAAATTAGTCTGTCCCTGGCCCAGTGCATCATGGGAACAGGGCAGACCAGACTACAAAAGCCAATTCTTACACTGGGAAGGAAACAAGCTTTCCATCACCACCCCCTGTTATGAATCATTATGTAATATCAGCCAGGATGTGGTCTACTGCAGTCACATCTCGGTACAAACATGTCTGGGGTTTTGCAGTTGGACTGCTATAATAAGGACCTAATTTGCTCCTACAAATGGAAAATGCACTGGGTTACTGTCGTAGACCCTGAAATGCACATGCGGAGTTTGCCCCCAATTTACTCCTAAATCAAACCATTTAGAGTGCTACTGCACACACTATTCCTTGAAAATTGTATTACAAACATCTGTAAAACAGCATTTGGTTCCCAGTGTGGTACTGTGTGCTTGGTCACATAGTGACAGATAACAAACGCTAAGCAGTCACTTCACACTCAGTCTAACATCAGTCACTTCTGATAGCCTCTTGCTGGCTCATGTGCAAGCACAAACGTGGCACGAGCATTGGAGATTTAAAAAAAGAGGTGAAAAATGAGGTGATACTGACGGCTGCATCTGCTAGTGCCAAGCCCCCTCCTGGGCGGTAGCACCGCGGTGTGCTCTGTGAAGAGCTGCTGCTTTTCTTATCCGATGGTGTCAGCCAGGAGCAAGCGAAAGATTCAGTTCCCACGTTCCACTTCCATCCAGGACAAAGCCTAAATAGGAGAATTGTGTGACCCCCCCATAGCAGTGTGCTCCTCCAGAAGATAGTCTTGTGATCCAGTCGAAGTGCCGTTCTTTCGAGTGGTGACCTTGCCTCAAAGAAGACCCATCAGACTGCAGTAAGATCCTCCTCAGGCCTGCACAGAATGTCTCCTTTTAGGATGCTTGTACCAGCAGAAAGCTGGCAGTCCAGCAGAAGGACCCTGCTACCTAGTGAGGATGTGGATATTTTTGTATGAAAGATCGCGGTAGTCCAGCACAGACCAGTGTAAATCCTTATGCCCGCATAGGTCTACACCTAGGTCTACGCATAGACCTAGTATTCTGAAAAGAGATCCCTCATATCGTGTGTGCAGAAATGTTCTCTAAATTTCAGAAGTGACCCAATGATCTCTTAGGCAATCTCTGTCCTCAGCGGGCGAACCCAAGGTCTCCCAGGTACACATGGCTGGTATAGACCAGCAGAGCGCTGGAGCCGGTTCTCCCCAGTGTGTGCCTCTTTGTTCCAGCAGAACCAATGGCATGCAGAGGGGATCTCTATGTGCAAGAAGTGAATCAGTGGTCTCCGGTAGGGATCACTATAATCCAGAATAGCAACAATGACCTCCATCGATATGATCCCCAAATATCGGAAGTCGATCAGTGGTCTCTGGCAGGGTTCACCATAGTGTAGCAAAGTGCCAGGTCTCCCTAGTCCAGAATAGCACTCCATGACATCTCCAAAGGGTTTCACTGAGATGACCTCCTTGCATAAGAAAGGATTCCCTGACCTACGTTAGGGCTTTCCATAGTCCCACAAATGAAAGTGACCTCCATTCAGGAGATCTCCTTATATAACAATTGAATCAGTGGTCTCTGGTAGGGATTTCCCGAGTTCAGCCGAGCACCAATGGCTTTCATTAAATTGATCTCCGTAGCGCAGAAGACAATCAGTGGTTTCTGGTTGGGATCTCCTTAGCCCAGCAGAGCACCAATGACTTCCATTGAGATAATCTGCATATATCAGAAGTGGATCAGTGTTCCTAGGCAGGGATCACCCAAGTGAAGCAAAGTTCCAGGATCTCCATAATCCAGAACCGCAACAATGAACTCCATCACGTCTCCAATGGCCGCCTCTGAAACGATCTCCATACATAACAAGTGATTCAGTGGTCTCCATGGTCCAACAGAGTGAAAATGACCTCCATTCTGGTGATCTCATTATAAAGTGAATCACTGGTCTGTGATAGGATCTCTATAGACCAGCAGAGGAACAATGACGCCCATTGAGATGACCTCGATATATCAGAAGAGAATCCGTGGTCTCCGGCATCGATGTCCATAGGCCAGAACGTAACAGAAATACATCTGTCTAAATATTTCTCAACAAAAATGTTGAACTGCTTTACATTTCTATATCTCTGCACACTCACTTTCCAACCACTTAGGGCTGGGTTATCATATTTGTAATTTTTAATTAGTTACTGTGCAGACAATGTCAGAAAATATCCTGCTTCAAGGTGCCAGATTACAAACAATAATAACTAAAACGTAAGATACATTAAATAACTTAAAAAACAACATTCTATAAAATTAAATACAGTGCAAATTACCAACAGTCAGATAATACAATATGGAACACCAGGTGAGTGCAAAAGATACTTTCCGGATTAACTTTGAAGTCTGAAAATATATTAGATGGGGTAAATCAAAATGGAGTGGATTCCATAGCTGTGTGCTAGCCACCGAGTCAGTTTCCCCCTTCACTCTCTATGAGCCATTTTGGAATCACAAACTTAGGGTGTGAGGATGAGCAGAATGTCCTGGTGACCATCTAATTTACATACCAAAGAGAGCCTGCGGTTCAATTTCCAGTTCTAGACATTAAATTAGAGACAAAGCGCTGATAGTGGGTTTAGATGCATGCCAGAATTTTTGTAGGAAAATATATTTTGTAGATATTTTGGGAGCAGTTCTTCCCACAGTGAAATGCAAAATCTCCCACGATTTTGTTATTCCAACTGCTTCTTTTTTAATACACACGCAGACTGCACCCCAAGGATGTTCGTTACGACCAGCGCCATGACATGTTTTGTTTTCCAAACCCAATGTGGAAAGCATCTTTGAGATGTACCACATGACAAAATGCCTTCACTTAGAAGTCTGAAAGGTGGACCTTTTTCACAATATGTAGCTAAAATTACACAATGTGGAAACAGCCACTGGCCTGTATCCATCAATAAAATGAAATATGAGGAGAAATGTTGCATAACACAAAATTACCATGAAAATGAAAACAAAATCGTACCAGTCTAACCTCTCTGCGCCCGTATGGATCTCAAGAAAATCATTGTGTGGTCCATCATAAACTCCAGATCAGATTAGACATATCTACCAAAAATCACGGTGGAATAAATCCAGAAAAGTCAAAACACAGGGACTAATTGTATAGCTCTGAAGCTGGCTGGTAATGATTACCAGCCAGCTTCAGAGCTATACAATTAGTCCCTATTCCACCGTGATTTTTGGTAGATGTGTAATGTCTGGTAAGTAAATGTCCATTACTCCCCCATTATTCTGCTGCGGGGCATGCTTCAGCTGCTGCCACTGCACTGCAACTCTAAAGTTCAGGCAAAAGACCAAAACACTTCCCACATAGGTAGCCCACACGAGGGAACGCGCGCTCCACAAAAAAGGAGTCGCTGTTTACGCATCCATTTTAGGAAGCGCCTTGAAACCGCGTTAGGGGTCGAAAAGTGTTACAGAAGGGCTACATATAGTACAACACGACGACAAAGAAAAGCTAACTCCAAGACTTGATTGCTGAGTATTTTTGGCATGAGACAAACTACCAGCTTAGTGATTTCATTCATACAAAGCTTCTGTTTTTACAGTGCTTGAAAGGTGTTCCTGAATTTCAAAGGCTTGGTTTAATTTCCTTCCTACCGAGATAACTTTTTGAGTGTATTTTTTTATGCACCCTGCTATATATTCTCCGTTCTGGCACGGTTTCAAATGCAAATTAAAAGAAGAGATTTAAATTGTGGTTTCTTTGAGATCGAATCAGACAGCCTGGCCTGGAAGGCGCTGAGAGCCCCAGCTGCCAGCTTTCTTAGACTGTTTGCAACCCGGCGTGAACTTCCTGTCACTTTTGGCACTGAAATAATTAGCGGCAGCTGATTTTTGGGGTTTCGCCTGAAAATGCTGAGAACAGCACAACTCATCGGGCCTTTCCTCGTTCGCAATTCTATACACCAGCATACAAATGAGGTTTGTGTTTTTGTGGGGGGAGGGGCGCAAAGGGGAGCTTTGTGACCGACGTTCGCAGCAGAGACAGTGGTAGGGGGGATTTCAAATTAATTCAGACATACAGAAGACGTGCAGAAACGTTATGTTTATGATTAATTGCACCTGCTGTTTCCTCGCAGCTTTTGCCATGACTTGCAAGGTCTCCGAATGCACAGGAATTGGATTAAACAAATCTTTTCAGAAAAAAACTATTGCTGATGCTAGCTTTCTACCTTTAGAAATAAAACTGAAAGTGAGTTTTAAGATTTCTTTGAATTCTAGTTTGTTATTTTTTTCGGTGGCCTTAGTCTAACCTTCTCCTGCTCTGCTAACAATTGCCATATTTCTTTAAAAGATCCTTAGAAGTGAAGCACAGTTTTTGAAATGCGGTAAGTAGCCTTCGAGACACCTCTCCCATTTTGGTTTATAGAGTCGAAATTTGGTTTTAAAACGATCTAGTCACTTAGTGACCTGTCCCCTAGATATTTAAGGCATATCTTCACTTTTGATTATTAGTACAGGAATAAACTGAATGAGATCGCGGTCAATCCATTTCCCATATTATATATGGGGCCTATGGAATTATGCGGCAGTAGAGGACCAAATTATACTATGCAGCAGCGCTGATTAAATTATGCGGCAAGTAAAGGCTAATTAGGTGGAGTTATGCAGGATATTCTGGTGCAGTATCACTTCACTATTGGTGGCTTCAATGCACAATAAGAGCCTCTCAAAGGTTTCACCTCAAGAGTGCCAGCTCAACACAAGCATGCAGTAGCCAGCAACTAAAATATGCCAATTAACATTTGTAAAGGGCTTGTCACCGTGCGGTACCAAGTATGGCAATTTTTCTGAGTCTGAGTTAGACCCAGCCATATGCAAATCAGTCTTGGGCCTGTGCCTTATGGGTACAGTCCAGCCCGAATTGCCAGGCCAGGTCCTCCCGGGACCGGAAACAAGCATCCTAGGACCTGTTTCAGGGTTTCACCCCTCATCAGCCAGGCTAGCTTGAATCCAGTGGCACAGTGAGCCCGGGACCCACGTCTGGGCCTACCCGGCACACGTAGGGTGAGAAAGCAAAAGACACACAAATGGTGGAAGGAATGCAGTACAAAATTAAAACATTCACCCCTAGGCAAGCAATCTGGGTTAAATCCATTGTTCTTTTGCACACCATGCCACCCCAATGTGATTGCCTATCCGGTAGGCAGACACATGGAAAAAGAGCTGGTCTGTGGTTTGATGGAGGGTCATATTGGATGATTCACCTAAGTTTCCGCCCATGCAGTTCTTCTAAAAGGGCAGATATGCATGACCGTCCATCTCTTTGTGGAGCAGAGCCATGTCATTTTTCCATTCCTATCCAAGGAGCCTGGTTTCTTCATATTTGAAATGCCCAAAACACCTGAGTTGTATCCAAAGTTGTTGCCATGGGAATGGTCAACTGGTGTAGGGGGCATCTTGTAAGGGAATATCAGCTGCGGTTCCAGGTCCCTTTGGTAGCTCAAATGGTATGCACTGTAATTGTATCGGGCAAACTCACCAATCAATCACAGCTTATTATAAGGCAAACTGTAGAAGTATTGGATGTCACTTTCTTACTTCCTCACTTGGAGCAAGTGAAAGCTCTCTGGGCTTGCCATCAGTAAGCCAGGACTGTCCAACATTAGCCCATGAGGGGTTGATACACGGCTGACCTTCAAGATATCTATAGGAGATAGGTTCAAATACAATTCATCTAAATGGGAATCGTATGCAAAGTCAGGGGTTACATTCAGGGCCACTGGAATTATGGGATTTTGCAGCCACAGCTTTTTGCCACACAATCCATTATCTGCTGCATAATCTGCAGATTTTAACAAAAAATGTTTGCGCCTAGCTCAAAACGATAAAAAATAAGGCAACACATGTTTGTGCACAGTGGAAGGCCCTTCATTTGTTTAACTGGGACTAATGAGGTGAAATCTCTACCCAGACAATATTAAAATGTGTAAAAATAACACAAAATAATAAAGTAATACTATACAAAAAAACAGTGCCACATTATGCCCCACAATTTGTCTTTTTTTGCTGCATACTTATGTCAAACCTGACGCATAGTTTGGTGCTCCGCTGTTGCATAATTCCAGTGGCCCTGGTTATATTGAAAATCGGGCATGGATTTGGCTTTCATATACCAACACTGGACTCCCTTCTCTAAACCCTAACAATGATGGAATCTCAATCAACACACTGTAACTAGGACCCTCATCCTGATTGCAGAGCAAATGTTGAGTTGGCACCAAGACTTGTATATACTCGACTTAGTATTGCTACATTGGCACAAATTGCACATGCCAGAGAGTTTCTACCCAACAGATGTTCGTAAGGTCAAACAAGTAGCAGACTGTTTGCAGAACTCTGAATGGAAGAGAACATGTACTGTTAGCTTCTTCACCCTCATTTCAGTTTTAAGAGCTTAAAGAGGAATTGGGTGCAAGCTGAGATCTTACAGAGATGTGCACCCTAGAGTATTTTTCCTTGCTAAATGTCATGAACATTTTGTAAAACTATGCTGTACTTTTGTAGCCAAATGCATGCAGTTTGCTAGTATCTGAAGTCCCTTCATTTACCCGGGTGCACACCTCGCATTACAACAGTCTCGCAAGATTTGGAGGGAGGCTTGTCTTGGAAACCAATCTCCGGCTAGTATCGCACGCAAATTCCCTTATTTGAGGTGTAAATAAAGTTTTGTGAAATCGTGGAACGTGCCTTTTTAATTTTTTTTATTTGATAAATTACAGGAAATGTGGGAATTTCGGAAAGGTTGCCTGTTGGATTAAAACTTCCCTAAGGCCTAGTTACTGTATCCTGGACAATTGATATTTGCCAGGTGTGCCAATTGTGCCCCGTGGGCCACATAATTTGCTGGCCTATGGTCATCGGGCCTGAACGTCTAGGCCCTTGGGGTGACATTGCCTGGCCCCTCAGGGTGCGATTGCCTGGCACATCGGGGTGCGATTGCCTGGCCCCTATGTCACCTCTGGGTGTGATTGCCTGGCCCCTCGGGTGCGATTGCCTGGCCCCATGTCACCTCGGGTGTGATTGCCTGGCCCCTATGTCACCTCGGGTGGGATTGCCTGGCCCCCATGTCACCTCGGGTGTGATTGCCTGGCCCCCATGTCACCTCGGGTGTGATTGCCTGGCCCCATGTCACCTCGGGTGTGATTGCCTGGCCCCCATGTCTCCTCGGTGTGATTGCCTGGCCCCTCGGGGTGCGATTGCCTGGCCTCTATGTCACCTCAGGGTGCGATTGCCTGGCCCCTCGGGTGCGATTGCCTGGCCCCCATGTCACCTCTGGGTGCGATTGCCTGGCCCCTATGTCACCTCTGGGTGTGAATGCCTGGCCCCTCGGGGTGCGATTGCCTGGCCCCTATGTCACCTCGGTGTGATTGCCTGGCCCCTCGGGGTGCGATTGCCTGGCCCCCATGTCACCTCTGGGTGCGATTGCCTGGCCCCCTGGGTGCGATTGCCTGGCCCCCATGTCACCTCTGGGTGCGATTGCCTGGCCCCTATGTCACCTCAGGGTGTGATTGTCTGGCCCCTCGGGGTGCGATTGCCTGGCCCCCATGTCACCTCTGGGTGCGATTGCCTGGCCCCTCGGGGTGCGATTGTCTGGCGCTCGTTCCAATCGCTGCTTGGCTCGCGCACCAACATTACCTGCGCTGATGCTGGCAAAGACGTTGATTGATTGCGCAAATTAATTAAAAGGCCTTCCTTTCTTCACAGCCATGTTGGGTAGGGTACGTTACACACCTCTTCCCTCTTGTCTGTTCCATCGGGTTGTCAGTGGCTGTCACAACTTGTTTGTAATGAAGGATGTTGGAACCAAGGGAGTGCAGCGGAGGCAAGCCCGGGCGCACCGCCACCCTGCGCGCGGCACCTCGTTTCACGTTGTCCTCCTGGCTTTCTATTCAGCTCACGTCCTCCCGGGCCGCAGGTGACCAGCCTTTTTCAGGTCCGCTTTCAAAATTAGAACTCTTAGTCAACGGAATTGTATGCAAATTACCCTCATGAATATGCATTCCAGAGGGCCGGGTAAAGTTAGCCTGCATGAGATTAGCTCTCAGTCGCAAGATGAACTTCCAGAAACTGCCACAAGATGGTGATCTTACTGAAGCATTTTGAAGAGGCCTTTCATCCCATCCCACATACACTCACTAAAGCCAGGGTCAATAATGCAGCAGGGGACGGCCAAATTATGTGGCAGGGATTACTAAACTATCTGGCAAAAGACAAATTATGCAGTAAAAGTTGGCAAATTTTTTGATAGACATACCTAATTATTTTAGTTTTCAGGTGTGTTAGTCCCTCCATGCAGCATGGACACCCGACCAAGCGCCTACCCACCTCAGGCTACTGCGTGACACAAAAAGCCCAGACACCCCCAGATTTAGAAGGAAACTGCCCAAAAAGAGTGATAACAGAAGACAGGCCTTTGCCATCCTTCCTCCCAGACCCTGGCCCAGCATAACCACCAACATCAGATCTACCAAACACCGGTGCAGTTCAGAAAAGAGTGATTTCTATATTTATATAGCGTGAGAACTACCCACAGGGCACCCAGGCGCCAGACACAGAAACCACAAAGACACATTTTCAGATATTTACAATAAGAAAGCAGAATCGAAATGGTTCTGAGCTCCAGAGGCTGCCAGGTCCAGGCCTTTACGGTAAGAAACGTGAAGGCAGGCAGTAACAGAACGTGGCGTCAACGGCAGTAACAGAACGTGGGGGGGGGGGGGGGGGGGGTCCCCAGCAGATGCGCAGAGTGGGATAGGGATTTTACAGGGGTCCGCTGCTTGAAATGATTGTGTGTACAAAGAGCATCAAAAGGTACCTTCAGAGAGCATTGCACCCACCAATATTAGCTCTATGCATCCTACTTTATTGTAAATGATCATGAATTGCAGCACAGGGGCTCTCGCCCTCGTACACTGCCCTGTTGTTTCCTAGCAAGTTTTTGTGTGCACTTTTAGATAGCGCGAACTCGACCGAAGGAATTGGAGCGTTTTACAGGAGCACCAGTTACATTACATAAGAACACAGTCATTTTTGGTATGCACAGGGAGATTAAGACATTTGCCCACAATCACAGGATGTTGACACGACTCCAAGACTTGAACCCGCTTCCCCAGCAACAAGGTCAGAAGCTCTGGCTGTTGCGCCACACCCTCTCCGCTTTGGCGCTATGTAAACACCTAAACATATATAAAGTTCAGTCCATGTACATCAATACTACTTTTCCCAGAATCCATTGAGACGTCCAGTTAAAGCATACAGCGAACTGGCAGCACCACGTGTGGTTCTCCTTCACCAACACGTGCCTGCACCACAGGAGACGTTCCGCCTCGTTGTAGGCGGACTTTGTGCGGCGAAGGCGTTGTCTGTGCAGCGAGAGCCGCGGAGTTAGAAACATTCCAGTGTTAATTGTCAATAACGGCACCCTGACAATTAGCCGTAATTAGCAGCGAGTACAATAGGAATGAAAAGGCAGATCGCTGCAGCCAGGCCCATCTGTCTAGGCGCCTAATTACTGCCCCCTGCTAGGATTACAGCGCGCTTCCGGCTTTCCACTCGGGGGCCTTATCCCAGGGGTTCTCTTTTACCATGGTATGTTCAAAACGTGCCCCTCCCCCCCGCCATACTTCCCCACCTCTCTCGAGCTTGGGCACCGCGCACCCCCCTGCTACTATGCACATATTTCGGATTTTGAAATAGGAATTGTGTACCAAGGAAACAATGTATTTTTTGCTCCGTACACTGTACCGAAGACAACAGCGCAACGTGTTTTCCTGTGCAAACCGTGTATGTGTGTCATACATATATAACCAAATGCCTTATATTATGAGCAAACGTCCTAAATAGGATATGCCGTATAACCTGCGCAAGAAAGTCACAATATGTCCTCTATTTGGAATGTGTAAAGAGGCAATATGGTCTTTTCATTACATCGAAAGGGGGTGGATATGTAAGGGACCAGAGGTTGCACAATATGTACATATAAGAACAGCCTTAGACAGTAACAGGCCATAAAACACATCATTTCAGCGCCATTTCCCCATTTCTATTAGTTGCAAGGCCCCAATTCACAGGGGGCGCGTCACACCCTAAAGTGAAGGGGTTAAAAAAAAACAATAGGGATGTGACATGTGGACGCCATTGACTTGGACTAAAGCATCGACAGGCAGAGCCGAGATGTCAGAAGGAGCTATGTCATGGGTACTCACAAACTTTCTGTCAGGGGCCAAAATTAAAGTCTGAATTGTCAAACGTGTGCGAGTGTGATGGGTAGTAGTGATAGTATTGTTATTAACAGCGCTAGAGGGTGCAAATGGTGGGGCGAGCTGCAGTGGCTTCCAGACAAGGGCCCTGGCACTTCCTCTTTTTTTTTTTTTACATATTAAGCATTAGTCCAATGGAATGTTTTCACTTAAAGTGTGCCTGGCTGCTTCATTTTCGCAAGCACTAGTGACCTTTCAGTGGAGAGCCTGACTTGAAACTGACGTGTCTCAAGCACTAGTGACCTTTCGGTGGTGAGCCTGACTTGAAACTGACGTGTCTCAAGCACTGGGGACCATTACCTCAAGTATTAGTGGCCTTTCACAGGAGAGCCTGACTTGTCACTGGATTTCAAAATTCTATTTTAGAACTTGGACCAGACAGGATAGTGGCTTGTCCCATTTACTAGCAGCCTTTCAGAGGTGAGCCGGACATAAAACTAACATGTCGGGAATACAAGAGACAACTCAGGTGAACCTAGCATGTTACTGACTCCATTTTGTGCACCAGCTTCCATACAGAGGTGAGTCTGGCACGAGAGGGACTCCCCCCAGGTTCTAGGGGCAACGCAGAGGTAAGAGGTTGTGCCAGGAGTTAGCACCCTTTCAGAAGTGACTCTCGTGTTACTGTTTCTGCACCAGCACTGTTAGCTTTTCAGACATAAACCTGACATAAACCTGACATGCTACTTACTGCTGAATGCCTTTGCTCCAGTGCAAGCTCCAGTGCAAGCAGCATATCAGAGGTAAACCTGACAAAACACGCACTGCCACACCACTAGAGACTTTACAGATGGGGGCTTGGTCTTTGAATGATTGTTGCCAACCTACCACTGTGGTCTTTCAGAGATGCTGGACTTTCATAGTCTGCCCTTCAGCCGTTCAGAGGCGCATGCCTAGCGCTTTGAACAAAGAAGGGCACAAAGAATTGCACGGTACGTAATCAAGGATGCCCACGTGGAGGCGGGGAAGAGAGGATAGATGCCAACATGTGAATTTCTGGGTGTGGCAGATTTTCCTGCACCCACGGCACCCGCTCGTGAGGCCTCTGTTCCACAAAGAACATGCAATGGCGCCCCGCCCGGCCACCGCTCGCGCCGCAGGCTAGACTGCAGCTCCTCGGCACGTACGCAGCTGGATGGATTCATTAGCGCCGCCTCCTGGCGGGGGCCAGTCACCGCGCCAGAGGTGCCGGGGCGCTCCATCCCTAGCGCGCCCGCCGTGCCCCTTACAAAGAAGACATTAGCCTAATTATCTCGGCGGCAGCTGCTGCCGGTGAAGCCTCCCTTCTGTCTCGGCTCCTGACTGCATGGTTAATGAGCAAACCTGCGCGGAGCACCGGGGCACAGAAGATTCATGGCTGGTGCCCGCTTGCAATCGAGCTGAGGTCTAGTGCTGGGCTGCATACTCCTAGGACCCGGATCCCCCAGCATGCTCCCCGCTCCCTCCCATAACTTTACAACCCACATGAAATCAACCACAGAGATTTGTGTGGGTGTAAAACGGCCATGTTTAATATTTTGACATCTCATAAACATGACAAGGCATTTCAAAATTCATTATATACAGTTATCAACACAATTTCATTCTTGACTTCGTGATCTTCTTCCGCCAGGTTAAGATTCTAATCCTCCAACCAACACTAAGGGGGGCTTCTGGCTCCCCTCTTCCATGCCGTGCATCCGCGCGAGGTGGAACCCACCTGCGCCCCATGAGGAGAGGGCCCCCAACCTCTGATCCTTGTCCGCCTTCTCCGGGGGCCCACCCTCCGACCACCAGGCTGACCAGGAACCCAGGAGGCTCGTAACCTGTCGCCCTAGCCTCCCCAGCCGGGGCCCTATTTCACAGCGGAGAGCTTACCGTCTCCCCCCCTCAGTGCTGGCCTAGGGAGTACGCAAGGCGGACTCCCGTCTATTCCGTCGGTCAATTTTACTGTTCCAAGGTCTTTCTACCGCAACACGCCCCTCTAATCCACTGAGCTAAAGGGACGGGTGGGTGGGAGTTTAAAACTAGACACGGGGGTGGAGGAGGGACGCTTCTGGGAGGCCGCCACCGGTCCGGTGCAACCGAGGAAGGAGAGGCCGGGGGGCCCTGCTCCTGGGACCTAAATAGGTCACCAGGCTCCGCCCTCTGTCACACCGGAAGTGCGTCCTCCTGCCCCGGAAGAGTTAAGCGGCCGGTCGCCCATTGGGGCAGACCGGACGCCCCTATCTAGATAAGGTAGGGGCGGGGGCCGGGGGGCCGGGCCCTAAGTGCGCGCTCACCGATGCTCCGCTCGCGCTTGGCATAGGACCCGGATCCCCCAGCATGCTCCCCGCTCCCTCCCATAACTTTACAACCCACATGAAATCAACCACAGAGATTTGTGTGGGTGTAAAACGGCCATGTTTAATATTTTGACATCTCATAAACATGACAAGGCATTTCAAAATTCATTATATACAGTTATCAACACAATTTCATTCTTGACTTCGTGATCTTCTTCCGCCAGGTTAAGATTCTAATCCTCCAACCAACACTAAGGGGGGCTTCTGGCTCCCCTCTTCCATGCCGTGCATCCGCGCGAGGTGGAACCCACCTGCGCCCCATGAGGAGAGGGCCCCCAACCTCTGATCCTTGTCCGCCTTCTCCGGGGGCCCACCCTCCGACCACCAGGCTGACCAGGAACCCAGGAGGCTCGTAACCTGTCGCCCTAGCCTCCCCAGCCGGGGCCCTATTTCACAGCGGAGAGCTTACCGTCTCCCCCCCTCAGTGCTGGCCTAGGGAGTACGCAAGGCGGACTCCCGTCTATTCCGTCGGTCAATTTTACTGTTCCAAGGTCTTTCTACCGCCACAAAGGTGATCCGGGCCCACAGGTCCGTCACCTTCCCCCACCTGCGCTCTGAATGAAAGACCCTTATCCTCTAACCCAGCTATGTGTACCGATGTCCAATAACTGCACTCCATCGGTGCGATACCATACGAAAACCATTTGGTGCGGAATGTGATACCAGCGGCCCTTCACTGAGCACATCTTGGCTACTTCCCCCCTGGGCTGCATCTAGAAGCCCTGTAACTGTACTCCAACCTTGTGATACCTCACCTCACCGGAGACCCTCCGGGTGGAATGTTACACCAGCGGCCCTTTCCTGAGCACAACTTGGGCAATTCCTTTTTGCGCCGCCTCACCGAGACATTCCAGGCTCTCGACTTCTTCCCGGGGCCACCCGTCTCGGGGACAGCCGTCTCGACACAAGAACATTGTTCCCCTTAGGCCTACCGGCCATACCACTCGCCGCTGACATAGTCACCTCGTAGCCTGACGCACGAACGAGTGCCCCGTGCCCCCGCTACCTTCGCGGGCACACTACTGAACAGGAGAGAAATAGAAAAGTCAATTATGGTCATTGGCAAATCATCAGCATTTCTGACACAACCATTCTGGCCAAATGGGTCTCATACAATCGTTGGACGACCAGCGCCCGACCTATTCCATTGTGCTGTCTGGTACGCCTGCCTCAGCTGTTAGCATTGCCATACCTATCCTGACAGGGAGGGCCGAGTGTCCCAACGCGCTCAGTCCCAGTCCCACTAATGCTAACCCAAACGGCTTGCTTTGGTACCGCCACCCATAGATGACCCACAACCCGTACCACCCCAGGCCTGACCCACTCCTGCTGTGCGCCTGGGAAACTGTTCCATACATTCCTATGGAAACGGACAGCCCGTTTTAATTCCGTGTATTCCTAAGACAAACTAAGTGAGCACGACTGACTGAGAGAAAGGTGGTGTACAATTTCCATGATCATGGGGGCCAGGGCTGTCCTGTTCTGAGGATGCTAAGACTAGGCGGAGATTCAGGTGACCCCGTGCGCTCGCTGATCCCCGAACTTAACGTATACGGAAGGGGGAGCATGGAGGCTGTCTGCCCATAAAACCTAGTCTATGATATCCCAACCTGACGGACGAGTATAGGGTATATGGGAACTACCCGCTAATTACAGGTGAGGTCCTATGTTATCAGACAAGGTGACAAGACCAGTGAACTCTCGCTACTTCTCATTAACCCGAATCTGGCCTACTCCCCAGGATGATATTTGACATGAAGTGAATTAATAACGCAGTTTATCTTATGGTTTCCACTCCTGAATTAGCAGTACCGTGAAACCGTATGTACACGATAAGCAAACTGTAATCCACTGAGACCACTATGCAAGGTACACACATGGAGTTATCCCCATTTGTCTCACGTACTAGCAATAAACCTCTTTATTCTATGGTAAGGGAGCACTCCTGTCCTATTTAGATCGCACAGAGCGGTAGCAGTGACAGCCTGACACAGGCACCTTGTTCAAGAAGAATTATTCATGTACACAGTCATTGCAGAGTCCCTCGCAGCTACCTGAACTTCAATTCTTGTACGTTCTGCCCCTACTGATCCCTTTATTCCCCAATAAATATCCACTGACCACCAGTACAGACTTGCACCCTCACGCCAGTCTGTTCCCATTACATTCCTCTCCGGTCTTATTGTGGATCTGCAAACCATATGCATTTACCATCCAAAAACACAGCCATCAAACAATGGCACTTAATTATATCCAGGTCTGATTACCGAAATTCTCATACATGCAGACACAAAGGTCACAGTAATTCAGACTAGATCCATTAAAATTGCTAAAACCACAATTTCGCAGGGATAAACAATTTGTCACTCTTTGCCATGTAACACTTACACCTCCAAGAGCCACTCCTCCGAGAACATCGTTCACGATGCATAGTTTAGGATGATTGTCAATAATGGACATTTTTGCATTCACCCCTGGATGAAACTTTTCGGTTGCCCAACTAAAGAAAAGTAACGCAGTAAATTATGACGCCATACATTCAAGCCCTTTTCTCCTTTATAAGAGAGGGATGCTTACTAGACTGCGTTTTCTCTGTATTTGCCTTTTTTAAATTAAATGTATTTATCTGCATCTATTCGGGGGCTCTGTTGTTCTGGTAATCAGGCTGCAATTTATTTCTATAACATATCTTCATATAGTAAGTAGTGGTACAAGAAATCGGTTGAGAAGGTAATGAACCAGTAACTTACTGGTAGCCCTTGTTACTCTGAGTCCCCATTTCTCCCATGAGGTTACTTTGGCTCCCCATTTCCTGCCACAATTACAAACCTTTAGTTCCCCTATTGGCATTACAGGAAGTATGGCAGGGGGTCATGTAGGGGCTGAAAAGGCAGGGGAGACACATAAGTATATTATGGGAAAAGGGGGAGGGAGGGGGGGGCATTCAGACTAATTCGCCAGTCCCAAGAGGATATTACTATTAAATCGATTTAAACTTATATTCGGGTGCCCATGCCACTTGATATGAATGCCCCAGGCCTCGCAACCGCTTCGGGCACGCCGGGATAATCTCCCCATGAAAAAGGAGCAATGGTGACCAACCGAAGAATGGTAGACAAGTATGTTGTGTAAACAAAATTATTTCACACTACTGGTTCAATGCATGGTGAGAAACAGTGAAAAAGGTGGCATTTCAAAATTACTGGCATGATACCAGCTAATGTTATTCTATTCCTTCTCTAGGGGCACAGAACATAACAAAATTAAAAGGTGCAAAGCCTTATAGGCCCAAAGATGCAGGACTAAAAACCACAGGTCCAAACAACAGCCCACTTAGATGAACACAGTTCCCCGCTCAGACTGACTTGCCACATGCTAGTGATATTGATGCAAACAAAGGGGGTGGCACGGGCCGAAATAAATGGTTTAATTTCTTTTTGAAACATCCGGTCAGACGAAGACCTGCCGGCAAGTATTGGATATCCGACAAGTGTAAGCCAAACATTGAGGACAGGGCCACATGGAAAAGATGAAGACAATCCCAAACTGCAGGAAACACTTTCATGTTTTAATGCAACGGACAAAACCATAGGCTGAAAACAGGTGACACGCAAGATCAAGTTCAGCTAAAAATGCATTTAAGTAAGAAATGAGGTTTCCGTTACACACTACCAGAGGCAGCAAGATCAGTTACTCAACCGACCGGACACCATTAGTAACTGCCCGACTGGGACGGCACCCGTGAGCAGGGATGTGCCTTTAATATGGAACCTTACCGCGGCCGAAAACTACAGTTCTTATGTTTAATAAACTGATATCTACTAACTGTGAATACTTTTTTAAAACAAATCAGCCGCTAAAGGTGAGGCCCGAACTCATAACCTCGTCATGGCCCAGTGCGAGTACTGCAATACAAGAACCACGCGCTAACTGATAGCGCCACCGGAGCTCGTTAATAGAATCATCACAATTATGGACAAGTAGCTAACACAACGTAAGTCAGGTAGTTGCTCAAACGTACGGTGGAATAGAAAGGAGTTTAACTGCATTTCCGTACACTCATGCTCTTTTAAAAGCCAACCCAGATGCGGCCATTTTCACACTGGTTCATGGAAAAACACTTCCACCTGGCAGAACAGGACATCCATTTCAAACCAACTTGCAGCAGAAAAAGGTGGGTTTACCCGGGTTAACCAGTTCGGATATAATCCCCCGTTGGCTCGTTCCCGTGCAAGGCCGTCACACCGAAGCTGCAGGATCTGCAAAATTCACTACTACTGAAAAGCATACTCCGCCGATCTAACGTGCACCAACGTGCCTATCGATTTTCTGGCATGGTAACGTGGAATTTAAGGGCTTCTGCCTCTCCACAGCCCCCTCATTTTTCTCCGCACGGTGCACCGACCTTAGGTAACACGATTCTGTAGTTTTTTCCCTCACCATAACCGCCACAGCCTATCCAGCGCAGCGCACTGTACCGCAAGATCATAGAGTCATGAAGCATCCACCGCCGCCTAATTTCCTGACCCTACACCACCCGACCCATTTAGTCCCCGAAATGCAACCGCAGGCCCCGATGTGACACCATCCCAAGGCTCGAGCCGTGGTCCCCCCTCCCTGTATGAAGGCCCCAGGATAACTGAGCATTCACGAAGCTGCATGGTTTAGGCGGGAAACGCGGTCACCGGTTCCGAAAGGGAAAGACCCACTCCGACTCCCCAGCAAGGTACCAGCAGTACTGCTCAAATCCGACTGAAAGGGAAAGACCCACTCCGACTCCCCAGCAAGGTACCAGCAGTACTGCTCAAATCCGACTGAAAGGGAAAGACCCACTCCGACTCCCCAGCAAGGTACCAGCAGTACTGCTCAAATCCGACTGAAAGGGAAAGACCCACTCCGACTCCCCAGCAAGGTACCAGCACTGAAAACACCTAAACTTTGTCTGTACAAGGCCTTCTGTGCCGGGCCCTAACTGGCCCGTGTGTATTTTCCCCGTCTACTTATCCAGCCATGCCAGGCCCTGATACCGACCCCCTCAGCCCACCCACGTCGACCAGGAAGGAGCCCACAGGCCCAGGGACCCTGCCGGCAGCCGCAGACCACAGGAGCAGACTCAATACCCAGACACCCCTCCCGTAATCCGCGGCTGCACACAGGCCCCCCCGGCACCCGACTCCTTACCTGACGAGATGAATGGCTGCAATCCGACGCGCTTCTCCTCCTCGTCGTCTCCCATCACGCACTCGGCTGTGGAAAGCCTCGGACATCCGCTCCTACCACCGGCCAAGGGAATTCGGGAATTTAAAAATTTACACTAAGTTTAAAACTAGACACGGGGGTGGAGGAGGGACGCTTCTGGGAGGCCGCCACCGGTCCGGTGCAACCGAGGAAGGAGAGGCCGGGGGGCCCTGCTCCTGGGACCTAAATAGGTCACCAGGCTCCGCCCTCTGTCACACCGGAAGTGCGTCCTCCTGCCCCGGAAGAGTTAAGCGGCCGGTCGCCCATTGGGGCAGACCGGACGCCCCTATCTAGATAAGGTAGGGGCGGGGGCCGGGGGGCCGGGCCCTAAGTGCGCGCTCACCGATGCTCCGCTCGCGCTTGGCATTGTCCCGGCTCAGGTTCGTGGCAGCAAGCCCTGTGATTCTGGCTAAATCACTCGCGTCCCGGGCAAGCATGAGCCAGAGTCTTATGGCACAGTGAGCTAATGCACCCGCTGCAGGGAGAAGCGTTTAACCCCGTGGTTACAGATTGTGGCTGGTCCTTTCAACCTTAGATTCTCCTGAAGTCAACAAAGTGATTACTGTGGTAGGTAACACACATGATTTATACCGCCAAGAAACTCCTGGGGGTGGGGGTGACTTGTGCTTTGCTTTACAAATGCACATCATGTGATTAGTGCTTAATTTGTAAAACAGTAAGTACTGACCATCAGACCTGGGCTGGCACTATTAAATGTTGGCACGCTGAATAACAAGGCTGTGTGGTCTTACATCCACCACATGCCTCTTTAATCTACTAACCGATACTCCCTGCACCTTTATCTCACTCGTGCAGGTTCATGCGTGTTTCTTGTTCAAGGACGGACCATGGTGGTGATGGCCCAACGCCTGCTCATGAATCACAATGAGAGCGGTTTGTGTAGGGATTCGAGGCACTAACAGCGCATTCTGCACCGCGAGAAGAAAGTAAGCAAAATGATCATTGCCGCTGATAACTGAATACTATGCGTCAATAGTTACACAGGACAGAGCTTTTCATTTGCTGGATTACAGGCCCGTCAGAAGGAGGTGGGTGGGGAGAGCAGTCTGCAGTCCTCACACTGCAACAGTTATTTATAGACTGTAACGCAAGTCTGCTCCGTTTATCAATGACATGGAATGTAATGCGTCCAATACCAGTAGATGGCGCCAGATGCGGCGAATTTGCTAATTCGTTACCACCAAAAACCTCTTTCCTACTGTACTCAGTCAAGCACTTATTATATGCAGCACCGATTTTATATGTAAATTGTCCAACATCTCTCACTCTAATGGCCCGTTATACCGAGGTTAAATTGTCTAGGTTCTGTGACATAACTCAGAAAGTGGGGCGACTGAGGGGCTCCTGTGCAGGTACTGACTATCTTAGAAGACACATTTGCTACTGAGAAGTGCAGGTACTCTCCCATTAAAAGTACTGCATCATTCGTGCTGAGAAGTGCAGGTACTCTCCCATTGAAAGTACTGCATCATCCGTGCTGAGAAGTGCAGGTACTCTCCCATTGAAAGTACTGCATCATCCGTGCTGACAAGTGCAGGTACTCTCGTACTGCATCATCCGTGCTGAGAAGTGCAAGTACTCTCCCATTAAAAGTACTGCATCATCCGTGCTAAGAAGTGCAGGTACTCTCCCATTGAAAGTACTGCATCATCCGTGCTGAGAAGTGCAGGTACTCCCCCATTAAAAGTACAGCATCCGTGCTGAGAAGTGCAAGTACTCTCCCATTAAAAGTTCTGCATCATCCGTGCTGAGAAGTGCAGGTACTCTCCCATTGAAAGTACTGCATCCGTTTTGAGAAATGCAGGTACTCTCCCATTAAAAGTACGACATCCGTGCTGAGAAGTGCAAGTACTCTCCCATTAAAAGTACTGCATCATCCGTGCTAAGAAGTGCAGGTACTCTCCCATTGAAAGTACTGCATCATCCGTGCTGAGAAGTGCAGGTACTCTCCCATTAAAAGTACGGCATCCGTGCTGAGAAGTGCAGGTACTCTCCCATTAAAAGTACGGCATCCGTGCTGAGAAGTGCAGTTACTCTCCCATTGAAAGTACTGCATCATCCGTGCTGAGAAGTTCAGGTACTCTCCCATTAAAAGTACGACATCCGTGCTGAGAAGTGCAGGTACTCTCCCATTAAAAGTACTGTATCATCCGTGCTGAGAAGTGCAAGTACTCTCCCATTAAAAGTACAGCATCATCCGTGCTGAGAAGTGCAGGTACTCTCCCATTAAAAGTACTGCATCATCCGTGCTGAGAAGTGCAGGTACTCTCCCATTAAAAGTACTGCACCCTTGCTGAGAAGTGCAGGTACTCTCCCATTAGAAGTTCTGCATCATTCGTGCTGAGAAGTGCAAGTACTCTCCCATTAAAGGTACAGCATCATCCGTGCTGAGAAGTGCAAGTACTCTCCCATTAAAAGTACAGCATCATCCGTGCTGAGAAGTGCAGGTACTCTCCCATTAAAAGTACTGCATCATCCGTGCTGAGAAGTGCAGGTACTCTCCCATTAAAAGTACGGCACCCTTGCTGAGAAGTGCAGGTACTCTCCCATTAGAAGTTCTGCATCATTCGTGCTGAGAAGTGCAGGTACACCCCTTTAAAATTAAAGAAGTGCATGTGCTCAGTACCGGAGAGTCCCTGTCCAATCAAAGCACGGGTTCCAAAGCGAATAACAAGCATTGTAAAAGTTCGTGAACCCCACCCCCTTCCGCAGTGCAAGTTTGATTTGGAACTTTCTTTTGTCTCTTTTCACCACCTGTTTTTTAAAGTTTTTTTAACATGCGCTTTAAGGGAAAACAAGAACAAGATTTTTCAAAGCTTTGTGGCTCATGTGCTGTTTGCACATAACGATCTCTTTCAGCACGGCCTCCTTCATGAACGCCGGGGGGACAGCTCCCGAATGGAGACGGGGCACGGCGTTCACCCTGCCTACGACCTGCGCGTCACTGATGGGGGCTGGCTGAACACACCGCCACGGGCACGGGCGAGGCTACACGCTAATGTGCAAACCACAAATCCTCCCAGTGCGGTGAGCCAGCAAACCACTCTGCGGCAATGGCAAGCAACAAGCCAAGCCACTGCGTCACAGGCACACGGTTGTGCAAGGCGGGGGTGGTTCACAGGAAGATTTTATTCAACCAGCAAAGTTTGGGCTTTTGCAGCTTCCACTTGTTGGTGTTCACGTACTTAAGAAAAGTTCCTTTGTCTACATCAAAGCACAGTCCCCCCTTGCATTCAATTTACACATGCAAGAGGAGTGCTTTTTACTTTCTGCCATCCCTGTATATACGGGATATGCATGCACTGTAAGAATGCCAAAATGTGCTGATCTGTCCTAGTATCTACACAAATAATATTTTAAATACCATTTTTTAACAGCCTTAAGATATTTAAAAGTGTGGACTCTTCAATCAATTAAGCAGAACAGATTTACTGCCACATTTTCCATTTTCTTTGTGGAAGAGTTTTCACAAAATAAATGTATACATTGAGGCTCACATTTTGCGCCACCCAGACGAAAAATCTAATTTATTAAATCTCGTAATGAGCTGAAATGTACTCATGATAGGCCTGCAAAACATGTGTGAGATGTTAAGATCTGATGTCACCTCCTGTGAGGTCATGGGTTGAGACTTCGCTTCCAGTGAAGCCACGCAATGATTTCGCGCTGTGATTTCATGCACCATGAATGTCACTTGCATACTGCCCTAACTTGGTTCATCCCCCCACTTCTTTTTATAGAACTTGTGCCCTTGTAGCGGGAGCGTGAAGGTCAGCGTTTTGTACAGACGGTCTTCCATGCCCTGGTTTGCCTCCTGGGTTGCTTCACATCGCCAGGGGAATTTACACCAAATTACACTCAAGTACGAAATGGTAACATTCAGAGTATAATTGCTCGCACAGAGGGTCAAAAGACCATCCTAAAAGCTTTCTGAAAGTCCCAGTTTTCATGTGAACGACATATTACGTGCACCTTCACAAAACTGTCATAATATTGGCGTCATATATGTGTGTGTGTGTGTGTGTATATATATATATATATATATATATATATATATATATATATATATATATATATATATATATATATATATATATATATATATATATATATATACAGGGCACAAGTCCTAAAAAAAGAAGTGGGGGGACGCTGACGTCATGACAGGAAGTGGCGTCACGAGAGGTGGCTTGCACCATCAGACTCATTGCCTCCCCTCGCTCACCCCTTAGATGCGATTGCATCACAGAAGCCAGCGGGTGAGCAGCGTTCTGAATGAGCTCCGATCTCGCCCCAGAGAGGACAAACAGTAAATGTGTGGCTCCATTTGCTCCATTTATCGAGATCCCGGTAAAATAAGTGGGGGGGACGCTGTCCACCCGCGTGATACCCCGACTAGAGCGCTGGTTACATGGAAATAGCTTAGCAACTTTGCGCCACCATAATGAAAATGGGTGCTTTAGTAAGACATCTATGTTAGACTTTCAGTTCCGTCATCCTTGTCGGATGCCATGTGCAAGCTTAGTGGTGGTGCTGGGAAACCTTCTGGAAAAGAGAATTCATAGGAAACAGATTCCAAGTTCAGCTATTGTTACAACACTAACAAAAGGGTTTTAAAACCTGTAATTCGCGGATGGTGCGCCTTTATCATGAATGACAGGTTTTCAGTCTATGGAAATCTTACACAGATAAAGTAAATGTTATGTTCCTACATGCTGTGTAGGGATACTGGTGATACAAGCCATTCAAACTGTGCCATTGTGGTACACACAATTAAATACCCTTATAAAGTCAGTGACAGCAAAACCTGATTTCTACAGCTCTTAGAAAAGTCAGATGTGCAGTAGCAAGTGTATGTTTGTGTGTGTATCATTAATACATATATATTTATATATAAAATAAAACGTTATATATAAATAAAACAAGAATTATGTCATCACACTCTTTTGATGGCATTTACAGGGCCATATTACCCCTATCAACTTCATAAATATTCTTCAGTGATCCTCCCAACTCCGCAGAAACCTTCTCATTCTTCAGGGCGGAGGAGTGAAGGTTCTCCTGCTCTTTGCCCATCTCAGAAGATCACAACAATGGCCATCCTCCCCCCTCCGACCAACAAAGGATGCGGTGGAAGCTATTTTGCTCACTGCCATCAGGGAGAGCAGCAGTAGTCCTTATGTCTTCCCCATCCTGCTCTCCCCCATGCAGAAGAAACAACTGGAACTGCCCTGGGTTCCCTCACACAGTAGGGGCTAGCAGTCACCATCTTACTACCTCTCATCTTGCTCTCCCCTCCACATGACAATGTGGTGAAAGCCATCCCGGCCCCTCCCATCCAGCCCTCACCCATATGACTCAGCCCAGCACAGGCACGTACAGTGGAAGCTACCATACTCTTTCCGTCGCACTCCACTCACCATCCCCTGCCTAGGACCGCCTGCTAAAAGACAGCATCATCTCCCGTTCCCATGGTAGTGCAGTGGACGGCATCCATCTCTAGCCTTTCCAACCACACCCTACCAGGAGAGCGCAAAGGTAGCCATCTTATCCTTACTAGCTTTACTTTCTACGCCACAGTAGAAGCCACCCTACTTTCACCCATCCCTGCCTTGACTTTCTAGTACCGAATAGAGGAAGCCATCTCACTCTCTCGCCCATTCTTATCTCCCCTGCCCACGAAACATGAACATTGAAGGCCATCCGATTCTCACTTATCCCAATCCCCACTGCCCTGATCAGCGCAGTAGAAGACCCTGTCCTTCAAATACACGTCAGTGGTACATGATGTACTTCCTTTGAGGCCAGGATTGGTCTTTACCTCTGCCTGCTGACATGCTAGCATGGACTATTGGGAACCTTTGACCCAAAGAAAATGGCTACCAGTTATTAGTGATTCTAAGACGCAGGCCTTGCTACTGGGACAAGCTTCCTGCCAGAAAGGATACACTTCACTTCAGCGACCCCTCTCTGAGGTCAAAGGATCTTGACAATTCAGTCCTCCAATACAAGACCCCTTTCCCCTCCCTGTAACCATCCAATGCTCTTTGCTAATTGCCTTTGGGGCAGATGACTCCAGCAGCCAGAGTTTCCAGGGCACCCGCTCTCTCAGCTTCGTCAGCCACAATCATCCCTTTCATGTGAAATCGATGCTAAATCGTTTTAGGATTTAGATGGCATATTAAGAATTTGCAGGTCTTTTCTGTAATTTGTTGGTTCTTAAAAGAACCATCATGGGGCAACCTTCCGTAATGAATGACTGTCTTCATAGGTTTTGCAGCACTGTGAATATAATCAGATGATTGAATGTAATCAGACACGTATATTTTGGAATAGTCCACAATATTAAGCATATATGACAAAATCCACTCTATTCATAGAATATCACCAAAGCAGGCTTTAAATTGTTAAATGTGTATTAGGACCCAGTAGCCAATCCTCACTGCTCTTTCTAGTATCTGCTGTATGTGAGATACATTCATCAGGATTAACTCAACGAAAGTGAATAATTAACAATCATCTTCCAGGTGACAGATGGCGATCATAACGTGTATTTGTAAAGCAAATGGTCACCCAGAAGGATAGCTGAATAACAGATGTTTGTTACCCAACTCAATGGTACTCATTGTATCGACTTCAGAATGATGAAAGGCTGACTGGGCCCGCAGGGATTTTAACCTGTAACCATAAGTTTGAACACAGGCCACTACAGTGGCCACATTAGTCCACCAAACCAACAGACCCAACAGTCCCAAACACATTTAAGGCTAATGTATATTGGACGTGGCTTTAGAGTTTTATCAGAGAAAGATGAGAGCATGGCAACATGAGACTACAGAGGTTCTAGATCTTAAAAAAATATAAAGGGGCTGGTCTCTTTGCACCTAAACATAGGTGGCAAAATTATGGCAACTGTTTGACACTCATGATATGAACCTCGCCAGGATAACGGCCTGAGTAGACTGAGGTTTCGACCCGTGACCTTCAGGATAAAGCAAAAGTCTCTGCCTTAAGCCATCAGTATGTTAAACAAGCATTTGCAATAGGTCTCGCATTTACGAGAGTTTGAGCTATTGGCAATACAGTAGCTTACACTCTCGCAAACGCGAGACCTATTGCATTGCAAATATTTTTTTGTTTACTAGTGCCCATGCGGCGCTTTTACATTTAGGGCAGCAGCGCCCCTTTCTTTAAACAAGCCGCAACTAATGAAAGGGACATGGCCTATATTAAAGTGAAACCGCAGCTTGCGGCGCCTTGACAAAAAAAACCCATCTTTTTATCAAGTTGACAAACAGATGGTTTTTTTCGTGTAAAAGTGCCCATTTTGCACTTTCATTTTAATAGCGGCTGTGCACACTTCTTTAGACACACTTGTCTCAAGAAAAGGGCGTGGCCTCCATAAATAGAAAGCGCTGCATGGGAGCTAGTTGAACGAAACATTTTTTTAAAAGTAAGCGCGGCCGCTATACTTAAAGTGGACCACCATTAGCAAGTAAAAGAAAGAAAGAAAGAAACGCAGCCACTATAGGTAAAGCGGACAGCCATTAATAAGTCAAATAAAAGCAGGCAGCGTGCTGCATCCTAGTAGCTGGAATAGGAGCAAATCATTATACAAAATAGTGCTCACAGCCAAGATAAAGCAGACCGTGTAACAAGACAAGTAAACGGTCCAGTCGTTATGGGAGGTAACAAATGCAGACAAGGCGGCACCAAGTAGGGACTAACAAGCCTAACAAGGACTGGGAAGTCAGCATTTAAGAAGGACAATGACACAGGCCAATTAAAAATATGGGCGGAGAGTGGGCGGGGCTTCAAAGCCATACTCCACTACGGCATGCCTCGCAGCAGCGATTGTGCTGCCCAGGCTCGACCTGTCTTAGAAATGTTTGGCATTTCTTGCTAATTTCCGCTAATGTCCAGAGAGTTAACACCAGTTACCAATATCTGCAGAGGGCATTAACTGTTGATACTTTCCTGCCTTAAATTAGAGGCCTGGGGGGAAAAGCAAGTTACATAAAGACTTGAAGGGCAATAACATCTGATATCATGTAGGCAATCAAAAGCTACTGGCACCCATCCTCCGAATCTCACCCAACACGACCATATAGACAAACTGTCCCGGTCTGCTGCATACACCTGATCCACCCACTGAGCTTAGAATGCAGGCAAATGACAGTAGTTAGTGCCAGCCTTCTGATTGGCTGAATGTAGGACTGTGCTACCAATGAGATCAAGAGACGCTCTGTCTCGACTGTGTAAACTACCCACACAGCTCTAGTGGGGGATTGCTCGTCTGAATTTCAAGTAACCAAAACACTTTCTAGAATAGGCTCCCTCTGCTGCGCCCCACGGTTACTGGGGGAGTCAGAGTGGGGTCTGGTTTCAAGGGGGTTTTGTTTTGCATTAGTTACTTCCGAGTGTGCCAAAGGCTGTTATTGTTGTGTTTGGCCACAACGGTCACAGACCCTCGCTTCAGTCGAGCCTGCAGCTGCAGGACAATTGTCCATTTGTCGGCTTTGTTGTTCCTGTCCACAAGAACCCGCTTTTCATTAATGGCAGGAACGTCAACAAAAATAACTATTTATTTTGAAAAAGGCGAGACAAAACAATTCAGGCGACACAAAGAGCCCCGGTTGTTCGGGGGAGGCAGGTGGTGGGTCGGGCAGGTGGTCGCAGCGGGGTCCCTTCCTGCGGAGACATCTGGCTGCTCCCAGATCACTCGAAGATTTCAGTCACTGACTGAAAGGGAAGGGTTGTTGTCTGTACATCCTGCTCTCATAAACAAACACTGGCGCTGCTCACTGAGGGGTCTCCCGTGGCACTCAGTGGTCAAGTCATATGAACCTGCTCGGTTTAGGACGCTGATTGGCCATCAGAGGGATGCCGAGATCTCCCGACAGGAAAATCGCTATTTATTTATTTATGCATTTTTATATAGCGCGGACTTTACCCGAAGGTGTCAGAGCGCTTTACAATAGAAACAGAACTGATACATGAGAAAATTCCATGTGAACAAAATGTTCACATGGAATTGGAGTTGGGGTTAAGTCAGTCACCCGTCAGACAGGGCCGAGCTGGGGCAACATCAGTTGCTTGCCACCTACGACCCTACAAGCGACTGGCTCCGTGCCCCACGTCACTGGTCTTTGAAAAGTATCGGCCTACCGGGAATTCGGATTTTTCTGACGGCACAGATGCCTTTAAAGGCCGGCAGGGCTGGGGGAGAGGTTGTCTGAAGCTTCTATGGTTGATTCAAGGAATAACATCGCCAGCTGTATTTAAGGTAGTGGCTGGTCTGTTTCTGCAGTAGGTGCTTAACCCACTGTGCTACAGCACTGTATGAAAAGGGGAGTGAATGTACCTCTGCATGCTGGGGACTGGGTCCTGGCTGTGCCTGGAACACAGGGAGCACAGCAGCTGCAGTCCAAGGCCTACACGGGAGCTGGGGCTCTGTTATTTATTTAACAGCCTGGCTGGCAGGGTTAAAAGGAAATGGAGCAGACCTGCTCCGGGGATAGAAGAAAAGCACGTACAGCGCGGGAGCTGGAGCTGTCAGGAGACTAGTAAAGTAAAGGTGAAGGGATGGAAGAAACCAGAACAGAACACCCGTAGATGTAGAAAGAAACAGCTGCAGAAGATGAGCAAACGAGGGAAAGAAACCCGTACTGGACAAGAGCAGAGTGTATTAGGAAACCAGCCAGGAACAGACACGGCTATAAAAGGAAACATATGGAATATGTGCAAAAAGGGGAGGAAACCAGCACTGGACAGGAGCAGGTACGGAAGCCAGGACAGGTGAAATACAGAAGCTGGGGCAGGTGCAGTAAGGAAGCTCGAACAGGTGCAGGGCAGAAGGGACCCAATACATGTAAATGGCATGGCCTACAGGATACCAGAAGAGGACGGGTGCACATGACCGGGACGGAACCAGAGCACAAGGGCAGCACCAGGCCTGGAAGGAATCCAGTACAGAACAGGGTTGAGGAATGGAAAGAACCGGCAGACAGCAGGTGCAAACAGAGGTGTACATTGCATACTTGGCGGTCAGTGAAAGCTAATGAACTTCGACTTGAATCCAGGGCGTTGGAAAGCCACTGCCCAGAACCACCCTACGGGGCTGGTATGAAACACGATGACTTCGCGCCTGATGCTCTCCACAAGACAAATATTGACCTTGCCCGCTGCTAAGAATTAAAAAGGCGTTATCACCAAGATAACTCACAACCAGTTGGTGGTACGTCTTCGTGATTAGGCCTCATCCTCCGAATCCAGTTATGCATAGAGGTCTTCCCCACAGAGGGCCACGTGCGCAGACAAACAAAGTTTAACATGCCTATATATGCGGCCTAGCTGCCTCCAGCTCTATTATAAAAAGATCAGGCTAGTTAACACCCCGAAGTTTGGAGCGCGAGCCGCGCATACCACTAATCCAGCTCCGCGAGCTTTCTCCTTTGTAGGATGATCGGTCCTATTGAGTGCAGAACATTTCTGCAGCTGCTGGTATCATAGCAACGCTTGCAATGTAATGTGTCAAACTGCCCTTTGTGGACGCAAGCGCTCATGAATAGCATCATGGCATTCAGCATTCACAGGGGCGACGGGTCAATTCTGTGGAACAAGGGAGAGGACTGGAGTGCTCCTCGCCATCAGTCATTTCTCCATGGTTTTGTTTAGTTTTGTTCCTCGCCTGTGGACCTACCCAGCCAAGATCGGTATGTCTATCTTTAGTCCATCCATCTCGTTACCAAGATGTCCCCATGGGATAAATTTACATACAATGGATCATGATGGGAATCATTTACATAGTTAATGCTATCGGGAAACTCTGGCCCTCTTGGACCAATGTTCGACACCCTCACACTAAACATTTTGAGAGAAGAGGCCAATGTTATTCTTGGATTACAAGTTATGAGATAGGACTTAAAAAGCCAGAGTGGACTATGGTAATCATAAGAAGTGCTGTCAAGAGGTCCGGGAGATAAATGCAAAGATAGGGGTTACGGTTCCTAGAAAGGAACGGGGACCTCTATTTTTTTTCATTCATCTTTACTCAAGGAGCACGGGCACTGGATCATCCTAAATTCCTAGTCCCCCCAACCCCCCCTCATTTTTTTGATAGAAGAGATCCAGGAGACCTATGCTCTTAACGCAGGCTTCTTGATTGACCAGACTGTGTGTTACTAGGTAAAATAGTTAACCCCTCCGTGAAGCTAATTGGTAAATGTAAGGAAATCACACCTATCACCCAACAATGGGGATGAACTGGTGGATCACCGATAGTTGCTCTATACATTACGGCACATTTCAATTCAATAGTTGTATCATGGAGACTTCTGTCAAAGATGCGTATGTAGCCTAGTCCTTCCATTCTCCCATCATTTCTTAAAGACTGACCTCCATTTTCAGTCTCTCAGCCCCTCTCCAGTGTGCGCTTGATGTCATCTCTTGGACTGGAACCCTCTAACTGGTTTCACAAAGTCAAAAGAAGAGGCTCCATATTATAATGTGTTTCCGCCACAAATCACCCAAGCTGGACTCAATTAGGCCAGCCATAGGCGATGCGGTCTTTGGCACCGCGTGCAATAGTCACTGTCCTGCTAGTGCAATCAATCTATTCCAACACCGTGAAGGAATTACTCAGCACCAATGCCTAAAGAACAGTGCAACCTTAACCAGGGCCTGTGGCCAACTTGTGAACAGACAAATAGGAGCGTTTCCAACAAGCTGCTGCCTCTGGGGATAGAACAGAGGCAGTCTGATGTAAAGCTAAAAAACAAGGATTGGAAGACAATTGATCTGGCGTTGGCTTCCAGCCTTTTGACTTTGTTAATGCTTGTTTTGACATGGTTTTTGTGAAATATTACTACTGAGAGAGCTGCCAAGCACTCACCAATGTACAAAAAATTGTCTGAAAGCCAAATTACATTCTGGTCTCAAAAAGCCTTCATTGCCACAATCTCTGTCACCGAACGGAACAACTTAGCATGGAAATGCGCTCTTTGTGAAAGAGCAGAAACCAGTCACTCACAGTCAAGTTATCCATGTTATCCAATGACAGCGGTAGACCCATTGCCCCAAGCAAAATATGGTGGTGAGTTGAAGAAAAATGTGAATGATGCAATAACAGACCAATGGATGAAAGATGGCTGAAAGCCCCGACTAGTAAGTATATTATATATGGAATCTAAATAAAAGCAAAAGGTCTTGGTAACACCAGACCCAATTATGTCAGAAGAGATGAATGGACTTCAAGGCAATAAGAACAGAATGTACGCTTCGATTGAGAAGTTTAGACACAACTATTATGCGGATTCCAATAGAAGTCAATAAAAATTGTTTGTATCATCAAGGAGATCTGATTCAGCAGCTCAACGTTTGACTTTATATCATGGGTGCCTGGGTCCAAGAACTGGCCCTGGATGGGGGATTTAAATAGAGTCAATCTGGGCCAGTAACTTAATATTGATGCATCTAAAATTGTGACAATTTGTAAAAATAAATGGTTAATGTGCAAAATAGAATGCCACTCTTCAGGTAAGTTGTATTATTTCATAAGTAATGAACGCACATCTCCAAGTAACACTCTTTAATGTACAGTTCTTCCTTGCCCTACATCTATGTTTGTGCTGTAGACCTTAAAGAGCAGTATCAGGGAACGGAGTTTGTACGCAGGCAGCTTTTCCTCAAGAGCGTCAACCCACCGGCTGCAGGCGCAGCAGGCACACACAAATAAATAAAATGGCATGGCAATGCCATTTTATTTTGGAGAGGTGTGGTGCAGCGGCCAGGACAGCTGACTTCGGAGCACATGGTTCACAGTTCGTTCCCCGGCGGCAGCTCAGCTTAGCACCCTGTGACTCTGGGCAATAGCTCACTTAATTTCCACGCCGGCCCCCAGTGCCTTGAGTCCCGTAAGGGTGAGTAGTTTGCGCTTTACAAATATGAATGTACAAATACGAATCTACATTTTGCGCCAGCACGAGTGAGGGGAGGGGACGTGGCTGCCCTGCAGTGGGCATGTCGGGTTGTCCGGCTGGCTTGCTACAGCCAGCCCGACATGCGCTGTGTAGACCCAGCAATCCCATGACTATGAATCCGTAATATTAAGTATGGTCATTGCTACTACACAGCAAGATTAGAGCAATAGATCTCTGCTGTGAAACCTATTGGCTTTGCCAAGGCTTTTTCTTGCCAAAGACAGCAGCATCAATGTGCACACATCTATGGCTGCCATCTTATAAGGTATCTGTAAAGCCAAACATAATACATTAAAAGATGGTCATTGTTGCTGGAAATGCATCTACTGTGACCACCTTTGAATGAATTTTGTTTTATTTGATAAAGTCTGTACAAATACGGCTCCTGTGAATGCGCACAAATGCATGGCAATAACCTTTTAGTTAAATAAAAACAAAACCTATTCACAGATGGCCACGGTAATGCATGTATGGGCAGCCGGCTAGGAATGGTCTCATAACCATTTTAAGATGGCTACCAGCTGAAAGCTTAGTAAATCCTAAAGTGCAAAATAAATGTTAAAACTAAACTAGCGGACTGGGTAGCAGAAATGTGGATGAGAAAGGAGTGCGAACATGGGCAGTGTGGGAGAACTTGAAGAGGAATGTGTCCCTCCCGTGGACTGAAAACAAGCTAGGTCTAATATAAGTGGAAGGATGCATCATTCAATCAAAATACTGTGAGACTGAAATGCTCCTGGGTGGCATGCACACAAGAATAAAGGAAAAAGCCATTTAATCGAGGACAGGAAAGTGAGCTAGACAGCAAAGCTATCCAATCAAGAAAAGTTGCTGACCCAAAGCCCTCTCTAATAATATGACATGTACAGTGGTGTAACAAAACGTGAGTGGGCCCCCCTGCAGGCAAGGCTGGACTGGCCATAGCGGGCACCGGGCGTTTCCCCGGTAGGCCGCTAGGGTGGGGGCTGGCTTTGAGCCCCTGGGGGGCCGCTTTTGTTACCGGGGTCGGCAATATCTGCCCAGGTAACAAAATCGTCCGAAACCGGCCATCGCAAACTACTCAGCTGCACTCCCCCTCAATCCAGGGGGGGGCAAGTTGAGCATTTTGCCAGGACCACTTTCGGTTCCCAGTCCGGCCCTGCCTGCAAGATATTCTGAAGGGGCCCCTCACATCAGTAGGGTCTGAGGGGGCCCTCTCCAGTATGGGTGAGCCTGGGGCCACACCCGCTCCACAGGTGCTGCGGGGCCTTTGTTACGCCCCTGGATATATATTGAAAAAAGTAGACCATGCCAACAGACATCTGTCCGTAGCCAAGACCTAAAAGAAGATTTCTGCAAAAGGATCGCTCACATTCATGTGATCACAGCTTAAAATACACATATTGGTTTAATTAAAAGTTGCATCCGAAAGAATGTTCATTGCAAGTCAATGGAAGATATTATTTTAATAACACCATAGGTTTTAGGCAGGGAAACATGTCTTCTCTGGGATTCTACAGAGCATTAGGCAGAATCATGGTGAACAGTTGCCTTTTTCCACATTTGCCCACCCCTGTACTGTAATGCCCAGGCACTGTGATGTTACATGGTGGAGAGAAGCGTGGGGATTATTTCCGCACAGATAAGGCTGCCAAGTAGCTCCTGATGCTGCCTGCTTGGCCTGTCGCAGCAGCATCCTTAATCCGCTCAGTCTCGTCACGCAGCGGCATCACTCGCTTGGGCGATTGAAACAGCGTTTGGGCGGGTAAGGGAAGAACTTGGTTCGATGCCACTGGCAGGTCATTACCCAAAAAAGCAATTTCACGCTATTTTAGCGCCACGCTACTTAGTAAAACATTCGATGTGGGTGGTTTATGGGCATCCTTTGGTGGAATGGGCTGGGTACAAAGACAGGTGCGGCTCCATATGTTTTTTGTGATACAGCATTACAAAATGGTAGATTTTCTTGGAAAGATGCCAGGTAAATTCAGTAAACTAACATTTTAGGAAGGGCCCCCTATGAAGCCAGCATTTTCCCATCACTTGGCCAGTCACAACCTTCCCACATTGCAACTGTGGGCATGTGTGCACCCATGCAAGAGATCATGTAAGACATGTTCATCCACATAACATCATAACAACATGCCGGACTGCTACTAAGCATTTTTGAGAAGTCCTTCAGCCACACACAACCGTTAAATTCTATAATCCATCAAATTATTTAAATTATTAAAACTCATATATTGTAAACGGCAACAAAACACCACAGGGATTGCAGCTAATAAATCGAACAAGATGCTGGTCTATTGTGGAATCAATTCTTGAAGTCAAAGCAAGAAGGTACCAGACCTCTATGCGCTGCAAGACTAATGGCTGAAATCATTCCTGCTAAATAAATCCATCTAATATAACATAAGCTTAGCATTTTTTTCAATTGCTTGGCAACGATGCTCTGACTGGCTCAATGGTTGGGTCTTTCCTGGAGGTGGGCTACAGGCAAATTACAGCTGCATGGGAACATGCAAAGTTCACTCCCATATAACTCATGCCTGCCAACACCAAACTTTGTAAAAATGGAAAGCGAATGGTCCATTTGTACCACGATGCATGAATACAGTTTTAGAAGGAAGTACATTAAAGACACTTTTATTTCCTATGCAAAAGGTCAGTTTCACAGGATTTCCCCCAATGAGCACCTTGAGAAAAAGTAATTTGCCTAGTCTTAAACAATGGTGCCAACAGTGGTACAGAGCATGAACTTTACTAGTACAGAGTTCTACAGCCCAGTTTCTCCATATGCACTAGCTACACCCCCACCCCATGTGCGGTTGACGATGGTCTGGGTTTGCTGCTCACCCATCTAGTAGCAGGCTGACATCCTGGTCCAGTGCACGTATTTGCTGTATATAGGGCCACTGGAAAAATGCAACTGTGTAGCCTCAGCTTTATGCTTTGCAGTTATGTATTTACCACACACACAACCCTCGGTTTCACAATTTACAGAGTTCAACAAAAATGTTCTTTACCTCAAACAGAACAAAAGATACTAAACAAAAGTCTGCCACTCAATGCGTGTGCAGTGGTAGACTCTTTCTAATGGTTCAGTGGTCACCCTTGAGTTGCCTATTGCTTGTTTTAGTATTGGATTAATACCTAAATAAGGTTCAACTTCTGCTCAGGGGTTATTAATGGTCAATTTGATAACATGGGCAATGCCTTCTGTCAGCAGTATGAAGGGAAAAATCCTAACAATTAAATGTACTTCAATCATGGGAGAACTAATGACTGTTCTGTGTCATACAAATATTTTCCTTTATCAGAATAAAGTGATATTACACCGGAGACAAAGTTCTCAAAACAGCAGCAATGTCAAGAGGATAGTCCCAAACAAAAATATATTTCTGTTTCAAGTCTAAAGACTGCAATGTATCAGTGCCTTCTAGCGAGACACAAAAAATTATATATGTGTTATGTAAACTACTGTTGTGATAGGCTGTTTCGTGATACAAAGAGGTGCTTCTAAAGGCCCATAAGAAGTCTCCGAATGAAACAAAACTTGAAGATCCGTTCTAAAACTTAACTCGGATAAGATGGCTAAAAGAGACACAATTTTCACTCCATGAAGTGTGCACATGGAGGCTTGGTTTCTGCTGAGTGCACCATTGTACCCTCAGCACAGAATGATTTACTATGAGAGTTTGATGGCTCGATGTTAATACAATGGTGTTCCTGTCCTTCCAGGCAAGATATAGACATTTTCTGTATGCCAAAAAACATTGTCAAAAGGATCAGGTAAATGTGAATCGGTTTTTACGTACAATATATTTTTTCGTAGTGGTAGAGAGTCCCTTTGTGTGAACATTTGTTAGACTATTCTACCACCAGGGGTTGTATGATGGAGCATCACGTACTTATACATGCAGCATAATTTGGCCATTTATTTTGTACTTCCACAGCTGTATAATTCCAAACTATAACTTCATGAACCATAATCAAATACCAGTATTCATACTTCCTCCAGACTGGACAGTGGGTCACATATACGCCTAGGTGAAATTTCCATTATGCTGCTGTAATCTGTCATTATACAAGTCTTTTCATGTTACGCTTGTTACCTGAAACTATGAAAAATATGCTATTATGCCATGTTGTGTAATTAAATGCGTTTTGCAACAAAAATATAGCATGAGTGCACAGAAACAATGCAAATGACCAGAAAACAAGCGGCTACTGTTTGCGGTGCATGTGTTTTTTTGCTCTATTGTTTAGAGTGAAATGCATTATCATGCCTAATGCTGGCTTTGTATTGCGTATGATTTTATGTCATTTTTTAAAAATCCCATATGATTACGCAGAAACAAGTTAAGTGAATTTCTCAAACCCCTAGTCATATCTTCATGGGCCTCTCATTTAGGGAAAATATATATATATATATATATATATATATATATATATATATATATATATATATATATATTTATATTAGGCGAAGAAAGCTTCCTCCTTGGGAACTGGCTTCCTCTATCACCTCTTGTTGAAAACAGACCTCTTGAGATCCATGGGAGCCACTGAAGCACATCTATTGGTACAAGCCTTTGACGACACACATTTGACATTCAAAGACAGTGATCTTATTGGAGAAAGCTAGGATTTAAGCTGCTCCCACAGCAAAATTCTACATTTTCATCTTTCATAAAGTGCTTTAAAGTATCCTCTTGGCTATTTCTTCACTATATGAAACAATACATCCTCGAAAAAAGTCAAAAAGGTCCTTGACATTTCAGTTGTTTAATGATGGATTAAACACCTCGGATATGCATAGTGTGGCAATATGGATGGCCTCTACATTTCTTATGATTATTAAATTGCATGTTGTCCCTCAAACCTTTCACTGAGGACTATTTTCTAATCCACAATAACAACCTTTTAATAAAACTTCAAAATCCTTTGGATTTTCACTTGCCAATGCTTTTTGCAACACCAGTCCAAGCAATTGGTGATAGCAGCCCCTATTGCCACCCCAAGTTTGCTGGTGCAACAAGTTCTGGGTGCATGGAGACGGGGCAGAAGGAGTCTATGGCAGCAAACATCTCTCTATCTGCAGCAACCAAATAAAAAAAGTACGGGAGAGAAACTCTACTTAAAAAAAAGCAAGACACTGGAAGCCCAATCTGACAAAATAAAATTGATGAAATTAAATAAGAAAAACTTCATTGGTGTGAATGTTAGGCAGAAAATGTAATAATATCCTATTTCCTAAAGGGATGTCTTTCCAATAATCTAAACCTCCCTAGGATGTTCAGTGTGGTATATATGATCACTTCAAGAACAAGAATGATGGTGTGTGAGAGATGGAGGAGTTCCAGTGAGAGCAAAGAGGAAGATATGCAGGAAGATTAATGAACAGACTGAAAAGCAAACATAAAAAGAAAATGGCTAAAGAGCAACCTGGAAGACATGGCGGGGAGAAAAGGCCGTGGAAGGATTTGTAGAAAAGATCCAGTAAATTTAACAGGATTCATTGTAGAATAAGGACCGGATCCTGTTTGTTGAAACCATGGTGAGGACAACAAGGCATAAAGAGCACCAGAGAGGATTAATTCATGGAACTTCAGTTTAAAAAACAGCAGCGAGCTCATCAATAATCTAAAGTACAGCTTCTATGAATATTAAAAAGGTGAAAATAGTTGTTACTAGTGTTGAAAATAAAGGCACCTCTGAAAGCCACCAACAGGGACTTCTCCAACCATTTGCAACTGGGCTGGAACACTGATAAGCTCAAAGAAGAAAAAGTAAAGGGCTACGGAGGTGATAGAGCCTAGAAGAAGAAGTGGAAACGTCAAGAATCCTGGTCTTGATTGGGCTCAATATTAAACAATGTCTAACCTTCTCAAAATAAATATTTATAGGGATATGGGGAGAGCTTCTCTCGAACAGAAGTGGAAGTAGCAATAGATGCATGAAGTTGAACATCCCCGTCAAAGAGATATCAGGAGTAAAAACAGGATACACAGATATGGAGAAGATATGGTCCAACCTTGCCATGCCATCTGGAAGACAATGGATTCTATAGAGTCTCCGTCTCCATCCTTACTCCCCCATGCCACTGTCTGTTATATCCCCTTTTAGATGATGAGAGAGGTTCAAGTGATAGAATGTCGATGGCCTTCAGAAGACTCCGCAAGACCTGGCTCTTCGAACAGTAGCAGCATTCCCCCAACCCATAGCGCCTTGAGACCCTCATGGGTAAGTAGTGCACTTTACAAATGCTTGATTGATTGATTGATTGAAAGAAGATACCTCAAGACACTTCTGAGTTATGGGAAGAGCAACAGATGATAGGCAGATACTCAAATAATAAACTGAGGGGTTGGTAGAAAGCTCTGTTGTGAGTGGCTCTTGACGTGAGGGCTATATGATGCTATAAATAATCATCTTTTTAGGTTCATACATACAATCAGAGAGGAAGCATCATCTTTAATATTTACGTCTTTTCTTCTCTACTTAGTTATTATCAGCCAAGCCTGAGCCACCAGCAGGTCTAAGAGGGGGATCGCTGTCATCTTTTCTTACCCCTACCATGATGCTGATGTCGGGTGAGGGATAGAAGCAAGTTGCCCTTCAAATGCAGAGCAGGATATTTTGCAATGCTAGAAAACTCTCGATAGACCAATGAAACTGTCATTTCTCATAAGGATCTAATCTGCGACGTAAAGAACAATCTTAACCCTCAGCTAACGTGACAAGACTAATGTAGAGCTGCCATGTTATCAGAAGAGACATGGTCTTTCCTCGTGTATTGCTGTGGGCCAGCATGTTACTGATAAAGTCTCACCACCTGGTGGGCTGGGCCTTCTCATTTAGTGAACTAATTTGCTTTCAAGAAGAATGCCACACACATGCACACTATATTAAAGATTAGGGGTACACATAATATGTCAGCAAAGTTTAGCAATGTTGATGTTCCCCTTGCAAAGTTTTTTCTGAGTATTGTAAGTGGATTTCGACTACATTGAGAGATACATTTCACTCTAATCAAACCTGGCCAAGTTAGAAAATGTATTCAGACTTTTCCTCTGCAAAATTACCTTTTGCAGAGTTTTTATGTACGCTATGGCAAATGATTATACTTTTGGTTTTCAAGGTTTGCCTTCTGCAGCATAGATCACTCGAAAAGACTCAGGGCTTGATTACGACTTTGGCGGTGTGGGAGTGGGAGGTCACGCCAGCGGACTGCTCCCACATCGCCAAAGTCGACCGCTGCCCACCCGCCAGATTACGAGTCATTTTGTGGTCTCGCGGGCAGGCGGCATGGCGATCTGGCGGTGGTGCAGTTCAGAGGCTGACATGTAGGACCGGACTGGCCGTAGTTGGCACTGGGCATTTTCCCCAGTGGGCTGGAAAGGTGGGGGCTGGTTTGGGGCTTGTGGGGGATATTTTTGGTACAGGGCGCCGGTTTTGCTGCATCGCTGAAATGTCAGCCCCCTGTACCGAAAGCAGCAGCAGCAGTGTTTCCCACCAGACCCCACATCTCCCCCACATAGCTGGTCCCACTTAATTGCCAGTGCAGGTTTGCGGTCCCAGTCTGGCCCTGCTCAAATGTGAGCCTTTGAACTGCAGCGCAGAGGGAGTGCCAAAGCAAGTTTCTGCATGGCATGGAGTTTGCAGTCCATGCTACGCAGAAACCAGGGAGCAATGCACACAGGGGGGCACACACTATGCCCCCCTGCTTGCACCCCAAGCATAGGGGCACCAGAGGACCCTTTAGGGCCCCCTAACTTTCCTGATCACCTTACTTTTCATGGCGTGATCACCGCCATTAAAAGTGTGGTGGTCAGGAAAGTCATAATATGCTTGGCAGTGCAGCAGTGGCATCGCCAGCCTATAGCTACACCAACACCAAGGATAACGGATCCCTGGGCGGTTGCGGCAGTCTGACTGCCAAAGTTGTAATACAGCAGTCGGACCGCCGGTGGGGGGTAGCCACCACGCCACCGCTGGTTTGGTGGTCCTACGCTGCTTTCTATAAAATACTCCTTTTCTCCTTTGAGTAAACTGAGCACTGTGCCAATGCCTATACCAAAGATGTAACATGGTCACACACAAGGCGAGAGAACCTTTTTTAATCTTTGAAATATTTTAAACAGGTATATGTTCCTTCTGCTGTCTTCCTGAAGTTTTTTTCCCATGGATGTGGTCTGCAATATTTAAAATACAGCATATTTCTGGTTAAAAACTGGGAGTCTCTTGCAATGTGCTCCAGAAGTGAGTGTTAAATTAAAGTTACTTTTTGTACTATTTACACAAACAGCACAAAATCAGGAGATGGACTAGAACTTTCAAAAAGGTAGAAAAATATATAAATAGCTCTGCTTTTTCATTCAGTCTAACTGTGGCTCACGTTTTGGAAAAACATTTTTGTGGGCAGCTGTGCGGCAACCAGCTCAAAATGAAGGCGGAGTGTTATGTAAAAACATAGCGAGATAACGAAATCACCTGCCGGTTCCCAGGGTTGCATATCCTGGGCCCTCCACCTGTCTGAGAAAGGGGTGAGTCATCTGCTAGGCAAACGATGATCCTTGTCAGTACATGTCTGGATAAGGACCCCGAGTGGCAGGTGTGGTCTGTTCGCCTTGAGGCAAGTGCAAAGCCTTACTTTTGCCGTTTGCCTGTCGGGATGGGAGGTTTCTAGCAGCAACCGTCAAGTTCTTCCAAACCAGTTTGACGTCAAAAGTCCATTCTAATTCATACCTGTAGAAGCAGAGGTCAAAGACCAAGTGAGTGGTGCCACGCCGTCCCCCTTCACGTAACCCGATGCACGGCAGGCGCAATGAGGTCATAGGTAAGTAAGCTCGTTGCACAATCGCCCCGAGGCTGGGCAAGTCAAAAAATAAATATGAGACGCGAAACGTACAGCCGGGACATGCCTCAACATTATTTCTTCTTAGGTAGGGAATCTGGAGCAAAAGCATCCCTAGCCCCTTATCTATAGGGATGTGATCTTACTTGTGTTGCCAGTATATTAGGGGGGGGGGGGGCCTGAAATTTTCGAAATCCAGTACAAAAGGATGCTGTGTTTCGGCACAGGTGTTGAAACTACTCCCAGTTATGTATAAAAAATAAATAAACCATAATTGCTGTATAAGAAAAACACAAGAGGCTGGGAGCTTGTACTGGATGATACAGATGTTGAACTTTCTGGGCTGGCCCTGTCCAAGCCCTAAAAAATAAACTGGGCAAAGTATGTTTCACTTAAGAAGGTGGGACAACTTAAAACGCCCAGTCACAAGTACATGTAGAGTGGCCTCGGTGTCCGGATTTGAAGCCTGGACTATGGATTGCTTGACAGCGTGGTTTAGTAGAAGAGTTTTCTGAGATCATGCCATGTGCTGCAGTAACTAGCATTTATCTGCTATCCACCTTTTCCAATACGTTCAGATGGAATTCCCCGGTAGAGGTGTTGATAATGAGGTTTTCAGTCACATGATTTCCCGCTTCTCAGAAACAGAAAAGAGATCTAAGGATGGCTGTTAGAATCAAAGCATCTCACGGAGTTGGAATAGAAACATATTTAGCTCTGAGATCTTCAGTGAAGAATCGTGATCTTTGAAGACATGCATCGGATCCCACAAACGCATTTGCTCCTTGCAACCTAAGAATTTTTCCAACGGTACCCTCTTTCTCTCTTTGCCTTATAAGAATCGCAGACCTTTTTGTGAAGAGATCATTATACTACTTCCTGGGAGGTTTGGCCAATCAATCCAAGGTCCATGCTTCTGGAACCAGCTTCCGCTATAATGGATCAATTTAGGTCCTCAATTTCCATAGAGTTGAAGGCTTGACTTTTGATGGTTTGTCTGAATATTTGCTCACAAACGTATGAACCTTCCCTACAAGTTCTACCCATTTTCTCAATAGGGAATATGAATCAATGCCCTTCTACCATTAAACCACCCTGCGCTCCTTTTCCTTTATTCTTTGACATGCATTTGGCATGTCAGCTATTGTTGGCAGTGCTCATGAATTCAGCACAATTGGGCTTCAGAGCCCTACACTATGAGTAATCATAGTATCCAGAGTGCACAATAGCATGAGAGTACAGCCTTCTATGTAATAAGATTAAAGTCACAGACCTGCTGGAAAGCATGGACTCAATTTATCAGAGAGGCTCTAAGACCGTACGGATGAGTAGCTAACATGACTGTCTTGATTAGTATTGCTTACACCATATAGCGCAATTCTGTGCTTTAATATAACAAGTTTAAATGAAACATTATAAAAGTATTTGCCCGTGTATGTTTGGCATAGGAGCTTGATTGAAAGGGAGCCAGAGCATTTTTTTTTATTTCATCCTGCTTGATAAAACACAAACTCGTTCATTGACCTGCATATCTGGGGCATAGGGTGCATGTCGAACTACCTTTTTAAGTGATGTTTCCCATACAGCTGCAACATGTTGAATAATATATGGATACGACCTGGGCTCCCCAACCCCCATCATAAGGAGCTCAGGCAAAAAGACCCCTCCGTGCGTACCTTCCAATAGTTGTTTCTCCCAGTTATTATGCTCATCTGTCCAATGCACAGGCTATTAAAGTGTCTTAGATAACTAAGTACTTTTCTGTGGCAGCAGCACAGATAGGAGGAAGGTACTCATTTACGTTATCCACTCCATCGCATAGCCAATTCCTACTTGTGCACTCAGGTTATATTGAGCTGTTATGTTGGTACTAGTTGAATCAATGCCCATTAGATTCCCCTTGTTAGACTAATGTTCTGATTTGTTACCTTTGCCTCAAATTGTAAAGCGCTCCGATATTAACCCTGGGCGGGCAACTTCGCTACGCCCACAAAGTGGGCGTAGTGTTGCCTACTTCGCCCTTTGCAAAGTAGGCGAAGCAGGCAACACTACGCCCACTCCTTGGGCGTAGCGAAGCTGCCCGCCACCCGCCTCCCTCCCGCCCTCCCCTACATACCTAATTTAATTAAATGGGAACATAAAAATAAATAAAATGCACTTACCTTGTCCGCGGCGTCCCGGGGCTCCCTCTGCTCGTTCACGCCGCCATCTGCTAACAAATGCGCATGCGCGGCCCTCCGCGCATGCGCATTGGTTAGCAGACGGCGGCCTGAACGAGCAGAGGGAGCCCCGGGACGCCGGGGACAAGGTAAGTGCATTTTATTTATTTTTATGTGCCCATTTAATTAAATTAGGTATGTAGGGGAGGGGGGCATGCGGCGCATAGTTGGGCTACTTTGCGTAGCTTCGCGTAGCCCCACTACGCACACTACGCCCAGGGTTATCTGATATCCTTCGGGATCAAGTTTGCGCTATATAAAACTTTATAAATAAATAAATTCATGCTTTCCAAATAGCATGCTGTCTGCATTTGCACAAAAAGGTAGCAAATAAATGAGTGTTAAAATGTGTCTCCCACATTAAACTTACAGTGATCCTTTGATACCAGGTCAAGACCAGGTCATGGCTTTCTGACCTGTAGCACTCCGCTTTCTTTGGAGTGAAACGTCTCACCATGCTAGTACTGTTGACTTAAGTCGGAATAGCCTGAATGTAGCCAGCTATAACAAACGCTCTGTTAAACAGAAACAAGTAAGTTCAATTAAATCAATTTGGATCAGTGGATCACATAGTACGCAACTAAAGTTAAGAATCTAAAGTGTCCTTGCAGACTAACTCAGAAAGCCTGCTTCACTTTGTTTACAACTATCTAAATTTAGTTTGCATAGTCTTATTCTGAACTCCTTCCATCTTGTTTTTCAGAGTCCTTGTGACAACCGCTCTGAGCGGTCAGACAGTCCTCTTTCTTCGCTTTCTGAGTCAAAGACTGGCGGTTGGGCCACAGCGCGCGCCCACGGTATTTGCATGAGAACTGAGCAGATTGTTATATAACAGCTCCGCTTTTGTCCCCAGCCTTGGCCCGTAGAAGGAGCGGTGAAGAGGTGAAGGAAAAAGCTGGACTGAAAACCTGAACAAAGTGTAAGAGGCAGGCATAGCTGCCGCGTCAAAGACTCTTGGTAAACAAACGCTGCTGCCCCGGTTCCCATGGAGAGCCCTGGGAAAATCTAGCGTTTCTCTAAGGCGACACGTCCGTTTTTCAGCATGCTACATTTTTCGGCTCTGAATTTCAGTATTTTTGTCCAGCACAGTTGCTTAGGGGCAGTCACTGTGCAGAGAGACATTGCATCAAAAATACATAGTGGCCCACATGCATCAAGCATTTTTGGAGTCGCAAACGGTGCGATTCCTTAAAATCGGCCGTTTGCGATTCCAAAAGTGCTTTTTGGGATGCATGAAGCAATTTTAGAAATCGTAACATTTTTGCAATTTCTAACATTGCGATTGCTTTTAAGAAGTCGCAAATATGCGATTTCTTAAAAGCAATGCAGGATTACTTTTAAAATTGTGAACTCGCAATTAGGGGGTCAAATTTACCGAGTGGTTGAACCACTCGGTAAATTTGCAAAAAGTGTTTAAAATGCTGAAAATGCATTTTTTTCAACATTCATGTTACGGACACACATGTCCTTAGGACATGTGTGTGTGAAACATGATGCGAAAAATACATTTCAGGGGTGCATGGGGGGGGTCCTTTGGACCCCCCCCTGCACCCATGAAATTTTCAAAGTGCCACTCGCAATTTGCTAATGCCTTCCCATTGACTCCTATGGGCCTTTTGGCCCATAGGAATCAATGGGAATTGCGAAAATGCACTTAAGAATTCGGTATTTATTTGGGATTCGGTAAAAATTGCGATTTTTACCGAATCACAAATAAATACCGAAAAAAATGATGCATAGCATTTTGCAATTCTTAATTTGCAATTCGTTATTTTTCGCAAATTAAGAAGTGCAAAATGTCTCAATGATGCATGAGCCCCATTCTCCCTATTTGAATTTCATTTGCGAAATCTTTTTAGCGTTTTCTGTAACATGGACAAGGGACCTTTCAACCACTTTAGGGCGCTTTGAAACACAGAAAGTGGAGATGGGTGGAAGTGAAGATATGTACTATGAAGGAGGGGGAAAGATGAGTGTAAACGGGTGGTGGAAAATCCAGGCGCCACTTATTGTATCTGCTGGATTAATCTGGCAGTATATTTCTGGGTGGTATATAATACACTACTCAGGAGAAAATGGCAGTGGATTCCAGTAGGAACTTGAAACTAGTAATTGGTGGCTAATGGTTTATATCGGTTTCAGATGGAATTCTATTTAACCAATAGAATGCACTCATGTTCCTCCAGCCGGACACAGTCCAACGTCCACAAATCCGTATGCTGCAACTGGATACAGTAGAAACCATTAGCAACTGGTAAAGTGCAACCAGAGTGCAGACTCTTTCCTCTTCTATCCCTCCCATTATTCTTTTCAATCCAACTAACAGACTCACATGCCCAGCGCTCAATTAGCCACCAGATCCGATGAGCTAAGAAGCAAGACTGTTGCCATGTAAACCCTGTACAGGGCCCAGATTATTATAGAGCAAAATTATAGTCTACTAAATCAAACACAAAAGATTTTGTAAAAATGGTATTCAAAACACACATAATTGAAAGTGCTTTATTAAGCGATAATGAAGAAAAAGGAGTTTAGGTGAAATTTAATATTTGAGTACGATCACACAATATAAGCGGTAACCGGCAATTTACCCAGGTTTTCTTTTGTACAAATCAGCCTCTAAATGGGTGTCTATTTGTATTTTTAGTTTTTTTAGATAAAGGGTTCTTTTTCATTACTGTGAATTTTCCACAGCTTTTATATAGCACACCCTCGACCCGAAGATATTGGAGCGCCTTACGTGGGCACTGGTTACATAAACCTGGTCACATTCATGTTTTTAAAGGAATGGAGTTATTCCGTGATTGCCCACAATCACAGTATGCGGAGACAATGCCCAAACTCGATCCTGGTTCCATAGTTCCAAAGTCAGCAGTTCTGTAATGCCACATTCTGGGTAGAGGTTGGGTGGCAGGAGGAAGCCACTTGAAAACTTGGCTCTTTAGGGGCTCGAGGTTGCAACAGGACCTTGAGCTGAGCCGGAGCCAGGCTTCAGAACTGAGCCTGACTTGAGCTTTCAGTGGTTCACCCACCTCTACTGTGGTGGGTGAGAGTGTGGTAGAACAGTGTGTGAGTACTGTGTGCTTTAAAATTGGAAATAAATGTATAGCTATTCAAACTAAAATTTTGCGTAAACAGCTCACAGCACAAATAGAGTACATTGGGGTCTATCTGGCATTTTATATTATTTCAACAACAGTTTCTGCTTTTATGGAGGGAGAACTTTCTAAAGATATGGATTTTATTTTTGTCTACCGTAGTGTAGTCATAAGCTTTGTCCTCGTGGAAGGACACATTTCTCTTGATGTAGTCACCGTTCCATTATGTTTATGAAGAATTAAGTGGGAATGACCAGGCGGTTAAATATCGCACATGAATACTGCAGAGAAACATTTTGTTTCAGCAACACATGTGGCGTTTGGTGGAAACACAAGGTTCACAGGCACAGATGATTGAGCCCTATTTCTCCAACCTGGTCGGTCATTCAGGAAATGGTAGAAACTTCAGCCATGACTACAGTAAACAGGTTAAGAGCTTAAGACTTTATTTGAAATAATTGAGGGCCACATCCATTGTGCAGTGTGGGATGTGCAAGAAATGCCTATTGTGGTCATACTCCACATGTGCACGTCATTCGCGGTCCCTCTTCAGCTGTTAGACAAAGATAGTCCACCTTCACTTATTGCCGCAGGTGAACTGTTCCACAGCGAGCCTGGTGTTTATTGATAAATGTCATAACAAACAGGCATGGCTCGTACAGGTAAGAAAGGTGAGGCAGGAGGGGGCGTCTAAAGACGACGGGATAGGGAAACCACTTACCTTGTGCTTGCCGCATCGCCAACTCAGTGATGCGGCAAGTCCACGGTAAGTGGTTTTATTTATTTATTTTGTTTACCCTATCCCGTCATATGTCGACTTCCCCCCTTCCCCACCACTCTTACCTGTACCAGCCGTGCCGGATAACAAGAGGAACCATTTATCTAGTACCCTCTAAAAACAAAATGGTCTTAATGAAATTTAAACACCAGGTTTCATTGTGACAAGTCAGCAGTACACTTTTGATGACCAGGCAGGATCCAGTACAGACAGTCAGAGAATTTTAACCAAGCTATGTTGTTCTCTACAGTGGATGCTGAATGCACCATGCTATGCTTGTTATACAAGGGCTCTTCTCTGTCTTGCCAATGAAGGAAGTTCTACATTACCACTTTACAGGAACATTTGACACCCCTGCAGACCATAATTTGCACTCAAGATTTCTGTACACAGAAGCCACACAGTAGTGAGAATGGTCCACAGTTGTATCCCGGGAAATGGCCCCTGTGGCTGTATGTTCTGATTAGAGGAAAGCGGTGCTGCCGCTTTCAGAGGTGGTGTGCACTATAATACACAGGCCATGCGCAGTACTGATGAAAGAGAGGGTCTTTTGTTGTTAAGGCGGCAGCCGAGTGGGGCTGACATTCAGACGTGTCTTTTCAGTAGTCAGGCTATTTCAGGAAGATATTTTCACCAAGAGTAAATACTGCAAGGAACACCTGGCAGATGTTTTCACCCTAAGGGAATAAGTAAAACAATCCAAGATGGCTGACGCGGCAGTTGCACCTGTCCATGTGATAAGTGTCAAGATGGCTGCCCTGCAGTTCTTTTGCCAGAATGCCTAATGGGCAAAAGGAGACAGCATCTGCAGGGGACCTTATGAATAAATCCCTTGTTCAATAGCTCCAAGCCAGGTGGTGGGGAGGGAGGGTTGCACAGCAATGCACAGGAATTTGCCCTACCATGTTCTACGTGCCATTCTGTAAAACCAATATGCACAGTGGCCATTTCACTGAAAACACAAAGAAACTGCAGTGCTACCATTGTAATAACAAAATCGCACGTGCAGCTATTTTATTAACGAGATCATCCACTTAGAAGGATGCAATACTTTTACAAATCATTGTTTGAAGGATAAAAAGAACTGACCTAGGACTACTGCTTTCAAAATGTATTAACTATAGAACAAACAGGGCTGGACCCCTTACTGACATGGAGTAACTCGGCAGCATTTAACTGTGTGCTTCTTGGCGGGCACTGGGGGCTTCTGACTCAACACATGCCTGGTTCTGCAATGCTGTTTCAGCAACGGTGAGTCACAAATCTCACGATTAGTACAGCCATATGAAGGTTTAGTCAGGAAACTGGAAATACTAGTCCTGATTGGTTTAAGACTGTGAAACCCGATTGGCTCCCGGTTACGTCATTCCGCGGATCGAGTCGAGGCAAAGCGGGCTCGTGGTTATTGCAAAACCAAGCCCGGTGGAGGGAACAGCAGATAAGCCGCAGGTGGCGAGAGTTACGAGGGTTGTTGACACGACTTCTCTGTGAGCAACTGTCCCTTACAACAAAGACACAAAAGAAGGCAGTCATTTGGCCGGTGACAGATGGAGGCATCCGTACGGTAAATGATTTTCAGGCACTAGCACCTGACAAAAACCTGCTGGGCTTCTGGGCGCGCCTGTGCCTTGCAGTTTAGTGTTCACCTGTTTCGACGTAAACAGAATCTCAAACAAGAGAGGCCTTGCGGCCGAGCACGTTGCTGTCTGTCTGTGTAGAGCACGACGACTTAAGAGCTTGACACCGAGATAAGCGATTTTGGCTTCCAGGTCACAGGCTCACCTCTGACCACGGGCAGCAGGGGTCAACGTTCGTTCTTGTTTGACCGCATGTGCCTTGGTGTGTATCTGAATTGTGTTGACGGCTTCAGTTGATCTCACAACGGGCTGATTGAATCCAAGAGTAAAGCGACGTGGTAGGAAACAAGTAGAGATGGGAGACGTCTGGCTTAATTGGGGCTAATGGACTTCTTGGTTGTCACTCTCAGCCGAGAGGCCATTAATCGTACTGGTCTGAAAACAGAACTATCAACCCACCCCCCACCTCAACTCCACAGCTGTCAACTTAAAGGAAGCCAAGGGCGCACTTTCTGCCATCTCACTTTTTAAATTACAGCAAGTTTAAATGTTGTTATTATTATAACTATGGGCCTACAAGTCCCAGCATGCTTTGTGCTAGTGGCTAAAAAGCACTCTCATAACAAGTGTCAAATGCAGTGGAGACTGATATGGTTGGCCACGACTCACGCACCAGGGCTTTAAATCTAGCACCTTTCACAAGTTGTGAACCTGCAAACATTTAGGGGCAGATTTATGTTAACTGGCGCATCCCCAGGGATGCGCCAGTTAATGTGCGCCACAGCTCCGCCACCCATGGTGCGCCACATTTACAATGCGGTGCACCATGGTGCAAGGCAGGGAAGATGCGTGACGCATCTTTCGGCATACGGGTGGCGCATTGCTGGAGTCATGTCGCAAGTGCGACATGACTCCTGCAATGCACAGGGGCCACCCCTACAATGCATGGTGCATCACCCTTACGCCTGCTTCAAGCAGGCGTAAGGAATTGACGTAGAAAGTGACTGAGTGAAATCTCATAGATTTCACTTAGCCACTTTTAGGAGGCGTTCCTGCGCAGGAACGCCCCCCCCCCCCTGCGCAGGTACGCCTCCTCATGGCGCAGGGCTTTCCAACATGACGTATCTCCTAGATGCGTCATGTTGTAAATAGGGCACAGTGTTTGCGCCGCCATTGCATCAAATTAAGTGACGCAATTGCGGCGCAAAGGGGCGCAAGTGCCTCATAAATCTGCCCCTTGTGGGTGTTTTTTTAAAAAAAAAGAGTGACACTCAAGAGTGAGTTTGATAATGTAGGCGAGTCTCAAAGAAGTGAAGAGTTAGGCGACTGCCAGGTCAGAGCTGGAGACCGGAATCACAAGAGTTGGAACACGTGGGAAATGGATTGGCTGGCTGGCGGCTGCGGTCCGTGCAGGTAACAGTAATGGGGCCGCTTAGGGGGGGGGAGTTTCGAGGGACGATACAGAGGGAAAATCAAATATTATATTTCAGAAAAATAATTCCGGCCTGGTGACTAATTATGGGCACTTATTTTGAGCAGCATTTTGGGGTGCATTAGATAAGAGATAGTGATTACTAAAGTAACATTAACTACTTTTATGTTTCTAAGCACTTTACTTATATGTATTACTATTTTGAATCTCACATGGGCTCTGTTCATTAGAGGATGATGAAAGAAAAGGGCAACCCACTGCAATTAAATCCTGCTTATGTACAGATCTCTGCAGCCGGCAAATTGAGTTATTTTAACATCTCTGTAGGAACTAAGCACACAAAGCAATACTATTCTACATATTACAGATACTGTGTTCAATAAGGAGGGCCGGATTCATGATTTTCAGGATAGCCATCTGAGATAAATTTACATACAATGAATTTAAATTATACTATCTTACACAGCAGTGCTTATGTGGGAATCTGCCATGAATCTGGCCCCAAAGCTGTGCTGTCACCACGATACTTGTTAAACAAATGAATTAGCTGTTTTACAGGCGAAAACTTGTAAAGTATGTACAGCTTCCTTGATGACAATTTACAGCCAAGTTAAGTTAATTAACCTACGGACCCTTCCATTTAAGGGAACCCATTTGTCCATTAGTGGGCAGGAGTCTGCTCTATAGCCTCTGCCCTGATGAATAGTTTATGATCCAACTTGATGTTAATATGCATTTCAGAAAGCGTCGGTGTGTAGCTTTGTTCACAATGCAGGGTCCTTAAGATAACTCAGATTGTCCACTTAGAAGCTACATTGCTGGTGAGATGTTGCATGCAGAGTTTGGGCTGAGTTGAAGGGTTTGCATTCCTTGCCTCAAGCTGCCGTTCAGAGGCAGCGAGGATTATTTCTAACACATTCTCTGCCTTTTGTAAAGCACAAAGTGCTACTGGCTATTATGCAAAATATAATTATTCAGTTTATTTTCTCATGAAATTTGTATCCATTGACATACACACAAAGTCCTCTTGAGGCACTGTCCTGCCTGGAACCTGAGGTTTGTGGTCTAGTGGTTCCACCTTTCCTCCTGAGCATGAGTGCCCACTCACATGTAGAGAGGTGGTGTGGAATTGAAGACTATTCATGTTTCCAATGTTTACTTAAAGCTTTTTTTTAAAAAAAGGAAGTGAAGTTTCACAGAGTTATCCTTATGTAGTGTCTAGTATCCTTCTGACATATTAGCTTCAAACAGTGCAGGGTGACCGGGTGTGTAGCATGACATAGAACAGTCTGTGTAGCACACATACTTGACACAAAAGTACACTAATTTCCTCTCCTAAACTAACAACACCCACTGTAGGAAACCAGCTTTGCCTTGCAGTTTGCATTGCCCTATCTTTTTAGAGCAAGCCCAAGGCCTATGTTGCCGGTGGACCCAGACAGTAATTGACAGATCAATTATAAAAAAAGAAATGAATGGCGTAGAATGTCCGCAGAGCGATTCAGAGCCGGGGGAGTGGATTCAGGCATTTACATCCATCACTTCTGTGGTGTGCAAGTGAGTTACCTTGAGTGGCTCAAGTGTGCCTCGGTATCAGTCCCGAGTTTGTCCTTTCAAAGGGACCATATTAGACCACACTGAGAAGCAGAGCAAAGGGTTGTGGACATTTTTTATCACACTGGTTAAGTCTTGCGTAAATACAGAGTTGTGTCTTAGGTTGGGGGACTGATCTGGTCTTCATTAGTTTATAGTATAACCTGGTGTCGTTTTTTTTTCTTTTGTTGCTAAACTGACAATATTTCATCACAATCACTAGAAAGTGATAAGAGGTCTAAGATATTTTTTCGAAAGTTAACTTTGAGCCAGTTTTCATTGCAGGTTTGGAACTTGATAGCATTTGCGAGTTTTTTCTTCTTCTTAAAACAAGTTAGAAGGCGCGGAGAGTCCTGATTATCACACAAAAACCCACATGCAAAAAACTCGGCAAAGTATGGGATTTGCAACTTTAAACACCCCTAGACCCATCAGGCTGCAATGCTATTGGGGGCCACTTGTATTCCTCTTCAGAAAGCATGCCGATTACTAGTTTAGGCAGCTATGTCCATTTAAGGATGGGGCCAAGATTGCCGAGCCTGTTGACTGTCTCTATGTCACAAAATGTAAAAACAATGGAATGGAATGCATCTCCTATAGTCCAACCGCTTCCAATTGATTGAAGTGTTTCCATCCATCAGTTTTGTGCGGTCTTAAGAAAATTCTTGTGATGCCAGCATTTTGTTTGATCCCGAACCAACTTTCTGGTTGAACAAATCCATTGACGACTGTGCAAGTGAACAACAACTTGAGTAAAGAAATGCTTCTTTTCTTCCAATTTCACATTCCTAAGAGTCCAGCCAGCTGGTCATAGTACATTCCATTGGGAGAATGCGGCATGTAGGAGGAAGCAGGGCCTATTGTCTTACACCAGAGCGCAAGGGGCATCCCTTGTCTCCCACATGCTATTACTTTGGTGGATTAGTATGTAAAGAGAAAAACTAGAAAAGAAATTGAAAGACATCAAATCCTATTCTGATCCGATTTCCCCAGTTTGGAGCATTCTCTGGGGACTCGTCATTTTAATTCACAGGAATGCTGTAGGGGCGCTATTTGCACCTCAGAAGCCCAGGTTTGTGAGTCTGCATCAAAGAAAATGGCCTCCTGCCCTTTGTACAACTCAGCCGTATGGTAAAGCCTCGACAGACACACCGGGAAAGGTTATTCATTTTATTAAACCAATCTTTACTCCCATCTCTATCTAAACACTAGCTGACCTTAAATAAGGCTCGGCTGACATTTAATTTACACAAGCAGTGGATGAGAGAGTGGTGGCAGCTGAACACTAAAAAATTGCTTCCACTAGCTCTTACCACAATTTTATACACAATCTTGCTTCTACAGCTGGGTCATTTATAATATTGATCATTTTTATTTTTACAGCTAACAACTCCATGACTCGTATCTTCACGCATACAAATTAGGCCCTTATAACCATATGTTTCTGAACTGGAATTGCAAGTTTTGTAGTAATGGCCGCAGACCTTTAAGTGTCTACGGGCACATTTCATCACGAAAAACCTTAGAGAATGTTTTTAAGGTAAAAAAGGCGGAATGAGGCAAATATGTGTAACTGGGAGCATAAACGACAATATCGCGTCTTGTACCTCATGATGATCCACAGAACTCAGAAGGGGTGGGTGCGGCCTTCACTAATCATCAGTGTTTAGCGGGTTGACTTTAACCACCAACAACAATGAAGCACTAAGGAGGGATGGTTCACACCGGACCTGTGCCCAGTGACTTGCTGGGATAACATGGATTCCTTCACTGCCTGCAAATTCAGGAGATGTCTGGCAGATTTTAGGAATTTCCTGCACACCTATGAACTTTTCTTGAGGTTGTTGACAGAGAGGAATCCTGCACGTAAAAGCGTCTGAGAGGATGGAGCAAAGAGGGACAATGGATTAGGGCCTACAGGGGGGTAGGTACAGGCGCAAGTTGTGAAGCAGAAAGCTACCCACTCCTAGTTATACAGACACCCCACAAATACTCTTGCAAATTCTCCTTGCGTAGGGATGTACAATTTTTGTAAAACCTTCACGAAGATCCAAGGAACATTTTGCAACGTTGATGCTTTTCATTCAGCCCATTTTAGATGGAACATTCTGAACATTTCAGCCAAAGTATGCTGCACATACCTCTTTTTTAATGCTAACAAAATGGATGTGCCCAAATCGTACATCACAAAAAAAAGGTGTTGTCCAGAAGTCCAATGCTATTGAGCATAGGAAAGCTTTCCAAAAAGGTACGTTTGCAGAGAAATATTCTCTGAACATTTTTTAACTTGGCTGTGCTTGATTAGAGTGAAAACGATCTTCTTAAGCGATTCAAATTATCTGGTGAAGTGGAAACCTGCATGCAGGCAAAAATAAACCAGCAAACTTTGCAAAGCAGAAATCATGAACTTTGCAAAGCTTTTTGGGAAAAAATGTGCATACCCCAATATAGGACAAGGTATAAAGCAGTTGTGTGCATAGGGGTGCAAACACATACAGGGGGAGATAGTGTATATGTATGGTGTAGATGTGAAAGCGTAAGCCGCAAGCCCAATGCTGGACAACATTGGTTGAGATCTCACTTTTCACTCGGAGAAAGATTGTGATAATTTGTCAATTATGTGGTTAAGATTTGGCCTAACGGCTAGGGTGGTCAACTTCGAAGCTGGGGAACTGGGTTCGAGTCTCAAAAGGGACATTCCACATCCTGTGATTCTGGGCAATTCACTAAATCGCCACTGGAGTCAAGCTATCCTGGCTGATGACGGCTGATAGCCGGAAACCGGTTCTAGGATGCTTGTTTCCGGTCCAGGGAAGACATGGCTTGGCAGTTCGGGCTGGACTGTTCCCATGATGCACAGGGTCAAGACTGATTTGCATATGGCCATATCTGAACTGGGGTGGCGTGGTGAGCAAAATAAAGATGGATTAAACCCAGATCTGTGACTGGGGGTGAATGTTTTGCCAATGTGCAACATTCCGTCCATCATCTTGTGTGTTTTACAATTCACTAAATCTCCCCATGCCTAACAAAAATGAACGTGTCCGTCGTAATGCAACTTGTGCTCATGTAAAGCGAACTGATACCTTCCAGTTTAGTTCGCTCTATATAAAAAACAAAAAACTTTTTCCCCATTAGCAGGGGTGTGCTAATTTTTTCCCTCGTGACATCCCCACAATTTATTCAAATACCACACTTACTACCACACAGCACAACGTTTTCCACATGGGGGTTTTCAGCAGAAAATCTGAACAGTGACACCCATGTTTATTTGTTGCAAGAAAAAAATATTATCAACATCCACCCAGATCCAAAGATGCAATACAAGTAAGTTGCACTTCCACTCTCAGTGCCAACTACTACTCCTGATAAGACAGTATCACGTGTGTCAAAATTTATGCCAGGGCGTAGATGTAGGAAAAGCACAACATTCCACAAACTACGAGTAGGCCAAAAGCGGCCGACATGCGAGTCAGCCAGTGAAAACGCGTCATGCAACACACCCTTCCCCATCACTATGGGCCTTTCAGAGGCAGGCATGGCAGGCTTGTAGATGGCCTACCTCAGCCATATAGTGGACGCTGCCTCAGCCACACACCTTCCTCAAAGGTCCCGGGCCTTTAATCGCCCTCATTATTAATACACATCCCACTTAACCTCTACATCCATTGGTAGTGCAGGAAGTAAATCCGAAAAACATTTTTCTTGTCCATGAAACCCGAGCACCGTTCTCATGCAGGTCTCAAGGAGCATTTGTGTCACATAATCGATAAAGTCGCTTTAATAATTCAGTTGGCAGATTGTTCGGCGCCCTCCTGACCCGACCTGCACAAGGTCACACAGATAGGTCACCAAGAAAGGCCGGGCCGGGCCTTGAGTCTCACTAAAGGTCATGCGGGGTGATCATTTCCGAGTCAGTGGGAAGCTCCGGAGGGGTCTGGGAGCAGTCCACAGTCCTGACGGCGGAGGGGGGCACTGAGGACGGAGCACAGTGCCTTGTGCCTTCTCACACATTCTGAGAAACTATACGTGTGAAGAAACGCCCCTGGAGGTCACTGCACGCTCTGAAGTACGCACAGCCACGCAGCTGTCATAAAAGTATGTACTTAAAAGTAAGTCGGAGAATGCCCAGGGGCCGTAACTTGGCCGGTAATGTTGGGGGCTTGAGATTCGGATTTTCCAACACTCACATACATAAACATAATACAACAAGCTGGGTGCATGAGAGGGGCTAAAGGGGCAGTGGAAAGGGAGACGAATGGGTATTGGTACAGGTACCAAGTGAAAGAAAAAGCAATATTGTGCAAAATAACCAACATTATTGAAGACTTTTGAAACATAGTGGGGGAGTCCTTATACTGAACAATTCCGGCTGAAATCCGACAACCTCCCTACCATCCCCCACTGAAAGCACCTGGACCCAACTATTTACCAGAAAATGGAGTTGCTGGAGGGCGCCACTCACACCGCCTCAAAGCTACGCCCCTGAATGCCCTCAATCCGGAATTTAAAGCACAGAATTTACATAATCACTAACTGGTCGATGCCCGCAGGGGTGCTTGATTGTCGTACTTTAGGACAAGCATAATTACAGTCATCACTTCAAAATACTTCCCAAATAAGCGACCCAGACCTGAGCAGTGGCATAATGCAAAATGACCCCCGCCCCTGAGTGGCCCTTATCTCACAGCTATCCACTGCCCTTGGGCTTAATCGGAGCCCCCAGAACGATGATGGGCCCTGAAGAGTTGGGGCCTCCGTGCAGAGACATGAGCTCAAAACTCCTATCATAATAAATTAATTGACTAAAAAACAGAACTAGCGGATAACTTGTCCTGTAACAACCTAATGCCTTCTGAGAAGTTTATTATAATTTGGGCTCCTGGTTTTATGGTATTTATATTTTTATCACTTCCGTCTACATTTATTTTAGCTAATTTTACCTGTATTTATCCATAGCTATTTTAGATTTTGTGAAAAAAAGAAGCTGAAATGTGTATATTTTCGCATTTATTTAACCAGTTAATGTGCATTTGTGCCTGCACGCCTGACAGGTTTCAATGATTTATACACTCTCAGATGATAGAATATGCACTTGTAAGAAAATATGTAAATTTTAGTATCAAGGTTATGCAAATCTATTGCTGTTTAAGGCTCTTTACTAAAATCCCTATATTTTTTTAATCCTCTTGCCTGTCAATCTGAACAGCTATTGGCCTGGCAGTCATGACTGACAGCATTTAGAATCTCTCAAAAACAAACCCATTTCCATTTTTACCCACATTTAAAAATAAATACAGACAGGAAAATAAATGTTTTTTTGTCGGTATTGATCTGTGAAAATCAGTAAAAACAGAGAATAGGGAGCCTTAGTTATATTGTTTTTGAACAATTGAACCAACACACCTGAAAACAATATCTTGTAACAGGAAAGTCCTGGGCTGGCAATAATAGCTTTTAAGTTTTGCAGGTCCATGGCAGGTCTTTGCATGATTAGCTGCTCCAGTCAATGGTTTTTTTTCTGTGCATTCTGGGACTTGTATTCCTACAGGTATAATGGTCTAAAGAAGATTACACCTCCAAGAATGCACACAAAAAAGTTGGGCTGGAGCAGTGAGTCACAAATGGACTGGGGAAACTTGGCGGGACAGAGGCGTGAGACATCTGGTAACCTTATAGGCGATTATGATTGTATGACCCCCTTAATATATATGAATTGGTTTAGGCAGTGCATCAAACTACAAGATCTTGCTTTATTACCAATGTGGGAGCTCCATTGTTTCCCAGTTCTATGCATGAGTGGCTTATCCAGGCCAGGATTTATCTTTGCATTCTGGTGCATGTAGTTCTTTTTATTTCATTATAAATTGAGAACTACAAGTAACAGAATTCAAAGAAACCCATGCGCTTAAGAAATGGAAGTTATCTTGTAGTAACTCATTTACGCCGAAGACCCTCTTGCTAGGAGAACGTTTTAATTTCAGTCAGGCACCGGTAGTTTTTTCAATCTACGTCCAAAATATATTTATTCTACAGAGGCAGGTGTGCAACGACATTTAATTAAGTGGAAAGACATGAATTGCAATCACTTTTATCTCACTCTTGAATCCTGGAATTAACAGATGCATTCCTCCCTCTCTGTAGTAATTAGGTCGAGGAACAAACAGAGATTGGTTTCATGGTGTGACATTTCAATTAGAAAGGCCTGAGCTGTTAAGAAATTATTTGCTGGGGAGGGGTGTGCTGGGATAGAAGCAGGTGGGTGCTACGGGGGGGGGAGCCCTCAGTGTGTGTGGCATGGCTGCTGCATTCTAAGAAGGAGAGGGGATGTATGGGTTGCTTACTGCTAGAAACAAGATGGCTGCCCCCATGACGAGGATGATCGCTTTCTGGTTATGAGTAGGGGCGTGGTGCAGGCCCCTGCAGCCCCTGCGGTGCAAGGGGGCCTTCAGGAGGACCCCGCTCTTCCCAAGGCCAATGAATATCTGTGAGATTTGGGAGACTCAGGAGTCCAGCTTCTGACTCTGGAGGGGGCGGGTTTACTTTCTAGTGAGAGTGAGTATTTCTATTGGGAACTAAGCAGGTGGGCTAAGTTTTAGTATTATGTCTTCTCAGGCATGCATTTGTGAAAATGAAGCACCCCATCAAGGAGGAAATAGGGAATTAAAGAACAAGAGATATTACCACAAGATTTATGCTGGAAAGCTCAGTCATACCCTGTTCATCTCCATTTTTGCATTCGCCAAAATGACCACTTACTTCCATTCCAGGGAGAATGGTTTCAAACAGACACCCTCATTTAAGGCATGACTTTGCCAGAAGTCAAAAAACCTCTTCAGAAATCCATGCACCCCCATCATACTTGATAGACACTTACCTACCCTCAAATACACAAATGTGTTAACGTTCTGCAAGTCCATGCGTGATGTGCGGCTCCATTCCGTGCTTTTTCTTTTTTTATTCTGGAACTTGTAGTCTGGTTTACTCCACCTAAGAACATTGGAATGTTAGGAGCTCCATTGAAAACAATGGAGTTCTCCGGGTTTTTAATGGCCGGTAGAAGCCAGGAGCTTCAACATTCAAATGCTGCTGTGAACAAAGGTCTCAGGATAGAAATTCCCTCGGGCTCCATGAGATCTTTGTTTTATGTGTTAGAACATTCTGCCCTCTGGAGGTGGAATACTCTATAAGCATTATAGGCCTCCATAGCTGGGCTATACCGGCATTAAAGTTCCCGCTCCCTTGTTAAAGGCCCCCGCCGCTGGAGTGGGCCTTTAATGGCCGGTATAGCCCGCTATGGCGTGCAATAATAAAAACAGGACTACAACTCGCAGATTTCAACGTTTAAAAAAAACTGGAATGGAGCAGCATATCATGCATGGACCTAGGTAACTTGCCAGCTATGCAAATAGTCTATATCACTGTTAATGAATCATACCTTGGGGGCTTACACCTCCATCTCAGCACTGAGCAGCTCTCTAGCCAATATGTGCTCTACAAATAAAATAACTTACATCAATTACATGATTTATCACCCCTGTATTTTTGACTGTGTGTTGCATGCTGGTACTTGAAGTTTCCCTTTTCACCCTAATAAGCGGAGTGTTATAGGTGTCTGAATGCAAAGTGATTCAAAGAGAGTGGAGAGTCAAAGGAGGGAGAGTCGAAGGAGCCATGGTAAAGATAAGGGTTGGGGAGGAGGCATGGGTAGGTTTGAAAAAAGAAGATATGTTTGAAGTGGTGCTCTTTGCACACTTGCTGCTGAGTACCCATAGTGTGTCATTGTTTCACTGTTGGAGTTTATTTACACATGCTATCACACTCATTCATTTTGATAGCACAGTTTATTCAGTTTTGCTTTGTACATTGATGTTACTCTGGGAAAGGCCATGCTAGTGACTAATGTGCTTAGGAAGTTTACAATTATAAAATACTGGGTAAACATGAGAACTAGGAGTAGATAAATACGGTTATGTGAACATGCGCGGATTAGGGAGGGGCAAAAGATTTTGCCAGCGAGGTTTTGCAACAGAGGCACAACAGGGCAGTTTTCGCCCTTTGTGAAGTTTTCAGGTTTATCTTTGTCTTCAAAGAGACGTTTTATCTGCACCGCAAGACCATTCTCTCCGCATGGAGATAATGCTTAACTCTAACCCCACCCAGCAAAATCTGGAAAACCTACTTCTCTCTACATGTTGACATTTTACAAAGCTTTTCCATGTACAATGATATTGCAAAATATATTAAACATAGAACCATTTTGATGGTATTCCATGAGGGTATAGGCTAAAGAAATTGTCAAAAATCATGATCTTCATGTAGAAATTGAAAAGCAAAAAATGCCTGTTTCTCAAAGGTTTCGCTATGGATCTGTGAAAAAATATTTACATACATGTTTGTTACTGTGTGCCTGTGTAACAGAGATGACAAACCGTCAGACGCCTGAAGGCAGTGGCGGCCATGGTTCAACATAACAATCTGTCCCTCTGGCCACTTTATACCTGTGCCCAATATAAGGAATGGTAGGCAGAACCCCCTTCTTGCTTTGAAAATTAAGTCCAGTGATTTGGGAAAATCTTAATTGCAAAGTAGTGATTTTGAGCTCTTCTTTGTTTAAAACTGTGACTTTGCTGTTCTTAAATCTTCTAGAGCAATGGTATCCATCATGCGTCTAGGATTAGGATGGCCAGATCCATGCCAGGCCACTGACTTTGTAAATTAGTTTCATTTAGATATATTAGACGAGAATGTATCTTCTGTGGCCATCTTGAAAATATGGTTACTCAAAAAAAGGTGTTGAATGTGCACCCCGTTATAACAAAAAATGTGTGTTGAATTTTTGAACTGGTCTAAGCGATCAGTGTGCTACACCCTAGCAATTATTGCCTGGATAATTCTGAACTAACATCCGAAGGGGCGAAGTCCCAAAGGTGGCTTGGACGGGGTGTTCACCACTACAATGAAATACTTTGTTACACTATCAGCAGTTTAATTACACTTGTTAATGACATGATCAAACCAAAATATATTTATTCCAAATGACTCATTAGTCAACATTTCATGATAACAAGTATCTTACGTCAGCATGAAGTTAGGGCATCTTCACGACAAAGTCAATAATATTCAACAAATAATGTCAGTCCACTGGAGGTGATGGATTCCGAATGCATTTTGGGACTCTATGTCCCTTCATCAGGGGACTGGAATGTTTATGTTCAAAAGCAAGCTTCCACCTAACTTCGATAATAAACAATGTTCAAGCCGCTCCAAGTGCGTGAGATATTCCAAGAACGACCATGGATTCTGTATAAATCCCGAGAGTCAAGGGTTTACGAAGGCGGTGAATAACCGCATCTTGAAACGCTTTCAAGCGGGTATTTCTGCTCAGTGGAGGAACAACATGTAGCGATGATAACGCTGGAAATGCGCGTCTCCAGCGTGATCATCTCTGCATGTTTGGCTTTGTCATGAAGATGCCCTAACTTCATGCTGATCGTGTAACAAAATATTTCATTGTAGTGGGGCACACCCTGTCCATGTCACGTTTGGGACTTGGCCCCTTCGGTCATCTTGAAAATATGGCACGTTTGACAACTCTGTTGTACAATAATGCTAGGATGACAAGGCCTCCTGGATCTTCTGGGACAGTCCTGGGTTTCCCACATCTGTCCTGGCAAATTTCAGTATGTTCTGAACACATCCCAGTTTTCAGAGAGGATTTACTGAGCACACAAGGAGGTCAATGTTGCATTTAATTGCACGCTCGATGAGTGACAAAGGTGTCCACCATGGACATATACGGTCGATGGGGCCCAGAATAATTCACTTGATCGCGCTCACCACTCTATTCCAACATAGACAATGAGGCGGTAAATGGAATTAAATGCAACATTTGCAACAGTATCATCTATGTTCACTAGATTGCTTCCTGCTCTGGGCTGATAACGAATTCTGCACTGCAACACTTGAACATCGACCGGTGCACATCAGCAGTCCTACTTCTATGTTGGTGCACTGTCCTGATTTTTGGTTTTCGAAATCTGGTCATCTTAAATAAGGTACCTTGAAGCAGCCGCGTCAAATGTAGACCCCATAAATATCATAATCGGGAAACATGACCATGGTATGAGGCCAAATCCTGTAGCCAGCATCCTCCCAGGTCTAACTATGCCCGCATCAGCCGGCGGCCACGTGACACGTGTAGTAAACAGAGAAGGGAACGCGTGGGCACCTTTGTCACTCATCGAGCGTGCAATTCTTGGTCACACGCGACTGCGCAGTGCATCTGGAGGGATTACCTGAAGCATTGTGACAAGGGCCTCCGCCGGCGTGCTGAAGTGCGTGGGATTACACGCGCTGGTGGGAGGGCGTGAGAGGAATTCCTCCATCAAGGCTGGCGTGTGTAAATATGCCGAACGCTGGGCTCGCCCAGCACGACAGACTGAAGCCGGGACGTGCAGCTTCGGAACGGCGTCTGAAGGATTCGCCTCTCTCAGTTTAGAGCCAAGTACCTCACAGGGCAAGGCTTTCACCTTCGACGCGCAGGTGCCGCCTGTAGCGCCACTGACGGGCCTCTCACCGTTCAAGGCGCCATTACCAACTAAGAGTGCAGGAGGGTCACGCAGTTGACCTCAGAGCTGCCTTTGTCCAGTGAGGGCCTGGCAGGGAAATGGGGCAGAGTGGACACTGCGCATTCTCCAGTGACGCAGGGATGGGGTAAACCAAGCAGGCACAACATCTCTGTTTTTAGAGGGAAGGGTATGATGGTCATCGGAGGAGGGGGGCCATGGGCCTCACATAAAACTCGGTTTAGGTGAGACACTGCAAGTCATTGCCCCCCTATGTTATGCATTCATACAACGACCCAAATAATGAACCACGTCCTTCTGTCACACCATCTTCTGGGCATGCACTGGTGACAAGATGGCTCAGTGAGTTAAGCATACAATGATGACAACTGCTCGTGGTATGTTCTGTGCATTTGTATAGGGCTTGAATAACAGATCTATGGTCTCATAGCACTTTCAAAATCTAGGGGCCCTCCGTGGTTCTGGGGTACTAATTGGCCAGATTCAAACAGCATGTTGACCGTGAATTTGGTTCTGTTTCGTACTGTATGCAGGAGAGTCATATGGATCAGGCCGGTAAGGTGAAAATAACATAACATGTGGATTTGTCACATACACCCCTCCTTGGTATATTACAAATTGTTGACGCTGAAATAAAAGATGTTTTATTGTTACCCAATTCAATTGTAGTCATTCTATCGACCTCGAAAGGATGAAAGGCTGAGTGGACCTGTGAGGATAAGAATTTAAGGGACCGTCATATCAAGAATAGATTCCCGGAGTGGACGCATTAGTCCACTGAGCCACTGCCCCAGTTTATAGAGAATAAACCACTCAATAATTTAGTGATGGATTTTACTGGGCAGTGGCCGGCTGGACCCCATCATGGATTTGGTTAGCGCCTAGGGTGTGTGCACGGACGTGCAAGTCTAAGCACACAGCCTGTTGTTTCGTTCCACTTCATGTTTCGAGGCATTTTCACTCATTATGCCAGTGTGATGCATTCAAAGTTTTTCGGTAGGTGGCAAGTTCAAATCACAGCCAGGCCAATTAGCCATTTCATCCTCCCAGTGTTTTAGAAATGCAGTACTTTACTAGGCAATAGTAGCACCTTTTTCTACAACACGGGCAGTAAAACTGAGCTCTTAAACACTATAAGTAAATAAAAATATTCCTCATTAATATCTCCTACTCTACCCTATGCTCAGCACAGGTGGTATTTCCTACTGTTTCGTGATGATTCGCTTTTCAGTGTGTAGCACATGTGGTCTGCTGCCAGTTCCAGTCTTTGAAGCTAGCTGATCGTGAGTTGAATCCTGGCTTCCCTTTACCCAAACGGTATGATTCTGGACATAACCTATTTCCACTAATCCTTTATAGGCTCCCTGAATAGCATGCTTCAACAAGCGAGCGATAAATAAATACAAACCTTTGTCCTACTCTATCCTTCTGCTATCATTCCAAATCCAAATAACTGACTAACCTATCCACCACTTAAAATGTACTTGCATGTTTCACAATACTAATTCAACACTAATCCTCTGTGGGTCCCGGAGTAGCGTGCTACCCGCCGAAAAAGCGCTTCGACGCCTCGTCAGGGGTAGTAAGCGCTATATAAATGCAATTACAATACAATACAATACAATACTTTGCAAAGTTTACGAGCGCCAAGAAGGGACACCGTTTGCATTGTGTGTGGTACCTAAGAAGACGTACTTAATCAGCGTTTGACGGGAAGAACCGATTCTTGCAGCACTGTGGAGAGGTGGCAGGGACAATGGACGCTTCTTTAAGGATAACCGTGAGATTGTGTGCGGGGCGCCCCTCAGATAGTGCGCGCGGTATCCCAGCTCCCATGGCCCCCATGCCGCCTGGTGACGCCTGGACCAGTTCTGGGCAGGCCCGAAGGCTCGGATTTCACCCTCGTGTCAGCAGTGCGAGGCTCCCCCAGTCCACCCGCTATAAATAGCCAAGTGTTTTCTTAAGGCAGATTGTCAATGGAGCCGGGGCTCTGAGAACTCGGCGGAGGGGTCAGAGCTCACCCGGCCCCATTCAGCCCCTTAATCTCATCAACATTCCTCGGTAGTGCCCCGAAGAGGGTGGGAGGGAGTCGGGCAATCCCAGCCCCTCGGTTCCCACAGTGTCACTGTCAACACGAGCGGCCGCACCGAGGCAGAGTGGGGGGGGGGTGGGGGTCGGGTGGGGGGGGGGGGGGGGGGGCTGGGACGTGCACAGCCCGGGGTGCCCACCGAAGAGGAACACGCTTTGTGGCGGAGGGGGTAAAATTCCATCAAATTATTGTTGTTGCTTGGAAAACACAAAGAGGGGAACTCTGCAACAGGTCAGTGGCTGCGAATAGATGTTAATGTTGTGCCGGAGCCAGACACGTGACCGACCCTGGCCCGTCCCTACTGGCTTTTTAGAGGGACTGACTTGTCTCGAAATTTCAGACTCCCTTTTAGAGACCAGACACCATCTATTTAGTGACTTCGGGAAGCTCCACTCCATTCACAGGTTTCCTGGCCTGACGCAATTCAGATGACCAAAGACTGCAAGTTCCAGAATGCAATGGGCTGTATTTAACACCCGTCGGATACACTGGGTCTCCACTATACAGCACCCATACTTCCGTCAACATATAGACCAGCGTAGTATTAAACATTTGTAAAGTGCATTACATGAAAGTGAAGTGGCACGTGGCTCTAAAGTTACAGGTGTTTGATATCTCTTTGGACAAACCATCTTTATATTTGGAGTTCATCCCTTTATACATTTCAACCCGCCCTAATGACTGAGAATATGGTCTAATCTGTAAACAATGACTTCAGTGAACATTTCTTGGAAAGAAGGTAATCTCGCGAGAGACGCAGTAAATCTCGGAAAACCATAATTCTCAGTCCTCGCAGAGGAAAAGCGAAGCAGGTGCACACGCTCAAAGACGGCAGGGGGTAAGGCAGGCCTCTGCAACCCTGCGGAACAGTCCACAACCGAGCATGGGGGCCCCGTTTTGTCGAAGGTCAATGAATATGTATGCTATACTGGAGCATCAAGGGCCCCTCATACATTTTTCAGATCAAGACACATACTGGATTGAAAAGGGGAGCAGCTGTTGACTCCGTTCTAATTAGTTCCCATTCACTTCGACCCTCATGGAAAGCACTCGCCCGGTCACTTCTTACTTTGTATGGCGCAAAGTTCTTTTGTGACATGTCTTTTTTTTATAATGCACTGTTGAGGGAATTCAGCTCAATTGTACTCCCTTGCCACCATCCAAACATTAAAAGGACGATAGAAAGCCTTTCATGGGCTTCCTTTCAGCCTTTCACCTGCAAGTGGGGGTCAACTCACTGAGCCACCTCACACCCACCATGCCCTGCGGTAACAAAGGCTACCCAGGCAGTGCCGATGCCCACAACCCAAAGGCTACTTCCGAACTTCTAAGTCTAGATGAGCCTTTTTTCGTAAATGGACTATTTTCCCTGCCTTGTAAAAATCCTAAATTACAAAACAGGTGTCCAATTAGACATTTCAACAGCTCACAAATGCCGCCCGAAGGAGTTTTATAAAGTGCTACCGCTCCCAAACCCCCAGAGTCGACCTGTGCGTTTTTTCAGCATAGGTGCCGAGTAAACAGAGGGTTTATTTCTGGCATATTTTAAACTCGTAAGCAAAGTGTGATGCAGGTAACCATGACAACGGTTGAAGCCGCCGGTTCGGTGAGGTACTGATGCAGAGATGCAGGAAATTAGGTAGGCTGTGTTCTTCGGTGTAAACGTAATGGCTCTGTACTTCAGGCAACTTAAGGAGCCTGTACAAGTGGGGGCCTGTAGTGAGTATTCCAGAGAGTGATCAGATCAAAGCCAGGGCTGGAGACGCTGTAAACAATATGACGTTGCCGTGGGCAAATAATTTGCCTAGGACCTCACAGTTTGGCTGGGTTGGATTAGAACCTGGTGTCTTGAGCCAAGAGCACACGTTGCGAGCACGCTACAGGAATTCAAGACACATTTTTCAGATGACACCACCTCACCATGGATGAAATACTACAGCATTGGGCTTTTAACCCATTCTTTTTCAAGTTTGATAATTAAACAGAAGTAAACCAGAACTACATCTCCCAAAATACATTAGGTGTGAAAATGAAAACCAAACACAAGTGATAGAAGTCATCTGGTAACCTCAGTCAAAGGAGCCTTTGAATCCATAAACTCGAGTTTAGGAAGTGAACACAGGACATGACCAGGCACATTCAATTCTGACTACTGCAGTGACTTATTAAGAACTCCGTCTCGTTTGATTATATTAGCCTGACAATAAAAGCCTAACTCAAAGTTGGGCACAGGCTCAATGAGGTAAACCAGGACATAAAACAGAAGAGTGAAGTGAAGGGTGCATGCATTCCAAATGTTAATCTGCACATTTTCATAAACAACCTAGGAAATTCAAGGGAGCACCGAAGGATAGAGTGTCACAAAGTCAAAATGACTTGCCATGATTTTACAGGACTGCTAGTGTGTGCCACTGCCCACTTTTTCATTTAGTCCTGGGCACTCACAACTCCGCAGCGGCCATCTTGGTCCATCAGGCTTAGTGTAGCTGTGGGTTACTTTTTCCAGTCCTTCACTTTTCTTATACGAATTAGCCACACGTGGTGCTGGACGTACTCAGCAGCTTAGCTGGTGTATATTTAAAACTGTTTTGGCTCTTTTTGGTCTGTAGTAACTTTAGAAGAGCAGTTTGTGTAAAGCAATGTGCTTAAACTTTCATGGGTGTGTGTCTGTTTTAGCAAGCCCCTCCTAAAAAAACACTCTTTACTTCTCCCTAACTTAGTAGTAGTAAGTATTGCATATTTTCCTATCACTGCCTCAAGTTCCACCCACATTTACTACCAGGTAGAAAGGAGTGACTGAGGCAGAGGCTTGTGAACATCATTTTTTAGTACATTAGTGGTACGATTGTAGCACTAGTAAATGTTCAGCAAAGCACAGTTTCTTGAATAGGCCCTCAAATAATACGATTGGACCAGAGACATAACTAGCATTACTGCGACAGGTGCAGTGGCACCGAGGTCATGTGACGCAAGGGGCCCACTGCACACAAATTGTGGTTTCCTTTTACTACCCACCCAGAGCACAGGTGGAAACCCCTTCCTTGATGGCACCAGGGCCCGTGAACCTTTGCCAAGCCACTGAAATTGATTCTCTGATGCTAGCCAGGAACAAGACGCAATTGATGCTAGACATATGGGGGACTCAGTGCATACTTAAAGTTCCACTTGTGTCAGCCAGCAGTGAATCAATGGGCCATATTAGAATATCTGACTAAATTATTCAGTTGATGCAAGTCAGGTGCAAGACTGAATTTATACTTAAGAATCTACTGATGTCAGCCAGCCGTGAGACTCAGATAACATGTAAAGGGCCAATAGATTGTAGCCAGGTGTGAGACTGGATACATCAGGTCCCATGGATCCTAGCCCGGTGTGAGACTCGATACATCAGGCCCATTGATGCCAGCCAGGAATGAGAAACCATGTATACATCAGGCCCAAAGGTACGAGCCGCGAGTGAGATAATTACCAAGTGGGAAGACTCAATTCTGAGACCAGTCAAGAAAAACATTTTGCAAAGTTCTATGGGGCCTTTAAACCACCGATGAGATGCATTTATTGGTCAGGAGACTACTGGTGCTAACCAGGACCAAATTGCAATTCACGTCTACGAGACTAGAGTGACAAGCTACGAGTGGGACTCCGTAAAGTGTGCCGTGCCTGTTACACTTTTATAACAGACTGCCCAGCAATGTTTGTGGGTGGAGCTTTGCGTTTGGGCATGTGATGCACGTTTGCTTTTCCTAACCTTGGACATGTCCTTATCTCCTCTACCATCAAATCCTGATTGCAAAATACTGCAGCAGGCCAGTTAATGTTTCACTGCTTTTGAAACGCTATAAGCCTTTGTAAACAAACTCCAGTGAAATGGTTTGTAGCAATGTCTTGATTACTTTTTTTCCCAGATGCTTTACAATGCTTTTTTCAAGATGTACGTAGAAGAAATGTTACATTGTATAGAGGCCCTACACAGCCCAGAAGAAAGTCAGCACCAAAGAGAAAAATGTAAAAATTAAGGTTATCTATCTCCTTGCGGATGTCCACGATAACAGAACATGAGATTTCCCCCCTCAAACAAAACAAAGTTAAACCGAGACATTTCCAATGTAGAATTTATTTTGGGGAAATAAGTAACAAAAATGTAATTTTTCATTACATTTTGATGGATGTGGAGCATAGGATTGGGCCATGCATGACATGGGTGACACTGTGGCCTTGACGTCCGGCTGCCACAAGGCTACCCGACTCTTCAGGCTGGCACTGGACTTATTTCAGCCTAGTAGGAGGGTTCTCTCCTTGCTCCATGTCAGCCGGATATCAGTTTTCTAGTCGTGGTCCATCATAAAACAATCTGATGTTCTCCGGGAGTGCTTCTCTTGGTCCAATTCAATTGAGCCAGGTGGACGAACACACCCGATAACAAGGATTTATATTTAAAAAAAAAAAAGACCCAGAAAGATGTCTTGCAACACCAAGTCATCTGGTAAACTTACTGGCCAGTCAGAGTGGGCCAATGGAAATCAGAACATCTTCCAGTAATAGACCGGATTGTTAATGTGTAGTGCTTTCAGGGTAGGACATGGACACGAGACGACAGGACATCCACAGAGCATGCTCTTAGGACAGAATATGAGACGATCAGGACATATGACCCGAGGAGCAGCACGGCCGGACTGGCCACTTATTCCATCAGTCATCTCCCTGGGGGGCTGCAGCTACTGGAGGACTGTTTTTGAAGGTCGTTGCCTCGCCTTCCACGTCCCTTGGGTTTATGACAGAAGGCACAGTGGGGGCAGGGAATGGAAAGCAAGATATGAGAGGAATACAGGAAAGAAAGAGAAAGAAAAGAAAGAGAAAAGGGGAGTAGGTGGGGCTGGGTTAAACCATTTAGAAGGGACCGGTTTGAATACTTTTGCAAGGACTGATTTGGTCCCCGGTCCAGCCATGCCAAGACAAACGGTGTAAATCTGTGAAATAAACTTAGATTGTGAAGATATTGTGATATTGTGCATATGGCTTACACCGCTGAGTACTGCCTAAGCGATTCACTTCGATACCTATGGTACCTAGTAGGACAGACGAACAATAGGTATCAGGAGCTCGGTAGATCTCTCTGTAAGAATTAGACTCTCAAATGGGGATACAAAATGAGGAGACAAGTCAGTTGAAATTGACAAGCATGGCTATTGTATTTGTCAACACTGTCTCGTCAGATATCTGATTTGAAAGGGTTCTCCTTACTCATTGGGTAGCTGTAGCCCTCTTGTCCCCCTTCACGCCTCCTCTATTCAGGCTGCATTCTTTTCAAAGTGGTCACTTTGTACCCCCGGTTTCTGTGTTGGCTACAAAGTTTTGGGATTTGTGGTACCACGGCTTGTAAAGATCTATCTGTTGTGAACCTCGCAGTAGGTCATACTTCACAGAATTCGTCTTTCAAATGCACTACCCTATTTCTCAGCCTATACATCCCACTTAAAATGTATTTGCATGTTTCACTATACTAATTCAACACTAATCCTATTTGGGTCCCGGAGTAGCGTGCTACTCGCCGAAAAAGCGATTTGACGCCTCGTCAGGGGTAGTAAGCGCTATATAAATGCAATACTTGTCCAACTATTAGTATGCCTTCTACGGGAGGATGTAAACCCAAGTACCAATTCTAGCCAGCATCACTTGCATTCCATTTCATTTCATAAGCGCGGCAGCAAAGCCGGGTGGACGAGAGCAGCGAGTCCAAGACCGCAGCAAGACCTGTGGACACCAACTTGCTCGTAATATAATTATCAACTGACATCACGCATCAGCTCCAGGCAGCAATTACATTCACGTCCAGTCGAGAGCATTATCTCAAATGGATCGCGCCAGTAACGACACACATTATAACGGCGTTGCTTGGGTCAGCTTGCATACCCTTTCAGAGCCTCTAACAGCTTCGGCAACCATCTAATTGCCAGGAAAAATCAATAGGGAGTCTTCTGAGCTTAAGTAGCTTTACAAATCTCTGGAGGGCAAGAAAGTAACTGTGCTCGGGTCTTCCGGTTCAACTCAGCATGGAGCAACAATTATAGGTGCTTGACTTGTCTTATCACTGTCCATTGTTCTACTTTTTAACTGTGTCTAGCTCGATCCAGAAGGGCCACATCCGAGCCAAATTTTCAAGATAATCACTGACTGTGTAAATGAGCTCCATTTTGATTCACTCTTTGCAAATTCATCCTGATCATTGATTTGGATCATGCCCTGCTGGACCTCGCCGGACACCTCTGAACTAAATCCCCTAGCTTTACACTGGATTGGTATTTCTGTAAATTGAGAGTGGACTCTGTGGCTCAGAGTTTCATTTCTGTGAGCTCGATTGCTAGGAGGGCCTTCGAAGATCAAAATAACTTGAGTTGGGGGGCTGCTTCACAAAGACATTTGGAAAATTATGAGTGGAGATCTCCAACCAGAAGTAAATTTCTGACTTTCAGGAATTCACAAAAGTTCCCGGGAAAATGCCTGGAAGATGCACCAGACATACGTTTTCTGGCATATTTCCCAGACAGTTACACGATATTCCCAGCCAGATCCAATAGACCTATGCGGAGATTTCCACAGTGCAGAACTTGACACAAGGGGCATATGGTGCCCACCAGAAAAGCATCTTTTTTCTGTATGGGGAAATACACAACCTTCAAATCTGGGGGTGATATACTACCCTTCCCAGACTGGAAGCCCTGTGCTGGAGAAAATTGTCAACCTCTGCAATGGTGGAAAGGGAATGGATTGGAACTTGGGAATGCCCACAAATGTACATGTTTGAGGTTGTTCCCAGAATTCCAAAGAAGACCACTCACTGGAATGGCCACTTCCTCACCTCTGGAGGGTGATTCAGGACTCTGCACTTGTAGCGGAGATTAAAGCACCCATAAATGGGTTGACGCCTGCCAAGAATCCCTTTATAAATTTGCGGCATGCGTAGAAAGGTACATTCAGTTGTAAACGTACCTTTATACAGGAAAACATCAGTCCACCTCCAGCCAGCTCCTACTAAGCTGCTCCCTTTCTTTGGACAAAGACTGGAATTCTGCCATCTTCCTTTTTATGGCTACAAAGAATAACCTTCCCTTTAGAAGTCCCCTTTCTAAGAGGGCAGCAGGTAGCAGAAGATGCAGAGGGAAGAATGCCACAGTGCATCAATGGCTCTCATCCTGCTCAGCTGGAGCAATTAGCTAGCCCGGAACCTGCAGTCCTACCTCCCATCAGGGCAGGATGAAAAGAGGGTCCTTTTGAGTCGGCATCAAGAACAAAATCCAAGTGCCACTTGAAATGCATTGAGAAGAATGGTTTTTTTTAGAACAGAAAAATGGAAAATAGAATATGCACAAAAATATAAACACCCCAAGGTGTCAAGTCTGAGATCTGACCTCAGTAAAGAGGGGCCGTTGGGAGGCATATTTTAAAGGTTTGATTTCTTACTTTAATATTGCTTTTTTGAAAGCTCGGTGAACACATAAAAAACAAAATGCATCCCCAAACGCCTGGAGCTTAAAGCAATGCCTTGCACAGCAGTATTTCACCGAGAAGGCACAGTGCAGCAGAAGGAGGTTTGTGAAGCTTACTGGTGACCTCTACCTGTACAACAAAAAACAGAACGAGGAAATGTGTTTTTTTCCTGACAGAGAGCTGGAGCGAAAGAGAATGAACGGAAAGCCAAATGTATGGCTCTGGCAGGCAAAACAGAGGCATACTTCAATGTGCATTTTCTCCCCAGAGGCAGGAGGCATGTGATAAAACAGGCCCTTGTTCTTGAATATGCGAAAGCACTCACTTCTGGGAATTCCTTGCATCTGTTGCCACTGTTTTAACATTCATTAGAGCAAAAAAAGCTTCCACCTTCTGCACCAGTACAATTTAGATAATGCATGTTTACTCGCAATCACCCAGCACCCGTTCATGGATGACACATCTTTGCAACCTCATTTCTTTCAGGGTACAGGTTCATTGACGATCTATCTTTGCAACCTCATTTCTTTCAGGGTACAGGTTCATTGACGATCTATCTTTGCAACCTCATTTCTTTCAGGGTACAGGTTCATTGACGACCTATCTTGGCAACCAAATTTCTTTCAAGGTACACTTTCAGTGAAGACATATCTTTGCAATCTCATTTCTTTCAGGGTGCACATTCATTGACGACCTATCTTGGTAACCTTGTTTCCTTCAGGTACACGTTCACTAACAACGTATCTTTGCAACCTAGTTTCTTTCAGAGTACACAGCCATTGTAGACATTTCTAGCACCCTTTTGTTTATTAATAAATCCACCAAAACACATGCAATGTGACTAATTTTCTTGCATCAGGATGTAAATCGTTCTAACAAGATATGCATTAGTCTGCAATTCATCTCTGAACGTCATCTATCAACATTGTGGTTAAAAATGCACATTAATTGACACCATCTCTTACTACTTTGTGATTGCAGAAACATTTATCATGGCAAGCTTGCATGAACGATATGACAGCCAAAGGATGAACTCGCAATCACCACAGAGAGAAAGCAGATAAGGGAAAGAAATGTCTTTAAAAAACGAGGGCTGATAGCCCTGGGACCACTTAATAGTAATCCCCAAAGCAAGTGGGAGGTAGCTAATTTGGATAACAAACCTGAAAATGCAAATTTACCCAGCTAATTAGAGAGTTCCAATCTTTGAGGATGACAGGCACCAAAAGGATCCAGCAGTTTGGGGGGCGGGGGAGCGGGGGTCTGTTGGAGGCCTTGTAGAATCATTTACATAATTTTACAAAGTCTTTAGACAGCCCTTTGACCCCTAAACCTCCAGCATCTAACGGTTACAGTTTGCAGTCTGGCTGCACCAGAGTCTTTTGTTTTTGCTTATTACACACTACAAGCTGAACTCTTTAAAATAAAATACAGGGCTGGATCTGCTAATGGGAATTTGAGGTGCTCACGCATACTGTGGGTTTATCAGACCACCAGCGACTTGTGTGTTCTTGTCCCGCCCCATCAACCATGAACAAGTCATGGGTGGCCACACACAAAACTGGTACATGGGTTGGAAAAGCATCGAATGGAACAGGCACCAACCTTCCTGCCCTCACTCCCAACAACCTTGCTGATGACAATAGATCCAAGTGGTTGCCAAGAAAGCTCAGGATCACCAAATCCTGCTACCTGGTTAGATCTTGGCCGTAATAGTTGGTTATAAGAGTTCTTATCCAAGTGGCAGTGTAGGGTTTTGTATTTTTTAGCAATGTTACTTAAACGTTCTTCATTATGTCTTAAAGACCTGGTCTGTCTCATTTCTACAGTGAATTTTTAAGCCAGCCGTTGCGTTTTCTTGACTTAAGGTCCTTATAATTTTCAACGTCCAAAGGGGTAGCACTAGTGTTCTTCAGGCAGCACTGGTCAGAAATCCCTATCAATTAGTTCTCATGTGCCCACTCCTTATTTTCATTAGTAGGAGGGCAACAATGTATCCTTGTTCCCAATTGAACATTTTAGATTCAAGTTTTGCTTGTAGCTGTAATCACTCTTTTGGTTCTAATGTATATAGTTCAAAGTCCTTTCATTTCTTATTCTCAATCAGTCACCTAATGTTGATATTTTTCATATAAAGTTCTTTTTATTAAACATCCAATTTTCCAACATCACTGTAACAGGCCCAGACAACGCGTTTCATCCCTTATAGGGACTTCATCAGGGCAATTTCATCTATTTTACTTCACAAAATGTCCATTTTCTTTATTTATTATTCTTGGTTGTTTTTTAAACTGTTCTCACTTTTTAACAAAGCCATTCGGTAGTACCTCGAATCAATTGTAATCTAAAGAGTGATTACAACTACAAGCCAAATTTGAATCTTAAATGTTCAATGGGAACAAGGATACATTGTTACCCTCCTGTTAATGAAAATAATTTCCTTATCATTTTTCATTGATGAACACATGGGATTCAGTAAAATAAATAAATGAAAAACATTAATGAATAAATGCACGAACTCGCTGAACTCCAAGTAAACCCAGGGTGAGAAGCTTCAAATGGTATCACTAGTGCACATTGATGCAATCGATGTTTCTAGCAGCAATTTCCCTCTACCTTGTCAGCCAAAATCTGCTAACACTAAGGAGCTTTCACGGCCACAACAAATTCCTATGTCTCACAAAGGTGGCAAAGAATCTCAGTGGGTCAAGTAACTGCTGGTGATATCCCTCTGTATTGAGCAGATTCCAGGTTTAAACCATGGCAGGAAGCACTATAAGCGTAATCTAGATGGCTAAAGAAAGTACCAACATCTAGATGAGACCCAAGGGCAACCAAGGGCAAAGTGTGCAGTCTGGCTTCTAGTGAATAGGATCACCCGTTGGCTGCAGCAAATATATTCACAATAGCAAGTTCAAATGAGCACTGTCCAGAAATGCAGGAGTTCCCGCACATGTGACCCCTTCAGACTCACTCTATTAAACAAGGGGGTTCACACCACGAACATGTGTTTCTACTGCCAGCACTGACAGAGTTTCCACTGTAGCTAACAGCATGTGAGGTGGTGGGAACAAGTCACAGAATTGAAAGCTCAAGGCCTAAAAGCTGGGACTGGCTAAAGGTGACACACATGGGAGGCTACCACCATTTGTCTGTTTAGGACGAAGATGACAAACAGGACTGTCACTTGACAACTGATCCCGGACAGCCACTGCATATACCAGAATGCAAAGTGAAACCCAGGGCTGGGTGAGGGACAGCGCGTGACCCCTGCTTCCCAACACTCTTTCGCGCAGGTGTTTCACACACCTTCCTGCTCCTGGTAGGACTGGCTGGGTGGAAACTCACATGATACAATATTGAACAGTGTTGCTTTGAATAGACACTCGATAGGCCTGACACCAGATCCCTGGCAGCCAGGGAGGATGCCTGCCGCATGGCATCAGCTACAGCACAGGAATGCAGGCAAACATTTGCTACACAGTTCTATAAGGAAGCGAGATGGATCACAGAGAGGCCGGCAGGGCTGGGCCAGAGAGTCAGGCCAAGGTGCCTCTGAGAGCGCTTAGGCATGTCAGGGCAATGGTTGGGCGCGTCGAGTCACCAAAATGCCAGCAGGGACCCCTTCCCACATGACACCATAAGATTGACCCCTTGCCCCATCCATAGCCCATAAAAGACTTCAACAGCAGTAAGCAGTAGAGCTGGGGAAGACAGGCACACATCAGAGAACTACATCTGAACAGAGGGGTAGTGAAGGGGGGGGGTCAGCCAATGGCCAAGGAATACAGGGGACTCAGGGGCCCCTAATCAGATCCTGGGCGTGGGGCATCATTTTGTGCTGCGCCACTGCATCTGGAAGACTGGTAGGGCTGGGGCGGATACATGCAAGCAGCCTGTTCAGGCAGGTATATCTGAAAGACCCGGGTAAGGGCGGGGGAAGGTAGATTGGGGCATATTCAATCTCATCACAGGCTCTGTCTGGCCCTTTCCCACGCCGGGCGTGATTTAGAGTTGCATGGTGATGGCAGAGGAAGCACCACTGACTTCAACTTCATAAGTAGTATTTTCTCCAGACATTAGAGGGTCTTTCATTACCACCCATGCCTAAATCAGGCCCCTGGTCTGAGAATGTCCCCGTGTCCCTCTAGCCCTCCCCTGTCGCATCGTGTGCCCCTGGGCAGCGGCCTGGTGCCTTAGCCCAGAGCTCCGCAGGAAGCTGCGGCGCACCGACTGCTCGGTTAAAATATCTGCTTGCCCGGTTCGAGGATTATAATTAAAAATAACCACTGCCTGCGCGCGGAGGGCCGCCTTTGTTCCGAGCCGTCGCTTTGTGTGGCACATTCCTCTCAGAGGAGAGGTCCCACCCCGGGCTCAGGCAGGAATGACAGAAAACAAGTTTGCTCATCCTCTCAGAGAACATGTCTGAGGCGCAGCTCGTGTGAACCAGGAACAGGATTACCAGGCGACTGGGTCGCCGCGTGCGCAGCAAGCCCGGATTTGCATTTCTAGCACCCCACACTTGCAATGCAGATCGTTCATTTTCGAAGCACTCTAACTACAACTCCCAGAATGCAATAGATGTTTCCATATGCGTACAGGAGTCAGAACAACTTATCCTCAGCTGAATCAGTCGTCCAGACCCTAACCCAGAGTTAGAGAAGGTGTTGTACTGGCCTTTCACACGACACACAACAGTAAAGTGAACGGCCTCTTGCGGCTCTGAATAACAAGTGTTCTAACTTCACAGCGATAGACCTAGACAGAATAAACGCCTCAGCCATGCCTGCTGGGGTTCGAGCTACAGTGTGACCAGTGTGTTAGAAACACGGGTTTCTGCAGCATGTGCGCAGCCCACTGAGCTAACTTAATCGCGTGTGCTCCCAGGGAACCCCTTTTTCAATCAATTCCCATAAGCGCCTTTTATTTATGTTGCAACAGCACAGAGCATGCAAAACTATCTTTCTTTCTTCCCTATTTTCCCTCTGTCTCTCTCCCCCTCACAACATCTCACTCGTGGAGAAGCATCATTGCTGTGCGAGGGTCGGAATTCTTGCACAGTCCCTGCCTAGGCTGCATCCGTCGGCCAATCCCTAGGACACGGAGTATTCGTGTATGTAGTGTACAGGTTTCTTCCAGGGCCGGCACCCTAGGCAGCGTCTGTGCTCTCAACACCAGAGCTGGGTTCAGAGTCAGACACAACGCGCAGCCCTCGATACATAATGCATAAGCCTGTAAGCGCCCGGCACGTTTACAGCGCTAAAATGCAGCAATAAATATCCCTTCGGTTTGTGGAATAAACGGTGTCGAAAACCTCCTTCCCTCACTCGCCCTGTGCCGGTCCCGGTTTTAAGCACGCGCCTCTTTGCTAGGGGTTTAGACATTATTGTACATAATGTGGGTTTTGAAATTGCGTCATTCGATCTCACAGCGACAATATCAGGTGGAGGGTTACCTGGCACATGGCCCTAATTATTATAAAGACCTTGGAAGTATAAACGGAAGAGCGACATTGTCTCTCTTCCTCGCCTGCTTTGTTTGTAGATTACACCCAGCAGGTGCAAAACCCACTCCGCTATTTTACCAAACGGGAACAGTTAAATGCACTGCACCACGTCACCTTCTAGCAGGCCTGCTGAGAAACGCGAGTGCGGTTAGACTGAGTATGCATCAACCCTGCTAAGAAAAGCTAGGTAATAAGACCATTGTGTTTCCTATGCATATGTCCTGATGAGAAGTGCAGCGACTACCCTTGTAAAAGCGCAGCAGTCATGCTGAGAACTATCAGTACCAGAGAATAAGATGAAACAGTCCCGAGAAGAGCCATTACTTTCTAGTTTAATGCACAGCAGCCATGCAGTGACACAGTGGTATTGCTTTTAAAGGTACAGAAGCCCCGCCGAGAAGTTCCAGTACCATAACATTAGATGAACAGTCATGCAAAGTGCCATCATTTTCAGGTAAAAAGTATATGAGCGCTCCTACGTACTGCCAGTACAGACCCAAAGCCTCAGTATACCAGCCCCAAGAAGTGCATGTAATGCCTTGTAGCATCCAAGATGAGTAGTAGTGATACTGTGCCTTTATAAGTACAAGCTTTTCAGAGCAGTTCCGTTGCTGCCCCGTCAGAAATAGAGCAGCCTTGGTGAAGTGATTGTATTATATCGAGAAATTGTACCACTCTCCCATTAAAAGAAAGCAGCCACGCTGAGAAAATCTAGCACCTGTCCCACTGATGGGTCAAATATCCCGGGTGAGAAATGCCAGAACTGTCCAATTCAAAATACTTCCTCGTCGCAGAGAAGCGCCTCCTGTGCCATCACAAGTAAGAAGTGCCGGCACTAGTCCCTAAAACCGAAGTGCAGTGTCCGAGCCTGCCAGCGGCTGTCATCTTCACGGGATCCCAACTAAAGCATCTACTTCCGGCCTATAACGTCTGCCTTGTTTTAACTCCAAACTTCACTCACGGTGCAAGCATGGGTGGAGCAGGCAGCCTTGCACAGTCCATAGCAGATGTTATGCCTGCTGGTCCACAGTCACCATCCAGAACACCGCTTGCAGATACAGGCACAGGTTCAGCGCCCAGGTAACCGGAGCAGCAGTGCCCGCTTCTCAGCCTCCCTCTGCAGGCCTCCTCCACAGTAGTATTTTTGACCCTTGTCCGTCATTGCACTCATTGGAACCCATCAGTGCTGTGCGTGTGCCTGGAGAGCCAGGCCCTCCTCACGTGTTCCAGGTCAACGCATGACTGCTATGACTACAAGTCCCACAATGCAAAGCGAAGACAGTCCTGGAGGAGGTACTCAACAGAGATTTAGGTAACCAGGCAGCTTTATGTGGCAGGTGGCATGTGTCAGTCTGCACTTGTTACTACTTTTGGTTCGTCAGTAGGTAAAGAAGGGTTAAATAATAAAACAATAAAAGCAGGAGAGGAGTTTTTGACTTTGGGTTTAGGGGCGGAAGGGGTAGCATAGGACAGAACTCTGGCCTGACATTCCTTGGAGCTCTCGAGTTTCCCCAGAGTCGTGCGTGGGTGATTATCTAGACCGGTTTTTTGTTTCCACCCTGCGATCTGTATTCAAACTTGCCACAACCGCCTGACTGTAAAGACGAAACCTGGACTGGCTGAGCACTGACGCTGGAACCTGGAAGTTGAGCGCTGTCCACTGGCGCGTGGGACCACTACACAGCGCCTCGTTATCAGAAGACACCCGTACAATCCAATGTCACCCGCAAAATACAACCTGAGAACACATGGCGTTCTTAGACGACACTCCTGCTGCTGACACCTGCCAATAATTCCATGTCCCCGCCCCCTCACACACGTCATCAGACACGTCGCTGCCCCAATAACAGAAGAACCCTGTAATTCAGCAGTTAAAGTTCGACCAGAAACATTTTCAACACACAGGAAGCATTGCCCCCTTCCCTGGGGCAGCCGGGCACTGGACCCCCGGGCGCCTTTGCACGCCATAAAGTGATTGGTTCGTCTAACATGACTGACGTAACGCACACGTCCCTGCACGCATGGCGCTGCTGTATGGAAACCAGGACAGGCTGCACGTCAGTGACACGCTGACATCTGAGCATCTGGGAGAGCAGCCCTGGGGAGGAGGTGGGTCAGAGGGTACGACCTCTGCCCCCCAGAGCACACAGTGGGTGCCAATGCAAGCATGCGTCAGTGGAGATGCTGTAAAGCGTGACACAGGCCGACAGGTTGGGCTTTCAGGCTGAGTGCAGACATAAGGTCCCAACACCCCAAGTGATGGCTAAAAGGAATGCCGGACCGTAGGAGTCACTTATAATGGGGCCACTTTATAGCTGCCAGGAGCATAACTTTCTAAGGTCCCTGCAGGGGACAAGGGGTGGACACAACCATGGGTCAAGCTCTAACGACATGTCCTGTTAATAATGCAGGTAACTGAACAGTGGAGTGGAGAGAAAGTTCGGCCGGAGCAGAGCCCAACTGTCCTTTCCGCTAATATCTGTGTGTGTATATATATATATATATATATATATATATATATATATATATTCTTTATGTTTTTTAACATATATATATATATATATCCAGGTACACGCGAGGGATAACTGCCCCTTTGTGTTAAACACCCAGGCTACCGCCTGCATGCGACCTCTTGGGGTGAATGTGCCCCATTCCACAGTTCTGTGTGTACAACTCCCAGAGCCCCGCATGCACTCGTACACACGTCTTCTGCGTTCCATTGTTTGTGGGTACACCTCCCAGGGCTACAGATGAACCCGTGTACACAAGGGCTGACGGCAGCTGCCTTTCTACATTCCAGTGTCCGTATTGATCCTACGGGGTCCCACATCACGCATGTGCACACCGGACGACAAAAGCTTCTCTCGAGCCTGTGTCAAACCAGGAGCCTCCTATTATATTATTTAATGAATTGATATGTTGACATCAGAGGCTCGGTTTAACCCCCTTCTATCCGAGTGATGTACTTTGGAGAGGTATAGAAGGGAACAAAATAATAAAAGGGTGTCTCCCAGGCTGTCATGATACAATAATAAACAGAGTATTGGTTCGGGGAGTCATCCCTGTTTCTACCAGGGTTAGTTTGGGGTCACGCTGGGTACACGCACACACCGGAAGTTACTGGCGCCTTTGGCTGATTCTGGGGTTGACAGGGGGCCGACGCTCTCTTACCTGACGTGTCCCACATGTTCAGCTCTATCCGCTGCTTCTCAATCTCAAAGCTGGCTGTGTAGTTCTCAAAGACCGTGGGCACGTAGTTCTGAAAGACAGATGTGACAGCAGCTGCGAGTTAGCACCACCACCCGAGAGGACTGACAATCATTAGCTACAGTTTTGTTATACACTATCAAAGCAGGCTGAATTAAAGACCCTTGTAATAGATTTTAATAGTAGCGCTTACACTGGAAGGGTGCAGCTTTGAAGCGCTGAAAACGATAAATGCCAATGTGATTCCACTCCGTTTATCCAAGTGCCATTATAATCCCATTTATCAGCCATCCGATTATGAAAGTGCCATTATAATCCCACTTTAGCTGCACTCAGTTTATCGACCTCGGAAGGAAGAAGCGCAGTAGAGGCACCAAGGTGGATTGGAGACTTTGAGAACTGCACGTTGCACACAGTCTCCACAGCAGGATAATTTACCCTCTAATTTATCGCGCCAGACCAATGCTTGAGCGATGCTTTGAAGCGCTGCCCGTAGTGTTATGCAATATACGGATATAACTCTCAGCGTCACAGACCACACAAAGATAGAGGGCCGTCTCCGGCGCATTACCGCCTGAAAGGGAAGTTACGGCACTGCACCATCTGTGTGGGCCCAATAAACCCTTTCTCCCATTTTAAGGTGGCCCACACCCTCTCATTTCACAGAAAACCCAACTCTCACTCTCCCCCCAGCTTCTGAACGTGCTCGGCGCCTAAAGGCGAATCAGTTCGCACAGTGTGCGCTATAGAAAGCACAATAAACGCTCCTGTACTCGAGTGGCAGAAGACCACCAAACGTCACTCTCCTATGCATCTCTGGGGTGACAAGGAGGACTGTTTGACTTGTCCACTGACTGGTGTTCACGCATGCAGAAAAAAGCCGTGTAACTTTTTACGGTAGCAAGTCACTAATGTAAGCATTTATATTTGAGTGAATACAGACATTCAGTGTAGACTATACATTATCTATGCACGTACTGCTTCGCCCACAAAGAGCTCCGAAACAGCTGCATGTATCAATATGTCAAAGAAAGACATCTGGAAGCCACGCAAACCCCCTTGTTTATAACATTTAGCTCCAGGACAATCTGTTTCTAGCGGCCGCATTTACTGTCTTGTACTGAAAACAAACTACTCAGGAACAATAAGTGGGTGAGCTGGGAATGTGATGATCGCCTCGTGGTTCCACGGTGGGGTAGGTAGGCGCTACATCACATCGAGTGACACCTGTGCGCGTGTTCGGACGGGAGGGGGCGGTCACTGCGCTCCCACATTTTGCAGCCCGGCGAGTTTCAACACACTAGTGCCCCGATAGCAGGCAGTGCCTAGAAGTGACTCCGTTCGCACTGTGCGCTGTAAAAACTCCCACAACAAGACCCAGGCAGGCCACCACCACCCTGGTACTGACCTCGGGGTAGCAGTCCTTGGCGAAGACGTGCAGCAGGGCTGTTTTCCCGCACTGGGTGTCTCCCACCACCACGATCTTGCAGCGGGCTATCTGGCTCTCCATGGTCTTCCCGGGCGGCTGCTTGCGGTGCCCTGCCTTCATTGGCAGCCCCTGGGTCCGCTGAAGATGGTGCCCCGTGAGTCCGCTGCTGCAGCACCCCCCCAGTCCACACGCCGCCCTGCCTGCCTGCCCACACTGGTCCTGCCCGCCGGCCTCAGCTCTCCAGCATTGTGCGGCTCCCAGTGCCAGGCACTTTTCATCAAACCAGACAATCAGGTAGCCCCGCCCACAAGTCCCCCACGCCAACGGGTAACAAGGCTGGGAGGTGTATTTGCATAGAGGGCGGGGCGAGGGTTAGGAGCCGGATTCTCGCAGGGCAAGCTTAGGGAGCCGAGTGCCTGTGTGGGAAGCAGTCGCTCCTGGCAGCGTGTGCTGCTGGCGGTGGCGTGGCGTTGCTGCTTAGGTTATTGTTTTGGGGCAGTTTGAGTGTGCTTTTGGCGTTCTTTCCTGCTGCTGGTATATTTCTGCTGCTAGTTTTGCTGCAGTCGCTCCTATTAACACTGTAAACACGTTTTTGCTGCTAGTGCTAGATTTGGTGCTGCTGCTGGTGATGCTGAGGGTTAGGAGGCGCTTCTCTTGCATCTGGCACATCTGCAGCTAGCGCTGCTGCCGTTGATGTTGCTGCAGGTAGTGCTGCTGGGTGGGTTGTTTCTGGTGGCTGGGTGCTGCTGCTTATGCTTGGGTGACTGGAGCTTGTGATGATGGCTTTGCTGCTCACAGCAGTAGCGCTGCTGCTAGCACTGGCTGTGCTGCTGTTTATAATGCTGCTGCTAGTGCAAGATCCGGTGCTATCTTTGGTAATGAGGTGCCGCTGCTTCTGGTGATTACATACACTTGCTACTGCCAGTCGAGCTGCTGCTGGTTGGGATGCTGCTGGTAGGGATGCTGCTGGTAGTGATGCTGCTGTTTTTGAGCTTGGTTTGTAGGAGATGCTTCGAAAGTGGTTGTGCATCTTATGGCAGGGTTTTCTAAAGGTGTTGGGGGCCTGGCTCCTTTTGTGGTGGTGGTACTGCTGATTGTATTGTTTGTTGTACTCACAGTACTGCTGTTGCTGGTAGATGCAGCGCTGCTGATGTGGGTGGTGCAGCGATGATGCTGGTAATGCTAGAAGGTGCTGCAACAAAGAAAAACCGAAGAGCGCTACCGGACAGTGATGCCAAATTACTACATACCCCCCACCCCCCACAATTGCCTGTTTTCAGTGCATGGCGAGTGCCCCTGCTGCCAAAATGCTGTTTTGTCTGAGGTGTTGAAAGTGCATGCACCGATCGGAGGCACTGCTTGGGATGGTGTTGCTGTGTTAGAAGGCAATGCGCCTAGTACGAGGCTTTGTTCCTTGTTCTTGTGTTTACAATAGTGCTGCTTCGAATACTGCTGGTGGTGCTGTGAGTTCTGGTGTGGGTGGTTTTGTTGTTAGTGATGCTACGCCTTGTTCTGCTTGTGGTGGCAGATCTGCTGTTGCTGTTTTTGGCAGCGGACTGCTGCTGCTGGTAGTGCTGTCACAGATGCTGCAAATGGTGTGCTTTTTTTGATGGTCGTTGTTAGCGAGGCTCTGCGTCGTCTGACACCACTTCCGAGACGCTGTGCTGAGAGGCTTCGCCTCTCCTGGTGTCGGTTCCTGAAGCTGTCAGCTGTGCGGCAATCCCTTGTGGAGTTTCACGCTGCTTCACATCTGATTTGGCAGAAACGCAGCTGCAGAACCCACCTCTGAGGTCTCTGAGTAGGCACCCCAGGCAAGGGTAGACTCACAGGAGGCAGAGTCTGGTAGCACCAGCATCACAAAACATTTATGTGTCACTACGACTTCAGAAACAGGAGGCAAGCTAACAACCCTTGGAGATCACTTGAAGGAAAGGCAGAGTCCAGCTCACCTTCCAGCAGAGTCAGAGAGCAGCAGGCCCTAGGGCAACAACAAGCAGAAACACAGTCCTTCTAGAAAAACCGTCCAGTTGAGTCCTTTGCTTAGCACAGCAGTTCTCCTGACAGATTCAGTGTAAGTCCAGAAATGTCTGATTTGATGGGGCCAGAAACCCAACACTTATACCTAAAGGGGCCTTTGATATGAAGGAAACTTCAAAAAGTGGTTTTGAAGTGCCACAAGTATCCCTTTCAATTCCAGGCCTCACTCCAGACTGCCAGTGGGGGGTTATCAGTCCTTTGTATGAGGTCAGGCCACTACCCTTTGAAGGGTAAGGATGAGCCCCTTCCTCCCATTTGCCAGGAAGACCCATCGGAATGCAGATGGGTGCTAAATCCCGCCCAGTCCTTTCCTGTGTCTGTGGCTGTCTAGAATGAATGCACAAAGGGATCCGTCACCTAGCCCAGATTTGTATTAGAGACAGGCTGTAAGGCACACAAGCAGTTGTAGCAGACAAATGTCAAGTTTCTAAAAGTGGCATTTCTAAAATAGTAGGGTCAAATTCAACCTTACCAGTAAAGAGTATTTATCCTTACCATTCCAAAAAAGGAAACATGAAAAAGCTACTCCTTTCCTAGGAATTACAGCTTAAAGGTATTTGAAGGAAATCTCAACTCTATCTTATGAGAGGAGTAGGCCGCACAGCAGAGAATAACAAATGTAGCTATTTGTCGCTACCAGGATATGTAAAACACCCAAGTAAATGTCGTGCCTTTTACTTACATAACACCCTGCTCTTTGGATTACCAAGGGCCTACCCCAGGGGTGATTTATATGTAATAAAATGGGAGTTTAAGGCTTGGCAAATAGTTGTAAATGCCAAGTCGAAGTGACAGGAACCTGCACACACAAACACTGCAGTGGGAGGGCTGAGACATGGTTAAGGGGCAACTTATGTGTGTGGCACAATCCGTGCTGCAGACCCACTAGTACCATTTAATTTACAGGCCCTGGGCGCATGGAGTGCACTTTACTAGGGCATTATAAGCAAATTAAATATGCCAATTGGGTATGAGCTAAAGCCAGCAAATACACATACAGGAAAATAGAGGGAGGCAGGAAAAAAGTTGGGGGAAGACCACCCTAAGGCTGTCAGGTATAATAGTCATAATGCTGGTGCCCCTGCAGGCTCTCATAGTGTTGTGCTGCGAGTGGCAGAATGGGACATTCTCTTGTCTATTTGTGCAGTGGTGGTGCTGCTGCTTTTACTGGTGGTGGTGCTCCTTGATCGCCTTCTTGCAGAGGTGCTACTGTTGCTGGTTGTGGTACTGGTGCTGTTATTAATGCTGATGGAAGCTGTGTGAAGCTGCTGTGCATGGTGCTTCTGGTGCTACTTTTGATGGTAATACCGGTAATGTAACTTCTGGCTGTGGTGCTGGTGCTGCTGCTTGTCAATGATAGTGGCTTTTCGGGTGCTATAACTGATAATGTCTGTGCTTTTGGCACTGCTGGTGAAGCTAATACTGGTGAGGCTGCCATTCGTGGTGCTGCTTGTGGCAGATGCTGTTGTGGATGCTAATTTTGCTGCTGATGGTAGTGGTTCTGCTGAATTTGTGATGTTGGCGGTACTCGTGATGTGGTGTTGCTACTGTGCTACAGTTTCTGACGGTACTGTTGCTGTGGCTAGTGATGCAGCTTCGACTGGTGATGATGGGGGTACTAATACTTGTTATGCTGCTGCGGCTGGCAGTGTTGCTGCTGCTGTAGTGGTTCTTTTGCTATTGGGACTACTGCTGCCTATCGCATTACCATGGTTGCCAGTGATGCTGCTGCTAATGTTCTGATACTGATAGCTGCACTGCTGCACTTGTGATGCTTTTGGTATTCATGCTGCAGCTGCTGCTAGTGTTGACGGCTGTTACTAATGATGCTGCTTCGACTGGCATCACTGCTCATGGCAGTGGGGCTGCTGGTGCTCCTATTACTTGTGATGTAGTGGCTGTTATATATTTATGTTGCTGATGACACTGCTGTTGTTGCTAGTAATGCTGCTTCTACTGGCATTGCTGCTGATGGCAGTGGTGTTTCTGGTGCTGGTAATTTACGTGAGGCTGCTGCTGATGGAGTTGCTGTTGTTGCTAGTAGTACTGTTGCTGATGGCACTGCTGCTACTAATGATGCTGCTTCTACAGGCATTGCTGCTGATGGCAGTGGTGCTGCTATTACTTGTGATGTTGCAGTGGTTGATATTGATGCTGCTGGTGATGACACTGCTGTTGTTGCTAGTGATGCTGTTTCTACTGGCATTGCTGCTGATGGTTGTGGCGTTGCCGGTGCTATTAATACTCTTGACACTAATGTAGATGGTTTTGCTGCTGTTGCAGACAGTATTGCTGCTGCTACTAATGATGCTGGTTCTATTGGTGTTGCTTATGATGGCAGTGCAGCTAGATGCTACTAATACTCATGATGATGCAACTGCTGGTCTTGCTGCTGTTGCTAGTAGTACTGTTGCTGCCGGTGGTATTGCTGCTGTTGCTAGTAGTACTGTTGCTGACAGCAGCACAGCTGCCGTTACTAATGATGCTACTTCTACTGGTGTTGCTGCTGATGGCAGTGGTGCTACTAATAGTTGTGACGCTAATTCGATGGTTTCACTGCTGTTGCTAGTAGTAATGTTACTGATGGCACTGCTGTTGTTACTAATTATGCTGCTTCTATTGGTGTTGCTGCTGTGAGAAAGTGCCCTCTTTCTGCATGGTATGCCCCCACTTTTTGCTGAATTGCTGATGTTCTTTGACTGAGTGTGCCCTGGGCTCCTGTTCATCAGGCACCCCGGGCCTATGTTCCTTCCCTAAAATTGCATTGAAGCCTAAACCCAATTGGCATCCCTGGCCACAGGTAGGCCCCTGGTAAATGGTACCACAGGTACCCAGGGCACTGTGACCATGGAAGGCCCCTAAGGATTGCAACACTTATTGTGCCACCCTTAGAGGCCCTGTAACTTTTCACTCATACACTGCCTGTGCAGGCTGCATGTCTTGGTGCAGAACAAAAGTGAAGAGTTGATATGGCACACATCCCTGTGTTGATACAATAACAGAATTGGATAAATGCACAGCTATTAGTTTTATCACAAAGTTAAACAGTTAGTCGTTTTTATGGTGCACCGTAAGGTGGCGTCGAGGGTCCTGCGACGTCAAGCTACATAACACAGATGTGGCACTAGAGGATCTCTAGTGTCATCCCTTCACGGGCACACAAATGTTTGTCTTCCCACACAAAGAAGACTTTCAGTCCAATGTTTCAATTGTTCATAGGATTTATTTTATGCTTGTAGAGGAATTTATCGTCATTATTTCATATTGTTCATTCGATATAATTCATGCGTTTGTAGATCAGACATTGTCATAATAAAGCATCCAATGCATTTCGGGCATTAAGTAGCATGCCCTTCATCAGGGAAATAGACACTGTAAAGCAAGGGAAAATAAAATCATATCATCAAAAATTGTGTGAGTCTTATTTACATCAATCATGACATTAACTGCACAGAATCTGCATAATGTGTGCATATGACTATGTATGAACTGTATATGAACTACAAGGGTTCAGTGATTCACATGCTGTGGTTAGTACAAGTGAAGAAACAGAGAGAATTTCTCAAAAGAAAAAGCTATCACTCACATGACTGGGTCTCTAGCAATGCGTGTTATTCTGCAAATAAAAGATACAACGATGTTACAAGAGCAGCCTCAACTGGTGGGGCAGTCCATAAGGCAGAGGTAATTCTATCAAAAAGACGGGTAGTCTGTGTAGTCCCTCAACACTAACCTTGCTCGGGAATAGGCGCGCGATTACGTCCTTCTCTCCTCGTACTCCGCGATGGCACAATGAAATGCCGATCGCGTTCACCTATTTAACCTGGATTCCAGTCATGTGACAAATCACATGGCATGGCCATAAAAGAAAGACTGTTTTCCGAGGGTGGCGAACCGCCGACTACTATCTAAGTAACGCCCCTGTCACTGAGAGTAGTTTTGAAACCTAATTATCATAATGAGAGATATGAAGAGCCGGTTGCGAAAAAAAGTTGAAAAATAGTTTGACGAACGTGCATAAATTAATATAAGGCAAAAAAATAGATGTGAATGAAAAGAAATGTCGGGAATAGAACTTCTCGCTATTGGGATGTTAGATGAGCTGTTCTATGGTTAGAGCTATTGTGGAATGTGCAAGATGGAAAAGAGTATTAAAAATGTAAAGTGTAAGTGTCAAATATATGTATGAGCTCACATAGTATACACAAGGAACAGTCAGGGGAGCAATTAATTATAGGTAACATGCTAGTTCAATTCTTTCATTTAACCCCAGAGGTTTCTGGCAGGATAAATTTTGTATCCAATAGTTCTCTCTCTGCAACAGGTATTTAGAATTGTCTCTGCCTTCTGTTTTCTGGACCGTTTCAAGAATGATGAATTTGATCTGGGAGATGTTATGATGTTCCTCAACAAAATGAGAGGATAATGCAGATTTCATATTTTTCAAACGAATGTTCGACTTGTGTTCAGTTAGACGTACTTTAATCCGTCGTTCCGTCTTCCCTACATACATTTTGCCGCAAGGACATCTGATCCCATAGATGACGTTGCTCGATTCACAGGTGGCATTTACCTTGAGTTTAATAGGGTAACCTTTTGAGGGATGACAGAATATGTTGCCTCGGATTACATTGTTACAACTTCCACAGTTAAGGCAAGGTTTCGTACCAGAGAATTTAGTTGTAGATGTTGAGGTTGGGGATGTTTTATGTTGAAGAATTTCTCCAAGATTCTTAGATCGAGTGTAAGCAAAGATGGGAGGTTGATTAAATGACTGTTTGAAATCAGGTTCAAGATTCAGTATGGACCAATGTTTTAAAATGGTTTGTTTATATTTCTTACTGGATGTTGAATATCTAGATACCACCACTGTGCGTGTTTGTTCGGATTTTGTTTTGGTGGTTAGGAGTTTCTCTCTATCCAATGTATCAACCTTTTTCTTTGATTCCTCTAGTAAAGGTTCAGGGTAACCTCTATCCAAAAATTTCTTTTTGACTTCACTTAACTTAACATCTAATGCATTTTCATCTGAGGTAATTCTCTTGACTCTTGTCATTTGTGAAAACGGCAAATTGTTAATCAAGTTGGGTTGATGAAAACTCGAATATAACAACATGTTGTTCCTGTCCGTTGGTTTAGTGTAAACATCTGTTTTAAAGCCTTCTGGAGTTCTGGTAACTTTTACATCCAAGAAATTTACTGCATTTTCTGATGTGGTCCATGTCAGTTGGATTCGTGCGTCCAAATTATTGAATTTGGTGAGTTCCGTTATTAGTTTCTCCTCTGTGTTAGACCAAAGAATGAAAAGATCATCTATGTATCTGATCATTGTTTTGAGATTGCGAGACCATTCTGTGTTCGAAAAGATATGTTGATTTTCGTACCACTGCATGAATATGTTCGCATACGTGGGTGCCGCCGAATTGCCCATAGCCATGCCTGTTAGTTGTTGGTACCAGTCTTCATTAACCTTAAAATAGCTGTGGTATAGAATAAAACACATCAGTTCCATGAGGAAAGTTTGAAATTGTTGATCAAGATCTGTGTTTAAAAGAGCAGACTCTATTGCCTCTAAGCCCATGTCATGGGGTATGCTGGTGTATAAACTACAAACATCTGCAGTACACATAATTAGTTTTTCAGATGGATCCAACTTAATTTGTTGAAGTATTTGCAAAAACTGGGATGTATCTCTGACATAAGTTTGCATCGATTGTACTGTCGGCTGTAGATACCTGTCAATAAGTTGGCCAATCGGTTCATGTAGACTCCCTCTCGTCGATACTATAGGTCGCATCGGCGGGTCATAGGTATTCTTGTGTATTTTTGGTGTCATCCACAATGTGGGACTCTTAGGATTGAGTGTAACCAAGAAGTTCTTTGTCCGATCTGAAATGGTACCTTGTTTGTATGCGCCATCTATGATGTGTTTTAAAACTTTGGAGTACTCCAGTGTGGGATTGTGATCCAGTTTACAGTACGTGTTTGTATCATTAATGTGTTCTGTCACTTTATTGTTATACATATCCATGTTCATTATGACGATCGCGCCGCCTTTATCAGCTTTTGTGAATATGATTTTATCATTTAAAGCCAATTTCTGCAAGGTATCGAGATCCTTTTGTGTGGTGTTTCTTCTTTTCGGTTTGTAGTGTTTAATCTTGCGGAGGTCTTGTTTCACCAAATTTTCAAATAAGTCTAACGTCTTGTGGCTAGTTGGAGCTTGAAAGGTACTATGAGGTCGTAGGCCTAACAGTTGATCTTTCTCAATGCTCGGTCTGTCCGGTATCGTGTTATCGAAAAAATGCCTGAGTCTAAGTTTCCGCATCAGTTTAAAAAAACTGACTTCAAGTTCCAGATTGTTCGTGGTGGTAGTTGGGACAAATGATGTTCCTTTTTGTAATAAGCTTAACTCATACGGGCTCAAAGTTTGATCACTGATGTTAATTACTAGATGTTCTGAGGCTGAGTCTTTTTGGATTTTTTCTCTTTCTCCTTCTCCTTGGTTATGGTTGACGTGCTGCGTGTGGTCGGCGGGTCCCTTTCTTTGTCCTTTGCCTGTTCCTTTTCCTGACCCTCTCCTGGGTCTCCTTTTTGAGTTTGGCCCTGTTCTAAAAAAGGACTGGTTTCTGTGGTTTTGCTGGTAGTAGGTTGGTCAGTTGTTGTTTGCTCCTGTGGTACCGGGATTGATTGAGGTTTCCGTGGTCTTTGACTAGTATCACTATCTGAGGAAGATGTCGCTGTGTTTGAATTGTAAGGACGATTTTTGCGTTTTTGTGCATATACCTCAGCCCATGTATATACTTCTCCTAGGCGGTAGTCCAATGTATCTCTTTTAAATTTACGGATTTTCCGTTCATTGATTTCTTTAGAGTGTCGATCTATTTGGCTTTTGATGTCCTCAAGGGTAGAGACCCAGTCATGTGAGTGATAGCTTTTTCTTTTGAGAAATTCTCTCTGTTTCTTCACTTGTACTAACCACAGCATGTGAATCACTGAACCCTTGTAGTTCATATACAGTTCATACATAGTCATATGCACACATTATGCAGATTCTGTGCAGTTAATGTCATGATTGATGTAAATAAGACTCACACAATTTTTGATGATATGATTTTATTTTCCCTTGCTTTACAGTGTCTATTTCCCTGATGAAGGGCATGCTACTTAATGCCCGAAATGCATTGGATGCTTTATTATGACAATGTCTGATCTACAAACGCATGAATTATATCGAATGAACAATATGAAATAATGACGATAAATTCCTCTACAAGCATAAAATAAATCCTATGAACAATTGAAACATTGGACTGAAAGTCTTCTTTGTGTGGGAAGACAAACATTTGTGTGCCCGTGAAGGGATGACACTAGAGATCCTCTAGTGCCACATCTGTGTTACACATCCCTGTGTGCCATGCCTTCAACCCACTGCCCTGCCTAGATCAGCCACCTCTCCAGCTGGGTGCACTATGCCAGTGGTGAGGGTACATGTGCATGAGCCCTGTACCCCGACAGTGCCTAAGTCCATTCTTAGGCATTGTAAGTGCAGTGCTGTCATTAAGAGTCTATGGTGCTGGGAGTTTGTCATTACAAACTCCACAACACCATAGTGGCTACACTGAAAACTCGGAAGTTTGGTATGTAAAATGCATGACAGAGGGCATCTTAGAGATGCCCCCTGAAACTCGACCAACTTCTAGTGTCACGACTGAGTGGCTGCTTAGGCTGCCATCAACAGACATTTTTCTGGACACCTTGGTCGAGAGCCTGTTCCTCTCGGGGGCCTGAAACAATGCACATCCTGCGACGAGGTGCTAAGCCTTCTCCCCCAGGATGGGCAGGGTTCACGAAGGGGACGCTTCAAAGCTTCAAAGGCATGCCGCCTTTGTGAGATTCTCCAGACCACTTGCCGCTTTCAGCAACTGGTCCCCACTGGTTCTGCCCCCCACTTAGGGTGAGAGAACCGTGGGAAAAACAAGTGAGGGAGAGAGGTGTGCCCACCTCTGCCAACACCACCCCTCAGGTGGGGGAGGCGAGGTGAAGCACAAGTCTGAGTCCCCACCATCTTGAGGATGGGGGGACCCAACCAACCAGGGACGGGCTCATGCCCTGGCACAATAGGGCGAACAAAGCGATACAAAAGGGGATGATGGACGGAGCGTTTGAGCAAATCAAACACTCACCCCCAGTCAACTGATCTGGGTTTAATCATCCATCACCATTCTTTAGCCCACTCAGCCACCCCATTTCAGACATGGCTATATGCAAATCAGTCTGACCCTGTGCCTCATGGGAACAGTCCAGCCCGAACTGCCAAGCCATGTCTTCCATGGACCGGAAACAAGCATCCTGGGACCGATTTCGGATTCATAATCCTCATCAGCCAGCCTATCTTGAATCCAGTGGCCAAGTGAGCAAGGGACTCACGTCTGAGCATATGCTGCCACACTTAGGGCGAACAAAGCGATACAAAAGGGGGATGATGGACGGAGCGTTTGAGCAAATCAAACACTCACCCCCAGTCAACTGATCTGGGTTTAATCCATCACCATTCTTTAGCCCACTCAGCCACCCCATTTCAGACATGGCTATATGCAAATTAGTCTGACCCTGTGCCTCATGGGAACAGTCCAGCCCGAACTGTCAAGCCATGTCTTCCATGGACCGGAAACAAGCATCCTGGGACCGGTTTCGGATTCATAATCCTCATCAGCCAGGCTATCTTGAATCCAGTGGCCAAGTGAGCAAGGGACTCACGTCTGAGCATAGCCTGCCACACTTAGGGCGAACAAAGCGATACAAAAGGGGATGATGGACGGAGCGTTTGAGCAAATCAAACACTCACCCCCAGTCAACTGATCTGGGTTTAATCCATCACCATTCTTTAGCCCACTCAGCCACCCCATTTCAGACATGGCTATATGCAAATCAGTCTGACCCTGTGCCTCATGGGAACAGTCCAGCCCGAACTGCCAAGCCATGTCTTCCATGGACCGGAAACAAGCATCCTGGGACCGGTTTCGGATTCATAATCCTCATCATAATCCTCATCATCGTGACCGTCCTGTCTCTGGCAATAGCGGTCGCTCCCCCACGCTCCCCTGACCAACGGGTATCGTAGCGCTTGGCTGCTTTGCTGCTCTGTGAAATTTCTATCTTTCTGTGCATCATTTAAAAGCGTAGCGCTTATTGCATATTTACAGCGCGTTACGATTGGTGCCTGGTTCGTTGCTGTTCTGCTCGTGCTTTGACATTGTATGTGTGCCTGAATCATTGTTGGGTGATCGTGCTGGCATTTTGCTGTAGCGCTTTAATTTAATTTGAGGTCCGCTTTGGATGCTGTGAAGATCCTTGCCTGCTTGCCCACACGCACTCGCCCCGTGTTCTTATTTATTTTTGCCGCCATCTTGTGACGGTGCCTCCCGGCCCGTAGCTCCGCCCCGCTCCCTCCTCCCAGCTGACCATCCCTCCCGCTAACAGATAAGGAAGACCTCGCCAGCCCCATTGCTGTGACCGTCCTGTCTCTGGCAGTAGCGGTCGCTCCCCCATGCTCCCCTGACCAACGGGAATCGTAGCGCTTGGCTGCTTTGCTGCTCTGTGAAATATCTATCTTTCTGTGCATCATTTAAAAGCGTAGCGCTTATTGCATATTTACAGCGCGTTACGATTGGTGCCGGGTTCGTTGCTGTTCTGCTCGTGCTTTGACATTGTATGTGTGCCTGAATCATTGTTGGGTGATCGTGCTAGCATTTTGCTGTAGCGCTTTAATTTAATTTGAGGTCCGCTTTGGATGCTGTGAAGATCCTTGCCTGCTTGCCCACACGCACTCGCCCCGTGTTCTTGTTTGTTTTTGCCGCCATCTTGTGACGGTGCCTCCCGGCCCGTAGCTCTGCCCCGCTTCCGCCTCCCAGCTGACCCACCCTCCCACTAACAGATAAGGAAGACCTCGCCAGCCCCATCGCTGTGACCGTCCTGTCTCTGGCAGTAGCGGTCGCTCCCCCACGCTCCCCTGACCAACGGGTATCGTAGCGCTTGGCTGCTTTGCTGCTCTGTGAAATTTCTATCTTTCTGTGCATCATTTAAAAGCGTAGCGCTTATTCCATATTTACAGCGCGTTACGATTGGTGCCTGGTTCGTTGCTGTTCTGCTCGTGTTTTGACATTGTATGTGTGCCTGAATCATTGTTGGGTGATCTTGCTGGCATTTTGCTGTAGCGCTTTAATTTAATTTGAGGTCCGCTTTGGATGCTGTGAAGATCCTTGCCTGCTTGCCCACACGCACTCGCCCCGTGTTCTTGTTTGTTTTTGCCGCCATCTTGTGACGGTGCCTCCCGGCCCGTAGCTCCGCCCCGCTCCCGCCTCCCAGCTGGCCCTCCCTCCCACTAACAGATAAGGAAGACCTCGCCAGCCCCATCGCTGTGACCGTCCTGTCTCTGGCAGTAGCGGTCGCTCCCCCACGCTTCCCTGACCAACGGGTATCGTAGTGCTTGGCTGCTTTGCTGCTCTGTGAAATTTCTATCTTTCTGTGCATCATTTAAAAGCGTAGCGCTTATTGCATATTTACAGCGCGTTACGATTGGTGCCTGGTTCGTTGCTGTTCTGCTCGTGCTTTGACATTGTATGTGTGCCTGAATCATTGTTGGGTGATCGTGCAGGCATTTTGCTGTAGCGCTTTTATTTAATTTGAGGTCCGCTTTGGATGCTGTGAAGATCCTTGCCTGCTTGCCCACACGCACTCGCCCCGTGTTCTTGTTTGTTTTTGCCGCCATCTTGTGACGGTGCCTCCCGGCCCGTAGCTCGGCCCCGCTCCCGCCTCCCAGCTGACCCTCCCTCGCCCCCCCGCCAACCTTTTATGACAGATGCTTTTGCGCTCAGCGTTCACGCGCAGCGGTCGCGCCCCATGCGCGCCAAAGGTAAGCCAAAGGTAAGCCCGTCTACACCCGTCCACGCCTGGACCGCGCCCAGCGCCAGACCCCCTGGTGCTTGCAAATACCCCTCCACCCACATAACGTATGACGCCGCCACCCTCCTAGCCCTTAACCCCGGACGCACACCTCTATGCTACGAAGCTGCCCCGGGACGTACCCACGGACCTTTCGCCTGCCACTCCTGCAAATTTACCAGCATCAAGACCCATACCACTTCCTCTAACCCCAAACACAGCTCCGACTCCAACCACCTGAAGTGCTTCCTGCTGAACACCCGCTCGGTCCACAGACACGCCACCGAACTCTGGGATCTACTTGACACTACATCACCGGACGTCGCCTTCCTTACTTAAACATGGATGAACGCATCATCAACACCCGACATCGCCATAGCCATCCCGACAATTACAAGATCATCCGAAAAGACCGCACCATCCAAACAGGAGGAGGCATCGCCATCGTCCATAAGAACTCCATCAAAATCACGACCAGCTCCGACGATAACCTTACTACCGCCGAACACCTCCACTTCCAGATCCACACCGACCCTAGGACCACACTCAGAGGCACCCTCATCTAAAGGCCTCCAGGAACCCGTAAACAATTCAGCGAAGACATCACTGACTTCATCAGTCCACATGCCCTCGCCTCCGAGAACTACATTCTACTAGGAGACCTCAACTTCCACCTGGATAAGAAAAACGACTGCAACACCACCACCCTTCTTGACAACCTGGCCAATCTCGGTCTCAAACAACTTGTTGATACCCCCACCCATGTAGCCGGACATACGCTCGACCCAATCTTCACCTCCAGCAAACACATCTCCTTCGATCGCACCACAGCACTCCATTGGACGGACCACAGTTGTGTTCACTTCAGCTACAAAACCACCTCGACCCACAACCCCCCACAACCTATCCCCCGAAGAAAATGGAACAAAATCACCACCGACCAACTCCTCACATCGCTCAACCAAAACACACCCGCCCTCTCATCGGACCCAAACCAAGCTGCATCAAATTCAAACAATGGATCACTCACAGCGCTGACGAACTAGCACCCTTGAAAAACCATCACCCCAAACAAGACAGAAAAAAGGCCCCCTGGTTCAACGATGACCTTAAGAAATCCAAAAAGCTATGCCGTACTCTCGAGAAATCATGGAGAAAAAACCCAACCACCGACACCATGACCACTTTCAAGGCAGCCACCCGCAAACACCACCAGCTGATTCGATCCACCAAGAAATCAGCATTCAAGGATCGACTCGACAACAACGCCCATAACAGCAAGGAACTATTCAACATCGTCAAAGAATTCACCAACCCCACCGCAGCCTCAAACGACATCACCCCCTCCCAAGACCTCTGCGATTCGTTATTCTCCTTCTTCTACAACAAAATTGCCGACATACATAACAGCTTCGAAAACAGTTCCAACAAACAATCCTCTCCACCTCCCTCAGAACCTAAAACCGCCCTCTAACAACCTCAGCGCCTGGAACCCAATCACCACTGAAGACACCATCCGCCTAATGAATTCCATCCACTCTGGCTCGCCAACCGACCCATGTCCCCACCACATCTTCAACAAAGCAGACTCCATCATCGCACCCCATCTCCGTGATGTCATCAACTGCTCCTTCCTCTCTGCTACCTTCCCAGAAAGCTGGAAACATGCCGAAGTCAGCGCCCTCCTGAAAAAACCCACAGCAGACCCCTCTGAACTTAAAAACTACCGCCCCGGAGGAGGAGCTTGGCGGGCATCCGTGATGGCCGCGTGAACACAGCGCTCTCCGGACCCCCGCCACTCCCGTCATGATATCCTGAACATATCCTGATTCTTCACGAGGATCTATGTAGAGGACGCTGGGCTGATCTTCCTGGGATTTTTGGAATTTGATTTGGACCCGGGGCGCCGAAGATACAGCGATTTGAACTTTCGGGGCCCGCCCTTGCAGTGCGCCCGGGACTGGGTGAGGCTCTCTGGCCGTCTCGGAGTTGAACAACAGCGGCAGGGGGATTGGACTTGTGGGTCCCCCTCTTAAGTTTCGGTTTCGATTCTGCCTCAGACTGAGACATTTGGCAGGGGAGTCTGGCCTGGGCTGGGTCCGGCGCACTAGACGGCTTATTCTCCTTTCAGGCTGGTCCTCTCCTAGTGGTACCCTTGTAGCTGCCTTTTGGTCCCGAAGACCTGCTTTCCTGTGGCCATTTCCATCGGGTCGAGTGAGTCTCCTGGTGACGTGGTTTCCGACATGGCGGGCAGAGGGGACCGAGAGACACGAAAGACCAAGACGCCCCTGCGTGGGGGCCCGGTCCAGTCTAACGTCATGGACCGCTACACCCATGCGAAGGGGTCCCCCGGAGCCGCCCTGCCTGGCCCAAGTGCGGTTGACCACATTGTGGACGCATCAATGGAACCGTCCTTGCAGGACATCATGGGCGCCATTTCTGGCATGAAGGAAACGATAGGCCAACAATATGAAGCCTTGGCCCACAAAATCGACACAGTGGCTATTGATGTGAACTTGATTCGGGCCGACCTATCTAAAACCAATGAGAAGGTGAAGTCATTGGATCTCAAATCATCCAGCCTCACGGCAGACGTCTCGGAGATACAGACGGAGATTGGCAACCTCCGTAGGGTGAACGATTTCATGACCCGACGCTTGGAGGACTTTGAGAACAGGGCACGTCGCTGTAATGTGCGTGTGGTTGGCGTTCCGGAGAATCCAGAACCGCACTCTGTTGATCTCCTGGTCGAGGACCTGATCCAGAACTACCTTTCTCCGTCTGGGCTGAGTAAATTCTTCGCAGTGGAGCGTGCCCATCGTGTTCCGGGAGGCCAGGGTAAGCCAGGCGCCCCGCCGAGGCCTATTGTTGCGAAACTCTTCCACTATAGGGATCGGGACGCTATCCTGCAGGCATCACGTGTGAAGGGCCCGGTGGCCTTTGAGAACGCCACGGTGAACTTTTATCCGGACTTTTCTCAACAGGTGCAGAAACAGCGTATGGGCTTCCGTGGAGTCAAGAAGCGTCTCCGGGACATGGGATTGCGCTACGCTATGCTTTTTCCGACCAGGCTGCGAGTTGAGTACAATGACCGAACCTTTTTCTTTGATCGGCCTGATTCTGTGAATGACTGGCTGGACTCTCTGCCGGACCGACCTCCTGCGGCTGAGTCCGCCGCCCACCCGGGTGGTGCTGAGGGTGGTGTAGAGAGCTGAACTATTTGTCTATGCCCGGGTCCTCGTGTAAAATAACCTCTTCTGGGATTCTATGCCTAAGTGCCTCTACTATCTGTGTGTTTTCCTTGTTATTTATCTTGTTGGGGTGGCTGGTGGGCCAGAGCCTTTCCTCCTCCGGGGTCTTTTTGTAGAATGGGGGTTCCTGGGCGACAGGCACACTGCATGTTGGGGTGGCTTTTTAGCTTCTTGCAGGGGTGCAGGGTGGGGGGTGTTTCCTTTATTGTTGGGGGGTGGGTGGATGGGAAGTTTGATGTTTATGTGTTGTGTTCTCAAGGCGATTCTATCTTGCTAATGATGTTTTTGATGTCATGCTCATTGGAGGGGGGTTGCGGCGTTGCTGTGTGGGATGGGGGTAGCGGGTTGAGGTTTATTTCGTGGAATGTTAATGGTCTGGGGGATCGTATTAAGCGGGGTGTGGTGTTGCGATGTCTACGACGTTTGTCTCCGGATATTGTTTTTCTACAGGAGACTCATTTAGTGGGCAATACATGTCGTGCACTGGATAGGTGGGGCTATCGCCTCGCCGCACATTCGGGGTTTACTACGTGTTCCAGGGGGGTGGGTATCCTTGTTCGGGCTTCCCTCCCCCTAGCTATTGATGATGTGATCCTTGATGACCGGGGGCGTTATGCCGTCCTCGTGGGTCACTATGAGGGTCGGACCCTTTCCTTGTTTGCCGTTTATGTGCCCCCCGGTCTACAGACCTCTACCTTTTCCGATTTGGTCCGTGTGTTGTTGACCCTCCCTGTTAGTACTCTCTTCATAGCGGGTGACTTTAATTCTGTGTTCTCCGGTCTACATGATCGTCACCCCCCTAGGGACACCCCTTTGGCCCAACAGTGGCTGGGTGGGTTTCTGGATACGTTCGGCTTGGTGGATTGCTGGAGGCTTATGCATCCTACTCAGCTTCAATACACTTTCCACTCTGGGGCCCATGGGAGTCTGTCTAGACTGGATTATTTCCTGATGCCTGCGGCGCAGTCGCCGGCGGTTAGTGAGATTAGACACCTCCCCCGGGGCATCTCTGATCATTCTCCGCTCTGGCTTTGTTTTGAGGTGGGGGTGGAGGCGGCGGGCCGGGTGGCTCCTATCAACCCATGGTACCTCACCTCCCCCGAGACCCGCAATCTCTTGATTAAATCTTTGGATAATTATTTTTTAGACAACGAGGGTTCCGTCTCCTCTGCGGTATCCCTGTGGGAGGCCTTTAAGACGGTGATTCGCGGGCAGGCCCTTTCCCTTATTACTGTATCCAAAAAGGCGAGGAATCGGGAGGTGGTGGACCTTGAGAGGGAGATTGCTGAGATAGAGGCTGACCTAGAATCGGATGTTACATCTGATAAACTCCACGCCCTGGGTCTGAAACAATTTGCTTATAAGTCTTTGGTCACAGATGCGGCTAAACTGATGTTTCGGGAGCAACAGGGTCGTTTGTATGATGTGGGGGACAAAGCGGGTAAATTATTGGCATGGTTGGATAAGAAGGAGAGGGCGAATCGTGTGGTGCCTGTGATTCAGAGTTCGAACGGTGTGAGAGTGACAGACCGGTTGGAATAGTTGAATGTTTTGCGGATTATTTTCGTGTGGTTTATACCCCTGTGTCTGAACGGGATGTTGATGACTCTCGCCTTTTGTTGCATGATATAGCTCTGCCCAGTGTTTCCGATTTAGACCGAGTCTCTTTGGAGTCCCCTTTTACTGCGGACGAGATAGCGACGGCCATTCGCTCACTCCGTTCGTGCAAAGCTTTGGGCCCGAATGGATTGCCAATTGAATTGTACAAGCTAAGTCCTGACAGGGTGGCGCCCTATCTTCGTACCATGTTTTTGGAATCCCGCGAACGGGGTATTCTCCCATATGATCAGCGTCTGGCTACGATAGTTGTTATTCCCAAAGAAGGTAAACCTCGGGACCTTTGTTCGTCTTACAGGCCCATTTCCCTGTTGAATGTTGAACCCAAAGTCCTGGCTAAGCTCCTGGCTACCCGCCTCTTGACGGTCATTAGTGGCTTGGTTCATCCGCATCAATCCGGATTTATCCCGCATCGCAACACGGCTCTTAACCTACGTCGTCTCCACAGAGCTGTTGCGAGGGCGGGGCTTCTGACGGAGCCGGCCATTTTGGCTTCGCTTGACGCCTCGATGGCCTTTGACACGGTAGAGTGGCCCTATCTTTGGGCAGCTCTTGAGAAATTTGGTTTTGGACCTGAGTTTATTGGTTGGGTGAAGTTGTTATACGCCGAACCCTTGGCACAGGTAGTGGTGAACGGTCGGGTTTCTGTCCCCTTCTGTCTTGGTAGGGGGACCCGTCAGGGGTGCCCCTTGTCTCCGTTGCTTTTCGCGCTTGCTCTGGAACCGTTGGCTGCGTGGCTTCGATGGGAACCTTCACTCAAAGGGATCCGTTGGTCACCGGATTTTGAAGATCGCGTCTCGCTTTACGCGGATGACATTCTTCTGTATCTTACTTCCCCGCGTAAATCTTTAAATGTCTTATTTGACGTTCTTACTTCGTTTGGTGCTAACTCGGGTCTGGTTATTAATTGGGCTAAGTCCTGTGTGTATGTTCTCTCGGGTGTTTTGCCCCCATTGCCGGACAGGTTTCCTGTCCAGGTTGTCCAATCTGGCTTCAAGTATTTGGGGATCTTTATTACGCTGGACTCCTCACTCCGGTTCGAGCGTAACCTCCTCCCCCCGCTTCTTAGACTGCGACTGGATGTGGCCCGTTGGCGTAAACTACCCCTGTCTCCTCTGGGCAGGGCTGCCCTTTTTAAAATGATGTCTTTGCCGCGATTCCTCTACGCGCTTCAAAATTCTTTTGACGACATTCCCGCTACCTATTTCCGAGAGATCGAGAGTCTTCAAAGGCAACTGATCTGGGACGGGCGTCCACGTATCGCCCTTGCGAAACTTACCATCCCTTGGTATGACGGGGGCATGGCGCTCCCCGATATCAAGAGATATTATTGGGCTACCCAGCTGTCTGCAATTAACCACGCAATGTATTCCCCGGGTCGAGATCCGGCCTTTGAGATGGATAGACTCCAGCTGCCGGGAGGGGATTTTAATAGAGCGCTTTATTCCAGATCGGCTGGGCGCCATCTTACGGGCCCGTCCAGGACCGCAGTCAATGTGTGGCACGCTGCGAATGTGAGTTTGGGATGGGAGAACCGACTGACAATGGCGACTCCGCTTTATGCTTCTGAACGTTTGGGGTGTCTCTGGTCTAATAAGGGCTTTGACCGCTGGGATATGATTGGTATATGTAAAGTGGGTGATGTCTGCGTGAACGGTAGAGTGAAGTCTTTCCAGGCCCTTAAGGCAGAATATGACTTGAGTGATAGAGAGTTTTTTCGGTATTTGCAGGTCCGGCATGCCCTGACCTCTGTTCTGGCTCCTGATGTGACCCTGCCCGAGTCCTCCCCCCTTGAGGATCGCATACTGGATGGACACCTGCCCGATAGCACTATCTCCCTTATTTACAAGAAACTGATTAATAATCGCGCTGATTTATTGATCCGACTTAGGGAGGTTTGGGTCGGTGACGGATTGGACTTGGATGACGAGGATTGGCAGTCGGCACTCTCTTCTCCGAAAGAGGTCGCCATCCCCGCCCGTCTCCGTTTAGTCCAACTTAAGATCCTCCACCGGGTATATGTAACTGGTCCGCGTCTGGTTGTGATGGGTTTTTCCCCAGATGGCTTATGCAAGCGTGGTTGTGGGATGAGTGCTACATTTCTGCATATTCTTTGGGAATGCCCGGTGGTAGCAGCCTACTGGATTGATGTGCTTGCGGTGATGACTGTTGTGACTGGTATTACCCTGCGGCCTGAGGCCCGACGATGCCTGTTGAACGTGTGGGAACCCACCGACTATTCTGTGACCCAGACCAGATGGGCGACCTTGGGATACATGGTCGCGAAGCGGGACATTGCGCAACTCTGGGGCGCATCCAGACCGCCCGAAGTCTCGGTGTGGGAGGATAACATGGACTGGTCCATGTTCCGAGAGAAGACCGTCTATGTGGCTAGGGGCAGACCCAGGGCGTGGACGAAGATTTGGGGTCAGTGGAATGCATATCGTGGAGATATTTGTACCCCTCCCTTGGTTGACACTCCCGATGTTACCTTATCTCCCTAGGCTGACGTTCCCGAAAAATTTTTCATGTTATTTTAGGATTTTCCTGCCCTCCCCGCTGGCCCCCCCCGGCCTTGCCGAGTCCCATTGATTTGCTTTTGTCTTCCTGATTAGTGTCTCTCCCCTCCGCCTTCTGGGCTGACTTGATTAATGTGCATTCGCCTTGTTTAGAGTTCGTTGTTTTTATGATTAATACAGAAAATTGTTATGTCCTGTCCTATGCTTTGAGCAATAATTGGTATATGCTTTGTGCCTGGCCACGAAAGTGATCGTTTGCTTTTTATGTTGTGCGTTGCTATTAGCGGCCAGCCCGTGTGGTTGTGGGCCCATCTTTGTAATTTTTATTTGATTGCTCAATAAAAGTCTTTAACAAAAAAAAAAAAAAAAAAAAAAAAAACCTACCGCCCCATATCCCTCCTCCCATTCCCGGCCAAAGTCATTGAGAAAGCCGTCAATAGACAACTCGCCGCCTTCCTCGAATCCAACAACTCCCTCGATCCCTCACAGTCCGGCTTCCGAGCCAAACACAGCACCGAAACCGCCCTAATCGCAGCAACAGACGACATACGAACACTACTGGACAACGGAGAAACAGTGGCCCTCATTTTACTCGACCTCTCCGCCGCCTTCGACACGGTCTGTCACAGCACCCTCATACAACGCCTCAGCAACATCAGCATAAAAGGTAAAGCCTTGGACTGGATCATCTCATTCCTAGCTGGTAGAACTCAGAGAGTCCGACTTCCCCCATTCAAATCAGAGGCCACCGAAGTCATATGCGATGTACCACAAGGATCTTCACTCAGTCCCACCCTCTTCAACGTTTACATGAGTCCCCTCGCCTCCATTGCGCGTCAACACAACCTTAACATCATCTCTTACGCTGACGACACCCAGCTGATCCTCTCCCTCACCAAAGACCCCAACACCGCCAAAACCAATCTTCACGAAGGCATGAAAGAAGTAGCCGTATGGATGAAAAACAGCCGCCTTAAACTTAACTCAGACAAAACGGAAGTGCTCATCCTAGGATCATCCCCCTCTGCCTGGGACGACTCTTGGTGGCCTTCGGATCTGGGCTCAGCACCCATACCCACTGACCACGCACGTAACCTTGGCTTCATCCTAGACTCCTCACTCTCGATGTCCAAACAAGTCAACGCCGTCTCATCCTCCTGCTTCAACGTACTTCGTATGCTCAAAAAAATCTTCCATTGGATCCCCGCCGAAACAAGAAAGACTGTCACCCACGCACTGGTTACTAGTCGACTAGACTATGGAAACACCCTCTACGCCGGAATGACAGCCAAATTACAGAAAAAACTCCAACGCATCCAAAACGCATCAGCGAGACTCATTTTGGACATCCCCCACCAAGATCACATCACCGGCCACCTGAAAGACCTCCACTGGCTTCCCGTCAACAAGAGAATAACATTCCGTCTCCTCACCCACGCACATAAGGCCCTCTACAAACTAGGGCCCGAATGCCTCAACACTCGACTATCCTTCTACACACCCACCCGCCAACTAAGATCCTCCAATCAAGGCCTCGCCGCAGTTCCGCGTATCCAAAGATCCACCATGGGAGGTAGATCCTTCTCCTACTTGGCGGCTAAGACCTGGAACTCACTCCCCACTCACATCCGCCTTACACAGAACCACATCTCCTTCAGAAAAGAACTTAAAACCTGGCTATTCGATAAATAATGAACCCCTCCCCAAGCGCCTTGAGACCCTCTGGGTGAGTAGTGCGCTATATAAATTCCTGAACTTGAACTTGAACATCAGCCAGGCTATCTTGAATCCAGTGGCCAAGTGAGCAAGGGACTCACGTCTGAGCATACCCTGCCACACTTAGGGCGAACAAAGCGACTGGGGGTGAGTGTTTGATTTGCTCAAGCGCTCCGTCCATCATCCCCTTTTGTATCTCTTTGTTCGCCCTAAGTGTGGCAGGGTATGCTCAGACGTGAGTCCCTTGCTCACTTGGCCACTGGATTCAAGATAGCCTGGCTGATGAGGATTATAAATCCGAAACCGGTCCCAGGATGCTTGTTTCCGGTCCATGGAAGACATGGCTTGGCAGTTCGGGCTGGGCTGTTCCCATGAGGCACAGGGTCAGACTGATTTGCATATAGCCATGTCTGAAATGGGGTGGCTGAGTGGGCTAAAGAATGGTGATGGATTAAACCCAGATCAGTTGACTGGGGGTGAGTGTTTGATTTGCTCAAGCGCTCCGTCCATCATCCCCTTTTGTATCGCTTTGTTCGCCCTAAGTGTGGCAGGGTATGCTCAGACGTGAGTCCCTTGCTCACTTGGCCACTGGATTCAAGATAGCCTGGCTGATGAGGATTATAAATCCGAAACCGGTCCCAGGATGCTTGTTTCCGGTCCATGGAAGACATGGCTTGGCAGTTCAGGCTGGGCTGTTCCCATGAGGCACAGGGTCAGACTGATTTGCATATAGCCATGTCTGAAATGGAGTGGCTGAGTGGGCTAAAGAATGGTGATGGATTAAACCCAGATCAGTTGACTGGGGGTGAATGTTTGATTTGCTCAAGTGCTTCGTCCATCATCCCCTTTTGTATCTCCCTGGCACAATAGGGGGTATACCCACTCCAGGGAAGGGACCCATTGGTCCCTGCCGTCTGCCTACCTGTAACGCCCCTAAATCTAGTATTTAGGGGGCATCCTGAATCTTGCTTCCTCAGATCCAGATACGACAAGAATGAAGGTAAGAAGAAGGACCGAAGAACAGTGCAGAGCTAACTAGAGGACGATGCCCACTGACTTGGCCCCAGCCCTACTGACCTGTCTCCCCTCGAACCTTCTCCTACGAAAACCCGATGTGTCCTGCAGCCAGCAAGCTCAAAAACCCAGGAGGACCTACCTGCCTTCACTTCCAAAGACTGCTTCTCCGGTGAACACCGGATTTGTTCAACTGCAACCTCTGGCTGTGGCCGGACACTGCAAATCCAGCCCACTCTGCACCAGCTGAACACGGCCCGAGCTAGAGTGGAAAAACGAGGTGGTCTCCCCAGCAATTGTAACCCAAGATCCAGCGATCCCAGACCAGCCTCAAGACCCCAGCCGACGCCTGCAGCCTCAATCCAGAGGATCCCCTCTACCGCGTCCAAGAGCGGGTAAGACTTTCTGATGCCAAAAGGCACCCCTGCACCCGACGCCCCAGGGCCTTGTGTGCCCCAACCATCGGTGCCTAGCCAACCCAAGACATCTCAACTTACCCCTCGAAGTGGTGGTCACATCCAGAAGATCTTCGTCCCCCAGCCTCCAGTGTTTCTTTCGATCAGAGTCTCTACATAGCAAACAACAGGTAGCCCGGTGCCAAACCACTCTCTGCTACCGGCCGCCCCAGTGCCGCAGAGGGTGCACCTTTTGTTCTGACCTGCAACCCCAATTGCCCTGAGCTAAACTATAGGAGCTTTGCTCCCACAGCCGTGGGGCCTGCTTGCTAGAAGCCACCAACCGGAGACTCCCTATCCTCCATAGGATAACACTGGGCCTCAACACTCTGCACCCAGTCGCCCTAGTGCAGCTGAGGGTGTAACAAGAGTGCATCACTGACCCTGGGGGACCCCTGAGTCTAACCCCAGAACCTTAACTCCCACAGTTGATAACTTACATTTGAATCGATAACCTGTTTTTCCTCTATAGGATAACATTGACAATTTTTCTCCCAAAAAATTTCTGTGTGGAGTTTTGAAATCTGAGAATATTCTTTAAAAATCGCACGAATAACCAAAACACATTTACTTACTTGTTTGCAGAAAATGTCCTAGTGTTGAATCTAGGTATCCAGCACTGAGTTAGAAAAGTAACAGAAAAAGTAACGTACCTGTAATTTACTGGAAAAGCCTATTCATTTCAATGTAATTTGTTTAGTATGGCAACCTACTGCATCCCCTGTAAATCAAAGTACAATTCCTATTGCATTTTCAAACTGTTCTACATTCAGCAACTTATTACTGTAATGTATGTAATGCTTACCTGTGCCAGGCTTGCTTGGTTCTAACAAAAAACAATAGTATATATTTTTTTATACAAAAACAATTGGCCTAGATTTCAGTTCTTGAGTGTGTGAATTCATTTGTGACTGAGGGTGTACATCAAATACTTAACACTGTCCTCTGATACTGCCTTACTGCTCGACCACTCTACCACAAATAGAGAGTACGGTTCTATCTAACTTTAACCTCTGCCTACCTCTGGGGCCACCTGGACTCCAGTGGAGAGGTGTGGCGCCGCGGCCAGGGCGACTGACGCTGGAATCTGGGGACCACGGTTCGATCCCCGGCTCCGGCGGCAGGTTAGCCCAGCACCATGTGACTCTGGGCAATAGCTCGCTTAATCTTCCCGACGGCCCCCAGCGCCTAGAGACCCTTACGGGTGATTGTGCGCTTTACAAATGTGGACTTTACTTTACTTTACTCCATACACACTGTACCTCCCTTTGGTGTAGTGTATATATGGAGCCAGTTTCCTACAGTTGCTGATGTCAGTTTAGTTGCTGGTGCTACCAATACTTGTGATGCTGCAACTGGTGGTCTTGCTGCTGTTGCAAGTATTGCTGTTGCTGCAGGTGGAGTTGGTGATTTTGCTAGTAGTACTGTTGCTGACAGCACTGCTGCTGTTACCATTGATGCTGCTTCTATTGACGTTGCTGCTGATGGCAGTTTAGCTGCTGGTGCTAACAATACTCGTGAGGCTGCAACTGGTGGTCTTGCTACTGTTGATAGTATTATTGTTGCTGCTGGTGGTCTTGCTGCCATTACTATTAGTTATGTTGCTTAGTTGCTTACGCCACTGCTGCTGTTACTAATGATGCTCCTTCTATTGGTATTCCTGCTGATGTCGGTAGTGCTGCTGGTGCTACTAAAACTTGTGATGGCATTGGTTTTGCTGCTGTTGCTAGTGGTGCTGTTGCGGACATTCCTGCTGTTACTAATGATGCTGCTTCTATTGGGGTTGCTGCTAATGGCAGTTTAGCTGCTAGTGCTAACAATACTCGTGAGGATGCAACTGGTGGTCTTGCTGCTGTTGGTAGTATTTCTGTTGCTCGTGGTGGTGTTGCTGTTGTTGCTATTAGTTCTGCTGCTGACTCACTGCTGCTGTTACTAATGATGCTCCTTCTATTGGCGTTCCTGCTGATGTCGGTAGTGCGGCTGGTGCTACTAAAACTCGTGATGGCATTGGTTTTGCTGCTGTTGCTAGTGGTGCTGTTGCGGACTTTGCTGCTGTTACTAATGATGCTGCTTCTATGGGGGTTGCTGCTAATGGCAGTTTAGCTGCTGGTGCTAACAATATTTGTGCTGCTGCAACTGGAGGTCTTGCTGCTGTTGCAAGTATCACTGTTGCTCGTGGTGGTGTTGCTGCTGACGCCACTGCTGCTGTTACTAATGATGCTCCTTCTATTGGCATTCCTGCTGATGTCGGTAGTGCTGCTGGTGCTACTAAAACTTGTGATGGCGTTGGTTTTGCTGCTGTTGCTAGTGGTGCTGTTGCGGACATTCCTGCTGTTACTAATGAAGCTGCTTCTATTGGGGTTGCTGCAAATGGCAGTTTAGCTGCTAGTGCTAACAATACTCGTGAGGCTGCAACTGGTGGTCTTGCTGCTGTTGGTAGTATTACTGTTGCTCGTGGTGGTGTTGCTGCTGTTGCTATTAGTTCTGGTGCTGACTCACTGCTGCTGTTACTAATGATGCTCCTTCTATTGGCATTCCTGCTGATGTCGGTAGTGCGGCTGGTGCTACTAAAACTCGTGATGGCGTTGGTTTTGCTGCTGTTGCTAGTGGTGCTGTTGCAGACTTTGCTGCTGTTACTAATGATGCTGCTTCTATTGGGGTTGCTGCTAATGGCAGTTTAGCTGCTGGTGCTAACAATATTTGTGATGCTGCAACTGGTGGTCTTGCTGCTGTTGCTTGTATTACTGTTGCTTTTGGTGGTGTTGCTGCTGTTGCTATTAGTTCTGCTGCTGACTCACTGCTGCGGTTACTAATGATGCTCCTTCTATTGGCGTTGCTGCTGATGTCAGTTGTGCTGCTGGTGCTACTAATACTCGTGATGCCGGTGGTTTTGCTGCTGTTACTAGTGGTGCTGTTGCGGACTTTGCTGCTGTTACTAATGATGCTGCTTCTATTGGGATTGCTGCTAATGGCAGTTTAGCTGCTGGTGCTAACAATATTTGTGATGCTGCAACTGGTGGTCTTGCTGCTGTTGCAAGTATCACTGTTGCTCGTGGTGGTGTTGCTGCTGCTGCTGATGGCACCGCTGCTGCTACTAATGATGCTCCTTCTATTGGTGTTGCTGCTGATGTCAGTTGTGCTGCTGGTGCTACTAATACTCGTGATGCTGGAGGTTGTGCTGCTGGTGGTGCTGTTGCTGGCGGCGCTGCTGATAGGGACATGCACATGTATGTTCTAAGGTGAGCATAGAAGCTTAGCAGAGCTGACACCTAGGATCGGAACGCGACAGAAAACAGGCCAATCCAGCAAAATAAAAGTGACCCCCCCCTCCCATTATCGAACCGGACAGCTTAAAAAAGGGGCCACATTTGCAAATCAGGCCAGTTTTGAGCTTGTAAAGACACGCTCAATAGGTGGTTTTTAGGGTTGAAAGACTGCATGCATTTTCGTTTGCTGCAGGCTATACTTCTGGTAATAACCGTAAAAACCGGCCCATCAGGCCATAAAACGGGCCCATAAACTGCTAAAAAAATGGCCCACACACTGACCTACCTATCGGGCACTTCCTGATTGACCCATGGGCGAGTCCGCCTCACCCACCCCGCAAGACAGCACTGGCGCATCTCAGCCCTGATGCCGTGACTGAATATTGCAGTCCCAGCTCCGATGCATTACAACTAGGAAAGCCGCGGCACTTCTCAGCAGGCTCTTCAGCATTCGGATGCTGCTGGGGCGAGAGTGCGTTCTTCACTTCTCCCCGCTTGGAGCGTCCCATTGTCCAGACTTCCATAGCGCCACGAGGCAGTTCAGGTGGCAGGCGCGCTAAATGACCTGCCGCAACATAATGAATGACATTGCTCTACATAAATAACCTCTTCCCTCGCGGTAGAAAAATGAAGAGTGAGCGTGTTTTTTCAGGTGTATAATTAACAGGCAGCGGCTATCTCCACCATGCAGACAGCGGGGCACCCATCCTTCGGTGATTGGAATTCTTTTCATTATTGCTCGGTTAATATCGTAATTTTAGTGTTTTGAGGTGATTTTGTGTGGAATGTGTTGTGCCATTCAAGTATGCTCACATACCTACACTATTCACATGCTCGGTCATTTTCGCCCAGATTCCCAGCCATTCCTCTCTAGTCACTCGCATACACACGTTCATGTCACTCACTCACTCACTCACAGGCTTCCTCTCTTCCTTGGTTGCTTACTCACTCACATGCACACTCATGCCACCCAGTCAGTCTTATTCTTAGTCACTTACTCGCATACTGATTCACGCACACAGATGTTCAGTCGTTCCTACCTACTCATTCCCACAGACTATCTCAAGCTTGCTCATTCATTCACATTCTCAGCCACTCGCTCACTGTCGCACACTCAGCCGCTCATTTATGCCCACATGCATACTCACTCACTTGGCCACACACTGGTGTCCTTCAGGGATGGCCCCCTCCCACTACATACAATCACGGATACTTAGTGCAATGTTGCACAAGTGGAAGGAACACATTACAGAATACTTGACTGCAGGGAGCTTCGCTAAGGACAGGGGGGTGGTGGAGGGCCAGGATTGGCTGGGAGGAACCCCGGAATCCAACATTCCAAATCTGGCCTGCCTGTTTCTCTCTGTTTCATTTGGAACATTCCTCGCCGCATGGTGAGAATGCTCCGACAGCGGTATAGCTGATCTGCCTCTCGTTATACTGGTCATTAAAGGCCCGGTCCCTTGTTATATGCTCTACCTGTGGCTGAGGTCTATGACTCTGGAGTTTAATAACCAGCGTATCCCCTAGCAGAGACCTGTATTAAATCCATATTTGTGGGTTTTAGCAATATTTGAAGCTTTATGCAGGTGCCATCTCTCTTCTCGGGGTTGTTTCTTTCGGAGGGAGCTGAAACGGTGTTTGTGAGGTGTACCTGAGCAAAGCTTCTGCATTTCTAGTGTCTTCTGGAATAAACTTGTCCCTAGGGGACAAGGATCAGCGGATATAGAGGAACACGGGTAATGTTTCACCAAGAACTGCTTAGTAGTGCACTAGACCAGACCGGAGACTAGTACAGGGCTAGAGATAGTTTAACTTTGTTAGAGAAAGTCTAGAACCTAGACTCGATATGCCTGCCGGCATGAGAAGGCTAGGGTTGGGGTAGGGGGTCCGGCTTTGTCTGAGGTGGTCTAGAATCTGTTCTCCAGGTGGCTGCAGGCACTTGGAGACAGCCCAGTTTATGATAGACTAGAACCTATGCTGCTATGGTTTACGGTTCCAGTAGATAACCTTGTTGGTGTTATAGAGTCTATTCTGCCTATCATACATTTGTAGATAGCTTAATTTGGTGTATGGAATCTATGCTCCATATAGGTTGATACTCCTGCAGATAGTGGAGTAGTGTGGCTCACTGGTTAGAGGCGGCAGGCCTGAGAGCAGAAGTCAGCCTGGGACCAGGGTTCAATTCGGACCTTGGTCAGCGGACTCGATAATTCTCACTTCGGTGCTTACTCTAATCAGTGGTTCCACTCGGCAACTCTGGGCATTAGCTTGCCTAATCTCCACAACGGCCCCAACAATTCCGGGGATGCCTGGCTCCACCTTGGGGACTCCCAGCAAGGGACCATCCCACAGGGAAAGCCAGGACGGGTTCCCCAGAGTGATACAGCGCCGGGACGCCCCGTTGCTGGGGCAGCTGTGCGCTTTACAAGTATACTACATTTACATTTACATTTACATAGCTTTGTTTGTGGTCTAGAATCTCTACTCTCTTTGGCTGCTTACACCTAGAACCACCTTTGTTTGGGTAGATTTTAATCTATGCGCTCCATATGGCTTCATGCTCCCGGACACAGCTTTGTTTGAGGTATAGAAAATCATCTCCATATGGCTGCATGCCCACAGAAAAAGTTTTACTTGAGGGAATCTGGAAATCTGAATATTTAAGCCTGAAAGTAGCTCTGTGCAAGTGTGGTTCTAAAGACAGATTTATGTGAGGAGTTTGGACCTCATTTACAAAGACTGTTTAAAATCTACAGGGAGGCCTTTCGTTTCAATGCTACGCATTACCTTCTAGGCCATTCGTTACAAGTTATGCAGAATATATTGGGTTGGTTTCCCCACCTGGTAAGGATCAATACCCTGGGGTGGGGTATTTACCATATGTGGTAAATACCTCATATTCCGAGTTGAGGAATAGTGTTTAACAAACCACATTATATACGTTTTGCCCTTTTTTCCCCAAGAATTTTCCTTCTGATAAAAATTGGCAGGTTTGTCCTGAGAAAATCTATCGGAGAAAAACTGTTAGGGTACGAGAATTGTCACCAATTTGTAATTCCAACCGAGTGCAAACTCTTGTTTGATCAAGGATTGGAATTCCCCCCATAACTTGTAATGAGGGTGTAGTGGTAATATCATATACCACTGTGTACCAGGGCGACAATGCTATTGCAATCGAATTGACTCACTACAGAAGGTGGGTAATTTTAGAAACTCAAAACATAACATAACATTATAGATGACACTTTATTACTTAAATGTGCAGTTAGTGCTTTAATTGATTAAAAAATAACTTTAATAACAGCTCAGTAAAATAGTTCCTACAGGAAATGTGCCCTTTCTGCAGGGGGCACCCCGATTTTCACCTTTGCTGGACCGTATGTTTTTGCTGGCTGTAGAATTCTGTGCACGTTAACCCTGCCTGCTAACCAGTGAACATAATTACATTGGCATGTTTAACTTACCTGTAAGTCCCTATTATATAGTACAAAGGGTTTCCCAGGCCTGTAAGTTAAATGTCACTAGTTAGTTGTTGCACCCATTGTGCCATCCACTACAGTGACAGTGCAAATATGACTGCAGGTCTACCATTTGCAGCCTCGCTAATGCAGTTCTAAACTGCAAATGTAACCTGTCAAAATAACCCCTTTTGCCAAGTCAAAACCTTCCTTTTAAATATTTATAAGTCACACTGATGAGGGCATTATTACCGATATGGCAGAGAGCATGATATATAAAAGTACTATATGTAGGAATGTAATGTTAAACATGTCCTTACAGTGAACAATCCCTAAAATATATTTTAACTTTAGCAAACATGGCTGTTCTATAGAAAATTGCTGGGTTACATATTACATTTATTTATGCCATTTTGGATAGGAATCAGCTAGAAAATACTTAAATACTTAAATAATAATTTGTAACAGTTACTAAACAATCCAACACTATGATGAAGTCGAATATTTGATAAATATTGAGGAAAAGGTCCTTTTGAAATGTTACCTTTTCTCTGCCTAATGCAGCTGGGGGCACCTTTTAATTTGCAGTCCTTCTTCTACCAGCCAGTAATTAGCATTTGAATAGTTGTGAATGGGTGTGAAAGGCCCCCAGAAGCAAACAATATGCTCTCTTGTGTACCGGGACAGAGAACTGATCTTAATGATATTAAGGCTGACGTCCTGGTAAAGCTACAGAGACACAACAAGCTAAAAGAAGCCTTTTCCTGCAACAGATCAACTGACCAGGGGCAACTTAACTTGAACAGTACCCTACTTTTTGGCTTATGACAACCACCCTGTGAGTCTCTGAATGTCTCTCTTGAGGTCCTGGGGGATTTGGAAGTGTACTCTTGTGGTGAACAGGGACCTAAAGGACTAAAGTCACATAGTAACATTTTTGACATGGACAAACCTGGTTAGTGTATCTGACCCATGCTGCATCACGATCAGCGTCCAATTACGCCTAGATCCAGGACTACTGCAACCATTGACTGTCATTGGCTGTTAATACTTCTTGGCACTATTCCCACTTAAAACTTTAAACATTCCCATCTTGGATTCCCCTTACTTGATGTTTGTCATTTTGGTGTCATTTTGTTTATTAAATATTTGACTTCATTTTTATAATTCGTTTTGGGATTTTCATTGTTTTGCATTTCTACTTTATTACTGTTTTGGTACTGCATAATTTCTTTAGACATTGCCTCTAAATTAAGCCTGCCTGGTCTGTGCCATAGCTATCAGGAGGTTGAGCACAGGTCATTTAGTGACGTTGAGAGTTCACCATGTCAATGGCTGTGAATTTTCCTTAAGGTGGGTAGTCACCCATCCAAAACAATAATCCAATTTCTTACAGTACCCTTCAAAATAGGATGCGCACTAAAAAACAAAAACTCCTAGCAGCTTCTGGGCAGAGATCTGGCTTTAAATGTTTTTGTAGGGGCTTTGCATTAGGCACTAGAATTTAGTTAAACACTGAGCCCTAAGGCCAAAGTTTTTAATCTTGGGTGTTTTTGGAACCATTTGTGTCCCTTGTAAAAATATAGGGATATTTGACTGGATGTTGGTTAGGATACAGGCATCCAACATCTAATTTGATCCTACTCACTCTAGTACTGAAGGATAAAATAAAAAAACATCACCCTAGAAGATAGTCCAGAGTTCCTAGATTTGATTGGGGAGGGAGGTACCAAGACATGCCGTAGGACAAAAATCCACCACCTAATCAACAAGGTACCAACTTAAAAAGATATCTCCTAGGTGTCCCTGGGTGACATGGCAATCAGTCACTTGGGTCCAGTTAAGGTGCACAAATCAGTGTCTGGAGTCCATATTCAGGGAAGGACACAACTAGACCCTTTGTTGTGTACAGTTATCCACTAATCTCCCTTAAGTGTCATGAAAGGTGAGGGGCATTTGCTTCAGTTCCCACCAACTGTGGCTGTGATGTCACTTGGTTGGGGTACATATGGGACCAAGGTGCCCACAGCCGTCACTGGTAGCAGCCCCAAGTGGTAATGGACACATTAATTACAGGCCCTGCATGGTATTCCCCATCACATACATAGAAACTCAAGATGGCTATGACTGGGGTGGAGACACCAGCCTGAAACAGTGTGTCTGGGCAGGTGTCTCTCGCTTCAGTTCCTGGTCTGCTCACAATGGCCACCAAATCGCTTATTTTGGTGGTCTTAAGACTGATTTTGCTCCCTGGGAGAGCTATTTCAGAGAGGATAGAGGTGACATTGTCAACTATCCAGATCTCAGAAATGAATAACCAGTCCAGTCTCTGATCAGAGAGTTGGACCCAAACTGGTCTTGGAGGTAGATCTGGAATTGATAAGGATACAATATAGATGATTAGAAAAGAGTCCAAGGTGGAGGGCTGGGCGTTAAGGTGCTAAATGGAGGGAACACTGACAGATTATTGGAAACAAAAATATTGTGTGAACAGAATATCGTGTCAAAAACATCGCAAACAAAAATATCGAGAAGGTAAGTGCAAATAAGTAAGTATAGATTGACTATTGATCACTCCACATGCCTTGAAGATAAAGTTATATATGTATCTATATATATATATATATATATATATGTATATACATATATCTATATTAGTGTCAAGGTACATATATGTGGAGTTATATATAGTAAAACTTTGCTTACCTATAGAAACGTACAAACGAACCGTCACTATATTCTTGTCCATGATATTGTTAACACAATATTTTGACCACATGACATTTTTTCTAAACACTTAACAGAGTCTAGAGGAAACAAGGTTTAGGATTGGCAGGAGGGATTTAGCTGGATTAAGAGAAGCCTAGGAAGACCACCTCACTCCAGGTCATTAGGGACACTCTCTCCAGTCTTGAACAATTCACTTAGAAATCATTGATTTCAGGTGAGTTAATTTAGATTTTTCACAGCCTGCTGGGCAGAAAATCTGGATTTTATTAAGGACACAGAGGCTAATATTATGCAAATCTCCTTTATTGCCAGCAGCAACAATTAGAAGAATATAGTACTTGAATGAACATTCTAGTGAAGTATAAAGTCCAATGAAGACCATCCATCTTCCTTCTTTGTCAGGCTGCGAGGAAAGATCAACGTAGAGAAGAATTGAAGGTACATTTTCCACCATGGAATCCAAAGGAAATCGGATTTCTTATTCTGAAAGAAAAGAATAACATTACCTAATATCCTTCAATTTAGAGGGAGGGTTTACATTCAAAGAGGAGGGATAATATTAGCCTCCGTGTCCTTAATAAAATCCAGATTTTCTGCCCAGCAGGCTGTGAAAAATCTAAATTGTAAGGCACGACACGGAGGCCATATTATGCAAGTTTAAAGTGCATAGAGAACATTATCAATGACATTAGGAATTGGTCTGAAATAACAACTTGTAAACATACTACCATTAGACCAATCTGCAGCCCTTAGGATATCTTGCAGACCACCTCCTAAAAAGAAGGCCTTTGAGGCTGAGGCACCTCTGAGAGAGTGTGTACCAAAAATAGATATATCTACTCCGCTTTCATACATGACATTTTTTACCCATCTAGCCAAGGTAGGAGAAGAGACTCATAAAGAAGAGACTCCTTTATGATGAGATCTATAAGAAATTAATAATTGAGATTCATTCATCCTTAAATTAACAGTTCTTTTCTCATATTCTTTCAAGCATTTAATTACACAAAGTCTTTCATTCTGAGGAAAAAAGGGGTAAAAGATAGAGGAAGACAAAGTCTTGGTTCTTTTCTTAAGATAAAAGCAAACCCCTTCGGGTTGAAGCGCCCTGCTAGAAACATCCAAAGCCTTAACATCCGAGGTTTTTCTAAAAGATACCAGACATAATAAAACTGTAAGTTTAAAAGAAATATGTTTAAGAGAAAGAGAAGTATTATCTCCCCAAGATGAAAGAGTTCGAAGAACAAGGAAAACATCCCATAAGGCAGTATATTTAAGAGAAGGAGGGTTTAATAATCACATGCTTCTCATTAACTTTATAGTTAAGAGACTGGCCAACAGAGATTCCGTTAATTAGAGAATGACCAGCAGAAATAGCGGATCTATAAACATTAACAGTTCTATAAGATAAACCTGATGTAAAGAGTTCTGAAAGATAGTTAACAACGTTGACTAAATCAGTTGAAATCGGATTAAAACATCATCAAAGGCACCAGCGAACCCATTTGTTCCATGCCAATTGATAAGTCTTTCTCGTGCCAGATGCCCATGATTCAGAAATGAGTCTGAAAGCAATTGACGAAAGCCCAGGGATTCGTCATTGTCTCCTGAAATCTTCCATGCCGTCAAAGATAGAAGGCCCTGCTCTACAAGAGAGTGGATGTGACCCTCCGGATCTAGAAGTATCTCTTTGAAAGAAGGAATCAAGATGGGAAAATCTATGCTGATTTCCAAAATGATTGGGAACCAAGCTTGGGACCTCCAAAGTGGAGCTACCACGACCATGCTCTGTTTCGAACGTTAAGCATGAAGGAGAAGGCGAGGAAGCATTGCAAATGGCGGGAAGGCCTAAGGCGCTAGTCCCCTCCAGTCTTGAAGAAAGGCATCTACCTTTAGAGCTTGAGGGTCTGGCCTCCAACTGAAGAAGTCTCTCAGATGAGTATTCACACGATCCGCAAACAGGTCTGTCCTGAAGGGAACCCATCTGGATTGGATGGCTAACAATATTTGTCTGTCAAGTCTCCAATTGCTGGAATCCCTGAAATTCCTCGAGTACCAATCTGCCACCCCGTTTTTCAACCCAGGAATGTGTTCTGCCGTAATCGTAATTCCTTTCTTCAAACAATAGGTCCATAAGCCTTTCGCTAGGTCTGTTAGACCCTTGGAATGTGGACCCCCCAATTTGCTGACATATCGTACTGTGGACACGTTGTCCATTCGTAAGGTTACACAGCATTTCATTGATTTCTGAGTAAAACAACGAATCACAAATGAACCTGCTAGTAATTCTAAGCAGTTGATATGCAATTCCTTCTCTTGAGGAGTCTAACGACCCCCTGTTGATGAGTTCCAACATCTCGCACCCCATCCTTCCAAACTCGCGTCTGATTCTATTATCAGGTCCGGTTCCTCCCCAAAAATGTCTCTGTTATTCCATGCTTCTACATTCTTCAACCACCAAAAGGAGTTCGGTTCGTGATACCTGATCTAGAGAAATTATTTTGGGGTAGGATTTTTTTTTTTTTTAAACCTTTATTTGTACAAAAAGGATATACAGGTCTAGGCCTACAACCAAACTGGCCTGCCACAATACGAAAATCAGACGAAAAATCCAAAGAGAGCAATACAGAATCAATCAGAAAGGAGCATGAGCAATACAATCTTAAAAAGGGGGAGAAGGAGAAAGGAAGTACTACACGGCCTGCAAACAGGAGCAAAGAAGGTTAATTTTATAATATAGGGATAAGGGGCATGACAGGCTTAGTGACAACATAGAAGGATCCAGAGTCCCCAGATAAACCGTTGGCAACAAAGAGGGGAAGGGGCCATAGTACAGGAGTGTCAGCACTGTATACATCGATATGAAAAACAGGTGCAGTAAATACAATCAATATGCAATGATTAACAACTTCGTCAGCCCACCACTCAGAAGTACATCGGAACCAGGACAGAGGGGCCGGAGGAGCGACTCCACCAAACCTACCCCATCATACGAACCTAGGAAGAGAAGGAAGGGGGGGGGGGAAGGGAAGGGGAGGGAAAGAAAGAAGAAAGGAAAAGAAAAACACAGACGAAAGAAGGAGTGCCGCTCAGAAAAGCATCCCGTAGCGAGGGATACAGAAGAGAGCAGGAATATTAAGAACGAGGGGGGTACGGGAGTCGCAACAGGAAGCAGCAATTATAAGAAGAAGAACAGCGACAGGACAGACCCCACCCCAAACACGCCCCGGAAGGCAGGACAGACGCAGCACTCCAATAAAGAAATACAAAAGGGCCATAGAACTGAGGAGAAAGAAACATCATAGAAAACCCATCCCACCCAACCCACCCTGCACCCCTGCAGAAGGCTACGGCCTACCCTCCAAACAGCGTGCCTGTCGCCCTAAACCTGAACCCGAAATGCAGTAGAGAGAAGAGAGAAAAGGAAGAAGGAGACAAAAAGAAGGAGAGAAAAAACAAAGAAATGAACGTGGGGGAGGAGCAAAAGGGCATAAACAAATACGGTCGGCCACAGCCCTCCGCCCAACCATAAACATAGTACGTGTAAACCAGAACGTCACGATCTCGAGCGCCATAAAGACTAACAGGGGGTCTCCCACAGCGCCATGAGTATAAACAACTGCGCCATGAATCCGTACACCAATAATCCACCGGGAGCCGTGCATCTCACCCCAATCCTTTCTTAACCACAATTCCCACCCACCACATGACAAATTGAAATGAGCAACACAATGCGAGGCAAGCACACAATTGAAAGAAAGTACGAGCAAGACGTAGACCAGGGAGGGCAGTTGATCTGCAAGTAGACAAAAGTGCAGATAGGTAGTTCGAATGTCTCAGCAATAGTAAGACAAACAGCAAAAAGTAGGAGGCCAGTCTCGTAGATCGGAACAGCAGTGGTGTACTTGCGAAGGAAAGAAACAACTCTGTCAAGGCAGCAACAGGAAGCAGTCCACCATAGTTCTCCGGCATCCGGGGAGGAACGGGCCTCCGCTCCACATCCAGGTCCCCCAACTCCAACCACTGAAGAGCAGGAAGTTCCAAAGCCACCGGCCCACAATCCCGTTGACGAACAGCGGCAGCAAGCTTCGCGGCAACCGAGGGGGGCGCGGCAGCGGCATCACCGGGACAAGAAGGGGTCAGGAAGAAGCGTCCACCCAAAATGGCGGCGGATCGCAACGAGTCTCCAGGGGCACCGGGGGCCAAGGACGCGCGCCAGGATCGCAAGGCACAAAGAACGTCTCCAATAGTAAAGTTTCGTGCACACGTCCCAGCCCCCGTGCAATCCAATGACCCAAGTCCGCCATCACGAGGAGATCGACAGCCCAGATCTTCGGCAGCCATTTTATAAATTAAGCCTCCTCACCACCCTCGGTAACTCTCGGGACAGTGCACAAATGCAGGACTTTACAGATGTCCCGGGGGTCCCGGCAATAGCGGCCCTGGCACAAAGAGGAGCACCGCCCAACTCGGGGGCCCGCCCGTACCACCACCGGCGCTCCCCACGATTAGAGTCGGAGCGCGCGGGGCCAGGGCCGCCGGACGGAGCAGCGGCGGGGGTCCCCTGCACGCGATCAGTCCCCGGAGCACCGCGCCCCGCACAGCCTCACCGCCACCAAGGCAGGCCCGGATCAGGGCAACCGGGATGCTCGCACAATGGCTCTCACAAGCGGTTCACTCTCTCGGCCGGGGCCTGTGGTCTCAACAACGCCTGGCCGGATCTCATAGGCGAGGCCCCGGCCGCAGCCCCACGGAGGCCCCGGTCCCTTCGGAGGGGCACAACTTCGGATTCTTAGCTCGCCGGAGCTTCCAGATCAGATGGCAAGTGAGAGCGAAATGTCACGATCATAGTTCCTCGAAAACGTGTCGTCTTTGGACAGGATATGAAGCAGGATCTACAGGTCAGGCCGGAGTGCTGACGGAGCCGAGCTAAAAGGCGACCATCACGCTCGCGAGCTTGGCTCCTCCCCCCATTTTGGAGTAGGATTGATTTAGTTTCAGAGAATTCACCTTCAATCTCTGGAGAGCTCGATAGTGCAAGGGACTCTGAAAAAATTGCTTGAATTGTGGATGAGAGTAGTACCAGGATCTTCGCGAAGGTTCTTAAGGGAAGCTCTTTTGAGCAAGTAATTTCCTGAGTTCTTTTCTCACTTTCCTTACTTTGTCGCCCGGGAGTCGAAGTTCCGCCTTCACAGTGTCTACCAAGAAACCCAGGAACTGTGTTTCTTGAGACGGAACCACACACGATTTCTTTACGTTTATAATGAATCCTAGGTGTTCCAAGAGACGAATTGTAAGATCTGTGTGGAGTACAATGGTCTCTTTTGATTGAGCCATTATGAGGATATCGTCGAGATATATGATTAGTCTCACTCCTCTCTGTCTCTGCCAAGCAGTGACGGGTCGCAGAACCTTGGTGAAACACCAAGGGGAAGAAGAGAGGCCGAAAGGGAGGCTGCAAAATTGGTAAAGTTGGCCCTCCCACGAGAATTGGAGAAATGTTTGATGGGGTCCCCAAATTGGGATTGTCAGATAGGCATCTTTTAGGTCTAGTCTTGTTAACCAGTCCCCTTTTCTTAAAATGTTCCTTAGAAGGTGTATCCCTTCCATTTTGAAGTGTTGGTAGACTACCCATTGGTTCAATTCTTTTAGGTTTATAACTGGTCTTTGTTCCTTGTTTTTCTTTTCTACAAGAAAAATATTGCAGAGGAAGCCTATCTGAGTGCTCTTCATGATCACACCCTTGTTTAATAATTCCTGAACCTCCTGAGAGACTAGGAACCTGTCCTTGACAGAAAGGTAATTTCTCGAGGACATCTCGTCTGGAAACGAGTATCTATACTATTTTGTACCCTTTCACCGTATTTAGAACCCAAGAATCTTTGCTTACCAAGTTCCAATTCCCAGAAAATTGAAGTAGTCTCCCTCCCACCTTTGGAGGGGTATCTGAAGGGTCTTTACAGGTTCTTACCTGATGAAAAGGAACGTCGTCTCCGTTCACCTCTGAAGGGACGTCCGTGATTTCCCCGTCTCTGAGGGTAGAACTGCTGAGATCCTCCGTAGTTATTGTTGAATCTGCCTCCACCACGGGCCATAAAGGGTCTTGTGTTAGAGTTCCCGCGGCCGGGGAAACAACCCCGTATTCTCCCGGCCTGGGTAAAAGCACGATCCTGAAATACTTTTTTAATCTCTTTTTGAGACTTTTGTATGGAGCTAAAAGCACCAACATATTTGGCCATGTCTTTAATAAAATCTTCCCCAAAAAGGAAACCTTGAGAATTAGGCCCTCCGTCATTTTTGGCTAGCTCGATTAGTTTAGGATCAATCTTAAGCAACACTCCTTTTCTCCTCTCTGTAGAGATTGCTGTGTTAGCATTCCCAATAAGGCATATAGCTCTTTGGACCCATTCCCGAGTTCTTTAGGGTCAATTGTGGAGTCTCCCAAATAAGCTGATTCAGCCATCTCAAAAATCTTTGTAAGGGGGCCTTCCGTATCAAGAAGGCGGTCCTGACAGGACTGTAGGCCTGTGTCCATGCCCTTTCTTGGATCTCTGGATGTTTTGGCTATGAAAGCCACTACCTTTGGGTCTAAAACTGGAATATGTACAATTGGTTTTCTGCGTGTCCTGGATGAGCCTACGTGCAAGGTCATGACTGTTCCCAACTACTTGCCAGGTTCCCCTTTAACGGAGTTGCCTTGTGCAGGAGGCCTGTTTACCGATCATATTCCTTTCCGCGGGCACCCCTTATGCCCTTCCATACTACTACCTAGGAACTGAAGTTATGACACGTGGGTGAGGCTCAGTTGACCGGCGGACAACGGCTAGCTCCCCTCCAGTGGAACAGGATGTGGAAACTGCAGAGAAGTAAAACAAGACCAAACATTAGCAATGATGATACTTAGAATAAATGCAGCCGCACAAATCACTTGTAGCAGTCGGAAGACCACCGCCCTATTCTTTGAACATCCTGTCCCATCACCTTCCAAGCCGTGGCTTCAGTAGCTGGCCCAATCCTGAAAGAATGGGTACCAAATTTGGAGGTCTGCCTCCTCCAGTGCCAATGCCAAGATCCTCCCAAACTGGAACCTTGTGAGGGGAGTGCCATCCTGGTGGATCAACAATGGCCCTCCTGTGCCCCTTGGCCCGCAGGCCATGCAGACCTCCAAGTTGCGCACCAGATAGCACAAGCTCCTCAGAGCAGCTTTGTGCAAGATAACGTGATCCCCCACCCCATCTGATCCATTTTTGAGCTGGGGATTGATAGGGATACTGACCCTGCCTGCAGGTGGATAAGGGCAAATTGCATCCCACCCTGCCAATCGTTTTTATTACGTGCCACCAATTCCCCAACTCTGAAAGCACCATAAAAGGCAAGGGAAAGGGCAGACCTGAACCGTTGGACCTCACTGGTGGATCTACATACTTTCCCCAATGCCCCCATGAGGGCTGAGAGCACCTTAATGCTAATCGGATGTCTAATGTCCCACTGGGCACTGTGCAGGTGCCTTGGAACCAAGAATGAGCCCATGAGATCCCTATGCCCCAGCATCTTTGCAAAAAAGGCTATTGCTTTCATTTGGCACTTTGCACATGCCACAGAACGCCCACTGTCCCTCAATTCCCTTATGAATAATATGACGGATGCTGGCTCGTGCTATGCCCTTTCCCAGCCCTCCCCCAGAAATGCGCAGTATGCGGTAATGGCCCCCTCATAGGCCCGCCTAGTCCTGGGTGCTAGCTGCCACGAGATCTGGTAGGTTGGGTCACCAAGCTGCCACAGATGCTTCCACCGCTTTCGGATGATAGGACCTGAAAACCTGCATCTTAAAACGAGACAATGCGTCAGCCACATGGTTTACTTATTCCTGGGACATGCCTAGCCCTAAACATCACATTTAATCTCATACATTGCAGCCCAATTTCTTTAACCCGTTTGCTGCGCCCATCGGCCAACGGCTGTCGCGAGCACTACCTACGTAGTGCTGCGCACGTCCGTTGGCCGTTGCGGCCACGCCCACGCAAGAAATCACCTGTACCGCGGCGGAATTTATGTTGCGGTAAATGGGTTAAGCAAGCGAAGCATCATCTTACACTTGACAGAATGCTGATTGATGCATTACACCACCCCCGTATTGTCTTATCAGAAAATCACAGACTGATTGCAAAACTAGTGTGGCCAAATGTTCAAGGCCACCAAAATGGGGAAGAGTTCCAGAAATGAAATGTTATTTGTTACACCGGTGTCCACACACCACTTGAGCCAATGTTGCGCCGCCCAGTGGAAACCCAGAATGGCACCAACACCCTCACTCCCTGTCGCTTCTGTCATGAGGCCAAGTTCTGGACTGGACCTGGACGGGCTGCCCATAGTACTGAGCCATTGAAATTGTGCAGGAATGCCATCCAAATATCCTGCTTAACCTCGCTGGACAAACGAATGTGGTGATGTTTTTCTTTCAGCCCTGACATTGCCTGTGGAATGGAACATGAAAAGGGGCGGGGTTGATTCTTAAAGCAAAGTTAAGCATACCCACTGCCTTCTGTAGTTGATGCAAAGTGACCTTTTCTTTGTGCAGACAGTCTTCTAATGCTAGCGTGAAACCTTCTACCTTACTCAATGGCAAGCGTGACATGCCATCAACAGTATCCAGCTCTATGCCCAGGAACTCAATTTGTGTGGCCGGCCCAACTGTCTTTCCTTGTGCCAGGAGGACCCTTAAATCCCTCATGAGTGAGCAGAATGCTTCTAAAGCCCTGCCACACTCCTGTGACTGTGGCACTCCCAAAAACAAGAAATCATCTAAGTAGTGCAATACCCAGTGGTGTCTGGTCACCTGCCTGAAAACACACTCTAGAAAAGAGCTGAATTTCTCAAAATAAGATCAAGAGACCGAGCACCCCATTGGCACCCCATTGGCATGCATTTGTCAATGTAGAACTTCCCCTCTAACTGGAACCCCAAAACGACTGCAGCATTACAATCTCCTAATCCAATGATGCGTATTTCATGAAGCACAAAGCCCCATCAATAGCATCATTTAGTGACTGACACCTGGGAGCAGATAAATTATGGATCAATCGGAACTTCCCGGTTCCTTTTTGGGTACTACACCCAGAGGTGAGCAGACAAAATCATAAACACGGATTGAGTCAAAAGGACCTGCCAGCCTTCTCAAACGCAGTTCCTTTCACACTTTATCTATGGCCACGGGCATGTTCTCTCTCACTGACTGCTGATTGTGGCAGTAAGGACCCCCACAGTAGCCAGGGGCAGGAATCCTGAGACCATCCATTAATCCCTCCAACAACAACTGGGCTGTGCTTGGGCAGCAGTATTTATTTAACCAGGGTATCAAAGCCATTGTGTTTATGGGTGAGTGTGCCTTAGTAAGTGATAGATTCTCCTTCCTGGTTTTTACCTCCCTTGTCCTTTTATTTCTTGAAACACTTGAATTCGGGTAGGAGGATAAAGCACAGAAAGAGCAGGCATGCCTGAATTTACATGAACCATTGGGCCTTGTGCATGTCCGCATGTTGAAATCCCAACACGCTCCCTTCTGGCTACCCCCTAGCCCCCACTATGGGGTGTACCTGACCGAAAGGACTGCCCTTTTGGTGTGTCCTGGCTCGTGCTTTTCATGTGCCACAACCACAGAATTACATCTATTTGATCCCATGTTAGGGCTGGGTAAGGGGCCTTCGTCCTTCTAAATGCCTTGTCATATTCCTTCCAACACATTCCCCTGTACTCATCATGTGCACATGTGATCCTATTCTGATAGCACACCAATTCAGACCCCAGCCCAGGGAACTTCTCCACCATCATCGCATGGAAATTTGAAAATGCCTTTATCCAGTTAAGGAAGGTTTCATCAATCTTTTTCCTAGTGCGCCAAATATTCACCTCCTCCCTCTCACGCTTGTCCACTAACAAAGAAAACATATTCACATATTCCCCTTTCCAGATTGGCTCCTTCACATCCTGTGCGATGTGCCTACCCAGACGTTCTCTGGGTGTGCGCATTTCCTGCAAACTTAAACTCGCTAACTGTTGCTCCGTAATTGCAGACGTGCCTGCTGAGGTTCTGTGAATTCTGAACCCATGGGTTCCATTTTGTGTATGGCAGCCATTTTGTGGTTGCCCTCACATAGGCCAATGATTGTGGTGAACTAGTCTTTTAAGGACATGTACACCTTAGCTCGAGTTCATGCTGACTCCTGTTTGACCTGAGTGAACTGACCATGCTGCCTGAAGCTGACCTTGTTAAACCAGTTCCTGCCCTTTAGCTGATCAAGATTGAGCATCAAAGCACAGGACATTGTAGAGTTTGGTATGCACACACACACCCCTTATCCTGCTTCTTATCTGTTTTCTGTTCCTTCTTTTATGGTCTGTTTATGATATGGGTTGTGGTCCTTTTATTATGGGTTTGTCCGGCTTGTGTAAGAAGGAATGTTAGGCATTTTGCATGCTTGCAAAAGCTAGAACTGCCCCTTACTTGTATGCTGAAGTTTGTAACCCTAAGCATATAAAAGGCCTCTGTTTTCTGTATTCTTCAGACTACCTCATTCAGTTGCTACGGCTTCTGTGTGACGTGGCCTCACTTATTAAATTTAATAAAGATTTCTTTTCATATTTTCAGCTTCTGTGCCAAGTTCTTTTTTTATTAGTAAGTATTCCCTGAGAATGAAGATTACAGTTCTTCAAATGGCGCGGCCAACGTGGGCTTCATCAGAGAAGTGACTTTCTGTGGGAGTGATCTTGTCAGAGGACTGAAATCTACTGAGGAGGACAGGACGGGACTCTACTACTCTGTGCACAGGAATTCTGGAGATTCTTCGTCTTTGCAGCCCAGTATATTTCTGCTCTTCCTGATTTTGATCCTCCACATGATGTCACTCCTGACTGAGAACCTTTTTGGCGTGAGTATTCTAAAAAAGACCGTTAGGTCATGTAGAACTTGACAGTTAGAATTTGGATAACCTTTTGATCAGTAAAAATAAGAAGTACAAGTGGGTCGCTCCCACGACTTTGTTTGGTTTCTTGGTTTTGATTTGGTTATTGCAGTTACCAAAGCCGAGGGTCTCGTATATTTGCGAATATATCGTTTTTGATAACCCCTTGAAGTTTGAAGCTAGATTAGTGAGCTATAAGATGCCTGGTCTTAGCAAATTTAGGACTGTAACTTTGGAACTTTGGAATTTGTGTTGGCCAACTTTGGATTTGAATAGGTTTGTATATGCGAATTGCAATTTGTGTAGAACAAGTAATGAGGAGAATTTTCTCTATTTGGTTTAGTTGAACGGTGCACGTACGAAAAGTACATTAAGCACTACATTGATTATAATATTGTATATTTTGCAATATTTTTTGGCATGCCTGTTTAAAAGCTCACATACGAAGAATGTGTGGCTTTATTTGGAAGGTACCATAGTGTGATGTGAAGTAAATTAGCCGGCTTCCCTAGAGGGAATATCTAAATAGGTTTAGATTTACAAACATATTTCTTCCTTGGTGATTTTGTATTCCCAGGGAATTAAAATATGACATAATACATATAAGGATCCTTTGTTCTGCGCAATGTTATGAAGGAAGATATGCAGAGCGATTTATTTTGGTGTTCTGCTAGCCAAAGCTAGTGAATTGAGTGTATTTTCGCTTCTTGGACATACATCAGTCTGTTGGGTGTTTTTGCAGTCTTTTGAAACACAATTGAGAAGCGTTTCTTGTAAATATGACTTACAACTAGTATTTACAAATGGTTTGGTTTAAGTACAGTCTGTGGGCTGTCCTTTGTTTTTGTTCTGAGTATTGGTTTGTGGTTTAAATGTGTGTTTAAATGTCTATGTGGTTTTCCCATTAGTGCAATTTCAGTAAGTGAATAGCGTTGGCGCTATTTATGAAATGCATGGCTAAAGCGCGCCGTATTGTGTGTCCTGAGTGTTTCACCCCTTTCTGTTTATGTCTGAAATAAGGGATGCAGCTTGCTTTTATATGTGGTATTATCAAAAACGATTGGGTTTATTAAAAATAATTATTAAATTATGAAAAATAATTATTAAAATTAAGTGCTGCAAAATTCGTTTTTTACTATTCATGAAGCTTAATGCTCATACTGTGACCTCCTAGCATTATAATTTAATTTGAGTTGTGTTGCACTGCATAATGAAGACATTAGCATATGACATTTCACTTAGCGCCGGCGTAAAAAACTCATTTGTCTAAGGATTTACATGAGATATGTCTAATGTCTAATATCTGTAATGTGTAAAGAACATTCTGAGGATGATTAATATGTAACATACTTATAGGATATTTATTTTTAAGTGCCCCAAATATCAAAGTCGAATTTGGGTATTTCTGCCATTTATAATAGCTTTAAAGTGCTTTAGGCTTCAGTAAATGCATACATTTAGGTATAAAACACAAATTTGCAGGTTGTTCCCATTTGGGGTTGTGTTAAATGGCTCAGTGAGCCAATGTGCCTGGTGCAGAGGTTTGAGTTTAATATCAGGGTTGAAGGTTTTTAGCTTTGGCTGGACCTAACTGAGACCTTCATCTATTTAAGGTTGATGAAATGAGTACCATTGCAAACAAGCATTTGTTCTAAAAACTGGTATGTGTGTTATTATGTTCTGCGAATTATTCACAGTAAATGTTTTAATAATATAAGTATAGAAATAAATTATAGCCCCTAACAGGAGTAATATATATATAACATGTGTTTTAAATAGAGTGAATTATTGCAGGTTAGGAGGAATCCGGAAGGCCTTTTGTCTTTGACAAACTTCTTAGTGAGCAGAAGCAGGGAGCTAGGACAGCTGCAGAGGCTGGCTCGAGTCCCGCTGAGGTGTTATCTTTAGTTTCCCTGTAAACAATGGAAGGAGGCTGTCATGTTGACATTTGTAACCTTTTAAATTAGGGACTTGTCTCTGTGAAATGCAGAATGACCTTGCTAAACAGGCCTCTAAAAGGAAGGGTTTCTGGTTTCTCCACAAAATTAAAGAACTTAGCCCCCACATGCATCAATCTAGGATTTTGCATTTCTTAAATAGCGAAAATTAAGGAATCGCTATTTAGGAAATGCAAAATCCTATGCATCAAGAAATCCTAAAAGTTTTTAGGATTTCTTAATTTTTGGAAATTGCGATTCCTTAATTGCGAATCGCAATTAAGGAATGGCATAACATTGATTCCTATGGGCCTATAGGCCCATAGGAATCAATTGCGTTTTGCATATTTTTTTTTTGCACTCGCAATTTGTTGATGCATTGCAAGGGTGCAGAGGGGGGTCCAAAGGACCCCCCCCCCCTGCACCCCTGAAATTTATTTTCAAGTGCATGTTTCACACACACATGTCCTAAGGACATGTGTGTCTGTAAAACGCAAGTTTAAAAATGCATTTTTTTGCTTTTTTAAAATTAATCGCAAATTAACACGAGGGTCAACCTCGTGTTAATTTGCACTTCCAATTTCAAAATTCGCAATTTTAAAAAAAATGATGCATTGCATTTAAGGAATCGCACAAATGCGATTCCTTAATTGCATTTGCATTTTTAAGAAATGCAAAAAATAGCGAATGTGTGATGCATCCCAAAAACGTATTTAGGAAGTGCAAACGGGCGAATTTACCGATTCGCACCGTTTGCACTTCCTAAATAGGTTGATGCATGTGGGGGATAATTCCAAAGGGAAAATATGAAAAAGGTTTCTTTGAAAGTCCCAACATATGCTAAATGCTCTGCAGAAATGATATATTTGTATCTCTGCCTCTAAAAAAATAATGTCTGCTAGTTGCTTTTATTTGACCGAAAATGAAGCATTGCATTAAGTCTTAGACAGGAAATAAGACAAAGCTTTTTATTGAAATTTTGAAGGCTACATGCCCAATTGAGAACGAATTGTGGCGCAAGGCTAACATGGAGTGTCAGTGAAAGAATTTTACTTTTGGAAAGTTAAAAGGGCTTCATGTTGTAAGGTGACTGACAAGATGGTAACAGTTAAGTAATGGAAATTTATTTTTGTGTCTGTTAATGTGTATTATGTTTTGTCTTCTGATTAAAAGTTATAATTGATGTCTGTTTGTTATGAGAAATGTCTCTCTTTTGTGTGTTGTGTATTTTTTTTTGCTTCTGCTCACAGATCATCCATGGATTGCTCTGGGTGATTTTAAGGCTGACAAGACACGTGAGTTTGGTTGGTTAAAATGAGATGTGTTTTTGCGTAACTCCTTTGGAAAGAAATGTCCATGCGTTTTTCATGTTTGTATATTTAGTTCTATCATGAATTGTTCTTGCTGGTTCTGTGTGTCTGAAAGTTGTATTTGACAGCAGATATCCACTAATTGGTGATCTACTGTCAAAAAGGAGGGTAAGGATTTTAAACCTGACACGGTGTTATGCGTCACCGCTCATTTATATATGCTATTGTTTTGTCTATGCTTTTTGTGCTTGATATACAGCGAGTATATCTGATGGCTTGACATGTCCGTTTTGTGCGTTTCTTTTTGCATGGTTTTTGTTTTATGTTGCTGCTTATGATACTATTATGAGTTTACCTGTGTTGTGAAGGGATATACATGACGATATGTATCCTGTACAACAGCTGGGTGAATTTGCGCTAAATTTCACAGATATGATATTTTTTCATCCTGTGAGCAAGACAGACAACACTTCACCAGTGCATGTCAAATTGGGCTATAATGGTATTTGAACAAAAATAAAAAAGATATACAGGAAACAAGGTTTCACCTACAGTCACATTACTGCCCCCTTTCCTGTAAGGAACAGGCAGCCCTAAAATTATGTATCCTGAATTGGACGTAAGGATAAATTATAGATCTGTGACTTTTGTGCATGGTGACCTAATTTTTACATTACATTAGTCAGTTTTGTTCTGCTTCCTGAATAGTGTATGGCTTTGTACCATAAAGGAAACAAGGCTTAATTTTTCCCCTGATTGATGTTGCATCGTGCCTAGTAATTGGGGATTTAAGCTGTGTCATAGTCCCATTTTCCCTTTTCCATATTCCTTTCACCAGTTAGCCTTCTTTTTGTTATTATTGTATTAGGTTCACACTTCCAGATTGCAGTAATGTACTAGGAACCCCATATTATGTATAAATCCCTTTTATATAACTAGACTGGTTTTTAAGAATTTTCTTTAGGCCTACCTCGATGTTTTCCAGTCTGACCGTCATGGTAGTGATGGACTGGTTAACTGACTCAATGCTATTATAAGACAAGTTTCCACATTTTGATTATTAGCCTGTGTATTGCATAGTGCACTTGATGCAAAGTTATTAAAAGGGAGTATCTACACGTCCCTGATAATCTGTATCATGTGATTTCTCTTTTGAAATGTTTTAGATAAGGAATTTAGGAACACCTATATGTAATTATTGAGAGAAAAATGTGTTTACCCCATTAGATGATGCCACTATGTGTGAGGACATCCATTTAGATAAAATTCTCATATAGTTATCTACCCTTAGATGGTAGAGGATATGCTCTCACATGGAAACCCAATTGAAGAAATTAGAGGCACTGTTTTGCTTATTGCCTTTGTCTTTGTATTCTATGAGAATGACAGTGTATTTTAGATCACAATAGTTCCATGGCGTATAGCCACTCCTTTGAAGATTGCAGGCCACCTGTTTGCAGTCCCTTTGTTAAATGAACTGTTTTTGTACTAAATTGAAGGACAATAACAAATGTGTCCCATTTCCTACGTCACTAGGTTCTGCGGAGTTAAGTCATAATAACCTGCGGAACTCACCCACAATCCCATTAGCGACAGCTAACAGATGAAAAGTCCCAGCACCCAGACAGCGATCGCTAGCGTGCCATCAATAATATCGCCAAAGTATTGTGCTTGCTTCATCAGAAGGCGATGAACATCAAAAGAGCGAGAAGGAGGAGCTGGTTTTGCCACAGAACCAGAGTTTCAGTGCAAAAGAGCAAAAGAATTGAGGCTTCAGTCTTCCACCTGTCATGTACTGGTAACCTCTGACAGTGTGCAGTCCCTTGAGTCCCTTGGCCTGAGTTTTGGCCACACACCCCTTTTCCTTTGCTCCAACGGAAGTGCAGTGCACCGGAGGATTCGAGATTGGCAAAAGGCATTACATTACGGTGCCCATGAAAGAGCAGCCTGAGCGTTATCTGACACTGAGTAATGAGTGTTGGAGCCTGAGAATGTAGGCCCGGATCTGCATAAAATGATCTGTGCCCTTGATCAATGGAGAGCACGCTATCTGTAGTGCCTGCCGTAGAGAAGAGATATTGGTGCACTGCATTGAGACATTGAGACTTTCGAATGAGCTATGAGTGTTTGCCAGGAGGGCACTCCAACGGATACTGAGAAGCACCATTTTCATGAAAGGCCTGAATGAAGAGGCCCATGTGGAAGAAAACAACAGAAAAGGATTTGATGAACAATAGAAGCCTGCCGGAGAGGCTTGGATGGACTCTGGGTATTTCCCGTGCGATTGCATAAAATGGGTGTTAGGAGACTAATTTTTGCTATTTTGCTGGCATTGTTTTAAAGTAGTATTCTGTTTAGTAAAAGCAGAATAAAGTCCATTCTCTGTGGAAGAGTATCCCTTTTCATCTCAGAGCATTAATAAGGATCACCACTGTTTCACCTGATCATATAATAAGTTACTGAAATGCATAGGAGCCATAAAAAAAATGTTACTAGATAATTTTAGGATTTGCTTTCTGCTTAGAGTTGTGAAAAATGATACTTTTGTTTGTAATAGTGGTCATTACTTTCTCCTGTTGTCCATATGTTCTTAATAACATGTTTTCTAGTATTTTTAAGCATGACGTTGTCTTTTGTGGGTTGGATTGTTTTTGCTACCCAATTGACATCTGTACCCACCTCCCAACCTCTTCCTACTACTACTTCTTCGCATTCTTTCCATACTTTACCTGAACATGAACTGGTTAGGAGGTCAGAGTTTACTAATAATTCCTTTGTACAGCTTCTGCATCAACACCAGTTAGAAATGAACACCACTAATTGTTGGGTGTGTGGTCTTATGCCACATACTACAGATAGAAGTATTCCCTATTTGGTTCTGTCATTTAGTTACAATGGGTCTGTATGGGCATATCAGACGATGTTTATTTATGCCAACGAAGTCTATCCCTTGCATTCCATGAAAGATAACTCGAGTAATAATGCCTTAGTGAAGGGAATAACGGATAATATTGACATCGATTCAGACACAGACTGAGTGATTGCCTATGTAAGGGCAAAAGGAGGGCCTGAGGTTCTGTGAATTCAGAACCCGTGGGTTCCATTTTGTGTATGGCAGCCATTTTGTGATTGCCCTCACATAGGCCAATGATTGTGGCGAACTAGTCTTTTAAGGACATGTACACCTTAGCTCGAGTTCATGCTGACTCCTGTTTGACCTGAGTGAACTGACCCTGTTGCCTGAAGCTGACCTTGTTAAACCAGTTCCTGCCCTTTAGCTGATCAAGATTGAGGATCAAAGCACAGGACATTGTAGAGTTTGGTATGCACACACACACCCCTTATCCTGCTTCTTATCTGTTTTCTGTTCCTTCTTTTATGGTCTGTTTATGATATGGGTTGTGGTCCTTTTATTATGGGTTTGTCCGGCTTGTGTAAGAAGGAATGTTAGGCATTTTGCATGCTTGCAAAAGCTAGGACTGCCCCTTACTTGTATGCTGAAGTTTGCAACCCTAAGCATATAAAAGTTTTCTGTATTCTTCAGACTACCTCATTCAGTTGCTACGGCTTCTGTGTGACGTGGCCTCACTTATTAAATTTAATAAAGATGTCTTTTCATATTTTCAGCATCTGTGCCAAGTTCTTTTTTTATTAGTAAGTATTCCCTGAGAATGAAGATTACAGTTCTTCACTGCTTGCGTCTTTGCGTGCTCAGCTCCTGCAGCTGTGACCATATTGGAGAGCTCCCTGCCTTGGCTAGCCATAGGAGCACTGCTGCTAGATTTGCTACTAAATCAGGTTGACATGGAACCAAACTAGGGGTACTACAGGGGGTACCACTGGCAGGGACGGAGCCCCTCTGAACCAGGACCCCCAGGTGCGCTAGGCTGACTTGGAACATCAGGACCCCCAGGTGGGCTAGGCTGACTTGGGACACCAGGACCCTCCGGTGGGCTAGACTGACTTGGGACACCAGGAACCCCAGTTGGGCTAGGCTAACTTGGGCCACCTTTGCCCCCCGGTGGTGCTACTCCCACTGGGACTGCTCCCTCCATTCCTCTCCTCTGACTTCGCCCCCCCAGCTGGGACTGCCAGTCCTGGGATTGCTGGGCTTGGCTGATCTACTGGAACAGCCCTCCCCGCTCCCAAGTTTAGCCTTAGATCTCGGGGGTACCGCAGGGAAAGCCACAGTGGGTGCCACCCCAGAACGCCTGGGCCTGTCCCCACTGTCTTTCTGCCCGTCCACTTTCCTGCTTAACTCTGCCACGGTCTGACTCAAATCATTCATCGTGCGCATCATTGTGGCCATTCGCTCCACCATTCTAGATGGGACCTGCCCCCTCTTTGCCTTGTGTGCCATTGTTACAATTACCACTGCTCACAAAAAATGCCCACTGAAGTTAAAATAGCTGCCCAGTTTCTTGCCTATGAGCCTAATGCAATGTAAAAAAAAAAAACTGAGAAATCCCTGCGGAACAATCAGGGTATCCTGGGCCAGACCTCGGTACTACCGCCTGCCCCAGCTCCTAGCAGGCACCTGCTACAGGCCAAAACCTCACTCTGCCCCACTGAAATGTGGCACTGCTAAATCCTCCTTACCCTTGTGGCAAAACTACTAATTTGGTCGGGTATGAGACGATGCTCAAACCTTTACCTCCCTTCTAATCAGTCACTGCTGCCCCCGGTCGACCCCAAGCACCCCACAGCCAGAGCCACTCCCACAGGCTCATCCAGTGGGTCGGGTGAGTAAAAGCTCCAACCCGAGCGGCACCGAGCTGTGGGAAAATGCAGGTCTACCCGGGGTGTGAGGAAGAATGGCCCCAGCTGTCCTTCTCTCGTGCTGTTCTCGTACCGGTCCTCCGATACCTCCACCGCTCCAGAGATTGCCCCAGCTGTCCTATAGAAAATGGCTCCTGTAAAAGCAAAAAGAAAATAAAAGACAAGCAATTACAATGCAACGGTCTCGCCTTTGCAAATGGTGGAGCTATTGGCATTGTTAATGTCAACATTGTTATTTATTTGTTGGGCTTGAAAAATGGCATTGTCATTTACAATGCCAATAGCTTAACCTCTCGCAAATGCCACACACAAACACACAGACCCACACAGCCGCCCCCACACACACACACAGAGCCCTATACACACACAGAGCGACACACACACACACACATCGAGAGACACACACAGCCCTACACAGAGCCACACACACACAGACAGAGCCACACACACACACAGACAGAATGAAGTGCTCGAATACCAGAGTGGTTAAGCACTAAGGCTATTTTTACATAAATCACAAGGTTGAAGCCATGAATATTATACATTTAAGAAATATTGATATTAAGTGGAGCGTGTCCTCGAAGACATTAAATATCAACATCTTTCCTCCCAAACCCGAGAGTTAGAAAGCGCTGTAAACCCAGATCTATGTATCGGCAGGTTGCATGTTTACCCAACGCTGCGCTTCCGCACAGTGCATATCTACCTTTGTTTTGACCAGACCAAATATGTCTTTTTTCTCTTAAAGTCAAGAACACGTGGTTTAAACAGCCAGTAGTGTGTCCTGGAAGGAACGCTCGTGGCCTTAGAACGTGCTTTATTTGTATTTTTTTAAGGAAGGATGTTGAATAAAATTCCTCCACTTGAAGATACAGAGTTTGCAGAAGGGAAGGTGCAAGGAGGGAGAGTCTGCGCACTGTGAGAAGCACAGGTCACCTTTGTAAGCATCAAGAATGAAGAACTCCGCACACAACCAGGAGGCGAAGGGCACAGGCGAAGTGCAGCTCAGAGCCATGGGAGGCGGCACCCCAAGACACTACGGATATTTTGCCACATGCAAGGAGCAATAAGGAGAGTTCAGGAAACCGCGCAGGAGTAACTACTTTTTATCCGGGGTAGAAATATATTAGTATATTAAATCATTTGGCCAAATAAAGAAGCAAACTCCCACAACCAATTTAACCATCAAGTAAGCGTCAATGGAAATTCCGGCCTCACCCCCACGATCTCACAAATATCACCCTCGGGTACTGAAGAAATTTCAATAAAACTGCTATATAATTAACTATAGTTCTCAAAATTCTTGTAACCCAGGTACCATTGCTTCGAAAACCGACCAAGCTCTTTTTTTGTTGTTTTTTAAACCACACCTGCCATTGCCTATTTAAAAGGGAGTGTTTTTTTCATGGTAAAAACGTTTAATTTCTTTTCAACTTTTTCCAACTTTACACAGTAACCACTCCACTTCGAGTCAAAGGATGTTAAAATTCGTATTTTAAGTGTGAGAAATAAAAATATTATTTGTTTCCTATACACACGTGCACGTACCCCTCTTATCGCAAATAGATGATTTAGACAGTCCTCTCTGAACTTGTAATATGTATGCTTACCGGTCCATGGAAGGGGAGCCCGGGCCAGGGGCAGCAGCCTGAGGCAGGCGGTTCTACACAGCGCGTACATGCTGGTGTCAGTTCTGGAGCAGCTCCTGTGAAATGTCACAACCAGCAAATGAAACAATATACGTGGCGATAAACAGCGCCATCTTGGGACACGCTACCTTTGTATTTGTTCATGGCTGTGCCATGGGTTTATTTATTATACCTGAACCATCCGTCTTGAAATCAGTGCTTTAAAAATGTAAATGCGTCCATCCTCATTATTCCCTCTAACAGCAATTTACCTTCAATACGTATATATGTAATTAAGGGATCTCCAGCAGTGCCCAACCCTCTAGCTCCCCTCTCACCTGCCTCGATGCCCTCACTTCTCGCCAAGGCTCCCCCTAGGCTGCAAGGCCCCCCGCCATGCGGGGCTTTGTGTTTCTTCGATATCGGTGCAGCGCGAGCGGGGAAAGCCGCAGCAGGGTGCCTTTATTTCCTTGCTCCTGGAAAGGGCATGCGGGGAGGGCTGTCTGCGTTGTGGAGGAGAGAGAGTGGTACTCTGGAGTGGCAGCGGAGTCAAAGAGAGCCGAGACTACAGTGGGGCCCAATTTCAGCAATGATGAAGCAGGGGTGGTCGCAGCCGATGGCATGGCCCGGGCACAGCTGGAACTCCAGAGGCATGGCTGGAGCTGTGTGTAGAGCCTGCGGGTTGATGGTTCTACAGTAGCCGTGAGTCCCGGGCGTGACTGTCAGCCAAGGATCTTCCACAGAGGAGAGCAGAGGGGGCGGTGTCGCCCACGGAGCAACCTGACAAGGGACAAAGCTGCGTAATTGCTCTGCAGCCAATCAAGCGCCAGCACCGAGGAGGAAAGCCGGGGACTTGCGCTGCACGCCTCTCTCCGAGGTTAGCAATGGTGTCACCATCTAGGAACCATTGATTCTATTTGCTGCAGAGTCCGTTCCTTCCCGGTCGGCGGCAGTACAGCCAATGGCAAGGTTAGGAAGAAAGAGGGGCGGGCAGACAGAGTCGAGGGCATGACTCACTGTATGAGGAGGAAGAGAAAAGCAGAGGTGGAACTACCACCTACATCAACTCATTCGTCGCGTCCCAAGGCTGTAACAGTTACCACTAGGTGTCAGTTTACTTCCACCTACTCTCGAACACTTGGTGGCAACTGTAAAAACAAGCCTCTGATGACCGGGTCAGCTGAAACGGGGGCGGGCCCAGGAAGGGGCTGAAGCACCACCATCTTTCTCCGAGGCGATGTAGAAAAGCCTCGGAGAAACGCAGCATCATTTTGGGATTCGGGGCGTGTTTTTCTTTCTCTCCTCTTCCCATTGGCTGGAAGGTAAAATTCCAGCCAATGGGAAGAGGAGAGAAAGAAAACAGAAAGAAACGAAAAAACACACCCCCAAATCCCAAAAAGACGGGGCTTGAACGGAGTGACGCCCCTCTCCTCCAAAGGCTGGCCTCTGTTTAGGAAGCCAGCCAATGGAGAAGAGGGGCGGGTTCAAGCCCCCACACTGTAAACATAATATCTCTCCCTGCAAGACTGCGCAAGCGCAGCCTACACAGGTCTCGACCTAAAAAACGGGGCTTCCTGCAGTCCTCCAATGAATGGGGACCGCGAGGTGCTGGTTCTGGAGTGGAGCGGCGAGAAAGAGACTTTGACGCCACTCTGCAGCTCTTTTTAAAGAGCTTTTTCCCCCTAAACCGGGATAAAACAGGTCCCGGCAAGATCCAGGACCCGTTTTTCCTAAGTTGCCCCAGAAGCACTTCAACCGCTTTAACGGTTTCCGGGGCAGGCCCATGTTGGTCAATGGGTGCTAACGGGAGGCAGGCGCCACACGCGTCACCAAGCGCTGGCTCTGCCCCCGCCTTGGGAGAATTCCGGTGACCGGCACAATCACCATATTGGCGGCATGACCGAGTTCCCGGAGGTGCCTTAGTAGGGGGAAGGGAAGTCAGATGAGGGGTTTGCTGTTGCTTGGCTCAGAGTTCAGTGCATATCTGATTAAGAGCCTTAAAAATTCATAGCACTGTACTTCTTGATAATGTGGCATGACAACTGATTTCAGTTTAAATATATTAAATTTTACCATTCAATTGTTAAAAGTGATTTTAGTCATGCACTTAGAAACATTGCAGCCCCTCCGCCACAGCCCTGATGACAATGCTATTAGTGAACCAAGAGGGCAGTCAGTTGTCTTTTGCCCCATATTTGGCATAGGGTGTTATTCTAGATGGAGTAACATTACATCTCATGTGATAATGATGGAATAAGAGCCATTGTGAAAAAAGTTAATGCCTAGGATCACACGATGCGGTCAAGTGGAAGCCGGGAGAGATGCAAGGTTTCCTGGTTTCACACTGTGCAGTTTAGACACTACTTGGTTATTTCTTTCTATCTCCAGATTAAAGATTAATTCTATGTGTTCAGTTCCTTGAGGCGCTAGATCAGTGCACTGTGCTAAATATATCCAGGCTATGCTTGTTTCATAATGATTGGTGGGGGGAATGTTTGGGGAAGATGATGCTTTAATGCAGAAGTTAAAATGAAAACTAGAGCACCCACATGTGCTTGTTTCAGTGAGACCAGTGTTTAATCTGAGCCTGTGGTTTCCGGTGCTCAGCACAGGCACTTAATCATCAACACCGGCGCTAATAGCACAAACTCAATCCAATGGGGCGCTTTTCATGAGCACCAGTTAAAGACAGATTCCTTTTCTGTAGGCACAGGAGTTTAACTGGCACATGCATCAACAATGCCATTTGCGATTCCTTATTAGCGAAAAATAAGGATTCGCTAATAAGGAATAGCAAAAGGCTATGCATGTAGAAATCACAAAAAAAATTGCGATTTCTAAACATTCCTTAATTGCGAGTCGCAAATTGCGAGTCGCAATTAAGGAATACCTCCCTATGGACCGCCTAGAGGCCCATAGGAATGAATGGGAAGACATTCTCAATTTGCGATTCTCAATTAGAGAATCGCAAATTGAGAATGCAATTTCAAGGGTTCCAAAAGGATACCCTGTTGCACCCCTGAAATCTGCATATGAGTACATCTTGCACACACACATGCGCCAATGGCATGTGTGTGTGTAAAATGGAACTTTGAAAAATGCACTTATAGTGCATTTTTCTAAGTTTTTGCAAATTACCATGAAGTTTAACTTCATGGTAATTTGCTCCCCCTATTAGCCAAATCGCTAGTTTTTTTACTTTAATGAATTGCATTTAAGGAATCTCACTTTGCTATTCCTTAAATGCAATGGCAATTTAAGTAATCGCAATTTAGAGATTACTTAAATTGCGATTTCTGCATTTGGGATGATGCATCCTGTTAGAAACGGGATCTCTGGCTGGCCAAGGCTTGCGCCAACGTCAGTCAGAGACCACCACTTCCACGTCAGGGCAAGGGAGTCACACGCCAAGATAACCCCTACTCGCCCTCTAGGTAACGTGGCGCGAGCAGCAAGGCTAAACTTGGAGGCTATGTAGGTTAAGTATTTGCGCACGCACCCCAGCAACAACACCCAAAGGCCCACCACAAAGGAAACTCCACACAAGGTTATATAAAAATAGCCTTTGTATTATACCAAAACACATTAGATAAGAACACACATTTTACACTGTGCCAACAGGCACGGGCAGAATTTACAAGGGATATGTACAAGACAGGGCCACATGGACCACTGTCAGGAATCATCACTTTTTAGGAATAGTAAATAGCACATAGAACACTTTTAGAACAAGTTAGAAAATGTAGCACACAACCAGTAATACTGGTATAGGGTAAGTACCTCCTACGCAACCCTAACCACCTTAGGAAAATATTGCGCAGGGAACCAAGACCTCACTAGCAACACCTGTACTAGGAGAAAAACAACCACCTAAGAATCACCATCATTTAGGGGTATAAGCATAGGCACATTACACATGATGCATTAACATTCAGCGGTGTAGGGAAATAAAACACATGATGTATCAACATTCAGCGGTGTAGGGGAAAAACACATGACGCATAAAAACACATTCAGAGGTGCAAGCACAAGCAATTGCGCAAAACTCACATGAGCCACAACCTGTGGCAGTCCCTAGGCCCTCTGGCCTTGTTGGGGCTAGGACGCCCTGTGTCCCAATGTCAGGGCCTAAACGTAGCAGCTGCCCACGAAGTGCTGGGCAGCTGGTGTGGATAAAGAGGGCCAAATCCCAAATCTACTGTCCTCCAAAGAGCCTCACTGGGCTCTTCAACCCCGCAATGTTCCTGAGCCTCTCTGGGGCTCTACAACAACAATGGGCCCTAGAGCCTTTCTGGGCTCTGTGAATATGAAATGCCCCATAGAGCCTCTCTGGGCTCTCAAAACACATCTGGCACCTTCTTGAGCCTCTCTGGGCTCTCAGAATTAAATGTGCCCCCACGAGCCTAGGATCACACGATGCGGTCAAGTGGAAGCCGGGAGAGATGCAAGGTTTCCTGGTTTCACACTGTGCAGTTCAGACACTACTTGGTTATTTCTTTCTATCTCCAGATTAAAGATTAATTCTATGTGTTCAGTTCCTTGAGGCGCTAGATCAGTGCACTGTGCTAAATATATCCAGGCTATGCTTGTTTCATAATGATTGGTGGGGGAATGTTTGGGGAAGATGATGCTTTAATGCAGAAGTTAAAATGAAAACTAGAGCACCCACATTTGCTTGTTTCAGTGAGACCAGTGTTTAATCTGAGCCTGTGGTTTCCGGTGCTCAGCACAGGCACTTAATCATCAACACCGGCGCTAATAGCACAAACTCAATCCAATGGGGTGCTTTTCATGAGCACCAGTTAAAGACAGATTCCTTTTCTGTAGGCACAGGAGTTTAACTGGCACATGCATCAACAATGCCATTTGCGATTCCTTATTAGCGAAAAATAAGGATTCGCTAATAAGGAATAGCAAAAGGCTATGCATGTAGAAATCACACAAAAAATTGCGATTTCTAAACATTCCTTAATTGCGAGTCGCAAATTGCGAGTCGCAATTAAGGAATACCTCCCTATGGACCGCCTAGAGGCCCATAGGAATAAATGGGAAGACATTCTCAATTTGCGATTCTCAATTAGAGAATCGCAAATTGAGAATGCAATTTCAAGGGTTCCAAAAGGATACCCTGTTGCACCCCTGAAATCTGCATATGAGTACATCTTGCAAACACACATGCGCCAAAGGCATGTGTGTGTGTAAAATGGAACTTTGAAAAATGCACTTATAGTGCATTTTTCTAAGTTTTTGCAAATTACCATGAAGTTTAACTTCATGGTAATTTGCTCCCCCTATTAGCCAAATCGCTAGTTTTTTTACTTTAATGAATTGCATTTAAGGAATCTCACTTTGCTATTCCTTAAATGCAATGGCAATTTAAGTAATCGCAATTTAGAGATTACTTAAATTGCGATTTGGGATGATGCATCCTGTTAGAAACGGGATCTCTGGCTGGCCAAGGCTTGCGCCAACGTCAGTCAGAGACCACCACTTCCACGTCAGGGCAAGGGAGTCACACGCCAAGATAACCCCTACTCGCCCTCTAGGTAACGTGGCGCGAGCAGCAAGGCTAAACTTGGAGGCTATGTAGGTTAAGTATTTGCGCACGCACCCCAGCAACAACACCCAAAGGCCCACCACAAAGGAAACTCCACACAAGGTTATATAAAAATAGCCTTTGTATTATACCAAAACACATTAGATAAGAACACACATTTTACACTGTGCCAACAGGCACGGGCAGAATTTACAAGGGATATGTACAAGACAGGGCCACATGGACCACTGTCAGGAATCATCACTTTTTAGGAATAGTAAATAGCACATAGAACACTTTTAGAACAAGTTAGAAAATGTAGCACACAACCAGTAATACTGGTATAGGGTAAGTACCTCCTACGCAACCCTAACCACCTTAGGAAAATATTGCGCAGGGAACCAAGACCTCACTAGCAACACCTGTACTAGGAGAAAAACAACCACCTAAGAATCACCATCATTTAGGGGTATAAGCATAGGCACATTACACATGATGCATTAACATTCAGCGGTGTAGGGAAATAAAACACATGATGTATCAACATTCAGCGGTGTAGGGGAAAAACACATGACGCATAAAAACACATTCAGAGGTGCAAGCACAAGCAATTGCGCAAAACTCACATGAGCCACAACCTGTGGCAGTCCCTAGGCCCTCTGGCCTTGTTGGGGCTAGGACGCCCTGTGTCCCAATGTCAGGGCCTAAACGTAGCAGCTGCCCACGAAGTGCTGGGCAGCTGGTGTGGATAAAGAGGGCCAAATCCCAAATCTACTGTCCTCCAAAGAGCCTCACTGGGCTCTTCAACCCCGCAACGTTCCTGAGCCTCTCTGGGGCTCTACAACAACAATGGGCCCTAGAGCCTTTCTGGGCTCTGTGAATATGAAATGCCCCATAGAGCCTCTCTGGGCTCTCAAAACACATCTGGCACCTTCTTGAGCCTCTCTGGGCTCTCAGAATTAAATGTGCCCCCACGAGCCTCGCTGGGCTCTACAACAAATATGGCACTCGGAGCCTCTCTGGGGCTCTAAACAATGATGGGCTGGGAGCCTCGTGGGCTCTACAAACAAGGAATGCCCCTTCGCGTTGGAGCCTCTCATGGCTCGTGAAACAAATAGCCCCTCAGACGTTGGAGTCCCGCTCGGGGGACTCAGGATCGGTAATTGTGCCCCTGAGCCTCTCGGGCTCGATCTAGCACTGCCCCCGAGTCATGGGAGCGGCCCGCTGCCAACGGGGCCGCTCTGAACACACCAACCTGCCCACAGCACTCCTCTGAACTTAGGAGCGACCCGGAGCCTACCCGCACTCACCGGCTGTCTGAGGCGGCGGCGGCTCCTCGCAGCGTCAGCTCCTCTCCGCTGGGCTCCTCTCTCTTCCTGCAGCGGCGGGCGGGGCTCTCGGACTCAGGAGAGCCTCGCCGACGTCTTGTGTGGTGGCGGGGGCGGGCACCGACAATGTGCCCCGCGCCCCCTCCGCTCCATACCTCGGCGGTCCTTCACTTCTAGATGCAGCAGGGCTCCCTTGCATCACGGGAGCCCTGCTAGCCGGCCGTCACGCTTCTTCTCCGCCGCCACTCCGGTCTCTCCCCTCGCGCTGCAATGCCGAGGGCCGGACTTCCGGTTCTTTCTCCCGGGGCCGCGCTACGATTGGTTGGCCGGCCCCACTACATCCGGGTCGTCGCGGGCAGCGCGGCGGCCCGTTTCCAGACAGGCAGGCGGGCAGAGATTTTCCCGAGGAGTGGGCTCCCTCGCGGAACGTAATTTTTAAAAGATGAAGGTGGCGGCAACGCCGCGGTGCCAATGCCGGGTGGCACCGGCCAATTAAAATCACAATAGGCGAGGTGGGCTCTCTCAATAGAGTGCGCAGCAGCACTCGAGCACCCCACGGACAGGAGCGCTTCCCCACGAGGGAAAACCACAGCGCTCTGCCCAGCAGTCAGAAGGAAATGCCCAAAAGGTCCTAGGGGAAAATCACAGCGCCTCCAGGCGCTATAAGGACAAATCCAGCGCTACCAGAGCTAGTAAAGAAAAAGCACTTCAAGGTGCTTAGGGGGGCAGAAAGTCCAGCAAAGTCCCCCCCTCAGCCCATGCAAGGCAGAGGGGTCCCCCCAGGAGTCCTCCAGGCATCCAGGGGCTGGGCAGCGCCCGCCCCTGGTAGATTCAAGTCAGAAACCAGAAACTCTTCTAAGAGGTCACAGCTTCTTTTTATACAGAGCAACCCTTTGTCTGTAGGTGCAGGGTGGGGGCAGAACCAGTTGCAGTTGGTTCTGGAGCACTCTTGATGGCCCAACCACCCATTCTATTTACTGGCAGGGCTTGGGTCATCAGTCACACCACAGGGGGGCGGAGCCAGCATTGTGTGGGGAAAACCCAGCCCATCCAGGACACAGGTACACTCCTCCCACACATCACTCATGCTAATCTCACACTCACCACCGGGCAGACCCATCCAGACTTCCTGGAGCCTGGCATGCCAGCCAGCTCCAGCCAATCACGCTCCAGCACCCTCTCTGCACACACACATCAATGTCCAGAAGTAGCACTTCCCTTCTAGACACATACATGCCGCATACACCATCTCGCAGCATTCACTCTCACGAGTTCACACATACTAAACTCGAGCCTGCACTCCCCACGCATCAGGAACTACCAGGGACACACACATTCCCCATGCATTCCTATGGGAGGGCAGGCCAGCCATGCTACACGCACGCACTTTCACTCTGGGACCCAGGGAAAAGTGCGCAGAGACCCAAAATCACTACACAGGGTCACAAATAAAAGCAAAAAGTCTAGGGGTGAACCAGCCATAAGGCCCGGGTCCAACACAACCCCCTTCCAGCCAAAACGCAGGGTAGACCGATCACCACGGTGATGGGCTTCCCTGCTTTGGGCGAAAGAACACGGACACGGGCCCGCCACTGCCGGGACACCGCCCTGTTCCACGCCACTGTGAACCCCTAGGGTTCCTTCTAAAGCTACGGTAAGGACCAACTGGGCTACCCCACTGGTACTCCTCAGCTGTCCGCGGCCAGGACCAGGCCCTAGGCCATCCAAATGTCACAGGTCCTGACCACTTCACAGAGTGGGGGGTAGTAACCCCTGGCACACAGTAGCCATTCTCCACTCTCCCTCTCAGTGTAGTTCCAAACTACCACTGATCCGTCATCCTAGGGTCCGCACCCTCAGGCTGACCAGAGGTCACGGGCAAGAATGCCCCACCCTACCTCTATTTCCGGGGTTCCGCACCCTCCCAGGGAGGCACCCACCAGAACACAACTCTCCCACCAGATCAGGACCTCACTCCATCAACTGGTCTACCACCTGGGATCTACCTTCCGGCTACATTGGGGTCAGAGGCGAGGACTCCCTCCCTCTGCACCCCCTTCCAGTTCCATGATCACAGGGTGAGTCCCAGTATGTCTCAGGCTAGACAGAGCACACGCCAGCGGCGTATCAGCGACACACTCTCCTCCAGTACTCCCTATCACAGGGTGATTCTCAGTATGTTCCAGGCTAGACAGAGCACACGCCAGCGGCGTATCAGCAACACACTTTCCTCCAGTACTCCCTATCACAGTGGGATTCTCAGTATGTCTCAGGCTAGACAGAGCACACGCCAGCAGCGTATCAGCAACACACTTTCCTCCCAACTGTTCAGGACCCTTATCAAAGACGCTCTTACCTCCAGGTCAGGCTACCTGAACCTGGCCTCCCCCCTCCTCGGGGAACGACCTCCAGAGGCCCCACAAATGGTCAAGCACTCTAGACGGCCAAATGCCCAGCGAACCAGGACTTCACGGGGAGCACGCATGCCCCACTACCAGGGTGACACATAACTACTGTGTCTCGTGACAGTCTGCCTGGCTCTAACCTCGCGACCTCCTGCCCACATGGCAGGGCGCAGAGATCCCCCAGGACAGAAGTGGCATCACCATGGTCACTCACTGGTGGCCCAGCCCTTCTGGCTGGCCCCTGACCCTCCGGTTCCTCCACTGGGGACTCTTTCCCCCTCTCACTCCTCAACCAGGACTTCTGCACCCTCCACTTAGGAGCGGTACTGCCCATTACTAGGACCGCCGGAGTTCTGGTTACAGAAACTCCCCATCCTCTAGACACAGGAAGATCCTCCTCAAATGACCTGTAAGTCCAGCCTAGGCCCCTGACCTGGCGCTCCCTTAGGGAACCCTCCAGGCCCTGAGACAGGGTTTCGGGCCAACGTGAGACACACCGTCCCACACTCACTCCGCCTCCATTGAGACAGGACGTGAGCCCCTACACCCCTACCATCCTAATGGGACCCAGCTGGGCTACACATGAACCCCTTCACCTACATAGGATCATCAGATACACAAGCCACTACTTTTAGAATCACTCCCTAATGCCTCTGCAAGACATCTAGCACACCGCCAGACATCCACCTTCTTGTCCAGTGCCTTTGCAGGACCTCCTGCACACCTCCAGAGGTACACCTCCTATGCAAGCTCCTTAAAAAAACCTCACACCAACTCCTCTAGTTCAACACACCACTCACCCATACACTCCCCCACCAGACTGGCGAGACAGTTCCTCACTGCCCCTGACTCTCAACCTGTACCCCTCTCACTGAGCACCAGGCACCATACTCTGGGAACTGGGAATGGGACTTCACGCACTGGACATTTTTTAGCTGCCACCACTGGATCCTACCATACTGGTGAATCCAGACACACATACTACACGCAGGGAAAACCACCCTCCTGAGCTAGCCATTTCTCCTCCACACCCCCTCTCTCTCTCCTCTATCCACCCCTCTGGGGACAGGAACGGGGATTGGACACTGGACCCAGGAAGGAACTCCCTATCTACTGGCGTCCCGCCCTGTCATTTTCTCTCTTCTGCCACTAAACATAAAGCGCAGGAACACCATTTGAAAATGACAATCTTGAGGAAAAATAAAATCATAACAATCCCCAACATGTAATTATCTAAAATGCAGAGTTTTGTGGGGTGGCCTGTTGCCACTGCGGTACAACACAAACACAAATCCGGATCCCACCGCTGCCACCAACGTTAGAAACGGGATCTCTGGCTGGCCAAGGCTTGCGCCAACGTCAGTCAGAGACCACCACTTCCACGTCAGGGCAAGGGAGTCACACGCCAAGATAACCCCTACTCGCCCTCTAGGTAACGTGGCGCGAGCAGCAAGGCTAAACTTGGAGGCTATGTAGGTTAAGTATTTGCGCACGCACCCCAGCAACAACACCCAACACCGGCCAATTAAAATCACAATAGGCGAGGTGGGCTCTCTCAATAGAGTGCGCAGCAGCACTCGAGCACCCCACGGACAGGAGCGCTTCCCCACGAGGGAAAACCACAGCGCTCTGCCCAGCAGTCAGAAGGAAATGCCCAAAACGTCCTAGGGGAAAATCACAGCGCCTCCAGGCGCTATAAGGACAAATCCAGCACTACCAGAGCTAGTAAAGAAAAAGCACTTCAAGGTGCTTAGGGGGGCAGAAAGTCCAGCAAAGTCCCCCCCTCAGCCCATGCAAGGCAGAGGGGTCCCCCCAGGAGTCCTCCAGGCATCCAGGGGCTGGGCAGCGCCCGCCCCTGGTAGATTCAAGTCAGAAACCAGAAACTCTTCTAAGAGGTCACAGCTTCTTTTTATACAGAGCAACCCTTTGTCTGTAGGTGCAGGGTGGGGGCAGAACCAGTTGCAGCTGGTTCTGGAGCACTCTTGATGGCCCAACCACCCATTCTATTTACTGGCAGGGCTTGGGTCATCAGTCACACCACAGGGGGGCGGAGCCAGCATTGTGTGGGGAAAACCCAGCCCATCCAGGACACAGGTACACTCCTCCCACACATCACTCATGCTAATCTCACACTCACCACCGGGCAGACCCATCCAGACTTCCTGGAGCCTGGCATGCCAGCCAGCTCCAGCCAATCACGCTCCAGCACCCTCTCTGCACACACACATCAATGTCCAGAAGTAGCACTTCCCTTCTAGACACATACATGCCGCATACACCATCTCGCAGCATTCACTCTCACGAGTTCACACATACTAAACTCAAGCCTGCACTCCCCACGCATCAGGAACTACCAGGGACACACACATTCCCCATGCATTCCTATGGGAGGGCAGGCCAGCCATGCTACACGCACGCACTTTCACTCTGGGACCCAGGGAAAAGTGCGCAGAGACCCAAAATCACTACACAGGGTCACAAATAAAAGCAAAAAGTCTAGGGGTGAACCAGCCATAAGGCCCGGGTCCAACACAACCCCCTTCCAGCCAAAACGCAGGGTAGACCGATCACCACGGTGATGGGCTTCCCTGCTGTGGGCGAAAGAACACGGACACGGGCCCGCCACTGCCGGGACACCGCCCTGTTCCACGCCACTGTGAACCCCTAGGGTTCCTTCTAAAGCTACGGTAAGGACCAACTGGGCTACCCCACTGGTACTCCTCAGCTGTCCGCGGCCAGGACCAGGCCCTAGGCCATCCAAATGTCACAGGTCCTGACCACTTCACAGAGTGGGGGATAGTAACCCCTGGCACACAGTAGCCATTCTCCACTCTCCCTCTCAGTGTAGTTCCAAACTACCACTGATCCGTCATCCTAGGGTCCGCACCCTCAGGCTGACCAGAGGTCACGGGCAAGAATGCCCCACCCTACCTCTATTTCCGGGGTTCCGCACCCTCCCAGGGAGGCACCCACCAGAACACAACTCTCCCACCAGATCAGGACCTCACTCCATCAACTGGTCTACCACCTGGGATCTACCTTCCGGCTACATCGGGGTCAGAGGCGAGGACTCCCTCCCTCTGCACCCCCTTCCAGTTCCATGATCACAGGGTGAGTCCCAGTATGTCTCAGGCTAGACAGAGCACACGCCAGCGGCGTATCAGCGACACACTCTCCTCCAGTACTCCCTATCACAGGGTGATTCTCAGTATGTTCCAGGCTAGACAGAGCACACGCCAGCGGCGTATCAGCAACACACTTTCCTCCAGTACTCCCTATCACAGTGGGATTCTCAGTATGTCTCAGGCTAGACAGAGCACACGCCAGCAGCGTATCAGCAACACACTTTCCTCCCAACTGTTCAGGACCCTTATCAAAGACGCTCTTACCTCCAGGTCAGGCTACCTGAACCTGGCCTCCCCCCTCCTCGGGCAACGACCTCCAGAGGCCCCACAAATGGTCAAGCACTCTAGACGGCCAAATGCCCAGCGAACCAGGACTTCACGGGGAGCACGCATGCCCCACTACCAGGGTGACACATAACTACTGTGTCTCGTGACAGTCTGCCTGGCTCTAACCTCGCGACCTCCTGCCCACCTGGCAGGGCGCAGAGATCCCCCAGGACAGAAGTGGCATCACCATGGTCACTCACTGGTGGCCCAGCCCTTCTGGCTGGCCCCTGACCCTCCGGTTCCTCCACTGGGGACTCTTTCCCCCTCTCACTCCTCAACCAGGACTTCTGCACCCTCCACTTAGGAGCGGTACTGCCCATTACTAGGACCGCCGGAGTTCTGGTTACAGAAACTCCCCATCCTCTAGACACAGGAAGATCCTCCTCAAATGACCTGTAAGTACAGCCTAGGCCCCTGACCTGGTGCTCCCTTAGGGAACCCTCCAGGCCCTGAGACAGGGTTTTGGGCCAACGTGAGACACACCGTCCCACACTCACTCCGCCTCCATTGAGACAGGACGTGAGCCCCTACACCCCTACCATCCTAATGGGACCCAGCTGGGCTACACATGAACCCCTTCACCTACATAGGATCATCAGATACACAAGCCACTACTTTTAGAATCACTCACTAATGCCTCTGCAAGACATCTAGCACACCGCCAGACATCCACCTTCTTGTCCAGTGCCTTTGCAGGACCTCCTGCACACCTCCAGAGGTACACCTCCTATGCAAGCTCCTTAAAAAAACCTCACACCAACTCCTCTAGTTCAACACACCACTCACCCATACACTCCCCCACCAGACTGGCGAGACAGTTCCTCACTGCCCCTGACTCTCAACCTGTACCCCTCTCACTGAGCACCAGGCACCATACTCTGGGAACTGGGAATGGGACTTCACGCACTGGACATTTTTTAGCTGCCACCACTGGATCCTACCATACTGGTGAATCCAGACACACATACTACACGCAGGGAAAACCACCCTCCTGAGCTAGCCATTTCTCCTCCACACCCCCTCTCTCTCTCCTCTATCCACCCCTCTGGGGACAGGAACGGGGATTGGACACTGGACCCAGGAAGGAACTCCCTATCTACTGGCGTCCCGCCCTGTCATTTTCTCTCTTCTGCCACTAAACATAAAGCGCAGGAACACCATTTGAAAATGACAATCTTGAGGAAAAATAAAATCATAACAATCCCCAACATGTAATTATCTAAAATGCAGAGTTTTGTGGGGTGGCCTGTTGCCACTGCGGTACAACGCAAACACAAATCCGGATCCCACCGCTGCCACCAACGTTAGAAACGGGATCTCTGGCTGGCCAAGGCTTGCGCCAACGTCAGTCAGAGACCACCACTTCCACGTCAGGGCAAGGGAGTCACACGCCAAGATAACCCCTACTCGCCCTCTAGGTAACGTGGCGCGAGCAGCAAGGCTAAACTTGGAGGCTATGTAGGTTAAGTATTTGCGCACGCACCCCAGCAACAACACCCAAAGGCCCACCACAAAGGAAACTCCACACAAGGTTATATAAAAATAGCCTTTGTATTATACCAAAACACATTAGATAAGAACACACATTTTACACTGTGCCAACAGGCACGGGCAGAATTTACAAGGGATATGTACAAGACAGGGCCACATGGACCACTGTCAGGAATCATCACTTTTTAGGAATAGTAAATAGCACATAGAACACTTTTAGAACAAGTTAGAAAATGTAGCACACAACCAGTAATACTGGTATAGGGTAAGTACCTCCTACGCAACCCTAACCACCTTAGGAAAATATTGCGCAGGGAACCAAGACCTCACTAGCAACACCTGTACTAGGAGAAAAACAACCACCTAAGAATCACCATCATTTAGGGGTATAAGCATAGGCACATTACACATGATGCATTAACATTCAGCGGTGTAGGGAAATAAAACACATGATGTATCAACATTCAGCGGTGTAGGGGAAAAACACATGACGCATAAAAACACATTCAGAGGTGCAAGCACAAGCAATTGCGCAAAACTCACATGAGCCACATTCTGTGGCAGTCCCTAGGCCCTCTGGCCTTGTTGGGGCTAGGACGCCGTGTGTCCCAATGTCAGGGCCTAAACGTAGCAGCTGCCCACGAAGTGCTGGGCAGCTGGTGTAGATAAAGAGGGCCAAATCCCAAATCTACTGTCCTCCAAAGAGCCTCGCTGGGCTCTTCAACCCCGCAACGTTCCTGAGCCTCTCTGGGGCTCTACAACAACAATTGGCCCTAGAGCCTTTCTGGGCTCTGTGAATATGAAATGCCCCATAGAGCCTCTCTGGGCTCTCAAAACACATCTGGCACCTTCTTGAGCCTCTCTGGGCTCTCAGAATTATATGTGCCCCCACGAGCCTCGCTGGGCTCTACAACAAATATGGCACTCGGAGCCTCTCTGGGGCTCTAAACAATGATGGGCTGGGAGCCTCGTGGGCTCTACAAACAAGGAATGCCCCTTCGCGTTGGAGCCTCTCATGGCTCGTGAAACAAATAGCCCCTCAGACGTTGGAGTCCCGCTCGGGGGACTCAGGATCGGTAATTGTGCCCCTGAGCCTCTCGGGCTCGATCTAGCACTGCCCCCGAGTCATGGGAGCGGCCCGCTGCCAACGGGGCCGCTCTGAACACACCAACCTGCCCACAGCACTCCTCTGAACTTAGGAGCGACCCGGAGCCTACCCGCACTCACCGGCTGTCTGAGGCGGCGGCGGCTCCTCGCAGCGTCAGCTCCTCTCCGCTGGGCTCCTCTCTCTTCCTGCAGCGGCGGGCGGGGCTCTCGGACTCAGGAGAGCCTCGCCGACGTCTTGTGTGGTGGCGGGGGCGGGCACCGACAATGTGCCCCGCGCCCCCTCCGCTCCATACCTCGGCGGTCCTTCACTTCTAGATGCAGCAGGGCTCCCTTGCATCACGGGAGCCCTGCTAGCCGGCCGTCACGCTTCTTCTCGGCCGCCACTCCGGTCTCTCCCCTCGCGCTGGAATGCCGAGGGCCGGACTTCCGGTTCTTTCTCCCGGGGCCGCGCTACGATTGGTTGGCCGGCCCCACTACATCCGGGTCGTCGCGGGCAGCGCGGCGGCCCGTTTCCAGACAGGCAGGCGGGCAGAGATTTTCCCGAGGAGTGGGCTCCCTCGCGGAACGTAATTTTTAAAAGATGAAGGTGGCGGCAACGCCGCGGTGCCAATGCCGGGTGGCACCGGCCAATTAAAATCACAATAGGCGAGGTGGGCTCTCTCAGTAGAGTGCGCAGCAGCACTCGAGCACCCCACGGACAGGAGCGCTTCCCCACGAGGGAAAACCACAGCGCTCTGCCCAGCAGTCAGAAGGAAATGCCCAAAAGGTCCTAGGGGAAAATCACAGCGCCTCCAGGCGCTATAAGGACAAATCCAGCGCTACCAGAGCTAGTAAAGAAAAAGCACTTCAAGGTGCTTAGGGGGGCAGAAAGTCCAGCAAAGTCCCCCCCTCAGCCCATGCAAGGCAGAGGGGTCCCCCCAGGAGTCCTCCAGGCATCCAGGGGCTGGGCAGCGCCCGCCCCTGGTAGATTCAAGTCAGAAACCAGAAACTCTTCTAAGAGGTCACAGCTTCTTTTTATACAGAGCAACCCTTTGTCTGTAGGTGCAGGGTGGGGGCAGAACCAGTTGCAGCTGGTTCTGGAGCACTCTTGATGGCCCAACCACCCATTCTATTTACTGGCAGGGCTTGGGTCATCAGTCACACCACAGGGGGGCGGAACCAGCATTGTGTGGGGAAAACCCAGCCCATCCAGGACACAGGTACACTCCTCCCACACATCACTCATGCTAATCTCACACTCACCACCGGGCAGACCCATCCAGACTTCCTGGAGCCTGGCATGCCAGCCAGCTCCAGCCAATCACGCTCCAGCACCCTCTCTGCACACACACATCAATGTCCAGAAGTAGCACTTCCCTTCTAGACACATACATGCCGCATACACCATCTTGCAGCATTCACTCTCATGAGTTCACACATACTAAACTCGAGCCTGCACTCCCCACGCATCAGGAACTACCAGGGACACACACATTCCCCATGCATTCCTATGGGAGGGCAGGCCAGCCATGCTACACGCACGCACTTTCACTCTGGGACCCAGGGAAAAGTGCGCAGAGACCCAAAATCACTACACAGGGTCACAAATAAAAGCAAAAAGTCTAGGGGTGAACCAGCCATAAGGCCCGGGTCCAACACATCCCAAATGCAAAAATACTGGTAGCAAAGGGGCAGATTCTGAGAATCTGCCCGTTTGCGACCGATTTTTGCTTTGATGCATGTGAGCCTAAGTGATTTGCCCGGAATTTTTAGCCGACAGCAAGACTCGAACCTGGGGGCCGATTATGATTGCGGTTTTTCCGCATCCTCCGGGCCGGCGGAAGTGTCCGCCGGCCCGGAGGATGCGGAAAAACCGCTGCGGAGCCTTCAAAGACCCCCCGCCAGATTAGGATGGCTGGGGGGTCAGGAAGACTGTCCGCAGCTTTTCCGCCGCGGTCGCCTTCCGACCGTGGCGGAAAAGCTCTAACAAGTCTGGCGGTGTCTATCAGACACCACCAGGCATATTAGGATGTCTGCAGTTCTATGCCTTTCCACGGCGGCTTTTCCGCCGTGGAAAGGCATACAGACTTTCACTTCGGGGGCCCGTTGTGGGCCCCCTGGGTGAAGGGGGGTGGGGGGTGCACATGGGGGGTACCTATGGTACCCCCCTGCATTTGCGTGCACAAAGCAGCAGGCACTGCGCGGTGCCCGCCGCTTTATGCATTCAAATGCGATGCATGCATTTTTCACCTTGCGGCGGGTGCAGCTTGAAGCTGCACCCGCTGCAATGTTAAAGATAGAGGATGTGACCGCCACCCTGGCGGTCACATCCTAATCTTCTTGGAGGGACCGCCGCTGCCCCTGCGGACGGTCCCTCCTCCTCAGGGGTCGCAGACGGACTCAAGTCCGTCCGCGATCATAAACGGCCCCATAGTTCCCCAGCTCCGAAGTTGGCAGCTCTGACCATTATGCCACACTGTCTCCTCATTCATGGTTAGTGGTTAGCTCTGTTATAGGCAACTCTAATAGGAGAAATGGGCTGGTGCAAGCTGCCTCCTGACGATCGCCACTTATTTTTTTTTTCTTTTACAAATTAACCATTTGAAACCTTATGCTCCACATCCAAGCCATGATTGTCATACGTTCTTGAATGTATTCATCCACCCACTCCTCACCAAACTATTAATTCATTCATCAATGTAGCCATATTTCCATACATCCAGTCAATGATTGGACATGGCTCTATACTAAAAATGTGTTGTAAAGTGCACCATATTTGTACTTTTTTTTCAAGCATGTTTTAGGAGGTAGAACCCACCCCTCAAACCCATTTCCAGCGGTCAGGCTTACTCGCTACTGCAGTACAGTATGTGGACTGGTCTGACAACATATGTAAGGATTGTTTTGGGCCCCTCTTGCGCCCCGTCGCCAGCAGGCAGCTCAGGCGGGCGCCATTGTGTATTGTGTTTTGTTCACACATGCTGCATCTGTTCCATCCTCCATTAAATTGCTTACCCTGCACTTACCGGGGTTTGTGAGCGCTGAAGCCTGGAATTATTCCTCACTGCAGACCCCGAAGAAACTCTCCAATGTTCCCAAATGCCATTATCTCTTTCGGTTATTAGAATGAAACGGCAACGAGGGCTTTACAAAGGCATACTTAAACAATCTCATTTATTCCGGCCTCCAATCTATATTCATGCCCTTTTCATCATTTCTATTGTGTTCTGCGCTTCGAGCACTTCGGTGAATTGTGCGGTCACGTGCCCCGGTGCTGTGAGGACACCCCGCTCCCATTAATTCTAGCCTCACAAGCGAAGTGAGTTCTTTTTTTTATTGAAATGTGATTTTAAGTGTCCCGGATTCTGTAGTGTCACCGATTACTGCTGCTCATGCGGGTGCCCGCATCCTTCTGTCCTTTGCACTCAGCATAAGAATGGCTATGCTCTTCACAGGGCGAGCGTGGCTAAATTGAAGGCAAAATGGCCTAGGGCCTGATTACAAGCTCTGAAGACCTACAGCAGTGGCGGTCCTCCACTGTCCGGTATAGTACCGCCAAACCCATGGTGTGACTATCTGCCAGATTAGGTGTTAAATCCTGGTCTGGCGGGTGGTGTTGCGGCGGTCTGACTGCAGTGGTCTGCAAGTCTCATAGAAGAGCCTTATAATGCAGATCACCGCAGTAGGACCGCCGACTGCACCTTCCTGCATGGTGTGGCATGTATCCCACAGCGTGCAGGAAGTTGGGGTGAAAATACAGGGGGGCACTACATGTGTGCCCCCACATGCACCCCCTGAGCTAAATCAGGCAGGGGGTATCCTTTTCATGGCAGGATCACCACCATAAAAAGGGTGAAGAAAATGCAACTTATAAAATACTCGGCCGCATATTACAGCCATTTGCAGACCACTGGCCCAGCTTGATACTGTGATCCTTGATAAGGGCAGTGCTGATGGTCTTGTGGAGGTCCAACTGCCGCAGTCGTAATACTGTGGGCGGTCCTGCAGTGTGGCGGTGGTCGGACCACCACCACAGGTTTGGCGGTCCTATGGACAGCCAACTCGTAATCAGGCCCGTAGTAAGTAAAGCGCTCCTGGTTGTGGTCTGGTGTGATCTGTAGGTCAATATATGAGTTTTGAATCTCGGTGGGGCCAATGTCGCTTTTCATCCTTACAATGTGAGAATCTTGAGTACCAGTGAAATGGATACATATAACACCTATTATTTAACTATGGCCTCACTATGAGTGGCCTAGTAAATTGCTGCTTCTGCACAAGAACCTGTCGCAATTTCCAACTCCCAGAGTTACATTTCTGAAGTAATTTAACATGTAAGAAATGCTCAGTAAACTCTGGGGCACGGGAATTGTGGTACTACTGCACTAAAATCTGCACATTATTCCCCATTTGAATGGGGGAAACTGGTGATAAAAAATATTCATTCTCCGCAAAAACTACTGGTTCCTGCAGCTTTGGCATTTATCGGAGTAGGTAAATAAAGTAACCTCACCCGGGCCACTCATAATGTGTGCTTGGAAGTATCAAACATTAGTATTCAGCACTATGTAATAAAAACAAGTTATTATTATGTGATAGGGCCCTAGTCAGGTCTTAAAGGAGGTCCTCTGCACTTATAGCTAGTAAGTTTTAGGGGTCAGGGGTTAGGGAGTTTGTGCTACTGGATTAGAAGTAGATGGATATTCAAGCAGGTGCCATCTAGAAGTGGATTCATTACGAGCCAATAAGATTCAATGATTTTAGTAACATTCCATTGTAGTTCATCTAGATTCATATTCAATGGTATCCTACCAGAAGTACATCTAGAACTAGATCCAATGTCATCTCAAAAGTTCCTCTACAAATAGATCCGCACGCATCCCTTCAGAAATTAATTTACAATTAGGGTTAGTGTAATCCTAGATGACGTTTATCTGAGATAAATCCACTGCCATCCCTTCAGACGTTAATTTAAATTAGATTTAAAGTTATCCCAGAAGACGCTCTTTTAGAGGTAGATCTACTGTCACCCCTTCAGAAGTTGATTTCGAAGCAGATTCAAGGTAATCCCAGAAGACGATTATGTAAAACTCCATTCATTGCCATCTCAACAGAGCATCCAGAACTGTTCAATTGTAAATGAAAATTTCCTAGAATTAGAGTCAATACCGCCCCACCAGAAGTCCATCTAGAACTCGATTCAATGCCATCCAATCACAATTTCATCTAGAATTGGATTCAGGGTCATCAGAGAATAAATTAATCTAATCTAGACATTGATCCACTGGTACTCCATCACAAGCTGATATAAAAATAGATTCAGGGTCAGCTAAGAAGAAGTTTGTCTAGAACTAGGCCCAGTGCTATCCCATCAGAAGTTCATATAGAGCTACATCAGTGCTAGGCCAGCAGAAGCCAATCAAGAAGTGACTTCATTAATGTCTCAGGAAGTTTATGAAATCTACAAGAAATTCCACAACATTAAGGACTAGATTCAATGCCATTCTAGCACAAAATCATTTGGCTCTAAGTTAATCCCAGCAATAGTTAAGTTATAAGTTAACACAAACATTCACATAGAATTCCTTCAATGGTACCTTATAATAAAAATCACTCCAATAGTTCATCGAGAACTGCAACAATTCTTTTTTCCTTTCAGACGGAAGATGGTATTTTTATGGTTATATGTAGCACATATTAGTTTATGATCTTGGTAGCTAGTTGTGTGCCTTCAAATCAGAAAATATTTACAGTGTCATACATAACAAATCTCCTTGCACACCAGGAGAACTCTTCCCTTTGTCTACCCACCTGATCAAGCATTGATCCTTCAGACGATGAAACATGGAGGCAGGTGACTAGGACTTCAAGGGCTGAGATGCTGAAATGCCCTTCACTGTCTAGACTAGCCTTCACCTTAATTTAGGATGACCAGGCATCTCGGATTTGCCGGGACAGTCCCAGCATTTCATGAGCTGGCTCTGCAGATTTCAAGAAATTTAGCTCATGTCCTGGTTTTTAGAGAGGGTCGAATGAAAAGACTGAGAAGTACGTTTTTCTCTTTTCTAAAGCATGGATAGTCAGCAGCTTTTATGAGAAAGCAATTTAATTAACAGGCATGATACTGGTCCTAAAAATTGTATTTTATTTATTTTCCTAGTGCCTCTTGTGTAATTCTATGCTCATGACTGCTGTCATTCTGTGTGCTTGTTTAAAGTAAAATTGTAGTCCTTCGTTTTTTGCTAAATGTGCCGGTTTTAGGTTTTAAAAATCTTGTCACCCTACCTGAACTGAACTCCACACAGAGATCACCTCGAAAGAAGAATATGGCTCTTTACTACGCATGCGATAGATCGCATGCCATTACAACGCGGTTGGTACAACCACCGCGTTGTTACAACCACCGCGTTGTTACATCGCGAAGCATTACATAGCAAGTCGTTACAATGACTTGCTGTAGGGGGCGCGCTGAACTTAGGAACAGTATTATTTACTATTCCTACTCCAGTTTGTGCTCCATATTGCAAGTCGTTGTAACATCTAGCGATGTAATGGTTCGCGATGTTACAACGCGGTTGTTGTAACGACCGTGTGGTAATGGCATGGGATCTAAACGCTGTTTCCCCGAAAGAATATCTGACTCAGTTACCTTACCAACCTTATTACATTCGAACAACCCCATCAAACCATCATCCATCAACGTCTGTCCCAGTACAGCCCTAACCTGTGTTGTACCAGAGATCATGATTTCTGTTTCTCTTTTCATACATTCTTTTTGGTACCAATTTTGCACTTCTGTTTAATACTTTTATGCATGGTAGATTTTAGTGCTGAGTTCAACATCTTTTTCATGGAGCTGACCTTTTGGCTAAGTAGTCATTTCTTTTTACTGCTGTTCTATTGTGTTGCTCGAACACAATATGCCACTGTTGCTAGAAAAGTGACCACCATTATCCTAGTTCTAACTCAGTTAAAAATAAAGTTTTTTAGTGCAAAGGTCAGATGACCACATCGAAGCTTTGTTCGAATTGTTCTTTTTATCGAGATCTTTTGAGTTATTGGTCATTCTGAAAACGAGGGATAATCAGGAAATTCTAGCACTGCTGGAAAACGTTATCTTCAATGAAAGAGAAGCCGATTAATGACGTAAAGGTGAACAACCACCTTTTTGGAACCAGATGAACGTCAGCAGTCGCAAATCCATTCAGTGGCCTAAAATGTTTCAAGGCCGCAAATAAGTCTTTATAATTCAGGAAGATTTCAGGATTCATCTTCTTCTGATCCCGACATTAAGTTTTTATACATTTTCCATCACCAGAATATGAACACCGTTGGCCCTAAATCTTGGCATGTTCCTGTGGGCACCCACTAGCCTGATATATTGGTTGTTGGTTGTTCCATCTTGGCACACCTGTCTACCAACCTACGACACTCTGCCAGGCTAAGGACAATTTTCTCCCACCTTCTAGAAATATCTCTGTGCCACCCCACTGAGAGTGGCCTATCCTGCCGCCCAGAAGGTTCAGGGGGAGGAGACTGTTCTGCTGTTAAGATCAAAATAAGCACGAACTTCATCAGCTAGATGCTTGGTACAAGCAGGGTCAACAAGGTGCCAAGTTTTGAGATGCCAAAGAGGGCTTTGGGTCACATTTATCGGTTCAAAGTGGCCTATGATGGCGAGTGGTCATTAATGCCTCGCAGGTAGATGGTGACTCTAGGCATCTGGAGGAGATCCGTGGCGGGGAGTAGGAGCACATCTATAAGGGAATGGCTCCCAAATGAGAATGAGGTGTAGGTATATTCCCAGTCTCTGGGGTGCCAGGTTCTCCAGACATCGCATAGCTCCATGGATTCCATCCTAGTCTGGAGATCTTTGGACCGGGACAGTGGGACCGGGACGTGAGGCAGCCCGAGAAGTCAAGGTCAGGGATTGGGGAGGCATTTAAGTCTTCCCCAACTATTGTAATACCAGGCGCGGACAGCGTTCTTTAATGCAGTCAATGCTGGTCAGGAGGAATGGGATGGTATACATGTGCTCAAGAAGTTGTAGCTTTGGCCCTCAAAGGGGCCCTCTATGCTAACAGATCAGCCCTGTGCATCTCCAAGAGTAAAGGTCACCACCAACAGCAGTGATTTATTGAAAAGAAGCGCCATGCCCCGCACCCGAGTGCCAACCTAGAGTGGTAAAAGCAGTCATACCCACAGTGTTGCAAAAGAGCTCAGTGTGTGCCTAGCAGGTGGGTCTCTTGCAACACCTTCACAGCAGGCATATGTATTTGGCATGGCGCAGGACAGCAGACCACTTAATGCAGCCTAAAAAGCTGTTGACATTCCACAACATCATCTTAAAATCCACCATTAGGGGGTGTCGGTGATCATGCTGCAGATCAACGACAAATGGCAATTTGAGATTGGAAAATGTGAGGAGGACCCAATTCGTGAATGTGTGTCAGATTCAATAGCAAGGAGGATGCAAGTGTGTGTCACTATGCACGGTAATGAAGAACAAATGAAAATGAAAACGCAACTAAAAATGAAACAAAAGCAAACTACCCTTCCTCCGAATGCCCCCCACCCCACACTTTCCCAAAGAAGCATCTGTCGCCCCGCAACCTCCAAAAACATAAACCATCAAAACCAAACAGGCAAAGTCTCAGTGTGGGTACTCCTCTGGTGCAGGGTTTTGTGGGGCATGTATGTAAGTTCAGTTTTAGGTGGTCGAGGCTAGCACAATACTGGTACATAGCACGGGCATGGCCTGCACTCCATTTCGAGGGTTTAAGGTGGGAGTGCGGATAAAAAGTCAGTCCTTTGTTGCTGGTTGAGACCCAGACCGCTTGCCTCTTGGGGTCCAGTGGAGCGATTGTTACTGTGGGGTCATAGTCCATCGCAACCTGATGCGAGGGGGATGGTGGAGTCAGGCTGGTGGAGGGCCCTTTACTGGAATCTGGTGGCAGAGGTTTAACACTGTTGTGGCCCAGTCCCAGGCTTCCTTGGGAGTCTAAAAGAAAAGAGTTTCAGAGTCATGGGTCACCTTGAGCTTGGCAGCAACAATGAGCATGTATTGTATCTTCAGGGCCCAAAGTTTCTGCTTGACCTCCTCAAAAGACTTTAGTCGCAGCTGAACTGCCATGGTGAAGTCAGGAAAGATCATGATGTGATCGGATTCAAAAGTCAGGGCACAAGCTTGGAGGACTGCTCGTAGAATTGTGTCTCCGTCTCTATAGTGCAAAACACGAGCTATTAGAGAGTGGGGAGGGGCTCCCGAAGGGGGACACTGAGCCAGCGAGTGGTGCGCCCTTTCAATTGTAAACCCTGGTGATAACTGTCCCTTTTGTACCGAGGATTCCAGCCAGGTCGCCTGGAAACACTCCAGGTGAGAGGTTTCAGTGTTCTCAGGAACACCGATGAGACACAGTTTATTCCACCTGGACCTAACTTTTGCGTCTTCTGGGTGGTTTTCAAGGGTAGCGTTAGTGAAGAGAAGTTTAGAAACAGTTCACTTGCGAGTAGTGACCTCTTCTTCCAGGGCAGAGAACTGGCCTTCTGCCTCCAATACTCTATAGGCCACATTACACCAGACTTGGTGGATAAGCAATTTGTCAATCCGCATTTTTCCTATTGTAGCCGCGACTGCCTCATTCGAGGACTAGGTTGTCTGCAAAATGGTCCCCAAGTTGCCAGCTGGAAGCTGCTGTTGTAATTGTGGTCCTTCCATTGGCCCACAGCCCCCAGTGGAGGTCTGCACCGTTTATCTATCCATTTTAACCTGGGTGTTTGCACTTGCTCCTTTTATTTTCCCCATGGTAGGCCAAAGAATAAAATGCGCATGTTGTCAAAGAAAGGGGGGTGAAAGCCAGTGTGGAGTAAACATATCCTTTTATTTTGGGGCCACAGTCAAAAGACACAGTCCGTGGATGGATAAGGAGGGTTTCAGCCCACTTGCCACACTAGTACCGTATAGGTATTGCAGAGGGGAGAAGAAGAGACAGCACAAACAGCTGGACCGTCCGGACGCCCAACCCCCCGCCACTAGGCTCAAGAGAGGAAATTAGTCCATTTGTATGTCTTCAGGCAAGAGCCAGGCCACTCAACCCCACAGCGCACCAGGCTGCAAAGCATTCATGGGCCCATGACACAGCCCCACCCAAGATCCAGGGGGGTCGGGTGACCGCTCCAGTGGCCTGCCAGTGGTGAAGCAGGCATCTGGGGGTTGTGGTTGTGTCTTACCACAAAGGGGCTGATCTCCTCATGGCAGCTGTCATCCAGCCAAGCACTTGGTCACATCAGATCGTGTTAATCTGGGCTGTCATGTCTTCGGCTGGAAGGTCCTACAGACAGTGCCACACTCGCCACAATCACCACCGCAATGCTGTCAGGAGCATCCAACTGCACCACGGCAGGGCGTCGCTCCGGAGCAGTCAATGTACGCCGACAGGCCACTCCAAGCAAAGCTCTCCACCGCCACCTGGTCGGGCAGCTGAGCGTCAGCACTGCCATCGGGCTGCCGGGCCAGCCACAGCATCTCATTGCCGCAGCTGTCTCAGCTCGTGGGCCTCACGACTAGCGCCTTGCAGGTCGTCGTTGCCGATGTAACCTCAATAGCCTCAGCGAGTCAGGTCTGGATGGGCTACGATGTTAGGATTGGCAGGGACTTTCGGTCATGCAGCCTGGCGGCCGTGATCTCGGTACTAGGTAGCGTAGCAGTTAAGGGCCTTCGACAGCATGCCACAGATGATGGTGGAAATCAGCCCTCTATGCCCCCAGGATAGTTACGGATGAAAGAGGAGTCCCAGAGTGTTAGAGAAATGCGTACCCCATCTTGGCCTCATTAGCCCTGCCCCATACCGTTAGATGTTTATCAGAAATTGGGTATGGTGTCATCCCATCAGCAGTTTACTCAAAATGAGATATATGCTGTCATCTCATTAGACGTTTATAAAAAATTAGATACACTATCATTCCATCAGTAGTATATCTGAAATTAGGGGGAGTATTTACTAGATAATATCGCAGCGTGGTGCTGCAAGCCATCTTGCAGCACCAACCTGCATCATTAGGAAAGTGCAGGGATGCGTTTTATTTACAACAATATGACGCATCCCTGTGCTGTCCTCTGCACTGGCGCACAATAAATTGCCTGGCGCTAATGCAGGCACCCTTGCACTATGGTGCAAGGGTGCCTGCGTTGCAGGGATTATTGTTTTTGTACAGGAAGGGACAACTTCCTTCACAAAAACAATAATTGATGGTGTTGTCCTCCTTCTATGTGTGCTGCAAAATTCAGCACACATTGAGGAAAAAAATGAGGAAATATAAAGGTTTTACTTATCGTTGCTCATCTTTTACGCCTCTCCTGGAGAGGCTTTAGAACCTGGCGCATTTCCAGGTTTACGAAACCTTGTAAATCTGGGAATGCATCAGATCCATGGGTGTTATGTTGAAACACTCACAGCAACACCCATGGAATGCCCCTTTCATGCAGAGTAATGCGTGAAAGGAGCCCATATTTACAAGGCTATGGAAAGCCACACAGGGTGGCTTTGCGTGGTCTTGTAAATATGGGCCAGCATACTGCGCCACCAGAGCGTAAAAAAAAGTGACTGTCCAGTGGCACAAGGGGCTTGTAAATATGCCCCTGAATATGCTGTCATCTCATCAGAAATGTATCAAAAACTAGATAGGCCATTCTTCCATGCGCAGTTTATCCAAAACTAGATACGCATTATCCAATCAAACATTTATTTGGAACTCCATTCACTGATAGCCCATCAGAAGTTCTTTCGTCAGTGGAATAAAATCGATCCTGTCTGAATTCTAGCAAGACAAGGGTTTACTGACACTGGGCCAGAGATTCGCTGATATCTGGCTATGGTGATGTCTCAGTAGAAAGTTAATACCATCAGTATATGCTTCTATAACATCCGTGATTCATCATGCTCCAGAGTGGTCATCACTTAAATGTAAGCTGATTAAGTAATGGATATGTTATCCTTTCGGTAAAAATGTATTATGACTACAGTTGACTTCCAGAATTGTAAAATATGATGAGATATAGCATGGTAGCTTGGTGGCAACAATGACATTTATGTAAATGTTCATCTCTCAGAATGGAGCGTGTTTCACACTCCTAGACGGACGCACAGCGGGTTCAATTTACACAAACGATCACTCAGTTTGGTTCAAAATAAATCTGTGTATTTATTTATCTTCATTCCTCCAGTGTTCAAAATATTTCAAGTGTGAGTCAGCAATCACATATGCGACACTCAAATGCTTCATTCGCTTTACACACGCTGCAGTTTGCCAATGGCCTTTTCTTCCTGCAGTGTGGCGGACACATTTAAAAAAACATCCTTCATCCAATGCATTTCGGGCGCATTCTCAGCCCTTCGTCAGGGATTTAACTGCAAGTATTAAAAATGACACCATTACCTCGTGAAACACAATAACGTTATTCTCAGTACATTAAAAACGTCACCCATATCTGTAAAGCGCGCGTTCATATGGAACGGTTTCCCTCTATTTGCACACAACATTGCATTAACCACCATCTTCCTAGCCCCTGCTCATGAGTTAATCCATCTCTAACCACCACCCAAGTTATTCTCCTTCCGCTATGTTCTAACAAGCCCCTTCGTCTATTCTACCTCAATACTCACTTTGTTTGTAATTTCAACGCATCCCGCCATATTTCCTTTTCCTCCTTGCTTCCACCGTCAACAAAGACTTCTACCTACCCTTTCCCGCTTTTTATGACCATCATTTCGTATTCCGCCCAGCATCTCCTCCAATCATTCGGCCCCATCTTTTATCCAAACTACAATTCCCATCGAACCCCTCATTATCGAGCGATCTCTGTTAATATCCATGCATTCAATCGTGCTAATGATGTTAAAAGTTGACGAATCTTTTTCCCCGCCCTCCCTCAAGTGTGTAATACACGTTCAATCAGAATTTAGGCGCATGACTAGATCAAAAACGTAACATTTAAGTGATGACAAATATTGTGATGTTAATCTAACGGATCATTCACAAGTATTACATGTCGATTTAAAACAATTGCTGATTTTCAACAAGATGTCCATATGTCTCCTATGTGATTGTCTTTGATTATTACTGGTCCATGGGTGGGTGCAACATGCCAGGTAGGCAAAACTGAAACAATTCCACAAAACAATGACGAAATGCACACCAACATTTCTCTTGTTTACTACTAGTACTTTTATCCATTCGTTGGTTGATTCATACTCTTGCGTGCAGCCCGAATGTTATGGTTGTGCCTAGCAACCAGGGTTAATTCATCTCTCAGAATGGAGCGTGTTTCACACTCCTAGACGGACGCACAGCGGGTTCAATTTACACAAACGATCACTCAGTTTGGTTCAAAATAAATCTGTGTATTTATTTATCTTCATTCCTCCAGTGTTCAAAATATTTCAAGTGTGAGTCAGCAATCACATATGCGACACTCAAATGCTTCATTCGCTTTACACACGCTGCAGTTTGCCAATGGCCTTTTCTTCCTGCAGTGTGGCGGACACATTTAAAAAAACATCCTTCATCCAATGCATTTCGGGCGCATTCTCAGCCCTTCGTCAGGGATTTAACTGCAAGTATTAAAAATGACACCATTACCTCGTGAAACACAATAACGTTATTCTCAGTACATTAAAAACGTCACCCATATCTGTAAAGCGCGCGTTCATATGGAACGGTTTCCCTCTATTTGCACACAACATTGCATTAACCACCATCTTTCTAGCCCCTGCTCATGAGTTAATCCATCTCTAACCACCACCCAAGTTATTCTCCTTCCGCTATGTTCTAACAAGCCCCTTCGTCTATTCTACCTCAATACTCACTTTGTTTGTAATTTCAACGCATCCCGCCATATTTCCTTTTCCTCCTTGCTTCCACCGTCAACAAAGACTTCTACCTACCCTTTCCCGCTTTTTATGACCATCATTTCGTATTCCGCCCAGCATCTCCTCCAATCATTCGGCCCCATCTTTTATCCAAACTACAATTCCCATCGAACCCCTCATTATCGAGCGATCTCTGTTAATATCCATGCATTCAATCGTGCTAATGATGTTAAAAGTTGACGAATCTTTTTCCCCGCCCTCCCTCAAGTGTGTAATACACGTTCAATCAGAATTTAGGCGCATGACTAGATCAAAAACGTAACATTTAAGTGATGACAAATATTGTGATGTTAATCTAACGGATCATTCACAAGTATTACATGTCGATTTAAAACAATTGCTGATTTTCAACAAGATGTCCATATGTCTCCTATGTGATTGTCTTTGATTATTACTGGTCCATGGGTGGGTGCAACATGCCAGGTAGGCAAAACTGAAACAATTCCACAAAACAATGACGAAATGCACACCAACATTTCTCTTGTTTACTACTAGTACTTTTATCCATTCGTTGGTTGATTCATACTCTTGCGTGCAGCCCGAATGTTATGGTTGTGCCTAGCAACCAGGGTTAATTCATCTCTCAGAATGGAGCGTGTTTCACACTCCTAGACGGACGCACAGCGGGTTCAATTTACACAAACGATCACTCAGTTTGGTTCAAAATAAATCTGTGTATTTATTTATCTTCATTCCTCCAGTGTTCAAAATATTTCAAGTGTGAGTCAGCAATCACATATGCGACACTCAAATGCTTCATTCGCTTTACACACGCTGCAGTTTGCCAATGGCCTTTTCTTCCTGCAGTGTGGCGGACACATTTAAAAAAACATCCTTCATCCAATGCATTTCGGGCGCATTCTCAGCCCTTCGTCAGGGATTTAACTGCAAGTATTAAAAATGACACCATTACCTCGCGAAACACAATAACGTTATTCTCAGTACATTAAAAACGTCACCCATATCTGTAAAGCGCGCGTTCATATGGAACGGTTTCCCTCTATTTGCACACAACATTGCATTAACCACCATCTTCCTAGCCCCTGCTCATGAGTTAATCCATCTCTAACCACCACCCAAGTTATTCTCCTTCCGCTATGTTCTAACAAGCCCCTTCGTCTATTCTACCTCAATACTCACTTTGTTTGTAATTTCAACGCATCCCGCCATATTTCCTTTTCCTCCTTGCTTCCACCGTCAACAAAGACTTCTACCTACCCTTTCCCGCTTTTTATGACCATCATTTCGTATTCCGCCCAGCATCTCCTCCAATCATTCGGCCCCATCTTTTATCCAAACTACAATTCCCATCGAACCCCTCATTATCGAGCAATCTCTGTTAATATCCATGCATTCAATCGTGCTAATGATGTTAAAAGTTGATGAATCTTTTTCCCCGCCCTCCCTCAAGTGTGTAATACACGTTCAATCAGAATTTAGGCGCATGACTAGATCAAAAACGTAACATTTAAGTGATGACAAATATTGTGATGTTAATCTAACGGATCATTCACAAGTATTACATGTCGATTTAAAACAATTGCTGATTTTCAACAAGATGTCCATATGTCTCCTATGTGATTGTCTTTGATTATTACTGGTCCATGGGTGGGTGCAACATGCCAGGTAGGCAAAACTGAAACAATTCCACAAAACAATGACGATTGCTGACTCACACTTGAAATATTTTGAACACTGGAGGAATGAAGATAAATAAATACACAGATTTATTTTGAACCAAACTGAGTGATCGTTTGTGTAAATTGAACCCGCTGTGCGTCCGTCTAGGAGTGTGAAACACGCTCCATTCTGAGAGATGAATTAACCCTGGTTGCTAGGCACAACCATAACATTCGGGCTGCACGCAAGAGTATGAATCAACCAACGAATGGATAAAAGTACTAGTAGTAAACAAGAGAAATGTTGGTGTGCATTTCGTCATTGTTTTGTGGATTTATGTAAATGTTCTCATAAATACACAAAAATAATGTTAGTCATTTGGTTAACAATGAAACCAAACCTGTTTCAATTCCATCCGCCCCTTTAAATTGGCCACACATTGATTTAAAAAAGGCTAAATCGATAGGCAGTTGCCTGAATTTCCCAACAGCCCCTATAACACACCTTGAAATCCGCATATCGAGGACGGCCACTAAATTGTCAGAAAACAAGAGGTATAGCAAAGCCTATGGACATCTTAATATTCGTTACCAACCTCAATAGGTCTATCAATTCTGAACTACCTAAGGAGATGCCGAATTGTGAATTTGACATAAAACAGAGTAACACAAAGTAAAATAACACGTGTTATTAGTAAGGGTGTGAATTTGCAAAGGTTTCTTTATGTGTTTATTTAGCAACTTTCACTTCTATGGAAAACTTTACAACCTTGCACAATTTGCAAACTTTTGCTTTTGACAAATAGATGTCTAAACATTCACTTTTATGACAATTTATGTCACATATATTCTTCTTGCCTGCTTACAAAATTGTTCAGAATTAAACATCTGTTGAAATGACATTGTTCATAGCAAGCCTCTGCAAAAGATAAGCAAACGTGCATAAAAATGCTCTGCAAAAAGTAAACTTGGAATGAAAAATATTACACAGATATTCCAACTTGGCTGGGTTACAGTAGCTTGAAAGTGTACTTGCTGCATTGTGAAAATCGCTATCTAGAAAAAAAATTAATGGCCCCTGGCCAAAAAGGAGACGTTAAGCAGAATCATGGCACACTTTGATGTGGGCAGAAATCGTGAGCTTCTTAAAAAACTGCCAGCAAAAAATAAATACCGACACACTTATTGATAAAATATCATCTGTGACATAAATACTAATGTATACTTTCTCTCAGACATTGTTTGAGTCTCATGACGTTGCTGAGCTCCACCCACCGTTTCTGATGACAGATTAGGGTCCTGTGGTTTATCTAATATGAAACTAAAGTGACAAAAAGCATGTAGACAGTGTAATTACGGCAGACGAGAGACATTTTCAACATTTCTGTCCCCTTATTTTGACCAAGTATATATATATATGTATATATATATATATATATATATATATATATATATATATATATATATATATACATATATATATATACATATATATATATATATATATATATATATATATATATATATATATATATATATATTCACTGAAAAAACCATAGGTTATAGACCATATATAGTTAGGAATTAGCATTTACAAAACCTTGAAAATTCACCGAAAAAACCATAGGTTATAGACCATATATAGTTAGGAATTAGCATTTACAAAACCTTATTTTACTCACACAAAACCATTGAAATTCCATATATAGTTAGTTGCACTAACTATATATCGCGCACCCGCAATCCACTGCTGATGATGTCACATATTACATCATTCATGACATGGTCAGCGACATCACTGATGACATCACTGATGACATCTCAAGTGACTTCCTATTGGAGGCTGTTGCAGCTTATTTTGCATACACAGTTATGTCATAGACCTTTTTCATGTTTGATATGCTGAGTACTAGCATTTCATTGACAATTCATTGACTTATTTGTCAAGTTTTTATTATTTACCTTGCCTATTGGCTTAAGACTCGATAAAGTACTTGGCTGTTTTATTTTTCTTTAGCATTAAATTTTCCTAGTTTTTAATGCTTTACCTTGCGGACCGTCCACATATAAACTTGCAATCTGCTCTCATGAGATGGCACTTCTATTATCTTATTCAGTTCGTTTCCGGATCATGGGGAGGTGTCATCTAGGTCCTGGATATCTTTACACCGTGTTAAGTTAGCATGGGCTCATTACCGGTTTAAACGCCATTTTTCCTTTTTTGCAACTTCTGCACACGACACTTAGTTGTTGCTTTAGCTTTCAACCTAGTAGTTCATCGTGGTTTACATGAGAATAATATGTTATTGCTCTACTATCTGCTTTGCTTGTTAAACTATATCTGTACAGCGAGTGCTAAAGTTTCAAGAACAACACGATACAGAATTGTTATGAGGTCTGATCTCCACGACTTCATACTCATAACATAAGTGCAACTTCTGCCAATTCTGGGCATGAGGCGGGTTTTATATTGCTTTGCCGAACACACATACACAACACTTGATGCGGTTCACATGAAGAGAGAGCTGGTGTATGCTGATGTGATTCCTTCAAATCTAAGACACTAAAGTATGGGCACGCCCTAAACCAACACAAAGAGACCTTCTTAGCAAATAATATAATATGTGTATTAGGGAGGGTGAGATATAAGCAGCCGCGGGCCGTGGAGGGAGTTACGGTGAGGCAGGGAGGCGGGGAGGGGGAGAAGCAGGGTAGAGCCCTCTCCACCCTGCCCCTCCCCCTCCCCGCCTCCCTGCCCCACCGTAACTCCCTCCACGGCCCGCGGCTGCTTATAAGTGTTGCTAACTCTTATTCATTTACAGCATGTTAACATACTGTCACCATTCGCTTTTTATGTACTAGTAACTATGCTGGTAATTTTGCTACTGATAATATGTGTACTTGTATTATCTAAGATACTACGCCTGAGAAGACGGCATTAGTAAATAAACATTTCAAATACACATGTGTTCTTCTTAACTCCATGTTCTGGTTTCTAAGAAATATATAACGACCGACTGTTCATGAGTTCCACGTATCCTGAGGTACTATAAGTTCATATTCTGGATTGTCTAAACATTGAGAGTTTGTTATATCCAATGTGACACTGTACCTAGCTTGCTAAGGGGTTTTTGATTACTAAGGTGAGTTTTGGGACACCCTAATTCGCCGAGGTTCCAATCCTCTGTCCACAGTTCTGTGTGAGAACAGAAACCCTGCGACAGGGGCACCCCCGACCCTTGCTGGAGCTTCATCACACTTGCGATACAACTCCAGCAATGCGCCACCTTTACGGCACAGATACATCACGCATCTGTGCTGTTTTTGCCCCATGATGCGCCGCATTGTAAATGCAGCACACCATAGGTGACGGAACAGCGGCACAGAATGACTAACACATCCCTGGTGATGCGCCAGTCATCATAAATCTATCCCTATGCTTCTTATCTTGTTAGAGATGAACCGCCATATGTATCATCAAAGTTTTTTGCATTTCCTAAATAGCGAACTTTAAGGAATAAATAGCGATTCTTTACCATTCCTAGTTTGCGATGAGCTATTTGCTAATTACAAATTACCCATTCATTTCCTTCATTTCCATAGGGCGGTTGGACTCACTTTTAGCTCGAACGGCTGAATGGATTTCCACGAAACTTGGCAAAATTGTAGGGACTGGTAGCCCGATGTGCCTTTGCTATGTCTCAAGATATATGCTCCAGTGGTTTTTACGAAAATTAACTTTGAAAAATATATATTGGGCTACATTGGCCTATATATATGTTGGAGCCCAAATGTAGCCCAATGTAGCCCAATGAAGCCCAATGAAGCCCAATGTAGCCCAATGTAGCCCAAAGATGGCCGCCAGAGACGAAAAAAAACAAATGTAGCCCAAATATCAGCCAGATGTAGCCCAACTATAGCCCAGTGACAGAATGACCAATCAGCTTCGCAAACCTCCGTTACGCGAAGCGGAGCACTGTTACAGATATATATCTTTTTTTGAACGTTAATTTCTCAAAATCCACTGGAGCACATATATTGAGACCTAGCAAAGGCACATCGGGCTACTAGTCCCTAATATTTTACCAAGTTTCGTGCAAATCCATTCAGCCGTTTGATTATTATTATTATTTTTTTTTTTTGCCCCGTGGGGCCCTTTTAAAACCTCCACATCAAACCTAGGGGGTCAGCGAGGATCTACTATTCCCCCTTATGGTCATTTGCCCCTTCGCTTTCGCCTCCTCTTGTCTCTCGATCCTACCGAGAGACAAGATGGCGGCCGCTACGGACTGTTTGGAATGTTGACAGACGCCGGAGAACCAATCAGCTTCGCTTCACAAAGCTCCGTTGCGCGAAAAGTACGCGTCCTGGAGCGCTGCCCGGTCCGCTGTTACAGATATATATCTTTTTTTAAACGTTAATTTCTCAAAATCCACTGTAGCACATATATTGAGACCTACAAAAGGCACATCGGGCTACCAGTCCCTACAATTTTGCCAAGTTTCGTGCAAATCCATTCAGCCGTTCGGGCTAAAAGTGAGGCCAACCGCCCTATGGAAAACTCAATGTTAAAAACACGTTTTGGGACCCCCCTTTTTTCTCGGCCCCCCCTTGACGAACCCCCCCCAAATTTTCAAGGGCTGCTCAGAAACAAAATGTGCCATTTTCCTGAAAATTTCAGCCAATTCCGTCCACAAACGCCAAAGTTATTAGACATAGAATTTTCAAAAATCCCATAGAGAAAAAATCCTAACTATATATACCTACTGGCGACCGCCAGTAGGTAATATATATATATATATATATATACTGCTCCACGTACTTCCCACGTACCACGCACTCTGCACAGGGAAATAAAGATCACTACTTCGTCTGTGTAGTCATCATCAGGGTTTATTTCAAAACCAGAAAGCCTTCACAAAACCCTACGCGTTTCGGCGGACAACCGCCTTGCTCACGGGTAGAAAGTTTCTAAACGGCCATTACTTTTAACTCGTGCACCTGACACAAAACATCAACACAAACAAAGGGCTAAATTCCATAGTCACAGAGTCGGCCATCTTACGTGGCTGTGATACAGATGATGCCTCATGGGCACTGCCTGCTCCCACCTGCCCATGAATAAGTTGGCATATATATATATATATATATATATATATATATATATATATATATATATATATATATATATATATATATATATATATATATATATATATATATATATATATATATATTTTCACTGAAAAAACCATAGGTTTCAGGAGTTATATAGTTAGGAATTAGCTTTTACAAAACCTTTGAAATTCACTCAAAAAACTATAAGTTTTAGTGGTGTTATAGTTAGCTGGACATTTTACTCATACAAAACCATTGAAATTGCTCCTATATAGTTAGTTGTACTAAGTATATATCGCGCACCCGCAATCCACTGCTGATGATGTCACATATTAGATCATTCATGACATGGTCAGTGACATCACTGATGACATCGATATATACTCAGTACAACTAACTATATAGGAGCAATTTCAATGGTTTTGTATGAGTAAAATGTCCAGCTAACTATAACACCACTAAAACTTATAGTTTTTTGAGTGAATTTCAAAGGTTTTGTAAAAGCTAATTCCTAACTATATAACTCCTGAAACCTATGGTTTTTTCAGTGAATTTCAAAGTTTTTTTTAAATGCTAATTCCTAACTATATAAGGCCTGAAACCTATGGTTTTTTCAGTGAATTTCAAAGGTTTTTTTAAATGCTAATTCCTAACTATATAAGGTCTGAAACCTATGGTTTTTTCAGTGAATTTCAAAGGTTTTTTAAATGCTAATTCTATTAGCGGATAACGTTTAAATATATTAATATCCTAGTGGGATCACCTGAGCAGCCCTAGGGGGTAAGGGTGTTTCTACCCTGCCCCCTTTTTGTGTTCTACACGTTTGTTTTTCTGCTTTCTTGTGCCTAATTCCTAACTATATAAGGCCTGAAACCTATGTTTTTTTCAGTGAATTTGCAAGGTTTTTTAAATGCTAATTCCTAACTATATAAGGCCTGAAACCTATGGTTTTTTCATTGAATTTGCAAGGTTTTTTAAATGCTAATTCCTAACTATATAAGGCCTGAAACCTATGTTTTTTTCAGTGAATTTGCAAGGTTTTTTTAAACGCTAATTCCTAACTATATAAGGCCTGAAACCTATGGTTTTTTCAGTGAATTTCAAAGGTTTTTTAAATGCTAATTCCTAACTATATAAGGCCTGAAACCTATGTTTTTTTCAGTGAATTTCAAAGTTTTTTTTATTGCTAATTCCTAACTATATAAGACCTGAAAGCCCACCAGGAATCTCCAGTATGCACCAGGGGACTGCATTGCAGAGAGGTGTAATTAAGCCACGGCCCTTTTTACACCTCTCTGCAACGCAGCCCCCGTGCATGTTTGAGGAGGGGGAACTCATTCCCCATGCATACTGGGGGCCCCTGGGGGCCAACTAGCCCACCTGCAACCTCCAGTATGCGCCATGGGGCTGCATTGCAGAGGTGTAATGAGGCTATGCCCCTTGTTACACCTCTCTGCAACGCAGCCGCCTGGCGCGTTTGCAGAGGGGGAACTAATTCCCCTTGCATAATGGGGGTCCCTGGGGGCCAACTAGCCCACCAGTAGCCTCCAGTATGCACCAGATGGCTGCATTGCATAGAGGTGTAATGAGGCCACACCCTTTTTACACCTCTCTGCAACGCAGCCCCCGTGCATGTTTGAAGAGGGGGAACTAATTCCCCTTGCATACTGGGTGTCCCTGGCAGCCATCTTGTGCCTTGTTCGAACCAAGGCACAAGAAAGCAGTGAAACAAAGGTGTGAAACTCGCAAAGGGGCCAGAGTAGAAACACCCTGACCCCCTAGGCCTGCTCAGAGGGTCCCACAAGGACCCCCAAGGCAAAAAAAAAATATATATATTTTTTTTAAAAGTCGCGGGGTACAAAAAAACAATAAAAAAAATATAAAACAACAATAAGAATAAAAAACAGTTCTTTTCAGAACTACCTCCAATGTATATAAAAATGCTACATTTGTAAAAAACTCTGTCTTTCTTTTTTTCTCCAGGGTACGCGTACCGGTACGTGTACCGATATGTGTACTGGGGCGCGCACCCCCTCAAAAAAAGAAAAAAATAATAATGAGTGTGTGTGTGAGTGGTGTGTGTGTGTGGGGGGGGTGTGGGGTGTGTGTGGGGGGGTATGTGTGTGGGGTGTGTGTGTGTAGGATGTGTGGGTGTGTGTGTGGGGTGTGTGTGTGGGGGTGTGTGGGGGTGTGTGTGTGTGGGGGTGTGTGGGGGTGGGGGTGTGTGTGTGTGTGGGGGTGAGGAATGTGTGTGTGGGTGTGGGTGTGTGTGTGTGTGAGGTGTGTGTGTGGGGTGTGTGTGTGTGTGTGTGGTATGTGTCAGAGGTGTGTGTGTGTGGGGGGTGAGGTGTGTGTGGGGGATGTGTGGGGTGTGTCTGTGAGGTGTGTGTGTGGGGGGGGAGTGAGGTGTGTGTGGGTGGGGGTGTGCGGGGTGTGTGGGTGTAGGTGGGGGTGTGGGGGTGTATGGTGTGTGTGTGGGTGTGGGTGTGTGGGGTGTTTGGGTGTGGGTGGAGGTGTGGGTGTATGAGGTATGGTGGGGGGTGTGTGTGTGGGGTGGTGTGTGTGGGGTGTGTGTGTGTCGGGGTATGTGTGTGGGGCACCCCCTCAAAAAAAGAAAAAAATAATGAGTGTGTGTGTGTGTGTGGTGTGTGTGTGGGGGGTGTGGGGTGTGTGTGTGCAGGGGGGGTATGTGTGTGGGGTGTCTGTGTGTAGGATGTGTGGGTGTGTGTGTGGGGTGTGTGTGTGGGAGTGTGTGGGGGGGTGTGGGTGTGTGTGTGTGAGAGGAGTGTGTGTGTGGGTGTGTGTGTGTGTGTGAGGTGTGTGTGTGTGGTGTGTGTGTGTGTGTGTGAGGTGTGTGTCAGAGGTGTGTGTGTGTGGGGAAGGGGTGAGGTGTGTGTGGGGGATGTGTGGGGTGTGTCTGTGAGGTGTGTGTGTGTGGGGGGGTGAGGTGTGTGTGGGTAGGGGTATGTGGGGTGTGTGGGTGTAGGTGGGGCTGTGTAAGGTATGGGTGTGGGTGTGTGGGGTGTTTGGGTGTGGGTGGAGGTGTGGGTGTATGAGGTATGTGTGGGGGGTGTATGTGGGGGAGTGGGTGTGGGGTGTGTGTGTGGGGGTATGTGTGTGGGGCACCCCCTCAAAAAAGAAAAAATAATAATAAGTGTGTGTGTGTGTGGTGTGTGTGTGTGGGGGAGGTGGGGTGTGGGGGGTATGTGTGTGGGGTGTGTGTGTGTAGGATGTGTGGGTGTGTGTGTGGGGAGTGTGTGTGGGTGTGTGTGTAGGGGTGTGTGGGTGTGTGTGTGTGTGTGTGTGAGAGGTGTGTGTGTGTGGTGTGTGTGTGTGTGGGGTGTGTGTCAGAGGTGTGTGTGTGTGGGGGAGGGGGGAGGGGTGTGTGGGGGATGTGTGGGGTGTGTCTGTGAGGTGTGTGGGGTGTGTCTGTGAGGTGTGTGTGTGTGGGGGGAGTGAGGTGTGTGTGGGTAGGGGTGTGTGGGGTGTGTGGGTGTAGGTGGGGGTGTGGGTGTGTAAGGTGTGTGTGTGGGTGTGTGGGGTGTTTTGGTGTGGGTGGAGGTGTGGGTGTGTGAGGTATGTGTGGGGGGTGTGTGTGGGAGGGGTGGGTGTGGGGTGTGTGTATGTGGGGGTATGTGTGTGGGGTGTGTGTATGTATGAGTAAAATGTTCAGCTAACTATAACTGGTGTCAAACCTATGGTTTTCTCAGTGTATTTAATAGGTTTTTTAAATGCTAATTCCTAACTATAACTGGTGTGAAACCTATGTTTTTTTCAGTGAATTTCAAAGGTTTTTTAAATGCTAATTCCTAACTATATAAGGCCTGAAACCTTTGTTTTTTTTCAGTGAACTCGCAAGGTTTTTTAAATGCTAATTCTATTAGCGGATAACATTTATATATGTTAATATCCGTATGGGACCACCTGAACAGCCCTAGGGGGGCCAGAGTGTTTCTACAAGGCCCCCAAATCTTTTTTTTTTCTTGTAAAAAAATGAGGTACGCGCACCGTGCACGTACCGGTATGCGTACCTGTACGCGTACCGTAAGCGTACCCCGCGATTTTCCAATTTTTTTTTTTTTTGGGCTTTGGGGGTCCTTGTGGGACCCCCTGACCAGGCCTAGGGGGTCAGGATGCTTCTACCCTGCCCCCTTTTTGAGTTCTACACGTTTGTTTTTCTGCTTTCCTGTGCCTCAGTCTACCGAGGCACAAGATGGCTGCCAACAGTTTCTGTTTTGGAGTGTTGACAGACATTGGCAGCCAATCAAAATGCAGCTCGCGCACTAGAGGTACGCGTACGGTACACGTACGTGCGCGTACCGTAAGCATACGGGTAAGCTCACGGTTAAGGTGCCATAGATATATACATTTTTGGGAACCTAAATTACTCAAAATCCACTGGAGCACATATCTTGAGACATAGCAAAGGCACATCGGGCTACCAGTCCCTACAATTTTGCCAAGTTTGGTGAAAATCCATTCAGCCGTTCGAGCTAAAAGTGCGACCGACCGCCCTATGGAAATTAACATGGGGAAAACACGTTTTGGGACCCCCCTTTTATCTCGGCCCCCGCTTGACGAATCCCCCCCAGAGCACCGCGAGGCAAAGTTGCTGAAAAATTCAGGCAGATTCCTCAACCGGCGCCAAAGTTATTCCCAATAGAATGTTGCGATTTCCCTATGGAAATGAATCCTAACTATATATACCTACTGGCGACCGCCAGTAGGTAATATATATATATATATATTTATATATATATATATACTGCTTAATCTGTCCCAGAGGCTACAGCTGTGGGCACTGACAGCTGTTTTGGGTCTGTGATGTATATTTTATTACCAGGGAAAGAAAGACAGGATGTTGTAGTGTCCTTCTGGACATGTTCTAGTGTCTCCGTAGATACTAGTTTTACCAGCCACTCCTTCAAGGGCTGGCCACACACACTCCAAACTCATCCACCACAGGCGTCCCAAGTGACGTGGGCCGGTTAATAAAAAGGGCTGGAGTGCACGTGGCCAGTTAAGTTAGCATAGCCACTGTGTCTGCGTCACTTATTACTAAGTATGTAGTCCTAGAACCCACAATTTTACAATGGTGATTAGGGGTCTGACCCCATATCATGCCTCAACTGCTGTGAAGGAGGAGGGGACATCTCCATAGGCCCTGCAAACTGCCCTGGGAAGTGGTCATGTCGTCCCTGGAAGACGGAGACCCTGTCCCTGCATGAGAGGGAGGAAACAGAGACCCTCAAGCACCTCCCTGCACCTGCTACCTACAAGTCATGCCCCTGCACCCCCGCCTGCCATGAGCAAGTACACCGATGGGCCCAAAGAAAGGAGTGGGCCAAGATAAAGTGTGAAGTGCCGCAGCCAGCACAGGGTGCCCCCACCGCCTGAAGCGTGCCTCACCAACACAGAGTAACCACCTCACCTGCAGCGTTCACAGGACGGTAAGGCCTGAAGGCTAAAGAAGGGCTTGCAAGACTGCCCTTGTGGCGGCAGAGTGCCAGGCTGCTCACTGGTGTAACAAAACTCGAGGGGGCCTCCCTGCAAAGCACGTGGAGGGGCCCCTTCCGGGGTCAATCAGGAGCTCTGCAGCGAGAGGGCTGTGCTGAGGGGGAGCCCTGGAGCTTGGGGCCCACCCACACCGCGGGAGCTGCGGGGGCCTGTGTTACGCCCCTGGGGCTGCTGAAGAAAGGAAAACAGACGATAATAAGAAGGTGAGGTTGCGTCAATCAGGAGAACCGCACGTCACACCCACCACACAGGGGCCTAGTGAAAGGCAAGCCAGCTGCCTACGGAGGCCCGCTGGCGAGGCAACCGAGGATCGGCCTTCGGCTGCCTCCAGGGTGAAGTGCCACACCCGTAATCAAAAGACAGACTTTGCCGCTTGAGCGCAGAAAATACCCCACTTGCAACACACAGTAGGCAGCTGCACTGACCAGCAGCTAGAGAAGAAGACCTCTGATGTCCGGCCGCAGACCGCCACCGGCTAAAGAGAATGCTGCATTATAGTCCTAAGTTGCCCCGCTCAACGAGTGTGATATGCCTGCATGACTGGTATGGCCCACGAGTTCAGGAAGATTGCCGCGGCTCCCCGCCGTCCTCTAGAAGCTGCAGTGGCCTGTAAGAAGTGGCTGCATTACCACTCAGTGCCAGTGGCCGTCCTAACTGTACTGTGTCCAGCAAGGCCTGTAAATAAGCCCCAGGAAAGAACGGGGCACACTCACAGTCATTAGCATTTCCCCATGTCTCCAAATCTGGTGTTATCTGTGATACCATGACGGCCACTTGCTTACTGTCGCAGGAAGGAGGAAAAGAGTCTGTTTCCATACTGGCAAGCACCTGCCTGCCACCTTCTATCCTGGCTGTAGTGAGCCACCCTGCTCATACAAAAAAATTTAACCACTTCAACTCCCTGGGCCAGGCGCGGGCCGGCGAGTATATAATAAACGTGACGTCAGCGCTCGTGGCTGATGGCACAGACCGACACTGGTTTGTGGAGGTATCTTATTGTGTCCGTGTAGTTGTAGGCCCCACATACCCTTAGAAAGCGTATATGCCCCTAGGTCAGCTCCCTTACCCCCACTCTTTACACTGGCGACGAGGCAGAGGACATCACAACGTGCTATCACAACGCAGGATCAGCGTTGACAGCAGCCGTATCTGTAGCTGTGACTTGGGCAGTGCGGAAGACGGCGCGAGGCGAGAACGTGGAGTGATGTACCCGAAGTGTGGCAGTCTGGTGGTGCACGTTCGGCGCACTGGCGGTGAGGAGCAGGGTCGCATGTGGCGCGAGGCGCACTGGGGAGGCAGCCCAGTGAGCGAGTGCGCAGCCGCGCACATGCCCTGAAGACTGGAGTTGGCACAGGACCTCACTTAGGCCGCAGCTGGAGGGAGCAGTGAATGCGCATGTGGCGTGCTGAGCGTTTCCACAGCCCTGTGAGCGGTGGAAAAGAGGCAGTTGAAGGGTGCTGCCCTAGGGACCACAGGGTGCACAGTGGGCTGTCGCTGGAGGCTGGTCAGTCATACGAGGCAGTCAGGCCAGGAGACTCCCGGTACAGACTTTGCACTTAGAGAGGCAGCTGCAGCAGGCTGAAGCCTACAGTATAAAGAAAAAAAAAAGAGGGAAACATAACAGAAAGAAGAAACTAACATTACAGCATCTCAGCAAACGTGGGTCTATACACGTGCAAAAGGAAAGTGTTCATACACCAGAAAGAGTGCAGCACCAACCTATCGGGGATGAACACAGGAAAGAGTGAATGGAGCAACCTCACTAGGGGAAGTGGTGGAGCCAGGAGCACCCTTCTTAACAGTACAGCGGGTCACAGGGCACACAAGGATGTCGGTGCAGGCAGAGGGTGGTGATCAAGGACATGGCGATACTGGCTCACGCTCATCCCTGAGTACGCTACCAATGTTTAGCCAACTGGCTGCCCCGGTGATGGCAGCACCGCGATAGTGCAAATGGATTGGACAGCTAGAGAATTACTTTATTGCGGTGCGCGAAACTGATGGTGCAGTCAAAAGATCTACCATGTTGCACATGGGAGGGGATGAGTTGTATGAGCTGTTCCTGGATTTACCAGACACTGGAGACAGAAATGATTATGATAAAGTGGTACGTGCTCTAGATCGCTATTTTGACCCACAGGTCAACCCTTGTAGTGTAGTTCCTATATTCCCAATAGGCTCTGCGCATTGGAATAATATATCCTATAGATTAGACGTAGGACTGAAGTCTACTAGGTCGCTATCGAATATACTAGACTTAATTGTGAGTGCCAGCTAGCTCAGAGGTCACTAGAAACTTTCTCGAATGAACAAGAAGGGATTAGTTTCTGACAACCGCATAAACATGACAACTTTGTTTCCCCAAGAACTGATCTTCAGAGTTGTGGAAACAATAGATAGATATTTTACTCAGTCATTCGTGCATGCTTCGTTTCATTAGAGGTGCAGAGAAATAGGGAGACGGGCGCTTTCAATAAAAAGTATTTATTAAACAGTCATCTTTCTCATGCAGAAGAAATGAACTGCTACAATCGTAATACTGGCTGTAAAGTATAATGCGTACAGCAAGAAGAGTATTATAAAATAATACTGTACAAGCATGGTATGGTTTCTAAGCCATAGATTACATACATAAATAACAGAAGGTTCAAAAAGTACTCAACTGGTGCTTCTAAAATACGCTTACCCCGGTGTGCCTAACCTAAGTCTGGTACGAAGGAAGAAGTAAGTGAGGTGTAGCCTAAATCTAGTATTCTTTTTGCCAAGAATCTATCCAAGATTTCTCTTAGGGCCTAATCAGCTCCGTACCTTGGTTTAGAATGAAGGAGGTCTGGTATCTCTCTGTCTCAGGACTCAATTACCCAACAATGCGCAAGGGTAGTTTGGAAACACTGGAGCTGCATTTCTCGGCAAGAGAAAAGACAGCGTCTCTCTCAGTGCGTCTGCTGGAGGGTCAGCTTCCTTCAGCACTTGCTGTAGCAAGCTGTGTCGGGCAAGTAGATAGTCGAACTGCTCCAAACCACCAAGTGTTCGCTATGGCAAGTGTGGGCATATTTATACCTTGAAGGTGCCGAGTTTGACGTAAAGTTGGACATAATACCGTCATCAAAGAGTCTCAGTTCTTTGAAAACTCCATGAGGTCTTGGACAAATCAATATTCAAGCAAGGGGAAGTCCCTAACTGCTGAAGCCGAGTTTTTCCAAGAAATCGTTGTGGATTTTCGAAACTAGTGGAAGTAGCCATGCCGTATTTGGACTGCATGAGCTATGTCTAAATAAGGGTATGATTTCTATGCCTATATAAGGATATAGTGATGTATACCTATATAAGGGCATGAATCGGGAAAATTACACTAGGGTCCTAAAACGCTATACAACACCCTGACTTCGAACATTTTACATTGAGGCAAGCAAAGCAAACAGAAAAGGAAACATTAGACATGTTTTTCAGGCGTCTAAGGAAATTAGCGAGTTCCTGTATGGGAATTGACAAGCTACTCGAAATCGGGGCACAACTGATCCAAGGGTGCAAGTCTTCGGATGACATCTTAGTGCTGGGGAGATTACATGAGCTAGCGGATGCTAGAGCGGGGGAGATGGAGTCAGCACTGGCGAAGAGATCAGCTGGGCGTCACGCGTCACTTCCAGGCGCAGTCCAAGAAGAGCGGGTCGAGGTCACAAGGAAAGGAGAAGGCTGAGGAAGAGTAGGCACGGGTGGATGAGCAAGCAGCAAAGGCTGTAATAACTGTGGCATGGACATTCATCCACCGAGGGGATGTCCGGCGCAAGGCAAACCGTGTTTGAGGTGTGGCAAGTTCGGACACTTCGCAAAGGTATGCATGAGCACGACACGGTCGCCAGCTGGAGGCGGCAGGCTGAAAAAGCCAGGACCCAGTAAGCCTGTGGTACATGCCACAGAGGCAACAGAAGAGGTTGAGAGCATGTGTAGGAGGATGAACGTAACGGAAGATGACGAAGAGGATGACATATTTGTGATATCATACACGAGGAGAGAGAACACAAGAAAGAAGCCACCACCAATGTGCCAAATCAGCATCGGGGACAACAAAATCATAGCGTTAATAGACACCAGAGCCTCAGTGAATATCTTGGACACAGAGCAATATGAACAACTAATCCCCAAACCACCACTTCTCAACATAACCGCACAAATCTTCACCTATGGAGGAGACACCCCATTCCACTCGCATGAGAGAAGTGAAGGTTACCCATGGGGACAAGTCGGCAGTCACCCAATTCCACGTGACCAGGGACAGTGCTGGGACTCTGTTGGGCTGCCACTCGGCGGAGGATCTGGGCTTAGTAATCTTTGCGAAACAAATTCACCAGTCACACGCTGAAAATATCATGGTGGAATTCCCAGATCTGTTCAGAGGCCTGGCTGTCTGAAAGGTGTCCAAGTGAAACTCCACATTGATGAAACAACCAATCCAGTGGCACTACGACACCGAAGAGTGCCTTTTCATCTATGACCCCTAGTGGAGGCCGAACTGGACTGCCTGGAACAAGCAGGAGTGATTGAAAAGGTACCAGGCCCCACTCCGTGGGTATCACCGTTGGTGATTGCACCGAAACCATAGCAGCCAGGAGCTATCAATACGCCCTTTAAATCAAATGCGCCCTTCTGAAAGGGACGACTGCGGCATATTTCACCTGGATCTGACAGAGTTAGTAGTCGCTGCCAGCCCAGTGAGACTGGGAGCAGTGCTATTGCAGCAGGATGGGAGTGAGAAATGGATGCCAATCGCATATGCCAGCCAAGCCCTCACAGCTGTGGAAACATGGTATGCCCAGGTGAGCCTGTCAACTCTTCTATATTTATCTCTGTGGACATAAGTTTAAGGTGATTACCGACCATAAACTACTGGTCCCGCTGTTCGGGGGTACAGAAAGGAGTGGACCACCACGCATTGAACAGTGGCAGTGCAGATTCAGCATTTCAACTTCGAGGTTCAATACAGACCCGGAGTGAACAATCCAGCGGACTATCTGCCACGACATCCCATGGCCCTCAGCCCTGACATCCAGAAGGAGATAGACGAGGGTGCTGAGTCCTTCGTCAAGCAGATTGTTGATAATGCCTGCCCCCAAAGCCATATCATTGGAGGAGATTGTGACGACAACAGGAGATGATGTGTGTCTGCTGGCTGTCAAAGAGACTCTGCATACTCACCAATGGAAGACATTCCTAGACGGGTCCAGCCGCCGGACGGACGAAGAACGCGAAGCACCTCTGGGACTGTGGAAGTGCAGAGATGAATTAAGTGAAAGTCGTGAAGGGGTGATCCTACGGGGAACAAAAATTGTGGAGCCATCCAAGCTGTGGAAGAGAACCATAGATCTAGCTCACCAAGGCCATCAAGGAATCAAGAAGACTAAAGCTCGCATAAGGTCAAAGGTGTGGTTCCCAGGGATTGATCAAATGGTGGAGGAGAAAGTAAGAGGCTGCCATGCATGCCTGATAACCGGAGTGGATCCCCCAGTTACACCGGCGATCTCAGAACTGCCCAGCACCGAGCCATGGACGACCAATAGCACAGACTTTGGCAGCTTCCCGGATGGGAAACACACACTTCTCATGGTGGACAGCTACTCGAAGTTCCCTGTGGTCGAGCTGGTGAGTGCCACATCATTTTAAACCCTTAAGCCTGTGCTGGAGAAAACGTTCGCCTTCCTGAGTGTGCCAGACGAAATTCGCACATATAATGGACCCCCTTTTCAAGGACAGGAATTTCGTGAATGTGCAGAGCACTAAAACATACGGCATCGGAAGATAATGCCTCAATGGCCCCAGGCTAATGGCGACGTTGAGAGGTTCATGCAAACCATCAATAAAGCATTAAGGATTGGGGTTTACCAATGAGAAGACCTGGAAGGATGGTTGCACAGATTCTTATGGGCGTATCGACGAACACCATACAGCATGACAGGATGCGCCCTGCGTGACCTTCTAATGCAGAGAGTGGTACAAGATATTGTGCCTGTGAGCATCCAGTGGGTGCTGGGAAGTTTGAACAGTGCGAAGGCCCAGGCTATACGGAAGTACAACCATGAGAAGGCCAGCCACCAAAGGAGAGCCCGAGGAATAGCCATCCATAGAGGAGACCACGTGGTAGCGAAGGACAGACACCTGGGGTGGAAGTTCAGGACACTCTTTGATAGAGAGAGCCTTGGAAAGTCGTCCAGGTGCAAGGAACCATGGTCTCGGTGAGAAGAGGGGAAGGCCAGATAGCAAGAAATGCATCCTGGTTCAAGAAGGTCGTGTCACCACTGCTGGCAACGGAAAGAGAGGAAGAACAGAGGAGCCTTACACACCCGCAGGAAGTGTGTAAGGCTGATAACACCAAGGCGCAAGGTAGAGACGAACCGGCAGAGGAAAGGGAAGAAAGTAGTGAGCAGGAACAACAGCGAGAGGAGAAACCCATAACCTCAAAGGAGGCCAGACATAGGAGAGGTCACCCATACCAGTTGAGAGATAATCCAAGGCCGAGTCAGAGGCTGAAAGACTTTGCCTGTTGAAGAACTGGAAAACGAGAGACTCTACATCATCTATGGATTTTTGTTATGTTAGTTTGTTCGGTTGCCTTTATTATTTTAGTAATTTGTTTGACCACTTGTTGGTGGGAAGGGATGTAGTGAGCCACCCGGCTCATACTGAACAAGGTAACCACTTCAACTCCCTGGGCCGGGAAATATAAAGTGTAATAAAACGTGATGTCAGCGCTCCTGGCTGACGGCACAGACCAACACTGGTATGTGGAGGTATCTAACTGTGTCCGTGTAGTTGTAGGCCCCACATACGTTTAGAACACGTATATGCCCCTAGGTCATCCCCCTTACCCCCACTATTTACATCGCCGAGAAGAGAGAGGGATGCACCCAACTTTTCACCACAGCTCCTGTACGTTGGAGCTACTATAGTGAATTGCTAACACATGTTGCAGTGGCTTTTTGCTGTTCTTGTCTGCCGTCTTCAATCCCAGTAGGAGAGAGAGAGAGAGAGCTCCTGCTCCGCCCACATACAGTGCCAGCAAAACTAAAACACATTCTCACCCGAGGCAATGAGGAACAGCTAGAACGGATGCTGTGCGCACATTATGTCCCCGTGGCCACCTGCTGACACTACTGGAAGAAAACAAACTGGTGGGCCTCCTGAGCCATTTTATAGTGCCTGCAGTGCCCAGCGACCTCCATCTAAACAGCTGAGATTGACAGTTACGCCCAACTGCGCTGTAACACCCTACCAGCAGTGGCAGAACCAGCTGAGTAGAGTGATCAGGGTGGGAGGCTCCCAGCTCATGCCTCCACCCAGAATGGCTCACACTGAGAGTTTCTCAAAAAAAAGAACAAGCACAGTCCAGAACTGAGCTATGTTTCCCCCACAAAATGAACTGCAAAGCCTCACAAGAAGGGGAAGTTACCAGCACAGCTCCATCTTTCCCATGCTGCAGCTGAGACTGACCAAGAGAGCTTGGCACGCCCCCTGGTGGGGACCAGCCATCACTGCATACAATCTTGGCAAAGGAGTAGAGTACTGCATTCCCCATGGTGGTCGTCTGTTGCACTGCATGCCACCAGAGAGCAGCCCTAATCAAAGAGACGCTGCACATGCCCAGATCTCGCCATGACAGAAGAAGGGAGTAAAGGCCTAGCATGGCCCAAATGCAGGAAGAGAGCATTTACACACCTCAGCTGCAATAGCACCACCCCACAGTGGTCCATAGAGTATTCAGTTAGTGCCTCCAACACTGCATTAAGACTGTGTCACACATTGGCCCATTACAGGCATGAGGAGAGAATCACTTCCCAAGTGGCAGGCTGCCTCCACCACAACACGAAGAAGAGAATGTGACAAGATGCCACATCATGAAGAAAAAGATTGACAGTCCTGTTAACCTGAAGAACCTGATGACCACAGGAGCGTTGGAGAGATCAACAAGGGTATAAGATCGAGGACTTGTATGACTACAAGAGTGCACCCGCAGATACAAGCCAGTCACCGATGCGGAGCGACATCCATAGAGACAGCTCAAAGTGAGAACCACTTAAAAGCCACCAGGAAGCGCAAACAACGTCTCTCCCCCTATGCTTCCCAGTGCAACCGTAAGTTCCAAAGCGTCAGCTGCTTGAGACAGGTGTGGAAAATGACTAAATTAGGTATACATAAGCGGTGTTCATTTATGTTCACCACAGCCACTGTTGAAAGTAAAGTGAAAATCGTGAAACAGTGGCCACGCCATCTTGTCCCTTTTTAGGCCCCTTCATACACGTAAGTGGCAGCCATTTTCTGTGCCATAGCCTCTCTGCCCACTGCCAATAGCCTGCGTGTCTCTCCCCCTCCCTCCCCGGCCTAGCTAGCATCTCCCCGCAGCCCGATAGCCCCCGATCTCTCCTGTTTGGGCCATAAACGCGCCTCTAGCGCGACACTGTCTCCGAGCCACATCCCGTGCTGAACCCCTCCACTCTTTCATCTCATTCATAGAACAGGCCCTTTGATAACTTCTTCCTCCCTGCCCGATTGTCCGGCCTGATCCCAGGCCATCACCTAGCCCAACAGATGCAGTTTATTGCCCCCTACAGTAGGACCTCACCTCACATCAAAGGAGCGGGGATTAATCAATGCCTTCACACCCCTAGATCCGACCGATCGTCCGCATTCCTGTTCCCAGCGGAATGTCCAGCTGCGCGATAGCCATCATGCTGAGATTTGGGTGGGGACCCCTACTGTAGATATGTGTGAGAACGGGCCTGAACCGGGGATTCCAAAGATGCCTTTTTCGTACTTCAAAGCAATACCACAGATGTCATAAATGTAATAAAGCCATAAACTTGTGTATAAGAGGCCAGGCCTCAGAGATGCGGTTAGAGCACCTCGAGAAGATACCCTGTTGTCTGATTTGACGTGTTCTGATTCCGTCGGAATAAACTCCTGTTTCCTGCCTTCAGCCTCCAGCGCCTGCCTCTTTGTTTGGTAATATTGAATGGTATGAGAAGCGGCTAACGCCGGGCAAATACTGAAGGGTTCTTGGTCGACTTCGGTTCTGCCTTTTTACAATTGGCGTCCCAAACGTGGGGCCCATCAGCGACACGTGGATCCAGTGGGAGAGGTCCCAACGACAGAGTGAACGACTGCAACGATCGGGAAGTGCACCAGCACGATAGACCCTCGTCTGGCAGCCGATCATCCGAACTTCACCGGTTCCGAGCAGACCTCTCTCGAGTGATCTACGGTCCTGACTGGGAACCATCAGGAGTGCCACAGCAATTATGGAGAATAGAGGACGATCAGGCGCTGGAAGCGGAAGACGAGAAACTGTCCATGCGGTCCGGGTAAGGTCGTGTAACACGACGAATTGCGAATTGATTGTTTGATTGTCTTGGAAAATACTAGTATTACGCATTTGATTGTTTGGTTCTGAGAGATTCTCTGTCTACAAACGGGGAAGGATAGGAGTATTCTCCCTTTGCAGATAGTGAAGGGTAGGTAGCGCAGGCTTTTGCCCCCATTGTAACCCGTCGCGCCTACATCCCTCTCCATTGATTGATTGTTTGTTCGAGCATTAACTGTTCGAAATTGGTTCTCTGAAAGGATCTTCTCTGCCTACAAACGAGGAGGAACAGGAATTTCCCTCTCTCTTTGCAGATAGTGAAGGGTAGGTAGCGCAGGCTTTTGCCCCCGTTGTAACCCGTCGCGCCTATTTTATTCCTCATTTGATTGATTGATTGTTTGTCCGAACATTGACTGTTTGGAATTAGTTCTCTCTTTGGGTATTCCCTATTTGGGACTACTGTAGAATAGAAATATTCTGCCTAGTCTTCGCAAAGTAGTGAAGGATAGGTAGTGCAGACTTTTGTCCCCATTGTAACCCGTCATGCCTATCTTCTCCCCATTGTTCAGTAGTTGGTTCAGCCCGGACCATTTATTAGAGGTAGATCATCCGGCTCCACCGGAGGGCACCCCTAATAAAAAGGACATGTATATAAAATACGGATTAGCCGTTGTATCTTTTCAACAAACTATGACATAAAAATCGCTAGGAAAAACAAAAGGAATCAAGCAAAGTCAGTAGGTCACTGATGGGATCTTTTTGACCCCGCTAAAAAAGAAACACTAGGAACAGCCCTTCATGAGAAATTTGAAACTAGTGGGAGGAGCCGAGCTCGACACCGTGATGGCCGCAAGGTAGCTCGGCTCTGCCGACCCCGCTGCCCAAACGTGTCTATCCTGCCGCCCACCCTGCCCAATAACGACAACCTTAATACCTACCATCCGTCCTGGGGGCTCCGGAGTGCAGCAGATCCGCAGCTACGCTCGTCCGGAAAACGAGGCCTCCGGCACGTGGAGACCGGGGCCTTGCCTGCAGTCATCAGCCGGCGAGGCGACATCGGTGGCAACCTGGGGTGGAGGATGGAGGCTGACCAAAAGGGACCGTTGTGCGAATACGCCGGAGGCAACACAACGCGCCGAGGCCCGTCCCCGGATCGTCCAGAGGTGGTGTCCAGCAAGTTGTGTGAGGGGGATGCCTTGCTGATGGCTCCCCCCTTTGTTGCCTGGTCCAGCCATTTTGTATACCTGCGCCAGGAGATGGCATGGGGCGCCCGCAGATGGCGTGGGGCGCCCGCGGAGAGGCGGCGCGTACAGCCCCCTCCACCTCCAGATGGAGGTTCCTCTCCTGCACCAAGACTGCCATTCGCGTTCCACTTGCGGGTCCCCCTCGGCTGGCTGACCGGGGGGAGGGCCGCTCCGGTGGCTGTGGTGAAGGGCAGCTGCTGTTGGACTATCAAGATGGCGGCCGGCTCCCCGGATTTGGGCCTGGTCCACTAAGATGGCTCTGGGCTACCATGGAACTCGGATGCTTGCCTGCTCGGGCATGAACCCCACTCTTGAAGACGTTCTCTATGCTCTAAGAGATTCTACGGAAGTCGTTGGCCCCCGACTCCCGCGGGCTTCCGGTGGGGGTGACCGCCGCCTTACCCTCATCTGGTACCGTGAGGGAGGACGGTACAGTGCATCGACGGAGGGATACGCCTGCTGTCCCGCTCTCCGGAGTGGCCACGATGTTGTCACGAGATGGCGGTGCTCTCATGCTAACGCCAGCTTTTGTCCTAAATTGCTAAGAGATACTGTAGACTACCAACTCGATCAGTTCCGGTGGGACCTCAACATGGCCCGGTAGGGAAGATTCTGCCTTCCTCACCTTTAAGTCACGGTTCATGCCGCCTGTCCTTTCCGTTGACGTTAACGGAATTTTTTTGAACTGCCGAAAGGGATTCTGGTCTGACCGCTAGTTATTGGAGGCATTGGGACTATACTCTGGACCTGCCCGGCCTCAACCAAAATGGCGCCAGTATAGGCGGGACTTGCAACCCCTTATGACATTCTAGTTGCTTAGCCTTGATGTTATGGGATATGTATGCGGTCTTTGTGCACACGGCGGGCGGGGAAGGGTACTGACTGGGCATGTGGACAACCCTATTGATGTGGGTTTTTATTCATTATTGATTATTGTATTATTAAAGCTTCGAAGTAATGTTACTCATGATATTCGCCCATGGTGTGCGTATGGACGATTTTATTGTAACTGATCCTGTTATACTTCCAATTATAAAATTAAACCTTCACTGATCCTGCAACCGATAATCACGTTTAGTTTTTTTAATTAAATGGCTCGCCCGTTATGTACTTCTATACTACAGTGTAATCTCTCCTTACCTCATGCGTTTTCTGTCTGCTCCGTGACCGGCCTATATGGTTGGAGGCCCGTATTTGAATGCTGACATCTTCACAAATAAGGTTGTTTTAAATATATGGAACTAGCATCATAACAGTCACTTAGATTGGTAGGTTTTCGAATAAAGGCTACTATCCTCAAATAAATAAGGGGCAAGTAAAATGAAGCAATTTTGATTATGAAAAATTAAAAGGACATAGTACACAGAAATAATGCGAAAAGAATAGTCAAGATCTGTCGTATTTTACATTCCTGCAGCATAAGCAATAGGTAGAGATCCTGATATTTAGATATATCTATGAATAGGACAGTAGACCAGACCTCTTTTACCTCACAGCCCCCTTGTAAATCGAAAGCGCGCCTTTTTCAAACTAGTAATCTTTAATTACACTACAGTTGTAAATTCCCTGAAGAAGTACATTGACCCGAAGTATTGTTAGTGATGAACCCCAAGCGCATTCTGGTCCTCGGAATCCTAAACATCATAATCCTTGTTTTACCCACCCTGTGTATCAGAGGAGTTCTTAAACGCTCCTGAAACTCACCAGAGGAATGCCCACTAGTCTAACGTTAGGCAAAACGCATGCTATTGAAGGCACGAAAGCCCTCAGTGAAACTTGCCACCCTCCAATAGTTTCCATACTCTGCGACTAGGAGCGACCCTATACCACTGTAGACCATTTCTTTCCTTCAAATGAAAACATGACTCCGTCACCCCCCCTCACCTTATACTGAATACCCCTGGCTTTTGACCCTTTCCTACATGCGGTCTGTACTACCACCCTCGAGCGATCTATGTAATAAACAGCCTATCATCGGTTGTCTTTGCCGCACTACCAGTTCCTCTGGGCTTCAATGCCGAGATGCAAGGTACTGCATCCCAAAGAGATAAGTCAGGTACGTGGTAGGTAAAAACATCTTCGTGTTTATGCGCGCTGATGTGCTTTGAACGCTGCCCCCTCCCCCTCTTTTCTTTTTCTGCAGGTTAATATCGGAATTTCAGCCGAAGTATGGAGAAGACCTAAAACGCACTGTGTTCCACACAAAAAGGAAAATAGGCTAGCTCTGCGAGATGGTACATTGTATACAGGAGCTACCTCTGGGAGCGTGAAAAAATTTGTATGGTATGAATGTGCGCATGGGCCCTGATTTGTGCCGTATGAATGCTTATGTGTGGCACACGTCTGGGTTGACAAAAGAATGCTTTTTGTATGACTGAGGTGTTGATCGAACGGTTAATGGGCTAGGAAAATTAAGCCCGAACATGGTACCTGCATGTGAAAGACAAATAAGAGTATAGCACATTCCTTAATTAGAGACGACTCTCTCTCCGGAGCTAGTAAATGGGAGAGTGGCCTACACCAGAAACTTGAAGGGTTACTACAGTACAACGAACCCGACCCCAACCGATATCCCAAATGTATACCCAAAATAATGCGCACCAGTGAGTTAATTTATGCGCTGACTAAATAAGAGAAGTTAAGAGTACCCCGGGTCGGGGTTCATCCAAAATCCCACTCAGCCCAGAAATTAGGGACATTGTCATGTTTTAGATTTACCCCTTCTTCTTCCATCCTCATAGAAAAACCGGAATTGTACCATTATCATCATCATTTGCTAGATGTTGGAAGACCCCACCGTGAGTATAAGCACGTCTGGACTAGTGTCCGACCAATTAAAAAGGAGCAAGTATTTTTGAAGCGAGGTTATCAACAAAAATTGTCTACTATTAGGAAGGAAGGAGAATAAAAAGAGCTCGACCCCCAAATGAATTAAAGGGAATACTGAGAATACGCAACACGCATGACAAAGTCCTTTTGCCCAAAATAGCTCTGTGTCTTGTCTTAGGTTTTCGTACTTGACGTATGTACTGTCGCGCCCTATCTGGTATTTGTGTGTACGTAAACTAGGAATTTATGTTTTCCCTCAGCTTGTGTTTTTTTACACGTAAAACTGACCCGTACTGTTCTATGCGTGTGTGCACTGAATAGCCTATTATTATGCACGTTTCTCCTCTCTCTCTCTTTATGTTGTATGTGTACTAATAGCCTATTTGGTTCGCACGACGCTCTCTCCCTCTGAGGGATCCCTTGCTCCCTTTTGAATAAATGACGACACTGTACCTCGCTGGTACATGTATAATTGGCTTTGAACACGACAGCCATGCCCTGCTCCTGGAGAGATTGAGTGACTTCGGGATTAAAGGCCTGGCCTTCAGATGGTTGCAATCCTTCCTTTTGGGAAGGACCCAAAGGATACAACTTGGGGACGAAATCTCCGAGGTGGGGATTCTAGAATGTGGGGTGCCTCAGGGCTCTGCCCTGTCCCCACTTCTATTTAATCTCTACCTGCAACCTCTGATTGCTTCCTTGGCGTGCATGGGCTGTACAGTATTTAATTATGCGGGCGACACGCAGCTGTTGCTGAGTGTCGATAACACAAGCACCGCACAACTCCAAGCCCAGAACATCTTGAGGTATACTGTACAATGGATGACGGAAAATCTCTTGAAAATCAACCCAAATAAGACTGAGGTTTTGGTGATTCCATCTGCCACCTCACCATGGTGTGACCTATATTGGCCGGCGGAGTTAGGCCCGGCTCCAAAACCTAGCTTGAATGTAAAGAGCCTGGGGATCAAACTGGACTGTGATCTATCAATGGCCAGTCAGATCTCTTCTGTGGTAGGAAGCTGCACTAATATCATCAGACAGCTACGGAAGCTAGCCCCCGTCCTCTCCCAATCCATGATGCGCTCAATTGTAGCAGCTACTGTCATCTCGAGGATTGATTATGGAAATGCCCTCTATCTCGGCCTGCCGAAAACCCTGACAAACAGACTACAGGTCGTCATGAACGATGCAGCACGTCTCATCTTCAGGCTCCCAAGACGAACTAAAGCATCCCCCTGTTACAGAGCTTACACTGGCTCCCTATCAAAGAGCGAGTGGAATTTAAAAATCTGTGCACAGCTCACAAGGCAATCTACGGTCTGGCACCCGCCTACATTAAAGATCGCTTGGTGGTGTACAGTCCAATGAGAACTCTTAGATCCTCAGATTCTCAGCTATTGGTCTGTCCCCGGTACAAACTTGTAGCCAAGGGAGGAAGAGCCTTCTCTGTGTTAGTTCCTCAGTTATGGAACACACTACCTGAGACGCTGCGCAGGGAAGGGAATCTCCTACGGTTCAGAAAGGTGCTAAAAACACTGCTGTTTAGAAGAACTATGAGTGCTACATAGGCTAGTGGATGCCTTCTATTCTGTGACTGCCAAGCTATTGTTCTTACCATCGATTTCCGAGCGCCTAGAGACCTGCAGGTGATTGGGCGCGATACAAATCAAAAATAACAATAACAACAATAACAAGTGTTTGAACAAATTGACAGAAACAAAACGATCGTATCTTGCCATATTACTACCTCTCCTTTCTGTAAAATGATGGAACTTAATTGGCTGAGAAAGAAAGGACAGGTAAGACGACTGATGTCCCCTAATCTGGCCCTTAAAAGGGAACTATATGTCAGTGGTTTTTAGTGCTTTAGTAACACCGCCTTCATCATTCAGATTACCACCACCCATTGCACAAAAGTAGAGTGTCCGAAACGTCCCCGTTTTTCCAGAATGGTCCCAGTTCTGTACCAGCCATCCCAGAAAACCTTAAAGAATGTAGCTGATGACCTTGTTTTTAAAGATAAATCACGTTAGCGAATGTAACAGGAATAAACACCAAACAGACATAATGATGGAAAATAGTAAAAATGCCTGCAAACCTGCACCGCAGCAATGATTCATGAGTTAATAGCATACCCCGATGTAAGGATTAATAAACATCCACCCTATCGTGACCGATAAACGTTTCCCCAATTACTTGGGGATGGAAGAGAAATTGAAGTATGTGAACGTCTTCCCCTGCCAGTTCTCTAAGACTTGTTTTTGTACTTATTTAAAGATAACATGCAGTCGTCGGAGGAGAGGGGCCGGACGTAACGCACAGCCTGGCTGCAGATCTGGGAACATCTATGACCTCGACCAAGGCGGAGCCACAGAGCAAAGAGATGCGGGACGAGGCACCATTCTCAACATGGAAAATGAAAGAAAGAAGGGCTGTCCAGAAGCCCCTGCATGTTGACCAGCTTGTGCCGAAAGTCCCAGCCCATTGAGCCCGATTGATGGGCCCACTTGCTTGAGATTTCTGCCCTCCTTGGTCCATTTCAGATCTGATCCCACTCCACCCTCTCTTCCCTCGGCCTCCCAAAGCACGCCCCCATTCCCCCCCCTCTTTCCATATGGAGTTTTTTTTAACTTGACTTCAAGAAGAAACACAGCACAAAGATAGAATAGGGTTTGTCACGAAAGAAGAACGGAATGCGGGTACTCCGCCTAAAGTACCTATGATAGCTCAGTTAGGAGCAAGACAATCAGGACTGTGGTCCGAGAGAAAAGAATGGCCACACCCTGCAACGCGAAATCTGGATTAGAGCTGGACGCATAGCTCCACCGCCGGTGCTCAAAAGTGCCAACGAAAAAAAAAAAAAAGAGGAAGAACAATGAGAGCCTACCAGTGATGGCTCGCTGTAATAAGACACTGGAAAGAAGAACCTTTTTTTGAACATTACCACCCCTTGACTGTCACTTGTATTAAGTTGAATTCCTCTCCCAACCACTTTGTATTGATTATCACCCAATTGAGCTTTCGAAACCTTACATCGGTCAGTTTCAACTGTGCATGGATAACTAAGAAAGCGTCAACTCTGTATCATGATGATTATAGAACACCAGTCATACACATGAACATGCTGTCTAGTTTGATCCCCACGGAGTCCAGACCTCAAGTAAAGTACTTAATAGCCCTTATTCTGCCAGAACATTTTTTTGTATAGCATCATGTTTGTATTCAAACGAGTTCCCTACATCATCTAAGTAATGTCCCCATCTCCAGGTCTAATGTATGACACAGCTAATTTAATTTTGTATGCACTGCCTCCTCGCCTATCACCTTGACTACATATGGTTATGTACGAGTCTGTCAGCATTGATAGCAGAATTATTTCCATCTGCCCGTAATGCATATGGGCTACCAAAGCAAATTGTATAACTAATGTCAGCTTGTACATCCTCATCTGTGACATGAACAGAAATGAACTAACTTATGATAAAAACTGGGGACTGTGGAAAATGACTAAATTAGGTATACATAAGCGGCGTTCATTTATGTTCACCACAGCCACTGTTGAAAGTAAAGTGAAAATCGTGAAACAGTGGCCACGCCATCTTGTCCCTTTTAGGCCCCTTCATACACGTAAGTGGCAGCCATTTTGTGTGCCATAGCCTCTCTGCCCACTGCCAATAGCCTGCGCGTCTCTCCCCCTCCCTCCCCGGCCTCGCTAGCATCTCCCCGCACCCTGATAGCACCCGATCTCTCCTGTTTGGGCCATAAACACACCTCTAGCGCGACACTGTCTCCGAGCCACATCCCGTGCTGAACCCCTCCACTCTTTCATCTCATTCATAGAACAGGCCCTTTGATAACTTCTTCCTCCCTGCCCGATTGTCCGGCCTGATCCCAGGCCATCACCTAGCCCAACAGATGCAGTTTATAGCCCCCTACAGTAGGACCTCACCTCACATCAAAGGAGCGGGGATTAATCAATGCCTTCACACCCCTAGATCCGACCGATCGTCCGCATTCCTGTTCCCAGCGGAATGTCCAGCTGCGCGATAGCCATCATGCTGAGATTTGGGTGGGGACCCCTACTGTAGATATGTGTGAGAACGGGCCTGAACCGGGGATTCCAAAGATGCCTTTTTCGTACTTCAAAGCAATACCACGGATGTCATAAATGTAATAAAGCCATAAACTTGTGTATAAGAGGCCAGGCCTCAGAGATGCGGTTAGAGCACCTCGAGAAGATACCCTGCTGTCTGATTTGACGTGTTCTGATTCCGTCGGAATAAACTCCTGTTTCCTGCCTTCAGCCTCCAGCGCCTGCCTCTTTGTTTGGTAATATTGAATGGTATGAGAAGCGGCTAACGCCGGGCAAATACTGAAGGGTTCTTGGTCGACTTCGGTTCTGCCTTTTTACACAGGTGGCATCCCTGCTCGAGATTGCGCATGCCATGGGAGAAGAAGAGCACCAGCAAAGACACCAAGCTACGTGGCTGCTAAGTCCCCCAATCATCGTTACTCCAGGCGGTAAACGTTATTTACAACGCGATGTTTACACCGCTCGACCTTTACCACGCTGCCATTACAACGCAAGTCATTACTACGACTTGCGCTGGATGGCGCTCTTGGTTAAGGAATATTGTGATTTTCTATTCCAACACGTTCCCTACTGTTACGTGGGCTGGAGTTGGAATAGAAAATTATAATAATCCTCAATCCCCGCCCTCCAAAGCAAGTCGTTGTAACGACTTGCGTTGTAAAATCCGCGATGTAAAGTACCGCGATCAAAATGATCGCGTTGTACTATCATACATCCCTACAGGCGAGTCATCACCACCTGCCGTCCAGGTCATTCATATGGCAAACACATCCATCAGTGCCATGGGCATCACCAAAACCACCAAGACAACCACAGGAGAAAATCTCTGCAGTGGATTCCACCAATGCTCCTGATGCCCCAATTTTGAACTTTTAACACCATTGCATAACAGCGGGAACACGCTGGACTGATCAACATCACATAAGTGGACTGCTACCCAACTAATGTGAAGCCAAGGGATCTGGATTTCGTATGCACAGTGTTCTTATCCGGAGGTATTCTGGGTAAACTATGGATGCGTGCCGAGAGGCCCGGGTGTTCCTAGCTGCACCTGTCCACCACTGTCCTGCGGACTGCCTCTCGAGGCTGAGACTGTGTTATTTTAATTGTTCTCATTCATTCCCACTGTTTGGGCATTGTTTTGTTTTTAATAAAGTTTGGAGGAATGTAGTGTCCTGCTGGACATGTTCTAGTGTCTCAGCAAGACTAGTTATACTAGCCACTCCTTTGAGGGCTAGCCGCACACACACCCCACACCCATCCACCACAGGCGTCAAGAGTCACATAGGCCTGCCAATAAAAGGGTTGGAGTGCATGGCCAGTTAAGTAAGTATCACTGCTGTGCCTGCGTCAGTTATTACTAAGTATGTGGGCCTAGAGCCCACGATTTTACAGGTGTCAACAGTGACAAAGGATGAGAGAGCAGGGGTGATGAACAGCGAGATAAAGAGACATGGCGCATGGGCTGCTGGTCCACGGAGCAGGTGGAGTCAAGACTAGGGTTACTATTCAGAAACCCTGGCATTCAGAAGCCCGTGGGCGGGCGCGTAGGAAAAACTTTGCCCCCTGCACTAATTTATTTATTTTACAGATTAGGCAGTGAATAAATAAAGTTTTGGCATCCCGGCTACATGAAAGTACTGCATGGTTTGTTAATCATTGCATGATGTTGGGGTGACAACTGGATGTCCTTGTGCTTTACGATTCTTTGCTCCTGCAGTGTGGCTGTAAAAGAGCTTCCCTTCCCTTTGCTTCGCAGCTCACACTTCTCTCACCTTTTTATCAGCACAAAAATATCAAATGGCATGAAAAGAGCACTGGCACATCCACACTCAAAGTGGACTTTGAACTCACTCAGAAACCTCTTCAGGATGCAGATAAAAGATCATTGGTGGCAGGAACGACATTTAATTACACTCCCTCATTTTTGACAAACACCTGAGGGGAAGGAAAGGAATATTTATTCAAGTACCTCTTCAATGCTGACCCTGACTGGCATGGCTGGTGGCCTTTGGACATGTCTCCCCCTTCCGTTCCATCTGCAGTTGCCAAGAATCTGGGTGTCAAGATGGACAAGGGTCTGTCGATGAGAGCCCAGATTCTGGGAGTGACGGGCACCTGCTTCGGTCTCCTGAAGGTACTAAGAAAGTTTCTACCCCTGTTGTCGGAAGAACATCGGAAACTGACTGTGCAGGCTCTGATCGGGTCCAGGTTAGACTATGCCAACGTCCTATACCTGGGCCTGCCGGAGTATCTGCTACAGCGCCTTCAGGTGACGCAGAACGCGGCGGCGAGAGCCATTTACGGCCTTAATAGGCGAGCTAGGGTGTCGGGCCTCTTGCAGGCCCTGCACTGGCTGCCTATTCGCAAGCGCATTATCTTTAAGACGCTGACTCTGACCTATAAGGCCCTACACTCTGGAGGTGCAAAGTACCTCCAAAGGAGAGTGTCCTTTTATCATCCGGCCCGGGCGCTTAGATCAGAGTCACAGTTTTTGGCTGTTGTGCCGCGCGTTCAAAAAGCCCGCATTGGGGGTCGCTCCTTTGGTTTGCGTGCCCCCCAGTTGTGGAATGCTCTGCCGCTGACACTTCGTGGCGCCACTAGCCTGCTGGCTTTCAGGAAAGGTCTTAAGACCTGGCTGTTTACTTTATAGTTTTTTTTTTTTTTTGTTCATTACATTCCCTTGCTGTTTTATTGTCGTGTTGTGTTACTTTCTGTAGGTCTCGCTGTGAAAGCGCCAGGATACTCTTTTTGAGTCGCTGTGCGCTATACAAATAAAATGTAACATAACATAACATAACATAACTGCTAGCCCTCTGGATACAGGGACGAGGCTAGCATTGGTGCGGCAGGAGCAGTTGCACCAGGGCCTAGTGGTAGGAGGCCAATTATAATGGTCTTTCATAAATCAACCAGGTGAAGGGAGTACACATTCTGTGTTTACATTAAGACTTCATTTGAGCCAGTGGTTGAAGGCGGAGCCCACTGCAGTAGTGGCTGCTACCAGTTGGGGGTGGCGGGGCAGGGTGGGCAGGGGAGAGGGGGTAAATGGAAACCCCCCCCAAAAAGCACTTACCTGGGTATAGCCGGGTACGGCCGGTCACCGCCTCTCCTCCGTCCTCTTCATCTTCTTCCTGAGTGCCGGCAGCAGGAATCACCCGGCCTCCAAAGCTTCCTTAAGCCAATCACGACATTGTTGTCAGCATGACAGGACAGCAGCGCCGTGATTGGTCTGAGCGTCATGGGTTGGCGCTCAAACAGGGACTGGGAGCCTGTGCCTGTTCTCCACCCAGGATGTGCAATACAGCTAATGGAGAAACCTGCTCTGGCCAGCTCCGCCCCCGCATAAAACTGAGCAACTGCAGTAGGAAAAATAATATGATAATAACTTTGCATTATCATTTTATTTTTCCTTTTGAATTACTCAGAGAGCACTGGGGCGAAGTTCCTCCGCCTTAGTGGAGGAGCCAACGATGGCCCACTGGCACTCTTTTTAGGGTCCATCAATTATTTTTCATCAACAGCCTTTGACCCGGAACAAGAGGGACAGGCAAAAAAGGGTGGAGGAGGAAGAAGAAATAGACGGAAAAACAGTGAGGAAGAGAGAGAGGAGGGAGGGGGGATGAAAAAGTACCTGCTAGACTGAGAAAAGGAGAGGGGGGATTTGGGGGGGGCAGCCGACCAAGGGGAGGCTTGCACACCCGGGGAATTTTGGGGCAGAAGGGGGGGGGGATAGGTGAGCACTGTGGGCTCCCGTAGCTGGGCTGGTTGGGCTCCTTTGGGCGGGTTTTGGGCTGGCCACGATAAATACGGCCATTTTGTAGTGCCCGGCACCATTTCAGGTGCAGTGACACGGCAGCCGGGGGTGTTTTGTCCGGGAATTGTTGTGAATTGTTGTCGTGCGTGTCGGCGGGTGTCAGGCGGCGTGAGTAGGAGCAGTGCGGATCGTCGGTGTTGCAGAACACGAGACTTTTGATACGGACGGAGGCGGCGTGGTCGAGGATGGCGGAGCGGGACCCCCGGGTGGCCGAGGCGTTGCGGCTGTTGGGGGAGGCAGGCCGGCTTGACGTCTTGCGGCCGGATTTCCAGGTGAGGCCTCCGCCGCGGCGCGCTGCCAACGGCGCCGCGGCGGCCGTGTGGGCCTGCGAGCCGCCGCGGTCGCGACCGCGGCCGGCTCAGGTTGAGAGGGGAGGGGGCGGGGCCGGGGGCGGCGGCGCGAAGGCCGGGAAGCGGCGTGGAGCGGCGGTGCCGCGGAGGGCAGCGAGGAAGGGCGCACAGACGGCTGGCCAGCGAGGCGGGAGGCGGAAGGCCCTAGAGTTTGTGGGAGGGGGGGAGGACAGGCTCCGGTGGCGGAGGGGGTGGAGGGGGCGGAGGGGGGGCGGGCGGCCACGGCGTGTGTCGAGGGGGTGGGAGACCGAGGGGGGGAAGGGGAATCTGAGGTGCCGGCGGGGTCGACTGCTGGGGGGGCGGGGGGGACGGGGGAGGAGAGTGCAGGGGGGGGACGACCCAGGGGGTGCAGGGAAGGGGGCAAGGGGGAGGGGGTAAGGGGGTGGGGGGGGGTCCCCTGAGTTATTTGAAGAAACTGAGGTTGAGGAGATGGGTGGGGGGGGGACACGGACCTGGATTGGGGCTCTTCGGGGTCGGAGGGGGGTGGGGACGTGGGGGGCCAGGAGAGAGTGACGTCCCCGGAGCGGGGGAGGGGGGGGCCTGGGTGCCATGGGGAGGGGGGGCGTGGAGAGCGGGTGGGGCGGGGGTGCGTGGGGGAGTGGGGGGTGGGGGGGTCGAGGGAGGTAGGGTGGTATGGGGGAGATGGAGGGGTGGGGAGTGGAGGGGGAGTGTGGGGTGCGGCGGGGGGCTGGGAGGGGGGCATGGACAGGGGGTGGGGCCCAGTTGGGGGTCAGCCGGGTGGGGTGGCCCGAGGGGCTGGGACGGAGGGCGGGGGTGGGGCATGGGAGGCGGAGGGGTTCCCTTGCGCCGCGGCGGTCACTCGGCGGGGTGGGGACGGGGGGCGCCGCTAGGGTGGGAGTGTGGGGGGGGTGCGTGGGGAGGGGATGGCGGGTTTTTTCACCCCGGTATGCTGCACTCCACCTTTTTTCCTTGGCAGGAGCTGCTTGCGAGGCGCTCGGGTGAGCAGCATGCGGCTCTACTCCACCGAGAGGATGGGCCGGCTCTGTCTGGTGCGGGCAGCCGCTCTCCAACGAGGGACCTGTCAATGGAACGTGGTAGCTGGCGGCGGGGGTCAGCCCCGCCGGCCCCCCCCCGAAGGGTTGTTACGGCCGCCGGGGGCAGGGGAGTAGTTATGGATGCACAAACTGTTGAACCGGGCGTGAGTGGAGTGGAACGGCATGGGAGTGTGGATTTGGGTGACTTGATGAGAGTGTGTCGGGAGAAAGCGGGCTTGAGCCGGGTGGACCCCCCATGGGGGGTCGGGACTGTGTGGAAGTGGCGGATGAGGAGTCCGCGGAGGAAGGGGAGATTTGGGAGGACAGGGGGGAGAGTAATGTTGTTGGCAGTATTTTACAGGTGCCGGCGAGGCAGGAAGTGCCGAGAGTGACGGCCCCCTCAGCTCAACTGGTTAGGCGGCGGGATCCGGTTCGGACGCCGACCTTGACGCCAGGTAAGATGGGAGAAGGAGCGGGGAGTGGCAAGCGGCGATGTGTACAGGTCTCAGTTGGGACGGGGGGCGACGGGGAGGAGGGATGGAGGCTGGTGCGGGGACGGTACGTGCAGGACGCCGGAGTGGGCACGGATGGCGCGGTGGATGGGGAGGCTGGCGCACGGCAGGGGGCGGACGCGGTCGCCGGGAAAGATGCTGCGAGTGGGAAGGAGAGCTGCGTGGTGCCGGTGCGTAAGTTACCATATATGGGTTTTACGAAGCCACTGGGAGCGCACCTGTCGTTGGCCACGAAAGAGAAGATATGGAAGGGGGAGTACATCGACATACTGAAGCTTCTCCACCTGGAGTTGATGTCTAAGGAGGGGTCGAAGGAAGAGGAGCAAGAGTTGGCCAGGCGTCCGAAAGTGCCGTTGACACTGGACAATTGGTCAGCGGCTTTCCTTATCTACGCAAGTGTGTACTGCGAGAAGTTTCCCGACCGTTCCGTGGCGCTCATGAAATACATGGATGTGGTGCGGAGGGCCCAGGTGACGTACGGCGGGTTCGCGTGGTCGCACTATGACGAGGAGTTTCGGGCGCGCATTGCGGCGGACCCGGGGGCTTTGTGGGGGGAGCTGGACGCGGATTTGTACCAACAGACGATGGGCGGGGCCAAGTTCGGCCACACCATTTACACGGCCAGCGGTTTGCCAGTGGGACCGCCCCCCTTTGCCGCGCGCCCCATCCGGGGGGTGGGGCGGGGAGAGTCCTCCGGTCAGGCCACGGTTGGGGCCTGTTGGGATTTCAATAAAGGGTCGTGCGGGCGGGCAACTTGCCGTTTTAGGCATGAGTGCTCGAATTGCGGGAAACGGCACCCGGCGCTGCGGTGCTGGGGGCTCGTTGGCCAGCCGGGCCAACAGCAGGGGCATGGAGGTCCCCAGGGAGGGGGAGGGCAGCGGGGTGGGGTGCGAGGGGGGGGGAGCAGGAGCTTTGGGAAAAGGCTTGTACGCCGGTTAGGCTGGAGAGGATGGAGCCCTGGTTGGCGGCGTATCCGCGGGCGGAGGACGCTGCAGTTCTGCGTCAGGGTTTTCGGGAGGGGTTCCGCCTGGGCTATGAGGGCCCCCGGATTGCCCGCTGGACGGACAATCTGAAGTCAGTGAATGCGCACAAAGGTATCGTGCGGGAGAAGTTGTTTAAGGAGGTTAAGGAGGGGAGGATGGCGGGCCCGTTCACGGAGCCGCCGATGCCTGACTTGATCATCTCCCCCATTGGGGTGGTGCCCAAGAGGGAGGAGGGGCAGTTCCGGTTGATCCAACATCTGTCGTGGCCGGAGGGGGAGTCGGTGAACGCGTACATCTCGGCGGACTTGGCGTCGGTGACTTACTCGTCGGTGGACGTGGCGCGGAGGCTCGTCACGGCGGCAGGGAGGGGCGCATTGATGGTGAAATGCGATGTCAAGTCGGCCTTTCGGCTTCTCCCGGTCCACCCGTCAGATCACCAGCTGCTGGGGATTCAATTTGATGGGCTCATCTTTGTGGACAAGGCACTGCCGATGGGGTGTTCCATCTCGTGCTCGCTCTTTGAGCGTTTCAGTTCGTTCCTGCAGTGGGTTTTTTCCAGGCGCACAGGCTCGGAGTCAGTGACGCACTACCTGGATGACTTTTTCCTGGTGGGGCGACCCGGCGCGACGGACTGCCAGCGGCAGCTGGACGGTTTGGCCGGGTTGATGGAGGACTTTGGTGTTCCCCTGGCGCCAGAGAAGACGTACGGTCCCAGTACGGTGTTGTCCTTTCTCGGTATCGAGCTCGACTCGGTCGCCATGGAAGCACGCCTACCGGACGACAAGAAATCGGCTATGTTAGGGCTGGTGGCAGACATGCTGGCGTGCAGGAAGGTGATGGTGCGGAAGGTGCAGGTGCTGTTGGGGCACTTGAACTTTGCATGTCGCGTGGTGCGGGCAGGTCGGACTTTCTGCAGGCGGTTGGGATTGGCGTTGTCCGGGTTGTCTTTGCCTCACCACCATGTACGATTGTCGGCGGGAATGAAGGAGGACCTGCGCATGTGGCGGACGTTTTTGGAGCGTTTCAACGGAGTGCCCATGGCGCCGGCAGAAGATTGGGAGTGGGATGTCACCATGTACTCGGACGCGGCGGGTGTTGGCGGTTTCGGTCTGTACTGGGACGGTCGGTGGTGCGCGGAGCAGTGGCCGGCACACTGGCAGGCTGGCGGCCGGAGCATAGCATTCTTGGAATTGTTCCCGTTGGTGGTGGCGGTCACGGTGTGGGCCAGGGAGCTGGCGCACAAGCGCGTGTTGTTTCGAGTGGACAACATGGCGGTCGTGCAGGTGGTGAATAGGCAGTCGGCCAGAGACCCGCAGGTGTTGAAGTTGATGAGGGTGTTTGTGTTGCGCTGCTTGGAGAATGACATCCTCTTTCAGGCACGGCACGTCCCGGGTGTGGACAAAGACATTGCGGATGCTTTGTCTCGTTCACAGTGGGAGAGGTTCCATGGGCTAGCCACGGCGGCAGAGGAGGTCAAGACGCAGGTGCCGGGAGAGATGTGGTCGGTGGGCGAGCCCGGGTCTTCCTAGCTGGTAAGGAGGTCCGTAGCGGCGTCGACGTGGAGATCGTACGAGCAATCCTGGGAGGAATTCTTGCGGTCTGGCGCGGTAAGGCGAGGGGACCGGTGGCAGCGCGAGGAGCAGGTGGTGCGTTACATGTTGGGGCTCATGGACAAGGGTTTGTCGCGGGTCACCATCGCGGGCAAGTTGTCAGCTGTGGCGTTCATGGGTAAGCTGTGGTGGGGCTACGTCCCGTCGGCGGGGGAGTTGGGGGCCCGACTGCTGGAGGGTTGGTCGAGAGAGAGGGGCGCTGCGGTTCGCTTGAGGCGTCCGGTTACGGTGGCTTTGTTGAAAAAACTCATTGGCGCGCTGCCGGAGGTGTGCAGGGATGAGGGCGAGGTGGTGCGCTTCTCTACGTTGATGTCCTGGCTTTTTTATGGAGCTTTTCGAGTGTCTGAATTGTTGGGGACGAAGGGGGCGCCAGGAGTGGGGTGGGAGGACGTGGAATTGCGAGCTCGGGAAGTGGCGGTGCGGCTGCGGCATTCCAAAACTGACCAGAGGGGGGTTGGAACCTGGGTGGTCCTGGGCCCGGGGGTTCAGGAGGGAGTTTGTCCCGCGGCGTGGGGTAGGCGGCTGATGGCGAACCGGAGCCGGGAAGCGGGGCAGGTGTTTGGCCGGGGTAGTGGGGGCGGAGTAACGGCGGCGCAGGCGTTGTGGGTTCTGCGACGCGCCCTGCGGGGCTTGGGTGAGGACCCCTTGGCTTTTGGGACCCACTCTTTCAGGATCGGGGCGGCGACGGAGGCGGCGCGTAGGGGTTGGGGGAAGGAGGACATACAGAGGCTGGGAAGGTGGAAGTCGGATTGTTACTGGACGTATGTGCGGCTGCGGGAGGTAGAAGGGGTGACGTCTTTGTGATTTCGAAGCCTGATATGTGTTTCTTTGCAGGTGCTGTGGCAGGGCCAGAGGTGGCAGTTTTGAATTTGTTTTTGGTGGGACACTCATTTGTCAAGCAGGCTGAGCAGGCGGAGTGGGACAAGCATCGTGCATTGAATTTGGGATTGGATACTGGACTGTATCGGTGTCACTGGAGGGGCAAAGGGGGTATGCGGTGGCATGAGTTGTTGCCTCTGTTGAATACGGTGGTAAAAGGGGGAGTGTGTCCGGATGTGGTAGTGATTCATCTAGGGGAGAATGACTTGGTGCAGTGCAAGGGGCTGGCGGTGGTCAAACAGATGATGAGGGACCTGAGGGAGATAAAACAGCGATGGGCGGGGTGCCATGTGATCTGGTCCGAGTTGATCCCCAGGCGGGTGTGGAGGGGAGCTGAGCGCCCAGGTGCGATAGACAGGGCCCGGCGGAAGATTAATCGGGTGATGGGGGATTTCTGTGCCAAGGAAGGGGTGGGGAGAATGGTTCATCCTGACTTGCGTTATGGAGCGGTGTATTTTTTCAGGGAGGATGGGGTACACCTTTCTAGATATGGCATGGAACTGTACATAGTGCAGTTGAAGGAGGCACTGGATAGAGCGCTGGGGGTACTCAGGTATCCTAGGAGGCAGGAGTCCTAGGGGGGGGTCGGAAGTAGTAAACAACTTCCGAGTGGCGTTTCCCTATGAGAAAAGGGGGGATTCACAGGAGGCCTGGGGCTGTAGGGGCAGTTGGGGAGCGGAGGTCAGGAAGGTCACTAAGGTCATTTGCAGTTGGGGGGTAGGTTGCTGAGCGGATGTGGACACTTTGTTGCAATGTTGGGGATACAATTAGGGGTGGGGGTGGAGGGGGGCTGTTAGGCAGTTATTATTTAGAGAGCACTAGTTTTGTTCGGCACAGGCCAGGTGGGGTTGTTGTATAGGTGCACCTGATTCCAAATAAAGCGGCCTTTATCACACTAAGTTGGTGTCTGTGTCAGTGCTTACCCCCCCCCACCTACTGGTGTGCCCCAAGGGGGATTTGGGGGGGCAGCCGACCAAGGGGAGGCTTGCACACCCGGGGAATTTTGGGGCAGAAGGGGGGGGGGATAGGTGAGCACTGTGGGCTCCCGTAGCTGGGCTGGTTGGGCTCCTTTGGGCTCCTTTGGGCTCTTTTGGGCGGGTTTTGGGCTGGCCACGATAAATACGGCCATTTTGTAGTGCCCGGCACCATTTCAGGTGCAGTGACACGGCAGCCGGGGGTGTTTTGTACGGGAATTGTTGTCCCTCCCTCCCTCCCTGTGTCCCGTGGGGTGGATCCGGCCAGGGGGGGCCTCTGGGGGGTTGCGAGGGGCTTTATTGGTTGATGGTGCACTTGCGGTAGGGGACAAGAGTGGTTGTCGCTGGAACAGGTGCCAGGATGGGTGGCGTTTCCCTATGAGAAAAGGGGGGATTCACAGGAGGCCTGGGGCTGTAGGGGCAGTTGGGGAGCGGAGGTCAGGAAGGTCACTAAGGTCATTTGCAGTTGGGGGGTAGGTTGCTGAGCGGATGTGGACACTGTGTTGCAATGTTGGGGATACAATTAGGGGTGGGGGTGGAGGGGGGCTGTTAGGCAGTTATTATTTAGAGAGCACTAGTTTTGTTCGGCACAGGCCAGGTGGGGTTGTTGTATAGGTGCACCTGATTCCAAATAAAGCGGCCTTTATCACACTAAGTTGGTGTCTGTGTCAGTGCTTACCCCCCCCACCTACTGGTGTGCCCCAATATGGTAGTGGAATTAAGACTAGGCAACTTTGGTATTTGGAAATCCTGACAAGCTTCTGAGAAAAACTTTGGAACCTGGCACTTATTCTTTTAGAAATGAATAACTGACTAGGATCCCTGGCTACATGACTGCTGGGAATGTGGCATGTGGTAGCACGGACACCAGCCTAGAGCAGATGTGGCGGAAGGGGAGGGTTGTGAAAGATACGGTACACGCAGAGGCGGGACCTGAGGATCTTACGTCCGAACTACCGTACCTCCTTTCTAGCTTCCTCATTCAGTGTGTACATTTCGTCCTGGCAGTGTTCTGCTTTTTTGCCCCCACCTCTTATTCTATAAAAACATCACACTAAGCCCCATGTCCACTGATTCTTTAGCCTCACCATTTCATTAAAGGTTGCTTTAAAGTTTCTTGCAGTGTCACTTCCTGTCAGGTCAAGGGGAATATGATGTCACTTCTGGTACCTATAAGATGCCGGGGGAGTGAGGCCACGGGGTATTCTGTAGAGGTGGACACTGCTACAGAATCGTGTTGTGAATGAATGGAGCCTCAAGACAGCTCCAAGTAGATCGGAGTTTTATTTTGTGAGTCGCCAATTTTAAAATGTATTACTTTGCTCCAAAAACCTCATATTATGAAACGGAAGACTCTTGAATCCAATGTGTGCACCTCGGGCTCGGCGAGATGGTTATAAATCAAGAGCTGACTTGTGACCAGCCCAGCCCCCGACATATTTTGAACTAGAAAGGAATTGAAACTAATTTAAAACCACCACCTGGCCAGGCTGGTAATAGGAAGCACATAAAAAAAAATGCCCCGGAGATCTTTAAACCGGTGGTTCCTGTTTCTGAGGCGCTCAGCATTGGTCTCTGCTCTATGGTCCTCCATCCCTTAAAGGTCAACCAACACTGGACTGACTGCATTCTGCTCTCCTTACGCCACCGCCCCAACACTCCCCTTCATCTTACCCGACAGCGCAATAGAAGAGGAGGAATTTGTGTTATGTATGTCTAGTGCTTAATGGTGGATAGGGTGGATCGAAATAGCATTTTAAAGTTTTTTAAATACTGCAAACAATCAAGGAATCTTCCAAAAAGGCACAGGCGTGCTCTAATGAAAGTCTTATTGGGCCCAGGGTTAAAACAGAGAATGGCAAATCTTAAAATCAATTTACATTTGGCACACAAAGTTTTGCTCGTTCAACGAAGGCCGTCGTCCACACTAGACAAATATGAACTTATCTTCTCCAAAGCATGTGAGCGGTTTGTTTTTGAGAATTTCAGAAGAAAGCATCTCTTTTCACCCAGGAAATTGCGAAATGAGAGACAGCGCTGCCAAACCAGGATCCACTGGGCCTTTGATGAAAAACATGGAAAGTGTAGACAAAGTGCAGATCTGAGCCTATCAACGCCTCCGTGCCATCCTGACCAGACACGGTATCCCATTATCAGTGGCTTTGTCCCTTCTCCGACTGCTGGCTCTGAAATCATTGACTATCAGAGGTCAATACAGATTGCCCAGGTGCCAGCTCTTCGCATTCTAGAGGGCTGCTTCTCAGCAACCTTTGTCATTGCGTTCACCAATCTGGCAACTGATAAAAAAGCCGCTGAATTTATAATCAGCTCGTTGGCACTTTTTCTTAAGCATAGATAATTGCCATGCAACAGCCAAGGGTTTTCAATGAAGATTGTTAAAAAAAAAAAAAAGTTCAGAAGACCGTTGATTTGCGCAAAAGATTTTGTGAGGCTACTTCCTCTCATAGCATTGCCAGTAAGTGTGACGTCACCCGCTCTTCCCCTTTGACTTTAAAACAATAACATCACTATTACATACACTATCACATAAATATATATATTATAAATATATATAAAATATATTACAGTTTCTGGAGAGAACAGAGTAACACTGAAGGGAAGACGGTGTTAAATATACACTTATATGAAACCTTGTTGCGCAAACATACCCATTTTGTATGGGAGCAATCCCATCCAGCGTCACAGATTATGGAATGCTTGGATTTTGACTTTGACAATGAAGTTTCATAACACAGAGTTTTTATCAGTATAATAACATGTTCTTGTAAGTAAACCTACTAATAGGACAGGTTTGTGGGCATCTCTTGCTGGCTTCGCCTGCAAAAGTTGGAAAACAACCAAAACAAAGAGGAAGTTTCTGGATATTATAATCTTTCTGTAATCAGTTTCACATGCTGAAATATGTTCGGAGATTTACTCCTGGCAAGGGCAATAGTAACTCTGTTTTTTGGGATGGCACTGGATAATAAAACATCTTAAAAATTACTGTGTTGTAACAGAAAAGCTTATTCCACTGGACTTTTTTTAATGTTTAAACAGTTCTAATTGGCCTTAATATAAAAAGTGTTCATGTGCAAATTTACACATGTTCATTTGTGTATGGAGTCTGACACGGGTGCCTATTGCCAGATAAATGTATATGTTTGGTAACAAGCTGACAATGACAAGTGCTGTAGCATACATCAACAGACAGTGCTAAATAACAACAATGAATGGTTACCTATTTCAGTACTCCTGGGAGCCACTCTTGAGCTCACGCTTAAACTGAGAGCAGGATAGTACAGTGCTTAATTTGAGCTAGTGGTTTCCGGTGCTTGGCACCACTCCTTGTGACAACTGCCACAAGGTGGCACTGTCTAGCTAATTTGGAGATGCCACAACAACAGGCAATTGTTCATACAATATACATTAAAAATTACTATCTTCCGCCCAACCATTCTTATAGATTTGGGGGCCTGAAATAGTCAGTTGTAGGATTTATGTTATGTTATACCAATTTATAAAGCGCATGACTGCCCCAGCAACAGGGCGTCCCAGCGCTAGCAGACAGGTAGCCAAAGAGAGAAAAGCTAGATGAAAGAGAAAAGCCACGTTTTAATAATTTTTTCTGAATGCCCAATGATCCTGTGCACTACGAGCAGCCAATGGAATAGAATTCCATAGAACAGGGGCCTGGGCCTTAAAGGAATGCCCCTGCTCTACACCTGTGCACCCGGGGAATGCTAGACAGATGCAGGTCCCAGACTGCAAAGCTCGCGAAGGAACATATGAAGTGCAGAGCCCATGTAGAATAGGGGGACCCTTGCTGTGTAGAATCTTATGCGTGGTGCAGAGAGTTTTAAACTGAACGCTCTGTTTGATTGGCAGCCAGTGAAGACGACAAAGAAGATTAGTAGTGTGGCAGTACTTGTGTAGGGCAAAAAGAATGCGTGCTGCCGCATTCTGTGCTCGCTGTAGTCTTTTAATGACTGTTATATTCACGCCAAGCAGAGGTCCATTATAATAATCTAGGCGCGATTGGACTACAGAATGAACAATCAGTTGGCGAGTAGGGGCATCAAAGAACCCCAGAATGGGTTTTAGGCCACGTAGAAGGCCAAAACATGTACCAGCCACCTTCTTCGCGTGTGGCTCAAATGAAAGGGCATTATCGATCAGAACCCCCAAATCCTTGACTGCGGATTTCAGTTGGGGCCGTGTACCCAGAGTCCTATTTATATGTATCTCGGCCTACAAGGAGGACCTCTGTCTTGGCTGAATTAAGTTGAAGATAATTGTCTGCCATCCAGTCTGAGATGGCCAGAACATCTTCACATAATTTCAGTTGGTCCCGTGCAGGGTTGTTAGAAAAAGTAAATACCAATTGGGTTTCATCAGCATAGGATACCAAGTTTATGTTCCGTGCTTTGGCCAAAAGCGCTAGTGCGCTGACATATATGTTGAACAATATGGGATTCAAGGCAGAGCCTTGAGGCACACCACAGCTCAGGGGGTGAACACTAGACAAATAAGGTGGGGCGTGGACCTGAAATGAGCGCTCAAGTAAAAAAGAAGCAAACCAGGCCAAAGCCCCTCCTGTGACCGCCTCTATCCTCTAGCCGTTGAAGAAGGATCCTATGGGAGACCATGTCGAAGGCTGCACTAAGGTCAAGTAAAAATAAAGCGGAAGTGTGACCCTCATCTAGCCTGCCCCATAACTGCTCTGTTGACTGCCAGAAGGGCTGATTCCGTCCTGTGTTTGGACCGGAACCCGTTTTGTGAACTGTCTAAAATCTCGTTGTCTTCCAAATATTTGGTCAGAAGGATGTTCACATGGGACTCCATAAACTTTGCCAAATATTGAAACAAAGAGATTGGCCGAAAGTTCTCTGGTAGAGACGCGTCAAGTGTGGGCTCTTTCAACAGTGGAACGACCTTAGCATGCTTCCATGTCTTAGGGATCACTGCCGACCGGAGCGATCTATTGATGAGTTCCCTGCCCTCAGTCATCAGACAGTCGTAAAATTTCCTAAAGATATCTGGTTTTATGGAGTCGTCAGGAGAGCCTGATTTAACCTTTACAGCCAGGACGTCCAAGTCTTTAAGAGACATGGGTGGAAGCTTTTGCAGGGAGCAAGGGAAGACTGTAGGGGTGGGGGTCATCAAAGATTCAGAGGTATTTTGCCTCATGTTGAGTGCGCTGTAAATGCATTCAATCTTGTTGATAAAATTCCTCGCCAGTGACTCACAATGAGTGTTAGAGGATATAGTATTGTTACTACCTGTCAGGGATTTTAACGTATCCTTCATAAGAGAAAAAATAGTTTTAGATGGATTAAAGCTCGATACAATCGAGTTGGCATAGAATGAGGCTTTGGTCTTTTGCACTAATTTATGGTAGGCATTTATTGCCTTCCTATGGGTATTTTTTGCAGTGGCATCATATGTGCGCCTCCAAGCTCGTTCCAGGATGTTTAAATTTTTTCTTGTCTGCCAACAGGGTCTCATTATACCAAGTGTGCGTTTGTGTGCGCTTAGCACCAGTCAGTTTCTTCGGGATGCACTGGTCGAGCGTGTTGGTGATCCAGCCCCTGAAGGCTGTGTCGGCTGTCTCCAGGTCAGTAGGCCAATCTGGACGGGATGAGTTTAGAATAGAAACAAAGAGTAGACTCGTCCAACTTGTGCCAAGGACGTTTCAGGGATAGCTGACAAGGGCACCTCAAAGGAGCGCCAAAAATATTGAGACGCATGGAGATAAGAGAGTGGTATGTCCATCAAAGGGAGGGGTGCGTTGACTGTCGATTCGAGAATATTGGGTCCAGTAAATGACCTGCCAGGTGTGATGGTCCCTCCACTAACTGAGTCAGTTGACAGGCATACAAGTCACCCAGGAATTTAGAAATCTCCTGGGAATCCTGGTGCTCCAGATGCCAATTAAGATCCCCCAAAATGTTCAAATTCACTGACTCTAAAACAAGAGTGGATACAGTATGGACCAGAGCCTCTTGAAAAGCCCTCGCTGGACCTGGTGGGCGGTAAATAAGAAGCCAAGTAAAAGTAAAATTATGTGATATAGTGATTTTAAACAGAGCGCTTTCACAGTCCACAATAGTATGTAGGGAAAATACACAGTGAAAACCGCATCTAAGTATAACTGCTAGGCCGCCCCCCCCCTCCCACAAGGTCTATTCTGTGTAAGCAGCTTGTAGCCTGCAGGAAGAGCCAGGGCGGGAATCGCTACGGAATCAGTGGTTAACCAGGTTTCCGTCAGGAATAGTATGTCTGGAGATGAGTCCTGGAGGAGATCAAATATCTCAACGTGATGTTTTACAAGTGACCTACAATTAAGGCTATAAATATTGATGTAAGTAGAGGCTGAAACCTTATGGGGGAACCTAGCACCCAACCTAATTGTGGAGTAACGTTAGTAGTTGTGTTGTAACTGTCGTTGGCAGTGTGGGAGGGGCAATGTGTGAGGAAAGCTACAGTGGCCTCCTGACGAGATCCCTGGCCCTTATTTTTTTAACAAATTAAGCACTGGGATAGTATCAAGCAGTTACAAAGTTTCTGGGTTGCTCTAGAGAAGTCAGTATAGTACATTGCTTCAACTGTGTTCTATGTGTCTTAGTTCCCCATGAGTGTAATGCTCCATTAAATATCTCTGTCACTTGGAGACACCATTTGTGAGCTTAGACTGAGCAGGGACGTTCCATGGTCCTGGTGGTATATCCAGAAGACACATAGTACTGACCTGTAACTCAACTTGAAATTTCGGAAATTAACGTAAATTTCAGATAAAGAACCTTCCTGTTTGTAGAGCAGAGTCCACACTGCTTACTCTGTACAAGGAACCTCACTACACAGGAGACGAGGATGCGGTGAGTGAGGTCTGAAAGCCACCGTTGTGATATTCACAAAATGCCCCTTAGATGCTCAGTGAAAGTTGAAAGCCACCGGTGTGTATTCATGATATGCCTGTTGGGGATGAGTGAAGTTTGAACAATGCTTGCTTCTGTGTTTCAGGTAGCTTTGTGCCCAGTTGGGCAATTGTTTGGTGGTGTGTTCAAATTGTATTTAGTGTTTTTTTGATACACATCGTGTCATGTTGATACCATTCTGTCTTCCAGTTAGTTCTTGAGTTTGTAGTCTTCTCTGGGTGTTCCAGGTTGGCTCCAGAATATTGTCCACTCTTTTGTGCACTCTTACCTAGTCCATGGGCTTATAATGTCTTGCTTCTAAATTAGGAAGATGTGTTGCATCTTTCCTCCACTTTGTCTTTTGTGTCGTATACCTGCCATGAATGTGATAGTGTGCACAATTATGTGACGCATCTAGTGTCGGTCTGGCAGACACCAGTTGGGAGCTGAGGCTGAGCAGGGAAGAGCCATACTTCTGATAGGTTATCCTGCAGATATAAAACTGTAACCTGTTTGAGGTCTTGCAATGCTAGTTTCATTTTGCTTATGGATGAGCGATCGACAGTTGACGTAGCATGCTGTTCATACCTAGCAGTCTGTAGGAGCAGGGCAGCTTATCTCTACCCCAATGTGCTGAATGAAGAGTTGAGGTGCTCTGTAAACATCTGCACTCTTGGTGTGTGATCATTTGCCACAGCTTTAATGGATTACTGATGCTTAAAGGCAAGTGTCAATGATCTTCTACAACTTTTTATGAAAGGTGGGATGGGAGTTTGGGCCAAGAAATACTGTAAGTTTTCAGCCCTTGAGAGGTAATGGTGTCGGAATTGATCTGGAGGTGATTGGTTGTAACTGGGATCCGACCGTACCTAACATAATATAACATGTGTATTTGTAAATGGCACATTCACCCGTAGGTATCTTGGCGCTGAATAACAGATATTCAATGTTAGCCAACGGGACTCATTTTATCGACCTCAGATGGATGAAATGGACCTACTGGGATTTGAACCTGTGACCATGAGGTCGAACACAGGCCCCTGCAGTGGACGCATTAGTCAACTGAGCCACCATACCTAGACTTGTGAAACAACACACGAGTCATCCCAGAGACCAGAAATAACACAAACATCGCAATCCTAGAGTAATCTAAAGGGAAGACTCCTCCCAGTACTGCGCCAAGTTAAAACGTGATGTTCAGCTTAGTGGAAACTGAGATGGAGGGATGGAATAGCAAACTGAGTCAACACCAGGATAAGGGACATAGATCATCCAACAACTTCATGGATAAAAACATTGTTACATTTCATGAAGGTAAAGAATGTGGGGGCTCCTCTTCTCACCACGTTGTTGTACAAAAAAGCAAGCCACTTGCTAGAAATCCCCCCATAATACGCTATGCTTTTCACTGGGCCCAAAAAAGCCACACATTAATTCCTCCAACTTTTTAGATGGAAAAGATTGGGCTCAGATCAAGGCAAACATTGCAACCACTGAGCCTGATTCTATATCAGGCAAAAATGGAGCAAATACAATTTGTGGATTCAAGCAGAGAAGGGGAGTTGAAAGGTTGTGTAACTCTTGGCCAATATGCTGAGCTCTGCAGTTACTTCTGAAAATACCGTTTGCACGGTTTCATCCAAAAAACGATGTATTCCGTAGTCAGCAGATTAAAATTATTTATTTATGCTACTACGATGATTATTGGATGGAGCAGCAAGGTAACAAATACATTAAAGATTTAAAAAAGAAAATGTTGAATAATTACCGAAAAATGACAAAACTTTCTTTGACCCTTGGCGCCTAGTTGCAAGTGCTGACAAGGCATTAAAGAAAACCTTCAAATTCTGTTTATTTTGCATCAGAGAAACAAGAGCAAAATGAACCCCAGCCTCATAAAATGTCCGTCCTGCCTCTGCTTCCAGAGAGGGAGGATGCGATAAAGCAAATATTGACATATTTTTGAATCATGGGCCGAGAGCCATGCACGGCTGTTGTTCACTTACAAAAATGTCCTTTGTGCCATAAAGACTGAAGCCTTTAACTTGCCTCCACGGCGCGGCGGAAGTCAGGCCCGGCCAGCTCGGAGCTGTGCACGCGGCTGGCGATGTCGCCAGTTCACAAGTTCAAAAGCAAGAGCAGAAGAAAGACTGGCTCTAGTGAGAAGCACAAAGTGAATCTTCCATCTTTATTTGACGAACATGCTGGGTGGGCGTGGCCCATGTCATCACCCAGGCTGTATTCTTTGTGATTGCTTGCAACTATTTGGAATAATCCATTGGTGGCCCACTGGCCCAGGTATATTCTCTTGTCAGTGTCACCAAGAGTAATATGGAAGCTTGGCTATTATCATCAGACTCTGTTTGGAGTCTGAGGATAATAGCAAGCTGTGACTTTATCTTAGTGCTTTTTAGCTTGGGCCAGATGACATGTTGGGTAGTGAAAGGGCGCAGTCATGATGTGTCATGAAGATATTCACTAGGTCTTTCATAAACTGAATGTTGCTTGTGATGTAGATTTTCGGACCGATGAATCGGAATCGTCATTCAGTGACCCAAGCAAATCCCAATAGTGACAATGAAAATGTTAACAGCATCAGGTACAATGGTGAACTCTCCGACATGGCACCGGTCAGAGATTCCATGGGCAGTCTAAGGTCGCAGGAACACAATATGATGATGGTGTTTTTCGAAAAATGGATTACCAGGTTTTTAATGACTTTGCTGGTTTTTGTAGTCTGTAAGAGATTGTGAGAATGGCTTGCTAATGCGAATGTGGCTTGCAGTGCACCGTTTTCAGTCCATTGTTTAGAATAATTAGTGCAGGGACCTGGGCTCAGGCAGGGCACTAGTCCTAAAAAAAGAAGTGGGGGGACGCTCCAAGTTAATGGTTGTCAAAGGAAGTGACTTCATGACAGGAAGTGACGTCACGAAAGGTAGTCCCCTCTTATTACAGGGAGACCCACTTCACTTGGGGAGCCACGTTAACTCATTGTGGGATGTAGCGTCATTCTCTGTAAGTTTTTGGGATCGATTCTGTGTAAAGCTCTGTGAATTGACCCGGCAAGGTTACACGACGATGGGGGCAGGTGCAATTCAGCTACAATTCAGCTCGCCCAAAATCTACAGTACATTCACCAGATCAGGCGTTGGCCATTGGCCACAGTTTACTCATTCCTAAGGGGCCTTCTTGTAGCCTAGTACACCCGCTACCACCATGTGCCCACTGGCAGCTGCCATGCTCTTTCCCAGTGTAATCCACGACCCACCATACTTAGTGGTAAAAGTATTCGCACCTCCGAGAGGGGAATCTTAAAAGCCTCGTCAATCTTTCCATACAGAAAATTCACGTTGGTGAAGCCCTCAATGTGGCCAGCTTTTGGGCAGCGGGGACGGCGCCAACCCAGTAAAATAAATGGGGGGATGGCGTCCACCCGCTTAGTACCCCGACTCAAGCCCTGGGCTCAGGTAACATTCATCCTAGGGTCGGGTGGGTTATTGTCCTAGGTCACACGCCAAGACACTGTTGTTGTCAAGGCAGCAAATGTCTCTTCTAGGGTGGCCTGCCTGAAAGCAGCATGTATGGATAAATATGGACGCTAGTATAGGTCTAGCCTTACAGAGGTAAGATGGTTTATGGATTTGGGTTTCAGTATACAGTTGAAGGGGTCGCAGTTCAAGGCTGTACTGGTCGGAATGCCTAGCAGAATTTCTCTAATGGCTCATGCAGTTCAAGTTGCACCTAAAATGTCGGGCCAGGAATTGAAATCCACCACCGCCATGAGGTGGGAGAAACTGAGGGAGTTGGTTGTTCCTCGATTTACCAGCATAAGCCTGCTACATGCAAGGCAAGAGGGGCTTAGGAGGGGAGCTGGTAATGAATCTTGGTACCAGCTCGTATCTACAGGTTGGACATTAAAATTCAGTTTTCTGGGCTTTTAATCCACATAAGTTAACCTAGTGATAGAAGGAACAGACGTTCAAAGAGCAGTCACTTCATTCAATCAAGTCTGAGGTTTTCCACTTAAGCAGCCGGCTTGGGGTTAATAGATACCTTGTGCTGTTGAGGTGAACCATCAGACGTGGGTATGCTGTCCGTTAAGGTGGTGTGGTTCAGGGATTTTTCATTGCATTGCATCGGTGTTCCTGTGGTGAATTTAACCCAGAAGTCAAGAAAATGGGTGCTATTTGTGTGGCACATGTTGGCTAGGTGTTAGAAATTGGTGTCCTCGTTGGCTAGAGTCTGCACCTAAGCCAGGCAGAACTCACCACTCTAGTCAGGGTAAGAGAGTGACACACCCACGATAACCCCTGCTCATCCCCTTGGTAGCTTGGCAGAGAAGTCAGGCTTATCCCAGAGGCAATGTGTAAAGCGCTTGTGCAACACACACACCAGTGACTTACTGCAAACACCACAGAAGAGACTCCACACCAGGTTATATAAAAATCTCACTTATATTGTCTGTAAACACATTAGATCACAATAACATAAATCACGATCAGTTTGCCAACTAGGAAATTGTCATAATCATAACAGTTAGAGCATTGGAGTAAATACTTTTGGGTTGCATATGTCACAACCAATCCCACTCTACAAAATAGGTAGATCCTAAAAATGATACTTGCTATCCTGTTTTCAACAGGAGTAAACCAATATGTATCCCACCATTAGAACTTCTAATGCAGTGAATGAACTGGGGGCCTCACAACAAGGCACGGGGTGGCAGTGTCCTGGGTTTTGCATGCAGCGAGTGGCGGGGGGAGAGTCAGCCTAGCATGTTGGCAAGAAAGGGATTTTTAGCAACTAAAGCCCAGGGAAACTTCCAATACTTAAAGCACCAGGAAGTTCCAAATAAGTAGAGCGCCATGAAGTACCAAATAAGTAAAGGCTTTCCTGAGTCTTACAAAACAGGAGGCAAGGACACACAAGCCCTTGGAGATTCTTCACAAGCAGGATACCACAGCAGGGCAACAAGAGTCAGTCTTTTTCCTCTGCCACAGACAGAAACAGCAACTGCAGGCCAACTCACCCCTCATGCAGATAAGGTAGCGCTCCTCACACAGATCTCCCGCTCTTCTTCTTGGCAGGGTATTCTTGTTTCCAGAAGTAATTTAAAGTCCTGGGGTTCAAGGTCTCATACTTATGCCCCATTTTCTCATTGTTCTCTTTGCTTCAGAGTCTCTAAACTCCGTTCAAACCAGTTCTGGTCTCCTTGGTCCAGCTTGACCACAGGGGGTGGAGACAGCATTGTGCAAAGGAGACACAGCCTGTTTAGCTTCTAGTGAAAACTCCTCCCACCACTCTAAATGCAGAAAGGTCTATTCAGCCTAGCGATGAGTCACCCAGGCATGGCTGGACACACCTCAACCCCTCTTGTGACTGTCTAGTGTGAATGCACAGCCCCAGCCCCTGCCACTCCTAAAACCAGACTGTGAACACAAAAACAGGCAGACACACATAGAATAGTAAAGCAAAAAAATGTCCACTTTCTAAAACTGTAAACAGAATACAACATTAGATGGTTGTGAAATTCAAATACATCTTTACTTATACACTAGGAACATCATACTTAATAAACATGGCCTCAAAATTATTTCAGTAGTGTTTGGAAAACGTTTGAAACATTTTTAAACAATTAGTGCGATGCAGGAAAAGAGAATCCACATTCAATTCAATGGATATACAGTGAATGATTTGTGGAAAAACTATATACAAAGTGTTTTTAAAAAAGTGCTACAACGAATAACATTTGGACTCAAATGACTACATAGACTTGCTAAAGAACAGTCTTCAATATTCCTAAATTTATGAGACCAGAGCACTCTATTCGCAGGGAATGCTCTTGGTGCTAGGATATATTGAGGGTGTATATGTAACTAATATGGGCGTTTACAAATAGTTACTTTTGGAAAAACAAGTTTTAAACATCCATATTGGTACTCGTTGAAATGGGATCCCGCACTGATCCTAGTCGTCTATGCGTTTCGAACCCAAGATGTCTATTACAGGTTCTCTTCAGGACAAAGGTTTCTGATAGAACGTGTACCAGATATTTTATTGTTGTTTTAACAGCCCTGAGGAAGCCCCTGTGGGTGAAACGCGTTGGCTGAGTGGTTCAAGAATTAAGAATAAAAGAAGATTTTCTACAAATTCAAGTCTCCAAAAAAATATCGTCGTCATGTGAGTGCATACTACATGCTGTTTAATGTGTGCCTCTCTTAGCCAGTGTAGTTTAAATTTTGTTTAGGTCCTGTGGCAGTGGACCTACAGAGGCGGACATGATTCACTTTTAATTTCTATGTTATTACTTAAAGTGATTAAAGAGCAAGTGTGGCTGTAATTAGTTCCCTTGCTGCCATTTGCCTTTTTTTAATCACCTATTGTTTAGCCAGTTGTGAAACATATCAAGTTGTTTTTTGGTACCCTTCCACAGGCACCATACATCATCAATATATCTGAGCCATTGAGCTATATGGTCTGAATTAGGATTGTTGTTAGTGATGTATTTCTCTTCAAACTGTGCCATGTTTAATACAGCCATTTCCGGCGCCAAGGGACACTCCATGGCTGTCCTTTGGTTTGAATATAGAACTAATTTTCAAACATAAAAAAGTTTATTTTCAGTGCCAATTCTGCCAGTTTTAGTATGAATGAAGTAGGACCTCGAAGTGGTCTTAGGCGAGTCTCAAGGTAAATCTCCATTGCTTCTAGCCCATCGTTCTGTGGAATTTGGGTATAGAGTGAGACAACATCAGACGTAACCAGCCAAAGGTCTTCGATCGTGCATTGGTACCCTTCAATTTTATTAATAAAGTCCATGGTATCTCTCAGGTATGATGGTACTTCCTGGAGAAATGGTTTGAGAAATATGTCTACGTATTGTGCAATCGGCTCCAGGGCCGAATCGCATCCGGACACAATCAGACGACTAGGTGGGATTTGGGGGTCTTTGTGGAGTTTGGGCAGGAAGTATATTTAAGGGATCCTTGGATTTGTTTTAAGCAAGTAGGCTTAGGTCATTCCATTGGACCTAAAATATCATTATCAACTCCTTCCTGCAAAACCTGGTGAATGTCTCCCTGGACTTCTTATGTGGGGTCGTAAGATATACGACGATACCAGTTCCTGTTATCCAAGTGCTTTTTTGCCTCTGCGATATAACTGTCTCTAGACATGACAACCACCGCACCTCCCTTGTCTGCTTGCTTGATAACAGATTGGTAATTTCCCAATTCCTGTATGCTCTTTGTTGGTCTCGGGTGATGTTACTTCCCACCACGATGCTCAGCAGTCGCAGGTGCTCAGAGCGCTCTGGAGTTTGGCACAGGGCTCGGCTGTGTGTTGGAATTCGGCCATTTTGCTGCTAGCCTCTTTCATGTGTAAATGTACACCTTTGTACCGCGCTCAGTCACACCCTCGCTCCTGTGGGTTTGAATTACCCTGAGATGAAAAACAAGGAAATGGAAGTTACAACAGATTAGTCTCCTTGGAACAGATGGTCTGGTGCAGGTGTGACCTAAACGCGTGGAACCTGACTCCAGGTTAAAGTGAACACTTGAGCACTGAACGGCTGGATCTGAAGTCGGCAAGAATGGAATCTGCTGGTGGGTGCGCTGACAGCGTCTCTAACTCCTCCACAATGAGGAAATCGTCTCCAAGAAAAGTGACAAAACCTCGCAGCCAGGCTGACAAGTTCTCATTACAGCGCAGGTGCTCAACGAAGCTCAGAGCAAAAGCAAACATCACGCTAGCAAACTGTCTGGGGCAGTGGCGGCTGCCAGCAAGGGGACTGGTGGGCAGGTAAACTGCCGCTGGATATACACACACAATAACAAACTAGGGTGCATATACAGGCACTAAGACACAAACACACACACACAAATGGACATGCACACACACACTGGCGCGCACAAGCACAATAGTGAAGCAAGTCGCGCGCACACACACAGACATACACACACGTGCATGCACGCATACAGGCTGCAAAACGCGCAGAGAGGGGTAAGAACAAAGATGACTCCACTGGCACAAACCTGGACGTGCATGCACACGCAAGGTACACGGAGTCACGCGATCCCTTGTGAGCATTCGCAGGCACACACAGGAATATACACAAATACAGAGAAACACATACGCACAAATTGATATAAACATAGACGGACACACAAAAGATAAACACACAGATACAGGCACACACACAAACTCATGTGCACAGATATACACACTCAGAAACACATGAGCTATGTGGAAACAAACTATATATCACTTACCTGGCGCGCACGTCCTCGCTCCTCCCGATTTTCTTTTCCACTCCAGCATGGGCCCAGCCAACTCCATTAACCAATCCTGGCGCTGCTCTCATGCTGTGAGAGCAGCGCCAGGATTGGATGCAGCATGCTGGCTGGACATTCCTTCAGGCCCTGTAGGCCTGTGCTTGGTCTCCACCCAGCAGTCTAAGGCAGCTAGGTGAAGAGCTTCAAAGTGCGCCATCACTTTGGCCCAGGGCTCTAGTAGGGGGTACACGCAGGTACACGGCGTCCCCCCACTCTTTTCACAGGGTGGACGCAGTCCCCCCTGCCAAGAAGCTGGGCCCCACAGAAATATGCTGAACGTGTCCCGGTGCCATTTTCAGACACCCGGACACGTTCAGTACGTGCAGATTGTCAGTCCCCCCCCTTCTTTTTATAGGACTTGTGCCCTGCTCTGGCCGGTGCAAGACAAACAGCCAAAGTGACATGCACACTTTGGAGCATCCAGGCAGCCACTGCTCCTGTCCTCTGCTACCATTCGGCAGCAGAGGACATGCCCCACATGTATCTGTGTTTGGGATGATGCAGTGCGGTGAGTGTGGACGTCGGAAAACTAAAATGACAATGAAATCTTTTCATTGCCATTTTATTTTTCCTACGAGGCTTGCAGTGGGCGGGTGACGCTCCCATGAAGAAATCATGGGTTCCTGCTTTTAGGAGGAACTTTAAATCTTCCACAAGTACCACTTGGGAAGTCGACCTACTGTGTTTGTAAATCACATGTGCCCCGGCATCATAATTTTGGAGTTGAATCTTTTCAGTGTTTAAAATTATAGTTACTATTTTGCCAATATAAACTCTAGAACAAGGTCTTGTCCTGGACCATGCTACAGAAAAGAAACAGATTTCTGCAAAATAGTTATCTTTTTCTACAACTGCTGTAGAGTATGTTTCCATCTCTGGATCATGCTACAGATCAGAACAGATATTTGCTAAATAGCTCCTGTTTTGTAGGTTCAAACTGTCGAGCAAGGGCCTTCCTGGATCATGCTACAGATAACAAACCAGGGCACGAGTCGGGGTAATACACAGGTGGACGGCGTCCCCCCACTTATTTTACTGGGTGGACGCCGTCCCCCCTGCTCAAAAGCTGAGCTTTCTCTGATGGCGTCTCTTGCCCTCGCAGCCACCCCTAACTTTCTTTTAAAATGGCCGTTGACTTACCCATCAATCTCCCAACGACAGGGCTGGCTACCCCGTAGTTTCAACACTCCCGGTTACGGGACTTTAATCCTGGTAAGGTTATCCTTGCTCCCAGTCAGAGGCGCAACTAGAGACAAATTTCGGGAGGGGGGAATGCTAAGAAAAAATGCCAGAGGGGGTGGGGGGGGGGAGTGTAATTTTTCCAGCTGAGTCAGAGTGGAGATGCAGGGGCTCTAAGAAGGGGTGAAAAACAACGAAGCCTCATTATCAAGCAAATGGTCTTTTAACCCCTTCCCTGCTGGGCACATTCCCCCGCTGTGCTGGGGGAGCGGGGGCGCGCTCAGCACCAAGGTGCTCATGACGAGCTCAGCTCGTCATGCAGCACAGTGCTCGTGTGCTCATGACGAGCTGAGCTCGTCATGACCACACCCGTTTATTTAGAACGCAAGCACAGCAGGGGAATTAGCCCAGCATGCAAGCGTTCTAAAGGCCATGACGAGCTGCTCTGGAGCACCGTGGCTCATGACGAGCTGAGCTCGTCATGAGCATGCAAGGGGTTAAAGACCTGTGAAGTACTCGGGTAAGGCTGTGTGTGTGCCCGGGAACTGTGTCAGCCCGGACTGCCACGCATGACGCGGGGGGGGGGGGTGCACCTGCTCCCAGTACAGGGGGGTTTTGCCTCCAGGTACTCAGTTTACCGGAACCGGGAGGATTAGTTAGTTTTTGCCATCATTTGAACTAGTAAACTACATATTACCGTGTATCTTGAATGAAAAGTTGACTCGCTGAGCCACCCTGCCAGTGAGTTTTGGAAGGAGGCAAGGATGAAGAAGGTTCTGGTCTTGTCATCAGCTTATTGGCTATCGTTCCTCTCTCTCCGTGGTTTATGTATAATATGCCTCAGTTTCACAAATATTGATACTCATGGATAGTTTTGTGTGTGCCTCTGTGGCTGTTGCAACCCACTGATAGTGGAAGGCCGCTGGTGCAAGGACCATTTTTGGTGTTTTTGTATGTTGCAAATGTTGCACTTTAAAATGAATAGATAACTTGCACAACTCAAGTCTCCAGGAATGTTGGACCCTAGCACTTAATGTCTTTACTAATGTAGGTGTTCACCAAACTTCATCCACATTTGGGCTATTAATTCCTCTATACAGGGACTTTAAGTCACAGGCTTAAGCACTGAGCAGCTTCAATTGTTAAATCTTGCAGTACGTGCAAATGATAGATCTGCTGCACATGTAATGTCACTTCCTGTCATGATGTCACTTCCTGTAACACCACATAACTTGGAGAGTCCCCCCACTTCTTTTTTTAGGACTTGTGCCCTGTAACAAACTGATTCTTGCCACGCGAGCAGTAGACCATCACCCTATCCTACCTACATGAAGGTGTTTGTGGTAACTTTAGAGTACATGCAAAAGTAGCGGAAATGTACACGTAAATATAGTCATGAATTTCTCCTCGATGGTCCAGATTGATGAAATCTTTCTAGCAAGCTCTATTTACGCTGCACGTCAGCACGGAGTTGTCAGCTCGTGACAAATACTGGATTACAGCGTCAGGTTACTAAAGGGTGTCAGCTGGATTTGGCTGTCACCTTACAGAGGGAACTTGGATCTCAAATAATGAAGAATGTCCTTTTGGGGCTTCAGAATGATCAACAGTCCTTGACCGAAGATATAGTTATTGCAAGATGGGCACCT